>NC_142517.1:71930000-73208333 GCF_057876585.1 Rhinolophus sinicus | reverse complement strand
TATCTATGCTTTCTTGTTTAAGTTATCCTTTTGGGAAACCTTAAACCAATAAACTCATAAAGCTTTTCAAAATGCCTTTTAGGACAGAACCATTAGGTGATCATTTTTATTATAACAGAGCTGGGGGTAGGAAAAAAAGAAAGGTGTGAGATATTCAGGGGCAGATTACTTTTGACATCAGCACTTCTGCTTGTAGGATAACATTGAAAATGTTGTTCTACAAATAGATGAATATATCAAAGAACTTAAAATTTCAGTAAATTATATGGAGTTTCACTGTGTTCCCAAAGCAGAATCCAGAGCTAAAAGCATTATATGCCATACACTCTGGGCTTTAGTTCAGAATGTCAGCATTGCCTTTTACATTTTTGGTCAGTACGCGTTTTACAGGAGTACTGTACTGTGTACATTATCATTCTTGGCTTGGAACACCATCATAACCCACTACCCTGATAAGGATGGCGTTACATACGTGACAGAGAAATCCCAAAGATTCTCTGTGGTTCTGCAGTAAGTAACACATGTTCTTGGTAGGATTTCTAGAAACCCCGGGCCTTCTTCCTATATTCAAATTACTGTCTATACGTTGTAGTTAAACTCGCCCATGACTAAATGCAAAATGGCTCCCGAGACTCAGGAGCTAGATACAGAGTTATTCTTTGGAGTTTCCTGGAACCAGACTGGCATAAGCTGACTGATACCAGTGAGACTGTAGCTGACAAATGTAGGCAAAGCTTGACTCCTATTCCTCATTTCTTCAGAGACCGTTTTAGTTCTCATGTAGCTATCCAGGTTTGTTCAAGGCAAAAACCCACTGGCAGTTGGGCCCTGTGGAATTTATACGCATCCTTCTGCTAACATCTGTGTCTTTTGTGCTTCCTAACAGAGTCAAGCTGTGCTTGATCAAAGCTGACAGTTGTGTTAGAGTGCAGGCATCAGTGACCACTGAGCATTAGTGGAACAGTCTGAGAGGATAAATGCTAGAAATGTGAATATGCTGTGTACTGTAAACTGAGGTGATATTATACAATGGAAGCTCACGAGAGATCTGGGTTCAAGTCCCAACTCTGGAGAACTATGTTGGTCTTTGGAAAATGAGGTGTTCTGGACTTTGCTTTTCTCATTTATAAATCAGGAAATTGTACTAGATGATCTAATTCTAAAGTCTCTGTCTGTTAAGAATGATAACCACGTTTTAAATATATACTAGTCTAACCTAAGAAGTCTGGAAAAATGAGTACTATTTCCAGTTTGATCAGTATTTTTATGTTTCATTATATTTTGAGTGTTGTACCCTGCCTATCTAATCCTCAAAGTAATGTTCCGTAATAGTTATCCTCAAAGAGAGCAGGACTGTTAACTCAGTACCCACCATTCATTCATTCTTTAAAAAGTTTACACTATGAAAATTTTGAAACATACAAAAAAATAAAATAATATAATGAACTTCTGTGAACCCCACAGCCAACTTCAGCATTTTCAACCTTTTGTCAATCTTGTTTCCTATCATCCCTTTCTTTCTCCCCACTGGAATATTTTAAAATAAATCCGCCATACCATATAATACCATCAATGTATACTTCAGTATGTATTTCTAAAAGATGAGGACTCTTATTAGTTGATATAATCACAACCCCATTTTTCTAAGAGAATTAAAAATAATTTTTAATATCTAATATCCCGTTAAAATTTATATTTCCACAGTTGTCTCAAAAATGTCGTTTGTTACCTAGCTAAACAATATTCCCAATTTGGTTATAATTACCTTAACTTTAAAAACCCTTATTTTTAAAAACAATCCAAGCAAGGTTTATACTTTTCATTTGACTGATTATTTTCCTTTAAGTCTGTAATAGCTACCCAACCCTTTCCCCTTTATTCATGTAATTTATTTGTTAAAAAACTAAGTCACTTATCCTGTTCAATTTTCCATATTATTGATTTAACTGATTGCATCCTTCTGATGTCATTGTACATGTTCTACTATTTTCTGTAAACTGATCATTAGATCTAAAGGGTTGATTAGAGTCAGGTTCAGTATTTTTGGCAAGAGTTTCTTTTTTATAGGTGATGATATATATACACATCAGAAGGCACACAATATATCTCCTTTAACAATGGTAAGAATGGAATGTCAACCTCATCTATCCATTATGAAGTTCCTCATTAACCTTTCACCTGTTGGTTTTAGGATCATTACTTAAGAGCCATATTGATGTCCTTTTTTTTTTTTTTAATTCAACAAATTGTTTAACTGCTTTATGCCTGTGTTAGTCCTGGCACACGGGCAATACTCTACGAATCTGGCGTCCTCTGTAGTCCAGCCAATAAGGTATCCCTACTATTGGTAGATGCTAAGAAGGGGTGGCTTTCCACAGCCCCCTGGAAAGTCAGTAACACACACCAGCATGTCTACAGTCACTATAGAAGAATTCATCCTCCAGGCACACCTCATTTTAGTTTCCTATTGCCCTTGGAGCTAAACATAAAGTCAGAATTCCATCAGATAGTACAAGGTTCCTCCAATGTACAATAGCAAAAGTAATATTATCTATAAACAACTGTGGTTCTTTAGCAGAATTTCTGAGTGTCAGTATTGTTCATCAACATGGATAGCGCTCACTGAGGAGCCCCTTTGCATAGTTCGTTATTACGTATTTTAGTTGGGAATGAACTTTAAAGGTCACCTAACCCAACCTCTTATTTTATAGATTAGTAACTTGGCATCCAAGGTTACCCAGCCAGGTGCAGAGAAAGTGGGACTAGAACCTTGTTCTCCTCTCTCTCTCTCTCTCTCTCTCTCTGTCTCTGTCTCTCTCTCTCTCTCTTTCAATGGTCTTTAGGATATTTCACTGCCCTTTGCTTTTCAAATATTCACATATTTAACTAATTTTATGACAATATTCTTTCTATTGTGCTTTGGAACTAGGTTTCACATCACTCCTTTCCCCAAACATTGCTGTATGAGTTTAGATCATTGCCCATATACATATATGGTATGTGTATGGATTTTTTGTTTTTAATTTTTACCTTTTCTATTTTAGATGCAGCAGTTCTTGGGAAGACCCCTTGTGAAAGACTCTTTCTTTAGACCTGTACTTACTGTTCCTCAGATGCCTGCTGTTTGCCCTGGGGTCATTTCTGCACCCGGCCAACCTAGAGCCCCCCTGGTACAGAGCCACTCTTGGTGCAGTGATGTTACCTAGTTCTTTATCACTACAATGGACTACAGAATGAATGTCTGTCTTCTCTTTGTTCATTTATTTGATAAATGATGATGATGGTGGTGGTGATGATGATAGCTGCATAATAACTGAATAAATAGTTCCATGTGAGGCACTGTGTTAAGGCCATTACACATATTATTTAATTATTCATTAACTGATAGTAGCTTAGTTTTTGCATGCAAAGATAAATGTATTTTTATAGTAGAGGATCCATACAATTACAGTTTGCTTCTATAACAGGCAACAATGACCTGTAGATTGATATTTAAATGGGTAATTTATGGTTAGGCTTGATTGTTGGGTAGGTTGAAAGCAGAGCAGACAACTCAACAAACTAAATTATGCAACAAAGCTAAAGAAAAAAATTATTTGCGTGCACATACATACACACACGTATGTATAGTAGGACAGTACTTATCTATAAACAGACAATATAAATAACATCATGTTGGAACATACTATACTATAAAATTATAAATCTTCCTGGATACAAATAGCTAGATAAGCCTTATCCAAACCTGAAGAAGCAATAGAGAAACTTAAAATGAATAGGACTGTCAGTTATAAACTTGATTAAGGTAAACTTTATTTAAAGGAAAATATTTTTCCAGAAGATTATGTTAAATATAATTAATGCAAAGTTCTCTAATCTTGACATTCCCATAAGTACATTTCAGTCAGGTTTTTGTTTTTTTGGTTTTTTTTGGTACGTAAACATTGCTAATAGTCTCCCTTTGAAATATATAGTCAGATGGATTCTGCTTATTTTTGTAGAGGCTGCCTCTCTGCAAATAAATATGTATACAGGCCTTAACATGTTAACTAAGTACCACATCTTTTTATTTCCATGATTTCACAGTATTGTTCACGTGATTTGCTCCTGCACCATTCTATAAGGAACTATGGTAAAATTTTATTGAGACATTAAAATACCTCAACCTTCTGATGCCTGGGGAAAAGGTTGGTACTGATGCAATCCCAGGTTTCAGGGCAGCATTCTGTGCTTCTGGCTTACTAGGCTTTGTATGAGTTATTCCAATGGTCATTAATAGTTATTAGTTACTAGTTTTCATGAGTAATAACCTTATAGTTGAAGATAACTTATAGAGCCGTAGGTCCAAGATGCCATGTTTATAATTATCCTAGTAATCAGATTAGCACTCAAAAATATTCATTTATTGATATTAATTAACTAGAATCTTAATGGTTCTAATACGGAACTACCATAAAACATGGGGAAAACTTTGCTGGTTTCGCTCAGAGGTGTCACTACAACTTCCACACCACCTTTGTAACATTCACAAGATGCTAGACAGACGTTTTAGTAGTATTCTCATATTTATTTAGTTGTTTGAAAATTCACCTTGATTATTCTAATTATAAAAGTAGCATGTGCTAATTATAAAAAAGCAAATAATATAGAAATATACAAAATATATATAAAGTATATAAAAAAGAAATATACAGAGCAGAAACCAAAATTACCCTGCAATTGAATCCTAGGAAATAATCACCAGTTACAGATTGTTTTTATAACTTTCAGTCCTTTTTCTGTACATACAACTCAAAAAAAATTTTTTAATATAAAACGAGTCATGTCAGGGTGGCCAGTTAGCTCAGTTGGTAGAGTGTGGTGCTGATAACACCAAGGTTGCTGGTTCAGTCCCCACATGGGCCACTCTGATCTGTGCCCTCCTTAAAAAAATAAAATAAAAAGTATTAGTGTCTACTCTTTTGGGTGATCGGTTAGCTCAGTTGGTTAGAGTGTGTTGCTACTAACACCAAGGTTGCCGGTTCGATCCCTGCATGGGCCATTTTGAGCTGTGCCCTCCTTAAAAAAAAAATAAAAATGAGTTATACCATAATATGCCACAGACTTTTTAAAATGAAACGTTTCATGTATATCTCTCATGCTCAGACATATGATCTATTTTTAAGGACTTGAGTAGTATACCATATTTACTCATAACCTAATTAACAAACTTGAGGTTGTTTTCAGGTTTTCACTGTTATAAAATACAGAAATAAGCACTCTACATGTATTTCTGTACATGTTTGCAATTAGTAACACTAGAATGTCCCATTTTTAAAATAAAGATAATATAAACAATTAGAAATATTGTTGTGATAGTTAAGAAAAACTCTGAAAAGAGAACGTGTATGTCAATCTCTCTCTTTTTCATTCTACCCACTTTCTGAGGTATGGAAATGGCTTGTTGGTTGGAACTTTACTGCCTAATAATTGAAGCTGATGTGCTCCTTACAGATGACGGGCATAGCCTGGACTGTGCCGGCGCCTATGGGAGAGCCTGTGCCTCCCAGTGCAGCCCTGGGAAGCGATCCCCCCATGATGAATTGGGAGAAGATTACTGACAGGCTGAAAACTGCCTTTCCACAACAGACCAGGTACCTTAGTTTATATTTGGTGGTGAGTACAGATCAGACTCTAGTCCGTAGCCATAATTACAGCAATGCAACATTTCAGAGAAACAGAACACACACACACACACACACACACACACACACACACACACACACACACACACAAAGTAGATATTTTTTTTATCATGGCCTTGGTAAGAAAATGAAATTATCAAGAAGGGATAGTGTTCAATATAAATGCTAAACCTCTTCACTGACGTTATTAGTCTTAAGTCATGAGAGAATACCTTTTTAAATTTAGGTTTGCTCATTTACTCAAAGTGCACGTAGTTGTAACGTATCCAATTTTAATGCCACCAGCTGCAATAATTATCTTAATAACCTATTTCCAAAGTGAATTTTAAGTTGATTGTATGCCATATAAGCTCAAATAAATGATCAGGTTTTACTTGCCTATCTTCTGAATTTTGTTGAGGGTCCTTACAGTTTTTTATTGGGAACACAGTTAAATGCAAGAAATCATATTTTACTGTGTTTTTCACGGTTCTGACTTTAGTAGAAAGATATTTAATTCTGCTCCTCCAGAAATGAAGTTTCTTTTAGTCTTTACTCTTGTATCCAAGGAATAATTCTAGTTACCCAAAGAAATGATTCTAATTTTCATCAGTATTTTCATTTAAAGATTAATTCTGTTATTTAATGTACATACTGCTATGCTTCAGAATAGATCATGGTTTTATAAATATTATCATCAATAGAAAATGAAAATAGAGCTTTAATACAGTTGTTATAAATATATATGTGTAAAATGAATAAATACTAAATCAAAAATTGTTCCATGAGGCTGATGATGACATGATATTTCATTTGGGAAACAAAAATATTTTATTACCTTACCCTATTGTACCAAGAATGTATGTGTAGACTTTGGGTCAAGGGACTATGAGAATTGAAAAGGAACATATCAATTAAAATATTCCTAGGTTTGTTTATCACATAATTAATGTGTCTTTTAATCTTTGCTTTCTTGTTCTGTTTAATCATTGTTTTCTGTTTCTAAGTTTTACAAAAATAAAAGTTAAAGATAGAGGAGAGAGTGATAGTAACGTAGTTAGAAAGGAATCTTTAGTCCTAGTAAGAGAGCATTGAGACATGTGATATAAAGAGCTCAGTGCATAAATAAGTAGATAAACTTAAATTTCACACAATGAGAATTCAAAAACAGTTAAAATGTCTCTTTTGAAAGAAAATAAATACTAAATTTTATCACTCATGAACACATCATTAATAAAACGTTAGGACTTTTCATTTTGGTTTAAGATAAATGCAGATGGACCTGTGATCACTTTTATAGATCAAAGATCTAAAGGGTCACATCTATATGATACATATAAATTATACAATATTATTTCAAATCTCGTTTGGAGAGCACATCCTCAAGGCAGAAGGGAAAATCACCACTGCTTTCCTTGATCTCTTCCAGAAAGGAGCTTACAGATTTCTTACGGAAATTGAAGGACGCTCATGGGAAGTCCTTATCTGGACTGTCATTTGATGAAATTGTTTACAAGATTTCTCAATTTATTGACCCCAAGAGATCTCAGGTAAAAAACAAAACAAAACAAAAAACTATTATCTCTCTGCCCCTGTCTATAGTATTATAGTTAGCTGTTTTTTTACTATATATATATGTATGTCTTTATCAAGGTATAATTGAAACATGACAAACTGACAAACTGCACATATTTAAAGTGTAGAGTGTGATAAATTTTGACATGTATACACCCATAAAATCATCACTTCAGCCAAAATAATGAACATATCTATCTATCCCCCACAATAATATCTAGCCCTTTCCGGTGCTCAGTAGAAGCACATTTTAAGTCTCTTTGAGTATCACTGAGGTCGTTTTTTGGGAGATACTTGACTGTCATGTAGTTTAAGGTGACTTTAGTATATAGTTGAAAACATAAAGGTGAGAGTCTTGAATTCAAAGTTGTTTTTTCTCTGCTCTACATCTTAAACAAAAAGACTTTTATTTTTATTTTTTATGAAGTATAGTTGACGTATAATATTATATTGTTCAGTTGTACAACGTTTAAATACCTTATGAAATAATCACGTTAAATCTAGTAACCATTAGTCACCACACGAAGTTATTAAAATGTCTATTGGTCTTCTGTATGTCTTCTTTGGAAAAATGTCTATTCAGGTACTCTGCCTATTTTTTTAATCAGATTGATTTTTTTGTTATATTGATTTATATGGGTTCATTATAAATTTTGAATACTAACCCCTTATTGGATATATCATTTGCAAATTATCTTTTCCCATTCAGTTGTTGTCTTTTTGTTTTGTTGATGGTTTCCTTCACTGTGTAAAAAGCTTTTTAGTTTGATGTAGTCCCATTTTATTATTTTTGTTGTTGTTGACCTTCCCTGAGGAGACAGATCCAAAAAAAATATTGCTGAGAGCAATGTCAAAGAGTTTATTGCCTGTGCTTTCTTCTAGGATTTTTATGGTTTCAGGTTGCACATTTAAGTCTTTAATCCCTTTTGAGTTTATTCTTGTATATGGTGTAAGAAAATGGTCCAATATCGTTTTTTGCATGTATCTGTCCAGTTTTCCCAACATCATTTATTGAAGAAACTATGTTTTTCCCATTGTATAGTCTTGCTTTCTTTGTCATAGATTAGTTGATCATATAAGCATGGATTTATTTCTATTTCTAGGCTCTCTTCTGTTCCATTCATCTATGTTTCTGTGTTGTGCCAGTACCATACTGTTTTGATTACTATAGCTTTGTAGTATAGTTTAAAATCAACAAGTGTGATACTTCCAGCTTTGTTCTTCATTCTTAAGATTGCTTTGAATATTTCGGGTCATCTGCGGTTTCATATAAATTTTTGGATTATTTGTTCTAATTCTGTGATAAGTCCCATTGGTATTTTGATAGGGATTACATTTAATCTGTAGATTGCTTTGAGCAGTATGAAAACTTGAATAATACTAATTATTCAAGTCCATGAGCATGATATATCTTTCCATTTATTTGTGTTGTCTTCAGTTTCTTTCATCAGTATAGTTTTTAGAGTTCAGTTCTTTCACTCCTCGGTTAAATTTATTCCTAGGTGTTTCATTCTTTTTGATGCAATTGTAAATGGGATTTCATAATTTCTCTTTCTGATAGTTTATTATAAATGTATAGGAATGCAACAGATTTCTCTATGTTACTTTTGTATTCTGCAAATTTACTGAATTCATTTATTAGTTACAATGGTTTTTGGTTACATGTTTAGTGTTTTTTTATATATAGTATCATGTCAGCTACAAGTAGTAACAGTTTTACTTCTTCCTTTGCAAATTGGATGTCTTTTATTTATTTTTCTTGTCTGATAGCTGTAGCTAGGACTTCCAATTCTATGTTGAATAAAAGTGGCAAGAGTGGGCATGCTTGCCTTGTTCCTGATTTTAGAGGAAAAGCTTTCAGATTTTCATGATGAAGTATGATGTTAGCTGTGTGTTTATCATATATGGCCTTTATTATGATGAGGCATATTCCCTCTACACACACTTTGTTGAAAATGTTGATCATAAATGGATGTTGAATTTTGTCAAATGCTTTTTCTGCATCTATTGAGATGATCATAGGATTTTTATCCTTTGTTTTGGTAATGTGGTGTATCACATTAATTGATTTGTGGATATTAAACCATCCTTGCAACCCTGGAATATCCCACTTGATTGTAGTTTATGATCCTCTTAATGTATTTTTAAATTAGGTTTGCTAACATTTTGTTGAGGATTTTTGCATCTATATTCATAAAGGTATATTGGCCTATAATTGTTCTTTTAAGTATCTTTGTCTCATTTTGGTGTCAGGTTAATGTTGGCCTTATAAAATGTTCTTAGAAATGTTCCTTTCTCTTCAGTTTTTTGGAATGGTTTGACAAGGATAGGTATTAACTCTTCTTTAAATGTTTGGTAGAATTCACCTGTGATGCCATCTGGTCCTGGACTTTTGTTTGTTGGGAGTTTTTTTGATTGCTGATTCAATTTCATTACTAGCAACTTGTCTGTTCAGATTTTCTATCTCCTCCTGATTCAGTCTTGGAAGATAGTGTTTTTAGAAATGTATGCACTTCTTCTAGGTTGTTCAATTTGTTGGCATATAATGTTTGTAGTTATCTCTTATGATCCTTTATATTTCTGTGGTGTCAATTGTAGCTTCTCTTTAATTTCTGATTTTATTTATTTGAACCCTGTCGTTTTCCTTGATGACTCTGAATAAGGTTTATCAATTTTGTTAAGCTATTCAAAGAACTGTTTCTTGGTTTCATTAAACTTTTTTATTGTTTTTTATTAGTCTCTATTTCTATTCCGATTTTTATTATTTCCTTCCTTCTTCTAACCTTGGGTTTCATGTTCTTCTTTGTCTAGTTCCTTTAGGCATA
Organism: Rhinolophus sinicus; assembly: GCF_057876585.1. Taxonomy (NCBI): domain Eukaryota; kingdom Metazoa; phylum Chordata; class Mammalia; order Chiroptera; family Rhinolophidae; genus Rhinolophus; species Rhinolophus sinicus. Next base: position 73,198,270 of record NC_142517.1, on the reverse strand, counting down.
GTTGATCTGTTCTATATCATCAAATCTACTGTTGATTCCCTTGTGTATTTTTTTCATTTCTGTTTATTATATTCTTCTGGTTGGTAACTTTCTTATATTTTCTCTCTTTGTTGAAGTTCTCACTGTGTGTGTTCATTTTCCTCTCAAGCTCAGTGAGCATATTTATGACCATTACTTTGAACTCTTTATCAGGTAGATTACTTATCTCCATTTCATTTAGTTCTTTTCTGAGGTTTTATCACGTTCTCTGGTTTGGAACCTATTCCTTTTTCTCCCTATTTTGCCTAATTCTCTGTGTTTGTTTCTATGTATTAAGTAGATATGTCTTTCAGTTTTGAAGAGATGGCCTTATGTAGGTTATGTCCTGTGGGACCCAGCGGCACAATCCCCTCTGGCCACCAGAGCCAGGTGCTCCAGGGTGTCCCTTGTGTGGGCTGCATGCATCCCTCTGTTGTGGCAGGTAGTGATTGCTGCTTGTGTGCTGGGTGGGCAATGCTGTGTTTCCCCCCCACCGCATGACTGGCTGTGTAGCCCAGTGTGGGGGCAGAGCCCCAGAAAGTAGTTTACAGGCTCTCGGCCTCACGTGGACAGGTGCTGGCTCGGGTGGTAGATGGCCATCAGCTGGGGCTGGTTGGCCGTCAGCTGTAGCCATTGAGCCATTAGCCACTAATATAACTGCTGCGGCTACGAAGGAGAGCCGAGGAGAGTGGAGGAGAGTGAAAGAGAGTTGTCGGTGGGTTGCAGACAAAACGGACAGCAGGTCGCACGTCCAGTGAACCCAGCCTCCAGTGAGACCGTAGTGGTATGACTCCCCTACCTATGGCTCCGTGGGTGTTCCTTTTTGGCCTCACCATATCCTGCATTCTTGTATGGGGAGCGGGAGCAGAGACCCCGCAGGCCTCCCTGCACGACAAATGGCGCAGCGAGCAGGGTATGGTGTCGGCTGAAACTCTCCGGAATGTACTGGAGCAGTTTACACATATAAAAGCTCAGCTTCGTAAGCAGAGTGCGGTGCCGGCCAAAACCTACCAAAGCATGGTGGAGCGGTTTGTTCGTGTGAGAGCCCAGCTTCGGGACGCCCATGAGGAGCGACACCGGGAACGGGAGGCGCGGTCTGCCTGGGAGACTCGAGCCTCCAGCTGGCACACCACCTTCTTGGGCATAGAAGGCGGTGTCCTCCTTTTGTTGATCTGCTGCGGCCTTAGGATCCGAAGCTTGTGGATAGCTTACAAGGAGGCCTCCACCCACTCAGACACCTGCCACGGTGAGCAAGATTCCGACCAGGTAGGAATGGCGTCTGACTCTGGGCAGGAGGATGTATGGCCCCCACACAGTATATGGTGTTCGGTGGCCACTGTTCTCAAGAGTTGGACCCCCAAGGAGGGGTGGGAGGAGATGGACGGCTCTCCAGCCAGCGTGGAGAGGGCCCTACAGGCTCTGGCTGAGCAGTTGCCGGAGGAGGAGAGGGCTACAGCCGGCCGCGTGGGCTGGATGTTCCTCACGGCTTTGAGTCTCAACACAGAAAATGTGCTTAATGCAAGGGCCCAGGTGCCTGACCAGGTGTCCCGGTTGGACGCGCTGGAAGCCCGGGTCCGCCTGTTAGAACAGGGGCCCCAAGGTGGAGACTCTGAGGCAGAGGAAGCAAGTGGAGACAATGTACCTCCCAACCCCCAAGCCCGGCCCATCATGAAGCACAAGGTAAAGCATGAGCAACCTTTGGGCCCCGGGGGCGTTGCTGCCGGCAACCCAGCTGTGACTGAGTTCACGACCTACACCCCATATACTCCCACTGAGTTGCAGGAGCTGGGGAGGCGGTACAGACAGCGCCCTGGAGAGCCAGTCTCAGCTTGGCTATTACGTTTATGGGATAAGGGAGCAGACAGCATTCTCTGCTCCCCAGGCGAGATGGAAAAGCTAGCCTTCGTGACAGTGCATCCGTCCCTGCGACAAAGGTTACAAAACTGCCATAGGTTGGCCAACAACCAAGGCAACCATTCTCTAATGGCGTGGCTCACGGCTGTGGTACGCACTGTATGGGAACAGGCTGGCGAGCTGCCAGACACTGTGAGTCAATGGCAGTCATATGCAGAACTTACGCAAATAATCCGTGAAATGGGTATGAAACATGCTATTTTTAACCTCAACATGCAGGGCCCAGATGACGAGCTTTTTACTGCCAGCATGAGAGATCTGGTTTTGGACACTGCTACGGGGTTGATGTTTGCTTGGCCCTGTCTGGCTGCGGATCAGCGGCATACAGTGGTCGCCCTTACACGGCTGTGCGCCCTCTATGGGCGCCCCCAAGTCATTGAAAGTGACAGGGGTACCCATTTTATGGGGCAAGAAGTGCAGCGCTGGGCTGCCAGGATGGACGTGCAATGGTTGTTTCACACCCCGTACAATCCGCAAGCAGCTGGCATGATTGAACGTTATAATGGTCTTTTGAAGCAAGGTCTCCGGGTGTCAAAACACCCTCCCACGATGAGTGACTGGGCCTCCCGTCTATGGGACATCCTGAGAGTCCTGAATGAGAGACCACGGAAGGGAGGGCCCACGCCAGTAGAAGCTCTGCTACATCGAACGGCCGCTCCCATTCAATTACAAGTTACCACCAGTGAGACTCTATTAAAGCCAGGCTACGGCAGAAATGGGAACATTTTGCTGCCAGCACCCACATGCTTGAAAGCAGGGGAACGGCAGCAATGGACTTGGCCCTGGCAGGTCAAAAGCCCCCACTGTCGGTGGTTGGGTCTGATAGCCCCATGGGGGGCCGGTTTGACTCATGATTTGCAAGTGACGCCAGGGGTGGTGGCTGAGTGGCCACCTCAAGTGACTGTAGTATACAGAGGTCCCGATACCGGGATGCTTTTGCGAGGAAACTATGTGCTCTCACTATGGCCTATTATGGGGTCCCCTGTTCTGTTACATGTTGAAACTATGCAAGGGACCCCAAGCACTGCCATAAAGGTTTGGTACCACAAACCGGGAAAGGTGCCAGTGGCAGCAACCCTCCTTTCCCAGGACAAGAAGCTGGCATGTATCCTCCCAGATGGAAGGGATTTGCCATTGTTGGTTCCTAAGACTACCGTTTCTTTTCGTCCATAGGTGTCAGTAGGCTAATACGACACAGGGACCCTCGCGGAAGACGCTTGTCGCGTAGATTTTGAGGCGAGAACCTGTAGGGCTGGAGTGTGGGGACAGAGCCCCAGAAAGTAGTTTACAGGCTCTCGGCCTCATGTGGACAGGTGCTGGCTCGGGTGGTAGATGGCCATCAGCTGGGGCTGGTTGGCCGTCAGCTGTAGCCATTGAGCCATTAGCCGCTAATATAACTGCTGCGGCTACGAAGGAGAGCCGAGGAGAGTGGAGGAGAATGAAAGAGAGTCGTCGGTGGGTTACAGACAAAACGGACAGCAGGTCGCACGTCCAGTGAACCCAGCCTCCAGTGAGACCGTAGTGGTATGACTCCCCTACCTATGGCTCCGTGGGTGTTCCTTTTTGGCCTCACCATATCCTGCGTTCTTGTATGGGGAGCGGGAGCAGAGACCCCGCAGGCCTCCCTGCACGACACCCAGTTGTGGTGTCAGGATGTGTGGGGCTTTCAGCAGAGTGTGTACACTTGCTTTAGGAGGCTAGAGGGGGAATTCTAAAATGGTATCTACTAATACTGGCATCAAAACAACAGAACTAGATCACAGAAATGGCTGCCACCGGTGTTTCAGACGCTGGGGAGAGTCCCTGCTACCTCTTGCCTCTTTGGAGGCCATTGCAAGATTAGTAAGTGGGTCCCTTTCACCTATGGTCAATGTGCTTTCCATCTGGTGTTTTCTTGCTGGTTTTCAATTTGAATGAGTCCATGCATGAGTCCTTTAGGAACAGAATTTCCTTTCACTGTAGTTGTATAGTTTTCCTGGATGTAGTCCCCGTTGGTTTTCAAAGTCAGGTGTTTTGGGGGCTCATCTCTTCCTGTGCTGGATATAAAGGTTAGGATGCCTAATGTGGAACTGGAATTCCTCACTCCTCAAGGAAAGGTTCTGTATCTTTGAGATCCCTCCCACTGTGGAACATAGTGGTTGGGGTGTGATTTTCTTTTTTTTCCCTTAGGGGGACCATATCTCTCCTACCTTTCTCAGTGTTGTGTCTTCTTGTGGAGGTTGTGTTCATCCAATTTCTATCTTGAACCCTCTCAGGACTTCAACTCTAGTAGTTAGCTGTCTCAATTATCTCTATAACATGTTCCAAAAAATCAACAGCCTGTAATTGTATTAAATCATCTGTTAACAATAAGCAATTCAACCTCAACTGGGCAAATGGCCTGGGAAGCCTTTAAAATATTTACCTTCCGATCATTCTGGAATAGAACTGGCCCTCTGGAAATTTACTCTAGGTTACTTTGAATGGTTCTAAAAAACATTTTTAGAAAATTTCTGCAAACACGTGTTTTAATTAAGAGTATATAGTTATTGTTGTCTTTACCTGGCTCTAACTATATCAGTAGTATTGCCAACATTTTGTTTGAAGCATTAGCATGAATCTGATTGACCTTCACCCTTTTGCTAATTTTCATTGTATCACATTCTGTGCTATTCCATCCGTTCTTCCTGTTTTAGGACAATTCTAAAAAAAATCAGTATGATATTCTTATTTTCAGAGTCAAGGAAAATCAGCGCCAAATGGTGGTCGTGTCTCCCCCAGCCACAGTCCACCACCGTCCAGCGCGGCCCTGCCCCCAAAGCCAGCCTGGAGGCCCCTCAGTTCACAGGGTTCTGCCACATGGGAAGGAGCCACTAATTTGGTGAGAGTGAGACTGTTGATTATAAATACATTTACATTTGGGAGAACGAAATGAACTGAATACACCTTGTGTGTATTTTCCTAGGATGAGGAGGAGGAAGAGGAGGAGCCTTGTGTGATCTGTCATGAGAATCTCGCTCCAGAAAACCTCTCAGTGTTGCCTTGTGCTCACAAATTCCATTCTCAGGTAAACGTATTCTTTTAAACATTTTATCATGAATCCACTAAGCGAGATTCATACTGCCTTACTTGAAATCGTATGTGTGTATCATTTTCCACTGCTGTGTCATGAGTTCCTTATAATGCTGGGCTTTTGGGTAGCACACAGAAATGTTTATACCTGTTTCCCCACACCTAGCCATGGATGGCGTTGTGCTTTCTCAGGTCTCCGTACACGTTACAGGAGAAGAGGACAACAGTGGCACTGAAATGGTAGAGAGTAGGCAGTTCCCTTGAGTAGACCTGGGAGAAACGGTGATGGCCACGGCAGTTCATTGTCAATTTAGCACCAGTGCCACTGCACCGCGAAGTGCTATAAATAACACAGTGTCCTCTCTCCACGCCTCATAATGGCCCCCTCCCATTAATTAACAGGACTAATCCTAATAGTCTGTCCCGGCTCATGTATTTGCTTTTGAAGATGCTCAGGCTTGAGTTTTGATGTTAGGAAAATGTGAGACTGGCATATGTTTTGTTGATTCTTGGCATTTGTATAGATTAACTCCTGGTATTGCTGCTGTGCAAGTGCTTTTGATATATAATTTATGATCTAAGTTTTCTGTTGCAGAGATGTAATCTGACACAGGGAAAGATAATCTTACACAAGAAAAGCTTCTCAGGGCAGTGAACAACAGCCAGCTCATTCAAGCCATATCTGTAAAACATTGTTTCAAATATATGTGATACGCGCTACAGAATTATATTTTGTATCTGCTCTGATATGGAGACGTATACACAGAATGGCCAATCCCAAAAGATCTGCAGGATAGGTACTTAGCCACCTTACGTTCCCATTTGAAATTTTAAAAGTCCAATCCATTTAGAAAATAAGTATTTCACAAAATCTATTTTATTCTTTGCCATTACACATTGAATAAAAAGCAGGTAACTAATTCAGTTTACTTTTTAGGGTGAGAATTAATAGGATTATACATAGTGCCTTTTCTTAATCCTGTCTCACCTAACCTAGCTCTCCATTATTCATACAAGTAAAAATGATTTGGAGAGTCAGTATCCAAGAAAATGACTTAACAAATAGTTCATATCCAAAGAGTACTACCATTGTCACCAAAGAAGAAGCAATATGAAAAAAATATGCATCATCTAGAGGTTTTAACTTCAAAGCACCATAGCGCTTGATACAAAGTCTTGGTGACTTTTGTATGTTTAGTTATGACTTTCTGGATTATACATGAGAACAGTATATGATAAAATGAACTAGAGGAAAAATCTAGCAGGTTTCTTCAGCCTCTTTGGTAGGAAGAACTGCTAGTCATCCTGAAAATTGGGGCTAGGGGAAGGCTCCTAGTAGAGCAAACTGGCAGAAAGGTGCTGTGCTGTTACCAGCTGTGTCTCTCAGTAAGCCATAGAGAAGGTGCCGTGACCACAGCAGCTGGCTTGGCGATCCACCAGGTCGGCAGACATGTTGGTTGGCAACTCTGATATGCAGCTCAACGCTGCCTCTGCGAGGCTGACTCTGAGAGGCTGACATGACTCTTTTTGCTCCTTAGTGCATTAGACCTTGGTTAATGCAGCAGGGGACATGCCCAACCTGCAGGCTCCATGTTTTGCTACCAGAAGAATTTCCTGGTCACCCCAGCCGGCACTTACCCAAGATCTGATACAGGGTGTGACTACGCAAAGGAAGTGTTTGGACTCTATAAGTTAGTTCTGCGTTTTGTTATGAGCTTATTGTGTGAGTGGTGTGAAGCAGTACATTCTTCAGTATTGTGTGGAAGAAGCGAGCTAATCTCATCAAAGCTGTAGCCAAAGAGGACAGGATCCAGAGGGTTTAAAGAAGAGAGGATGTTGAAGGTTACATCATATTTGCCCTCATCTTCGTCGGTATTTTCTTCCAGCATACACATGATAGTTGTTAGTATGTATCTTAGGATGTCTTTTCTTGTGTTTTTTCCTTCTTATTCCCATCATTCTTTGCTTGCCTTGCCACCATTATACTGCCACCAAATAAATTTAAGCAAGAGAAAAAAGTGGAATAATAAACAAGTAGGAAAATTTCACTGATTATAATGTTTCTTTTAGCTTTTGAAACTGCTTACAAAAAATATAGTTATTTAAATTTTATCTATCTTCCCCATTCTTTTCTATTCTCTAAAATATGTGCCCATGAAGACATTCTGAGCTGCTTGAGGGTGGGGAGCACACAGTGGTATGTTGGGTTGTGAGAGATGATTGTTAACATTTCAGGAATTTTGTGAGCCTGTTATCAAATTGTTGGTAGCTTGAAATCTGCCGTAGCGGGAGTGTTTTACCCCATAGAAATTGGTAAATGCTCTAATTAAGTGCTTCACTTCCCTTGAAGAGCCGGTTGTTAAACATTTGCCAGCACACCACTGGGACCACATCTGATCCTTCTGTGTACTCCCAGTGTCGTGCCCAGTAGGTGCAGCATAAATATTCCCAGAATCAGAAATAAGGAAGTGCCAGAAAAGAAGTTAATGTGCAAAGGAAATCACTTGCTCTGTTGAATAATTGAGATCTTATGTTAATTTGTAAACATGCTCTTTGGACCTTAACATTTATACTTTGGAGGGATTTTTTTTTTTCTGCCTTAAGTTTCTAATTTCATTTTTTGATGCTGGGGGTTGTGGGGGACTGTGTGTAGTTGCTTTTTGTGACAAAGTTGATATCCACTAGGCTAAGTTGCATATCTAAAGTTTGTCACTGAGAGCTGTCCTCCTTACAAGTCAAAAACCTATTTTGAAAATAGTGTTGTGTAAATGCTGTGTTGTCCATGTCTCTAGTCACAAAATTAAAAGAATTCAGTTACCTTGTAAGACAAATGTCACTTGGTTCGTATTGTTTTCCATAATTCATGGAATTGAGACTATGAATAAGTGTTTCCTGACTTAACAACTATTGATGTGTATATTTCAGTGTAAATGTATCTTGAAGTTACTTTAAATCTCTATTTAAAACTGCTATTTCTGTAATTGTATGCTAAATGTTTTCTTCTGTAATGAGAATAGACTGGAAAATGTGAAGAAAATAACCAAAATTGAAGGCAGTCATCTAGACACATAAAATGCCAAGAATGTATCGGAATTGCAAAATTCAGAACTTACAGGGCCTTTAATATAGTTTTCTTGTCTAACACCTCAAGGTCATTGTCATATAGCAAATTACCTCATAAAACAAATGTTTCTCAGTTTATGTTTAAACCGAAATTTCACTTTCATGTGGGAAAGAATAAATGTTTCTTAATTGAACACCTATTTTATCTGTGTATATCAGTTTAAATGTATCCTGAAACTACTTTAAATCTCTATTTCAAAGTCTATTTCTGTTTAATTGTGCTTAAACTTTTTCTTCTGTTATGAGAAAGGATAAGAACATATCTAAGAAGAAGGCAGTTCACAGGACACCTAGACTGGGGAAATGCCAAGGATGTCTTGGGATCACAGAATGTCAGAGCCTGTAGAGTTCTTAATGCTCCCCTAGGCTGTGCTCTCGTTTTACAGGTACATTTTACCCACGGTCATGTGGCTAAGTAGTGCTGGAGGCAATCCTAACCCCTGAGCGTCCTGACACTCAGGCACATGCTTTCTCCACACACTCGTGCTGCAGGATTGTATTGGTGCTGACCTGCTATTCTTGACTTCAAGGATGGCGCCAGAAGACTTACCACGATAGCTGATATGTGTAGTATATATGTAGTGAGAATGGAGTAGTACCGTGCGCTTGAAACTCATGTTCAATTCTGTTGAAGCTGAAGATAATGGGGTTTTTTTCTTTTTGAGGTATAATTTAATAATAAAGACAACTGTAGATTGTTTCTACTGTAAACAATCATCACTGTTCATTCCTCTGAGTATGGGGATCCAGAATACCATCCTGCCCAGAAGTGGCAATATTTACATCAAAAACACCTGTAAGCACCTAGCAATGTCACTGTAGCTGCTGTTAGAAGGTCCACCTTGTGATGTTTTCCATCATAATGTCCATGTGTGTAACATTTTTCAGCTTTTATGGGACACCTTCAAATGTGTTTGTTACTTCATTTCATCCATTAATAACTTGGAAGTGGGTATTATCTTTATTTTACAGATGATACAACTGAGGCTCAGGTAAGCGGGAAATACTTTGTCTGAGGTCACAGCTACAGAGTAGAATTCTGGGAAGTGAATGCAGATCTTCAGTCCCTTAGCGGGTGTTCTTTTCCAGTACTTCACAGCTGCATCCACATTTTAGATTGACTTTGTGCACACACAAAAAAGTAGGGTTTTTTCCCCCTGTTAAATGATATTCTTCAAAATAAGAAAATGAAACAGCTGGTAAACCTACCAATTATTTTGGACTACAGACATGGCATTAAGTGCATAAAGATATGTAATAGTGGTAGGACATGGAAAGAGAAGTTTGACTGACTTTTCTCATATGTCTTGATTTGCTTGGGATGGTTCCAGTTCATGCTGTTGTCTTAACATTAATTATTAATAGTGCCGCTTTCATTCTCAACAGTGTCCTTGTCTGGAAGATGAATTTTATCTTATCGTTAATTCAGGGAAGGCAGGCTTATTTATTTTTTGTATTATTATTATTATTTTTTTTTTTTACCAGATTCAAATTTAGCAAGAATCCTCTGCATTATAAAATGCTCCTGGAATATCTGATTACATAGCTTCTCAGGTAAGAATCCTAGGACTACAGTAGCCGAGGCTTACTCTAACTTGTAGCGAGATAAAAATAAGTGAATATAATTTGTTGTAAAGATAACATGATTTCTGATTTTCTCAAGTAGGCAATTCTCAGAGATTACAGGCTTCTTTTCTTATGTGTGTATCCTGAGCCACATCACATTTACATGGTGTATTTATTAAAACATTTGTTCCAAAAGGCTACCCTGGAAACTGCGTTTGCACGCTAAAGTTTGAAAACCATTGGCCTAGTAGAAAGTGGCTTTTCTCAGGCAGATCTAGGTTTGAATTTTTGAATTCCATCGCTGGCATGTTGCGTGATTATAAATTGCTTATCTTTTCTCAACCAAATCCTTTTCTGTAAAACGAGGAAAAGGCTACTTGCCTGACAGAGTGATTATTCTTTCCCAAAGTAACAAACCTTCCATTAGTCACTCAACCTGTTTGAATTTACTCTTGGATGAGAAAATTCCTAAAAAGTTTTTAATCTTTAACTATTCTTATTATTTTTTAAGTATTCTTATTATATAACAATGAAGGAAGGAGAGAGTATAATCATTAGTCCTACTTCTTTTTACAAGACCCCAGCATCTTGAGCAATAAATGTATTGCATAAAATATCACACTGCCATAACATTTGATTGATGCATTTGAACGGCATGAACTTGAATAATCCTTAATACTACCTAGCAAGGTTGAATAACTGATCTAAGAGACTGAAAGTTTTGAAGGTATGTACAAAAAGTGTCATCTCTTTTTGGGAGACAGGAATACTGAGGAAATTATTTGCCCAAGGTCACACTACTGTTGAGTAGGGCAATGATTCTAGATTCCTGACATCAAATTAATGTTCTCTCTCCATAACACCCTACTGCTTTAAAGAAACAAACAAACACACACCAAAAACGAAACTACTTGAAAATTACCAGTTTATTTCTTCAGGTAAAAACAAGTTTAGAATAGTCTTCTCATAAGGAGACATTATTCTAACTCACAATAAAGTCAAAATTACAGTGTTCTTACTTCAAGGTTGATGGTATTTGATCACTATTTTAAAAAGGCATAGTACAGATGTTTTATCTTTTCAATTTCAAACATCATATTGGTGTTCATTTAGAACATGTCTCCAGGGTTGTATCATTTTCTTAAACTTTGAAATTTTACAACCATTATTAGGATGCCAATATCACATAACACAGTCCTGCGTGTCAATAATCTCAGTCAGTGTGATAGCTCAGGAAAAAATACTAGTGTAGAAAACTAGTATCATGGGCCGTTGACTTTTCTCTTGAAATATTACATGACAAAAGGAAAGGCTAATTACAAACTGTAGATATGAAGTCCACATTATTTTAGTCCAAGAAAGACTTAATTCTAACAGCCTAAGACAAAAGCTGTTCCTCAGCAATTAAAGGAAAAGCACCTTATTTATAATTTCAGTTAAGAACAGTGGCTTGTTTTAATAAATTATGAACACATTTACAACATTATCAGTCTATTACAAAATAAACCTAATAAGAAATTCAAAACCAGCATATATTTATTGGATATATTTTTTAAATAGCCAGGACCTCTCACTACCCTCTGCCCAATTCATCTTTAGTCAAGACTTGATATGCTCCTCGAAGACATGACAACAGTGCAGATCATTGTATCAGAGAATGATCACTGTGAATGTCTATTGAATGCTTGTTAGAGAAGAGTACCATTTTGGGTTTTGGGTATATCAAGTGGGAAAGAACAAGATCCCTGGCCTGAAAGAACTCTGTCTTAAGTGGAGAGAGAGCAAGCAACTCAACCTCTCAAGACAGCTAGTGTTAAAATACAGCATACATTCAGTGCCAAATGAATCACACAGACAAGGACTATTGTAGTTTGGTCATTGCAAGCTGGGGGAAGCAGAGCTTCTGACTGAAAATGGAAGAATGAAACTGGATCTTGCAGATAGTCACACCAAGATATTACCTTAGGCATTCTCTACCTGGAACATTCTTTGGGGATTACATGTGTCATTTTTTTTCTTTCAGTTCTCTGTTCAAATGTCACCTCAGCGTAGCTTTCCTTCACTGATGAAATAGACATCTTCCCTACCACATATACCATTTTCCTCTTGTTACCTGAAATTCAGTTGTTTCCCTGTTTATTATCTTTCTTACAATGTGAGATTCATAAGAGCGGGAATCTTGTCTGTCTTATTTACCATTGTCTATCCACTGCCTAAAACATTATCTGGCACAAAGTAGATAGTCAAAAAATACATGTTGAGTAAATGGGCCTTGTGAACCAAGTAGAATTTACATAAGAGGACACAGTAGCCATTCTAGGTAAGGACAATGGCTCAAAAAACAAGTGCTCCTTAGAGAGATCTTTCTAATCATGGTCTGTCTATATATGGCTTTCCCCTCTCTATGTGGAGATTTCAGTAATACCTAGGATAATTATAATATCACTGATGGACAGTGCAAATGGTTGAGCTTGCCACTATTATCATAATCCCAAGTCAGCTTGTAGCCAGTGAGCCTTTTCCTGGGCCTGCCAATTTTCCCTGAACACATAGAATAAAAGTTGTCAAAAAGGACTTCGTTAGGTCCCTAGAAACATAATGTTACAAATCATATAACAAAAGTGTGGAGACTTTCAAAACAATCGACTGTTTTTTAGGATTTTCATGAAAAAAAAGAGAAAGACTAAAAATTATGCCGAAGGATAAAAATGAAGCCAAGGTATAATTTATTAAGGTTTATGAAAACTTTCTTTCAAAGCTGTTTTGACAGTTTACTCAGATTTCTTTGCAACTACTGCTTGACAGGTAGCTATCTTCCAATCTTCTCTTATTTACCAGGCCTTAGTAGACAAGATCCCACAAAATTGCCAAAAAGCCACTGAAGAAAGTACACACATGAGTGCTTTTTATTCACCGTCAGCACCAATACTGCCCAGTCTATACCATGAGAGCATCTGTGGCCTAGTCTATTTGGGTTAGCATAAGTCTCCATTTCTTCCTTTGAGATAGGACGCAGAATCTTTTCACTTAGTGTTCTAAATAGTTAAAGCTCATCAAAGGCTCTATGATGGTAGGTAAGGGGCAGTCACCACAGAGTGAGACTACACACCAATATATTACAGCTTTGACAGAAATTCACTAAAATCTATTTTGAAAAATAGTTCATTTATTTTAATAATATATGTTTTTTTCATTATCAAAGTAATGCCCAGAAAATTTCAAACTACAGAAACATAACAAAACTTAGCAAAAGGCCCAGGGGCCCCCTAGACCTGTTGCTACCTACCAGCTACCCGTAAGGCTCAACCACTGAAAGAGCCTCCTTAGGTGGGAGGGCCAGGCTGGTTGACCTGGTGTTGACAGTGCCCCAGTGATACCACCCTAGTTGGGCAGAGCAGGATTCCAGGGAGTCATGGGCTGTGGCCAGTGATTTGCACAAAATTAATTCAGATTCAGTTCTTGTGCCAGTGCTGAGCCAGCTGCCACCAGTATTTCCAAGATAGACCACATGTTAGTCCACAAAACTGTTCAATAAAAGAAGTCTATAATCATATCAAGTATCTTCTCTGATGTGAAACTAGAAATCAATTACAAGCAAAAAACTGGAAAACACACAAACACATCGAGGCTAAATAACATGCTACTAAATACTGAATGGGTCAGCAATGAGACCAAGGAAGAAATCAAAGATACCTTGAGACAAACAGAAATGAAAACACAACAACCTAAAATCTATGGGATACAGCAAAAGCAGTCCTGAAAGGAAAATTCATGGCAATGCAGGCCTACGTAAAGAAAGAAGAAAAATTGCAAATAAACAATCTAACTTTACATCTAAAGGAACTGGAAAAAGAACATCAAACAAAGCACAAAGTGAGTAGAGGGAAGGAAATAATAAAGATGAGAGCAGAAATAAATGAAATAGAATCTGAAAAAATAATACAGAAGATCAATGAAACCAAGAGCTGGTTTTTTTAAAAGATAAAGAAAATTGATAAACCTTTAACCAGACTCATCAAGAAAGAAAGAGAAGACCCAAATGAAATCAGAAGTGAAAGGAATTTGACAATGGACTCCACAAAAACACAAAAAAATTTAAGAAAATACTACGTGCAACAATATACCAACAAATTGGACAATCTGGGAGAAATGGATAAATTCCTAGAAGCATACAATCGTCCAAGGCTGAAGCAGTACATGATAACTGACATTACAGACACACACACACACACACACACACACACACCACACACACACACACACACACTCTCTAAATAAATAAATAAATAAATAAATAAATAAATAAATAAATACCAAGGATGCTATGAAACAGGACTAAATGACAGAACCAAGAAAAACAACAGACAACAGAAACATATTCTAGATACTCTAGATATGAGACAAAAACTCTAAAATACCTATATCTAATATATTCAAGAAGACAGAAGAAAAGATGGTAAATTCAAATTTAAGGATTGCCAGCTCAGATTATATAAATAAAAGAAACAAACAAAGACCACTACCATTTTTTTATTTTGAAAGGAAACACCTTAAATATAAGAACATAGAAATATTGAAATTAAAATATGTAAGAAATTATACGCAAACACCTAAATAAACTCAACATAGCTACATTAATATCAGATAATACAGACTTGAAGGCAAAAATTATAACTAAGGTTAGAGATATAATGATGAAAACCTAATTTCAAGGGAGATAGAACAATACTCAATTTGGGCACGCCTAATAACAAAGCCTTGTAAAATTGACATAAGTAAAAGGCGAAATGGATGACTCCATAATCACAGTGGGGTATTTTATATACCTGTTTATGTATGTAGAATACTGCTATCAACAGCTGCAGAAACCAAAAACCAGCTCTTGATTTCATTGATCTTTTGTATTATTCTTTTAGATTTTATTTCATTTATTTCTGCTCTCATCTTTATTGTTTCCTTCCCTCTACTCACTTTGGGCTTTGTTTGTTGTTCTTTTTCCAGTTCCTTTAGATATAAAGTTAGTTCTCTTCAGCTACACTTGGAAGGCTGACCAAAGCAGACCATGTGCTATGCCACCGTGTTCTCAGAGCAAAGATAAGGAAAAAAATCCTTTTGTGCTTCTCAAATAATACACAAAAAAGTCTAACCATAAAGAAATAGATTAATACATGGATTTCATTACAATTAAGATTTTTTGTTTATTGTAAGACCATTGACCTGAGGGACTTCTGTCTACAGTGACATGAATCTTCTGTGTGAAATGAATCCTCTCTACAAAAGCAGAATATGGAATATACTAAACTGTACCCCCAAAATACTGGGCTCTTGAAATCAAACAAATCTAAAACTATATTGTACTGGTTGTCTAATTGAATAAATTTACTAAAGATCTTCAAACCATACACTTACAATGGATGAATTTAATGCCATGTAAATCATACCTCAAGAAAACTTTTTTTTTTTTAAAGACATAAGAGAGCAAAAAAGGAAGACACGGTCTGGGAGAAGATATTCGAAATACACATATAAGACAAAGATTCATATTCAAAATATAAATAACTTCACTGACTAAATTTTAAAAAATGAACTTAGTACAGTTGACCCTTGAAAAATGTGGGTTTAAACTGTGTGGATCCGCTTAAATACAGACATTTTTTCAATAAATACTGTAAATGTATTTTCTCTTATGATTTTCTCAATAACTTTCTTTTCTCTAGCTTACTTTATTGTAAGAGTACAGTATATAATATACATAACATACAAAATAAATATTAATTGACTGTTTAGGTTGTTGGTGAGGTTTCTGGTCAATAGTAGGCTACTAGTATTTAAATTCAGGGAGACCAAAAGTTAATCACAGATTTTCGACTATCCAGGGTGGGGGGTGTCACCCTTAACCCCCATGTTGTTCAAGGATCAACTGCATAAGCAAAAAATAGTAACAGGTACCTCACAAATAAGGATATACAAATAGCCAAAAGCACGTGCGAAATGCTCAACATCATTAACTGTAAGAAAGCTGCAAATCAGACCCACAATGAGATACCACTACACACACAGAAGAATGGCTAAAATGAAAACAAACAAACAATCAAAAACCTAGACTACCAGATTTTGACAAGAATGTGGAGCAACTGAAACTCTTACTGAGTTTGCTTGTAAGAATGTAAATTGGCATAACCACTTTGGAAAACTGACTAACAAGGTCTACCAAAGCTAAGAATAGACTTACTCTACAGTCCAGTTCTGTTTTAGAATAGATACAGTATAAATGTGCACATATGTACATCAAAATACATGTACAGGAATGTTTATAAAAATATTATTCATAATAGCTCTTAACTAGAAATAGCCTTATCAACAATAAAATGGATAAATTGTTGTAAATTCTTAAAATGGAATAGTATAAAGCAATGAAAAAGAGAGGACTACTTCTCCCCACAACACTATGGATAAATCAGGTAATTTTGAATGAATTAATAACCAATAAAAGTGAGTCTATACTATATGTTTCCATTTATATAAAGTTCAAAAATGATAAACTAGTATCTGACGGAAAGGGCATGTCTGGAGATGGGCCTGATGAAAGAGTCGGGGATTTATGTAATGTTCTATATATCTTGAACTGTATACTTCAAGTACATGTATATGTATTGCAGTACATGTATTGCAGTGTTTATGTCATATTTTAATAAAAACTAAGGCAAAAGTATACAATGAGAATGGAAAAAAGATACAACACAGAAAAGCACAAAGAGAAAGTAAACCATCCAAAATCCACCCAACACTCATTGTTAACATTTTTATTTATAGGCATTCATGCTTAAAAATTCTTTTAAAATGAGGAGTATGATATATCTGGTGTAGTCTCTGAATGGTATCTGCCACTTCCAAGGTGTTATCGATCCCATCTCATGCACCTATGTCTCACAATTAGGATTCTTGTGTTAAAGACTCTGATAATGCTGACACGAGGTCATCTAGCCTCTACTCAAGCACTTCTAGTAATAGGGAACTTTCTACCTCACAGAACTACACACTCTATTGTTGTATAACCCTAACTGTTAAAGAAGTTTTCTGTTATTTTCACCCCAAGACTGCCATGTAACTTTCACGTATTGGTGGTACTATCTTATTTCTGATTTATGAGACTATATAAAAGAGATCTTTAACCCTTCCAAAAGACAGCTTTCTTCTGTTGTTATCAACTATGGGAAGAAAGCTATTATGACCCCTCTGCCTACATCCTCTCTTTTACATTATAAAGATCCCCCGTTCTATTACTCATCTATGTATGACATGATTTCAAGTCTCTTAACCGTCCTGGTTCTTCAGTTGGTCAATAAACCCATTTTATGGGTTTATGGGTTTATGATACTTTGTCACTTGCCTTCTACCTGTTCCCATTCATAACCAAATGAGAGAGATCCCCTCTCATTCAGCACACCAATAACTTCTTCCATTGAGCTCTTTGGAACTCCTATTATTTTGGATTTCTGAGGTTATTTAATCCTGAACTTTCAATTCCTAGTGTATGTTTAACTTGCTCCTTCAATTGTCTTCTCACACCCAAAGAGGTATACGAGGTCTGACAATTACGTTCGCAAACTTGTTGCTAACCTTTTTTGATATCAGAGGGATTACTCATTATGAATTTGGACCAATTGGACAAACAGTTAAACAAGTTTACTATTTGGAAGTGCTGAGAAGGCTGCATGAATAAGCTAGACAACCTGAACCTTTCTTGTACCATATACAAGAATAAACTCAAAATGAACTTCAATGTAGGGCCTGAAACCATAAAACTCCTAGAAAAAAAATAGGCAGCAAACTCTATGACATCACTCTGAGCAATGGTTTTATGAATATGTTTCCTTCGGCGAGGAAAACAAAAAAAATAAATAAATGGGAGGTCATCAAACTGAAAAGCTTTTGTACAACAAAAGAAACCATTGACAAAATGAAAAGATATCCCACTGAATGGGAGAAGATACCAATAATACATCTGATAAGGAGTTCATATCCAAAGTATTCAGGAATTCATACAACTTAACACCAAAAAGACAAACAATCTGATAAAAAAAAGAAATAGTCAGGGGACCTGAATAGTCATTTCTCCAAAGAGGATGTACACATGACCAATAGACATAAGAAAAGATGTTCAACGCCACTAATCATCACAGAAATACAAATAAAAATCACAATGAAATACTACCTCACACCTGTCAGAATGGCTTTCCTCAATACATCAACAAACAACAAGTGATGGCCAGAATGTGGAGAAAAGGAAACCCTTTGTGCACTGTTGGTTGGATTGCAAATTGGCGCAGCCACTATGGAAAACAGTATGGAGGTTCCTCAAAAAATTAAAAATAGAACGACCATATGATCCAGCAGCTCCTCTTCTGGGTATTTATCCAAAGAAATCAAAAACACTAGTTTAAAAAAGATATATGTACCCCTATGTTCACTGCAGCTCTATTTACAATACCCAAAATATGGAAGCAACCTAAGTGCCCATCCATAGATGACTGGATAAAGAAGATGTGACACACACACACACACACACACACACACACACACACACAATGAAATACTACTCGGCCACAAAAAATGAATGAAATCTTACCTTTTGCAACAACATGGATGGACCTAGAAGATATTATGCCAAGTGAAATAAGTCAGACAGAGAAAGACAAATTCTATATGATTTCTCTTTATTCGGAAATAAAACAGAAACCAATAAACCAGAAACCAACTCGTAGATCCAGAGAACAAATTGAGCTTTCCCAGATGGGAGGGTTTTGGTGGGGATGGAAGAAAATGGTGAAGGAATTAAGAGGTACAAATTGCCATTTATAAAAACAGTTACCGGGATGTAAAATACACATAGGTAATAAAGTCAATAATATTGTACTCCTAGAGGTTCTGATTTGAGCCTGTGACTGGGCCGTGGGATTTTTAAAAGCTTCCTAAGAGATGTTAATATGGAGCCAAAGCTGTGAAACACTGTTCTAATGCTGCTCAAGTTTTAATGGGCGCTGAATCACTGGGGATCTTGTTAAAATTCAGGTTTGGATTCTGTAGATCTGAGATTCTGCATTTCTAATAAGCTCCAAGCAGATGCTGATTCTGTTGGTCCTGGAATGATGATTTGAATAAAAAGACTCAACCCCAGTGAGCTTCAGAATCACCTAGGGATATTCCCAAGGTGAGGATTCCCAAGTCTGTCCTGGGATGGGGCGTCAGCCCCTGCGCTTTTATAGGTGAGTCAGGTAAGCCTGATCCACTTCTTATTGAGAACCATGGATCTAGTCTGACCTTTTACACTGAGGACGCTGTATCCCCAAGAAGCTGTGTGACCTCTGTCCTGATGTAATTTTCTCTCAGGACAGCTCATTAGTGAATGAAACATTTTCAACAGGCACATTTTCTGGTATGCAGGTCCCCAGGTGCTGATTGGAGACTGCAATCTGCAGTGTGAGTAGAGCCTGACGGTTCCATTAACATACAGCTCAGAACCCGGGCACGGAGCAGTGTGTGTGATAAATGGGGTCCTGGGTTCTACTTGAAGCACTATCACATAATACATCAGTTTTATGTCAAATGAACTGATGGTTTTATGGCCTTTCCATTTCCTTTGATAGACCCCTAGTCAAGGGCTCTTTTTAATCTGGCGAGAGGGCATTTTTTGGTAGTGATGACATAATGATTTATAAAACCTACTTCATGTATCGGCCACACATACGTAAATCAGAAACATTTCTCTCTGGGACAAATTGTCATTGCCATGATGTGACAAATAGGTGCATATTCAATGAGAAGGCATTCATCAAGACACAGATTTGAATTCACTTTTCTATGTGCCATATGACCAAGCAATTAGCACCATGTAGAAGAAACAGTCTTGCACAGCAAAATCCTTCTAAATGGAGGACATGCAGCAACTGAGCTCGGTGCCAAGTCGACCCTCACTGCTGGAGCAAGGTGGCTGGGAACTCAGCTGGAGGTACCAGAGCATCAGCCTGGATGTAGAGGAGGAATTTAATCTCTAAGTTCCAGGATTGTTACATAATGTTTTCTTCACCTTATTTAGTCTCCAAACATACTGCAAGATAGGAATTATTATCTACACCTTAAAGATAAGAAAACTAAAGTGAAAAGACTCATCTAAAACTTGAAGTCAGGTCAATCTGACTTGAAAGCCCATGGTTGTTCTGCTCTACAATGTTGTCACAGCGCAGGAGCAACGCCTGCAGATCAGGGGAAGTGAATAATGTCACTGATACCAGCTTTGCTGAAACCAGACTTCAATTCTCAGCAGCCGTACCTGCCGTCTGCTTCCTGTGCGCAGCTTTGAATCTGTAAAGCGCTGCATCAAAACTGCTAATGCTATAGCATGAAAGGTTGAAAGAAAATGAAACACACAAAAACTCTCTTTATTGATGGATGAAATCAAATCTGTTAAATATTCTTAAGTGCTCGTGTGAAAAATTATAGCTAAATTGAAAACTTCCTCGAAATCACTAGTAAACGAAATACAAATAAAAGGAATTTAAAAGAAATATATTTTATCTCCTAAACATTTGTGAAAATGTTGGAGGGAGACTTACAAGATTTCTCCACGGACATTTCTCCAAAATATCATACCTAAGTAAGAGCCAGCTCATTGTAAAAAGTAAATAGTTAACGTTTGTAAAACTTTCAAAGTTTGTAAGTCACTTTCACAAATATTGTGTGAGCCTCATGATATTTCTGGATGTTGGCAGGTTATTGTTTGATCCATTTTTAGGAGAGGACCTCAAGGTTCTGAGACCCATAAATTGGGATCCCACCCACAGAAATGGTCACACCGTCAGTAATCAGGGGATAGATCTGCACACTCTAAATTCCATATGCACCGCTTCTCGGCGTTTTGGCTAAGATCAAGTGTAAATTCCATATGCTTCCCACTGCTCAAGAAAATATCTTCTTTAAAAATTGCTCTTCTGCTTTTCCAAATATCCATATTGAAGCAGGACAACATTTACTCCAATAATTACAGTTACAAAATATAGTTGTTTCCTCTTCGATAGAAAGAGATTTGTTGACTCAAATATTTCATGGCGGAGGCTGGGGGGGAGAGGTTGGCCAAATGGCTCAGTTGGTTAGAGCGCAAGCTCTGAACAACAGGGTTTGAAAATGGTGACTGGACCTGGAGCTGAGCTGCGCCCTCCACAACTAGATTGAAGGACAACGACTTGGAGATGATGGGCCCTGGAGAAACACACTGTTCCCCAATATTCCCCAATAAAATTTATAAAAGAAAGGTTTGATTGGGAACTTCCTATATCATTTGGTGTCCAGAATGTTATGCTGAACTGGATATTTCAGATCTCTTTTTCCCTCATTTCATCCTATCTCTAAATATAAAATCAAAGGGGGATATTCAGTAGACAGAAAAACCATGGGCTTCTGACCTCCAGATTTAGTCACAGAAAATCTATAAACAGGATGCCCCACAAAACAAATCAGAAATGGAGAAGAGAGATCATAGCAGTTCTCTTCATGCTGCCGGAAGTGGGAGGGAATAAACAGGATGTACAGCTGAATGGTCTGGTTTTGGAAAAGGATTCTGGGGCTTCCTTGATATGGACATTTATTTGGTGCTTTTATCCTAAGGTCACTGAGTGCAGTGGAATGAAAGTGTTTCTACTCACAGTATTTCTTAACTGGAGATCACGCTGTGTAGAGAGGAGGGGCAAAAATCTGAAGCAGCAGTTATCCAGAGCCCACTTCAGGTAATTGAATGACCTGGAACTTGGCGGAAGTGACCATGTGACTTCTCTAGGTTGGGTTGGGAGTGGTACCCACATTCCAGAGGTATGCAGTAGAATAATTACCCCATTTTACAGATGAGGAAAGAAGCTAAGAGAGATAAAGGTGCTTTCCCCAATGTCTCTTGTAGAGCCCCCGCCAGTGAGCCTGCAGTTCTGAAGTTGAGGCCAGATTGGAGAAATATGCAGTTACTGTTTTTCCTGTGTAACCTTTCTTATCATAGGCTGTTCAATAAGCAAATATTCTCTTAATTGGCAAAAGCAAAGAAGCAAGCCTCTTTATATGCAGATGGCTAATAGGAATTACAGAGCATAATATTTAAGTAAATGTGAATACCTGGTAGAGCTAGCTAGGTGCGGAGGCCTCAGTAATGAGCTGATAATGTCTACAGGTGCAGCTATACACCGGAATACCTGCATTCTCATTATGAGGCAAAGTCACTTCCTCAGAGCCCTTTCCCAAACTCCTATCAAGGTTTAATCTCCTGGATATTTAATTCTGTAACACTCTTTCCACCCACATCCTAACACTTTCTGACTTGTGCTTATTTTGTGTTTGCAAGCAGAACTATCTTTGTCTGGTTTACCTCTGTTCCCTATCAGGTAACATAGGGTTGTGTGTCTAATAGCTCTAAAGAAATGTTTGTTAAAATGAAGTGGAAAAAAATGTTATAGATTTTGGATGACATAGAAAAATTTGTGTAATAATTTAAGTGAAAAAACAATAGGTTAGAAAACTGTCTGATATTATGATCTAATTTTTGTAAAAGAAATGTGTTTTATATGCAAAGCAAAACATTAGATATGTTCTGAAATATAACAGTGCTTTTCTGGATAGTAGATTATAGATGCTTTTCTTTTTTTTTTTTTTGTTTTTTTGTTTGCTTGACTGCAGGTCTTTTTAAAAAAATGATTAACATGTTTTACTTTTGCAGAAGGAAAATATAAATAATAAACTATTTTTAAACTCTATAGAGTAGGACTGAGACTGCTTCAAATACGAAGAATGACAGATAAGTGACCCACACAGCTTATCCATCCCCTGTTCTTGTGAACATCAGAGAAAGAAGTGGGCTCAAATGTAGGGCAAGTTAGGCGTAGCTAGAAAAGGGCTAAGAGAAAGAAAGGGAGGTGATAGAACAAAAGAAGGGAAAGAGCATCGGGAAAGTAGGGAGGAATCCAATTCTTTGAAAACTTAAATAATCAAGGGACAGAGTCAACCCTTCTTAATTCTTAATGACCACAGAGATGATATTCCTGTTGAATTTGTCTTTAGATCATTGAATAAGTTCAGCTCAAGACAAGGTGATGGTGTCCTGTGACCCACTGGCCTTGTTAAATATCACTGGTGTCAACTTTTTATCAAAAGATTATGCATTTCTAGAATGTGGTTCATATATCACGGAGAAACTTGTGGTTTCTTAGTTTTCTTAATTAAAATTCTAATACTAGGGGAAATAACTTTCAAAACCACTCTTTTTCCTAACATTTAGGTATTTGCTTTTTAATCCTCACATTGGCTATAGAGGACTTTTTGGTACTGATTTGGAGCAAAGAAACATAAAAAACAAACAAACAAGCAGGGAAATGTTTCTATGTCACTAAGGCAAAAATGATTGATGGTTTCTTCTCATTCGCTTGCCTATCACCGCATGGTAAAACAAACAAACAAACAAAAAAGTCCAAGAATAGTCATAAGTGCTCATTTCCTTTGAAATAAGAGTCACAGGGACCATTTAAGTTTTCATCAGTAAATGGAAACTCTTCTACAAATATTTTGAAAAATGCTCTAAAAGAGAAATAAAGGCACTGAAACTAGAAGCATAAATCCCATCTTCAGTCATCACATGACTCCTGGGCTCGGGTGCCCACAATCCACCTACTTGATGAGCAAATAATAAGAGCTCTTGCTAATTGAGGGCCTACTATGAGAAGGGCTTTATACTCGTCACTTTACTTAAATTGTTTCTCATCCTCACAACAGTTCTTTCATGTGGTTAAGTCAATGATTTATCATAGGGAGTCACTGTAAACATTTCAAAAACAGGTAAAGAAAATACATAAATCTATAATCACTCAAAATGTCATCACCCAGAGCTGCCCAGGTTGGTGTATAAACAATTTAATGTTGATCTTTATTTTTAATGGCTGTGTGGTATTCCATTTTGTATGTTTTTAATTTATTTAACTAATCTATTAATGGATATTTAAGTTTATATTTTTTCACTCTTTTAAATTGTGTTACAGTAAAAATCTCATATATGTATATACATATATATATATTCTCTTGTCCGATTGTTTCCTCAGGAGAAATCTCTAGAAATGAGGTTGTTGGTTTAAAGGACATACCCTTTATAAAGAACTTTTGAAAATTGTTAAAATGTCAGTCTAGAAAAAACAATCAGTTTCACTGATGTGAAAGTGCCCATTTCCTTACACATCCACATTAATACTGGATCATACTATTCTTTTAATTTTCGCCTATCTGATAAATGAAAACATTGTCTTATTTTAATTTGCATGTAATTACCTGTAGGGCTAAAAGCCTATTGTCAAGGAAGGTATTTTTCCATTTTATAGTCACTCCTGTAGCATCTTTCCACGTACCTCAATGGTGAACTGGCATGAATCACAGCATAATGTTCAGTTCAACATTTATTATGCACCTGATATATGTTTAAGTGCTACAAGTTTTTGTTTATTTGTTTGTTTGTTTGTTTTTCCATAAGATAGTGAACTTCTAGACAGGAGCGGTTTTACTTTGTTGATCAACTCAAGAATGTCCCATTTTCTTTGGAACTCTAACACATATGGAGTCACTGGTGGATGTCTTACAATGTATCACAAAAGAAGGGAGAACTGCCTGGCACCTGGCAGGACAACTGCATTCTCTTTCCTAATGCATGCTCATGCCTTATCCTCACATTTTACCCATCTCCTACAGGACCAGAAGCCCAGGAAGTTTAAGTAACTTGTTCAAAGCCAGTGGCAGAGCCAAGACTGGAACTCAGGTCTTCTCTCTTCTTGACACGCTATCATTATCTCTTGTAATCAATGTTCCCTCAGATCTGAACCCAAATAGTGGCTTTTATTTCTGAACTTACTCTTGATTCTCCACTTCAGTTACTGCAGTTGGGTAGATTGTAGCTCTCCAAGCAGATCTGCAGCACTCCCAGTAAAGGACTCATGCTATACGCTGTTGATCCTTCCCTCTGTTGCTCCTGATATGGCATTGTGAGGGCTAGCAACCTTCAGTAAGTGCATGTGTGGAGGTGGCCATGTCAAGCCAACTGCTCTGCTGCCATTCTTACCTTTTCCAGACTGCAACCCATCACAAATCTCCTAGCCGGTTCCTTTCTAAAATATGAAAAATCAGGCACATTTCCAGTTCTTTTGTTTCAGAATTTTGGGACCTTGTTTTTAATCAGAATGTTAGGAGATTATTTGTTCTATGCTGTTAATTTATCTTGAATTTTAAGGGAAATGGGTTTTCACCTTCTTTCTGCTGAGGCATTTCTTTAAAAATTAGTCACTGGGTGATTTGGAATGCACTCAATTTAGTCTGTGCTTCATTTGGTGATTTAAAAAAATTAACATTATTAAAATCTATAGTATTTCTCCTTAGAGAGCAATTGATTTTTTTAAAAACTCTCATTCCTTTCCAGTCACTAACTAGACAGATTAATTTAAAATGAAAAAATAATTTTCTTCTATCATAACCAACACCAAAAAGTAATTCCAGTTTCCTTCTAACACTGTGGACCTACATTTAAACCATCATGGGATGTTAAATTCCCAAAGGAGTAAAGAGAAAGCAAAACATCACCAATGAGGGGTTAAAAAAATCCTGCTAACCACAGTTGTTTTTCCTGAGGGGAGAAAAGGAAATACCACCCCTTAAAGCCACCCAAAGCCAACCAAACAAACCATGACCAGAGAATTTCCTGTTGGTGGCACTCTCGTTTCCTGTCTGAATTATACGCCAGAGTGTGTCACCAGATAAAATACCTGGAACTGATTTAGCGTGATCAGTGCTTCTTCAGCAGTGTTGATTATTAGTGTTAATTCTGGGATATCTGCCATCCACTGGGTCCTAGCAGATAAATAACACCATTATTCTTCAGCTCTCAAAGCTCAGGTATAAGTCTCACTCCGGGGGAGCTTGAATTTATAGGTGATGTAATTTAGGATTCTAGGCCCATAAGTTAATGCTTCAGAAATGTCTTCTTTATCTTTTCTGCAGTGATACATGGGCAGATCCCGGGCATAACTCCCTGTCTCCTTGCCTGATCTCCTTGCTTCTGATGAAGGCCTTATTCTGCCAGATCCACTACTATCTGCAGTAGAAAAAGCGATGATTTGGTGTGGACAAGAAACAGAAGATTAATGTCAATGACAGGGCAGAGTAATAGTTTTGAAGTGGTACCTTTAGTGAGATAAATAATACTCTATAGCACTTACTATACACTAGTAGTATTATTTTGGAAAATAATATTTTAAATGTATTTTAATGACATAAACAATTAAAGCTAATATTTATGTAATATTTTACATATATTATCTATTCAATACTTTCAACATCCTTATGAGGTATGAACTACCCCATTTTGTAGTTGAGGAGAATAAGGCATAGAATCATCATACAAATAGCTCAAGTTTATGCTTTTTCATATTTTTTTGTCAATCTTGTTTGCAATACCCCAACTAGTTTACAATTTTATTTGTTTTATTTCAGAGTACTCAATGGGAAATGATTCCTTAGTCATTCTACAGGAAAACCTTAGTTACGATACCACAGCAGTAAAATTATTTCAACAAGGCCTGAGGCCAAAAACTTGTAGCATCACAAAAAATTAAATCGTATGATAAAGCATTCATAACAAAAACGAATAAAAGCCAGGGTGCTATAGGGCATTTACCAAAGCTTCACCCTTGTCCATTGCTTTTTGTTCATTGACATTCTTTGTTATTATCAGATATTTCCAATTATGTCTGACGGTCATTCTGGTTATTCTGCTCTAAACCACGGCCTGGCCACTTAACTGAGAGTTACCTGGGGGAGAGTTTTAATATCCAGTTTGACAGGGGTAATGTGCCTATTTGTCACAGACCTTTCTAGGTGTGCGATGTATCCCCAAATGACAAATTTTTGCATCAGAGCTCATTTTCATTTGAAGGGCTAGACATGGTTGTGATTTACAACCAGGTGGTGATTTCAGCTGCCCAAGTACCTGGGAGTATTATATTATAGAAGTTGATGCCACTTAGTTACCTCACATCCAACCATTCTTCTTAGGCAATTAGGCTGGAATCCAGTCAATAATTCGCCTGTCACAAATAAGTTCATAGTTGAGAAAGAGAGCTAAACACTGTTATTCTACCTAAACACTCTTATTGATAGAGTTGGAATTGTTTTATGTTCTGTGGCACTTATTACTCCCATGCATAAAAGGATCATTATATTAATGCTATTATACCCTTAAAGATACCAGGTACTTATTTAAGTTTTGCCCCAATTTTCCAAGTGTCATGGCAACCTATTCAGTCCAATTCCTGATTGGTCAGGGCATTTAAGACACTAGGTCAGTATCTAAGAAGTATAAACATTTTTAAGCTCAAGAATATAGTTTAAATATATTTGAGGCTAGGTGACCTTTCAAGTTCACTTGTTCAGAAATGTTTTCCTTTGCTGTGTCCAGAAGATGGTGCCATCCCAGCTCTGCTCAGATGTCAGTGACCACTCCTCTGAGATGGAAGGGCTAATGGATATGATTAGCGGTGGTGCAGATCATAAAGAAATCCTTCAGTGAATATGCTAGGTGTAATATACATTAGGTCCTGGTGAGTCCTATCATTTTTAGGTCTGGGTAATGGCTCATTTTAATAGGGCCCAGTCCACAATACACCCTACCAGTCTGTACTTATTTCAGTCAAGATTAGTTGATGCTTATTGGGACCCATATCAAACATTTATTTACAGGCCACTTGTAACGATGGTAGCAGTCCTCGGTGTACATCAGCCCACTTTGGTTGTTGGTGAAGAATAACACAGCAAGGTAAGGGTTTCCAAATCTGCTGATTCTAGATGACTCTCTTGTCACATGGTCATCTTTCAATTGTGTCTGATAAATATAAATGGAATAGGTTTTAAATGATCTCAAAGATCTACCTTACCAAATAACCAGCCAACTTCTTTGAGACCAGGATAAAGGACGTCCCTCAAAGTGCCCAGGCAGTTAAGGGTAAGGGCCTTCCAAAAAGATCTCATCCATATATGGTGATGGAAGGAGAGCTGACTCTGGGAGGTGAACACACAATGTAGTTGATATGTAGATGATGAATAAAGAATTGTACCCCTGAAACTTATGTAACTTTACTAACCATTGTCACCCCAATAAACTTTAATTCAAAAAAAAAAAAAATCCCATTTCACCTTAGATGTGATCTAATGTCCTTGGTCTTTTGAGTTACCAAAAGAGAAAAGTTTTGGTCAGATTTTTATGCCCCTCATATTAGCTGAATAATAGGTAAAAAACTGTGTTATTCTATAGCTGGATCCCATGAATTCCCTATTAAGCTGACCATAGTTTAAAATTCTGTTTATTTCTTTCTCCATCTTGGGTGTCTGTGTGAATAAGTGTTTTGTACTACCAGTCAGACTCAAAGATACCAGTTGTGAAACCCAACGCTGAGAGATGATCACTTTGTTCTAAGACTCCATTATCCCTACACCAGTAAGGAGTTTATCGGGCATAAACACTGTTTATGAGTTTAAATGGGTTTAAAATATATATATTTATGATGAGTTTAAAATATATATATATTTACTACTGCAGTGTTGAATTTCTCACAACTCCCAGTTTGATATAAACTGATATAGATGTCTTTAGATGTCTGTTTGAGGTGAGTAGAGAGGTGAGTCCCTCTTCTTTCTGTGAATCCTATTTCTAGCCCATCCCACTGCTAATTAGGGATGGCATAGTCTTCTTTGATCACTTTCCATGCTTTGTATTTCTCCATTAAGCGTCAGTCATTCAAGCATTTCCCACAGATAATTTCCCTCAGCCTGTACACAGAGGAAACCTATCCTTTTCATCTAGGCACTTTCATTTAAGCACACTCAATCTCAAACTGTCCTCAGAGCACTAAACGCACCTTTACTACCCCAGTATTTTTATCCCAAAGGCATCTTACTTTCTCACATTTTTTATTATCTACCCCTCAGAGTACCTTCGCTCAGGAAGCTCATGCTAGTAGACATATTCCTCTTCCTTTCTCCCCTCCAGGGCTGGGCTCCACATTTGACAGAGTAAATGATGGCATAAATAAAATTTACCTTTGTGATTTTTTTCACTTTAGGTTCCATTGCCCTTCCCATTATACACAGAACACTGTTTGATAAAGCTCAAAGTAGATACGTGCATTTAACAAGAGGGTTCAGAAGTATCCCCAGGCTGAGCCATTTGATTCCTTTAAGTATGAGAGAGTGCTTCCTGGACTGGGATCCTTGTGGTAGGATCCCTGTTGCTAAAGTTGTTTGTCCTCCTGGTGTCTCTCACTGGAATGGGACATCTCAGAACCAGTGAAGAAAAAGAGTTCATCCTTTGTCACTTATTGTCAGTGGGGGTCTCTAATGATATTCCTTGTTGGCGCTGCTAGGCTTGCTTAGGATTTCATAGGAGCCCCCATTTATTCTGACGGGAGAATAAGCCTACCCGGGCCACCTTCTATTATTAGGTTGAGGTCAGGAAGTGCTGAATTTCGATGACCTTCTGTTGGGAAGTGCGTTGTGAGACTCACTGTCACTGTGTTGTTCCTCTAACTCTGGGGTTTGGCTTCTTCTTTCCACTATTCAGACTTTTCCTTTGATTGCTTGTAGCAGTATTTCCAGGGTTGATAGTGTACTTAGCTGGGAAAAAATTAGTCTGTGTATATTACCTGGACCAGAAGTGCCTCCTATGTTTTTATTCCTTTCCTGGGTTTCCTTTTGTTCTCACTTTCACTTTCTCTTGTTTAATCTTCTTCTTTTATCTTCACTCCATGATTCCTTAACCAAGATCAGTATATTATGTATGGATTCAGACTGTACTTCTTTAACTTGTGTTTATAATTATTAATATGTATAGGTAAACATTGAAGAAAAAGTAAGTCAGATGTCACCTAATTTACTGAGAATTTTTTGTGGAGAAATTCCTAATAATTTTTTCCTATAAAAAAGAAGCAAATGATTAAGTTTCCAAAGATGTGTATGTTTTTCCCCAAAAAATATATCATGAATCCAAGGTGACTTTGCATTTGTCAGCATGTCCCAGCCAGAAGAACATTTTGATTTATTACCTGGCAGGGAATATTTAAGCAACAGCAATTAGACCCCTACTCTTCCATTTGAGTCTTTAGAGGAAATGAGCCAACGATGGTTAAACTCTATTTCTAATATAACAGGGAAGTTGAATCTATAGGGGAATCTATAGGGGAGTTGACATTGGGCGATGCCAAGAATGCACATGACGAGAGAGAGGAGGAGGGACAAGCACTATAAAAGATCTGAGAACAGATCTAAGACGAGGATTGACACACAAATTCCCTCCCTTATTGACAACCCTCAGGATGAAATCCTCAGACCCAAACCCATCTAGTTCTTCCCAGAAAGACAGGTACTGGAGCGTGAAAACATTGTCTAGCAGGTGAAAACACTGATGCCTCAAGCATACCATTTGAAGAACGATGTCCTACACTGTAAGAATAATATTTGTGGTTTTTTCCATGGTTGAATAGAGACATGGAACATCAACTTTTGGTAAAACTCTAAGACCAGACCTTGGCTTTCTTAATAAAGGAAAAAATTTTAATTTAGTTCAAATTTTCTCTTTCAGAAAAGTTTTATCTTTAACATTATTTTCTCCCCAGGGATTCAAAGAAGTCAGCTTTCAGACTCAAATCTAAGAAATGACTCCATTGATTCAATGGATGGGGAAACTATGGGAAAACTAGGAACTAGCTATTACTGAGAGCAAGAATGTATTGATTAAATAACTCAAAAAATTTGTTACAGCAGTAAATCCTTTTCTTCATAAATTATATGAATCTGTTTTATATAATTAAAACAGCTATTATTATGAATATTAGGACTGATGGGCTCTACCTTACTCTTTTTTAAAATTAAAGTTTATTGGGGTGCCAATTGTTAGTAAAGTTACATAAGGTTTCAGATGTACAATTCTGTATTACATCATCTATATATCACATTGTGTGTTCACCACCCAGAGTCAGTTCTCCTTCCATTGCCATATATTTGATCCCTTTTACCCTCATAAACCACCCCCGTCCCTCCTTGCCCTCTGGTAACCATTAAACTGCTATCTATATCAAACTAAAAAGCTTCTACACAGCAAAAGAAACCATCGACAAAATAAAAAGGCAACCAACTGAATAGGAGAAGATTTTTGCAAACAACTCCTCCGATGAGGGGCTAATATCCAAAATATATGAGGAACTCATACAACTCAATAACAACAACAACAAAAATCCAAGCAATGCAATTAAAAAAATGGGCAGAGGACCTGCATAGACATTTCTCCAAAGAGGACATGCAAATGGCCAGTAGACGTGAAAAAATGCTCAACATCACTAATTATCAGAGAAATGAAAATAAAACCACAATGAGATATCACCTCACACCAGTTAGAATGGCTATCATGAACAAGACAAATAGTAACAAGTGTTGGATAGGCTGTGGCTCAACCTTACTCTTAAAGGTAAAGATTCTATTTAGAGGAGACCACACCTAATGTAGTTCACCCATATGTATTTTTCTCTGGAAGTGTGAAATTTTACACAATCCATAACAATTAATGGGTAGTTCGCCACTAGATGTGGCAATTTATTCACGCACATTGTGCTTATCTTATATACCATAAACCTCCAGTACTAGTTGCTTACGTAAGACAAGCATATAATTAAGTGGTACACTGTGTCTCTCCTTTGTGAAACTTGCTGCTTGTCTGTCCTCATCTTGCTAATCATATGCCAAAGAGGGCTATACAAATCTCTTCTCTCAGAGTTTTCCATTAATTAGTGAAACCCTTAAGCTTCACTCATAGTGTTTTCTTTTGAAAATCGACTCTCAGTCCATCATGGGAGGAAACCTACCTTTTTCATATAAGCATATTCAGTCTCAGGCAGTCTTCAGCCTCTCATCCCGTTTCAGCCTTTCTCTCCTGACACCCACACAAACACCTTATGATAGCCCCACCATTTCTACCTCTTACTCCTCAGCTATGGTATCGTCTGCCAGATAAATCTGACTAGTGGATGAAACTTTCTTTCTTCATTCCTCTCTAAGGCTGAGCTCCAGGACTAACTCCAGAGTAAATAGTGTCAACCTTGCCTTGGTAATTTTTCTACCTTAGTATCTATTGTCCCTCCCATTATACACAAAACAATGTTGGGTAAGGCTCAAAGTGGGACTACTCTTGTGGTTGTGTGTTTTTAAACAGAAGGCTCGGATGTTTCTGGTTACTTTTACTCTCTCAATTAATCTAGGAAGAGTATTTGAAGCAGGAAGGACAAGGACATTTTAAGAAAGGGAACTTTCTTAGAACCTCTCAAATTATGTCATGTCAATCAAATAGTGATCATTGCTCAGACCAATACTGTCACTGTAGAGTCAGAGAATTGTTTTCTTGTTGTCTTTTGAATCTATTTAGGGCCTGAATGGAGTTTCTATTTATAATCAGGACTCCTCTATTCTGTCTTCACTCCATACACTAAGGGCTTAGGTCCAAGTCTTAGTACTGACATATTCTTTTTCTTATAGATCATGTAGTGACATTTCTTCTATATGGGATTGCCAAAAACAAAAATAACAATTCCTCTCACTTAAGAGGTGATTTATTTAATACAATAACACTTAATACCTCAAAAATAGTGTATGTGATGCTAAGATAAGAGCCCAGTGATGACTTACTAGATAACCAATATTTCCTCAAATGTTCCACACTATGTTTCTGCTGCACAAATGTGCAGAAGCTCTGACTTCTGAAATTTAGAGAGCACACAAATAAATAAAAGCAGTTGGCATATACATCTATAACACATGATACACTGGTTGCTCCAATCTCTTTCTCTCTTAAGGTCAGTTTTGTGGTTTCTGTAGAACTAGAAACCTGTCATTCAAAATATCTTCCAGATACTTATTCATTGGTCAGTTTGTACATGTGTAAGAAATGTGCTTCTAATTGCTAGTATGTGAGGAGGAAGTGTTAACATCAGCTATTGGGAAAGCTGAGATTCTCTCTTGCCATTGTGACTTGACTTAGGTTACAGGCATCCCTCTTGGGAATTAGGGAGTGGAGAGACATATATTTTGCTTGAAAATAGAGATATCTAGAAGAACAGTATTTTCACTTTTGCTCAGACCCATCTCCAGTGTTCCCTTTGAATGAGAAATAAGGCCATCTACTAACAATAGAAGCACACATTCTAGCACATTCTTATTCTCAGCATGAGATTCTTTGTGGAATGATTGTTGTGGAGACCTCTCCTGTGCACTGCAGGATGTTTCTCAGCATCTGTGACCTATACCCACTAGATGTCAATATCATCATCTCCCCACTACTTGTGACAACCAAAAGTGTTTCCAGACATTTTTAAATTCTCTGGTTAAGAATCACTATTCCAGTGTAAAAAGTGGGGCAAAAATCTTCAACAAAATATTGGTAAATTGAATCCAATAATGCATAAAAAAGAATTACACCAAGAAAATAACCATATCAACTGGGATTTATCTCAGGTATGCAAGGTAGTTCAACAATCAAAAATCCACTGATATAATCCATCACATCAAGATGAAAGAAAAATCACATGATCATCTCATTAGATGTAGAAAAAGCATTTGACAACATCCAGCATCCTTCCATGATAAAGACTCTTAGAACAGAGGGGAACTTCCTTAACTTAATAAATAACATCTACAAAAAATGTACAGGTAACATCACACTTAATGTTGGAAAACTCAAAGCATTCCTTCAAAGATCAGGAAGAAGGCAAGGATGTCCTCTGCTTTTCAACATTACATTGGAAATCTCAGGTAATGCAACAAGACAGAAAAAGGAAATGAAAGGTATATAGATTGGGAAAGAAGAAATAAAAATTTTTGTTTGTCGATGACATGATCTTCTATACAGGATATCTGACAGAATTGACAAAAATATTTCTGGAACTTAGAAATGATTATAGAAAGATTTCAGGGTTCAAGGTTATATACAAAAGTCACATTTCCATATAACAGCAACAAAATTTAGGAAGACAATACTATTTACATTAGCATCCAGAAAATTAAATACTTAGGTATAAATCCAACAAAATACACACAGGATTGTCTTAGTCTGTTCAGGCTACTATAAGACTGGGTAGCTTATAAACAAAAGATATTTAGTACTCCCAGTTCTGGAGGTTGAAAGTCTGAGATCAGGGTGCCAGCCTGGCTGGGTTCTGATGAGGACAGTCTTCTAGGTTACAGAGTGTCAACTTTTTCTTGTATCTTCACATGATAAAAAGCAGAGACAAGAAGCATTTTCTCTTATGATGCTTAAAAGAGCCCTAAATCCCATTCATGAGGGTTTCATCCTCATGACCTCATCTAATTTTATTTACCTCTCCAATGTTCCACCTAATACCATTACACTGAGAGGTTAGATTTCAACATGAATTTTGGGGAGACACAAACATTCGGTCCATCACAAAAATCTATAAAAGGAGAACTACAAAGCTCTGATGAATAAATATCAAAGTAGAACTGAATAAATGAAGAAATATTCCATGTTTATTAATAGGAAGACTCAATGTTGTCAAGATGAGAGTTCTTCCCAACTTGATCTATAGATTCAACAAAATTCCAACAAAAATCTCAGCAAGTTATTTTGTGGATATCAACAAATTTATTTTAAAGTTTTATATAGAGAGGCCAAAGACCCAGAATTGCTAACTCAATAGTGAAGAAGAACAAAGTTGGAGGACTGCCACTACTAGACATCAAGACTTCCTATAAAGCTACAGTAGCCTTTTCCTATGGGAGCCACTGAGCTGAAACGAGCATGGCCGTCTCTTCTCCCCGCCATGGCGTGTGCTCCTCCACTGATATTGGGGCACTCCAGAAATGGGGAATCATGTGGCAAAAATCTCACTTTGCCCGCTGTGTTCAAGGCTCCCATTCGACCAGATATTGTGAACTTCATTCAAACCAATTTGGGCAAAAACAATAGACAGCCCTGTGCTGTCAGTGAATTAGCAGGTCATCAAACCAGTGCTGAGTCGTGGGGTTCTGTCAGAGCTGTGGCTCAATTCCCAGGCTTCAGGTGGTAGGACTCATTGCTCCGGCCAGGGTGCTTTTGGCACTACGTGTGGTGGGGGCCGCATGTTTGCACCAACCCAAACCTGGTGCCGTTAGCACCACAGAGTGAACACAACACAGAAGCGATATGCCATCTGTTCTGCCCTGGCTGCCTGGGCCTTACCAGGGCTGGTCATGTCTAAAGGTCATCGTACTGAGGAAGTTCCTGGACTTTCTTTTGTAGCTGGAGATAAAGCTGACGTCTATAAGAAGACCAAGGAGACTGTTTTGCTCCTTAAGAAACTTAAAGCCTCAAATGGTATCAAAAAGGTCGATACCTCTCAGTGAATGAGAGTTGGCAAGGGCAAAATGAGAAACCATTGTCGTATCTAGCACAGGAGACCTTGAATCATCTATAATAAGAACAACGGCATCATCAAAGCCTTCAGAACATCCCTGGAATTACTCTGCTTAATGTAAGCAAAATGAATATTTTGAAACTTGCTCTTGGTCGGCATGTGGGTTATTTCTGCATTTGGTTAATTGGTCTGTATGGCACTTGGCATAAAGCTGCCTCTCTCAAGAGTAACTACAATCTTTCCATGCACAAGATGCTCAATATAGACCTTAGGAGAATCTTGAAAAGCCCAGAGATCCAAAGAGCCCTCCGAGTACCCACAAGAAGATTCATCACAGAGTCCTGAAGAAGAATCCACTGAAAAACCTGAGAATCATATTGAAGCTAGACCCACGTGCAAAGATCATGCACCGGAATAGCATTCTTTGCCAGGCCAAGAACCACCAGCTCCGGGGGGATAAAGCAGCAGCAGTGCTAGAAGCCAAATCTGATGAGAAGGGGGTTCCAGGCAAGAAGTCAGTCGCAGGGAAGAAAGGAAAGAAAGCTGTTGGTGCTACAAAGCAGAAGAAGATTTGGGGGGAAAAAGGCTGCAGCTACCAAGAAACAAGCACCCGAGAAGAAGCCTGCAGGAAAGAAACCCACCACAGAAGAAAAAAGCCTGTGGCATAACGGCATAAACTGACATTTGTTTATTCTGTAAAGGTCAAATAACTTTAGACAGCTAATTTTAAATAGAAACCTGATCAAAGAGGCAGTGAGAAACATGAAAAACAAAACGAAAATAAAAGAACAAAAAACAGTAAGCAGGGTAGTGTGATATTCATGAAATAATTTTTAAGAAGATCAATAGAACAAGATAGAGAGCTCAGAAATAGACCCACATAAATTTAGTCAAATGATCTTTGACCAAGGAGCAAAGGCAATAATACAATGGAGAAAAGATAGTTTTTTCAACAAATGGTGCTGGAGCAACTGGACATCCACATGCAAAATAATGAATGTCAGCACTGTCCTTACGCTATTCCCAAAGGTTAACTCAGAAGGGATCACAGACTTAAAATTCCTTGTAGATAACATAGGAGAAAACCTAGTTGACCTTGGGTATGGTGATGACTTTTTAGATACAACACAAAAAGATACAATCCATGAAAGAAATAATTGTTAAGTTGTATTTCATTAAAATCAAAAACGTCTGTTCTGCAAAAGACAATGTCAAGAGAATGAAAAGACAAATCACAAACTGGGAGAAAATATTTGCAAAAGATGTATTTGATAAAGGACTGTTATCCAAAATTCATAAAAACGTCTTAAAACTCAAGGTACTAGATTTATCAAGGGAATTACTGTGTAAATTATATAAATGTCTAATCACTATGCCATGCACCTGAAACTAATATAAAATAATATTGAATGTCAACTGAATTGGAAATTTTTAAAAATTAAAAAAAGTCAACAATAAAAAAAATGAACAACCTGGTTAAAAAATAAGCAAAGACATGAAAGAGATATTTCACCATAGAAGATACACAGACGGCAAGTAAGCATATGTCATTAGGGAATTTCCGATTAAAAGAACAATGAGATATGACTATATATGTATTAGAAAGCCCAAAATCCAGAACACTGACAACACCAAATGCTGGCAAGGATGTGGAACATCTCTGGTGGAAATGCAAAATGGTATAGCTGTTTTGGAAGACAGTTTGGTGGCTGCTTACAAAACTAAACATACTTTTACCATATGATCCAGAAATTATGCCCCTTGGTACTTATACAGAGGCGTTGAAAAGTATATCCACATAAAATCCAGCATGCAGATGTTTATAGCAGCTTTATTTATAATTACCAATACTTAGAAGCAAAAAAGAGGTCCTTCAGTAGGTGAACGGATAAATAAGCTATGGTGCATCCAGACAACGGAATACTCATCAATGCTAAAAAGAAAGGATCTATGAAGCCATGAAAAGACATAGAGGAACCTTAAATATATATTACTAAATGAAAGAAGTCAATCTGAAAATTCTACATATTGTATGACTCAAATATATAGCATTCTGGAAAAGGCAAAACTGTGGAGACAGTGAAAAGATCAGTGGTTGCCAAGGGTTCAGGGAGGGAGGGATGAATAGGCAGAGCACAGAGGATTTTCTAGCATGAAACTATTCTCTATACTATTATGTTGGAAACATGTCATTATACATCTGTTATAACTCAGAATGCACAACACTAAGAGTAAACCCTAATGTAAACTATAAACTTTGAATGATAATGATACATCAGTATAGGTTCACTGATTATAACAAATGTACCCAATGTGATGCAAGGATGTCGATAGAGGGGGATTGTGGTTGTATGAGGACAAGAGGTACATGGGAACTCTGGAATTTCTGCTTAATTTTGCTATGAACCTAAAACTGCTCTAAAAAATAAATTTCATTGATTAAATAAAAAAGAATGTGAGCTATGCTATTCTAGGCATCCAAAGGCAACATGTGAAGCTTATGTGGGTGTATTGAACATCTGAATAAAAATTGTGGAGAACTAAATGCACACACACATGCACACACATTTTTGGCTTTAATTTTCTTTTTCTGGTTCCTGTCTTGAGAGTTCCATCTCCCCAATCTCATCTCATGAATAATAAATGATCAAGGATCACTGAATAATGTCTAGGTTTCTGAAAAATTTCCTGTTCTCTTTGTGATTATAGTATTTTAGGTATTTGAGCAGTAAAAATAAAGCAGTTGTCAGACTCATTTGGAGCAGTTTTTCCCTGTGGAATATTGCTACCATTTTTTTTTTCTCCCAAAGGCAAAAGTTCAGAAAAGAAATAATATGTTTTGGCTAAGTATTATGAATAAAAAGAATTTTGTGTTGGGCTACATGATAAAGCCAGTAGTATAAACCATTTAAGATATTTGTCATTAACTGTACATTTTTCAATGGAGTGCTCGACATAAATAAGCTAACTGTTGTCTGAAGGAGTAACACACTTCAGAGGAAAATGTCGCTGGGAGCAAAAGCTTTGCTGTGATGGTTAGAGAGGAAGGAGAGGGAAAGAGGAGAGGAGGGAGCAGCACCTACAGAATCCCACTTCTGGTCCCACAGCAATTCTGCCACATTGAGGTCAATACCTTCCCATTAGAATGAAGATCTGAACACCAATCTTACTTCTCCGCTTCTTCCAAGGTCAGAAAAGATGGAGGCCTGGTCGGTGGAACCAGGATCTGGAACATTGCACAGTACATGGTGTGAGCCATTACCATCTGGAGGGAAAGCATACCCAGCACTGTAATAGTGTTCCATACTGGACCTATGTGGAAGAGAATGGGAATATTGGACATTTGTCCCATTTTTATTTTTTCTTTTGGTCCAATCATCCAGGAACTAGGAGTGCTTTATTTTACTGAGTGCCTGATGCAGAACTGAAGGGAACTGTTTAAAGGTCATGAGTGCTGGGCTATATAATTCTATAACAATGGGTGATTTATCTTCCTTGCCAGAGGCATTGAGAACTGGTTGGCCAGGGACAAATGATTGCAGATTTCAAGTAGGGGTGATCACTCATGTGGAGTCAGAACCAGGTTCATTTACGCTGCATCCCAGAGGCAGTGGGATAAAGATATTTCCCTATGGTTTGGGAAGCTGTAAACATTGTCAATTGATATTCCCCTCCTGGCTCATGGTTCTCTAGAGACGCCCTGCACTCGGGGACCAGCCCTAGAAACACCAGAAAGCTACCGGAAGACTTACCACCTGCCTTTGGCACCTGCTACTTTCTCTTTGATTTGGCATTTCCAAAGCCAAATGACTCTTCTGTTGTTTTCTGCATGCTTCATGGCACCAATCACAGGCTAATACAATTCAGAGTTTCTCTTTTGATATCAGCAGAGGGTCCAGTACCAGGTGCATAACTAACTCGTAGGAACATCACTCAAATCCCACGAAAGGGGCACTGCACTGAGTGAAGTCAGACAGTCTGACCCTGACAGGGAGTCAGACTTCAGCACTGAGCTTTGCTAAAACGATCTGGGATTTGCCTGCTGCCTATGTTTTGCCCAGCTTCCTACTACTTGTATCACAAAAATTCCTCACTATATGACAATTGTCTCCCTGAGCTTGTGGCATAGTGATTCTAGCACACTAGGAAGGATCGAAGGCATCATATAGGAATTCCCAGGCTGGAGCATCATAGTATTCTGAAGAAGAATTATGTGTCAGACTCCTAGAGGAAGGGTCAGGAAAACCGACTACCTATAAAAAGTATGTGTATTAACCACGCCTTTGATTTTCTGATGCTTTGACAACTTGGGGCTTTGCTGACCCTGGAGGGTCTGCCCTTCCCCAGGTTAGCTAATTTCTAAAGTTAGCCAACAACTACCCTGTGAGGATGCATTTCATATGCAAAGCAGCCAACGCAGAGTCCATAACCTTGCCTACGTCCTTTACTGTGGTTTCACACTCTGGGCCACTATCCACCTGCCCTCATCACCACAAGGCCAGGTACGAGACATCTAGGACAGCCCCTATGCCTCAGATACTGCTGAAGTTATTCAAATTAGTTGATCCTAAACCTGCTTACCCTGCCTCACCCATTTCTTCTCACGGAAACCACAATAAAAGGCTCTTGCCTGTTTCCCACCTCCTCGAGCTCCTACCCCCAACTCCTGGCTGACACCAGGGCCTCCCTGTGTGACCCGTCATGGTGTAGCATGGCATGTCCTTTCTTCTTGGATCTATCTTTTCAATGGCAGCCATCTCCTGATCTGTTTGCCTTGCCATACCTAAATAATAATAAAAGGTATATTTTAAAACACTGTGGAGTGATCAGGGGAGTGATCATTAGACCACTCAGGTTACTCAGAGCAGAGACAAAGCATATGTGCCTTGATGTGTAAGGGATGTTCCAGGTGGTGAGCCCTCCTGGGGATGGGTGTGTGTTGGGTTGCAGCCTCCTCAGGAGCCTCTGGGTGTAATCTGAAATCAGCCCTTATGCGGAGGGCAGGGAGAGACCAAAGAAGAGGCAGACCACTCCAGGTTGGGAGGCCACAGGCTTCATAAACAAGCAAACTTACATACAAGGCTTGTCTTAGGCAGCCACAAGACTAGTAGATTTCCATGTCCACCCACCAAATCTTAAAAGTTTATATAAAGGCTTTAACTGGGACAGTCATGTACACAGGAGATTTGTACCCAGTCTCACCATATGACAATTTCAAGGCTGTGCCCTCAGGCAGCTTCTAGCATTGGGAAGACAAGAGGATTGCACATTCCAAGGACAGGGGAGGGAGTAGGGAGCCTCCAGTTGCCCGCGTCCAGCTACGAGGTCAAACCAGTGGTCATGTCTTCTTGATGACTTTCCCCAACATTATCATTTTATTTCTCTATACCTCTGGTGCCAAGGACAGTCTGGAACTGTGTGACTCAATGTTTGTTGAAGAATGAGATGATGGTGGTGAAGATGGGATTTTGATTTGAATTCTTCTGATCCTCTTCATAGCCTCCCCCATCTTAGCACACATTGGAGCACTTGAGGTAGGGAGACAATCTGTGGAGAGAGAAGACCCAATCAGAGGCTAGTCACGCC
The DNA here is from genome assembly GCF_057876585.1 of Rhinolophus sinicus. Taxonomy (NCBI): domain Eukaryota; kingdom Metazoa; phylum Chordata; class Mammalia; order Chiroptera; family Rhinolophidae; genus Rhinolophus; species Rhinolophus sinicus. Next base: position 73,157,507 of record NC_142517.1, on the reverse strand, counting down.
AAAGACATAAGCAAAGACTATCTTTATTATGTGGGAAGACAGGGTGTTACAGGCAGAAGGACTTGAGCTCAGAAGTCATGAATTTCCTGGTTGTGGTCATGGTTTTATTGCCTCTATGGTCCCCAGGCGGAGATGTTGGTCTCCTTTAGGTGAGGTGGCAGCAGCAGGCAGTGGTGTACCCTGCACGATTGTACTGGCAGTAGCACATGGTTTCCCCTGCATGTCCCAGGAGTCACAGGTGTAGGCACATGAGTATCCAGTGATGATGTACCCTGCACAGCATGGGGTGGGGAGAGAAATCCACAGTTCTTAGATAGTGAGAGAAGCCTTCTGTGATTACCCTTTCTTCCCCCTTCTGGTGGGGCAGAAACGGTGTGGGATTAGATTGGGAGGGGCAGATAAAAGACATGGAGGAGGAGGTAGGTGACATAGCAGGGCTTTGGAGGAAAAGAATTGGGGGGTAGGAGAGATTAATGAAGAGGGGAAAGAGTGGAACGAAACCTGACCCCTAAGCAACACCTTGGGAGGAAAGGATGGAAAGGAAATTATGGGTACGGGAGTTGTGACTCAACCCAATGGCATTATAATCCTGAAGCTGGGGACAACCTGCTCTACAGTGACGGAGTGGCAGCCTGAGTCCAGGAGCATAAGAGGGTGTGTGGGGTGAGCAAGTGCCTTCATCCTCTAACCTGATGGGCAGGAGGACTGATTACTTTCTTTAGTGATGCTGCTACAGCAGAGCTGTTTTGTACAGCCTGAGGATTTATACCCTGTGGGAGAGACAAAGAGCTAAGACAGGGCCCAAACTGGCCAGCCCCTGGCCCTAAATCCCATGTCACCTTTCTGCTCACAGGACTCATTGTGTTCAGGATCCAGTCACTTAATAGCTGTGTGCTGTTGGCAAAATTACATAACTTTTCTAAACCTCAGTTTCTTCTTTTGTAAAATGGAAATAACCGTGCTTACCTCATAGAGTTGTACTGAAGAGTTAATAAAATAATAATAGAATACCTAAGAGTACTTAGCACATAGGAAGTGCTCAGGGATGTTAGGTATAGCCTTCATTCCTGCATCACTAGCAACTCTAAGAGCCCATAAGGCATGGAGAGGGCAGAGGTTTTGAGATGAATCTTTCAGTTAGAAGTTGCCATCTGGAGAGGGACTGGGAAAGGGGTGAGGTCTAGTAGCAAGACTGAGTGTTAGGGAGATAGCCTCCCCTCCTTCTGTCGCCCCCTCCAATATCAGCCACCCAGTCCCTGAGAAATGCTCTTACCTTTTCATCCGCAGTGAAATCTAAGGAGCCTTGAGCATCCCCTGCGCTCAACAGTTGGAGAGGAGGAAAGGAGGTGAGAAGAAGTGTTCATCCTATAGGAAGGCAGCATCCTGAGATGAAGGGAAAAATGGACAGAAGATGAAAAACAACTCCTGGGTCCAGAGGAGAGGGGAGTGAAAGGAGAAGAGAAAGCAGAAATAGGTGCCCTTGGGAGTAGGGGAAGAGGAGCAGCAGGGCAAGGGTGGCCTGGATTCCTTTGCAGCATTCCTAAGAAGCAGGGTAATCACGGAAAAGAGGTGTGTGCATCAGACTCACCCAGCCAGGTTTAGGAAAGGGCTGCCCGCCGAGGTTGGGAGGGCAGGGACATTTTATACTCTGGTAGCATGTCGTGGGGGCATTCCCTCTTCTCCACTAACAAACACGGGCAGTACTTAGGACCTAAGGTAGCTGGGGAGGGTCAAGCCTCCAGAGAGAGCCTGAAACAATCTCCAGCATATGCCTGGAGAGGTATCAGCTTCCTTTGCTCTTGTTCTCTGCCTAGGGAGGTCTTTCTGCCTGTCTCCTTTATCCCTCTCCTCTCTTCTTGGCAGTCCCCGGAACTGCCTAGTTTCTGGCAGTTCCAGGAACTGCCTAGTTTTCTGACATCACTCACTATAGATCTTTTGTTTACTCCTTCAACAGGAAGAGGTAGAAAAGGTGTAGTATAAGAGCCTTGGTTGTCATCTGATCAGATACCATTACATTGCCTTTGAGCAATTCTGTCCATGGAAAAGTAACAAAAATCCCAGCTGGTAGAGGCTTAAAATTAGAACAGAGGCTTTATAAAGGTAGTAATCCTTGTCCATTTTAACCTCTATTATATCCCAATGCCTCACGCAGCAGAACTCAATAAATACTTGTAAAATGAATGAACACAAATGTTTATTATTTACTTACGAAGAAATGAGGTTCAATAACTCTAGACTTTGTTCAGTGGCTGAATAATGTTATTACGGCCTCAGATTCTTTCTCTCTTTCTACTTCACAATCCTTATAGTTTTTATTCAGGCTCACAAGATGGTTGACTTACTCCATGTTGACAACTCCAGACCTAACATCCTCACACCAACATCCAAAGCAACAAGGGTTACAGATAATTTTGAGTCTCTGGTTTTTATTCAGAAAACAAACCTTTTCTCAGGAGTCCTGAGCAGAGTTCTCCTCTGTCTGCTTCGCCTGATTTGGGTCACATGCCACAACTCCACCCCATGTAAAGGTGTCCAGGAAAGAGAATATCTGGCCAAGAAGAGCAGGAGCTTCATTATTGGCTTAAAAAATAATTTATCCTTCAGGACAGGGCACATGACCACCCTGCATGAAATCAGGATGCTCTTAACACAGAGAAAGGGGAAATTGGCCAGTAAGTGGGCAATGAATTCTGTCAGCCAGAGCTACAAAATCCAACTTCTGCTTCTGGTGTTGCTCACCTTTCTAGCGTCCATCTACATTTTTTGGCTTTTTCTTTCAAAGAGGTGCACTCTGATATACAGCTATTTCTTCTACAAGCACCTTGTGCATAGAACCCAGAGACAGTTAAAATAATGACTGTCCCTCAGTGACCCAGTCTGAGGCAAAGAAGAGGGTTAGAAAGCAAGAGAGAAAGCTGACTTGACTCAGAGTTGGACTTGATAGTAGACTAATTGCTTGCTCATTGTAACTTCTGCATGGTCCAGGCACTATTCTAAGCACTGGGGATTCAGTGCAAGCAAATTAAATAAGGTTTCATCTTTCATGGATCACATGTTCCAAAATGGGGAGATAATTAATACACTGACAGATAAATACATAGTATGATGTCAGGACTGAGAAGCATTTTAAACAGAGGGTGGGGGACAAGAGATAGAGCATGATGGGAAGGCTTCTCCAAAAAATATTAAGAATTGACCTTGTGTGTGGAGAACCGTGTAACTATCTGGGGACACACAATGGAAAGGCCCCGAGGTAGGAGGGTGGGTATGACTTATAGGAACACTGAGAATGCAGGTGTGGCCAGAATGAAGTGAGCAAGGATCAGAAATGAGGTCGGATATAATCAGGGGCTAGATGCAGGGTTTTTTTGGCCATGATAAATGCTTGAGATTTTATTTTGTGTGTAAGGAGGTCACTAGAAGTATACTTTGGATAGGAAAGTGACATCATTTGATTTATATTTTAAAAGACTCACTCTAGCTGCCATAAATAGAAGTACATACTGAGTTATTATTACAAAGATTAATAGTATACAATTGAACAAAACATTTATAACAAATTTTGATTAGTCAATAACCACAAATTATATCTTTTGGAAACACATTTCTTAAATGAGAGAGATGGAGCTGCTTTTTTTCCCCAAGTGACTTATATACCCATGAATGAATAACCCTACAGAGAAATAAAGTTTAGAACCAATTTTATTCCCACATTTTCTTTTCACAGTTATAAGCTTTGAGACCACTTCATAATTAAGTATGTAGGAAGAGAAAATTTTATTATAGCAATGTCATTCAATTTGTTTGAATTCCTTTTGAGCTGTTTGTTAAAAATAACACTGCAAATTGGTATTAAAAATTATTCTGATGGTCTATTGATTGATAACTGCATTAAGTCCCCCTTCAATACTGAGTTAAAAACTGGGAGTTTCCCAACTTGTAAAGGCCTTGTTACTCAGTGACTGGATCATTCAACGTTGGCACCAATATTTTGAATAAATTTTTTTTAGCATTATGCAGATTTTTATACCCCATGGCAATGAACCATGGAAAGTTTCAATGACAGGGCTGTATTTTTCTTTTGTTATGGGGGGAGAAAGACAATGGCCAGTTTATCACCATGATTAAAGCACTTATCTGGCAGAAAAGTTTAGGAAACAGTACATATACAAACCGAAAATCTAGAAATTGAATTCTTTTAAAACTGCTTTTGTCTGCCTCCACCTTGCAAAAATCAACTTTATTACCTAAGAAGCAGGATTGTAACAAATGAAAGGGAGCTCTGAGTCAGGTTTCCTGTTTGGGGTCATGATTTCATTACAGTCATGGTCACACAATTGGATTCCTTCTTCCTCCTTCTCAGGTGGCAGTGGCAGGCAGTGGTCCAGTCTACCAAGCCCCACTGGCAGTGACATGTGGTTTCCCACAGATATCGCAGGAACCACAGGCTTAGCCACTAGCACAGCTTGTGACAACGGTCCCCGTATGGGCTCATGAGACATAAACGTCAGAGCCCTGAGATTTTCAGAGGAGGGAGGTCCACCCAAAACCACCTTTAATGCCTGCACAGCCCAGGGGTAGATCTAGGTTTTGTAGGATCAGTTATGAAGGTCCTCCTTAAGGAAAAAAAAAATACTAAAACAAACTTAGGTATATGGGAGTAGAGAAAATCCATGAGAGTGAGGGGACTGGGTGTTTCTGTTCCTTCCGATGTATGCTAAACTCACCTCTGTGCTGGCCCCTACACACCAAAACAGAGAAATAGGTTGAGAAAGGGAGATGAATGACAGGAGGAATGGTAAGACCATGATAGGAACATTGAGGAGAGAAAGGGCATGAAAGGAGGGTGGGAAGGGAAGAGGCAGAAACCCAAGATGCCTCAGTACCATCCTTAAGGGAAATGAGAATGCGTAAGCAATCTCTGGGAGCCAGGAGTTAGGACTCAGCCCCAGGCTGATACAAATATGAGATGCTGAGAAGTTGTAGATGCCAGGGATGGACAGGGCATCTTACCTGCTATCCCTCCTCATGGAAGTACTCGCCTGCAGGGCAGGAGGACAGTTTGCCTGAGCTGCTGATACTGGTACATGAGATCTTTGTTGGGGCAAAAGGATTGACCTCTGAGTAGGAGAGAAGAAGGCTTATTGCCCATGATCTCTGTCTCCATACTCCCCTTCCAAATAGCCTTCTACCTCAGCGGTGTCCCTGTGTCCATAATCAGGCTACTCACTAGTTTTAAGGTTTAGTTTCCTCATTTGCAAAATGAAACTAATAGTTGTACTTACCTCATAAAGCAAAAATTAAATAAAGAAATCTATGTAAAGTTCTTTGTTATACCTCATTCATAGTGAGTGTTTATAAATCATTGCTATCCTCCTCTCTCTTCTCCTTATCATCATCAAGGAAACCTGAACGTTTAGCCAAGAGTCCAAAAAGAGGGGAGTAGGGAAGCCCTGGGCAGGAAGATTGGGCTTGAGTGGACTGATTAGAGGTTTGGTTGTAGGAGTGGGATAGAGGACAAGCTAGGGTTTAGGAACAGGAGACACGATCAGGAGTCACCCTCCTGCTTCCCCCAATTCCTGTCAGTTATCTAGACCAACGAGAGCTTCCTTTATCGTTTTATCCACAAAGGAGTCTAAGGAACAATGAGTGCTCCCTGGGATCATAAGCTGGAGGAGGATGAAGATGAGAAGGTAGCAAAAGGTAGATTTCATCCTGTGGAAAGGTAGTGTCCTGGGACTGGGAGGAAAGATTGGAAAGGAGCTGAGATCTCTGAGCTCCAGTGTGTTTGGGAAGGAAGGGAGAAGAGAACATGGAGCATCTTGAGAGAGTACAGATGGAGAAATGGCAGTGTCTGCATGGAATCTGGGGCTCTCTAAGCAGTTTGGAGAAGCAGGGAGGCTGGCTGCAAAGAGGACTCACTCACCAAAAAGTTCAGAAGTCTGCAGAGACTGTTCAGGCAAGGATGTTTTATACCCTGTGGTATTAAACTGGGCACCCTTTAACACACAAGTATGCTCACATATAAAAACACACTCCCTAGTACATTTTCAAAGAACTGTGCCAGCTGGAGTGTGACACACAACAGTGATAAACGTTACTGTATCCATCATAAACAACAGCTGCCTTTGTTCTGGTTCTCTGCCAAGGGGAATCCTCTTGCCTTTCTCTTTCTTTCTCTCTTTTCTTCTTAGAAACCTGACAAGGCCAGCACCCGAGCCTTCTGTTGACTGTCCCATATTATAGGCCTCTTGTCTGATTCTTCATCAGGAAGAGGTTACTTTGTGGTCTGCTGGGTGAAGGCCCTACTTGTGCCCTGTTAAGACAGGGTTTTATTGTCCCTAGCTAATTTCATCTGTGGGAAAGTAGCAGAAAATCTGCTGACCACTGATTTGCAAACAAGGAAGTTTAGTGCTTGATTCCAGAATTATTTTGTAGACTCAGCGGGGTCATTACCAACCTGATCTTTGTTCTTTTTTCTCCACCATTCTAGGTTCACTGGCTTTTCGTCTTTGACCTTGTGTCTTCTTGGTCACAAGGTGATAGACAGCACATCCTCAGTGGAGACCCTGAGCAGACAGGAAGGATTTGGGTAAGGCCATTCTCTTTGGAGGTTTTGCCTTTTCATTTCGGAACCATGATTTTTCTCTAGAAACTCAAGCAGGTTTTTCCCTTACATTTGATTGTTCAGAGTGTGTCATGGGACCTCCTTTTCTATTACGTGTGGCTGAGAAATCAAGTAGGGCTCCACAATCCCTTATTTAAGACCACTGGTCCCAGATGTGCTTCAGAACTCAGAATTGTTCAGGTTTTAGAAGGTAAGTGAGTGCAAATTATGTGTATTATGGTATACTACCAACAAGGTTTAGGGCAACATTCTGTAATCAAACACATTAATAAGTCTCCTGCAAAAATGTATGAATATTCATGAAGCATGTGATAAAGACCATAAATAGTTGGATACCAGGCCATGTCAGGTTTTGCTGCCAAGTGAGTTAGCTTCAAACTTAGGGAAAATGTTCTAGGCTTTCAGAGCCTTTTAAATTTTGGAATCATGAATAAAGGATTAAGGACTGGTATATGGTCAAGAGGAGCAGGAGTGCTATGATTCATCCTCCAGAATAGGGCACAGGATCACCATGATTGAATCCCATGATTCAAGAGCAAGATGAGGAAGCAGAGACCACTTACTGGAGGCAGTCAGAGGTGGGAGGACTGGCTCTGCTTCTTCTGTGGTCAGCCTCACCTCCCCCTCCCTAGAGATGCCCTCTGATGCACAGTTATTTCTTCTTGGGCAAGTTTGAGAATGGGGCTCAGTGATGGGAGCGAAAAGGCAAAGATGTTTTTTGAGGAAAGAAATGATAAAGGAGATCAAAAAAGGGCACAGACTTGGATTTGGTATAGAAGTTCAGTAGATTACTTTATTTGTTAATTCAATGACTATATAGCTTCTCTGTACCACTTCTAGCTCTGGTGACTCAGCAATGGGCAACACAGGCAAGTCTTTGCTTTCTTGAGACTACGTTGTAATGTGGGAGATAAACATGTAATATGTCAGATATTGAAAAATTCCCCGAAGAAAAAGAAATCAAGGCAAGACAATTGAGTATGCCTCTATGCTGTTATCCTAGTGCAGTGCGTTCAAAGAAGGCATCTTAGAAAAGGTAACTTGTGAGCAATAACCTGGAGAGATGTGAGGCTGAGCCAGAGGAAAAGCTGGGCCAAATGTTCCAGGCTATGCGATAAGCAGGAGCCCAAGGTGGGGAGATGGTTGGTGTGTTGAAGGAATAGCTACAAAGGCAGTGTTACCAGAGTAAGTGAAGTGAATAAGAGACAGTTTAAAAAAATGTCCAAAAATACAACTGGGACCAGATTATATAATGCTTGTAAGCCAACATAAGGGCTTTGGGTTTTAGTGTAAAGCTGACAGAAAATTGTTGGAGTGTTTTGCTCAAGAGAGTAACATAAGATGATTCATGTTCTATAAAACTTACTAAGGCCACTGTCTTGGAAAAGAGACTGGAAGGAAAACGGGTAGGCAAGGAAACCAGGCTGTAGGTTTTGCAGAGTTCCAGGTCTCAGATAGTAGTCAGGGAAGGAGTGAGAACTGGATGGATTTGGGATAGATATAGAAGGTTGAGCCTCTTTGGGGTTTATTGATGGACTGGGATAGAAGAAGTAGAGTAGTGAAAGATCAAGGTTATGTTCTGAATGACTTGATGAAGAGTGATGCCCTTTACTGAAATGGGGACTCCTGGGAAAAGGGTAGATAGTGCAAGAACATTAAATCATATTTGATCATGATCAACTTATTTATTTATTTTAATTGCATGCTTTATTTTTAAAACTTTTTAATTTTTCAATTACAGTTGACATACAATATTACATTAGTTTCAGGTGTATAGCACAGTGATTAGAATTTATATAACCTACAAAGTGATCACCCTGATAAATCCAGTACCCATCTGGCACCATACATAATTATTACAATGTCACTGACTATATTCCCATGCTATACTCTACATCTCCATGAGTATTTGATCACGACCAATTTAATATGCTTGTTAGACATCCAGGTGGAGCTGTAGCATAAGGAGTTGGGTGTAGAAGTCTGGGGTTCAGGTGAAAAGTGGAAGCTAGAGTTACAAATTTGAGAGTAATCAGTATACAGATGGATATAATAACATAGATAATCTAATAAAAGAAGAGAAATCAAAAAAAAATTTTTAGGGATCAGGCAAAGAAAGTGATAGACTGGAAAGTGAATGACCAGAAGGACATTGGTTTAAAGATACGAAGTGAATTGTATTGACTAGTGAGTTTGTTGGGAACGGCAGGGAAAGAGAACAGGACCACATGAGAGTATTCTTGGGTTACAATAAACCTGGACAGCAGGTACAGTGACCATCAGTCCTCCCTGAGCAACACCGGTGGTCAGTAGCATGCCTATTGTATTTAACACCTAGAGGGGACAACTTTTCATAGCCCTGTCCTTTACATAACAAAATTATTTCCAATAATTATTATATAGTGATCAGTAAAAAGCATTATTTCTTTTGTTTCATTTCTCTGGTTTTAAAACAAAACACAACTATTAAAAGAATAAATGTCAATTTTAAAGATATTGTTAAATTCAGTATATTTTTTTGTGTACTAAAATTTGCACTTACAAAACAAAAATATTATATCTTTCAGTTTGCACACTCTTTGAATTTAAAGTTTAAACACAATTAAATTCCACATAATCATATAGAATGACCAAATGGATGTAATTCAAGTTCTGTTAATTTGTCTTTACAAACATTGGGCTACCATCGCTTATTTAGAGTCTACTGTTTAACTGCAGGAATATGTAGCAGCATAGGGATTGGTGACACAAATCCAAACTTGAATGTTACTGAACTGTTAAGAACTAACTTACTTTAAAAATGAAGGCATATAGCTGAGACCGAGTATGTGGGCCCTCACTATATAACTAAAAGTTCTCTGAATTAACTTCCATGTAGAATATAATACTTATTAAAAGATAAGTAATAAAAATTGCTAAGTAGAAGTTCACATATTATTGTTGAAACTCAACAATAATCACAGCAATGGTTTAGACTATCAATGTTTTTGGAGAAGAGTATTTTACCATTGACATTATTTAGAATTGATAGTGTGTGGTGATAATAAAAATCAGTGTGGATTTCAGTGGAATGCAGTGTGGAGGTTCCTGAAAAAATTAAGAATAGAATTACTATATGACCCAGCAATCCCTCTCCTGGGTATATACCAAAAAAAACATGAAAACATTTATCCCTAAGGATATATATGCTCCTATGTTCATTGCAGCTTTATTTATGGTGGCTAAGACATGGAAACAACCAAAGTGTCCTTCCATAGACGAATGAATAAAGAAGATGTGGTGTATATATACACAATGGAATACTATTCTGTCATAAGAAAGATGAAATAGTACCATTTGCAACAACATGGATGGATCTTGAGATTATTATGCTGAGCGAAATAAGTCAGACAGAAAAAATCGAGAATCGTATGACTTCACTGGTATGTGGTACGTGTCTATAAAACTGAAAACAACAAAGGAACAAGACAAACAAATGAAGAAACAAAAACTCATAGACATAGACAATAGATTAGTGGTTACCAGAGGGTAAGGGGGGAGAGGGTGGTAAATGAGGGTAAATGGAGAACTGACTGGGTGTTGAACACACAATGTGATATATAGATGATGTATTACAGAATTGTACACCTGAAAACTATGCAACTTTACTAACCATTGTCACCCCAATAAACTTTAATTTAAAAAAATCAAATTGACTTCTACTAGGGTATATTATTGCTTTTAAATTTTCTATATAAAATGCACCATGCCTTGTGCCTGCACCCCTCCCCTTGGTAGTCTCCACTTATGGTATAAAGACATTGCCTGGGATCAGCTACCTCATGGCAGAGCATCCGTCGCAGGATTCCTGGAAATGTTCAGGAAGTCCTACACAGAGAAGATGGTAGAAAGGTTTTTGTTCCTCCAAAATTTGTAAACGTAGTGGAGTCTTTTAACATTCCTTTTTTCTCTCTAGAGCTACCTTCTTCCTAAGAGTGCACTCCTTTCCTAATGACCCAAATGTCGAGGTACATTTTTAATCTTTCTTATCTCCTCTCCCCATCCAAGTTTCCACTGATTACTTTGTATTTTATTTTATTTTAAATAAATAATGAAAAAAATGAAAAGTTACAGAAGGCAGAGGCTGCAAACAGGGAGACCATAAATCTGGGTAAAATTAACTGAGCAATTGAAAAAGTAAAGGTAGGAAACATGGATCTGGGGCTGACATGGTCATCTGTTCATGGTTAAAGGAAGGCACAGCACTGACTTTCCCTCTGACCTCCCTCGTACGTGGAAGCAGGGATCTTCGATGTGGAACCCTACTACTGGTACACAAAATAATCCATTGGGAAATAAGAAGGAAATAGTAGAGCTTCTGTTTTTATTTATTTTTTCTCATTTTTGAATATTTTCTGTTTTGTATATGCTTTACAGTAAACATAATATATTAATTAGCACATGTTTATAGTTTATACATTACTTTTGAATGTATGCTACATTTTTCACAGCTCATGGTGCATCTGAAAAAATAATAGGAGACCAAGAAAAGCAAGTGCCACAGAAAGCTTGTAGGTCTCTCAAACAGAAGATTTTAGCTGTTTTTGGCTAGACTTAGCAAGCTCTCTCATTAAAGTGCAGTAATTTCATCTTGTGGATTCATATACTTTAGATAGTACATGAGAAAGCAGTCAAGTTGATATTAGATGTAAAAAGTGAAATGCAGATAAAAATTGAGAGGCTCACCTAGTCTGAATAGAGATTAGTAATGGGTTTGCTTAGAGATAGGGCAAAATGTCCCTCAAAAATAATCTTAAAATCTGCTCAAGGGTTACATAGGTACCTGGTTAAGACTGCAGAGTTCTACATCACTGAGCAGGGAAAAAATTGGTTCTGTAAAACTTGATGAGTTGATGCTTTCATTTAGCTGTGAAACCATAAAGGCTCCTTACTCATCAAGGTTTCAATCAGGTACAAGTCAGCTATAAGAAGAAAATTTGCATTCCAGGGGCCGAAGGAGTATCCCCAAATGGCTAAGTGAACTGATTTGTCCAAAGCTGGTGTCCCTTTGGATGCTGGAAATGTCTAATAAAGACAACAGTATGTTCTTGGCATTACTTATTGTAAAGTTACTTATGGTAATGCTTGGCTAATAGATTCAACTCTTGAGTGTGGACCAAAGCAGAGGCAAGAGACAGAGATACTGGGTGAAGAATAATTACAGGGTGGGACACTGGGGAGGAGGTAATGAAAGCAAAGTGTGAGAAAAAGGAAATAGAGAAGAGGAAGTGAAAAGAACAAGGATGAGCATGGTAGATGCTAGAAGAGGCACAGGCACGTGGATTTTCCTGGAAGTATACAGTGTTTCAGTGGAATGGTTTAAAGGTGACATAGGTCAAGTCTGTATTATAAGATTCACCCTGGGATCACCTGCCATGATAGCCCTCCTAGCTCAGTGCTCTCTTCTCCACCTGTTATTCTGTCTCTTTGTCTGTGTACTGATTAAAGAGAAGCAATGGGGGATTGCAGGGTTCTGATTCAGGAACAGGGTAAATCTAGGGGGAGAGTGATAGAAACCCCTGTAAAGAAGACAGACCTATGGAAATTGCCCCATGCCCAATAGGAGGTGGTAAAAGGTAGTGGGCAACTAAAAGGTCTTTTGGAAATATTACACCTGCCGTATTCTTAGGAGTGGATGCCCAGCCATTTGACTCTCCAATCAATGCTGTTTTTGAAAGAGCCTCCAATTGTTTGTGGTTAAATGGTGGGTAAGGCGAGGGGAGATACACAAAAACTCAGGCAGCTTGGGATCCATGTACCCTTTAGTGCTTCAAAGTTGTAAAAAGGGAGATGAGCTAATCAGAGACAAACTCGGAGTCCTGAGCATATCTGTATATCTCTTTCTCTCTATCTCTATATGCATATATAGGCAGATAAAATCTACAATGAAATTTATGTAGATACATTTTAATGGCATAATTATTATTGTGCTACATGGTAATTGGTCATATACCGTAAGCAGCTGATATACATGATTAATAAATATGGCTTTCCAGAATCTAATCAGATTTTTGTTTTTTTGCTTTCTATGTATTTGGCCACCTATAATAAGCATCTGTGCTGATAACATTTCCTGATACCACGTTTTATCTAATTCACATCATAATCACCGAATTAAATGTAACTGGTAAATCATCTTCATGGACCCAGAAATAGAACATAATTGGGGAACATCTGGCTACTTTTCAATTCACCCTTGAGATTCCCGAAATGCAGAACTGGTCACTGGGAGCGGGGAGGCAAATTTATAAAGTGGTCAAAGAGGTTTTTGGGAGGAAAGGGGTAGAGAATCCAACACATTCACTTTGAAGTTCAAACACTTTGGAATCTTATGTTTAGAATCAGATTTTAGGACTGAGATGACCCTTTAGACTCAAAATTAGAGGATTCAGATGGTCCTCATTGAGTTCTAACACAAAAGGACCAAGATCCCAAACGAGAACCCAATATGAAGGAGGAGGAAGTCTGGACTGGGTGACCTACTTCACACCAGGAATTAGAGACTCACGGTTGAAGGTGGGTTCTGGAAAAGTCTGTGGCTGAGCCTGGAATCCTCTTTGGTATTGCTCATGATTTGAAAACAAACATAACTTGGAAGATTCTGGATTGGGGTGCCAGCTTAAGTTATGCATGGAAAAAAGTCATGTTTCTGACTTGTTTATTCTTAGTAGTAAGACAAGCTTAATACCTCAAACAACTTAAAGTGCAAGGGTCTCACTATGGACACATCATAGACCCATTACCTGAATAATTAGACACAAGCAGATGTCTCTTCCCTGCCTATTTGTTTCTTTTCCCCCATGTCTGATGTGTCACTAGAATTTAAGTTGCTTGGGAGTGAGAATCGTTTCTTAATTCTTCTCTATACCTACAGCACCCACACAGTGTTTGGCATATGGCAGGTATTGATAGTTGTTGTTTGGTTGGTTGGTTGAATAAATGAATGGATGAATGCTGGCCAAATAATTTATTTTACCTTTCTATCTGTTTCTATCTTGCCTCAATTTGAGGGCCAAGCTAGAGTTTCTCATGCTGTAGAAATATACCATGCAGATTCTGGACATTTTGTCACTTTTAAAAAGACAATCACTGAGTTTAGGTTGAACAGAATCAACTCTGGTGTACTCCAGAGGCAGTAATGCATTCCAGTCTCCCTGGTTCTCATACTCCATGTTCCCTCATCTAGCTCTACAAAGACATCCAGCCAGCATTAGTTTCCTAAACCTCCTTTATCCATCTCTGCTAATAAAATTAATTCTAGCTTTCTTTCCCAACCTCTCTCTGCCTTTCCTTTTAACCACATAACTTTTTTCCTTTCTTTCTTTTTTCCCCCCTCTCCTTCCTTCTTTCTTTCTTTCTTTCCTTCCTTCTTCTTCTCTCTCTTCTCTGCCTCCCTTCCTTTCTTCTTTTCCTCTACCCTACCAGACCTGGTCTTGTTGACTAGTGAGACATAGTCATAATTCTTATTACCACTTTTAAACACTTACATTTGTTAACTACTTGTCTATAGGAAAAGAGACTAATGTAGTGACAATTAAGAAAAGGGCTTTCATTAAGGCTCCTTCCTTTCCGTTTTCTCTCCTTTATATTTCCAGATGGAGGGATGAGCAGTAGATTGGTGAGAGAATACAAATAGCTGATGAAAATGGAGAAAATGTTCAATATTATTAATTGACAATGATATGCAAATTGAAATAGCTATGTATGTCAGTTTTCACCTCTCAGATTTACCAGGGTTGAAGAAATAGCTATGAATGTCAGTTTTCACCTCTCAGATTTACCAGGGTTGTTATATTCTCCAGCAGGAAACATAAAATTATTTTAAATTTTTTTATAGGAGGTCATTTGGCAAAATATCTCAAAGTTTTAAAATGTATCTTTCTTTGGACCTGGCAATTCAACTTTATGGAATCAATTTTACAGAAATAATCAGAGATATGCACAAAGATTTATATGAAGAAGCTAGTTATATTATTTATTATAGTAAAAATATTCAAAATATTTAAATAAATTATGGCACATTAAATACATGAGATATAAGATATATCATGAGAAAATGTTTAGGACATACTGTCAGGTTATAAAAATCAGGGCACAAAACAGTATGCATTTTTTGACCTGATCTAAAGATGTATAGAAAAATGCTGGGAGTACAAATAGTGATCATATTATCAGTCATTCTGGGGCATGGGATGAAGGGTGATTTTTATTTCCTTATTTATAATTATTGATACACTGTACTTTTTCTGTGGTTAAAGTGTTTTACTTTCTTATTGTTTTAAAAGGGTATTTATGGTAGACAGAGGTGAAAAGCCCTCCAACCAGCCCTCCTCTTCCTGCACACATGCCTCTGCGACTCTGCTGCGACTCCCATCAAGTGGTGAAATCTGTTTCCCTGCCCGCTAAGTCTGATCTGGCCTCTGACTTTCTTTGACCAGTGAATGTAGCAGAAATGATGTATAACTTTTGAGGTTAGGCCATCCATAACAAGTCTTGCGGCTTCCACTTTTCCCTCAAAGTGCTGCCCTGACCACCGTTTAAGAAAGGCAGTCTGGACTACTGGAGGATAAGAGGCCTCACAGAGAAGAACCAAGGTCCCCCAGCCAACAGCTGGGACCAATGCCAGACATCAATGAAGGTATCAGGGACCTTCCGGGCCAGTCAACTCTCCAGATGAATATAGCAATATGGGTGAGCCTGGGTGAGCTCAGCAGAGAAACCTTTCCATCCACCCACAGAATCATGAGAAATAATAAACTGTTGTTGTTTTAAGCACTAAGTTTGGGGGTGAATTGTTACTCAGAAATAGATAATTGAAACAGCAACATAAACATCATTTTAAAAAATGGAAGTCATACGTTAACTAAGGCTGCTAATCTAGTTTCCAAAGAGCTTGAAAATATCACCTCAGAAATTTAAATGGAAGCTTCATATTTTGGAAGAATGACTGCTGAGAAGAGACTGGGGTGGTTCGCAATGGGTCAATAAATAGGTAGTGAGTATGTTTTTGTATGTGCATGTCTTTTCCTCATTGAAAGAGCATGATTTAAGCAAAGTAGCTGCAGATGGCTCAAAATGCACCCCTCGCCAGCTGTCAGCAGAGATCTTGGATTTTCCTTCCTCATGGTGCTGTGGAAAGGAGAGTTTGGCTGCACTCCCACGACTCTTTCAGAGTTCCCCAGTGGGACCTCCAGGAGTAGAAGAGAGGTAGGGCTCCACACCGTTTTTGAAGATATTCTCAAAACTTTCATTTCTTGTCCAGAGAAATGAGAAATTCCTCAGGAATGTTAGGCAGAAATGGCACAAAGATCTCTGTTAACTTTTTTCTCTGAGGGCAGTATCTTCCCAACACTCCATTATTTAGTGACCTATATATCGTTATAGGAATAAAAAAACTTGAAGGTGAGGCCCATGAATCTGTCTCAGAGATCAGCTCAGTTTCAGTACTAGAATCTTAGAGCCCTTGGCTATGATCTAATTCTACCATATCATTCTAAGTACATCTCAGTCCAAGACTGAGACCATTGTCATGGCTTACCTCAGGTCACAAACGAGTGAACTTGTAGGCAAAGAGCCGGCAGTAAACCCAGGTCCCTTTGCTCCTTTGCATCGTACTTTGAACAATGTTGTCCCACTTCTCCAAGCCCACATGAAATCTGAGAGGTGGCATGAGACTTGGCCTTTACTAATTTTACGTACATTTCACATTTCAGTGGGATCATCGGTTGTAAAAGAGGGAAGTCCAAAAGTTATGCAGCCAAAAATTTTATGCAGTACTGTAAATGTAACCATAAAATAAAATAGCAAACTTATTCCTTTCTCTGGATGAAACCACCTGCCCGAGACCACCAGAGAATGGAGGCTGCACAGATTCAGTTTCACACATTGTATTCAACTCAGCAAAGCTCTTTCCAAAGCCAGATGTCTGGTGATGGATGTTGACTCTCTCCTCTCCTACTGGGTAATTGATATTTATTATAAAACTAAACAGGAGCATGTGGGGTTTGGGGAGAAGAATTCTGACAACTGTTAGTTTTAATATGCTATTTTTCACAGTTCATCTCCCCCAAGCACAATCCTCACGGATGTCACACTCGCTGACATATTCCTCTGCAATCAGTCTCCATTATTATTATTTTGTCTCTTCCATGCTGAGCCCTGGCCAAGAAACCTAAGCTGAGTGTGAGGCTTCAAAGCTGTGTTAGCAAATATATGAATAATGATTTATTGTCAACATGCCCAAACTTGGCAGTTGTACCCATAGATCAGAATCTAGGAGTTAGTCCTGCTCTGAGAACGCCTTCTCCCTGCTACACTTCCTCCCTAGAATTTAGAATTTCCGACCCCGAGTTAAGGTAAGAATTTAAGCCACTGGCTCTTTCTGAAGCTTTCTGATGCCAACCAAGACATCTGGGGTGGGACCTCAGCATTCCCTATTGACATCAAGTTTGGCACAAGTCTCCATGATGTCTGAGCTTTCTTTAGTCCTGACAGCCTCCTATTTTTGTTGGTCCTCTGAGCTCTCATTCATCTTATTCTTCTGCCAGCAAGATGATGGGTTATGCTTGCACAAATGTGGCAAGGGCCCAGGATACTTTGGGGTCTATCACTCTTTGTTGGCATGGAGTCCTGTCCCCTTGCTCTTTGTGAGGTCTGGCCTGGATGTCTAGTGTTAGAATTGGAGGTCTGGGCAAGAGCTGGAAACCTTGTTAGCCTAACCTAATATAACCCTTGATTTTGGAGAGATTTTTCATGAAGGTCAAGGGCAAGCGCGGCATTTACAGCAGGAGTCAGAACCTAAGAAGTCAGGTGTTGAGCAGATCCTGGGACAGAGTAAGTGGCAAAAGTAAGATGGGAGCAAAGGAAGGTCTAATAATGCAAAGGATGCAAATTTTTGGCTAAAGAGTTTGGCTTGCACAGTATTTTGAAAAAAAATAGTAGTTTGAAGTTCTCTGAGCTGCAGCTGCCAAGATGGGATTAAACAGGCCAGGATTTTTATTCAGGGAAAGACCTAAAGAAAGGAAATAAGGAGGGGTTGGGAAGCCTGGGGGAGCTGTGACTCAAACGCAAGTCTGACCAGGAGTGAAGTAGAGAGGGAGAGAAGTCTGAGTGGCAGAGTCCTCCAATGCAGTGGAGGTATTGAGAAGTCCTTGAACTGAAGTTCGCCCATGGAGGAGGCTGAGTCTCCCAAGAATGGCTCTGCCTTAGTAGCCCCACTGCACACAGCCTTGTGGGAGGGGCCCGCGGGAAGCTCAGCCTTAGCCCCACACACCAATGAATTTCTTTTTTTTTTTTTCAATTAAAATTTATTGAGGTGACAATGATCAACAAAAACTACATAGGTTTCAAGTGTACATTTCTGTAATACATCATCTATATTTGTGTGTTCAACGCCCAGAGTCAGTTCTCCTTCCATGATCATATATTTGACCCCCTTTACCCTCTTTTACCACCCTCTACCCCCTTACACTCTGGTAACCACTAAACTGTTTTTTTTGTCTATGACTTTTTTTTATTTGTTTCTCTTGTTCCTTTGTTGCTTTCAGTTTTATATCCCACATGTGAGTGAAGTCATATGGTTCTCGACTTTTTCTGTCTGACTTATTTTGCTTAGCACAATAATCTCAAAATCCATCCATACTGTCACAAACGGCAGTATTTCATCTTTTCTTATGCCAGGATAGTATTCCACTGTGCATATATATACCACAGCTTCTTTTTCCAATCATCCATCGAAGGACACTTCGGTTGTTTTCATGTCTTGGCCACAGTAAATAATGCAGCAATGAACATCAAAGTACATATATCTCTACAGAAAAATGTTTTCAGATTTTTTGGGTAGAAGGTTTGCTGGGTCATATAGTAATTCTATTCTTAATTTTTTGAGGAACCTCCACACGGTTTTCCATAGCAGATGTACCAATTTACATTCCCGCTAACAGTGGATGAATTTCCAAGTCTAGCAAAAGAGTTCTTGGAGGAGGAGGGCTGTGAGGGCATTCTCATGGCTGCCACATACTTAATATGTATGTTTTATTTATTCAGGATGGACCTTGAGATTCGCGGGGAATGGTGGGTCTCTTCGGTAATGCTGAGGTCTCCTAATTGCACTTAACTCAGAGACTCAGAGTTGGGTGACACTGAAGCAGAGTAGATATATCTCATTGTGAATGTCTCCAGCTTTCTATTCATCTAATATCTCTACTTATTCTCCTGTCCTCCTATAAATCCCTCTCACTTCCAGAATATCAAATTCACAAAAACGTATTTTTTGTGTGAAAAATTTTCCCTCCGATTTACCATTCTCTGACATGCTTTCTCACCATTCTCCTCCCACCCTTTTTGCCTTGCCAGTTTCCAGGCTTGCATTTCTCAATCTCTCTCTCTCTCTCTCTCTCTCTCTCTCTCTCTCTCTCTCTCTCTCTCTCTCTCTCTCTCTCATTCTATCTCTCTCCTGAAATTTTCAGGTAACATTTGTTTTTTTTAAATACTGCCCTGTTCTACAAAACATTGAATCTGAATAACTTCTGTTGACCTTCTTTTTGTCATTCCTTACGACATGCCCCTCAAAACTGCCCTAAATTCCGCACAATATCTTTAAATCAAAAGTTTTGATTCTGTCTCAGAAGATGACACCACTTCCTTCTCTATTGACTGTGAGACACGAAGTTACTTATCGTCTCAAGATCTTAGTTTCCTTATCGCTAACATGGGGAAATAATGGTTCAGGGGCTGTGATAAGATTTAATGAGGTATGTGTGCAAAATTGTCATGGAAGTTTATTAGTTAATATTACGTTGTGGGGACAGAGCCAGGAGTGCAGTTTACAGGCTCTCGGTGTCACGTGGAATGGTGCTGGCTCAGGTGGTAAATGGCCATCAACTGTGATTGGATGGCCATCAGCTGTGGCTAGTTGGCCATCAGCTGTACCAGTGAGCCATTGGCCACTAATATAACTGCCGTGGCTATGCTAGCAGCAGATGGGGGCCAGCAAGAAGATTGTGGCTGAGCTGGCAAGAGCCGATTGCAGTGAGCACGGTGGATTGCAACTAGTAAGTGAGGTTGGTTGGCAGAAAGAAGTGGACAGCAGGTTGCGGATAGTGTGGCTCCTACTTCCTGTGTCTCCAACCCAGCTGCCAGCGCGAAAATAGTGTTATGACTTCCCTATCTACGGCTCCGTGGGTGTTCCTTTTTGGCCTCACCATGTCCTGCGTTCTTATGTGGGGCGCGGGACCAGAGACCCCACATGACATCCTGCATGACATACGTCTATTAGTGAATTATATTATTTCATTATTATCCTCTTCCAAATCACATTTCAATAAGCCAAGCATTTGGTTAACAGGTTGTTGGGTCTGAAAGGACTTATTTTGAAGATAAAGAAACAAACTCTTTGCATTCGAGGTAGTGAGTTTGATTTGAAAAATGAAGCCTCAAAATATCTCATTTTATTACATATCCAAGGCTCAGATAATTAATAAATCACACCCAAATTCATACCCAGATAATAACCTCATAACCCAACACACTTTTTTCCAGAAATTAGTGCTAAAATGAAATGTTCCTGGTCTTTACATTTTTGTGGTGTGAATAGCAGGATAATTTAGTCACATATTTAGCTTTCAGCTCTTTCCTCTATGCTGGCATATTGTTTACTTTGGGTTTACAAAAACAAACTTCATTATTCATTGTTGGAAATTGATAACCGTTGAGCTGATTCTGACTTCAGTTGTTCTACTGCTATTCTAGTCACTGTAAAAATTAGCTTTTTGTCTTATGTATAAGATCCCCTAATTAAAATTACACTTTCCTCATTTGGTCTTATTCATTTGGCTTTTCTCTGACAAGTTTTTCTTACATTTAGAGATTTCTCATTGTCATAAGGAAAGGACAGCAAACACATACAGGGAAAAGGAAAATACTGATAATGTCATTTACTATCCTCAGTCTACTTCCTGGCTTTGAATTTGAGTTTTAAATTTGGTCACACGTGTTTAATTTCTACAGTTAGAAATAATATGTTTCTGTTTATTGACACCTTTATTAGTTTCTCGGACTGCCATAACAAAGTACCACAGACTGGGTTGCTTACACAATAGAAATTATTTTCTCACAGTTTTGGAGGCTGGAAATCTATGATGAAGGAGTCAAATGGGCTGTTTCTCCTGAGGCTTTTCTCCTTGGCTTGTATTAGGTTGGTGGTGCAAAAGTAATTGCGCTTTTGCAATTATTTTTCACCTTTTAAACCGCAATTACTTTTGCACCAACCTAGATGGCTGTCTCTTCCCTCTGTCTTTACATGGTGCTGTCTCTGTATGTGTCTGTGCCCTAATTGCTTGTTCTTATAAGAACATGAGTCATTGGATTAGGGCCCACTTCTATGACCAATTTTACCTTAATTACCTCTTTAAAGGGCCTGTCTTCAAATACAGCCACATTCTGAGGTCCTGAGATTATGGCTTCAACATATGAATTTGAGCAGGATGCAATTCAGCCCATGACACCATTATTGGGGGAAAGTAGGAAGAAATAGCTTTTATTAAAAATCAATTGTTGCTATTGATCAGATGGGGCATCCAGGCAAGCAACTCAGTGTGGAACTTTTAAAAGAAGCATCTTTTTTCATAATGCATTGTGATAAAAGTTTAATGAGCTACTTTAATAAAAATATGTAAAGGTTTGTTTTGAATACAGAAATAGAACAACAAAAATAGCAGACAAGTTGGATGTCAAAAGGGGAATTACACTGCTTGGGATGGGAAAATAAATTAGAAGAATGTTTTATTTGGTGATATAAACATTTTTTTTCACGGATAGTTCACATCCTAGAAGATAAAATAATGAACTGTTTATGCTGAGTAAATATTGTCCTCTAAATTTCAATCAGTGTAGGACTTGTGCTGAGATACAGGTACTGACAAAAAGGGGTGGGGAAGTTCTCTGCTGCAAGCATTATCTTCAGAGACTGAAAAAGATTCCACATTAGTGTTAAATGACCCCACATCCTTTCATCTATAGGAGAGGCTCTTCTGGTTGCTTAAATGGAATCAACATTAGCCAGACATCTGAATATCAAGTTCAATGTCTGTCTCCTCTCCTAGAAAGTTATTTTGGTATCTCTTCCTGACTGGAATATCATCATTTTCGCATCTCTCACTTAGCTGAATATCACACAGTCTTCCTGAGGATTGTTATTAAAATATTTAATTCATAAAATCACAGAATCTTAAAAAAGGAAGGAGGTCAAAGCTTTAGTCCAACCTTCACCTTGATTTAAAATTATTCACAAGTAGAGTTTTTAGAAGATTAGCTGAAGTTCCCTTAGCACTCACATTTGCATTGTGTTTGCACTGCACTTCAATTTGTTCTAGAAGATCTTGGTCTGGTCACAATATCCTTTATAAATCTAAAAAAACCTCTCTAACACTCACTGTAATGATGGTTTATTGTTACTTATGGCAAACAGGTGGGATTTACATATTGTACAATAATATTTAAATACTATTAAAGTCTTTTACAATAGTATTTAAATATATTAAAGTCACGTTAAGATGGGTATGCAGCATTCTCAGAAGATAATTGTCACATATTTAAAGAAATAGAACATGTAATTCTTGCACTGTTCTGCAAAAATTCTTTCTTCATCCCAAACTATATCTGGTTATTGTTTCCTATTACATCTAGTGCAACACTGTCCAATAGAACTTTTTGTGGTGATGGACATTTTCTATAATATCTGTACTACCTAATATATAAAACACAAATGCAAAGAAGTGAGCCAGACTTGAATATCTTATTCATTCATTCATTCATTCATTCATTCATTCATTCATTCATTCATTCATCAAACATTTGTTGAGAGCCTAATTTGGCCCAGGTAATGTAGAGAGGCACTGGGCATACAATGGCAAACAAGACACAATCCCTGCCTTTAAGGAACATGTGAGCTGACAACTCACCAGATAATTAGAATATGAGACAATTAGTTGGTTACAAGTGACTAAAAAAGGGCATAGAGAGACTTCTAACCCACCTGGGTAAGAGCGATTGGGGATTTACAATTTGGAGCATGCTGTATACTTCAATTAATTTTCCACAGTAGACAAGGCCTCGTCCCCATTTTTTAAATGAGGAAGTTTAGTCTCAAAAGGCTCTGTGATTTACCCAAGCCCACATGAAATCTAACCAACCAGATACCTTTAGTTGCAAAATTCATCTGCTTTCTACGGCTGTCCCAAAATACCAATCAACATTTTTTAAAGAAGCTTTTCAAAACTATCCAGCTTCTTCTTGTTGTTATAAAAATAAAGAAGGGATTTTCAAGTAAGATAAGAATAGTGAGGAAACTACTACAGTACTCTATGTTAAATTAAATACACAATTAGTTAATTAATGGTATATGCATAGGCATATTATTTATGGTTGATTAAATTTTATGTTTGTGGCTATTTATCAAAAAATAGTGGATAGCATAAACTTGATTAAAAAGCAGTACTTCAGCCTAAGTAAATTCTACTCACAAAATTAGAACACTTACTTCAGTAACAAGTTTTTCTATATTTCCTCTTAAGAATACTTACTCTGACCTTACATTTTACTCTCTGGTGACATTCTGTAAATCAGTTTTTTTGGGTTTTTTTCTATTATCTAAATCTCATCCTACATTAAAGGGAACTATACCCAACTTCCCCATCATTTAACTCACTAAGTTAAACTGAACACTTTGTGAAGATTTTTTTTTTTAAGAAGTGAAGAAATGTTCAATTTATCAATTTATCAATACATTTCAGTTTTGCCAGGAGAGCATCCTTTCTCATCAAACTAGGCATGTGTGCTATTCATCATAACATGTTCTAGAAAATTATGTGAATGAACTGAATCCTTACCAAACACCCATAATTGATTGTGGGTTAACAGAAATCTAGTGCAGAATGGAAAATATCCTTTATAAATATTTGCCAAATGAAAAACTTTAATCTCCATCCCACTTTTCTCATTATTTTTTTTAAAGTAAAAGCCATGCTGATATCCAACAGTTGCTTATATGTATAAAAGAATTTGAATTTTTTTCCTTCATTGTACTGGTTGTGTAAGTTCTACATAACATGTAAGGACAAATTCACTTGGATTCCGCTAACTGCTCTCCCTTCATACTTGTACCCCTGAGCAATAATGAGTTCACGTGGGGCTCAGTTCTTGAACTTTGTAAAGCTATATCAGGAAATAATTTATTAAAACAGCTATCTTTCTTCAATGATTTCTTAGATAGAGAAAAATTAAGCAAGAATATCAAGATAAATAGAAACTGCAGATAGCAAAAACAATCTTTGAGTGGCAGAAATCAAGTTTCTAAGAAAGGAAGGTGTGAGGAAAGGGATGGAAGAAAAATAAATCTTTTATTCTTTGCACTTGTCATATTCAGAAAGGGAAAAGAAAAGGCAGGTTTTTTCATCAGCTGTGGAGCTACCAACTCAGTATTTTGGCTCAGGATACTAGCCATGTTTACTATTATCTCTCATGTTGAGCTAGGTGGTTCTTATTTGGGGTTGCTCATGCAGTTGCAGCCAGGCGTTGGCATCTGAAGGCTCAGCTGGGCTTCCTTCAGCATGTTGGTGGATTGACAAAAAGCGTTTCACAAGTCCATGTATTCTAAGAGGCCCAGGGCGGAAGCTGCAAGACTTCTTATGACCTAGACTTGAAAATGCATACCACTTCCACCAACTTCTATATGTCAGATAAGTCGCTAAAGTGAAATCAGATTCAAGCAGAGGGAGACTGATGGGAAGTGACAAGGTTGTATTACAGAATAGCATGCTGATTGGATGTGGCCAGCAAAAGGTGGTTAATAGGAAGGCAAATCTTATTACATCCATCTTTGAAAAATACAATTTGTCACAGCCTTCTACCTGGACACAATTCACATCTTTTTCACATGCAAAATACAATTACTTCCAAAGTCTCATCAGCCCCGAATCCGGTCATTGATATCAAATCCAAGGGAGGGTAAGGCTCCTCAGCTCACGGTGTAGTTCTTCAAGCATAGCTCTTTGGGAACAGTTCTTCTTTTCTAGCTTCTTTATCTTCTCCTCCAACCCACTTCTGCCCTCCAGTTTCTGGTTACCTAAGCAGGGAGTACAGTTATGGCAGAATATTTACGTCTACTACTGTCTTAAGAATATTTTGTTCTCTCTGGGCATGGCAGATGTCTAATGCTTTGCATGCAATTGGTGGAGTCCTCAGTCCCCCATACTGGGCCCTTTGGACTGCAGCTCTTGTGTCTGGACTGTCCACTTCTCACAAATTCACTCTGTTGGTATCTTATTGCCCTCCTAGCCAGTCCTCTTGGGCAGGAGTAATGAGTACGGGCTTCTAGTCTAATTGAATTAAATAACAATTATTCTCAGCCCACCCAATGCAACCAAAATGTTAAAGAGGCTTATTTATTTATGAACAAAAAGAAAGTATAAGGAACTGCATTCCCTTCCATTTTCCCACCTCTGGTCCCAAGGTAGAATAACTTCACTGAAGGAACATTCTTTTTCTTGGGAGGACATGTAACTTACTGAGGAAATGTTAACATTTATCTTGGACAATAGCTCGACTC
Organism: Rhinolophus sinicus; assembly: GCF_057876585.1. Lineage (NCBI taxonomy): Eukaryota > Metazoa > Chordata > Mammalia > Chiroptera > Rhinolophidae > Rhinolophus > Rhinolophus sinicus. The sequence goes on along the minus strand of NC_142517.1, from coordinate 73,132,236 downwards.
TATAGGGCATTACATCTCATACTTTTGAAGAAGTAATTAAGTAAGTTTGGGTTTCAAAGAAGTATCAAAAAAGAAATGATTGTCACACTTAACAGTATTGTCTCTGGTTATGTGTCCAGGACTCATAACTTTTATAGATTTTCCCTCTTATACTATTTCCCTAGTTTCTATACACCAACACCATGTCTTCATTGATCACTCCCCTCTGTGGGTTGAAAGGCTGAAATATCAGAGATTGGACTTATCTTTTATTGCCTTATTCCTTCTCAAGACCCAGGCAGAAGACTGGGTTTCCCTTATTATAGACTCAACTACTTTATTTAGTGTAAGTAATTTAACAAATTAGACAAAGTGGAAAGTTAAGCCAAAAACACTAGACCAGACAAAGACGAATAAATTCATGCGTATTCATAAAAAATGCAATCCATCAAGAAGATAAACTAGTTATGAAAGTTTAGATACTAATTAACATAGCCTAAAAATACCTAAAATTGTAAAAAAATTAAGAGACAAATGGGGGAAAAGAGATACTTTGAGTAGGAGACACTCCTCTATTAGAGGTTGATATTTCAAATGATAAAATAATAATGATAAGAATGTTAAGAATTTGAAAAGTAGTTAATCTAATTGATTTGACAGCCATGTGTATAGAATTTAGATGCCATGCTCTTTGATGCCTCTTTGCTTTAAGTTATACAGTTTTATTAGTTTAGAAAGTCCTTTCCTGTCTTCTCCATCTATTCATTTTTAAGTCTTTTCTCAAATGTCAATTTCTCAGCAGTATCTTCTTGTCGCCAGGATTAAGCCTGGCATCTTACATATGCCTTTCCCTAGAGTTTTTTCATTGTGCTTTCTGGTTATTTCAATGTCTGGTTTTGGTAGATTATGAGGGCAGCAGTAATCGTCTCATCTTTGTAGCCCTAGTATTTACCACTGTAGATGCTGGCTATGGGCACTCAGAAAATCATTGTTGAAAGAAGGGATGATATGGCAATGAAGTTATAGCCCACTTTATCAGTATAAAGCAGAGACAAGAGTAAGACCATTTACTCTCATATGTTAAAGCTCATTAACAGAGGTGAGGCACGCCTGGGGAAAAGCCACAGTCTGTGTACTCACTGGTAAGCCCTTTGAATCCACAGCAGGGCCATTATACTGAGATGATTTAATTCCTTCTCAAAATAGTACATTTACCTGAAGTGCTCTTTCCCATCTGTCAAGGAAATGGCATCAGAGAATAAAGATAAAAGCACCCGAGTGGAGAATGTGGTGGGTTCGAGATATTTCAAGATTGGGTTGACAAGAGGAAGGTAAATATAGACTCAACCACAAAGCAAAGTGTTATCCTACTCTTGACTAAAATGCAGCATGCAGACAAGCCACTCAGGCACGTAGGCAGAGACAGACTCTGCTTCACATGCCAGTGTGGTTTGCAGTGCATCCTCCCATGCCCACTTCCCGGGAGCTATCCCACGCAGCTGATAACCAGCTGTCCCAATAGCACTGCTGCCCCTGAGGAAATGGAGGAGAGTGGCCTGTCTCCGCATATGCTAGGCTGAGATCCTGCCCTTCCCCCAGAGCACCATGAAGCTGGAATGGGGTTGGGAAGCAGCTCCTGAAGCCTTGTTCATCACAATTCATTTATGGGCTTCTGAGAAGCAAATTGTCACTATGAGCAGGAGGGGAGACATTGCTCTGTTTAAGATGCCCATGGCTAATTCAGCCCGCAGGTATGGGCATCCCATGTACCTTCTGCTCTCCCTATTCTATCATGGTGGTGACACAAGGGAATATTTTACCAAGAAATTGGTATAAAACAAAAGAAAAACAAATGGGGAGCACGATAGCAGAAAGCAGATGAATATAAATTTAAATTAAATGATTCATTTAAGAAGTATTTATGGAGGGCCTACTTATGATGAACTCTTCCTGAGGTTCTCTGGTAAGGCTTCTCATAAAAAGCCTGGTGGAACCACCAAAGGGAATGGTAAGGAGTTTGGTGGTTTGGTATGGTCGAAAGGAAACCAGCTGGTGAAGAATCAGGCCATTGCCAAATCGTATCCTTGGGAAGAGCTTGTTCTTTGTCATTTTCCATTCTTCTTTGTTTTGATTCTTACGTGAAAAAGCCATGAGTAATAATTGCATGAAGCAATCCCTTCCGAGGTGACATTTAAAAATCAATCTGGTATAAATCAACCCAATCTTAGAGCCCACAATGTCTGGTTCTGACAGCTAAAAGTTAATTTAAAAGATTTAATAATTAATCAGGCTCTCAATGGAACATGTAAGAGGAAAGTCTATTTTAAAGCAAAGCAAGCATCTTTAAAAACCTTTCATCATCACTCTCCCCTTTATATCCTCCATCCAAAAAATGTTTAGTCCTTTCAGTCTTCTCTTTCTCATGTTCAGCTCTTTCAAACTCCTCCCCCTCCTCAACTCTTGGAGCTTCCCCCAAACACACACAACCTTAGTTCTACTTCAGTTCCCTGGTAGATACACCAGTGGTGCATCCTGTAACTTCCTCAGTACTCCCTCCCATCAGCCATTTCTTTAGAACCACGAAGTACCCAAGAGGTGACTCAAAATGCAAAAAATCGTTGGAATCCCTGAGAAAAAGTGAAAATTGAGAATGTTCATAAATTAATTATTTGTTCATTAGTAAAACATTTTTTGAAACAAACAAACAAAAAATCTTGATGAGGATTCATACCATAAAATGCACAATCAATCAAGAGAAGAAAATTGTCTGATATTTTCCCTTAAGCCCGATTTTGGGGTTACTTTGGGAAGTAAACCTCATAGAAGAAAATCTGATGAGGCATTGTGCTATAGATAAGGCTGGATTTGAAAAGTACCAGAGAGATAAAGTTGAATTTGATTCTTTACCATGCAGCTGGATGACAATGTAGACATAAGTGATTTGTTTGCTTTATTGTTTTTATTTACTACATTTATTCCAGTAACATTGGAAATCAGGTTAATTTATAATGTATTTAATAATAAAATAACTGATAAAATTTTCAGCAGGAGTTTTATGAACCAGTTATTGAATGGAAGGTACGTACAGATATGGGGAAAGTTGAAGCCAAATCTACAAGGAACAAAACTCCAAAATGGAGACTTGCATGGCCACTAAGCCTCCTGAATGTAGCAGTAAGACACTTTGCCTCAAAGTCAGCTTTTCTATGTTCCACAGAGGGGTAAAAATTATCAATTTAAAAGACTTACATATGACTTTTTCAAAAAATGTATACTGCACAAAGATATATCTTTTCTTAGCCAGGGAAAGTTGCTGGTCAGAGTTTTCAAACTCAGGCTGGAACTGCTATTTTTCCTTCATTGATAAAAAGAAAGAGCCACCACGGCATAGGGTGAAACTAGGAAAAGTGTATGGATTTATTTCTCATTTTAAGGATGAATAGTCACTTATGAATTTACCTTATTTAGCAGGTAAATTTCAAGGCAGAATCTTCAATACATAACTTGTATATGTAACAGCTCAATGGCTCAAGACAAAACACATGCCAGCAAGAAAACATTTAAGAGGTGGGTAAGAATTTTGATAATAGAAAAAAATGGATAATTTGGGACTCATTTCATTTACAGGGATGGATAAGAAAATAGATACTACCATTAGTCACCTTTCTTGGCTGAATAAAATCTGTTGAGAAATACTTCTTTGAAGAATTAAAAGAGAATGATCAATGGATCAACAGTGACCAATGCTTAGCCCACCATGACTCAGGCAAACAGAATTCTCAGTAAAAATGTACACATCCAAATTTCTGTTAACAATTGCCTGTTAACAGAAAGGGATGAAGGGATCGAGAACCTATTTGAAGAAATAACGACTGAAAATTTCCCTAACCTGACTGAGGAAATAGATATACAAGCCCAAGAAGTACAGAGAGTCACAAACAAGATGAACCCAAAGAGGCCCACGCCAAGACACACTGTAATTAAAATGGCAAAGTTTCAAGACAAGGAAAGAATCCTAAAACCAGCAAGAGAAAGACAGTTAGTTACTTATGAGGGAGCTTCCATAAGACTATCAGTTGATTTATCAGCAGAAAATTTGCAGGCCAGAAGGAAGTAGGAGGAAATATTCATGGTTATGAAAAACAAGGGCCTTACAACCAAGATGACCCTACCCAGAAAGGCTATCATTAAAAAATTGAAGGAGAGTTTCCCAGACAAGAAATTGAAGGAGAGTTTCCCAAACAAGATAAAGCTAAAATAATTCATTATCACCAAGGCAGTGTTATAAAAAAAAATGTTAAAAAGGACTTCTTTAAGCAGAAGATAGGGGAAAACAAACAAGCAAAAATCAAAAATATGAATAACAAAATGGCAATAACTGTGTATCTATCAACAATCACTTTAAATGTAAATGGATTAAATTCTCCAATCAAAACACATAGGAGGGTTGAATGGATAAGAAAATAAAACCCTTATGTATGCTGCCTATAAGAGGCTCATTTCAGATTGAAAGACACACAATAGACTAGAAGTAAAGAGATAGAAAAAGATATTTTATGTAAATGTAAAGGAGAAAAAAGCTAAAGTAAAAATACTTATATTGGACAAAATAGATTTTAAAATGAAGATCATAATAAGAGGCAAAGAAAGACATTACATGTAATAAAGGGATCAATCCAAAAAGAGGACATAACCTTAGTAAACATCTATGCACCCAACGTAGGTGCACATAACTATATAAAACAAATATTGATTGACATAAAGGGAAAGATCAACAGCCAAGCAATTATAATAGGGGACTTAAACACCCCACTGAAACCAATGGATATATCTTCCAGATGGTAAATTAACATGGAAACAGCAACCTTGAATGACACACTAGAGTAGATGGATTTAATTGATATTTTTAGAGCATTTCATCCCAAAGCAGCAGAATATACATTCTTTTCAAGTACACAGAGAACATTTTCTAAGATAGACCGTATGTTAGTCCACAAACAAGTCTCAATAAATTTAAGAAGATTGAAATCATCTGAAGCACCTTCCCAGATGTGAAACTAGAAATCAATCACATGCAAAAAACTGGAAAACACATGAACATATGGAGACTGAATAACATGCAACTAAATAATGAATGGGTCAACAATGAGATCAAGGAAGAAATCAAAACATACTTTGAGAGAAATGAAAATGAAAACACAATGACCCCAAGTCTATGGGACAAAGCAGAAACAGCTCTACGAGGGAAATTCATAGCAATGCAAGCCTACCAAAAGAAAGAAGAAAATCTCAAATAAACAGTCTAACTTTACACCTAAGGGAACTGGAAAAAAAAGAAAAGGAAAGATAGCCCAAAGTGAGCACAAGGAAGGAAATAATGAAGATCAGAGTGGAAATACATGAAAAAGAGGCTAAAAATACAAAAGGTCTATGAAACCAAAAGCTGATCTTATTAAAAGATAAACAAAATTGACAAACCTTAAAGCAGACTCATCAAGAGAAAAAGAGAGAACCCAAATAAATAAAATCAGAAATGAGACGTGACAATAGACACCACAGAAATAAAAAAAATTAAAATTAAAATTAAGAAAACACTAGGAGTAACTGTATGCCAACAAACTGAACAATTTGGAAGAAAAGGACAAATTCCTACAAGCATACAATCTTCGAAGGCTGAATTAAGGTTCCAGTACTACACATCAAGTAGAATAGTTTTATTGAAGGCAGACTGAGTTAAATATGTATGTTGTAAACTCTTGAACAAACAGTAAATTTTGTTTTTAAAAAGTATAATAGACATGGTAAGAGAAGACAGAAAATGAAATCTTATAAAATGCTCAATTTGAAGCAGAGATGGCAGAAATAGAAGCCTCTGGCCATGAACAGAAAACAGTTTCAAAACTGGTTGATATTAATTCAAATATATCAATGATCAGTTTAAATGTGAATAATTTAAACGTAGTAGTTAAAAGACAGAGACTGCAGAATAATACCCAAATATGTGTGTGATCTACAAAAAAAAAAAAAATCATTTTAACGATAAAGACACTGATAGGCTAAAAAAGTAAAGGGATGAAGAAATATACACGATGCTGGGACTCATTAATTGTGACCAGTGTAATGTAGGATGTTAATAGGGGAAAATGGGTGTGTGGCATATGGGAATTCTCATATCTTTGTCATATCTTTGCTGTCTTTTCATAATTCTGAAAATCTGAAAGTGTTCTAAATCAAAAGTTTATAAAAATGAATGGGTAATAAGTTATTTGAGTAAGAAATAAGGCCAAACAGTTAAACGTAAAATTAAAGTTAAAAATAAAATACCTTTGAGTTTAAAAACAAGGAGCTGCTCTGAAATGTGCATATTAAAGATCACAGCATCTTTTGTTTGCCATGATGCTCTAAATGATAAATGGTAACCATATATTAGGCTGATAGAATAAATAATTCAAAAACCAGTCTCCTATAAAATCTGCTTATTGTTCATCAAGAACTGAAACGAACTTATCCATTTTTATACAATTCAATTTCAGGAGAGAAAGAAATTTAAGAGTATGTGACAGAATAAAATTCTTCACAATATTTAAGTGTAAATTGTGGATAAGTCACTGAATAATTTAGAACTATCTGGGTTTACCAGTTTGATTTTGCATTAATTCCATTCTGTTATTAAATTAACATAGAGCACCTCCCATGTTTGTGGAACCATTTTATGTGATATGGAGAATCACAAAAATTCGTACGAAATAATCTCTGCCCTAACAAGGTTATATAGCGCAGTCTAAAGGCCTTTATACACAACTTCTAGAGCATTTACCCTTTTCTACAAATCCCGATTTTCTTTTTATTCTAATAGATTCAGTAAATCAGTCGGACCTTTGCCTTGCAGAGTTTTCCTAGACAGTGAGTTTGCATTATACCTGTAAGGGAGAAACTGTCAATTTTTTCTCAACCACATGGCTCAGTTGACATTGAGCTAATTGCACTATTTTATAATTTTTAAAAATTTATCTGCATTGCGTTACCTGACTAAAACTATTTTCCCATTTTTCTTTTGGACATAATTAATTCAGTGTTGTTCAAATACATGACAGTTCCTGAAACAGCTGTGAAATTTCAATATTTATCATTAGCCATGATTCTCAAAATGATTTATTAGCCTTTTATTTTGCCTGGATGTTTTTAAGTACTTCAATCTGGCAGCTTTTTGGTACCAAATGAAGACCTGGATTTCTAAGCCAAGTGACGTTCCTATGCTGTGACCTCTTCTATGCAAACAGTTTTGCTTTTACGAATAACAGGGCAATATTGAGCTTTTTGTATAAATCATTCATTTTTATTAATTTGTTTTGATATTTTAAATGCAAAATATGTTTCACTGACATAAGAAGAATGCAGGCAAACAGAAACAATATGTATGAGTACTAACTAGGATAATTTATAATAGCAAGGGGAGGCTCTCAAATATGAAAATGTAAATAAGCAAAAGAGCCTTTTTTCTTTTCTCCATAGTGAGAATAGGTCAAAGTTAAAGGGTTTATTCCAGTGTATGCAAAGCACTTCAATAAAACTAAATAAATGCCAACTGTATCCATAACACTTATATGCTCCACCTCTTTTCTCCCCTTCTTGTCTAGAAATATATATATGCTTAAAAGTAATCATTTTCAGTATTTGCTAATCATTATTCGCTAACTCTGCAGAGCTCCTTTGGAAATAATGCGTTAAGACTTCATGGTGGGAGCCAGAGGGTTGGGACAAAGTGGTGGTTTTCCATAGGAAACCCATCTTGCAGCTTGCAGTAAAACTGTCTCCAAGGAGTTTATGGGATGATGGCTTGCTATTCATCCTGAAACCCATCATTTTCTGTTTTTAAACAAGATGTCAATTATCAAGTACCTTTACCTTATAACACCAAAAGCTTTTAGGTCAATCTTTCAATACTGCCATTGACAATTTAGCTACACATACAGTGAACAAAAAGTTTCAAAAACTCATATTATCCAGTAGTGGGTTTAGTAACATGGAACTACAACTTTATTCTAGTAAAACAAAACAAAAAAATATGTACGTGTTTTTGGTGCATTTATTGCAGATGAAATCACAGGGAAAACCCCTTCTCTGAAAGTATATTTACTATTCAATTCAGCAAGTATTTAAAAGAATGGTATGTGAAAGTCTCTGAGTTGGGCAGTTTAAGAGCTACAAAGATAAATAAGGTAAGATACTGTAAGCTATGGCCATGGCCAAAGAGGAGAAGTTAGATGATTTGTAGTAGTAATGGAGAAATTGTCATATGTGTGTAAGCAAGGTAGGAAAATTGTGCTTTTGCTTTTTTCTCCCCTATCCATAGCTGTCAGATGATATTTTGTCTAACTCCACAAATACCCAGTGATCACATTGTCCAAAGCCCTCTACTAGAGAGCCACATCCAATCCCAATATCACTGAGCTCCCAAAAAAGTCCTCCATCCCTAGCTTCTCCTCCCTCTCCATAGCTGACCTGACTCACAATCACTAAAAGAAAACCCAGTTCCCTTATCCCTGCTTATACAGTTTACACAGTGTGTCAGCCACATCTATCTAAACATGCTTAGTGCTACGGGACAGTTTCCACTGGGGCTTGTAAGACCAATGCTGACTATTCTGGTCCTGGGGTTAACAGTAAAATTCTTGCTAAATCTTTGAGGCAGTGGTTCTGGATGAGTAGGATGAGTAGTGTCATGCCGGGTGTCATACAGGGTCTCAGCTCCCGCTCCCCACATAAGAACACAGGACATGGTGAGGCCAAAAAGGAACACCCACGGAGCCATAGATAGGGGAGTCATACCACTATATTCTCGCCGGTGGCTGGGTTGGAGACACAGGAAGTAGGAGCCACACTATCCACAACCTACCGTCTACTTCTCTGGCATCCAACCTCACTTGCTAGCTGCAATCCGCCATGCTCACTGCAATCCGCCCTTGCTAGCTCAGCCACCATCTTCTTGCTAGCCCCCCATTTTCCTGCTAGCGTAGCCACAGCAGTTATATTAGTGGCCAATGGCTCACTGGTTACAGGTGACGGCCAACTAGCCACAGCTGATGGTAATCCAATCACAGCTGATGGCCATTTACTATCTGAGCCAGAACCTTTCCACGTGAGGCTGAGAGCCTGGAAACTGCACTCCTGGCTCTGTCCCCACAAGTAGGCTAGTGGGTTGGGAATATCTCATCAAAATCTTTGACTTTTGAAATCTCTTAGTCATATTAAAATAATGATAGTCACAGTTCTGCCCAATGAACAAGCTTATCATATCTTGTCTTGCCCCATGCTTCTCACAGATGGCTGTCATTAAATATTTGTTGAATGAATAAATGCACAAATGAATTAATAAAAAGAACAACTTGACTCCCTGTGCAATTACAATGTTTATTGTTATCCCCTCATGCACTCTAGGATGTTTTGAAAGGAGAGAAAGAGTACTGGTTTTCTTTCCTGTGGGAAACTTATATTGATTGAATGTCATTTAAGAAAATTAGTCACAGTAGTTATTTCATTAAACCAACAAATATTTGCTGAGCACGTACTATGTGCAGTCACTTTCTAGGTATTGGGCAAGCAGTACTGAAAGAGATTAATACAGGGTCTCACTTCCTACTTAGAGTCTTGTGGAGGAAAGTAGACCATAAACAAAAACGTAAGCAAAATAATTTCTACTTTAATGTGTTATACCGGAAACAGGATATGATAGAGTGTAATGTACATGGGGAGATGGGTGCCCCACTTTAGTTAGAGTTATAAAGGAAGGCTGTTCTGGATACTTAACTCTGAGCTGAGTCATTGAGGACAAGATGGAAGAAGCTTTGTAAAGAACCATTTTACCCTTTTCAAGAAGGGGGAAGGGCAAATGCAAAGGCTGGGTAATAAGGAGTTTATGGTGATCGAGGGAGAAAGGAGTCTAGTGAGACACTAAAGGAGTGGTCAGCAACTTTTTTCTTTACAGGATCTGAGAGTGAATATTTTAGGCTTTTGGGGCCACATGATCTTTGGCGAAACAATTGGCACAAAAACAGCCATAGATGTACAGAAACAAATGATTATGGCTGTGTTCCAATAAAGCTTTATTTGCAAAAGCATGTGATGGTGTGGATTTGGTCCCTGGGCTGTAGTTTGCCCTGCTCTAGACTATAGAGCAAAAGGAAAAGTATTACACCATTGAAGTTGGAAAATAGTGTGGTGACCAGACCATGTGGGGCCTGAGGGCATAGTAAGTAGTTGGGATTTTATTCTTAGGGCAATGTTAAGCCATTCAGAGTGCCCATTAAGCAAAGGAGTAATTTGGTCTAATTTAGTTTTTAAAACATTATTCTGGATGCTGTATGGGGAAGAGATCATAAAAGCCATCAGAATAGTAGGGAAGTGATCTAGTCTAGGCAAGAGGTCATGATGCTTGGCCTACAGGGGGCAGCACAGAGATAGTTTGAATGAATTAATACATCTTCTGAAGTCAGGGCATGAAAATGGATTGGATGTGAGGGTGAGAGACATGCCAATGCAGCAAAAAATGAATTCTAGGTTTCTGACTTGGATTAGGTTTCTGGGTAATGACAGCACTGTTATCAAAATGTAGGAGACAGAGAAGGAACCAGAAGTTCAATATCAGAAAGTTTTAGTTTGACATGTCTGCAAGACATTCTGAGTCATCCTTCAGAAGAAGACAAATTGAATAAATAACTGCAAGGAAAGATGGACCATTTTTGAAGCAGGTCAAAGAGAGAAGCAGGGCTAGTATCCAGTCATTCACATTAGAATGACCTTGGAGGGAGTGTACCAGAGTCCCTCCTGATATAGATAGATGACGGGCTGTGAAGCTCCATCAGCGAATGCAACTTAGGACTTTGTTAAAGTGCCATGACAATTATTTCCTGAGTCAAAATAGAGGGAGAACTTCTTCAGCATAGAAAGCTGCATGCCTCCACCTCAGGTCTCTCTTTCTGCACTGTCAATAAGCAAGCCCATGCAATAGTGTAAAGGGGCTGATTGCAGGCAGATAAAAATAACTAGTGTGGAAAGACACAGGATGTTAATTGTGACCAGCGAACAGTTTGCAGGTTACTTGTAATCTGCAAATATGCTGCTACACATGTTTCTCTGTTGGGCTTTTGACCACATCCTAAAACACAATTCAATATGTCAACATTTCACAGTTTAGTAATCTCACCTAACTGGGTCTCACTGTTTTTAATTCAACTTAAACTGGATGCTCTTACGAATACTGCTGCAGAAAATAATCAAAGAAATGGGGAACAAGTTAATGAATCATGGATCAGAACACATGCTAAATAAAGTTCCCCAATTCGTTCCATATTAGTGAGTGAAATGTTAACAGGTATTTTTGGTCAAATATGTTTAACAAGCATAAACTTTGTTCAAATAGGTTTATTTATGACAGAACATCTTAATGCTAATAACCAATATCATTCATGCTAATATGCAGTATGAAATCCCAGAAGGAATTGTTGAAAACACATCACAATTTGGTAAACATACTAATACATATAAATACGTTACATGTATCAATTATATATTTTCAATAGAGTCATCATCCTATATCATAACTCTTGGCTCAGTTTGGATTATGCTTTGCTGCCCATGACAACATTTCCAATTTTAGCTACTTAAACAATTAGGAAGTATTTTTCTTAAAGAGCGAGAAACCCAGAAGTAGGTTTGTGACTTTAGTCAGTGGCTCACGAATGTTGGAACAAATGTAATTCTCTTGACCTTTTCCTCTTAGTTGCAAAATAACTTCTGCAGCTACAAGTACCACAGCTGTATATAAGAAAAGGAAGAGGGAATTAGGAGGAGGTCAGAGGATATCAGCTTCATCTGTTCCTTTTAACAAGGAAAACAAAATACTTTTCAGAATTCCTGTAGCAGACATTTCCTTGGGTCTCGTCATCTTATCATCAAGCTATTTGACCACATCTAACTGCTGCAGAGGGTGTGAGGGTAGGTAGAGGCTCTAGGAAACAGAGCACAGGATTCTCATAATTGGTTTAGATACTCATGTTACTTCATCTGGCCTGGGCACATCACTGCTTCAGACAAATTAGACCCCCAGGAGTAGTTGGCTCTTGGGTAGGCAGCTAACAGTGTTTGCTACACAGACTGTGTTACAAGACAAACTTAATATAATGCATTTGTCATTTTCAAATTGTGATGAACACTGTAATGTAGTGCCTACATCTCCCTTCAGGGATAAAAGCCTGGTTACTCAGCTGCTGGGAAGGTAGCTCCAAGGCGGACAGGCCTCAAGCTATCAGCTTCCTTCAGGTATTGCCTCAACTGAAGAGAGTCACGTTACTAAGGACATGTCCCCTTCCCATGGCCAACTTTCCCCTTTCTTTCCCGCATCCCCAAAGAGCTCTCAAAGGTCATCCCATCCTTAGAGATGGGGGTTGGCTGAAGCTTCTGTCGAGACTGCATTACAACTTGACTTTTCCCTTTGCCCAATCTTGGTTTCATCCCGTGTCTTCCACAGGTGCATGTGAACCCAACTGCACTCCTGACAGACCCCCTGCATGCTCATGTCCATAGCAGAGTCTTCTTCCTGGGGAACCCAACCTGCTACCGAAATAGAATAGGAAATTAAATGTATTCAAACATGTTCCTTCCTCTATTTTAGTTTCAAAGCTTATTTGGAATTTTGAAGTAACATTTTTAAAAATTAGTTATTAAGGTTAAAATGTAACTTTTAAAACTGCCACATGTCAATAAGTTCTTTGTCTTTTCAACACTGACAAATATGAAAATATTTGCCATCTACACCAACTGTTCATTTCCCCAATTAAGCAAATATTTTATTTTGTTTATAAAAAAATTATTATATTTGGAAATTGCTTTATTTTTCTGAATATAAAATTATTAGTGCTCATTGCAAAATTACAAAACAGATGAAAGTTTAAATAAGAAAGAAAAAATATTACCTATAATCTTAACACATAACTTATTATTTTTGAGTGATATCTGTCCAGACTTTTAAAAGGAGTCAACAGCTGTTTCTTTGACTATTTTTTTTTTCTTTTTAGTCTCAGGAATATCTGAGGGGTTGACTCATGTTAAATCCTCTTTGCCATATTGACTATTGATTATTTCAGCTGTATTCTTTGAGATTTTGTTGTTGTTGTTGTTAGCTTCCCTAGGGATTAAAATATTAATTTTTATTTTTCACAATTCTCTTAAAGTTAGCACTCACTTAATTTTAGTAAACTATATCACACCAGGAAAGCTCCATTTCATCTCTTCCCATTCCTTTGTGTTATTGTCACATATAAAAAACTTTTGTATATATTATAAAACACAATAATGTGTTAAAATTATAACTTTAAACAATCTTTTGATGTTAAATAAATTAAGAAAAAATTATACATACACACACATTTACTTACATATTTATGGTGACTTTCATTCCTTCCTGTGGATATGAGTTACTGTTTGGTTTAATTTCCTTCATCCTGAAGGATTTACCTTGTTGTTTTTTTTGTTTGTTTCTTTTTTTGTTTTTGTTTTTGTTTTTCGTAAGTCAGGTCTGCAGTGAATTCTATCAATTTTTGTTTATCCAGGAATGTCTTTATTTTACTTTTTTTTTTAGGATAATTTCACTAGACTATAGAATTCCTTTTTTGTTGTTGTTCAGTACTTTGAATATGCCATTCCTCTTTCTTGTGGCCTCCATTATTTCTTATGAGAAGTTAACTATTAATCACATTGTTATTCCTTCTATAAAATGAGCTGTTTTCTCTTGCTGTTTTCAAGATTTTTTCTTTCCTTTGGCTTTCATGAATTTGAATATGACGTGTCTAGTAGCGTTTTCTTTTGTGTGTTGTATTTACTTGGTGTTCATTGACCTTCTTGGGTCTGGAAATAAATGCTTTTCATTAAAATGGGAAGTTTTCAGCCATTATATTTTAAATAATTTTCTGCCCCTTTCTCTGCCCTCTTTTCATGACTCCCAATAAATATATGTTGGAATTATTGAACTTGTCCTGCAGATCTCTGAAACTTTATTCTTTCTTTAAAATTTCTTTATTTTTGTTCTTTGATTTAGACAATTTCTATTGATCTGCCTTTCAGTTCACTAAGGCTTCTATTATTTCAAATTTGCTGTTGAGTCCACCTGGTGAATTTTTTTTTATTTCAGCTATTATACTTTTCAAATCTAGAATTTTTCTTTGGTTCTTTCATCTGGGTTCTCAGGAGTCAATTTCTATTGACTGCTTTTGTTTCCCCCCTGAATATGAGTTGCAGTCTTCTGTTTCTTAGCATGTCTTGTAAGGTGGTGTGAAAATAAAAATTTTAGATAACATACTATATAGCACCTGTGCATTCTGTTTTATTTTTCTAAGGCTCATTTGTATTGTGGGATTTTGTTATTGTTTGTTTGTTTGTCTTAGTAACTTGTCTGGACTTAAAATACAGATTCTCTTTTCTGAAGCCAACTCTGCTCAGAGTTGTTGTTTTTTCCCCCTTAGCATTCCTGTTTCGGGCTCCCCCTCTGCTGCATAGTTAAGTGGTCAGCCAATAATTTGAGCAGACACCTTAATTCTCTAAGGCTTCCCCAGATGTTGTTGATTGAGGTATGTATATGTTGAAAAGTATCTTCAAAGTTGCAGCCAATTCTGAAGTCTATCCTGACTTTGATTTCTCCTAGACACCGTGCATAGTTTAGCAGTCAGGCAGGGATCAGCTTATCTCAATGCCATTATGGCTTTCACCATTAAATCTGTGTCTTGCACATCATTGGTTCTAAGTGAAGACAAACGGGGACTACGAAGTTGTGGTCTTTTCCCATTCATTTTGAAATGAGGCCACCACGTTTAGCCAGCAATGTATGGAATTTTCACACCCATCTTCCCGCACTTCTTGCCTCCCTCTGCCCCATATCAAGTCAGCCAGCTCTGGTTTTATTTATTATTTATTTATTTATTTATTTTTTAATAGAGCTATAGGTTCTTTTTTTTAAACTTTTTAAAATTAGTTTCAGGTGCACAAAACAATGTAATAGTGACACACAGTGTCAACACCCCTCACACAGTGACAACACCCCTCCCCCCATCCACTACCCACTGACATCGCACATAGCCATTACATTTCCATTGTCTCTATTCCTAATGCTGTACTCCACTTCTTGTGACTGTGTGTACATACATATAATTGTAGTTGACATTTATTTTTATTCAGATTCATCTTCAGGTGTACAGTGCAGTGACCACCTGAGGGATTCTGCTGCTCTGGTTTTAAGGCAGTTGCTTTTTGCTGTCATTTTCAAGCCTGCCACCTACGGAACAACAAAAGGAGAGGGAGATGAGAGCAGCTGAGGCCAGAAAACCGTGGACTACTGTCATTTCCACCTGAAACTGTAGCAATTTTCCAAGAACAAGCATTTGTTAATTTTCAGATGGTAGTTTTATGCATTTCCCCCTTTATACTTGCTTCATACTTGTTTCTTTGCAAAATGGAACTTTATAACCTCTTCATATCACTGTTAGATCTCCCTCCTTTTGACTTTTAAAACAATACATGATGGATTTTTATAAAAATACCATCAGAGGATTCAATCGCTATTTCCTTAACATGATAATATACTTATCCCTTTTTAAATATCTATTTTATCTCTCTAATTAAATTTATATCTAATTATATACCTATACCTCTATTTCAAACCAAATCACCATAATGTTCAATATCAAAACACTGGAAATATTCCCAATAGGAATGACTTGGCACTTTTTTATGGGAGAATCCTTCCTATTTTTTTCAGTTCCTTGAGAATTTGCCTATTTTGATGTCTGTTTGAGGTCAGTTTTGGAAATTTATATTTTTCTAAGAAATGGTATTTTTCAGCCAGGTCTTCAAATATATTTGCCTGGAGTTAAACAAAGTACTCTCTGTAATCCTGTCAGTTTCCTCTATACTTATAAGTTATTGTTTGCATTCTTAGTTCTTATTTTGTATATTTGTACTTTCTGAATTTTAACAAGATTTGGATAGCCAAAAATTCATCAATTTTAATATTGAGGTTTCAAAGAACTAGCTTTTAGATACATTTACTAATTTGACTATTTTTTGGACTTATTTTATAGTTATATAGCTAACTTATCGGATTGGATGTTCAATTCACTTAATTATTTTCTTACTTATTAACAGTTTAAAGTTATAAAATTTTTTTCTGAGCCCTATTTAAACTGTAGCCCATAAGATGATAGTACAAATAAATATTTTATGTATGCCCTGTCATCAAATACACCAATTGTTAACATTTCCCCCCTCTTGCTTTACGTTTATTATTTGCTTGCTCTCTCTTCCTTTCTGCACATGGATTTATAAATTGATTATAAATTACAGATATTATGCCACTTTATCTCTAAGTACCTTAGTGTGCATTTCTTAAAAACAATGACTTTCTATTCCATAACCACAGTACTATTGTCAAAATCAATAAATTTAACATTGATACAATACCGCTCCCTAATTGACAGGCCATATGCAAATTTTAACAATTATCCCAATAAAGTCCTTTATATTTATTTTTTTCCCAAATCTTATCATCAAATGCAGGATAACATGTTACTTTTACTTGTCATGCTTCTTTGGTCTGCTGTAATCTAGAAGAGTTAATTAGCATTTCTTTGTCTTTCTTGACCTTGATGTTTTTGAGGTCTATAAGCCAGTTATTTTGTAGTATGCCTCTTAGTTTGGACTTGTCTGATATTCCTCATGACTGATTAAAGTTTTGAATTTACCACAAGAATACTGGAAAAATACCACTCAGTACAATATAGTAGGAGATATGTGATTTTAGTTTGTTCCATTCTTGATAACATTAACTTTGATATTTAATGTTATATCTGCTAGTTTTCCTTACCAAGAAATTTATATTTTCCTTTTAAATTAATAAATAACTTGTGAACTTTTATTCAAAGTTTGTAATTTTGAAGTAGGTAAATATCCTTTTGTTTTTTGGTCATTCAAAACACATATTAGCATCTATTGGCAATTTTTTCTGAATCAGTTATTAATTTGATAGTTCCAAAATGGTGGATTTTCTAACTCCTTCATTTCTTCCACATTTATTAGTTTGCAATCTAAGAACGAATTTTCACTTTTCATTTAGTCATTCATTTATTTGTTTATTTATTTATCAACATGGATTCATAGATTCTTATTTTTCTCTTTTCTATCTCCAAATTTTTAAAGTTAGATTTATTGAAGTATATTTTACATGCAGTAAAAATGAATCATTTTAATTTTTTTCTCAAAAAAGTTCCTTTGTGTCCTTTTGCAGTCAATCCCTTTCCCAACCTTTAGTCCCTAAACTTACTGAACTCATTTGGTCTCATTTTAATTCCAATTTCTGATTATTTTGTTGTTAATATAAAAATACAGTTAAGTTTTTGTATATTAATCTTATATTTTGAAACCCACTAAACTTGCTAATTAGTTCTAGCAGGGCTTTTTTTGTTTTGTTTTATTTTTGTTTTTTGTGTTTTGTGGGTTTTTTTGTTTGTTTTTGCTTTTTAGATTCTATAGAATCATACCATTTGTGAGTAACACAGTTTTACTTCTTTTTCAATTCAGATGTAGTTAATATTTCTTTTTCTTATCTTATTGCTTGAGCTTGAACCTCCAGTACAATGTTGAATAATACTGGAATTCAATTGAAAATATATACAGAGGGTGCCAAAAAAAATGTATACACATTTTAAGAAAGGAAAAAAACTATTCAAATTACACTGATGATAATCACTTTGAGCATCTCTTGTAATTGCCGAAGTCAAATGTGTCTTATATTCATCTTTTGTTATTGGTATATATTATTACAATTTTAATACTGTTTTCCTTTCTTAAAATGTGTATACATTTTTTTGGCACCCTCTGTATATACCCTTCCTTGACTTATGTCTATATTAGGGAAAAACCATTCAGTAATTGACAAGGATGATGCCCATAATCATTGATTAAGGATGATGTGAGGTGTACCTTTTTTGTAAGTACTCTTATTATGTTGAGGAAGTTCCCTTTTATTCCTAGTTTTTAATTTTTTAGCCAGGAATGCATGTTAGGATTTTGTCAAATCGTTTTTCCTCTATTGAAATGATCACATGGTTGTTTTTTTGGTTTGGGGGATTTTTCAGTCGTTAATCGGGTTACTTAGATTGATTTATTTTTTTCAATGTTAAACTATCTTTGTATACCTGTGATAAATCCTACTTATTGATGATATATTATTATTTTAATATATTGCTGGATTAGATTTGCTAAAATTTTGTTAAGAATTTTTCCATTTATGTTTATGAGGAAAACTTTTTCTGCAGTTTTCTTGTAATATCTTTTCTAATTTTGTTATCAGGTTAATACTGACAGCTTCAACATCTAGTCCTTATGGAGAATTTCACATGTAGCAGATACTGTTGTAAGTAATTTACATATATTTTTAAACGTTTACATTTGACATCACTTCAGGCTTTACAAAATATTTCAAGAATGGCACAAAGTATTCTCATATACCTTTAATTTTGATTCTTTAAATATTAACCATTTGTCACACTGGCTTTACTTTCTCTCTCTCTCTCTCTCTGAGTTTTTTCACTTTAAAGATTCATAGCTTTCTTAAACTCTGGGGAATTTTCAAATATAGTTTCTTTTATTATATCCTCCATTCCATCATTTTAATACAATCTCTAGATAAATTTTATCCTTAGTTTTGTTTTATTATGAAAGAGCCAACTTGATATTATTTAGGATATTTCATGTACTATTTTAGGGTCAAGAAAATTGCCCTGATGAATCTAGTTAAAAATCTCAAAGCTAATTGCTCTTATTTACTCTTCTATACTCTGGAGAATAAGTATACTTAAAAAATTATGAAGTCCATGTCTGGCTGGACAGACAGTACCTTTCAAAATTAAGTTCATTCTCAGCACCCCTTACTCACATATTTATCACTCCAGATCCAGTCTGTTCTTCACCCCTCTTTGATCCATGTGAGGCTGGACTGCAGCATGAGAGTTGCCTTTCTTTCTGACTTCAGTGAGTTTGACCATTGAGGAAAATGGGTGGGAGAATTGTAAGGCAGAGAAAACTGGGATGTTTTCCCCACAACTCTCTCCTTGCCTGGTCATAACTGGCTGAGAGGTTTTTGTTTTTTGTTTCTTTTTTTTTTCTGTTTTTTGTTTCTTAAACTGAAGTCCATAGTTCCTGTCAGACAGCCCTTTTTTATAGCTATTTATCTCACTGGGTTCCAGTAACTGATGCTCCTCTGCTACTTTCAAGCCTAGGAGTTGTCATGGGCTTTCTCTGCTCTTAACCTGAAAGTGCATCATTATCCCTGTTCTTCCCGTTAGTTCTGCCTGAACCTCTGTAAATAGTCCCTCATTAAACTCACTCAACTACCCCTGTTGAATGTTGCATCTGATTCTAGCCAGGACCCTAATGGTTGCCTCACTTCTTGGTGTTCTTGTTCCCACTCTATGTTCCTAGAGTTCTTCAATTAGAGTTTCCTTCTTCTAGAAATGTCTTGGCCCCAAATCTCTTAATCTACTGTATGTCTTATTTGATGGACAATTCGCTAGAATTAGTATCACTGTGTAAGCTATTCTGAGGATGCTGACTGTGGTACCTGTCCTGGGACATTATAATCTCAAGCAACACATCTCTAAAGAAGATGGAAATTCATACATAAGTGGTAAAGTTAATATTATCTGTGGTGTCCCTCAAGTAAGTCAGGCCCTGAATGTGGTAGGAGAAAAGAGCCAGTTCAACAGGAAGAAAAATTGGTTTGATTCAGTGGTTCCTAAACAGAAGTCCTGCAAAATGCTTTTTTAAAAATGAAGCTATGTTTCTCTTATACAAGAATTTTTGGAAATACTGTATAACACATCCTTCTCTTGAGAAAAGAAATTGCATATCAGTTCACTAAAGTTATGAATAGTCCTAAAGTAAATATATTGGTTTTACTTTGTTTACGCCAGTTGTGTTTCAAATAACACAATTTCTCAGAATTCTTTGACTTTGCTAATAATAACACTCCCTCTAGGACATCACACAGAAATCTGTGTAATGGGCCAATTCTCTTCTAGGAAATTTGGATGCTTAAGTCTTTCATGCGTAGGGAAATAGACTGTACCTGCTATGAGCCATTTCTCTCTCGTGTTTTTGAATTTTTATGATCTACTCTATTATTTTAGTGTTGATTTTTTAGGAATTCTGATTCTGTAAGGCTATACGTGTAATAAAAAGATCTCTAAATCTTATACCAAATCCATGCATTGTTCTACTGGTTTTAACTTTTCCATCTGAATAATTATGTTTTCTGTGGGGTCTTATACTGTAAACACAACGAAAATATGAATCATCAAAATAGTCTAACCAGATGCAATTGTAATACCATAATTAATTTTGAATAATTTTACCTTTTAACAGTATAATTGGAAGCACAGGGGCCCTCCTTCTGTCTTTTATAAAGTTGTTTGTTTTGTACTAGCTTCAGGCTTACTAAAGAATGATTCAACAGAAGAAAGAAAAGTCACTCAGATAGACCCTGTTTCTGTAAAACAAAAGTATTCTAAAGAGCCTTTAAAATAAAGAAAGATCTTTTGTTCCATCTATAAAAGTCATGCATGTTATTGTAAATAATTTAAACAATAGATAAGTATATAAAATGTAAAGTCAAAGTCCCAGGTAATCACTTGCTAATAACTACTCTTTACAGTTTGGAGCCCCTTGGATTTAAAAAAAACAGAAAATATGTATGTGTGTGTGTGTGTTGTGTGTGTGTGTGTTGTGTGTGTGTGTGTGTGTGTAATATATACGTTTGAGTGTGTGTACATCTATATATCTATATACATAGATATAGATATACACAGAGATATAAATAAGTTCACTATAGTGATATAGATTAATTATAAAAATAATAGATGACCATAATATAGGGGATTTGAAAACTGGACCTCTTTTTATACTCTATGACCCATTTTTCTGCATGTGAAGCTGTGAATGGCAGCTGTCATTCTGATATATTTTTCATTTTCTTCTGGCAACAAAACCTCAATTTTGTTGGCCTTAAAATTCCCATTTCTTGACAGGTGCCCATTAAAACGACATAACTTCTCCCAAAATATCCTACAGCATTTTTAACCGCTTCCAGTTTGTCAGTACAGTTCTGCTTCGTCTAGCCATCTTCCAAACTTCATTTTGATAACCCATATCATTAAAACGTACCACAGAAGCCTCATGTTTATTTATCATTTGAACACGGTTCATGGAGCCATTATTCAAATCTCTGAATGCACTCGCTAATGTATTTCATCACAAACATATATTCATAGACTTTTTTGTATTCTGATAACGTCTCCATGTGCTCAGCCATCTATATTTAATGAAAAGTTATCATTTTTTTTCCTGGAAAATTTCAAACATCTGTGAAACTATCTAATGCACAAAAATATTATAATAATTGGAAATTGTGAAGTAGTTTGGATTTATCAGCCTAAGTTTTACTGCTTTGGAGATACCAATCATGTACCGTGTTCATTAATTCTTTTAAGCCATTAGATAATCACTCAATGTGGACCACAGGCTGCCTTATTGACCTGCAGAGGGAAGATATATCCTTTCTTGGTCTCTGCCTGTCTCCTTTGCTCTTGCCTTCCCCAAGTCTCTGCAGATTTGTATGTACAAGATCGCAGACTTTATAAGGGAAGTAAAAGGGAAGCACTTAGGCAGCTTCGGGCACTATCGCAACTGATGGGTTTAGTTTGAGTCTCTGTCCCTGTTGGGCTGTCCTGAGAGGTATACCTACCTCCTGGGCTAACCACAGAATTCCTGCATTTTTACCTGCATCCTTCTTAGCAAGTCTGACCTTCCCTACATCCAAAGCCAGCTACTTAATACCCTTATTGTTTCTGGATTTGTGCTTTATGGAACAGCTAGGGTGGGGGTATCCTCATTCCTTCTTTTTTCCATCCTATGCGCTGTTATTGTTCTAACAAGGGGGTGCTTGCCCCTAAATTTCCAATTCCGATACCCCTTTTCTCTCCCATGTCCTCTGTATGTCTCAGTTAATATAAATGGCCATCTGCTGTGCCTATGTTCCAAGCTCCCACTTTGGTAATCAATGCATTCCCTTTTGAGCCTGGGACTCCCATCCTCCTTGCCAGTTAGCCTATTTCAGGACCAAAGCTCAACTCTTCCAGGCTGCCCCACAGCTGGGCCCTCTCTTCTTGAACTGATGATGTCTCAGGTGTTCAAAACTACCTGAAGTCTGGGATTCAGTGTTTCAGCAATCCCCATTCCTGTGTTATACTTAATTCTTGGATGGATCCTACTGATTCTTTGTTGTGCTTTGCTCCCTACAGGTCCCTGAGACTTCTGTTCCCGTGAGCTCTTAGTCTGTGGGCATCTAGGTCTGCTTCACACAACCTGCTACCCTGCTAATGGCTGGCAGCTGAACAAAAAGTTCTCTGGCCAAACAGCTTTAGAAAAATCTCCATTAAAATGGTTATTCTGGGTTTTCTTTTGTAAGACTTACCTAAGCCTTTAATATATTTATGTCCACAAAAGTCAAAATAATCGTTTTCCCAATTATATTTGTTGAAGGAAATTTGTTTTCAGAGAGTTTCTTAAAGACCTGGCGTTCTATAGAACATATTTTGAAGATGCTTTTTTAGAAGATTAGACTAGGAAATCTCCATGGTCTCTTTTCAGTTTTACAGATCCTGATTCAATGACTCACAAGAAATATTTTTTGGGGAAAGTGATTGAAGTAGAAAAATCTGTTAGTGTTTAGTTAACTCTGTCTGAAGAGTAAAGAAGCCCTGCATTTTGGTTACTGGGAGTTGTTTTCTGTAATGAAGCAAGGATAAAGCAGAAGATAAACATTCTATTATTTATTCAATCATTGTGAGACTGCTTATTGAGACTTATAGTGTGCCAGGCATTATTCCAGAAGCTGGAATTTTAATGATGGATAAGATGAAAACTCTCCCTGCCCTCAAGAATTTTAGAGAAATTAGCTAGAGTAAACTATCCTGTAAGCCATCTAATATCTTTGCTCTGCGTCTGTGCATCAAAAGTCTCATTTTAAAATTTCCCTTAAATTTTAATTACGTTTCCTTTTGTAATAATCTGGATTCAGTTTTGTCATTCTTCTATAATTAAAAAAAGTTGGTGGGCTACAAAAGCAAATATGCACAGGCACACAATATGTAACAGATATACATACACAGAAACACATGCAAACCATATATGTAGATACTACAGAGACAATCTTTATCTGGCTAATGTTAAAAATAAAACACTACAATTGATATATATATACATATATATGTATATATATGTATATATATACATATATATATACATATACATATATATATATATATATATATATATATATATATATATATATATGTACTCACAGAATTGTATTAAAATAACCAGGACGGTGCTTGTGAAAATGCAGATTCCTGGGCTCTACTTCAAATACTGCGGTTCCCAAAGGCTTGGGAATATGCCTGGTAAATTAGTGCTGCATAACATACTTTTGCACACTAACATTTAAAAACTCCTGATTATTGAGATTCTGGGATGGGGATTGAGAGCCTGAGCTTACTTGCCAAGTGGGCCTAGATTGACCAGAGGGGCTCACATTGGCTGGAGTGAGTATGGTGGGAAAGAAAGCAGGCACCCAATCTCCACTGGGATAATGTAGAGAAGGTACTTGATATATAGTAGCATTCAAGAGTGTTAATTCCCTTTCTTCTGTCACACCTCAAAGAAAACACAACCAACAGTTGAGCACAACTCAGGGCTTCTCACTGTTTCCTCCTGTTTAACATATTTTGCTCTATTTCCGTATGAACTCACTTGTGAGGAGATGCCTGGATTTTCTCTAGAAAGACTGGAGAAACTGTTTAATTCATACCTTGATTTCATTATTTATTTTTACATTAGATTCAGGTATTGATAAAAATTCAAATAGCAGAGTACGGAAGATCGTGGGATTTTTTTCTTCTCACGTTTACACAAAAATGTAAGAGCCTACTGGTTTCAGATCAAAACTTTCGAAGCCTCCATCACCACATTTCCTGTTTGCAACTGAACAAAGTACACACAAAGGATTTTAAGAAACAGAAGAGAGAGAAAAAAAACGAGGTACTGATAAAGACAAGTTTACTTTCACACTGCTTCTAATATAACAGAGCAACATTACATAGAAACGAAAGTTTGTAGGAACATTTTTAATCCACGCATTTGCCTTATGGCTACGTAAGGATTTCTCTGAGAAAAGAAGTATGTCAGGTAAGTGGCATTTTAAATTCTTTTTTTCCATTCCTATGGCTAAAATTTCACGTAATAATTTCCAATTCTCCAACAAAGACACTTAAGATTTAGAAAGAAAATTAATTTACACATTATTTTTTAAAGTGAGGTAAACTTTAGTATAATTAAAACATTTTGAACTATTAATGAGTATAAATTATTATTTTCTGTTAAAAAATTGGGAAGTGTTTTATAATATAAACCTAGTTGTAACTGTTCAGTAAGTGTTTTTTAATAATGATGCCATTTTAAGTATTTGTTACATTTAAATAAATTTTCATTGACCACACATATTCCGCTTCAGTTTAGTTTAATTTAAAAGCAGGTTAGGAGTAACCACATTGTAATTCTTTAAAGTTTAGGAACTATGTTATCTTCCCAGGAATCAATCTGATTGTCAACATTCAGAGAGATGACAATTTTGCAAAAGCCAGTGAAAATACCATCACTTATGGAATGGATTTTGAGGGTTGAAGCTATGTCTGTTCCATGTTGATAGTTCATTCTTCTTTTATTCTACGTATTTTTTTTATTTCTTTAATAAACATCTTTTTGTGGTAAGAGAAAACATGCATATTTATTAAAGGTGAAAACTGTGAAATATAAATGAAAAGAAACAAATTACACAACATATTACATTGTATTTTCTTTCAACTTTTATTTCCATACATTTTACATGGTTTGTTTTTCATAACTGAAATAATAATGTACATAAAATCACAATCCAGTGCTCGCTTCG
The DNA here is from genome assembly GCF_057876585.1 of Rhinolophus sinicus. NCBI lineage: Eukaryota > Metazoa > Chordata > Mammalia > Chiroptera > Rhinolophidae > Rhinolophus > Rhinolophus sinicus. Next base: position 73,107,152 of record NC_142517.1, on the reverse strand, counting down.
GCAGCACATATACTAAAATCATAATCCAGCTTTTTCACAAACATTATAACATAACCATTTCCCTTTTTATAATAACTTCTGCCTAATTATTGTAAATGAATGCACAAAATGACATCTATTGGGTTAATTATAATTTACTTAGTTACTTGTTTATTGCTGAACATTTATGTTGTATCAGGTTTTTTTTATATTTTAAATGACAGAAAGATGAACATCTCTATAGCTTTTTCTATAAAAGAGTTATTTTCTTTAAAAAGATTTCTAGAATGGGAATTACTGAATAAGAAGTTATGAACATTTTAAGTCTCATTATTACCAAATTGTTTTTCCAAGAGTGATGCCAATTTACTCTCATCATAAACAGTGTTTCTCCTTAACAGGCTGGTCTCATTTTTTAAAAATCTCTACTAATAAAAAGCACACATGTTAACCCATTGTTTAATGTGGATTACTTTGACTATAATGAGGTTGAACATTTTCGCATTGATTTTTAAACTGTTTATAATTCTATCATTTTGAATTGTCTGATCATATCTTGCTTACTTATTGTGCTTATAGTACGTACTTTTAATATAAATTTGTATGAACCATTTATAGTGTAAAGATGTATATTATAATTTCTGTGAATTTGCTTCCCACTATTTGTTAGCTGGATTATAAAATCAATTGATTGTATTCATCACACAGGGAGCATAAGGTGACATATTGTTTTCATACCTCTATCTTTTCCAGGGTTTATAGATTAGCAAAGAACAAAAACAATTGTTCCAGTTTTGCTAGTGTTCTTCAAGAAAGGGACATAGTGATACTATAGATAATTACCATGAGCTGATGGCAGTGGGGAACTCAGGAAGGCTGAAGGCAGTGAACATGACATTCAACTATTACCAGGATTAGTTAATTCTAATTTTATAAGGGATACGGTAAAATTTCCTCCATAGCATTTTGTAGTTTAGATTTTCCCTCCAGGTATAATACAGGAGCTCTTCCATTGTCAATTAAGACTTTCTACAATTCCACAAAAGACATAAAAATGTAAAGTATTTGCCGTGAAAGCCTCGTAGATTTTAAAAGAAACAATATCAACAAAAACAAAAAAACTTAATGTGAAATAAGAAGACAGATGATAGTATATTTTACATTTAGATAAGTGAAGTACAAAAGAAAATGTGTGAACACAACAAAAAAGTGAAATTATTGCTAGTTACTTAAAGCAGCGTATGAAAAGAAAAACCCAAACCTTCCCTTTTCGCCTACCTGTATGCCTTGTAGTCACTACATCAATAAATGTGCTGGTATCATAATTTGTACTATGTTTCTGTCTTCCCATAAAATCAATATTAGCTGAGTCAGGTGGTGAAAGTAGCTCCTTTGGGCTACCATTAATTTAGTTTAAACAATAATTCACAATATAGTTACATTGCTATTTTTCTAAAAAAGAATTTTCATTGTCTTTACTCAGTTTTCTCTTCCCTTGAGCCTCAGTCACATTTTTGAGAACAATGAAATCCTTTCTTTTAGAAACTAGGTAGGTAGGACTAATTTATGAATTATATTTTAAACTCAGATAATCTTTATGCTAATGATAGGCCAGAGATGATGTTTCATCATTTAATTTAGATAATGTTTGACAGTGATTTTAAGGAACGTCAATCCAGGAAAGATTTTCACTTAAAGGTCATAGCTGGGAAATAATGTCCACAAATTTCTAGTTAATAATAAATGTCATTGGTCACTTTTCTAGGCATTTTTTATTTCATTTCATTTTCTCAGCTTTCCTGCATTTAAAAGAGAGAAAAAATTAACAGACCTTCTTAAGCCATTAGAAAAGCATAGTAATTAAAGTATTTTGTTGGATGAAAGTTTCTACATTCCCCTGTCATGTTCAGGTTTTACCAAGATGCTTCTCCAATAAGATACAGATGAAGTAGCTAAATAAGATGAAGAGAGATTCATCTACACAGGAATTTTGGTATTACTTCAAGCCCAATAGGATTTCTGAAGTTTACCAATCCCAATTAAAGATAAATTATAAAAGTGACATGGAGGAATCGTAACATACTGTCTTAAAAATCTATCCTCCACCTCATTCCGATATGTATGCTTTCCTCAATTAAATTTAGTAAAAATTTTTAGTAAAAAAATTGGTTAAGAGCAATCATGATGTGCTAGAAATGGGGAACCTTGATGTCACACAGATGGGCATCTGAACTTTAGTTTTACAAGTGGCTTAGGGAGTGATGTTCAGTGATTTGCAGAAAGTTACACAATTAATGAGTGATATACTTATTCCCCTTCTCCACACAGTTTGAGATAGATATTCCAATGCTGTTGTCCCTCTTCCCGTCACAGCCTCTCCCTGACATACACCATCCACTTCTCAAATAACCCTGTTTATTACAGACACTCATTTAAGGTTGACAGATTTCAAATTTTGCATTAAAAACAATTACCTTATCTGTTAGAAAGCCTGGGGCTGGGTTTGAGAATCCTTTCCAGCCTGCCTGTCTATGACTGTAATGCCTCCTAGTGATGGGGTAATGAGGATGGCTAGTGGGGGGCGGGGATGGCTGTGTGGATAGTGACAAAGTGCCACATTCAAAGAGTCAAGAATGTGCCTAGTTCGGTACTAGGCGTCACCACAGTAAGAAAAACTCACAAGTTGAATCCATAGGGATTCTTACAGCAAAATGTTTTCTTTGAACTTTCTGGGGTGCTTAAAATAAATATACACATTTGTGGAATGCAAAGAAGAAACATTCACTGCTCTGATAGAGTTTACAAGCCAAGGAAGAGACACCATCAAGCGAAGCCATATACTTTACACTATAAACTCATATACTTGTCTCAATTACAGACTCCCTAAAGGAGAAACAATTAAGGTATTGTATTTATTGCTTTTCTATTGTTAAATGTTTAAGAAAAGGTTTCTGTAAGAATCCAACCCTCCAGAAGAAAGACATTACATTTGCTTAGCTGAGTTTCCTTCCAGAGCACATGTAATTCTGAATTTTAAATACAGTGCCTGTCAAGTACTGTTGGCTTTAAGGGAGTCAGAGGTCTTATAATTAAAGCTACTACTATTAGCCCCTGGTGGTTGAAAGCTAGATAGAAATTTAAACCATGGTTTTCCTAGCTGTCAATGCCTCTCTAATAACTTCTTGAGGACTTTGGCTTTTTTAACAGTGTAAATAGCTAAATTCAAATTGTCTGGGAGTTCTTTTAAAATTGATAAAAGCTATGCAAATGAAAGTAACTATAATTAATGAATAATACTACCAAAGATTGCATTTGTTGGGCAACAATTTATTTATTTATTTATTTATTTATTTATTTATTTATTTATTTATTTTTTAATTAGTTTCAGGTGCACAAGACAAAGCAAAACTTAGACGTTTATCATTTATATCCCTCACACTGTGTGAACCCCCCTCCCCCCCATCCACTATCCCTCTGTACGTTCCCAAAACCTCTCACCTTCCCCTTATCCCCACCCCCCCCACCCCTCTAGCAACCCTCTGTTTTTCCTCCATGTTTCCAAAACTGTTTCTGATTAGTTCATTCACTTATTCTTTTCTTTAGATTCCGCATATAAGTGAGATCATATGGTATTTGTCTTTCTCTTTCTGACTTATTTCACTTAACATAATGTTCTCTAGGTCCATCCATGTTTGGGCAACAATTTTTGAGTACTTTGTGCATTCAATATTATAAGAGGTACAGTCTTTACTGAATAGATATCCACATGGATCTGGAGATATTCATTTTGCATATGGAAAATAACTGGATAAGGGAGATATGAAGTGCATAGCGTGTGTGTGTGTGTGTGTGTGTGTGTGTGAGAGAGAGAGAGAGAGAGAGAGAGAGAGAGAGAGAGAGAACATTTATACAGATCTGCCATTCAAGTTCAAAATCTTCACTATTTAGCTATTCAATATGTTCTCTTCTTGTCTGTTGTGTTTGGTTTTTCAAAATGGAGGCATTTATTGTTGGCAAAGTTATGAATGATATCAGAAACATCATGAAATACAAGGCTTCTAAATGAAAATATTCCTATGTAAAACTCAGATCACATTAGAAAAGGAAAAAGTCTTAGAAAACGAAAGCGTTAGATATGAATATAGATAAGCTCCTAACATCAGAGGAAAACTAGAGACCAGGCTAACCCAACTTCACACATTAGAATTTAGCCTGTGTTTTAAAAGACTTCCAATTGGTTACATAAAACCAATTTACTCTTATAGTAAATGACAAAACTCAGCCCTAGAGAGATATACAGTGTGGTCCAAGTTCTTGCCTTAGCATACATAGCTGACATAGTTCATGAAAAGTATAGGTCTTTCCTTAAAGCTTTTATATAAAATGAAGGCCTGTGATATAGATTTAGCTGTTTCTTTGTAGCTGAGAGAATAATTATCTTCTTGTAGCAATTAATGGACTAATACAACTTGTTTAGTGCTTCCTTTAATTAAAAAAGATGATAGGGAAACTTCTAACTAAAATATAATTTGGGTACAAACGATAGGGTAATTTACAGCTAAAAATCAGTGCATTTAAAAAAAAATAGGATTAGGGCTTTCTGCTTACTGCCTTGTAGTACCTCGGTTTTCAAACATCTCTGTTGACGAACATTTTGGTTTATGATCGCCGTAAACCCAGAAGCAAATGCTTTGGTTTTCGAACACGCCTCGGACATCGAACATGTCACGCGGCTTCCACTGAGAGCAAGATCCTGAGGCCTAGTTGTTGGCTGTTTTCTAATGTTTCAGAACTCGAACAGTCTTCCGGAATGGATTACATTAGAAAACCAAGGTACCACTGTATGCTTTTTTTATACTGTGCTATATTTTATTTACCCAAACCACAACTATTTATTGAGTATATATTAAATACTAGATGCTGTGAGAAATGGAAAGAAATAAAAAACACTAAGTAGGAAGAAGTATGGTTTTATAAGTCCTCTCAAATATGATAAATTTTAAAGACTTCTTATTATTTTCTGTGTATTTATTTAATCTCTTACTCTTTCATCAGAAAGACAGGTATTCGAAATACACAGAACAGTATAAATGATAACCAAATAAATCAAGACAAAGGGAAAATAAGGACCAAAGGATACAATTAGTTCACAAAAATGAATATCATATAATCCTACAGATTTAAGGTAGATTGTGTTTCAAATGATACACAAATACAGACAGATAACCAATGACAATATTTACATGGACTATAAGAGTAAAAATGTGTCAGTTCTTGAGGAGATCCCTAGCTTTTTATACCTGAGACATCAAATGATGTATTAAGCAATATCTTTTAATTCATAGCATCCCTATAATCAATGAAATCAATGGAAAGTTTCATCCAATTGGTTTTTTTTCTTAAAATGGGATCTATTTTGGCTTAATAGCAAAAGTAGAAAATGGAAGAGAACAAAAAGAGCAACAGAGAATTTCAACTTTTATTTTCTGACTGCCACTTGAAGTTCAATTATCTGTTGCCATTTTAGGGCAGGTGATCAGCTGAGATGGAAGCAAGTTTGATATTCTCTTAAGAAATCTTGGGAACATAACTAGGACATGTCCCAGTATAGAAAGTCATTGAAGCCCATTTTTATCTCCATTCAAAGGTAGAGCCAGGAAAAACTTATAGATAGGGTCAAAATTTCCTTTCAAAATCAGTTTTTCATTGTGTTATCATGTGTATGAGTGAATGATCAAGGTCCCAAGGCATATGTCATAGAAATTTGATGCAATAATTCTAGACTGGACTATTCCTAAAACAAGGCTACAAGTCACCCAATTTAACCAAAGGTAAACTATTAATATATCCACTAAATGTTTAATTTTAAGCAATGCAACATTATAGTCATAATGGTCAACATTATAGTAATAAATTAGCTGTGAAATGTGTTCTTAGATAAGTTATACTATACTATACTATACTATACTATACTATACTATACTATACTATACTATACTATACTATGGTATATAATTGCTAGGCTGAAATAAATGGACCTCTGCCAAAAACAATAGTTTTAATTTTAAGTAACTCCCCTTCAATTATTCTTTCTTTAATAATAATTAGACAGAACAACTATTTCACAAGGCTACTCTTTGATGAAGGTAGAACCGTGATACCAGCATATAGAAAAACATCCATTTTTTTGTTCTCATAGTTCGAGGATGTGTATTTATAAGTAAAGATAAGCACAGTAGGTCTTTAAAGTAAAAGTTAAAGAAGAGAATGAAAGCACATCCCATTTTATGCTTCTGAAAATTATTATGTGGTCTGTGAGGAGACTGTTGCTACCCCCGCTGACTCACGTTATTAACACCTCAATTTTTTACAAGCATATGTTTCCTAGGGTTGTGGTTGGGCTCATACAGCTCACCTCAACTAGTGGTATTTCCTAAATTCCATTCCCAGAGCTTTCACTGACACTAATTAAACTACCCCAAGACTGATTTTTAAATAAGAAAACAAAGTTTTCATTTATAGTCGTGACCATCCCCAGTAAATCTAATCATATACTAGCTGTTAGCACCAACTTTCTTATATAAAGTCTCCTGGGAAACAAACTAATTCTCCACATGTTTTTTGGTAAATATAGATTCAGGACAAAGAGAATTAGGATGTTGTTAAAGAGTACTTTCACCAAAACGACAGTGGCCTAATGAGTTACTCTTCTTGCACAGGATCTATTTCCCAGCTACTGGAAGGTAGGTCTTTTCTCAATAGTACTAGAGACAAATGTAATAGACACTTCAATGAGTCTCTCCTGGGTTGCAGATGTTTGGAGACATCATACTTGATCAGAATTTTTCTATTATAGGCCCTGGTCATTACATTCCCTTTCTTCACTCCTCTTTTCATTTATTTAGCTAGTTGACAAATGTTTAGTGAGCACCTACTGTGTGCTGAATAGGTTGCAGAAATAATAGTGGAAGTCTTACTACTAGTAAAATAAGAAGAAGAAGAAGAAGAAGAAGAAGAAGAAGAAGAAGAAGAAGAAGAAGAAGAAGAAAAAGAAGAAGGAGAAACATTATCTACAAATCTCATTATATGTCTTAATTCATTTAATCCCCATATGAGGCATGAAGATGAAGATAAATATGACATTCTTTCTGTCCTTTGGAAAGTTGACAGTCTACTGAGGAGAGATACACATAGATGAGTATGTCAATATTTGTTGAAATGTAGAGGGAAATATCAGAGGTCATTTGATGGGAGGACAGGAAGCATTGAGTTAATGTTTCAAATAAAAGGTAATCTTGAAGGATGAGTAGGAGTTCATCAGATGGGTCAGGAGAAAGTTATTTCAGGCAAAGGGGCAAATATGCAGAGGCATGAAGACATGAAATGGTAAGTATAATATCCACTGAAAATTACAAGTACTTCAGAATGATTGGAGCATGGTGTGTTGTTGGGTGGGTATAGCAGATAAGTCCTAAAAGAGGCAGAAACCCTAAAATAACATTTTGTGAACATAGTTCTGGTAAGGAAAGAAAAGTGTGATGCCCTCTATATTTAGGTGAGAGATAGGAGCAGGTACCTTCTCCTGAAGGCCCTATGTTACAGGCTCTAGAAAGAAGACAAACTTTCTCCAGAAGTCACAGAGGAGGGGAGTATATGGGGACAGTATGTGGAAGGATAGTAGCTAGATTATGAGTGGTAGTTGATGTAGTGTGGATTAACCAAAACGGCCATAAATACAATGTAAGGGCCAATTAAACCAATAGGAAAGAGGCCATACTGACCTGAGAAGGCTCTGCTTAGTACTGTGTTTTAAAACCTTGGGCATCAAGATATCCAAATCTTTTAAAATATGTATATCCTTTGCTACAGCAATTCATCTTTAAGAGTATTTATCTTAAAAAAAATGTTAAGGTGTGTATATAGTTTTAGCTAAAGGTATTCATCACAACATTGTTTATATAACTAAAAATTAGAGCAACTTAAATGCCTTATAATAAAGGATTGTTTTAACAAATTATGGGAAACATGCACAATGGAATATAGGGCAGCTAACAGAAATGGAAGCATATTTTATTTGTTGAAAAAGAAACACACCATGAAGTTATTGGGGGGAAAGTAGATAACAACATAGTCACTATAATTGATTCCTATGTCTCCATTTGTAACAATTTCTACACAGAGAATAATAAATTTGGAAGTATATTAACTAAGGTGTTCACCGTGATTATCTCTTGATAATAAGATTGTGGCTGATTTTTATGTTTTTGTTTTTGCTTATCTGAGTTTACTAATTGTTTTTTAACATTGAACATGGATGACGTGTATAATAAGTTGGGCTTCTTTGTAACAATTAAAGTTCATTTATTTAAATGTCACCAAATACAGTGACTGTAGAGGGTGAATGATTAGAATGATTAGAATGATTTGGCTGATTGAATAAACCTGGAATGATTGTTGTGATATACCCCAATAGAAAATATAGTATATGCCCTCAAATTGCTTTAAAAGGTGGAAGAACTAGAACTGTAAGTGACATACACAAGAAGGAGAAAAGTCTTTAGTAATAGAAACCGTTAATTTAATAACATAAATAAATTAATATTTCTGTAAAATTTGCTGTGTTGTGACAACAAAGGGAGTAACTGAGGCCCATCTAGCAAGTGAGATAGCTTGCTGGGCCCATTTTCCACAATTTTAGTTAAATAACCTACCTGAAAAGGATTACTATTAACGGTGGTTGGGGATCAATCTCTCTCTGAAAGTTTGCCTTAAAAATTTCCTTGACACAGCAATTCTATTCCCAGGAACCTCTTCTACAAATAACCTACATATGCACAAAATATCTGTCCAATGGAGTTTCTTGCATTTTGTTTGTAAGAGAAAAACATTTTTAAAAATTAGAATGTCCATCTCAGAGAAATGAGTAGATGAATTATATTACAGAAAATACTATGGAATTCTATGCAGCCACTAAAATTAACATACTAAATGGTATATCCCCCCCAACACAGTGGTTTTTAAAATGGTGAATTAGTATAATATAAGTGTCCCATTTATGTTTTAATGGAGAAACTTACATGTTATTTTATATTTTATTATTGCTGGAATTTTTAAAATTTATACTCAGCAGGTAATTGTGGTTTTTAAAGTAAATAATTAAGCATAAATATCAAATAAATAAATCTAGGAATATGTAGTATCATACAATACCTAGGATTATTAGTATACTTCAAATAGTTAATAAATATTATGTTGTGGAATTCTCATAAATAATTATGGGATTATGTTCATAATGAATAAATTAGCCCCCTCCAAACCTTAGTGTTTTTAACCTAATTAATTGGTAGAGCTATTGCCGAAAATAAAATACTGTTCAAGTCTTCTCTTATACTTTAAGAAACACAAAAATTTATTTAAAGAAAAGAAAACCAATAAAGTTTAGTAATAAAAAAGAAAAAAATGAAAGAAAAGAAAACCACACATTTTCCTACCATTATCAATGAACTTTTCCTATTTATTAATTTATTCTTGAAAAGTTTTTATAAGTCATGTACTATATGTCTGGCAATCCAGAATGGAAGACAGAAATTGTCCTATTCTCCGAGGAGCTTATGGTATCTTGAATATCTAAATAACATGGTACAAAAATTGAAAGAGGAGATAGAACACATTAGTAAACATTTGCTGGTGTTATAAGAGCCACAGACTAGTTCTAACAAAAGCAATGTATATATGAATAAGTGATATGCAAATTATATGCATATATATGTACACTGTATCATAAATACATATGTGTACATTTTATGTATTTAATTATCTATATGCCTAACTATGCTCATTTAAAATTAAACAATGCCAAAGAAGCGGAGTACAGCATTAGGAATAGAGACAGTGGAAATGGAATGACCGTGTGCGATGTTAAAGGGCTAGTGGATGGGGGGCGGGGGTTTGTCACTGTGTGAGGGATATAAATGATAAATGTCTAACTATTACATTGTTTTGTGCACCTGAAACTAATTTTTAAAAAGTTAATAAATAAATAAATATATAAATACATAAAATAAAAATAAATAAATAAAATTAAACTGTGCCAATAAATAAATCAAACCAACTCAAAAAACACAGGACCGTTGAAGGCAGTTGGACAATGTCAACAAGTATTCAAAGGAAATAATTAGCAACTCAAATGTAAAAATTGAAATACTGAAAATAAATAAAATAGAGCAAAGAACATTTGGGTTTAAGTATTCTTTATTGGATGATTTAAAGACAGATTAGGGAAGCAAAACTACTTGCCCTCCTTTTAAGGTTTGCCTATTCTGTTTGTGTTTTGTGTTTAACCTGAGGTATTTGGATTTCTTTGAAAGGGCCTAAAATGATCTTTGATTCTGAGCAGTCACACAGAAAGAATTGGGACAGTGAAGGAACACGATCTCTGTTGCAGCTATTTACACATTGCGCTTCTTGCATTTCTAATTATGTTTTCACACATCCATGTCCCCAACTAAACAGAGAATTCCTTGAGGGCAAAAATTCTGTTTTCTTTATCTTTGATTCCTTATATAGGGCATAGCTCCTGGCACAGAAGAGATGTCTAGTTGATACTGGTTGGATATATGAATATACAGTATTATAGAATCATAAGTTACTTTTCTGGGGTCAGCATTCACATGGGTATGTGACTACTAAGATAATTAGCCTAATTATATACATGTATGTACATATAATATATAATATGTATATTATATATAATAAATAGGCTAATTAGGTTAATATATAATGTATACATATATTCATATATTATATAAATAACAAACACTTTTGTGTAAAATAAATTATATAATTTATTTTGAATATATATAAAAGCAAGCTAATTATTGTAGTAGTCTCTCAATATGAAGATTGCCATAAAAGTTACGAGCAACTCATAGGCAATAATATCCCATAGAACCCTCTTTATGGCTCAGGAATGAAAAAAGAGGCCTTTACACAGAAGAAAAAAGCATAATTAACTCTCCACTATCCATTCATGGAGCTCAAATAGTATGTGATAAGCTCCTTATGGCCAGTTTAACAAAACTGGGGTACTATAATTCCAGAATTATTGTTTTATCCCAACACAGTATTCTATACAACTGGGATTAATAGAAGGTAGTAAGTGGTTTTCTGTAAATAATGAGAGCAAGTATGATTATAGTCTGAGGATTAAAGAAAAGCATAGCAAAGTCTGACTCTGGGTAATTTGGATATTCTTGATTTTGAGTTGGAGTTTGTATAATCAGTCACCAGTTGTCAAATTTTAGTAGCTAAACTAAAAATGTCTCCCATGTCATTAACACTGAAAATGTGGGAAAATGCTTCCTTTTGCTCATGCTGAATGCAGGGACTTCACCAATATCCATTTTGAAATCTGTATGAAGCCTTTGGGTTTCAATGTTAATTAATGTCTTGGCAGAGGATGTGTCATTCATTGTGAATAAATACAATGGTTTAAATTGTGGGAATACTCAGTTTAAAACAAATAGGTAAGCAACTATTATATTAAGGGTATGTTTGCTTTTGTTTGCAGGAAACCCTGACTGTGATTTTTATGTCTGGGCAATTCTAGTCTTCCTGGTTTTAGCTCTGGTTATATCGCTGATCTTCAATGTTTCCCACTATGTGGAAAAAAAGCGACAAGGTAAGACATTTTGTGAAATAGTCATATGGCACCTGCTTTAATGGAAACTGATCACTGGAAATCCTACAGAAGAAGACAACTTTATAACATGGTACCCAACAGGATATTTTTTCTGTAGAAAATCTATTTGATACATTTTTTTTTTTTCATTTTGAGGGTTCTCTTAATTTAAGAATGCAATTGTATGAGAAATGTAAACAGATTCCCAATGTTAGCTTCATCTCTTCCTTAGGGTATAGAATAGAAAGGGATTATTCTGGTAAATGTATGTTTCCTCCTCCAATTGAACAACCTACGAAATTAGTCTATTCTGGAGCAGCCATAATTGTTCTCTGTGATTCATGATGAGAAAATTGAAAACCAGCCTTCAAGTTTCCGCTGAAACCTACTCAAACTTCTCAGCTTCAATCAGGGCCTCTAAAGTTCAGTTGTCAGGATAGGGATCAGAAGGGAACTGGAAAAGCAATAGACTGAACCATGAGCTTGTTTTCATACACTCCCAGGGTCTACAAGGGCAGATCAAAGGGACCTATCACTGTTAACTTTTTCTTCAACAAGCTGGGCAGCAGTTTTAACCGTATGAATTTCACACTTACATGCATGATGTGTAATGCCCAGCAACTGGCACAATCTTTACACAATGTAGTCATTCAATACATGTATTGTAAATACATGGATGGATGGATGGATGGATGGATGGATGAATGGATGGATGGATGGATGGATGGAAAAATAAAAGTTCAATTATTTTGGGGAGGAGGCCTTAATATTCTAGAACGACCAAACTGTTGGAGGCAGGACATTTAAGTGGTAATCAAAGAACAGAAAATAAAAAATAAGCTCATTTTCTTTTAACAGATGAAAATAAATAAAATGAAGTTAGCAAAACTAAGTTAGACACATGTGACCAAGAAAAATTGCAGGAAGCCAATTTAGAACAATGGTCAGATTCTGGGGAAAGTCCTTGATTTTCTTTAGGAGTGTCTTCTTAAAAGTTGATAACGCTAATATAAAATATGAAGAAGTCATTATTGTCATGCGGGTTTGAAAAAAATGAGAAGCACTAGAAAATGAAATGGCAGAGCTGAGGTCACACATCTATTTAATAGCAAAATCAAGGCTAAGTGTTCAGTTTTTCTAATCTGCTGTCCAAAACAATTTTTACCAGCACGTGCTGCTTTTGCATTGTTGACCAAATGTCCTCAGCCAGAATCCCAACACTCTTTTAGGATCTCTATTATATAATGTCTATGCCTTAAATGAAATTCCAGGCAAGCAACGTTTTTTTCTTTAGCAATTATTTCAGTAATTACTTTCAAATCAAATATTTTTCAAATAAAGTTTATGTCAGATGTACGAATGACCTATCATGAGACATCTTCTAAAAAAGTTTCCTTCTTTGACCAAAAAAAAAACTAAGCTAAGACCAGCACTTTTCTTTATATAATAGATTAAAATGCACACATTTTAATTTTTTATTAAAATATTTTATGAATGCAGATAATATTTTCACCTGAAATTTAAAAAAAAGTGAATTGAGAGCTATAGAGGTGAAATAATTTAAGGTGGAAACCAGGACAAAAATAAGCACTTGAACTACTACTTCACTCTTCCATTGATTCCAGTGCTAATTCTCTGGAGCTTTGTGTGGAGCCAGGGAACTAGCAGGTTTTCCAATCCTCATTTTTGATAGTTTGTTCATTGGCATTCATGTTGTCACATCCATATCATTTTGCCACCATACTAATTCCTTTCGGGAGTTTAGTTGATCACTGCTGACAGACAGTAACCTAACTAAAAATAAAATAAAATAAAGCAGTCTTTAAAATTTTTTCTTGACATATTTCATTTTAATTGTACAAATCCTTACTGCCTCAGACATGTCAGAAGTGCCCTTATCGCTTAAAAGTAGTATAATGGGAAATAACATTAAAAAAAAACAAAAACAGGAAATAATAAATTAAATTCATTGATGTATTTTTAAAAATCAATTTCAGTTCCCTCAATTGTTCTTAACATCATGGCTTTTGAAGTCCACATGATGTTGAATTACAACTCTGCTTTCAGTATTTACCTGGGAGGTCTTATAAAGTAGTATAAGTTCTCTGAGTTTCAGTTTGCTTACCTACAAAATATGGGAAACATCATCTAGACTGTAGGGTTCTTGTGAGAATTATATAGATACATTAGTCCCCCTTATCCATGGGGGAGACATTCCAAGACCCTAGTGTATGCCTGAAACTGTGGATAGTACCTAACCATGTGTGTGTGTGTGCACACACACATATATGTCATTTTTTTCCTATATGTATGTACCTATGATAAAGTTTAATTTATTTATTAGGCACAGTAAGAGATTAACAATCACTAATAATAAAATAAAACAGGTACAATAAAATAAAGGTTACTTGAACACAACCACCATAAGAGTCGATCTGATAATGGAGATGGCTAGTAAATGACTAACGAGCGGAGAACATATACACTGTGGGTAGACAGGACAATTGGATAATTTGCGTCCCGGGTGGGACATAGCAGGACCACTCGAGATTTCATCATGTTACTTAGAACAGTGTGCAACTTAAAACTTATAAATTGTTTAGTTCTGTAATAATCTATTTAATATTATTGATCCACAGTTGACTGTGGGTAACCAAAACCATGGAAAGCAAAACCCTGGATAAAGAGGAACTACTCTACCTCAGCACAGGCTAGGGACTGAGTACGTTGTTCCTGGGTAGGGAATATCGCCATTCTTGTGGCCCTCGTGCTTCCTTCCTTCATCCCACAAACAAATTTTTAAGGCCTTACAATGGTTACATGTCATTCTATTTAATTTTAATGTTTGTTATTTCAGTGAACATTAGTTCCTCTGGCTTCTTCACCACTCCCACCATCCCTATACCCTCTAGACCCTCTCTAGTTCCTATCTCGCTTCTTGCTCCCATCTCTATATTGTTTCACACATTTGTACAATTACGTGAGTTTTAGCAATAACTGTTGTGTTCATTTAAATCACACACAGGTTCATTCCAGAGAGTTTTCTGTAGGTTTTCATAGAATTGATTCTAAATATTAGCCTACTTCAAATTATTTTATTTCAGCAGTAATGTGTCCTCTTTAGGTGGAACATAAACTCTGGGTCTTGCATTTTATTAGCATGCAAACCAAAGATTAGCCTTGGAGCAATGTTTATTGATGCCAAAAGAATGCCCTTTGTTCTCATCCCACCTCCCCTTTTCATTTCTATAGTCCCTGCCCAACTGCCACAATTTTTCCTGACATCTTTTCCCAAGTATTACTAATAATTGCTTTCCTTTCTGTTATACTTGAGCAAATAACATAATCTTTCTTTCTCACCCAGAGATCAAAGGTGGATTTGGGATTAGCTCTGCAAACTGACTCCTTTCCAGTCCTCCTGCAAATTCCTGCCTGCTTTGTTTCTCCTAGACAGACAGACTAGAAGATAATCCATCAAATATTAGTCAGCATTTTTGCCATTTGGTCTGGGAACACAATGAATGCCCCTGTATCTGACCTCATGTAACTTTATTTTTGCATCTGTGTGCTGTTCTTTGTGGCTATGAAACTTGCAAGATATGACTCCACCTTGGCAAACAGTCAGTGAGTAAGTTTTGTTGATGTATTAAGTAGCATACAAAAGACAATCTCTATCCCAGCAACAATACAATATCTACACATTCAATCAGATAGAAAAGATAAGCCTCTCCTTGATGTTTTCTGTAGCCGTGCAAGGTAGAAGCTTTGAAATGGAGTTCTTCCTTCCTCCCAAAATAAATCTTTCATGTTTATGCGATTCTTTATCCAAATCTGTTCTTTAGGAGGATTATATTTATTTTTTTTCTGATAGGATTGCATTAGCTTTTTTTCCTCCTTTAAAGCCAAACAAATATTCTCTATCCAGCCTTTCTTCTCTATTTTGAGAAGAAGGATAAACAAGTGTATGGTTTCCTCATACATCAAAGTCCTATCAGTATATCTCCAATTCACTAGAAAATTGTGGTACAATTTTCACGTTAAAATGCATCAAAATTTTTTTATTATGGAGTTTCAGCCATGTGCTGTTGTTCCCTTGTTGTTACGTATTGCGCATGGAAGGGTGAACACGATAAAGGGGAAAATATAAAAGCAAATGTTTGCTCACACCCTCTCAGCCATGAACCTGAACCACAAATGTTGGTATCTGAATCACAGGAGAGGATTATGAAAATTTACCCAGCTCTTCTCACACAGAGTCTTGCAAATGCAACTGCTTTATAGCAAAATTAAAACTGTTTTTTGTTTTACTATCTTTGAAATGATTATGTAGCTTTCAAATCATTCCATTTATTTTTAAATAAATTTACAAGTCCTTGAGACAGAGAAAGCTCTTTTCAGGAGCCTGAGTTTGCTGAACTATCTCCTTAGCTGTAATGTCTACTCTAGACTTTTGATTGCTACTCCCCTTTATAAGGAGATAATATTCTATCACACTTCCTATAATTAGTATTGTAAGACTAAAACCACGCAAAGTACTGAGCATCTACCTCAGGATTAGACATTTAAATTGCAAGAGTGGAGTGGAATATGGTGGTGTCCTTGAAATTTTTCTTTTTTTTTGAGTCTCCTTTTAGGGTGCTTCTTCAATATAGTTGGTGTTGCCATATGTTTTTTACCTGTTACTTATTTTCTTCTTCACATTGTTTTAGTTCTCCTTCCTTCTACTTAAGCATCACATTATATTATATCCTTTATGTAATTGCTTCTACTTCCTTTTTCCCACAAAGCTTTTTGGTTTAAAACCTTTTTTGCTTTTCTCTAGTGATAACATATCCAACTACATTTTCTTTCTGTAGAGCTATCCATTTACACATTATATGAGTATATTTGCCAGGCACTGACATTTGTACTCTAAGCACCTCCAATTGGAAAATTCACATTATCTTTCAAAAATATTAGTCTGTTTGGAGAAATATTTTTACTCCAAACCTATTTTTTTCTTATTCTATTTAAATAATGTCACTCTATTTTTCTTTTCAAATCCTTTATTTTTTTCTCCTTTCTTTCAATTTAACACTCAATTAGTGAAAATCCTCTTGCCAAAAGTGAAATTTGGTTATTTCATTCCAAATCAAGCTTTACTCATAAATCTTTTTGCCTTTTAAATAGCATCTTAATTATATCAGCTTGTTCTTAGCTAATCCATTTAATGAAGAAACTTCCCAATTCAAATCAGCGCAATTAAATTGTGACTTGTTATATATTATGGATTTAGAATGTATAATTTGAAAATCAATTTTATCATTTTCTAAATTTCTTTTACAAAAAGTATTTCATTTATCTTCCACATCTACTCACATGATATAGGCATTATTACCCATATTTTATCAATAGACTGATAATCAGAGTTTTAAAGTGATTTACATGTTGTCATATGGCAAATGCATTGGACAGCTGCTACCCAATGCAATGTCTTCTGATTTCTCACCCTGAATTTGTTCCATGATACATCAGGCTGTAGTTGGACTAAATTCTTGTGCATGCACTTTAATTCCAGGCAAACCTGAAGAATAATTAATGACCTGAGTATAAACCTTTCTGTCATATAAAATCAACATATACTTTATATTTTCCAGTTTAAATTTTTCTGGTCTACAGTAACTAATTTTTATTCTTATGCTCATTGATGTTGTTAGCTTTATGATTTTGTTGGGCTTCATTAACTTGTGGCTATGTGCAACAGTAGACTACTCTACTTTTCTTCCAACATCCTTATACATTCATATTCACAAGACTAATCTGAAGGTAGTTGAAAATAACTGCATCTTTTATATGTGGCTCATGGTAAGGCATTTCCTGTGAGCTAGGACGAGGGTATTTTGGATATATCCCCAATGGATTACATTCATCATTTTTGGTCCCACAGCTGCATGGTATATATGCTCTGCAAAGACTTCCTGCATTTGGTCTTTCACAGAATTATTCCAAATACATTTACATGTGACATGTCTATTTCATCCTCCAATGTGATGATTTTAATAATTTGTTCCAGTAATGTTTCTTTAACAAGTAATGAACTCTCTGGAGAATAACTTAACTTTGTTGAACATAAATCTACCTAAAAATTATCTTTGTAGTTGTTTGGTGATTTATTCAGTTATTTAGAAATGTTTTTGCTAGTTCCTTACCAATACACAATGTTTTTCATATGTTGAAGTTGAAATATCACTATCTGGTTACTATTGTGTCTGAGTTATTGTCAGATTTAGATGATACTGAGCTTCATTTTTATAGGAATAACTCTTGCAAGATTTTGGCTCTTATTTATGCCAGGTTATATAATATCAAAATCAAAATAAAATAAATATTATACTATATACATCCATCCAGTTCAACATCAAAGAATATTTATTGATGAATGGCTAATACACACTTTTTCATAAATATTGGTCTTAATTATTAAAACTGTACTCTGAATTTCCCTTAATCTCTCTCGATAATTCATTATAAATCTATTGCCTTTCACTAAAAAAATTCTTGAAATTATTTTTAAAATTTTGAATACATATACTTAATTTGAAATAAAAATACTTCCTTTTATTTATCTTTGAACCACCACCTTCAAGGTTTAATAGTGGGTTACTTTCTGAGATTTGGTGCAAAAATTTTTCATGGTTTTACAATCTTACATTAAATCTCTGGTCAATCTTGCTGTTACAGACCAGCATACAATTTCTTTTAAATGACATTTTATTGTTTGGATTAATTTTAGAGACTGATTCCAACTATTTCCAGATCTCTTCTCCCTACAGCCCTCATCTTTCCTTACCTCTACTTGTACCATGTGGACAAAATGGAATCATCACCAGCAACTTCCTGAACATCATTTTTATGTTGTTGTTCACATGCCAAGAAATGTTAACAGATATATTAAAAGTAGATAGATGATAGATAGATAGATAGATAGATAGATAGATAGATAGATAGATAGACAGATAGAGTCTTTTAGGGATTTGGTGGGGAGGGGTTAAGGAAGAAAAACCTATTCAAACCAGCAAGGGCAAAAAGAGAAATTTGTCAGAAGAAATTTGTCAGAGGTGCTTCATGGAATCTAAGGCAGAAGGTACAGCCTTGTCCCACAGTGGACTGGAACCACAGGGCAAGCAGGGACAAGGTTCCAGCATTCTTGGCTTGGTATGTCCCCTCCATAAAATGGCCACACATCTGGCTCTCCATCATTTTCAAGCTGTGCTGTGTTTCCATCTCAAATCACAAAGAAAGAATTCCGACTATGATTGACCCAAGTCAGAGATCTTTATCTCTAATTTAAACAGTGGTGGCCGAGTGGCTTGATTAAAGATGTTAACTGACATTGAGACTAAGCTCCCCTTGACACTCTCTAGAAGATTTAACGAAAAATTCTTTTAATTTGCCTATTTTGAATATCTTTCAGATAAAATATACAGGTACTCTGATGACTACATTCCCAGGTATGTTGAAAATTAATTATGTATTGTGATACCCAAGTAATAAGGGAAAGTAACAAATGCTATGTTGCTTATAGATTTGGCTCAGGGATATTGTATTTGGGTAAAAATAAAATGAAAAGTGAGTTTTAATTACTTTTACTCCCATCTGAAAATTAAAAGCTATAGCATTATTATCTTCCCTAGTTACTTATTCATCCTGAGTCCATGAGAGAACTGGGTGATGGACGGAATGAGACTCTAACCTGTTATCTACAGAATTCTCATCAATTTCAGGAAGATATATCCTAGATTATGATTCAGATAAGATTGTAAGAATGCAGTCTAATTATATATAAAATTGTGTAGTCCTTAATACTCCAGGGTGAAAAGAAATCTGGCGATATCTAATAAAATGCAAGATATATTTACACACATGCATAAAGATGTTTCATGGTGTGCTGTTTTTAAGGGTAATGCCATTTATCACTAGGGAAATGTGATAAATCAGCTTTAAAATAATATGTGGTTATAAATATAACTTATTCTCTTTAATACTTATTCAGATAGTTGCAGAGATATTGTATAGTGTGATACTAAAACAAACAAACAAACAAAACAGAAGGTTTATGGTGTGAGTCATAGTAAAGAAGTTTCATTTTTTTAAACAGTATATTCTGACCCAAATGTATCATCAGATTGGAGATTTTTCTTTAGGGATAAAAAAAAGATCTAAATATAGAAAATTTCCTGGAGGATTCTTCAAGACCTCTCTGAAATGATAGACTAAAAGGCTGAAAGGCCTTTCAAAAACACAGAGCTTTCTCACTGGGTAAGATAAGATTATAAGCTTTTTGTTGGCCTCTAAACGGTCTTTTTTTTTTTTTTTCTTTTCCATGTGGAACTATCTCTGGCAGATTCAGGATCTGAGTCGAAGACAGAAACACACACACAGACACACACACAGACACATACACCCTTTCATTTTTATGACTACTGGATTCTATAACGTGAGATAATTTTCAAGCCATTAGCTCAAATCAAGAGTAATTTGCTGATTTGGTTACAACAAACAATGTGACAAAGAAAATCCTATATAACCACGTAGAAGTTAATCTGATGATTGGTTTGATACTTGTCATTTGAAAGGCAATTAAGATGCAATATGATAGAAAGTCTTGTGACTTGATCATTCTGCTAATGATTTGGGTTGGTAGTTGTTGGATGAGGATGGTAAAAGTCAGAAGGGAAAATTGGTATAATACCCATCTCAAAGCAAACTGGCTCTTAGCTGTAGGGCAAATGCAGAAAAGAGGCTGGTTCCTTTATAACATTAATTCATCCAATAAATATTCATTCAGCAAATTAAGAACTGTGCTAGACAATAGAGCTGCAAAGATGGAAAGATAAAGATCTTTCCCTCAAGGATTTAATACTCTATTATAATAAATCTCCATTTAGGCAAAATTTGAATATAAAATGCAGATTTGATCTATAAAAAGTGGTTGGCATGTTAATTCACATGTTTATGTCTATACTTCACAGGTTCTCTACTTCTGATTATGTAGTTTGGGAAACAAAAATCATTTTTGTAGGAGGGGCATAGAGGCCTCAGGAAAAACAAATAAACCTTAAACTATCTCTAGCCATTAAAACTTAAACGTTAAAACAGCAAGTGGAAATAAGGACTATCTTTCTTAAGTATGACTAGAATTACTGATGCCTCCACAATTCTTAGATGGTTTGAGGCTAGGGTTCCCCACTGCACCCTCTCCCTGCCCCTACTCAACATTGGTTTAGGTGGGAAGCTATGCTGGAGGGAAAAGAAATTTGCTTTCTGAGCCTGTCTATCTGCTTCTACAACTCCCTGACCTTCCTGCACTAGTAGATCAGAAACACAATCACTTTAAGGACAGT
Source organism: Rhinolophus sinicus (assembly GCF_057876585.1). Taxonomy (NCBI): domain Eukaryota; kingdom Metazoa; phylum Chordata; class Mammalia; order Chiroptera; family Rhinolophidae; genus Rhinolophus; species Rhinolophus sinicus. Next base: position 73,086,110 of record NC_142517.1, on the reverse strand, counting down.
GCAGCACCTGTATTTAACAGAGTCAGATATACACTTCTTGGTATTTTTCCCCTGAGTCACTTTACTTTTTCCTTTAAAACATAATTCTACACAATTCTTGTCTTCTGATCTGTGTTAGGGAGATATCATTTTAGGGAATATCATGGATTTGAGATCCAGAAAATTCTGGATTTTAATCAAACTCTTATAATGTCTAGATTTGTAGTCTCGGGAAAATGAGCACTTTGGACTTCAATTTTATCCTCTGAAAAATACAGATAGTTTCTTTACATAGGGTAGTCAGTAAAAAAAAAAAAATGCTGCTTTATTGCATGAAAATTAAGGTCGAAGAAAATTCCTACCCATGTGTATTTAAGAAAGCTGTTCAGTTTGACAATTACTTTACTGTTATCCTGACCTCTCAGTTTCAGAGTCTCTCTCAAACACTTAGGTCAAATTCCCAGCAGCTTTTTCATGATTTGCCTCTGGGTGGCACTGAAAGGTGCTTTTATTACAAAGCATGTCTTATCTCAACTGTTCTTTTAGAGTAAGATGGTTTACTGGATATCTGGAGCTCTCCAGCCCAGGGATTCCCTTGCACTTCCTCTCTTTGCTAAACAGACTATCCTAGTGCCCTGGAGCAGATTTTTAGTGTCCACTGTCCTCTTCACCTGTTCTCAGAGTTGAGGATTTTTATGGCCGCAGAACTCCTGAGTAGCCTTTCTTGATTGACATCTCAGACTTCCAAGTAGATATGTAGCTGAGGCTCTCACTGTGATCACTGCCACACATGTAACCAAAATACCTCCAAGTTTATTTGTTTTTGTGTATGAATAACCATAACCCAAGCTCCAAGGCTGTGTGACTGCAAGAAATCCAGTTCCTCCCTAAGTATTTCTGGGAATCCCTGACAAGTGCTTATGGTTCCAAAAATCTTACTCTTGCCTGCCTGTTTGTTATCCGTAGCTCTTTATCATGGATCTAGAATTCTTCCCCTATTTCTTTAGATTTCTTCATTCTGACAGATCTTTCCAGTCTTCTTTCCTCCACACTTTGGCAAAAGACCCTTCTTTTTAAGGGCTTCAAAGCACTGGCAACATAAGCTCCTGTGTTTAATAGAGTCTACAAAGAAGTGGCACATTAGAAGGGAATTTGAACACAGATCAAGAAAATAAAAATTTGGCGTTAGATGTCATTGCTCTGAGAGCCCATTACCATCCTGCTCGCAGGGAACACGACTGGTTCTTAGTGAACACAAGCCATACTAACCATAGCCATACAAAACATGGCTTAGATTTACACTCTTTCCCTGGGCCAGCTGTCTGTGATGTCATCTCACCCCAAATGCAAGACATCTACCCCCATAGCACCATCCCTGCCAAAGAAAGCAAAAATGTGGTAAGCATACATTCTGGAAAACATCGCTCCAACAACTTTGTATTTTCTTTCCTGTATTATTGCTTTTTCTCTCCCTTTTGTATCACTCCCATCAATATGTAAACAAACAGTATTGTCCTACACTTTATAAAAAAAAAGTTCCCTTGATACTAGATTGCCTACAGCTCCCTCTCTATTGCCCTGTACCCTTTACAATAAAACTTGAAAGTTCCGTCTACATTCTGTCCATATTTACTAGTTTCTTCCTCTTCTCCTCTTCTTTCTTGAACCTACTCTATTGAATCTTCTGTCCTTGATAATCCACCAACTCAGCTCTTGTCAAAGTCACCAATGAAATCCACGTGGCCAAATCTAGGTCTCATTGTATGCGGTCCCCTGTAGCATGTGATACATTGACTTTGCTACTTCTTGAGACAAGACACTTGCTTCTCTAGGCTGTGGACCACCCCATTTTTTATCTCTCCTCACAAACCAGCAGTTACTTTTCCTTTGCTGGTTCCTCAATCTTAGATATCAGAGTACCAATGCATAAAGCTCGTCTAGTGAATGTCTTCTCTATTGATACTCATTCCATAAGTAACTTCACTGTCTCTCATGGCTTTAAATAACGTTTATACACTCATGGAGCTCAAACACATTCAAATGTGCCTATTCAAATAAGTATCTATGAAGCAAATCAAGTTAACACTTACCAAAACCAACTTATGATAGGCCCCAAGCTTGTTCTTTCCTCAATCTGACAACTTTCCGGCCCCTCAAAATAGCTTTATTTAGTTTTGTGGAAATATCTTTTATTTTTATTTGGATATTGGAACCCTGTATTTATATCATAGAATTAGGAAATTGAAAAGAACAGTAGGGATTAAATAGTTTAATATCCTTGATTTATAAATAAGGAAATAGAAACTCAAAATTTACATCCAAGGTCACCCAGGCAGAAATAATGCTTTTTTATGAATTGAATTTATTTAATCTACTTAGATAATAAAATATTGAGGCTTTTTTTTTTTCTAAAAAGAACTTCACAATAAAATAAAATATGAATAAATACTTTAAAAATGGAAACTAGAGAAAATATATGTGAAAGTAAAAGACAATATTACTTTAAATTTTGGAGTGTCATTAAATGTATTTATTGGTTAGAGGGCCATTTTAGATATATGCTGAGGAATGAAGAATCTGATTTGGTCCCAAATTCAGAGATGAACTGGCGCCTGGGATATGGGCTTATTTATTAATTTATTTTTAATAGTAATTAAACTTCCACATGAAACACAGCCAAGCATGTGGGCTTGAAGTTTACTAGATATTTGCAATAGGTTGGAGCTATTTGGCATTGATAAGTATTATATATATATATATATATATATATATATATATATATATATATATAAAATAAAACATTATATTTATATATATAATATAATATAATATATATGTATATATATATATATATTCCTGAATAATAGTTTGAGTTAATCATTTGAGACCTGCCTGTAGACACAGGGTACTGTATTATAAATCACATCTTATTTTTATTCATTAGGAATGAAATGATAAATTTTTGGATGAAATTTATCATTTGCAGGTTGTATCTGCTCTCTACGTGGGCTAGGAAAATGGATGGGTTGTCTTATTTAAAATTCTTCACCTTTTGCTATTATATTCTCTGCATAACCAGAGAAAAACCATGAGCAGGGATTCCTTCATATCCCAATATTAAGCTGTATTGAATTACCTGTGGAATGAAAGGTTTGGATGAGTTCCTTTGTTATAAGATAAGCAAAACACATGCCAGCATCTGGATTTTTGAAACCATTTAATATAGCTATCATTTGATCTGCAATTTTTTTTTTTTTTTTTTTAAGGACAGCTTCTTACTATTTCCATATACTGTGTCTCCCTTCAGAAGCATGGGGAGTTATATAGGTGTTATGTCTTGAGATAAGAGTTCTTTTTTTCTTTTGATGCAATTCCCTCCAGCTCTAGGTGATATGTAATCTCAAAGTTAAAGCAGTTGCTACTCTTTTATGAAATGCCACTCTCACTGCCTGATATGTCTGTCTGTTCTCAGACTGCTATTGTGAAAGCTGGTCACTAGGGCCATCTTTACTGCCTGAAAACAATAGAGGAATGTCTGCTGTAATCCTAATAGGATTATTCAGATGAGGCTGTAAGGAAACAGTAAAACATCAAGAACAAAGGGTATTCAGGGCTTTAAGACCAGAGCTGCATTACAGTCCTAGCATTGCCAGTTACAGTGGGGATAAAAACAAAATACATCTGCATGTTAAATGAATACCACTGTAAAGAAAAAACTTTCACAACTGGTAGTTATTTCTGATATTACCCATATAGTTGGGGAAAATATATGAATCTACCTGAATCTCAGACTTCTCACCTGTAAAGTGGGGAATAATAATAGTATTTTGGCAGAATTTTTCTGGGTGTTTGATGCAACGTATGTAAAATAGCACAGCATTTGGATGTAATAGGTAATCAATCATTTTATTGCATCTGACAAGCTGAGTCTATAATATTTCTTTGGCCTTTCATTTTTAAACATCCTTATTAATTAATATTTATTTACTAAACATAGCTTTAGAGGATTGTTCACAGTGATATTCAGGGCAAATAAATAGGTAGTACAACGTATAGTTAAGAGCACAGATAACCTAGGTTCTAATCCCAACTCTGCCACTTTCTACTCCTGTGACCTTCAGTAAATACCTGACCTCTCTGTGCCTTTAAAAATGAGGATACTATAGTACCTATCCGGTCAGATTATTGTGAGAATTAAATCGATCAATATATAAAATGCATTTTAAGTAGCATCTAACAGTAAGTGCTAAATAAATATTTGCTATCATTATTCCTTGTAAAAAGGTCCAAAACACAACTTTTCAAATGTACACACACACACACGTGCATATAGACATGCTTACATACTTGCATTCACTTACTTATTCGCACATAAGCATATCTACTTTGGTTGGCCAAAGAAGAATAGTTTACCTAATATTGAATTTAGCTGAAAAAATAGTTAAGAACTAAGTGTAAAGTGGATTCTAATACAGTGAATTATTTTTCCTTATTATAGGGAGGATGAGTATTATATTGAAGACACACCAATTTATGGTAACTTAAATAATGTGGTCCCAGGTAAGTTTTATTTTTCTAAAAATTAATTTACCTATAAATGAACACGCCCCATTTAATTCCACAAAGAATTTGAGGGGGCTTATTTATTTATTTTTTGTTACAATCACATTTAAATATCGCAATAATAACCATAAATTCAAGTATGTTTAGCACATTATTTAGTATACATTTCCAACGCTGCGTATTGCAAATTGTATTGCAACATTCAGTATAAATTAACATCCTGTTTACTATATTCTCTTCATTTTACTCTAGTAGTAATGAGAATACAGGAAGGCTCTATTAACCACAGAATTCTATGAAATTAAGCTATTTCTAGAACAGAAAATGTTTCAGGGAAACTGCTTTGTGTGCTGTATACAAAAGCAAATCTACAGTGAAATATCTGGAACACTACACATGTTTTTCTGGTTTCCCTTGTTTTAACTTGTTTTTCGTAAGTGGAGAACCTAGGGATACATTGATGGCAAGTGGGAAAAAGAGAAGAACAAAATCATCACTAAGTGGGTTATACATTTTTGTTCTTATGTAACAAGTACTCTTTAATTCCCAGCATCCTTTATTACTTGAAACATTCCAACCACTCCAAAACAATACACTCCAAATTCCTCAAAATAGACAACTGTAATCTGATCCCAGAGCTCTGATGAAAGAAACCACGAGAATAATGCTAGCGTTCAACCCCATCCTTACCCTGCAAACACTTCACTTAATTTATGACAGGAGAATTGGAAGTTAAGTTCTGTGGATCTCTGAGTCTCAAACACAAAGATCTCCAGGAATGGACTAAACTTATCTGAACCTCTGTATATCAAACAGTGTGAAATTCTCCTAAAGTTAAGAATGTGAGAATTTTATAGGATTCAAGAATTTATTTAACTTTTGTCTTTTTTCCATTGTAAAGCGTCCTCTGATCTCTGCACTCTAAGGAATCAGGAACTGTTTTTTCAGGAGTGAACTACTAAAATTAACTCCCCACCCCATTTCACCTTGCAGAATCAAGGTGCTCACCTATAATATTTGAGGACTTAATTTCTGATGTGTTTTGGTGTCAAAGCCCACCATGTCTATAATTTCCGTATCTCAGTGAGCACAGCAGTGATTCCCACAGGTTCTGGTTTAGTAGGTCCAGGACACAGCCTAGGGATCTGCTATTGACCAAACCTCCCAGGTGATTCTAAAGCATGTTTCCCATGAACCATGCTTTGAGAAATATCAGTCTATGGACCCTTTCTTTTGTGTTGCTTCTCAGAATAGGTTGAATAATTACGAGGGACCTTGTATTATAGTAAATGTATCTTTTCTATGAGGTCAAATTGGTGCAATTCACATTTCTGCCAGGTTACTGGCCATCTCACCAGCCACTAGCTGTCTTTCCTCTCCCTGTTAAATGGGTGTATCCGGGGATAGAAAGGTATGAATGATTCAATAAGCATGTCCCTACAGAATGAAATGAGTGCAGATCTGCTGGTTGTTGGATGCAACCAAAAACTTCAAGTAATTAGGAGAAGCGTTGTACAGTCCCAGACCCTCAGAACAGCCTGACTGAACTGTCCTCTCACTGATTTATGAGATAAATATCATAATCTAAACCCTTTTTTTTTTTTTCAAAAATAGGATGTAGGGTTCAGGATTCCTCTGAGTAAAACTTCTTACTCACAGAAAAAAAAATTCAAATAGTAACCATCAATGTATGTGCTCTGTGCTGTGCCACCATGCACCGTGTGCAATCATACCGAAATAGAAGAGAACACAGGCAATCCTTTATCTCATGGGCTCTCTACAACATCTAAATAGTATTTTAAGTTGAGACTGTCATGTTCTGCAGTAGTATTTTAAAAAAATGCATATGATCTAGTCCTTATCCCAAATGACTTCCTTTTGTATTATCGTTAATGCTATGGGACAAAAGACTTCTCTACTGCCTGATCTGCAGAGAACAGTTAGTGCTTTCTTATCTCTTTGTTTCTCCATGAAAAAGACTACTCAAATGATCCTTGTGGATTTCACACTTATAGCTAAATGTTGTCTGGGTTGTGCATTTTTATTTGTGCCAGCATTTTTTGTTTTTCTATTATCAATCATGATCTTTTCAATTTCCAAGAACCGATAGATGAAAACTGCTATGAACAAATGAAAGCCCGACCAGAGAGATCTGTGAATGAACTGAAAGAAGCCACCCCACCTGTACAGGTGAGTTTTGTTTTCTACATCAGGGTCAAGTTCAGCCTAGGTCACAGTACAGCTGAAGGTTTCAAGAGCATAAAAGCAGTGCATTTTGATGCACATCTGACGCAGCCTGTTAGAAATTTTGCAGTCTGAATCAATGTCAAGTTCTCAGACCTGAGCTCTAAAGGGAAACTTGAAGGCAAGTAAACAGTACTCAGAACCACACTTGAAGAGCCAAAACTGTATACAGGTCAATAAATTTGAAGGGAAAAGTGAATTCTCTTCTTAAATAATCAATTAAGCCTTTTTTTTTCCAAATTGAAAAAGTTATGTGTTTCACAAAGGTGAATGGAAAGGTTAACCCATGTATAATGTTCATGAGACCTAGATGTCAGGAATTTGGGGCAGGGGGGTGGAGGTAGGGCAGGAGAGAGAGAGAAACTTTTAGGTAAAAGATAAATTAGCTGGATATAAAAGACCATACTTCTATTTTACAAGGCAAATGAGTGCAAATGTGAATACACATCCTCTGGCCCTGGTCTTATGGCAAGAGATTTACACATAGCTTGTGTGGACATAGGCAGGACAAAAACCTAAGCAAAAGCACATATGGGTAAAAACCCAGGAAGAATTGAATAGTTTCTCTTTTTCTTACCACAGTCAGTTCAACCTCCTCAGTCAGTCAACTGACTTCGTCAAAAGCCATTCACAATTCTTAGCCTACACGCTCCTGAAGTGCTATAAATTTCAGTTAAAATAGCTCTTCCTTTTCCTCCCAGATCTTGTCCCATCAATTAAGTGCCCTCTCGCTACTGCCTTGAAATAGTAATAGGGCCAGCATTTCCTATGTGGTTGCTATGTGTCAGGCCTTGTGTTATGTGCTTTATATGCATTATCTTCTAGATTCCTATGAGGGAGGCAGCGTTATTATTCCCATTTGAAAGAATCTTGCAAAGAATGAAAAACTTGTCCTGGAGCACTTAGTACTAGGTGCAGAGACAGAATCTAAACTTAGTCCTAATAGAAAATGTTCTTCCCCCGAAAATGGGCTACACATCTTAGAAAATTCCTATTAAGGTAGAATTTTTCTTTTTCTTTTTCCTTATGTGAATCCCTTACAAAATCAAAATTCTTGACATTTTCACTAAGAAACCAAAATGTGCTGAAGTTTAAGCAAATGTAAAATCGCCCACTGATGGACAATTGCCCTCTGTCATTTGATGTTCAATTAATTGTAAAATGTATTTTTTAATAAAAGGTACGAAAAACTGCATGTTATAATATGAACTGCTAAATCCATAACAATAAGAAAAGCTCTAAAAGAAATGTAGAGATTCATAGCACCTTAGTTGTAAAAGAACTGAGAATTCGGAATAGAAGTTGCAATTTAATACATATGAATTGAACAGGTCAGCTTTATATGAGCTGCATCTGGTTTTTACTAAAGTGGAAATTGTACAAAGCCTTAAGATGTCTTTAAAAGTGTGCTATTTTATAAATGATATAATTAAAGATACTCTAAGGAGATTAGGCTTTAATTACATCCTTCTTACAAATTTAGTTTCACAAATTAGAAGTAATCTCTTTGTATTTGCTCAATTCCATTTTATTACAATGATCATTATCATCAAAAACACTACCCAGTGTGTTACTACAATACTAATTTTGTTAAGGAATCTACAATACTGTGCATAAAGCATGTAAAGCATTTATTTGTTAGAAAAATGGAAATAAGTTCCTTGCTTTTGAAAGTGATGCATACAGTCCAGAACTTATAATTTCAGTATCACAGTTTACTATTAACTAGGAAGAGTTCATCAGGAAACCTAATAATAAAAGTCCACAAGAATTCCATGTCCTAAAAAAATTTAGGGACACAAGTTTGAGCTTGCTCCTCTTCTGTTATCTTCCCGTCAAAAATCTCTCACCAATCTCCCCTTTCCCTCTTATGTCAGAAACATCCTCTCTCCTTTCCAAAGCCAATACTCCTATTTACACTGTTGACCATTTTTCCCACTTCTTTCAAATATTTGTCTCCATTTTTCATGTTTTTAAAATGAATTATTACTATTTGCTTACCAATATGTACAAATCACCCCAATATTTAAAAAAAAAAAGAAACAATACTTTACTTCAACCTGTTCATCTCTCTAATTCCTACACTGATTCTTACTTCCTCTACTGTTTCCATTTCTTTCCTTAGATACACATTATTTTACCCCTGGCAATATATTTTCCACCCATCTACTCAGCTGAAACAACACTCTGGAAGTCACATGCACAATTTGTGGTTCTTTCTCAGGATCACATTTTTTTAACTCTGCAACACTTGATAAAGTTGACCAATTGTTGACCAGACATATATTACTTGGAAATGCTTTCATTTGTAAATGCAGAAACCCATTTTAAACCACTTTAACATTAGAGGTAAATTACTGGCTCATATGGCAGGGAGCTGGAAGGGTGTATTGCTTTTGAGATGACTGAATATGAGGAGTCTGCATTTTTCCTTCCTGCTTCCCTCTGTTACTGACTTTATTCTCTTCTATTACCAATAGTCTCTTCCATTGAGGCTGAGCAAGCCACTGGAAAACCCAGATTTTCTTCCTCCCAACCGCAGGAAAAAACACCTTTTCTATTCCTGCATCTATACATCAATCCCAAAGATGCCATATAATCGGCTGTGCTGAAATCATATGTCCATTCTTGGGCCAACTTCTGTTGCCAGGGGTTGGATGGTATGACTGGTCCCAGTCTAGGTCACAGGTTTAGTCCTGTGCTGGGCTTGGGGTACAGCACTGTAATCGAGGACCAGATAAAAGAGAAGAATTTCCCAAAGGAAAATGAAGAAATATATATATATAATGTTTAAAAAAGAATAGAACAAAGTGCTGAACAGACAAAATATTATATCTATCCCTTTATGTTACCGAGAGCCTTCTGGTTATTTTTGAACTTCAATGACATCTCCTTCTCTATAAGTCTGGGCAAAAGCAAGTAAAAGCATGAAGTATTGTGTGCAGGGAGCAGTGAATTGTCCAGTTTTTCTAGAATACAAAGTTCATGTCGGGGAATAGTTGGAATCAGAATAAAAAAGGAACAGTAGTATCAAGCACAGAAAATCTTAAATGCCAGGATATGAAATTCAGACCTTAGTCTATAGGCCAAAATTTTGGAGCTAGGATGGTAAAAAATGAAAGTTGTGCTTTAGGAAGATAATTTGAGGAGAGTATACAAGGTAACTGGCAGCGGGAAAAGACTGGAGCAAGGATACTAGGTAGACAGCTATTACCATTTTCCAGAAATGATTATTTTAGGAATAAAAAGTCAGATAAAAATACCAGAGAGGTTGTAAATAGAACCATCTCTTCTGCCTGGTAGTGAATATAATACATTTAACTCTTAGCATGAAAATGAGTGCAACAGAGAGACTCTTACCAATGCATTAGGAGTTTTGTTAATCCAAATGTTGCTTTCTTACCTCTGCCCCCCAAAAATTGATATAATTTTGGCCTACTCTTAAAGATAAATCATTAATACAGAAATTTTTAGTTTATTCAGTGGGTGTCCTAAAGTTTTAGCCTACAAGTTCTAATAATTATAATCCCACACTTTTGGACAGTGATGATAGCTTCCATATATATTATCTCTATTTACTCATAACACTGTGAGATCGGTACTTTCATTTGATAAGGAAGAAAATTGAGACTCAAAATAGTTTTTAAAAACTGTCCAAGGTCCCATGATAAGTACAGAGCTAGAATTCAACCCTAGGCGTTCCACCACCAGATTTAAGGTCTTTCCTTCAAGCCAATACTTCCCCAAGTTTCCCCAGTCTCCTGTTCTTCCCAGTCTAGTATTGACCCAGCACTAGACCAGAGAGGACTCCCAGACCCTCTAGGAGGCAAATGAATATCTCCAAGGCCAACTTAAATGAGCTCAAAGTGGATCTGGGGACAGGCAGGCAAGAAGGAAATGATAAAGATGGGAAACGTAATTCATGCCTTGTACCAACCATGTAACTGGACAATATTTATACTTCTGAATCACAAAAATGTAGAAAACTTGGGGACTTTTGTGGGTACCATTAAGTGATCAATTATTAAACATATGTAAAGTAGAACTTGTGACTTGTTAAATTCCTTCCTATGATGCTTGTTCCCAGTTTAACAAATTGGAGTACTGTTATTACTAGGTAAGAGCAACATAGGGCAAACTCTCCCTGAGGTAGACAGGAGAAGGGCAAGTAAGAGTCCATGTGAAATGGCTCTATGTACTTGGAGTATAAGAAATAAATAAAACTACACACACAAAAAGTTCATCTAAATGCTCTTTTCCACTCAAAAATCTTGAGTTGACTATTGTTTTTTGTTGTCATTCTGACAAGTTTGGCAAAAACAGGTAGCTGAAGCCAAGAAGACAAGCTCCTTGTTTTTCATGGGCCTTAGAAATTCCCAGAAGTCATCAAAGTGAAAGATTGAGCTAACAAAGAAAAATTAACATGGCCTTTCTTTTTAGGCAATTGATGAAACACAGATGTTTTACGCCTCACTAAATCACAACTTTGAGGGGAAGCGCAGAAAGCCCAGGAAACAGAATTCTAATTTGTCAGACGAGGATGAAGATGAGCAGTTACATGGAATGCATGCCAGCCTTTCGAAGAATACTCTGGTAGACAGTTTCCCACCTGAGAGCCAAGCAATAGAGGAAAACATTCATGATGATCCCATTAGACTCTTTGGATTGATTCGCGAGAAGAAAGAACCTGTAAACCAACTGGGCTGTGCTCAAGCTCAATGATTTGGCTCTTTTTGAAGGAGGTTGTTAAGCAAGATCCCCATATGACACAGTATGATTTGGCAGGGTGACAATCTGATCAATTGTTATCCAGAGTTTATGCCCTTTCATATTGAATATAATATCATGAAATTAGTTATTTGAATTGACTTTAAAAACGTCTAATAGTAAAACATAAAATAAAATAAAGTTTGCAAATTGAGCTTGATAACAATGTCACAACTTGACCAAAAATACTTAATACTCAGTGAAATAAAAGCAAAAAAATATATGTTAAGCATTTTTAGTGTGTTCTGGAACACCTTGAAAGAAGAATAAAAGTCAATTAAAAAAAAAAAATTCTCCTTTCTCACCAGTGTGAAATACCCTCTAATGTAAAGAAATGTCTGATTGAAAGGCAAGGGAGACATTTAAATATATTCATAAAAGCAATGGGATAAACTTCTTAAGAAGTATTTTTCTCAAATAAAAATATATTTATTAGTTTAAAAATTATTATTAAATTAATTCATGCTCCTTGTAACAACAAACAAGTACGAAAAACAATTTAGAAATTCCATGAGCCAGAAATAATCACTATGAGCAACCTTCTGTATATATCCTTCTAGATATTTTTCTGGACATGCCCATGTATATACATCAATTGCTTCTTTTTTCTTTTAACCAAAAAAGGGACGTGATTACTTTACTCATATACCTATTATTTAAACATTTTTTCACTTAATATATTGTGGATTTATTTTCATTGCGATTTTAACTATAACTAAATACAGTTACATATTATAATTTTAATGCTTGCTTAGTATCTCATTGATGATTACATCAGAATTTATTTAAATAATTTTGAAGTACATTTAGCTTATTTCCAACTTCTGTTTTTTGCTTTTACAAATAATATTATAATGAGAAAACATCTTCATACGTGTTTTGGTACTTGTCTGATTTTTTCTTTAGGCTAAATGCCTAGGAAAGTATTTGCTTCTTTAAAAGGTGTGCATATCATGAGTCTCTCTATAGGACATATTATTGAAAGGTCAACAGTTTGGTGAAAGTATATGTTCAATTTAAATTCTGATAAATGCTCCTAAGTATCCCTCTAAAAAGCTATTAAAAAAAAAAAAAGCTTTCTGTTGTCTTTCTCCATTTGGAATAGGAGTTGAATTGGGTCTCAAATCATCACCGAACTAGAAAATTTTATAGGGCAGCCTTAGTGGATTTTATTCACTCTTTCCTCGGTTCTTTGTTGAGCTCCTACTGTAATTTAGGCATGGAGTTAGACATTGGTATACAATGATAAGAGAAACATACAAGAGACCCTGCCCCCATGGAACTTACAAGGCTAATGGAAGAGATGAGTATGGGATTAACAAAGAAAAGTGTAGCTACTTGTAGTGAAAACTACTATTAAGAAATCAGAAGAATGAGAAATAATAATGGTAATCTCTGAAGAGGAAGTTTTAATTCTGAGAACTGAAAAATGAGAAGAAGTCTTCCATGTGAGAGAAAAGAAGGAAGAGCATGTTGTTGTGTCAGAATTCTCTCCATATTTTGAAGTAACTACTGTCAATAATTATTTTCCATTACGAATCTGTATAAAATTAAAGGTTAATGCCAAAATAAAATATTGGAAGTTATCTACACTGTCATAGGAAACAAAAAATTGTAATATCTAAGGGCAGAAGAAAAGGAATCAGCTTTCTGATTCCAAAGAAGAGCCAAAACACCACAAGAAATGAAATTAATAATTAATTAATAATTACATCTTAACTTTAAATTTTTATTTTCAAATTAAAATAAAATCTTTGCTATCATGTATGTTTGCATTATGTTACATTTTATATATACCATGGTTCAGTAAAAATTAAAGTTTGTATTTTGGGCAGTTATTTTTTCCTGTAACTATTCCACATCGCTCACTTGCATTGTTTACCTAGCCCCCAGATATATTTAAAAAATTTACTTCTAATTTATAGCATTTGAATTCCACTCAATAACATTGTGAGTTTTATGCACCAAATATATTTGATGACTGATAATTGAGAAGGTTTTTAATCACAAATTCAAATTCTTTAATAGCTTTAAGGCCATTCATCTACTCGTATTCCATATAGAGTGAACTTCAATAGTTTGTATCTTTCAAGGAGAGTGTTCCTCTAATCATTTATTGGCATAAAGTTTTTCAAAATACTCCCATACTATCTTTTGAATATCTGTAGAATCTGTAGTTTTACTTCTCTTTGATACTAGCAATTTGCTTCTATCTTCCTGATCTGTTCAGTTAGAAATTTATCAATTTTATTCATTTCTTCAAAGAACAAGTTATTGTTCACATCATTTTACTACTGTTTTTATATTTTCTCTTTCATTGATTTACCTTCTGATCTGTTTTCTCTTCTGCTTATTGTGTGTTTCATTTGTTCTTTTTTTAGCTTATTAAGGTGGAAGCTGAGATAATTAACATGAGACTTTTCTTCTTGTCTAAAGTAGGCAGTTTCATAAATTTCCCTTTCTAAAAATATTGTTTTGCTTTAGCTGCATCTCACAAATTTTGATATATTGTGTTTTCATTTTTATTCATTTCAAATGCTTCCAATTTCCCTTTTGATTTCTTCTTTGACCCATGGGCTATTTAGAAGTGTGTTATTTAGTTTCAAAATATTTGAGGATTTTTTTAATCTCTTTCAGCTATTGATTTCTCATTTAATTCTATTGTGGTCAGAAAACATATAACTTAAATCCTTTTAAATGTATTGAGCTTTCCTTTATTGCCCAGAATATAGTCATCTTACTGGATGATTGTGTGAACTTTAAAGTAATGCATATTTTATTGTTGTTGGGAAGAGTGTTCTATAAAAGTCAATTAGGTCAATTTGGATGATAGAGATTTTCAAGTCTATATCCTCATTGGTTTTTGCCTACTTGTTCTATCAATTATTAAAAGGGAACTGTTGAAATCCTTGACTGTAATTGTATATTTGTCGTTTCTCCATGACATTCTATTGGGTGCCAGTTTTGCTTCATGTATTTGGATGCTGTATTATTAGGTACATAAATATTTAGAAACATGTTTTCTTGGTGAGTTGATTCTTTTATTATTATTAAGTGACGTTCTTTATCTTTGGTAGTATTAGTTTCTCTGAAGTCTACTTTGTCTAATATTAATATTGTCATTCCATCTCTCTTTTGGTTAATGTTATCATGGTGTATCTTTTTATACTCTTTTTAAACTACTTACAATTTTATATTTCAAATGCATACTTTTGTTGGCAGCAGATAGTTGGACACAGTTTGGTCCTTTAGAGTCTGCTTTTAAACTTTGTTAGACAAGACCAGAGCAGGGCCTTACCTCAGTAGTAGGCTAAGTTTAACTTAGATTAAAACTACTCTGGCCCTCATGAATTATTAGGTATTCCACTTCTGCTGTTGAAAATAGGCACCAAGCTTAGTTTTGTGTGAGCCATAGGCACTATTTTCTCTGATCTTTTCAGATAGGTCCTTCTCTAAGCATTGTAGTTTTCTCACATATATGCACTGATAAGTATTCAGCTAAATACTCAAGGGGTACTCTTTACAGATCTCTAGATTTCCCCTGTATGCTGGCTGCTCTCTTCTTTCCAGTACTCGGCCTTCTTGGCCTCTCTTGACCTGGAGCTTCATCTCTTCCGTTCAGGAGATCAGTGGGCAATACCTACATTCCCTTTACATGCTTTAGGACCTGAAAACTTTCTCTAGGCAATAAGATAAGGCAATAGTAGGATTCCTCTCATCTATTTCCCATCTTTCAAGGATCATTGTCCTTAATTACCTGATGTTCAATGTCTTGGGTACTGTTGTCTCATATACTTTGTTTGGATTTTAGTTGTTTAAGGTGGAAGGTATATTTATTCAAGTGAGAGGATAAATCCAAGATGTTATTCCATCTTGATCATCTTGACTCCAAGGCTCTCATACAATTTAATGTAATTCTACAATATATTTTTCATGTAATTTAGTACAATTCTGTAAGCTAACCAGTACTTTTTGAAATGTTAATTAATAAGTTATTAATTACAGACCATCATGCAATTACTAAGGGAATATATACTGGGGGTGCCTAAAAACTGTATACAAGTGGACACTTTGGTCAGTGTTGCCCAAGCAGTAGTTCGCCGTAATCAGAAGTGTCTGGACACTGATGGTAACTACTTTGATTACCTCTTGTAATTGCAGAAGTCAAATGTGACTTGTATTCATCTTTTGTTATTAGTACATATTGAGTATTACAATTTTAATAAATTTTTCCTTTTTTAAAATGTGTATACCTTTTGTTGTCACCCTCTGTATATACTACACCTATGGCAGTTTTCAGGGCTTATGTTCCAGAAGGATTATCATGATAAGCTTTCACATTTCATCTGAAAAAAAAAAATGTACAGAAGAACACAAAGAAAACTTTTTGACTAGAAAATAAATGAATTTCAAAGTATTGAGATTTTTAGTGAGACTATCTTAATAATAAGGTCCCAAAAGTTCAACAATTCAAATCTCAAGAAAAGGAGCAATAACTCATTTCCCTTTGGTATTAAAGAGCTTATTTCTAGCAGAGTAAAGGCAGGGTGATTAGTTTGAAATATACTTTAAATCTCTGAGGTTTTGCCTTCACTTGATGAACACAGCAGACAATTTATATTAACACGCTAAAAACAGGAAACATCAAATTCAACAGAGGTGAACTTGCTAATTCTGCTTACCATTCCTTTAACCTGTTCTGAGGGAAAATGGCCTACCCACTTGTAGCTCCTACTACCTGAGAAGTCATGGCTGTCTGGATCAGAAGTGGATACCTGAATCAAGACAATCAATTCATCTTCTGAACCAATCAATATACAGGAGATGGAACAGTGATCAGTGGGGACAGTGCCATAAGGATAAAATCGAGGCCTTGGGAAGCAAGGTAATACAATTACAAGGGTCAGAAACTAAGAGTAAGCACAAGAAGATATTAGTAGAGCATGGAGTTCAAGACTCCATAATTAATCAGAGTAATCAGATAACCATCACAATAATGACAATTAATATTTATTAAGAAATTGCTAAGTGCAAGACTCTGGACTAAGTGTGTACCTGCATACCTAATTTAATTACATAAAACTCTAAAAGATGAATACTATTATAATCCTAATCTTCCTAATGGGAAAACCAAGTCTAAGAAAGATTAATTTGCCTAATCTTGCACAAATAAACTGCAAATTCAGGGTTCGAACACAGGCAGTCTAAGTCCACAATTGGCTCTGTAGAGCCGCTGATTCCTTCAGTTGGTTCCAAGCACCTTGGATACTATTTTAAAATTATTCTTACACATTACTATTAAATCATAAAAAATATCATAAAAAATAGAAACCCAGTGCTGTGACTGGGTTTCTATTATGTAAAATCAAAAGAAGCTAACTAAAACAAATTGAAAAAAAAGTATTCCTTAAATATATTGAAAAATAATATTAATTCTTGATAGCTTTCACATAGTAGGAGCCCTTCTAGTTGAGGAAGAATCCAAATATAAGTTCACTTGAAGGACAGTCTTTTGTTTTCAATAAACACTAAAACTTGCATCTACCACAAAATGCTTATGTTAAAATGTTTTTACAGGGAAGTATTTTATTAATGCCACTTGCTTAAAATTATCTACATTTTTCTTTATTAGGCTTTCATCCCAATTTTAGGGGGAAAAATAGAGGTCATCACTTCAGTGACTTTGAATGCTAAAGTCATATTCACGCCCCATAAAAGACAAAACCCAAAACTAACTTTTAAAAAAAATTCCAATGTTAAAACTGAAACCTAATTTTGTGCCCAAATTTGTCTAATTTTGTTCATGGGAGATGAAAGTTATCTCGTTTAGAATTAGAGAAACATTCGCTATTTAAACCCAAATGGAAAGAGAATGGAATAAGAGTTCAATCAGTGGTGTCCTTGGCCACCTCCGATGTAATGAAAAACTCTACATGTCAGTACCCATCATAAAGCTTGAGAGTTAGATGTTTTGTTTTGTTTTGTTTTGATCTAAGTTGATTGGATAGATTAATTTAAAATACTTCTTCAAGTGAGAAACAATTTTTTAAAAGTACCATAAACACTTTAACTTCAAATGTATAAACACTTATTCATTAACATTTTGATATAGGTCCAAGTTCTTTTCTTGAGTATGCTATGATGGAACCTCCATGCCATCATTCTGGTATAAATTTCACTGTCTATAAATCACTGTCTATAGGTCCAGTTTTAGTGTTTTTAAGGTAAAATAAAAACTCAGAAACATGTGTTATAAAATCTAAAAGCAGAACCTCTCCAGATTTTTGGCTTTTCTTCCAAGACTTTTATAGGTATTTTTCCCCTATCTAAATTATCTAAATTGGCAGCTATTTTCAAGCAAGTCACTTTTATTGATACTTGCAAAGCATAGAACTTAATTATCACGGAAAAAGCTCTATCTTTCATATCTATATTTCATTGGGGCACATAACAATCATCTTATAATTACAATAACAAGTATCACTAGTACCATCAAATTTAGAGACAAACAACACTGACCCTTGGGAAGCATAACCCTGGAGGAAGAAATTCAGCAGATTATAAGAGAGTAGTCTACTACCGCGAGTGTTTTTTTTGTGCTGTGGCCAGAAATCAGTATGTTTACAGAAGGAAGGGAGAGTGACTTACATAAATGGATGTCAGTTAACAAATTTTCTACTTTACAAATCCAAGTCATCTTTACAGAATGAATATTTAGAACACTGGAAGGGTCTCCCATACTCACAAAATCTTTACCACACAACAACTAGTGGGACCTGAGATTCTACCTACAGAATGATTAATTTTTGAATTAAACAATACTGAGTTTCCATAGTCTTTCTTCAAGAACTGAGAGAGAAAAAAAACTTAAGTCAACTGAGGCAAATTGCCAGTTGTCTCCAATTTCCATTCTTTTATTCTTCCTTAGTATAGAAACTTGATTTTTAACTGGTGATCTCTGGGCCTTAATGTTCTCAGCTTGATAAACTTTAGACAGATTTCTTTCTGACTATGGGTCTCTGACCTCCCTTTTCCTATTTACTTAAAATACATGTAATTGCAAATTATTTCTTTTCCCCTTTGGAAATTTATATAAATTTCCTTAAAAGCCTCTTAGCAGTTTGATGACCCAGGAATGTTTCTCTCAAGAACTTGGAAACCATCTCTTTGAAATGCAAAAATCACAGGAAGATAGTTCCACTATTTCCCAGTCTCCTTGGGAGGTTAGAAGCATTACTTCTGTGGGCTTCTTGCTCCAAACTGTAGAACTACCTCCTGTGATGGAGATAGGAGAGAGTTTGCTTTTTCTTTGGGTAAGCCCAACTAGCAAACACAAGTGGCCTAAAATTATGCCAACCTCAGCTCTTAAAATCTTTGTAGTCCTTTGTTTCCGTGGAGTTCAGTTTAATCTCCTTCTTCTATTACAATAGTCTTGAATAAAGTCTTCCTTGCCTGTTTCACTTTGTCTAGTGCAATTACACTGGATGTATAGCTGCTGGAAAAATGTTCTCCCTGAAGAAGCTTAGTGTGACCTTCTTTGGTTTCATTCCCTCCCACTGGAATAAAGATATGATATCTGAATTTGAGCAGCTGTATTAGATCACAGGATGGAAGCCATGGGCTGAGGATGGCAGAGAAACAAAATAAGAAGGGCCAAAGTCTCTAATACATGGAATATTATCCAACCTTGAACCAACTATCTCAAGCCTTTTAATGTGTGAGAGAAGTTTCTCTTTTGATTAAGTCACCATTATTTTGAGTTTGCCTTTACTTCCAAGTGGACTTAATCTAAGTAATGAATTTACAAATATATTGTTTTAATTTGTTAGTTAACTTTTCTTTAAGAGGTAATAAGGAAAGCTAAAATAGTGTCATTTAGGGTGAGATGGAGTTGGCAGAGTGATATTCGTTGGTATTTTCTCATGGACTGAATCTGCTCTATAACACTCAGAATATATTTAGAGACAAAATGAAAAAGCCACTTTTCAGGAAGATGAATATCAAAATTCCTCACGAATGCCTAAACTTGTTTCCTCTCCATTAAAATTTAGAATATTTTATATATGACTATGAAAATGAAACTTGCATATAGTTATCGGTTATATGCACAGGTACTGAGGAAATACAATCAAAAGAATAAAATTGTGCCTCAAGGGGATCACTTAAAAGAAAATATTCGGTGAAACATTTACTGATATTTTAAATAAATATTAAGCAATCTGTTTTTAAAAGACCACTAATTAATCCCTTGGTTATTTCTACTTCATCCACTCTCTAAATCTTACTATCAAAATGTTAAGAACAATATCACTTGCTGTATTTTTAATTACCAAGTTGCTATCAGTCTGACCAAATTCACTCAACCTCGCAGGCCCTAGAAGACAAGGTTCAAGCAAAGATGTAAATCAAGTGGCCTGCCGAGTTCGACTCTGATACAGGTTAGAGGAAAGGAACGGAGAAGAGAAATGGTCAGATCTCACCAGCAGTCATGTCTGCAGCCTCTTGTAAGGAACTTAAGAAAGTAAGGAAACTTGCTCCACTAGCCAGGAGTGCCACAGTGTCCCCTGCTCTATTATTCTAAACCTTTGATTGCCTTAAGAAAGAAATACACTTGCCTGTGTTTGTTAACTTTTTTTTTTGGTCTATTTCACTACTCTTGCATTCTTTGCATGCAACAGGGAATAACACATTCCTCACTTGCAAAATCCGAATGTGGAAGATTAATGCTACGTGCACCTTCTTTCACTCTCATTCATCCCTTAGTCCATTTCTGCAAACAAAAATGAGGTCTTAGTCCTACTTCTTACTTTTTATGCCAAGTAGTAAAGTTAACAAGAGCCTCACCTAAAAAAAAGAAAAAAAAATACAAGTTTTCACAGTTAACAAAGAGAGTAAAAGAGATGAAGAGATGTCCCTCTTTCCTGAAGGTACAGAGATAGAGTTTTCTGCATCATAAAGCACATTCAAACAATCTGATTTGATAAGGCATTAAACTGAGAACATTCTCAAGAATATCAATCTTGTTTCCTCTTCAACAAGGGGATTTGTGTGAATACTCATAATTGTTACCAACTTGTACTGTTCTATTAATATAAATTTATCCTTGGAACTATCATTTGAAGAAAAGATTCTTGTGAGACTATGAAGAGTTTAGAAATTGTTGGCATGCCCTATAATAATAACCAAAGACACTTAGAATTCTGATTGGTTATTTTATTTGGCCTGGTAATACAACTGATATCCCAGTGTTTTTAAACAATATAAGTACTTGTAAGATTAGTAGGTCATATCAGAAAAAAATCATTGGCATTTTCCTCTTTTCTGACAGACATGAAGGAAAAATTAAAATGTATGACTGCAACTTTTCTTGTTTTAACAAGAAGATTAAGTCCACTAACTTATTAGGAAAAATAGTTCACAAATATTGTGAAAATGGAGGAGTATACCACCCATATGTTTCCTACAAGTAATATATCTAAGACATAAGGATACAAAAGTTATAATAAACACATAACATAAAAGAAAACTGACATAGCTGTATTAATGTTAGGCAAAATAAACATGAAAACGGAAAGCAATACTAGAGATAATTACAGTTTATTAACTGCAATAAAGTTAACATTTACAAGAATAAATAACAATCTAATTTTATGTACCTAATACCATATATAATAAAGCCAAACTTTACAGAACTACAAAAAGAGAGAGTATAAAAATAAGAGACATAAAACACAACTTTCTCTGTAATTAGTAAATTAATAATTTAATAAGGATTTGGAAAATGTAGTGTTGTCCCAATGCAAAACTTATATAAGCTGCTGTGCTCTGGCAAAGTGTTGTATACAAAAGGGCTCCGCGTTGGCCCAGATCCTAATTTCCTGTGTCCTGGAGGAAGCTGACAGTGAAGTGGGCTGAGTGTCTTGAGCCTTACAGATCATTCTCACCTGACCTCAGCCAACTTCATTCACTTACACCACTAAGACATGATATAAAAATGTTTAAGAATTGGGATGATGGACTTCTATAGAAGACTATATTTAGCACCCGGACATTATTTTCAACAACATATGGAACATTTATGAAAATTATTGACCACATTCAAAACCATAAATATGAGTAAGTCTTAATATGTATCAATGGATCAAAATTACACAAACACATTCCTTGACAATTAAAAGGCAATTAAAAAATAAGTTTAAAAATTCATAAATTTAGAAATTATAAAAACATATTTTTAAATAAACCATGGATAAAAGAAGAAATAACTCGTTAAAATTGAAAGCTAAATCCAAACTATAATTCCAGCTATTTGTGGATTGTAGTTAATTAAGTGATACTACTTAGAAGAAAATGCAGAACCTTAAATGCTTATATTTTTTTAAAAAAATGTGAAAACTGAAGCATTAAATATCAACCATAAAAAGTTGGAAAGTAAACATCAGCAAGTCTAAACAGAGAAAGAAAACAAAGATAAAAGCAACAATTAATTAAATAGAAAAATTAAAAATAGAATTAACAAAGCCAAAGTTTATTCTTCAAAAATGCCCAATACGGCCAAACTTCTGGATCAGTGGTTCTTAACTGAAAGCAGTTTTGCTCCCCAACTTTTCCCTGCGGACATTTGGCAATGTCTGGAGACATATTGGGATTGGAAATACAAATGGAAGTGGGGAGTGATACGGACATGTAGTGGGCAGAGGCCAGGGATGCTTCTACACACCCTGCAGCGCACAGGACAGCCCCCCCCACAACAGGGAATCGTCTGACCCAAAATGTCAAGGTTGAGAAACCCTGCCTAGATAGAAAGATTAAGAATGGAGAGAAGCCATTAGTCAACAATATTAGGAATGAAAAAGGGGTCACACCTGCAAATACAGAAAGAGATTAAATACAGAAGATACGAACAAATATATAAAACGTGTAGACATTTAGACGAAATGCATAAATTCATAGAAAAATACAAGACTAACTCAAGAAAAAAACTGAAAGTTTCTAATTGTTAAAGAAGCTGACTCAATAGTTTGCAATCTTCCTACTGAAGACAGGAATTCCTGCCCCACTGATAAAGAGTGCACTATAGTAACAATGGAGGGTAACTGAGCAATATTTACAAAATTTGCAAATTCAATTGCTCTTTAACATAGCACTCCCATTTTTAAAAGAATATTTGGTATACTTTAGAATACATGAAATGAATTTTCTACACAGCATATATTGCAGTATTTCTTTATTTGTGTATTTATTTATTTTTTGCAAATAGCAAAAGTTTGAAAACAATAGGAATCTTGTTAAATGTTAAACTCTGGTACAGCCACTCAATGGAATACTATGAGACCATAAAGAAGAATGAGAGCATGCTCTGTACATTGATGTGGAAAGGTCTCAGGAGATATGTGAAAAATTTTTTAAAGTATGGTGTAAAATAGAGTATAATTTACACTACCTTTTGTGTAAGAAAATCAGGGATGGAGGAATTAGAATGTACATATATTTGTATGGGTGTGAATATGGAAGGTCGCCTCTAAGGTGGTGGAGGGGACTCCAAAACCCTCAGAATGGAATTTCACACAACCTTGACAAGTGAAGTCATGAAGCCAGAATTAATTTGATTTACACAAATAAAGCAATACACCTTTTCTTGTCCCAAAATTTTATAAAGGAAATCCACACCTTCTATACAACAATGGTTCAGTAACATTTTCAATAATTGATTGATTTTACATGATCTTATTGAAGACCAGCCATCCTTTGCAGTGTGCAAATAAGAAACTTACTAGTGAGAGAGGTTTGTATTTTATCCAGGATCATGTAGTAGTTACCAGTTATTGCCTGCAAAGACCATCTAATGTACTCAGAAACATCAATACAAATGAGTAGGACTTCACTTGCAGAAAAAAAAATCATACCATAAATTTTCTTACCACTGGCTTATTATCTAGCCCTCCAATTTTACACTAGAGAATTGATATAAAGTAAGCTTTTCTTGATGGAGGAAAGATGTCAGAAAAGAAGACTGAGTATTGTAATGTAGAATGAGACATAGGACTCATTCCTACGTGTATTAACTTTTGCCAGAATTTAGTTGTTTGCCTGCAATGTGGCAGGCACAGTTGTGGGCACAGGTGTTCAGATGAAGGATGAATCACACGTTCTCGGTAGTACCAGGCCCTGCATCACTGAGTGATGTCTAAGAAGCCTACAGACCTTCATTAGCAGAGGTTGGCAGAGGTGCCAATCTTCTCTCTTTCTGTCTAGTGGGCAACTTGGTGTTTCATTTCTCAGGAATTTATAGCCTTTCAGTGTTGTTAGAGCCAGAGGGAAGGGGAAAAGACAAAAATGTGGAGCACGACCTCGTTCAGGGCTTTTGTTTAATGATTGTCCCGGATTAGCCATGCCCCAGGTGGCTCTAACAGTAAGTGCACTAAATACTATTAACAAAGCAATATAATAAAACTGACTTTTTAAATGTTGACTTCGTTGTGTCCTGATTATTTTATTTGGCTGCTGTTGATCAATGTAAGCTGTACTAAAATGATAAAGTTCTGTCTTGAAAATTTTATTGGCCTCAGGTTCTATCCAGTATAATTAAACAAGGATAATTGAGCAAATTATAGGTTTAAAAAACATGGCAATCGCTTGTCATTCTATTCTCATCAGCAGATAATTCATCTAGCTCAGACATGCTTTCAATTTGGGTAATGTTGCACTCTAATCAAGGGAATTAAAAGCTTACTCAATTATAAAGGAAAATTTCATAAGGTAGGAGAACAGAAAAAGCTGAGCTATCTGTGTGTGCATTTTGCTTAATAGCATCTGTTTATGTGTCACCAACAAAAGGCAAACTCTGGCTCTACTTTTGGAGGTGTTCAATAAAAAGTAAATACATGTTTGCTTAATAATGAATCCCTTGTGTTCAATAAGGAAAAATAATTGAATCTGAAGAGAAGTAAAAATAAAAGGCTCTGATGAAATTTGAAATTGGTCCTATTGCTTCAAAATTAAATATACTAAACCATTTCACTGGTTCTTTGAGCTTTGGTAATTTTATCATGATTTATTCATAATAGCTTTTTCCTTTCATCTCTAAGTATGGGGAGGGGGAGGGAATTCCCACCAAACAACACAATAACAAACAGCTGTTAGATTTGATAGACATTTCCTAGGGAAGAAAATATGCTTAATATTATTTTTCTAACTTTTTTTATATTTTGAAAGCTGCTTGACATGGCATAGTGTGTTTAATATATTTATCATGTTACATAAAAAGAATGAGGTTATACAATGAACCTAATTATGGCATTTGTTGTTTTATGCGCTGTGTAGGGCAAAAAAGAAAATTCCTACCCCAAACCCCAAATCCAAAATCTACACCACTTCCAAAGTGCTGTCCCTGACCTGTCATGTTGGGCCACAGTTGGTTCTGACATTTCCCCTTTGTTTTTTGCATACTTCCAAGAGAGCTCAGAAAAGCACTGTAGTGGAGCCATGAGATCTGGGACACAGGACCCCTCTCGCCCCCAAGAACTCTCAAAGGTTTTGTGAGAACCCTCCAGGATATGGTGTAAAACAAAGAATTTGTCATTTTTCTGACAACACATAAACCCAAGAGGGAAGTTTTTGTTCTGTATTGAAATTCAATTTTATTTCAAAAATGAAACTTGAGCTAAATCAAACATTTTGCCATTTATTGCATAGATTCTTAAGTTGTTCCAGGAGCTAAGTTCTCTATTGGAGACAACATCAAAAAGGTCAGGGATACCCTTTGATAAATGCTGAGTTATAATTTTGTTTCCATTTTTCTAAGGTGTGGGCTGAGTACCTGGTTTATAGATATAACAGTCAAAGATAGAATTTGAGGATTTTATTCCTAAATGTATAAAAATTTTTACAAGCTACAGAATTATCTAGGATATTAGAGAAGAATCTACTCCCCTCTGGGCCTCTGCCTTGTCCACTTGCTGCTTCTGAGAGAACTGCCCTAGGCAATTTGTCCAACAGAGGTAGTCATATACTAAACCACTTGACCCATGGCTGACTCAGGGGTACGCCATGGCTGCTAGCCTATAATGTGATCTGTTATAAGGATTTTGCCAAGTCAAAGCATGATGACATTCACTGGACTTTTTTTTAGGCTAGAGATTATTGAGAAAACTATATAATTGGTAGTGGGTCTAGAATGGGAAAGGCAGAAAGAAGTAGAAAGAACATCAAAGAAATATAGTGGCATAACATTAAAACAGGGGACCCTGTATAAATGCATCTAAAGGAATAGTTCATCTTGTGTCACCAGAGCTGCTGTAATCAGACTACCAAAGCTATTGCAGTATCATGAAGATATTGCTGTCTCAATGAAGCCTAGATATGTAGGTCATTTAGTCATTCAACAGATATTTATTGAGCACTTAGGATATGCCAGGCACTGTTCTTGATGTTGACAACACAGCAGTGAAACAGCAGACAAGACACCATGTCCCGCATGGTGCTTATATTTCAACAGGAGAGGCAGAAAATAAAACAAATTAGTAAATTGTCTGGTATACTACAAGTAAAATTACTACAAAGAAAACACAGCAAGAAGGGGATTCTGGGGAAGGTAGAGAGAGTAATGTATCGTTGGAGTTCTAAATATGGTAGTCAGGGAAGGCCTGAAAAGGTCACGTTAGAGCAAAGATCTGCAGGAGGTGAAAGAGCTACCCATGAGGATACCTGGGGCAAGAATGCTCCAGACAAAGGGAACAGCAAGTGGGAATGTGCCCAACATGTGAGAAGAACAGCTCGGAGGCCACTATGGCTGCATCAGAGTGAGAGAGGGGAGAACGGGAAGAAATGAGATCAACAGAGTAAGGGGAGGGGCATGCAAGGTGTGTGGAGCCTTGTCAGCCATTGTATGAGTTTTGGCTTTGTTGATGAGGAGTCTTTGAAAAATATTGAGCAAAAAAATCAGGCTAATGTTTGAATAGGGTCTCTCTGGCTACTGTATTGTATATAGATAGTGGTGGACCAAAGAAGCAATCATGAGATCACAGCAATAATTCAGAAGCGAAGTGGTGGTGGCATGAACAACAGTGGTAGCAGTGATGAAGGTGAAAAGTGTTTGGATTCTGGATGTATATTTTGAGTGTGTCCATGTTCCTTTCCAAGTTAGTTAGACTCTTACTTACTGAACTCAAGAAGAGAGCATTTGTTGAATAAAAATGCAGTAATCAAAAGAAAAAACAAGACATGGAAACAACCAAAATGTCCTTCGATAGATGAATGGATAAAGAAGTTGTGGTATATATACACAATGGAATACTATTTGGCAGTAAGAAAAGATGATATAGGAACATTTGTGACAACATGGATGGATCTTGAGAGAGTAATGCTGAGCGAAACAAGTCAGACAGAAAAAGCAGAGAACCATGTGATTTCACTGATATGTGGTATATAAACCAAAAACAACAAAAGAACAAGACAAACAAATGAGAAACAGAAACTCATAGACACAGACAATAGTTTAGTGGTTGCCAGAGGGTAAGGGGGGCGGGGGGTGGGGGGTGGGAGATGAGGGTAAGGGGGATCGAATATATGGTGATGGAAGGAGAACTGACTCTGGTTGATGAACACACAATGGGATTTATAGATGATGTAATACAGAATTGTACACCTGAAATCTATGTAATTTTACTAACAATTGTCACCCCAATAAATTTAATAAAATAAAATTTAAAAAAAAAAAAAAGAAAAAAATACTGACTGGCTTCTGCTTCCAAGAAGATGGAGCACACATACTTTTCCCTCCTCACCCACTTAGTACAACTAAAATGCCTGGACATTATGTATAAGACAAACATAAAAAGACTTGAAAGGTGGAGAGAAGAAGCAGACCAACTAGGGACCCCGGGTCCCAAGAAACAAGAAAGTAGTGAGTTCCCTGCATTTTCTTTTTACCTTATATGTCCCATACTTGGAACTAAAGAAGCCAGCAACCCAAAAATGCCAACAAGCTCAGACAGAAAGCTTGCTCTCTCTAACCAAAGGACCACAAAAGGGTCAGCCTAGCAAGACAGTAAACTTTTGGATAATAACTGCTCAACTCCAGTCAAGTACCATACAGAAAACTGTTGTCCCACCTCCACTCATGTAAGCAAAGGCTAAGTGAGAAGCCTAGACTTCCACACTCACAAAGATATAAGAAGCCCCATCAAACCCCTACAAGAGTGGTGTCAAAGAAGGCCAAGTAGGGAGCCAGGATTGTTATTCCCCCTACCACCCCGTGTGGTAATGAGGTCCGCCCCTCCATCCCACTGTGTCCTTGGAGATCACATGGGGAACTTGGCCTTCCACATCCCGTCCAGTGATAATGAGGCACGGGTTCCCCTCACCTCTCGGCAGCGTCAGAGGATGCCTAGAGGAGAGTAAGGACATTCAGCATTGGCCAACAGGCATGAGATCACTCTCACCCTAGTATCAGTGGTGAACCCTTAGGGAGCCAAAAGTCACCCAACCAGCAGCGACAAGGACTCCTCACCACCAGCCTGCATGTGTCAATGGAGGCTGAGTGGAGAACTTAGATTTCTACCTGCACCTAGTAATAAACAGGCAGTGCCCACCCCCACCTTCCATTGCCAGGGCACTAAGAGAGAAAACCAGTTAAAACAGAAGGTTGAAACAAGATCCAGAGTCTCATAACATAACACTGAAATGTCCAGGTTTCAATAAAATATCACCATCATACCAAGAGCCAGGATGATATCAAGGGAACGAAATTAAGACAATCAACAGATGCCAACACTGAGATGACAGAAATGTTATAACGATCTGAAAAAAAAAAAATTAAAGAAGCCACGATAAAAGTATCAATGAGCAATTATAAATGTGCTTAAACCAAATTAAAAAAAAATAGAGACTTTCACCAAAGAAACAAAAGATACAAGGAAAAAACAAAGAGAAATTTTAAAACTGAAAAATACAAACGTCAATATGAAACCTCAGTGGACGGGCTCAATAGCAGAATGCAGACAATAGGAGAAAGAGGAGAGGAAAGCGAACTGAGAGATTGAACAATAGAAATTACCTAGTAATTTTTAAACAAAAGAGAGAAAATAGACTGAAAAAAAGTGAACAGAGCATCATGGATCTGTATGATTACAACCAAAACTTGACATCAATGTTACTGTTGGTTCCAAAGTAGAGGAGGGAAAGGCCAAGGCTGAAAAAGTACTACAAGAAGCAATGGCTAGAAACGTTTTAAATTTAGCAAAGACAAAAACCTATATATTCAAGAAGCTGACTGAACCCTGAACAGGATAAACACAAAATATCAATACCGTAAATGGTATTGAATTTTGTCAAATATCTTCTCTGAATTACTTGATAAAATCATGTGATTTTTATTCTTTAGTCTGTTAACATAGTAGGTTATGCTGATTGATTCTTTGAATATTGAGCTAACATAGAATAAACCCTACTTGGTCATGGCTTATAATTATTTTAATATGTTGCTGACTTCTATTCGTTGATATTTTACTGAGGTTTTTGCATCTATATTCAGGAAGGAAATCAAGATCCCTGCAAATTTTCATTTTAAGTATAGACAAGTTTGTTCTACAAAGTACATGGAAGAACAAAGTAACTAGACATAGCTAAAACAACTTTGAAAATGATGAATAAAGTGATTGTGATTAGTCTACTCAATTTCAAGACCACATACAGCTACATTAGTCAAGATTGTGTGGTACTAGAAGAAAGACGAACAGAATATATCAGTGGAACAGAATAGGGAACCCAGAAATAGACTCACAAAAATATTCCTGACTTATCTTTGACAAAGTTGAAAAACCAATTCAATAAAGCAGAGAGCCTTTTCAACTAAAGATGTTAGAGCACTTAGACACCTGTAGTAAAAAAGTGAATCTTGACCTAAGTCTCATATCTTATATAAATATTAACTCAAAATAGATCACAGACTTAAATTAAAACATAAAACTATAAAACATTTAAGAAAAAACAGAAAATCTTTGGGATCTATGGTGAGTCAAAAAGTTCTTAGATGAGACCAAAATCACTATTCGTAAAAGGAAAAGTTGGTATATTAGATTTCAACAAACTGAAACCTTTGATCTGTGAAAGACCCTGTCAATAGAATGAAAAGATAAGCTAGAGACAGGGAGAAAGTATTTCCAAAACATATATCTGACAAAAAAACTAGTATCTAGCATACATAAAGAACTCTCAAAATTCCACTGTTAAAAAAAAAACAAAAAACAACAGTGTCCATCAACAGATGAATGAATAAGTATTGGTATATACATACAATAGGATATTATTCAGCCATTAAAAAAAGAATGAAATCTTGCTATCTGAACCACATGGATGGACCTAGAGGGTATTATACTAAGTGAAATAAGTCAAACAAAGAAAGACAAATACCATATAATTTCACTCATACTGTATGTGGAATTTTAAAAAGTTAAACAAAACAGAAACAAACTCATAGATACAGAGAAAATTTTGATGATTGCCAGATGGGAGGGGAGATTGGGTATGGGTGACAAAAAGGAAGAATTTAAGAAATATAAATTGGTCATGGGGATGCAAAGTATAGCATAAGGCATATAGTCAATAATATTGTAATTACTATGTATGGTATCAAATTTATACTAGATTTATTGGGGTGATCACTTCATAAGTTATGAAAATGTTTAATCACTATGTTGTACACCTGAAACTAATATAATATTGTATGTCAACTGTAATTGAAATATTTAAAAAAATATTTTAAAAGAGCTTCCCCAATCTCCTCTGACCAATACACCCCTCTCCCCAAAATAAATCCAGTTGGAAAATGGGCCAAAGACATTTCAATAAACAGAATATGTATATGGTCAAAAAGCACATGAAGAGATGTTCAATCATTAGCTATTAGGGAAATGCAAATTAAAACTATCCTTGGGTATCACTACATACCTATCAGAATGGCTGAAATGAAAAATAGAGACAGCACCAAATGCTGGTGAGGATGTAGAAAAACTGGACCACTCACACATTGCTGGTGTTACATTGCTGGTGGTATAGCTACTCTGGGAAAAATTACAGCAATTCCTTTAAAACCTAAATATGCAATTACCATATAACTAGGCAATTGTTCCTGGGCATTTATCTCAGACCTGCAAATGAATGTTTATAGTTAGTAGCTTTATTCACAATCACCAAAAACTGGGAACAATGAGATGTCCTTCGGTGAGTGAATGGATAAGCAAACCATGGTACATACATATTATGGAATACTTAGGGATAAAAAGGAACAAATTATTGATACATGTAACAACCTGAATCTCCAGAAGATTATACAGAGTTTAAAAAACCAGTTCCAAAATGTTATATATGAGGTCGGACAATGAAGTTTGTGAACTCATCCTAGAAAAAGTGCTATATACCTCATTGCTGGATATCGCTATATCACCTTCGAAGTACTC
This sequence comes from Rhinolophus sinicus, assembly GCF_057876585.1. Classification (NCBI taxonomy): domain Eukaryota; kingdom Metazoa; phylum Chordata; class Mammalia; order Chiroptera; family Rhinolophidae; genus Rhinolophus; species Rhinolophus sinicus. The sequence goes on along the minus strand of NC_142517.1, from coordinate 73,055,100 downwards.
CCCTCGGGAAGCTATGTGGCACCAATGCCAGTGCCTAGTCCATCCTACAAAGCAATTTTGGAGCTCTTTTTCTGGAATGGCCATCAGAGATGTCATCGTATTACCCTTGATGTCCTGAATGTCATCAAAATGTCTTCTTTCAATATTTCCTTTATCTTCTGGTAAAGAAAGAAGTCATTGGGATCCAGGTCAGGTAAGCAGGAAGGGTGTTCCAATACATTTATTTGTTTACTGGCTAAAAACTCCCTCACAGACAGTGCCGTGTGAGCTGGTGCATTGTCGTGATGCAAGAGCCATGACTTGTTGGCGAAAAGTTCAGGTCATCTAACTTTTTCATGCAGCTTTTTCAGCACTTCCAAATAGTAAACTTGGTTAACTGTTTGTCCAGTTGGTACAAATTCATAATGAATAATCTCTCTGATATCAAAAAAGGTTAGCAACAACATCGTTGCAACAAGTTCACAAACTTAATTGTCAGACCTTTTAGATTTTACTTATATAATATTCTTAAAATGGCAAAATGATAGAAATGGAAAACAGGCTAGTGGTTGCCAGGAGTTAAAGAGGGGATGCAGGCATGTGGGAAACGGGTGGGGTTATCAAAGGGCAAGATGGGGGATCCTGTGATGGTGCAGATATTGTGTAACTTGACTGTATCAATGTCAATGTTTGATCATGATATTGTATTATAGTTTTGCAAGATGTTACCATTGGGGAAACTGGGGAAATGGTACACAGAATCTGTTACAATTGCATGTGAATCTACAATTATCTCAAAATAAAAAGTTTAATTACCAAAGAGCAAGTACTATGTGAAAATCAATATGGAAAAAGAAACAAAGTGGTGGTATCCAATCTGATTCCAAGGTTTGAGAAGTTGTGTTGTGCCCAACATTAGTAATTAATTGTAATTAGTTAAAAAGAAAATTAAAATATTTTTCCCAAAAACGCTTGTTTTCTTCCAGATAATAGCAAATCTACATAATTCCAACTTCTTGTGCTTTTGCAGCAATTCAACCACACGGCCTTCACAAAAATAAGGAAAGACAATGCATGTACCCTTTCCAAAATCTCAAAATATATTCTAAAAGTCACCAATGTCCTTCATGTCCGCTGCACTAGTAATTGAATTACCATTATTTGTAAAATCCTGAGCTGAATTGGTCTTGCTCTCTTTCATAGCGCTTGTTAAGATTTGCACTTTTATATTCACATTTACCTGGTTAATAACTCCTGCTGGCCTATAAATTTCAAGTGGACATGGTCCATGTCTGGTTTGGTGAACTTTGTCTCCTTAGTGTCTATCTCAGAGTCTGGCAGATACAAAGTCCACGGTGGATATTTTATAAATTAGAGAATAAATTAATGAATGATTATATTTACCCACTTTATCAGTTCCAGTGTCCTAGCAACACAGAGCCTCACAGACTTATCTTTCTGCCTAGATAGTTCACTGGACAGTTCAATGGGGGCTATGGTTAGATAGATATGGATGCATATTCTCCATTTCATTTCAGTTCATAAGTTTAAGGGGTATCTAGTTTTACCTGGGGTGGTGGCTGCTGCTACTGCCTCCTATTCATATTAGGAGTGGTTAAAAAATGAAACAAAATTTTAAAAAAACAAAAAACAGAAAAAACTTGGTATCCATTCAGTTGGATATAATGTAATTGTGCAAAATAAGTTTGTATCCTAGTTCATATGGTTTAAATTTGGTTAGGAACTTCTTTTCTTTGAGCTACAAGGCCATTCATTGGTCTGCTTTTCCTTATGACTTCTTTAGTCAAAAGTTTAGCCTAACAAATCACAGAGAAAATAATTGATTTTCTACTGTAGTACCTGCATTTTAATGTTTTATCATCCAAAACAAGTCACACATTCTATTTTTCTCACTTGATATGACCTTAGCATATTAAATTGTTATTTAGTCAGTATACAAAGTATACTAGCTATGACCACACTAGCTTTGTTGAAATGCATTTCTGCCTAAAAGAATATAGTTGAAAATACTCAACAATTTGCAAAATAGAAAAATAAGCAGATTGTGTTTGTTTTAATGGACAATCTTGCCCTATGCAGAAAAATAATACATTTCCTAACTTTAATCAGAACAGAGGCTAATGGAGAGAGCTACTTATTTTCATTTGTTTAGACACAAATTATTTTACACAGAGAGGTCACTGAACTATCTGTAATCTGGTAATTATGTTGGACATGCACTGCTAATGCACAAATTTTACATTTTTTCAAAACAGGAAATCTGGGAGCAAACAGCAGGGAGAAACAATAGAAATTTAGTAATTTTATGTGGGAATTGTATTTCTTACACAACTACCTTTGTTATCAGCATCCATCCAATCTTCCTGTTGTCCCCTGTCTACAAAACCCACTCTCCTACTTCTAGTCTTAACCTTGCTTAATCACCTGTCCAAACCCATCTTATAATAAATTGTACAACAGATTTTTAAAAAAAAGTATGCAAACGTTTAGTCTCTCAATATGCATGCTTAGACCACAAACAACATTTACAGATTACTTCAGGAAAAATCCAATTAACAGAAATAATATTTGTCACAGTGTTTTGCTTTCAACAGTATCCTCTTTGAATTATAATGTATTCTTTATGTAATGTTTTATACATTTTCTGCTTATCAAAAATATAAACCAAACAACCTTTCCTCCAATGAACAGCATTGAAGAAAGATTAAAGTGACCAATTCTTCAGATGGTGATTTTATATCTTTTCAATTCATTTTGTGCAATTAAATTATTTGCAGATAGTTTTCCATATCCATACTTGTATGTAAATTTTTGGTAATATTGATTATGTTATCATAAACAAAATGTCTGCATCATAAATAAAATATCTGCCTCATTTATTTTTGTTCAGTTTCAAATAAGCTATTTTTTTTATCTTTCTATAAAGGTGCATATTACTCCTTAGCTTTAGTAGCTGTAATTATGTCTATGGGAAATGAAGTTTGGATTGGCTGGATAGCAAGCTGTTCATATTCAAATTGCCATCATTTTTCAGGCTTAACGTATTTTGTTTTGTTTTGTTACCAATATAACAAGATTATTATTTAAAACTGTCCCAACAGAAGGTCTAATAATACCTTTCTAAAGAGGAAACTGATCAGAATAAATATTCTCTGAATATTAGCTCTTAATAGGGTTTTTAAATGTGGTTGAAAAGGAATTATACTGAGAAAACATCACCAATCATATAAACTTAATCAAAAATTTGTTAAAGCCTGTGTTAAATGTTTAAGTTAACATATCTGATTTCCATGGAAAGTGAAGATATATTCCAATAATGTTTTATGTAATCTAGTGGATTATATATGAAGGGAAATTGTAAGTTAAAAGATTTGTATAACATCTATTAGGAAGATGTGTTACACTTCAGATAGAAAATATAAACAAAAGCAGAGTTTGTTATTATAAACTTTTTTTGAGAACACTCTACCATTTTTGCCATTAACTGGTGTAATTAATGATAATATGTACTATAAATATTACAAAGCAGCATAAATGACATTTGAAAAAAATTGTTACTGGTGGTTTTGTTTTGTTTTGTTTTGCTTTGTTTGGTGGTGGGGGGAGGGAGGGTTGGCAACCCCTCCTTTCAATCTTTGACTCAAACCCTGGAAGCAATATTTCCCTGCAGATTAATGTTGCTCATTAACAAGGTCTGGGTGACTCCATAGAATAATCATCACCACAGCCTATAATTGGCCTTCAGAAAGAAAAAAAAAAGAAAGCTACACATATTAATCTATCTATTTTATTCTAGTGCTTACTGGAAGCAAGCATTAATTAAAGAAGAAAAACAAACACGTAGAGGTAAGAGGTAGGAGAGAGTGCAGAAAGACATGCTGAGTAAGTGGGCTTAGGTCCAGCTTCACATGCAGATAGGACCTTTTCATTCATTCATTCATTCAAAAACTAGTAAACAGTGCTTCCTATTTGCCAGATCTACTACTCTGTGGAGGATTGATTAGAAACCATAAGGAAAGAATGGGTGGAATAGTCATACGAAGAAGTGCAAATCAGTGACATTGAAAATAAGAGAAATAAAGGATTTTATCAGGGAACTTGGGGACATTTCCCAAAGATATATTGTTTGAGCTAAAATCTGAATGAGGAGGATACTGGGTGAACAGGAGAAGAAAAATATTTTCTTAGAGTGGGCACAGCAGAGCTAAGGCCCTATGTCAAGAGGAAGCATGGTGAAGAGAAATTGGAAGGACAAAGTGTCCAGTGTGGAGAAAGCACAAGGGAATTGCAGTGTGAGCTGAGGCTGAAGATGTGGACTGAGTCAGTGTAGAGCCTTCTAGAGCCTCATATTAAAGACCGGAATTCCAATGACCAACATATTACATCCCTCAACTATGTACCACTGGGCTTGAAATCTTTTCATCAGAAGATAAGGCGTCTGGTCAAGAGCTGGTTGCCCACACTGCTAATCAGAAATCAGGAATCTTGAGCAGATACTTAGCTGGCAGAAGAGCTACACAAAACACTGGTTCCAAAAGGTGAACTTTCCACTCTACGTAATGGTGTGGGGTCCTGCCTTTCGGTCAATAAATTGGTGAACAGAACAGGAACCTGAAGGGAGGCCTGGAGAGTAGAGTAGCCCTCTGACACCAACCCCCACTCCAATTCTTGAGTAGAATCCAGAAAGAGGAAAGGTCTATAATTTCCCCCATGTCCTAAAGGAGCAGTAGAGAAGACACAGTTTCCCTGGCTCCAAGTGAAACAGGAATACTATAATGTAGTTATTGCTTCTGGGAAGCACTTGGATGTGACACAAACACTTGAAGAGGTGTTTCTACGGGGACAAAAAATGAAGGTATAGCTTGGGTGAACTGACAGTTGAGGACCAAAAGGGCAAGGTCATCAGTATGTGCTGTCCACTGTACTAAATAGCTACTACAGACATCTACTTTGATCACCTGTGCCTATACCGTTTTGATTTTCAGATATTTTAAGTATATTTTGATGATTAGCCCTGATCACTATAGGCGTCAATTGGATATATGGCAACACATACCAGATCCCATCCTCTTAGACACCACTACTCAATAAGTTCCCTACGCAGGTGAAAGAGAGTATGGAAAACAATTCCTAAACTGAGATCACATATTCATTGCCTAGAACAATGGTAACCACAAAATAGAATTTATGTTCAGTTATAGAAAGGTAACATTACATTCTCTAAATACCTGACTGTGTGGACTAAGAGTCATATATCTATATCTAGAGATTTAGATGATAGCTAGATATAGATATAAATATAGATATAGATATAGATATAGACACACATACTCCCCAGAATTTGTAACAATGAGAAATAATGGCTTTTCATGTAGATTCACTTTTTGTGACACATCAATATGAGACAGGTTGTGCTAAATCAGTACTTTGTTTATAATCTAAAACAAAAATCTCTTCCCCTTAGGAGACGTAAAATTACTTATCTGAGAGCACACAAAAAATTCAAAATATAAATATATAGAAGTAAGTGACAACAAAAACACTGAGACCAATCAACTTAAGAATTCTAGAATTCTCCTGGTAAATGTCATGTAGGTGTCAAGACTCAGCAAGGATGTTGTTTGTTTTACACAAAGCTTCCACCAAAGTCATAGCCCAATTCTCAGAGGCATCTCAAACCTAATGAACTGCTCACTAGACTAGAACAGCCTAAATGTGATGCTTTTAAAACTCAACTGTAGTCACTTTAAGTCAAAGAACTTTGGCAAGCTGTCCCCGGTCTCTGAGCCTGGCTGTCAGAACCATTTCAACTAAAACACATCACCAAAACAGGTATGCACGTTTCTTTGTTCACATCTGGTTGGTCTGTGATGCACACTACTGTTTTTAATATTTATTTTCTTACAGTTAAGTGCGAAGGAAAGAAGGATGGGAACAAGCTAGAGAAGTTAAAAAGGAAGACATTTGGTGAGGTTGACAGTACAGGTTGATTGGTGGCCAGGGGGCCACAGAAAGTTGCATTCATCAACCTTGCTAATTTCATATTTGTTATTTACTTCACCCGGGAGACCACACCGTAGAGAACAGATCTAGGAATAGAATTCAAGTCTTTTGACTTTAAACAAAGGTCATTTTTACTGCACCAAATAGTCTCAGTCATGTTCTGTAACGTGGGATGCTGGAGCAATGTTTGGAAGCCTAATAGAAGGGGTGTCCTCACTCTGCCTTGTACACAGTATTTCACCAATGAACTGAGAATAGAAGAACAGTGCGTAAGACTAACTCAGTTGATTGCAGAAGAGTATAACTACAAGTAACAATAAATGGACAGACAAGAACAATTTTAATTATAGGAATTAAGTACCAAATATCATCCTTATACTTAGTTTCCCTTCCCCAGCACTCCTCCTTCATATAGATACACTTTAAACTTTTTAACAGAGACAATATGCAAATAGCCTCCTTTTTGAAAATCTGACACACTTACCTCTTTCCAGTCTTGTATTTGTAATGAGAATCAGGGATTGATGTCAGTATAACACAGAAGCTGCGTTGATTTTTACATGAAATTTTCCATCTTATTACTATTTTGAAGTAATCAGGGCAAGATTTCTCACAATTAAAAAGAAACCCATAACAGTAGTTGAAGGCCGTAACAAAAAAAAGAAAAACTGAAACTTTCAGGAGAAACTTGCCTTCCTTTAGTAAAAGCGATGGCTGAGCTGCCTCAGCCTCCACACCTTTAAGCTATCTGGTGAAGCTTTGAAGGACATATTTTCCCCTTGGTTAAAAAAGTATTGATGAAGAAGGTTACCCCTTCTTTTGAATTCCGATGAGTCTTGCCTCTACTGGAATCAAATGTTCTCAAAGTGGCTCAATCTCACGCACAGTGCGTTGGGGTTTAAGGCTACCAGGATCTACTGACTGCAGTTGGAGATTTAACAGGTTAGTATTTTTATTACAATTTTCCTTGGTTTTATTGGTGCTCTACTGATAGAGTTGTGTTGGTTTTAAATAGTTCCCCATTTTTCTATAAGCCAATTTTCCCATGGTTATTTTTTATGTGCAATTTTGCAGAACAGGTGTCTTTTTAGGGACATACACATCACAGTATAACAGAAATACCACTGTCAGTTGGGTGCTTTGGAAAGCAGACTCTGAGATAGAGTATTTAGTGTGCAGAACATTTATTATAGAGGATCTTTAACAATAACACCCGTGGAAGGGAAGAGAAGAAAGCTGAGCAGAGAGAGAGGTCAGCTCCTACGCAGACTGAACCACCCCAGGGCTCGTTACTAGCCCGAAATAGCTGGGCCTTTATAGATCACCTCTGATCAGTTATTGAATGTGAGTCACTCACTTTTACCACCATGGGTGTGACCTTGAATTAGGCATCTCTCTGCCACTGAAGCAAATCCAGAAAGTACTGACAGTGGGAGGTTGTCTGCAGCTAACACTCTCAGCAGCTAGGGCAACAAGTCCTTCCCTGAAGACAGATCTGGGCAACATCTTCATGTCCACCACATTTAGAATTATAAATAAAACTAGAGACTCCCAACCCCACCCCACAATTAATCATTCCTAGGATTTGGATGTGTATCCTTCCAGACTGTTTTCTGTGTATCAGTTTACCATTTTCTCTGTGTCTGCTGCATGTATGTGAGCATGTTTACAGCCGTGTACCATAGGTTTTGTTCGATAACTTTTTAGTCATCAATATGACTTGGATGTCTGTCTATTGTTGATTCTATTGGACCAAACACGTCCCTAGCAATATTCCACTTATGTGAGTATTTTTGAAAGGATTTCTATTTAACTATTTTTTTGTACCCTTCCTCCTTTCTCCTGATTTTATTTCTAGTGACAATCTGCCCAGATAAAATGTTACATTTTTCAGGTGCCCTTGTAGCTAAGGAGACATGGGACACAGTGCTGGCCAACACAGGAAAGTGGAGGTCCCTATGTGAGGCTTCTAGAAAAGCTCTTCAAATGCTGCTGACTCAGCTGTCATGCGTCTTCCCTCCTCACTCCCGTTCCTTGCAGAACAAAGTTAAGATGCCCAAGGAGAGGTGTCAGGAACCTCCTGGAGACCAAGTGGATGGGAGCAGGACTTAAGGACAGCGGAGCAGAAAGACAGGAGGAGACTGGTATGATGATGACATCGTGAGTCAGCTGTGCCAGCCCTGAGCAAACTGCCTCCACATTCTGCAGTGGGACAAAAACAAAGCCGGTCAAGGAACTCTAAGTTGAGTTATCTATTATGTGCACTGGAAACCAATCTCTAACTAATGCAAGTATACTATAGTTTACTTACCTCAAAGACAAGAGAAGTAAAAGCAAAAATCAATCAATGAATGGGACCATATCAAACTAAAAAGCTTCTGCACAGCAAAAGAAACCATCAATAAAACAAAGAGGCAACCCACCAAATAGGAGAAGATACTTGCAAACAACACCTCCAATAAGGAGATAAAATATATATAAAGAACTCACACAACTCAACAACAACAAAAACAAACAAACAACCAATTAAAAAATGGACAGAGGACCTGAACAGACACTTCTCCCAAGATGACATACAAACAGCAAAAGATGTATGAAAAAATGCTCAACCTCACTAGCTATTAGGAAAATGCAAATCAAAACTACAATGAGATACCACCTCACAGCTGTCAGAATGGCTATTATCAACAAGATAACTAATAACAAGTGTTGGAGAATTTGTGGAGAAAAAGGAACTATCATACATCGCTGGTGGGAATATAAATTGGTACAGCCACTATGGAAAACAGTATGGAGAGTCCTCAAAAAAATGAAGAACAGAATTACCCTACAACCCAGCAATCCCTCTTCTGGAAATCTACCCCCAAGATCTGAAAACATTTATCTGTAAAGATATATATATATATGCCTATGTTCATTGCAGCCTTATTCATGGTGGCCAAGACATGGAAAGAAACAAAGCATCCTTCGATAGATGATTGGATAAAGAAGATGTTGTACATATATACAATGGAATATTATTTAGCCATAAGAAAAGATGAAATACTGCCATTTGCAACAAATGGATGGATCTTGAGATTATCATGCTAAGCAAAATAAATTAGACAGAAAAAGTCAAGAGCTGTATGTAGCATATGTAGCATATAAAACGGAAAGCAACAACAACAAAAAAGACAAAGAAACAAGAACTCATAGACACAGACAACAGTTCAGTGGTTATCAGAGAGTAAGAGAGGAGGGGAATGGTCAAAGAGGGTAAATATATGGTGATTGAAGGTGAACTGACTCTGGGTGGTGAACACACAATGCAATATATAGATGATGTATTATAGAAATGTGCACTTGAAACCTATATAATTTTACTGTCCAATATCACCCCAATAAATGTAATTAAAAATTTTCAAAAGAAAATGAAAGAAGAAATAAATTAGTCCGCATGTATGCAAGTCCATGACCTTTTTGCTATATCTTATACATGCAGTATGCATGACTCCATGGCTCCAAGGAATTTAAAAGTTCAATGCTAAAAGATAGTGTGTGGGTGGACTCTGGCCTTCTTCATAGCAATCACGGGGAAGGTTCCATGTGAACACGTGTGGCTTCCATACCTGAGCATGCATTAAAATCGTATAGGTAGCTGATCACTTGCCTACCATTCTATATATGGTAAAGAGCAACTCAGTGTAAGGGGTAGGGACAAAAAGGAATCACGGGAGACATAGAGTTCATAGGTAGCAACCTGAACCTTATTGGCCACAAGAGTCTTAAAAATTCTGGGCTTCATACAATTTGTCAAATATAATTTTTTTCTTAAATTTTGTTTCCAAGCAACTAATGTTATTGAGGTACTGAGGTGTCATTCCTTGCATTGTGAAGGTCTCACAGAATAATAGAATACTAGAAGTGGAAAGAACTTCAGAGATTTGTCCCCTCCCTTGACAACTGAAGGGACCAAGACTCAGAGGGGAAAAGTGGCTTCTCAAAGGTCTCAAGAATCCAGATCTGGTTCTTAGGTTCAGTGCTCTTTCCACCAAGCAATTCTGCATCCCTAAATATTTATCTCAATGTTGTCAGTCTCCTACTGATAAGATTTATTATTCCCTGGGTTTCATTTGAACGTCCAATTTTGCATACCTACAGCTGTCCCCAGAAACAAACTGAGTACTGAAAAAGCGATTTCCTGTCTACACAGTTCTAATGATTTAGATTTCTTCAGCCAGCATAACCCCTAGCTTGGTTTTAAATGTCAGCATTTTCTGTATTTCATTTTCATTTTCAAAGGTTATTCTAATATGAATAGGGACAGGGTAGTGAGAACAGAGCGAGCAGGCTCTCTCCCCTGGCACTCATATATTTTCTTTAATTCACAAACCCTAACTTGAGGCCGTTTCATTTGCCTCTCAGCCATATAATTAATTTTAAACAAAACATTTTTTTTCACTTATTTCCGCATTACATTTATGCCAACGCATTTTGACAGAAAACATGAAGGAAATATCGTCCCACCTAAACAATTCTCCTGCCCCCACGGCCTACTCTTCTGCTTTAAACAGCAGTTCTGTGTCAGTAGACACTTCACGAGGTGGAATGTTCTTTGTACCAGAAAGAACTAAGGTTTAATTGAAGGAGAAGTTGGTCACTGGCCACTGGTTTGAGGAGAAAGAAAAGAGATCGTATTAGAGCTCATTCTCATTCTGGACCAGCCTTCACTAATATATCTTCCGGCTTTTCTTCTTTTCTTTCTTGATATTTTGGCCCAAAGAATCAGGCCATCTTCCTACTATGTCTTCAACTCTATATATACAGATGTGGGTAATGTGATCTTAGTAGGGGTTTTTAAGTATTTTTTATAAGGTAAAATTTATTAGAGCTTTTAATATCTTCCCTTTCATCTTTCTCTCTTTTTAAAATAATGTCTTCATCCAAGTATCAAGGAATTTTAGGGAAAACAAGAAAATATGTTGGAGCATCTAGGTTCTTGTCAGATGGTTATAATTCTGGTTGGGCCACAACCCTTTGGTAAATGAGAAGGACAGTCTCAGAAAGTAATGAACATTTTGAGGTTCTTCACATACTAGGCCGTACTTGTCATGGAATCCCTTTCTTGAAATTTTACTGTAAAACCATTAGGGGGGAAACATATGGAATTCTGATTAAAAACTGAAAAAAAACAAAAACAAAAAAAAGCAAAACTGAAAAAATAAATCACTGGACCATAGGCTCTGCTTAAAGCTTTTAATCTGAAGGAGGAATAAATTTACTTAAATAAATATCCAGTTCATTAAACTAACATGACTCCATATGTAGTCAGGACTGTTTCCTTTGACTAGGTTCAGGATGCTAAAATGCAGAGGAATGCATGAGGAGAAATATGACTTCAGCTAGATATGATGTGAAGAGCTGGAGACTTGAGGGAAATAATATGGTTCTGCTTTTCCAGCCTCTTTTTTTTTCCCTACCTCACCTAACGATGAATTAATCTAAATCCTTTTGTACCTAAACTTCACATTCATCTCCTTCTTAGCACTGCCCTCAGCAAAACTTTGAAGTAGACATTATTTTATGATCTGTTTTGTTATGACAAACAATTAGTATACTTACATTCTTTGCACCCAACAATCCATTTTCCTAATAAGTTAACAAGCATGTACTGTGTGGGCCTGCCTGCCCTTCATACTGATAAGACAAAGCTATTCTTTGGAAAAGGAAGGGTCCATGAGACCTGGGTCATCTTGGAAGGAGGTAGAAGTGGAATGGGCACTGGGTACAGTGCATGGAACAGAGCTTAGAAATCTAAGAGGCAGCTCCAGGGTAAAACTACCAAATATCAAACCTGGGTACATTAGACAAACCAGTCATGATCCCAAAGAGGGTAATGGGTGGAGGAGGATCCAGGTAAGAGGCAACAGGGTGACTGGAGCCTGGGGAAGCCAGATGAGAACTACAAGGGTTCAAGGCATAAATTGGGAAGTGGGACCTGGGGTAAAGCAGAGCTTAGATGCTCTTAATATGGGATCTGTGGGTGGTGAGGTGTCCTTAAGGTGTCTAATTGTCTACTTGACCTGTCCTAACTGTGCCAGTAATTAAGATATAAATTCTATACTCCAAACCCATACTTCCATATTCTGCTCTGCAAAGCTGGGCTGGGAGACTACTGATGACATTGCTCCTTTGCCAGCTGTTTCCCTGTAGTTAGGCTCAACCTATGAGGGGTGCTAGAGGGACACTACTGGGTGGTAACTGGAAAAATGAAATCACTTCTTTGAGTCTCAGCTACCAGACATAAGGTGAGGTAATAGCCACATCACTACATAGGATCAAACAAGCCCATTCAGGATTAAACACACCCACTCAGCACAGTTCCAGAGTAAGTACTCAGTGCAAATGAGAGGTGGGTTCCTCACTTAAAGAGGATTGACCTTCAGACAGTCAAGTCACAGTATTAGTCAGAATCCAGCCAGGGAAACAAAAATCACACTAGTTATTTTAACAGAGAAAATTTAATATAAGGAATTAGTTAAAAAGACATTGGAGGACTGAAAAAGCAAGGGGAAGACACTGGAGTAACACAGAAATGGCAAGAAGCAGCTACTATCCTACATTGAGGGAACAAAGGGAAGAGGCGGGGGTTATTAGAACATACGAGCTTGGAAGGAGGAACTGGGACCCAGTTTTCTGTGGAAAGGACACTAGACCTCAGAGGAATGTGGGAGGGAAATGAACTCAATTGTCACCGCCAGAATGGGGTTGTTGCTGGGACCAGACTATAATAATGTTTTCCTTTTCACTTCTACTACTAGGAAGCTCAGAGTCCAATGGGTAGAACACCTTTGGCAAATGAGTAGAACTTTGTGTCATTATGGCTACAATAATTTTTCTCACATTACTTTATTTGTGATCATTTTATTTTAATGTATTTTATATTATGTGGTATACTTCTCTGTGAATCTCCTCAAAATATTTAGAAAACCCCAGAATGTTTAGAAAACCCCAGAATATTTCTATCTCTATATGTATTACCTTCATCTATATCTTCATCTATACATTTACCTATAACTTCTCTACTTCCATTTACACTTTATGTCCGCTGCCATGTATGCCTCCTCTATACATCTATCTATACCTCTGTAATTATGAAGGAGTCAAGCATAGTCCAATTCTGTCTTTATAATTTCAGTTGTGTGGTTTAAACCCATATTTGAATATGAAAGCATAATTAGAAAGCTTTTAACATAAAGACAGCTCATATCTGGTCTTCAACCTCCACTATATTTCCATGAGTACCCCTTGTACTGAAAGATGTAGTAAAGGGGAGAGATCCAAGATGGCAGAGTAGATAAACACTATGCCTGCTTCTTTCTGTGAACACATTAAAATTACAACTAAAGGGGGAGGGAGGTGGTAGATGAGGGTAAACGGGATCAAATATATGGTGATGGAAAGAACTGACTCTGGATGGTGAACACATAATGTGATATATAGATGACGTATTACAGAATTGTACACCTGAAATCTATGTAACTTTACTAACAATTGTCACCCCAATAAACTTTAAAAAGGAAAAAATTACAACTAAATTATAGAACAACCAGCCTGAAGAACCATCTAAAGTCTAGCTGAAAAGAAGTTTTTAAACTAAGGATATATTAAAAAAAAAAAAAGCCACCTCAATACTGGTAGCAAGAGCAGAGACGCAAAATGGGCCAGCCCCAAACCTCTGCGTGGCAGTTGAGAATCAAGAGGGATATCTCTACCACAGAGGGGTTCCCCCTGGAGGAGAGAGAGACCCCAGCTTCATACCAGGCTCCCCAGCCTGGAGTACTGGTGCTGGAAAGAGGAGACCCTACAACATCTGGCTGTGAAAAACAGTGGGGATTCTGACATCTGGGTAAAACGGAAAGCTGCGGAAAACCCAGACATCCTCTTAAAGGGACTGCACACAGACTCACCCACTCTTAGGCACTCACTCTGGGCTCCGGTAGAGGCACGGTGATTCGGGGGGTGGTGGTGTCGGAGGCATAAAGGGAGCAGACTGAGGTGTGTGACTTTGAGGCAAAGGCTGGAAGACAGTCTCCTTTTTTCCTACGCGTGGTTTTCCTCCCCATGTAGCCAGCAGGTGGGAGCCATCTTTCCTGTGCTGAGCCCTCCCCCACAGGCTGAATTTGAATCTCATTGGTCTGGTGAGCTACACTGGGACCTTGACACAACCAACATCCCGAACGTTCTAGGCACCTCCTCATGAGCGGCCAGCCCTGCCCACACTGCACTTTTTCTTGGAAAACTATCAATGTCTGCAGGCCCCAGGCAGGTAGTGACTAGCCTCTGAGGCTTTTGCTAGTCACTTCAGGCTCAGCACTGGCACCAAACCAGAATCTATAATAACCTGGTGACCACAACTCTTCCCTCTCTAGAGACTCCCTGAAACCCTGCCTCACCCAACTTGCGTACCACATGAGGCTTTATCACTGGCTGAACTTTAAAGGAGCCGCCAGGTGGCAGCAGGCCTGGGAGTGTCCTGGTTTTTTGCAGAGCTACCCCAGTCTGGAGGCAGACATCCTCGGCTTGCAGCGTGGCCTCTTCCACACACCTCCAGGTTTAGCACAGGCAGCAAACAATTGTGGATCACTTTGTAGCTCCTACCAGGTAGTTCCCAGCCAGACACAGGCAGGGGGTGACCTGGGCCTGCACCAGAGCCCCACCCAAAAGGCCCCAGAACCAACATACTTGCAAGTTGGCTTCAGACCACACCAGAACACTACCCACAGACCATAGCAAAGTGTCAGAAGTGGCACACCCAAACGGCAGTCTCAACAGGCACCAGAACCCACTGGGATGAATAATTGAAAGTACAGTGTAGGGAATATAGTCAATAATATGGTAATAACTATGTAGTGCCAGGTGGGTACTAGGCTAGTCAGGGGGATCACTTCTTAAGTTATATGAATGTCTAACTACTATGCTATACACCCGAAACTAATATAAAATAATACTGTCAACTGTAATTGAAAAATTAAAAAGAGGGAGAAAAATGTGAAGGGGAATAAGAGGTCCAAATTTACAGGTATAAAACAAGTAAGTCATGAAGATGTAATACACAGCATAGGGAACATAGTCAACAATATTGTGATAGCATAGTGTGGTGTCAGATGGTTTCTGGACTTACCATGGTGATCACTTTTATTTAAAAAAAAATCTTTTAAAAAATAAAAAAATAAAAAATAAAGAAAGATGTACTAATAGGCCTGTGATATAGAACCCCAAACTTAAAATGTTCTAACCCATCAAGAAATCCCATTCATCATTTCATTTTTTGGAAAGGATATAAAAAATGAAATGTCAGAGCTATAATGTCAGGACCGTTTAAAATGTCAAATGCTTGTTGTTGCATAGCCTGGCTGTCTGCTGTTCTGACCAAACCTCCAACTGGCATAATAATTACAGATGATGCATTGCATTTTCATGCACAACTGGATCCAGATTTATAACAAGTCAGACAGAAGTTTTCTCATTGCCCAGCCCGGAATTTTCCCCTTTTATTACATAGCTTAAGATTTTGCCTGTGGAACAGAACATTGATACGATTCAAGACAGCATTTGAGGTAAGGAATGAGAAAGAAGGGCAGAAAAAAAGTTTCTCATTTGTAATATACAGATGCAAAAAAAGCCAAGAGGCAGTAAACACATTTGTCGAATGCAAGTAATCCAAGAAGAATACTAAACTGTGTGGACACTGCCCACATACTCTAATTCTATTTCAAGATGCACATTAATTTAGGAGTGCAAGGAAACATATGTGAACTGATAAATATAGAGACAATCCTTCGGTTTAATCATCATGTTCTAATCTGTACAGAGAGCACTAATAGATAAACAGAAAAGCAACAATACTTCTGTCTAGAGTCTTTGTGGAAGTCTCAGTGGAACCTTAGATGAGTGATACATTCATAAGTCAATACTAATTATAACAAAAACCTGAAATCAGTAGCGTGTACATGGGGAAAATTTCATTTCTTCTCAACTGAAAGCTGGGAAAGGCATTCTCAAAGCCACTTCATTTTCACCTAACCTAGACCAGCCTTGTCACATGGTTTGGAGGAAACCTCCTCCTGTGTCTGGCTGCTTCCCGTTACAGATTACTTTCAGTACATTGGAAAAGTCGAAGCTCTTGGAAACAATCTCCAGAAGATCCTGATCTTTTTCTGTGCCATTGATAAATTCTTCTAAAGTCAATTCTCCTAGAAAATAATAAATGAACAATTAACAAGAGGCTTCGTGCATGCCACACACTGGTATACACAATATATTCAGTGGAATTTGTATTGGTACTCTTCTTTTGATATCCTTTCACCTCAATCAGACTCTGCATTCTTTAAATATCCTTATAGAAAAGCATTCAGCAGTAAGGTTGCTAGTGAAATAAAGATGATGAACACAATCTATTTTTATTTTTGAGTTGAGAATGTCAGGTGCAACCATGCAATTGTGGAATAAACCAAAGTGAAGTACAGAAAACTAAAAATAAAAAGGAGTGGTAAGCATGTGGGTGGGGAAGGTCACAGGGGTACAGAGGTGGTGGGGCAGGAGGACTATAAATAACAAAAGAAAAACCTTTCTTTGCAAAGGAAAATCACGGCTGCTAAATTCCCAACCTCAAAGATTTTTAAAATTTCTAGTTGCTCAGCATGACCAAAAGAGAAGTGGACGTGGAGGTGGGGGAGCTGAAGTTGGCTTTGACCACACAGTTACAATACTTCTCCATGACCACTGATGGTTGTGAAAGAAGCTGTATCTGCAAGGGGTTGGAGTATAGTAGCTATGCAATGCAGTAACCAGCGATGCAGGTTACTGACTTGGACAAGAGAAAAAGGATGAAATTCGTTTTTTTTAAATTGAGACATAATTGACATATAACATTTATTAGTTTAAGGTGTACAACATAATGGTTTGCTATGTGTCTATATTTTGAAATGATTACAATAAGTTTAATTAGCATCCATCACCTCACAGAGTTATAATTCTTTTTCTTGTGATGAGAACTTCTAAGATCTATTGTCCCAGAACTTAAAAGATGAAATTTTTCACTGTTGTTTTGTCACTTTCTTCAAAATGCCTGTGAACTCTGCATATTATTTTTTTATGTTACCTAACCACTTACCATAAAAATTGTATTCTCTTTTCCAAATTAAGCCAAATTTTACCTGCAGCAAATTACAGTGTTTACCATTTATATCTAAAGTATTTATTTTTGAAATTTTCCTCACTCTTTTCCCTGTAGCACTTTAGCATTTATTCATTTATTTATCAAACATGTATTAAGCCCTAAGTACAAATGCCATTTTCTCTTCTGCATGGTTACCAGTACAGCCTACTACAGTGTCATGAATGTGGGAGGTGCTCAGAAAACGTGTGCTGATGAATTGCTTCCCTTTATCTGATATTTTTAAACATTGCTTCCTAATCCTTTTCAGTTTGCTTGTGGATTTATGCCCAAAGAAATTACAAGGATGTTTTGTGGGTCTCCCTAGAAAGGATCGTCTGTGTAGATCCAGAAGCTTCCCATCAAAAAATCTACTATCATAAGAGCCAAAACTGGTTAAGAAATGGTTAAGCTGGAGATCGTGGGACTCAGAAGGACTTAAATGATTTTTGACTTTTTATTATTTTCTTTTATATTTAAAGACATATTTCAATTTTTTTAGGGCATAATTCAGAAATGGCAGAATTTTATTTTATATGTTGGAAATTACATATACAGGTAATTGACACCTACAGTATTCAACATTGTTTGTTGTGTTGGTGGACACATTCTCTATTCCTGGGGACACTGAAGTTCAGTGTAATGGATGCTCTTCCATCACTCACTACCAATTTCAGCAGTTTCACTGGCGATAGGACAGTTACCCATGAATATTTTCTTAAGTCCTGTTTTGCCAATCTGGTTATCTTGTTGACATTCTAGGATCATGTATTTCTTCCTATTAACATTTAAAATATTTTTTATAACAAAACAAAAAATCATCGCTCCCACTGCCCCACTCCAGAAAAAAGCCAAATTTTACTCTGTATGCCCATGTTAGAATATTTGCTCTGAAGAAGTCACCCTGGTTTTAAAAGAAAACAACCTGTGCAAAGAATTTGTTTTTCAATTCTTTCTAATTCTCTTAAATTAGAACTTCAAGAAAAATTGTGCTTGGCCTAGGAAATTGGCAAAGATGGGAATGCCGAGTCTTAGGAGATGAGAATGACCAGATATTCAAAGGAGGATGCTGGAAAAGATTTTCAACGACACAATTTGGTATTCATTAGCAATGTGGCACTAGAAGCATTTAGCAGCATTTTATGGCAGTTTTAAGTACAGTGGTTTCTTCTCCTATATGAGGAAACTCGATTCTCTTTTATCTCCTCATAGTTCCCAGTTTCCCAGTTTGGTTCACTGTGACCTTCATGGCTTTCCAGAATGTTCCAGTCTAAAATACCTCTCTCTGGTTAGTCGCTCAATGTCTTCCTTTATGTTCTGTCCCTGAGTTCTTTTACTGTAAATAATCTGCTCAATCATCATCCTGTTTCATTTCCCCTTTGGCCTCCTTCTGTTTCTTTTCACTTTCATGGTTTATTACTATGAGCCACTTAAGTCTCCCTTGTCTCTGTGCTATTTGGCGCTTTGTTAAACTTGTCTGCACACTTTTGGCACTTAATGTTGTGAACAACATCTATAAATCTTCTAAATCACGTCAAGAACGACCCTGAAGCAGCTCATGGTGGAATGTGGGTTGCTATTCTTCCCGTAGTAAAGGCTGCAGAATTCCACGCTCACTTATCCTGACTGTCTTGTTGTCCTCTGTTTTCATTCCTCAATAATATTGAAGGTTGAGCTTCAATTTTTTGTCTTTCTGATTCTCTTCAGGCTCTCCTTTTGGATGCTTTTATGCATAATATAAAAATAAAAATAACTTGTTGACATAATAATACATGCTCATGGTAAAAAATTCAACTACAAAAAGGTGTCATAAAAAGAAAGAATTCCCCTTTAACCCCTTAGTGTCACTTTCCATTGGTAATTAACTCCTGCTAATCAATCCGTGTTTGTATTTTATGAAGTTTGCAATGTATATGCATTATATGTTAATTTCCAAAATAGTCTTCTAGATAGCATTCACAGATAGCAATCCATATTGTTCTTGTTTCTTCTTTATTTCTTTCTTTGCTTTCCATATGCCATTTTTTTCAGACACTCATTCATTGTAACTATTTATAGAGTACTGGTTTTGTGCCAGGGTAAGAACACAAGAAATACCAAAGTACATAAAACAGAAATTGTTCTTGCCCTCCTGGAGCTTATAGCTCTTTACCTTTTTATTTTTTTAGCATTAATCCTATCTCTCTCTTTTGGTTAATCTTCTAACTTGGATTTGCTACCTGCCATGATAATTAAGTATAGAATCCTCATAGCTGTTGTATATTTTTGTGTATCAACAGATTTGATGTTGGTCATTCTTTTTCAAACAATTTACAGTCAAATTGGGGTTTTCACATATGTTCCTGAAGTTTTTTTTTGTTGTATTTTGGTGTGTTGTGATCTTCTTTATTTTGATTTCAATATTCACTGGATCATCACATACCAATGATGTGCTTGCTTTTCATTTTGAGAAATCAAAAATTATATATGTTGGCACATAGTCAACACTATTCTGGTAGACTTAATTGAACAGCTCTATTTCTACCAACACTGATGTTTTGATGACAATGATAATAAAAATAAAATATCATATTTGAGGTATATATACTTAGGCTTGTACAAATGTGAAGAGACATTCTCCTCTAGGGCGCTAACTTTCCCTTCATGTGTGAGTGAAGAAAGCACTTTATTCTCTGTCAAATACTGGCAAAATCCTTTTACTCTTCTGCAAATATCAACCTTCTACAGATTCATTACTTTCTCTTCCTCGTCCTGGTGCACTCAGCAGTCTTTGTCCAACAATACAATTTTAGTATCTTTTTCTTTGTTTTAAATTTTATTAAATTTATTGGGGTAACACTGTTAATAAGATCATATAAATTTCAAGTGTACATATCTATAATATATAATCTACATATTGCATTGTGTGTTCACCATCCAAAGTCAAGTCTCCTTCTGTCACCACACATCTGACCCCCTTTACCCTTCTACCTTCTATATCATATAATACAACCCAGCTGTCTCTTGACATGAGACGATACACCCACCTCCAATAATTTTCATATATATACAAGCAAATTCTATTAGTTTTAGCTCTGTGTGTGCATTTATCAAGAACCAGTGGTTCATTGTTATTCCAAAGAGCAACTCGTTTATTTGATATATTCATTTTGTAAAAGCCAATGATATATACATATCTTGAAATATGAATTTTTATCAGAGGAAATAATTCATGTGATTAGTTCTATAATAAGCTATTCCAAAAAGCATTCTCTTTCTTTTGACATATTATTCTAAGTCAAAGAGCCCTTTTTCTTAACTGCAGGTGACCTCAGTTATTGCCTGAGCACAACACCTTCATTCTCCCAGATCCATATCCTTTCTATTTCTAGGCCTCTTCCAACTATATTCCCCATTTTACTGATTCCTTATACTTTGTTTGTGAGGAACCTGCTTAGATAGTAAACAAAGTGTCCTGCATCAGTTTCTTGTTTCCTGAGACACATTGTCTGCTCCTTTAATTTAATAGAAACTGAGCCTCTTCTTAAAGATACCACAATCCTCATAAGAAGGCCACCTTTTTCTATTCCCCTACTCTAAGCATTAGAAGATCTATAGATATTTTTAAACATTCTTGACCTGCCTGTTTGAAATTCACTGTCTACTAAGTCTTAAACATTTATGATGTCCTGTCTACTTCCTAAATACTCATCCTTAGATCAATGATTTCAGCCCCTGGGCTGAAATGATTTATTCTCTCTACTCCAGCCTGTGGTACCTCTAAGATTAAAAACTGAAACAAAGCAGAACAAAACTTAGAGCATTTCTCCTGGTTGGGGATCACAGTTTTGGGTTGTCTCTTGGTGTGTGCTGTGATCTTTGTCTTTGGTTTCAATATTCACTGCATCATCAGATAACCAAATAAGGTTTCACTGGCCTCATGAGACCTTCCACTCTCCATTTCTCTGGTCCTTTTCTAGTTTTACTTAGCTTCCTTGTCAACTCTGGGTAGCTTGAATCTATTCCTGTCAAGCTTTTACATGAACTGACTTATTTTATTCTTGATCCATAGAGACCCAAACATGAGTGATGACACCACATGGGTTTGATCCCGGTAAACTAGCAAGTGAGCATTCTGACTTGAGATTGAGGTGAGACCAGTCTAGAATTGTGCCCTTAACAGGAAAATTGATGCTACTGATTCATTTCCAAATTGTTTTTCTAAAAATTATACTCTTGTCCCGTTGTTTGTCTTCATAATGCTGATTTCATTTGAGCTCTCTACCAGCCTCCTCACCACCCCATCGTGCCAGACTGAGCTGCTGCATTTGACGAGTGCAAACTGCCACACTCAACGTGGGTCTCTACAGCCCTCTAGTGTCCACTATAAGAAGTGACTCACGGTAGGCAGGTTGATTCTGTGGAAAAGTTACTGTGGATTGATGATGACAACCATGGCTGGAGTCCCAATGCGTCACATCCATCCCTTGTTTAAAAATCTCTCTTACTGACATTATATTTTACACAATTCCAAACTTTCTGTTTTTCAGGGACCATTTCTAGACATGCTGCCTCAGCCTCAAATCAATATGCTCACCTACCTGTTTACTGAGTTCAAAGCCATTGGCGTAAACACTCTCCCTTTTCTTACAATATCTGTATTCCTCTTTCACTCTACCTCTGAAGAAGAAGCACAGCTTCTTTGATCCAAAGTAGTACCCAGATTTTAGGGTACAGAGATAAAGTAGAAAAATAAGCAAAAAGAATAAAAATGCAGAAAAAGTAGAAAGAGCAGAAATGGAGGCAAGTATGGACAGCTCTTTCCAGAAATGTGTAGTCAAAAGGAAGGAAAAACAGATCTGATATTAGAAGGTAACATAACTGAAGGAAGGATTTCTTCAGTAGGGGAACCTAGAGGTTATTCTTCAGTAAGGAAAACCTCCAGGAGAAAGGAAATAATGATGAATAAAACATAACCCAAAGCAAACAGCAGAAGGTCGTTCATCTCATATTCTACTGCTTTTATTTCCTTGTGTCTCTCTTTACTCTTCTTCATATATCCCCAAGAGTTAAGCACCATGCACTGAATATAAATACGGTCAATAAATATTTACTCAATTGAATTCCACCAACTGGAAAACACTGGACTGGTCAAACTGTGAAGCTCAAATTATATTACAACTAGGGTTCTCTTGAAAAGTTTATGCTTTTGTCTAAATGGCACTCCCCACCACCACCACTATCTCCCACTGTAAAAAAAGTGAGCCCAAGGAGAGTAGCTGCCTTACCATCGTGGTTTATGTCGATATTATGAAATACCAAGTTGGTGAATTCTTCAGGGCTCAGAGTTTGCTGGCCATTGAGGTTTTGTACAGTCTGCAAAGGAAATTAAATCAGACATTTTAACTTTGCTGGAAGTAAATACGTTTTGTGACATTTCTACCCTAATGTGACAGAATTTTTTGAAGTGTCCATGTCAGTTTTGCTATCCGACCTGCTCTAGTTGTTAAAAATAAATTAAAAAAAAAGATTGTATGTCAGTTCCCAGTAATGAACCTTAGAAATCAAATTAAATTAACTGAATACAGTCTGGGTTTGATTTTATACAGCACAAAGGGATCCATTCAACATATTAGGTCACAAAACAGGCCAGGAATGCACTGGAGAAAACATGGTAGCAGTCACTGTCATAAGTATTCCAGACATGGAACAATGCTCTCAATTTCAGAGCCGTTATCTTTGATCTTATGAACGAACAGAAAAGGGTGATCTATGAGCACCTAAGGCTTCCTCTCTGGTTTCTGACATTGGCACCCCTGGTCCTTCTTACCCTTTTGTAGAGTGATCAACTGGAAAGACAGATATGGAAGGACAGTGAATTTCTCTCACACTCTGCCAGCACTTTTTCATCATAAATGTTGTCAGGGGACCCAGGGAAAATGACATTTCCAGATTTTCTAAGGGGAAGATTTCACCATCCCTCCCTTCCCCCTTAGGTGATTAAATTAAGTGACCCATATTTGACATAGAAATTCATGAGAAAATGAAAGAGAGAGAGAGAATGAATCAGTCATCTGAGAATTTGAACATAACTGTCTTGATTGAACATCAAGGGATTTTTAGAAAATCTGCTGGCAACATATTTCAATTAAAGGGCATGGTCTTACATAAGACTCTCTTTTGCTTCTTTCCAAGCATTACTAATCCTGAATTCAGGATTAATCATACTAAACAGTGGTAAAGCACCACTCTTGGCCTTAGCAAGTTGAGTCTCACAGTTAAATGTAAGACAATACTTAGAGTAATGGTCACATACATACAGCATCTACTAAATGAAAGTTTTTAGGGTTTCTCAGTAACTTGGCAAAGGACCTCAAAGCCTAGAAAATTTGGCTAGGCATCTGGTATTCCCACATTCTAAAGTGATAGTATGTATAAGTCATAATAAAATTATTATACCATATGTATAAGTCACAATAAAGATTATGACAGTTCTAGGATTTGTCCATTACCCCTGACCTGGCAATATAAGTGAGAGAGAAGGATTGATTGGAAGATGGATGAGGCTTAAGGGGGTAATATTTTTGGAGGGAGTCGTCAGTGTGCCCTGTGTCTTCCCTCCTCTTATAGGAGAAGCATGGTGGGGAGATGGGCAAGGAGGCATGGTTTGTTTCCTTGTGTCTTTCCTCATTTAGCATATGCTTTTTCTCCTGAATTTTGCTAAGTCCTTCTCTAACCACTCTCTTTGTGGGGGCACGAGGAGGTAGGAGAGAAAAGAGAAGCAGGAGAGCTCTGACCTGGTAGGTAATGTCATGATTATCTAGTGTCAGGGCTTTCTGGATGACAGATGTTTAAAGTCCACTCTTTCTGAGGAACCCCCACCTTCTTTTCATTACTGAGACTCTCTCTATTGTAATTTCCTAAACATAAATCATGCATTTTGATTCTAGCTGATCCTTTGAGGCTTATTCTACAGGCTCCAGGTCTGAGTTTCTCAACAACTACACAATGGACATTTTGGACCAGACAATTCTTTCTTATTCAGGATCATCCTGTGCATTGTAGAATGTGAACAGCAACCCTGGTCTCTAAACAATAGTTAGTGGTAGCGCCACACTCTCCCCAACTCCCCAGTTGACAACCAAAATGTCTCCAGACATTGCCAAATGTCCCCTGAGGGAGGAGGAGTGCGAAATCACTCCTGGTTGGGAACCATTCTCTAGATTTATCTCCAGCTTTCTTCTTCTGAGGTTCCCTCACTTCTCCAAGTGGCTCAGCTGGACAAGATCCAGGACAACTCTTTGACAGCTTCGTCTCACAGTGGCCCATATCTGATTTACGGAAAAACCCGAGCATCCTTCACCCCCACAAATTCTAGGAATGTAGATACTTCCTAACCTTTTTCCCTCTGCTCTGCTGCCATGTGTGCCTCTTCAGATTTCTCAGGTTTGACTTAAACACTGCAACACTGTGTTCCCCAAACTAGAGACTATATTAACATCCCAATGGACTCCTTAAACTCCCAGGCTATTGACTTGAAGACACCTACCCAAGAAATCCTCTCCAGTAATCCTTCTCAAAACCCCTCCTCTTGACCATTTTATATCCTTGAAGTGAGATTAAGATGTAACTACTTCCTTTGTAAGGAAGTTCAAAGTCCACTCTTTTTCTGAGAACCCCCACCCCCATGCACCTCCTTTTCACTACTGAGACTCTCTCCCCTGCAATTCCCTAAACAAACGTCATGCATTTTGATTCCAGCTGATCCTTCAAGGATCGTAATATTTCTGCCTATAATCTAATACTGCCTTCAGATCTCTTTGTTTTTAACCTCCTTTCCCCCTCCCCCCAATTCTTTTGAGATTTGATGATCTTCTCCCAACCCCCAAAATGAATAACACACAGCAAAATTTTGCCCTTAATTTCAAGGGCTTCTAGGATTCCTGAAGACCATAGATCCACAGAACCCAGGATAAAAACCCTTGCTTTGAATATTGCTGTAGAGGCATCCCTTAATATTTGTATGCTGTATTACATATTTGATGTTTTTAAAATAAGTTTGACACGTTTATTTAAGATAATATTTTCAAGTGTATATGTGGTTTGGCACTCTCTACAGAATATTTTAAATTCCTAAATTTTGTGGCAACCTGTAATATGCATGCAGAATTTCTGAATTTAATGCTTAGAGTTTGATTGCAAAGCGCTTCTTAGTACTTTTTTGTGTGAATGCCCTATGTGAGATTAAAGTAGAAACAATATTAGTATTATCATGCTTTTGAATTCTTTCTGTTTGCTGATTAATACGACATTAGCTAGTTTTAAATTTTAACAGCTTTTTTCATTTGTTGAGGTGTTCAATTATAATTGTAGTTCTACCCATTTATTTTTTTCTTGCATTTTTGCTAATATTTCTACTATGCATTATGTTTATAACTCAGCTCCTTCATTTATAAGTGGAAGAATTCTGACCAGATCATTTCTAAGACATTTGATTCTAACTCTGATTCTGTTACAAACTCAGTATATTGCATTCATAATATTTATTTTATTTCATATCTTCATTTAGATACAGTGTCCCACTTAATCATTTTTTATTTTAAAAGCCATTTTATTTCACTCAATGATATAACTATCTCCACTTCACTGGTGGAGGGTGGGTTAGATTTATAACAGGACTTATTGAACTTCCGAGATAGAAAATGTCTGAGATCCCTGAGTTTTCTATTAGAAATACTTTTTAGTCCAGCTTCCCGGAAGATTCGTCCTGAAGTACCTTTATTCTTAATCCATGCCTCTTGTTATATAAACCAACTTGTATTTTAGCTGCTCCCTGCAAGACTTTCTGCACTGAGGCAGAGAAAAAAGAAAAGTTGTTTTAGAACCTCATGCTTATTTCATTTTTCATCTCAACATGCTGCTAAATTTATTAACTTCCGCGTGGACTACACCAACAAGAAAATGTTGATTTGCATTTGTACACTCACTAACCAAAAAGATGTGAAACTTATATTGTTTCAGCAATTCCAAATGTATATCCCAAGAATAACCAACTGCATAGAAAGCTGTCACCAACTCCATAGGGAGAAAAATTGAATTAACTATAAAATGTCCTGCAAAGGATACTTTACGACTTCACTTACCATGAAGATGTTCAGTAGTTCCTTTTTGTCAATAGAACCATTTCCATCAGCATCATACAGCTTAAAATACCACTTTAATTTTTGGTCCATTTTTCCTCGTACAAATAGATTTACAGCAGCAATAAACTCTACAAAGTCAATAAATCCATCCTGTGGAAAGCAAGGTGGAAAGAGAAATAAATATTTAAAAAGAACAATTGTTTTTTATTTGAGAAGTCATCATTTATGAGAACCTTATGTGCCATTGAATACAACCCACAAGATTTTAGCATAGGACTTTTCCCTGGTACGTCATTGAAAACAAAATACATAGGTAATGTGTATAGAAACAAACAACTTTAAATATATAGGTAAGCACCTTTTAGACAAAATGTCTATTTCTTATGCAGGAAAAAAAACATGGTTCTGAAATGCTGTGATGGAAGGCTGAGTCCTCACCACGGAGCCCCCTACAGTGGCTGTCTTCTCCTCGATATCTTTAAGTTTTTTTTGTCCACTTCGGGAAAAGACTGGGTACTAATTTTTAACAGAAGGAAAACATCAAGTAGCTAAAATCTGTACTCCTTTTTAGAGAAACTGGTGTATCATTTCGGATTGCTAAATTCCAGGACTCCTTTTAAGGATCCATCACTTTTGATATGGATCAAAATTTATGAGCCTCTTCTATAAAGATTTTTGTCATATTAGTCAATCTTAGTAAAGATTATTTAAGGGTTACATGATTAGGTAATTCCTCTCATCCTGTTTTAAATTTGTAAAAATTCTCAGTTGAAACAGAAACAGTCTGTGTTATTTTTAAGAACCATATACTTTAAATTCTGTTCAGCCAAATGCTCAACTATCCTAAGAAAAGCGTCCAGCTCTGGGTGTGTGACCCACTCTGCTATTTTCCCATGAGTTCAGATGTTGATGGTAGCACATCCAGCCCAAAGCATGCTGTCAGTTGCATTCTCTGGAATATTTGGGATGTCAAGTCCTATTTACAAAACCAGGATGTGACATAAGGTACCCATTTGCGTTGGAAATAAAGGGCCTTAGACTTATGGGTCTGTAAGGTGATATGTGTTTGCTTTGAGTCTCAAGTTTTTATGTCTAGTTCTACCAAGTCTGTAAGAAAAGCAACTGAGAAATCAAAGTCTGTTCGGCTGTTTCATGGCTTTTTTCATTCTTTCTTTCTTTCTTTTTTTTTAGACAACTACAACATCTCAGGTATTGGAAGCCAACGTGATAATAATCATTATAGCATTGTCTTCAAAATGTATTTAAATATACATTTAAATACAAGATGTACATTTAAAAATTTTCTACATTGTGGATGTTTTACCTCTATAGTAAAAAATATATATACATACATATATATGTGTGTGTGTGTGTGTGTGTGTATATATATATATATATATATATATATATTCAAAAAAAGAAAATACTTAAAACTCATTTCACTACATTTAAGTATTAGAGTTTTACATTTTACAATTTAGGCATCTTTACCCCATCGACAGCTTTAATACTTCTTAAGAGATAAGCTCTGCTAACAGATGGAAACCAGGTTGAATGAGTGTCCTAAAGGAAGTTTGTTGAAGTATACAAAATGTAAAGTGGTTTTACCTTTTCTCCACCTGCCTTTCCTATTGTTCATTACCACGACCTTATTAATCCCTAGCAGAACTATGGCTGAGACAAGGGAAATGTTATCCCAGAGTCAAAATTGATTTATAATATCACATCTCCAGATTTGGCAGGACATGACCAATATTTATCAGAAATAGGGCTGGCAGGTTCGGAAGATGTAACCTGGGTGGATGGTATCAACCAGGGGCACATCTGCTCCCAGGTCTTCCTCCTGTGTCTCAAGGGCTGACCAATCAATACAGCTGTTTCCTAGGTGGTTACTAGGCATGTTTACCAAACAGTCACAGAAGTACCCTCCCTGCGAAGACTGAGCTGGCTTGTTATAAAGTTGATCCTCCATGTTCCCATAAAAACCTGATATTTTATAGTGGTTTGTTTCACTTTACGAGTCCTGCTTCAGTGACCGCAATTTTTGGTGTCACCCCACGATGAATGGCAACAGGCTAGATTGAGCAATGTTGCCTTTAGAACATTTGGTACTTTACGATTAGGCCCAGTGGGTGGATGGCCCTAACACCTCCACTCAGGCTCTGAAAGCTCTGGGCAAACCATACCAGGAGATGAGCACTAATGTTTTTATTGTACGGTTTTAAAATGGAGAACCTGGTGAATCTACAGCCGAAGTTGATTATAGGTAAGGAAACCTTTCTATGTAGACAAGTACAGCTTCTTCAAAAGCATCCATAAGCAAAATATTTCCTGCTTTCATTTCAGCATTTTCTTATGTAGCCAAATTACTCCTCACAATCCACAGCCAACTCTTCTTTCCAGTTCTCTTTCTGTTAAGATTTTGCAGAAATTTGCATTGGTGAGATGACCCCAGTGAATGTGATTTAATAGCTTGTGTTAGTATTGGAAAGGGTTTTAGGTAAATGCTTGTTCTATAAATCAGAAAAAATATATATATAGTTTTCAATTAATCTATAGATTTCAAGGATGGGGGCAGAAGATAAGAGTCACAGAGATGATGAGGAGATGTCTCAGAAAATGTGACTAGAAAGAATAGCAAATGTCCAGAATCTTTGGGGAGAACCAAAGGAGCACTAAGTTCAGATGTTTTGCTTGAGCTACAGGATCTCCCGTGCACACAGAGCTGCCTGGGGATGCCTGACACCTACTGTCCTTGAGCCAGAGTGGGGTTCATAAACTACCTGCACAGAACCATGTGGTCACAATGAAATATGCAGATTCTTAGACCTTAACCGCAAACAACAGCATCAAAACTACTTGCGATGGGTTTTAAGAGTCTGCATTTTAAAATGTTCCTCAGGTGAGTCTTATGTATCCCAAGATTTGGGAACCACGGACGTAAGCTGTTTTTCTTATCCGTGTCTTTCTTTGTAGGCCTTATAATCTTCTAGCCATTTCTCCATGCGGTTATTGTAATTGTGACTTATTTTTACATGAATTTATGTAATCTTATAAGACTAATTAGAAAAATTATGGCCCACATGGTACCGTCTCAGAATAGTGGTATAGTCATACGAACACAGTCCAGCAATCAAACCTTAATTTCAAAATAACAGCAAGTCTTTATTTCATTTCTGGAACAAATACGAGTTGCACAGAATTTATGGATTCCTTTACAACATGACCTTCATCTCCCATCTGCTCTTTCACATACACCCTGCTGCTCAATCTTCAGCAATCTCCATTGCCCAGTTTCTTCGCTGCCAGCCCCAGCACAAAAACATTTTACCCTCTTACTCCACCAATGTTTCTCATAATTCTGCATCACAAAATCCTAAAATATTAGTTTGGCACTTAGAGGTTGAGGGAGGTGAGCAAAGTGCGAGCACACAAAGCCATTTTAGTGATCCTCAGGCAGGAAGAGTTTGGGAACACACATAGAAAAATAATTTTAAGCCCAACACATATATAGATTTATACAGCATGTTCTGAGGATGGAGCGAATTGCAGGGAAGAGTTAATGGGGCTCAAGATATGGAAGCATGATAGTTTCTCAGGCTCCTAAGGGAGTTCGGCTCCATTAATATGTTATAAATCATTTTGTAGATGGGGGTTAAAATGAGAGAGAGAAAAATATATATGGAACTTCAAATTTAAGCTTTCTTATGGTCTCTAAAATGTATGAAAACTATAAGGCATTCTTTTTACATCTATGAAGAAACTATGTATATAATATCAATGTGTATATATATATATACATATAATCTACATACATATATATACATATGATATATATATTCATAATATATATACATATAACATATATAATATCTTTTATATATACAGATAACATATTATATATGTATGTGTATATAGATATATATTAAAGAGATAAAGGTTTAGAAGTCTAATATAATAAAAAAAAAAAGGAAAATGAGATCCTGTAGTGCTTCTGTCCAACAGAAAATCCATAGGTGGAATATGTGGTCTCCAAGCAATAAAGCTTATATGGATATGAAAAATAATTACTTATTACTAAGAGCTACTATTTATATACAAAAAGCACACGTTTCAAGCACTGTGCTAGTCACTTTCCATGCATTATCTTCAATTCTAACAGCAACCTGACAGACAGCCTTGTTATTCTTATTTTACAGAGGAGAAAACTGATTGTCAGAGAAATTAAATAAACTAGATAAAGTAACAAAACTAGGATGTAGAAGAATCCAGGATTTAAACCCAGGCAGCTTTACTCTAAGACTTTCGTTCTCTGTACCACCCAATATTGCCCTCAAGACTTGTTACAACTGAATTCTCTATCTGGAAGAGTGTCTATACACTTGAATAGATTGATGTGCTCATGCAGTTTGTTGTTCTGGATTCCTGTGTGTGAGCTATTTGGTAACACAGTTGCCTAAAGTGAGGTAATTCTGAGTGTCTGAGATGCTTCACCTTGTGCTCCCTTCATATCTGGTGCTGCCCAAGTAAAGCTGGCCTGTGTGCTCTAAGCTGCTTAGCCTCAGGGAGACTTGTGAGACCAGAGGGCTCTGGGGGCCACCGCTTCCAGGCTCTTCTTCACCCTGCCCCCATAGCCATCTGGCTCTGGCTCAAGGACAAATGTTGTTCATTCTCCTCTTGCCTTCTCCTGTTCCCCAGTGTTTTTGATGAACATTTCTTTGGTCCATTTTGGAGTTTTTAGCTTCTCTCTGCCCAGGGGTTTAGCCTCCAGCACCACACAGACAACAACCTTTCCCTACCTATGGTTTTCCCAGGAAACTTACCCAGTTGCCCCTCCAGGACCTGAAGCATACATCCTGGTCTTGCTTTTGCTGATCCTGCTCTTAGTCTGTGCAGCTGGTCCTTCTTTTGGCTCAGCATTTCCTCTTCTTCAGGGCCACACTCTGCATTACAGCCCTGACAAACCTCTCCCGACTCTTTAAAATCTCTGGGTAAAATCTCACTGTAGATATCATCCAAAATGCCCAATATGGTCTCTCTCTCTCTCTCTCTCTCTCTCTCTCTCTCTCTCTCTCTCTCTCTCTACCTGAGTGACTTTGAGTCTGCTTTGAGTTTTGTCCCAGTGATGGAGCCACAAATTTGTAAACCAGGTAATGTCATCAGGAGAAGTTGGCTTCATTTTACTATTTTAAACCATAGAATTGCACCTCTGGAAACAGTCCTTCATTTTGCAGATGAGAGGTGGACTGGACTAGTAATAATAAGTATAATAATAATCAGAATGACAATGACAGCTG
This sequence comes from Rhinolophus sinicus, assembly GCF_057876585.1. Lineage (NCBI taxonomy): Eukaryota > Metazoa > Chordata > Mammalia > Chiroptera > Rhinolophidae > Rhinolophus > Rhinolophus sinicus. The sequence goes on along the minus strand of NC_142517.1, from coordinate 73,023,481 downwards.
TTGGTGTTGATGTAATACTTGCTATACATACAGTGCCAGGCATTGTGCTTTACACAGATGAGCTCATTTAGCCCTAACAAGGCCCTACACAGTATGGACCAAGAAGCATGTCATCCTGGGTTCTCGTAACACTAAGACCATGGAAATAGAAATGATTATTACAAAAACTAGTGATAAAACCTCAAATAATCCAAACCCAACAAAAATCCACCAAATTATAGTCCCAGATTTAATCTGTTTCCTCCCGTATCATTAACTTTCTGCTACTTTTCACAGAATCACTATCTGAAAAATTCATGAATTGCCACAGCCCCTAAGCTGAAGACATTTAGAGGTTTTCATTTTTTTACATGTGACACTTTTCACTGACATTTTACCAGCTGTGGTTGGTCAGTAACAACATAAGAAATGAAATGTCTGCTTGAAAATGGTCAGAAGTAAGGAAGCCCAGAGAGCTGGTATAAGCACATAATAGGATTGATCAACAATTGTCAGTGATGTTTAATTTGCATTTTAGGAACTGCAAAGAAAGTAGGCAGAATATAAGGGTCGCCTCTATCGTGTCAAATACATGTGAATACTTTTAAAATACTTTTGTGAATTTTAAAAATCTGTTGTTTTAAAATAATGTTATGTTCAGCATATACAACCTAGCCCATTTTCACCTACAGATGTTTATATTAACAACAAACACAGCCTCTCTATCAGCCACGGAATTGCTGGAACGTCCTGAGGAAGGACTCCCATCTGTAAGATGAGAAATATACAGCTCGCTTGGTAAATTGATTCTATAATATAATCTTTATACAGATCAGACACGGTTGTTCTTGACTTAACCATGAGTTCTGGGTCACAGGGCATCTCAAAATATTTACCAAACAAGCTCTTGACTATTAATAGGTTCCCTGGATATTAGTAGGAAGCCCTGACCATCTGCCCCCAGAATACAGCCAGATTAGCAGGTGTCCAACCCACTCTGAATGAGAGGCCAGCCTCACCTGTTTTGGGGGAAGCAAGATAATGAACTTGATCACTTATAAATGAGCTAACTATGGAAGACCTACCTAGGAATATAACAATGGCAGCCTTTTGCAAAGAAATTCCTGTTAGCCATTATGGTGTGTTTCCTCTTATAAGCACCTGTCTCCCTAAAGTGTTATTGCAACAGACAAAATAAAATCCAGCCTCACCCTAATTCAGTCAGCCTGTCTCCTAAGAGTGTTTTATTTCCCATGGAAGAGCCGGGATCTTTGTTCTCTAATGAGTAGTAAAAGTGAATAGAGGATATTGAAAATGGCAGAATAGACAGCAGAAAGTATATACAAGTAATACGCCATGTATTACTTGCTTCAAGCCCGTGTTTCTTTACTATGACTGTAACTAAAAGAATAGTCAGAGGAAGTGCTTCTGAATGAATAGTTCTGGACCCAGAATTCCCTTTTCATATGTACCCACAGCTCTTTGGTGACAGAAATGGGCCTAGAACCCAGTTTTCTGCCACTTTGTAATCTTTCTGGCATGGCAGCAGCGCTTATATTAGGTTGCACATGCGAACCACCTGGCAGCTTAAAACAAAGCATTGTTTTGATTCCGTTGGCCAGAGGAGGAGAGCCAGCCACTTGTATGTTTAATAATACCCCCAGGTGCTTCTAATATGCAGCCAGACTTGAGAAGCAGAAGTCCAACAGATTTTGCTAAAATATATAAGTTACAACAGGTTAAGTTTAAACGTATGTCAGGAAGCGCAGTTGATGCCTTTAACAGGTAAAATTCTGTGAGAGGCTCAGACAAAATTTTGGTAATTGATGGTAGTACATATGTGTAATGTGGGGACTCAACTCTTGTTTCTGGCAGGTGAATGCAGGATATGGTGAGGACGAAAAGGAACACCAGCGGGGCCACAGGTAGGAGGTTCTCGCTTGCAGCAGGTCGAAACACAAGAAGCAAACATCTGCCAGTACCCCAACAAGGGGTCTTCCTGCACCAGTCTCCCTGGCGGCCTGGCGAGACACAGGAAATAGAATCTACTCAATCCACACCATCTGCAATCCGTGCTTGCTAACCGCAATCCGCACTTGCTAGCCTAGCCACCACAGTTATATACAAAACAATAGTGGCTAATGGCCATCTGGTTACAGCTGATGGCCATCTAACAACCAGCCAGCACCTTTCCATGTGAGGCTGAGAGCCTGGAAACTGCTCTCTGGGACTCCATCCCTACAATATGGAAATGCTATGTCAATTATAAAGTGCTAAACAAATATGGGGTGTTTTATTATCACCAATAAATGCTCTCTGAGAGCTTCTGTACTTGTAGCTGTGAAGTTAGTAGCCTTGGTCTTTATACTTAAGAGATTGCAGCCTAATGGTTTACAAGCTAAGAGATGGTCATTTGTTTCCAGTAAATGTATCTGATGAATAACAGCAGTAATTGTGGTCTTCTTAGAGGCCAGACAGCCCAAAACACTGTTACAGACTTCAGGGCAGTCAGGGGGGTTAATGAGCAGCAGCAATTATGACACAAGTTCAAAGCTAATTTTTAAGGGCTCTCACACAAAAGGAAGCTAAAGAACCCGACAACAAAAGGTCACTTCTGAATTCCAAGTAGAGCTGGAGTTCCCGTATATGAGTCCTGATTAGATTAAGAAGACACTCAAAACTCTAAGATGATTCCCATTTAATTAATTACATTCTGTGACTGGCAACCATTGCAAGAGGCCAAAATTGCCTCAACCAGTACAAATGACTGTCTAAGGCACTCGGATCAATTAAAGATGAGAAATGGCGGGAAAGCAACCCCTGCCCCTGCAGGCATACTCTTTCATGTGGAAATGTAATTTGAGCTTGATAAAACAGTAGTTAATCTTCACTGTTATCAAACCTGTGGGGACCAAGGTCAAAGACATCGGCATTTTGCAGATAAACATATCATCCCTTTAAGGGCTGTCTTGCCCATTTCTTCTTTTTTCTTAAATTAAAGTTTATTGGGGTGACAATTATTAGTAAAGTTACATAGGTTTCAGGTGTACAATTCTGTAATACATCACCTATAGATCACATTGTGTGACCATTTTTTCAAAGTTTTCTCCTATATTATTTCATATGAGCTCAGTGAAATGTAGGCAGGCTTCAGTTTTAGAACTGAAGACTTTTGACACGGAGGGGTTATGAGCCTTGTAACGATTACACACAGCAATAAAGAAGCCTGACCCGACCCCGGCCAGCCTCCCGAGCTTCTACTCCTCCCGAGGTGCTGCCTCCACTGTCCCCATGATGGCCTGTGATTCACACCATAAAGAGATTCACACACGGGCTCATTTAAAAATAGCAAGGACTTCTGATACATTAAGCTAAGGTTTGATTTGTGAACACATTTATAGGTAAACTAATCACATAGATGGTAGTAATCACATATTAAATCCCGTAGCTTACCACTTATCCTCACTTTTCTTTCTGTTAACAGCCTAATCACCTATGTTTCTAAGAATTCACTCACCATTCCCTCACTCTTGATTCCCAGGATTTGTCCGAAGCTGCTCATTTAAATAACCTAAGGACTTCCTTTGGCTGTGTTTTTTTTTTAAATCCTCATGTTTAGAGGGATCCTAAATCTGTTCTGACCACTGCTTTTCTGCTTCAAACTATCACTCCATTTATGGTTTGAGTTCCAAACCCATAAATTCAGAGAAACAATTTTATTTCCCTTGTGAGATTTTGGAGCCTTACCAGAGGCAAATCTTCTGACAAGTGTTTTAGGTCCATCTCCCTGTCCCACCTCTATTCCTTCTATTCTAACCATTGCTTTTATTACCCCTTTCTGCCTATTAGAAAAGGCCTCATCCCTGACCTCCTGCCAAATGATTATTCTTAGATCATTTTTGATCCAGTTTAAGAGCTGACAATGGCATTCGGTTTGGATAAAACCCAGATGCCGAGGTATAGCCCTGAGGGCCATACATTTACTTTCATACCTATTACAGGAGAAAGAACATAGACCAGGAGCCAGAGGGATTGAAGGCTGACTTTCTTCTCTAAGATTCTCTAAGCAAGTCGCTATTGGTACCTCAGTGCTCTAAATGCCTCATTTTTTAGTTATCATGTAAGAATAAATGCAGTCCCAACAACAGGCTGGTTAGCTATATGGAGCAAAAAACGCAGATGAGGCACCTGGAGTTTGTAGTCCCCAGTTATGCTCTAGCAGTAACCCTCTGCCTTCGTTAAATCTAAGTGACATCTACTTTATGCCACTGTGAGAGGTGTCTGGTCTGGGGAAGCAAACAGGATTTGAAGAGGATGATGAATTCTTCATTTTTATTCTTCATTATTTCTGCACTGTTGTTTCATGAGGATGAATTCATGCACCATTTGCACTTAAAAAGAGAAAGGGAACATGAAGAATCGCAAATTGAAGAGCTAGTGTGAAGCAGTGTGGCTGGAGTGCAAAAGGTACAGGATGAAAAGCCATGCTAGGTGCTCCTGCATCGCCAGGCTCTGCCTGGACTTCAGCAGAGCCCAAGTTCAGTTCAGTTTCATGCACTCTGTACTCGAGTGTGCATGGAGCCCTGAGCGCATGTTCTTGTCTAGTATAGGAAGTAGTTTCCATGGAACTGGGTGTTTTGCTTTAATCTCCAGGTGAAGCATGTGTATGTCTAGGTGAGAATAGTGCAGGGCCTGTCCTCTTTCACTGCCTCTTGGGAAGCAGCAACAATATCTAGATTTTCACAGTGTTTCTTCTTTTTGGAATATCTCTGCTGGCCCAGACCCAGCTCTAATGCTTACCAACCTTTCATCAGCTTCATTAGGCAACGACTCACTTTCCCTAGCAAATCAATGGCACAAATGGGGGAAAGGAAGTAGTTAGGGAACTATTATAGAAAAAAACAGACTTAAGAGTGATAACCACCAATTTCCATGTATGAACACATAAGTTTGATTTGGATCAAACTCAAATCAAAGCAACAAAAAAGTATGCTCGAGACAATATAGAAATTTTGCCCATAGACTACTATATGACATTAGGAATTATTTCACCTTCTGAAGAATATAGTTAATAATATTGTGGTAAGTTTACATGGTGACAAATAATTACTAGACTACGTGTGGTGGTCACATTGTAAGGTATATAAATGTCAAATCACTATATTGTACACCTGAAACTAATATTGTATACTTACTATATTTAAAAAAAGGAAATTGTAGTTTGAAAATAGAAAAATAGTTATTGTCACCTTTGTTATGTATGATAATGGCATATTAGTTATGCTTTAAAAGAGTCTTTATTGTTAAAGATGAATAATAAAGTATTTACAGATGAAATCATATTATGTTTGAGTGGTTTTCTTTTCTTTTAAAAAATCCAGAAAAACATGTAAGAGGACAGATAAAACAAAAATATCAAAATTTTGATACTTGTTGAAGACAATTTACACATTTGCATATGTGTAAAATTTTCATTAAAAAATTTAAGTTGCTTCATTTTAAATTTGAATAGTTTTCCTTGTACTTAGCCTTGTTAATTTTTTGAAAATGCACCATCAGATTGGTTAAATATCAATTGTTTTTGAAGTCCTCATAGTAGATAATCCATCAATGCCATTTTTTCATGTCTTCCTCCTGAGTCCCCCTTCTTCCTTATCCGTCTGGATTAGCAGCACACTGGGCTTTCTGCATAGCTTTTAGTCTAGACTTTCCTTCTCCATGATCCTGGGCTGCCATATCTGTTTATCTGTTTTTCCTATGTTGGACTCACTCTCTCCCTCTTTGTTGATAGATTCCCTGATTTTGCTAGAGCACCTGCTCCAGTAGCTTCCTAAGATAAAGTAAATGTGAAGCAAATTATTTAGTTCTTGAATGTCTTTATTCTCTGCTCACATTTGATTTGGCCTGGTATTTTTCTCCTCAGAATTTTGGAGGCATTTCTCCATTTACTTGTATTTTTAGCTTCCTGTGTATGTATTAAGAGGCTCAAGGCTATTTTGATTTTGATTTTCCCCTTTTTAAAAATATTTTAGGATCTTCTCTTTATCTCTGTTGTTATAAAATTTCTCATCATATACTATAGATTGATTTCTTTCTTTTTATTATGCTGGGCCCTTGGAATATGTCTGATAAGTCTGGGAAATTTTTCTGGTTTGTTTTATTATAATCTTACTTTTTTCCCTGGGCTCTTTTTCTGTGACTCTTATTCATAGGATGTTAGACCTATTAATGCCAATTTTCAGATTTCATTTGTAGAAATGCTCCATGGAAGGAAATAGGAAGTCAGGGCTGATTGGGCGAGATGTCAGACCAAAATGTTAGTCTGACCCAGGAGAAGAAGAGAGCGAGAGGAAGTTGGGTAGCAAGTGTCTTATACATTCCTGAAATCTACGTTTTGAGAAAGCTGCCAAGAAATCCTTGAGCCAAAGTCAGTGGACAAGGATCCCCTGTCTCTTAGAAATGATTTAGCCTTATTATTTCTGCTGTACAATCATTGGTGGTAATCTTAACCCAGGCACAGACTCAACACAAGTGCAAGGATGGATCTCAAAGTGATGCACCTGGACCCTATTAATTGCCTTCCTTGGTGGTCTGAGGTGACAACTGCAAAGAGGGTTCTATTATCACGTGATGTTGAATGCATTTGCTTATGTACTGTGCCCAGAAAAATGTCAGGCACATTATAAGCACTCAGAAAGCGTTAACTATGGTTACTGAGTGCCATGGAGAAGCCTGCAAGTGTGTGGTTAGCCAAATAAATTGTTATAAACTTTGTTCTAAACTTCAGAATCTATTTACTTTTACTTTATGCACTGTTCTAATAAGCTTGGTTAAACTGAGATAAGCCAAAGCCAGGTTAGCAATGGCAGACTAAAAAGAGATTGGAAGCTTATTAGTATAACAATCATAAAGTTGGGAAAGGCGCATTTGACAGCAGGAAAAGAGACAGACAAACAACAAAAAGCAAACACAACAAAAGCACATATTTTCAGGATTTTTAACATTAGGAAAGTTAGCCCCAGCAGCTTCAGTAGGCATGAATGCTTCAGGGTATTTCATAAATGTAACAACAGATGTTCATAATAATGTCTATTATCAAGAAAACGTTTTACTGGTACTTTGAGGAAGCAGGAAAGCATAAAGTGCATTTCAAATGATTTTCATCTAGAATAGTTAAAACTGCAGAGGAGCTCCACTAGAAAGAGTAAATCCTCTGGGATTCTGGACAGCTGATTGTTTTATTCATCTAATTAAATATATGGCTTTTTGGTTTTCCTACGCATAATTGCATATTATTTTTTACTACCACTTGTTAATGAACAATCCTTACCCTTCTCATTCTACAACCTGATTTCATATTGAGATTCCCCTCACCTTTGATGGCATTCATCATCACTGCCTAGGTTGCTTCCTTCCTAAGCAAACAAAAAATCTCTGTGATAAATCATGAAAACCAGCAGAACTTCCAAGTCATTTAAATTAAGCTCCTGAGATACGCTTGGCCATGCCATGACTGTCACCAAGGGGACTCTCACTCCAACAGCACACATGCCCCGGGCTGCCTGTTTGGACAACGTCTGGACCTGCTTCCCGACACCCAGCCGGCTGCAGTGTGACAGCGCTTCCTTGTTTGTACCCAGCACTCCTTTTCACGTGTGCCTGCTCTTGCATATGAACCACCGACACACACTGAGCTTTCACGAACATTGGGCTAACAACAAATAGCTGTCGTGGGACATGACATCAATGCCTTTGGAGAATAACTGAAGAACTTGATGATAGCTTATCTCCTAACCTCTCAGGAGTACTGTCAGAGTCTGAAAAGCTGCTGTCTACAACCGACTTCCATTGTGAAATTGGGTTGCTTACAGCAGGCAAAGTGGGACAGCCGCAGCCATACAAAGGGTGAAACAGAGAGGGACAGAGGGAGGGAAGAAGGGAGAGAGACAGAAAAAGGGGGAGACAGAGTGAGAGCGCACACACTGAGAGATAACGTGCATAGTCAAAGAGACAACATGCAATGTGCACATAGTATCTGGTCTTAGTTCAGGCTACTATAACAAAAAAATACCATAGATTGGGCAGTTTAAACCACAGAGATTTATTTCTCACAGTTCTTTAGGTGGGGAAGTCCAAGATCAAGCCACAGGAAGATTCAGTGTCTGGTGAGGGCCCACTTCTTGGTGCACAGACAACTGTCTTCTCACTGTCTTCACCTGGGGGAAGGGGCGAAGAAACTCTCGGAGTGGGGGGGGGGTTCTTTATAAGAGCAGTAATCCCATTCATGTAGGTTCTTCCCTTGTGACTCAACCACCTCCCAAAGACCTCACCTCCAAATCCCATCATATTGGGGTTTAGATTTCAACATATGAATTTGAGGTGGCTCATTCAGTCTATAGCACACCTGGAAGGTATTTCAGAGTTAAGAATGAAAGCACAATCTTCTCATTTTCCCACCAATTTGTAAGTTCCTTGGGGACAGAGCTCTGCTTGCTTGCAACTAGTCTAAGTAAAATTTATGAGGAAAATACGGTCATGCTGAGTAGGCAGTGCTTAATTCAAGTTTGATAACAAAGAACAATAATGTCAAAAAAAAAAATCTGTTCCTGACATTGCTACAAAGATTAAATTAATTTCACACAGGTTTAATCTTCCCCAGTTCTTGGCTGTTACCTCCTTTTATATCATCTCCTTTTTGGCTTTGGAAAAGGGCTCAAAGGGCTGTGCTAGTTTCCATACATCCTAAAGGACAGCCAGTTGTTTCAATTTATTGCATTAATTATCCCTCTTTCTCTTCTATTATCATGTATAGACTTCTAAAGCCATTTGTTTTTCTATGAGTAGTATTTCTCCTTTCCCTTTTATTCTAGGTGGCATTAGCACATTTTGAAATATACAGATTTACAGGTAAAATAACCAAAATGCATAAGGAAAGCAGAAAGGAAGAACTTCAGCCTTGTATTTCATATTGTTCCTCTTTTTGTCTTATTTTTTGTATTCCATATTTTTTCTCATTTTCATGTTTTTTTCAGGACACGAGATTAAATGTGTTGCAACTCCTCAGGAGGGAGTAAATTCAAGACAATAGTTGAGTGACAATTTTTAAAAACAAAAATGTATGTGAATTTAAAACTATAAATTTTGTTTTTCCCCAAACTAAATTGGTCAGATATGGAAAAAAAAAAGAGCATTATAAAGCATTCCAACTTTTGGGTTGAGCACGAAACCATGTTGGGCTAATTTGTATTGATTTTACCTGCCAATCTAGATGCAATCACACTTTTAAAAGTAGATTCCTACAATTTGCTTTTCTATAAAATGTCACCAATGCATTAACTACTTTGAAAACAGTCTTTGTAAGTCAATCTGCACATATTAGATTTGTTTAAACAATAGCATTAGAATTCCATGCTGAGATTTAATTTTAAAATAACTCCCTACATGCAGAACATTTCCAAGGGCAGAGAGGTTAGTACCCAATTATTTTCATGCCGTCAATGCTAAATGTGTTTAATAACTCACTTACCTACAAGCTATGGGTTCTCTGAAGACCTTCCCATTCCATGCAGGGGCACATGTTTACCTCAGGCTATTTTATATTTTTAAAAAGGAAAAATGCAGAACCATAGCCAAAGGAAAAGAAATAGGTCTTACCTTGTTCATGTCAAAGGTATTATAGACTTGATCAACATGTTGATTGGCCTTTTGATTCAGACCTGTCAGACCCAAGAATGTCTTAAATTCATGCAGTGTTTGCAGGCCGGATGGATATTCCATCATAAATTTTCTGTACCACACATAGGTCTCTTTAGCAGGAATTGTTGTCTGACCTCTAGCTGTAGATTTGCTGTTTCCCATCGTGACTCAGTCTACAGCTTTTTCTCAGGTTGTTTTCGGGAAGGGTCTCCCTGTACTTAGTCCCTCACTCTTCACTAAAACTTGAGACTAACATATGCCATGAGAAAGCTACTCTAAACCTCTTACAGCTACAGGCTAAATAAGAACAGAAAGCCAGTGAGATTAACTCATCTGAACAGTTGTAAGACTAGGGCATTTATCACTAACTGATGAGATTGTGCTTACTTTCTATTCAGAGATACAGTTTTCTGTGGAGGGCAAAGGCACTATTTTAGACAGGGTAATCCTTGCTATATTGTTAGTCATAAATTCTGCCTACATCATGGAGTGACTCAGTGCCGTCTAATGGAAGAACTTTTAGTTGCAATCAGGAAGCCGGGGTTCTAGGCTTTGTTTGCCACTTACTAACTACATTGACATATAACTTATGTTCACCAGTCTCAGTCTTCCCATCTGTAAAACAGTAACAAGAGTATTTGCCTTTTCACACCTAAATATTACGAAGATCAATTTAGAGGAAGCACATTTTTTAAAACCATGGAAAAATTATACATTCTGAGTATTATTGAATTATAAGTCTATGTATAGGAGAGAGAAATGGTAAGAGATAACCATATTATTAGTAGTTAAAAAAAAAGTTGTAGTGTAATAGGCAGAAGAGTGTGGTTTGCAGATAAAGGAACATATTGGACTGTATCTTCTGGCATTGTTCTTGCCTTCCTCCCCCTCCTCGGCGGCCCTCTTGCCCACTGTTCTGTCTTTTCTCTCTCAAGTCTACATCTACCCATGGCCTCGGCCTGCGAGTTTTATTCTACTCCAATTCCCAAGCTAACCTTGTCTGAGCCAAGCCCCAATTGCAGTGGACTTGGGAACTGAGCTAATGGGCATAAAACTGTATCCATGTTCCAGTAATGGAACTGAATTGCCCATGTGGCCCTCAAGCCATCTTGCTACCAACCATACTTAGGAGTAAAAGAATTATTTCCACCTAGGGTCATCTGGTCCCAAGTTTGCTTCTTCTTGCCCAACCTTACTCAATTTCTCCCCCAATTCCCACATTGACTCAGCTCATAAGTCTGGTCTCTGCCTTAGGCTCTATTCCTTAGTCCTAACTGATTATCTGTTTAAAAACCCAGATTCCCCAAGAACAGAAGAACAGAAGCCATTGGGGCCTAAATTAACGCTTTGATGAGAAGTGGGGATGGTTAGGGTGAATATGATTACTTTTGTTTCAAACGTACCAATGTAGATTTTTAATAGAAAATTTCTGTTTCATATTTACAGTTAAATAACAGGTTCTCAATAAGGTCACAGGAATTTGGAACTTATTCATTTGGAAGTATTACTTGAAACCATTAGAGTAGATGAGATTTCTTATGCAGAATAAAAAGAAAGATGAGATAATGAGAAGTCAGCCCTAGGGAATAATCAGTTAGGAAATAGAAGAAATATCCTGTTAGAATCTTCAAAAACCATTCTCTGGGGAAGTCCCTCTTCATGATCTTTCTAAATGGCTGCCAGAAGGATATTCAGAGGCACTGACTTCTTATCACCATTAGCATTTATTAATTACCAATTTCTAGATTAAAGGAAGAATGGATAGTAATGATGGCAGAGGAAGGTAATGAAAGTTTTCCAGGGACCAAAAATATCCCTTGTGGAAGAAAACCTTTGGGTAGGTCAAGAGTACAAGGACCCGAGATCCAGACACTGTGCTTCTTCATATACATTAATGCTTTTTCAAAAATCTGCATAATGATTACTTGCTGATACAGGAAAAAAAATCTTTAAAACCATTATAAATAGTATGATAATTCTTATATTGGATACAATACTGATATCCAGAAGTCAGGAGTCTTAAAGCACTAATCAGTTATAAGATAATGGGAAAAGAATTTATAACAGATCAAAGAATAAATCTAATTAATTACAATAAATATAACTAGAATGTGCTACATGTGTTTGAAGAAAAATTTTAAATGCTAATATAGGGCACCAATGAAGACTTAAACGTATAGAAAGGCATATTTTTGTTTGGTCTTGGGTAGGAAGACATGGTATTTTTTTAAAAAGGCATTCTCTCTATCTTGATTTATACTATGATCATAAACCCAACAAAATACAAATAAAATTTGAGAGGTGACTAGAAATGCTAAATCTAAGTTTGAATGAAAATTAAACATGCAAGGATATACAAGTAAATTTTGAAATGTAAAATTATTGACTAGCCCTACCCAAACAACATGGGTCTGACGTGAGAAAAAATGAAACAATCAATGAAAAAAATAGTTTTTTTGTTGTTTTTTTTTTAGAACTCAGCACAAATACAATTAGGAATTAAACATGCTTTTGGCACTGTAGAGCAGTGTGGGGAAATGGGGAAAGATTGATTATTCACTTAATAATTCTGGGACAATACTATGGCAATCTGGAAAAACACACAATATTAAAATTTTAACTTACTCCTTACACCAAAATAAATTCTAAATGAATCAAAGTTTTAACAATATAATTATTAAAATCATTATAAGAAAACAAAGTAAAATTTCTTTATACTTTCAGCATTAGGAAGTCCTCTCTAAATATGACTACAAACCCCAAAAGCCATAAACAAAAAACTAAACCAAAATTTTAAAAATCCTGTATGGCTCAAAACATTATAAATATTTTTTACAACAAAAGAACAAGACAAACAAATGAGAAACAGAAACTCATAGACACAGACAATAGTTTAGTGGTTACCAGAGGGTAAGGGGGGTGGGGGGTGGGAGGGTAAGGGGGATCAAATATGTGGTGATGGAAGGAGAACTGATTCTGGGTGATGAACACACAATGGGATTTATAGATGACATAATACAGAATTGTACACCTGAAATCTATGTAATTTTACTAACAATTGTCACCCCAATAAATTTAATAAAATAAAATAAAAATATTTTTTAATGAAAAATTATGAGAAAATATTTGTAATACATATAATATTAATAAGATAATTTCCCTAATATGAAAATAGTTCCTATAAATCAGTAACAAAATACCACCAAGTAGGAAAAAGGACAAAGGCCAAATTTAAAAATTCAAATTAATTTTAAACATGAAGAGATACTCAACCTTACTCATAAGAAATATACATTAAAGCTACAAGGGTATATCGCTTTTCATCTTTTGATCAGCAAGATAAGAAAGTTTGATAATTCATTGGGTATATAAAGGTATGAAGAAACAGGCACTCATACATTGCTGGGGAGTATATATTAATAAAATTTTTTGGAATGCTATTAGGCAGTAATTATCAATAATAAACTGTACACATGCTTTGACCCAGCAATTCAACTTCTGAGATATATTTAACAGATATAATTGCACATATGTGAAATGAACATATTTAAAAGAATATTCTCTGTTGTGTGCATGTAAATCCAAAAGGATGGGAAAAATGTAAACATCCATTGAAAAGAGAATAGTTAAATAAATTTTGGTATGTCCAGGGAATGGAATAATAAGGAGCAGTCAACGATAATGAGACAGCTCTACATATACTGATCCTGATATGGAAGGATCTTGAAGGTATATTAAGCGGAAAAAGCAACAGCATTTTTTGGATGCTATTACATCTAAATTTACGAGTGTATCTATGCAATTATTTATATGGTTTTATATACATTGATGGTATTTGGATGTATTCACAAGTAACTGGTGAAAGCATGCCTCTTGAGAAGAGCAACTAAGTGCCTGAAGACAAGCATTAGATGAAGACTTCGCCGTATTCCACTTCACATGTTCTGAATTTTATACTCTGTGCATGTACATAAAACTAAAATTATACAATTCCACAAACAAATACTAAACGTTTATTGTTTTTGTATGAGGTTACAGACATTTCTAAACAAACAAAATAATCAGTTATCAAAGAAAATGTAAAAATACGATTCCTCATATATGTATAAATGTAAAAACACAATTCTTACATATGTTTAATATGTGTTTACATACTTAGGAGATCTGTTATTTTACTATAACTCAACAATAAAATTATATAAACTGTAACTCAAAGTTGTTTGAGGATTTCTATTTTCTGCTTTACCAAGTATTGGCCGTACTGGAGAAAAAGGCATAACATCTGTCTTTTCCAACACAAGTTTCTAGAGGAGGTGATTCTGTAGGCTTTCATGTATTGATTTTGAAAACCACTGTTTTCCAGTTTTTAGTCTTTTAAGTGAAAACAAAATTTAAGCTAAAATGACATTTCCATTTTAGTAGCTCACATGGGGATTAGAGAACTCTAGAAACAATTTCTGAAAGAACAGGAAGAGTTAGAGAACAAGACTGGGAAATATGGAAATTACCAATCATTCTCCATTTCTAAAGAGCACACAATTTCTTTAGTGTTAAACAGGATGAACTTCACAATAACAAGTACAAAGGGAAATACTCTTTGAAAAGAATCTTCCTTTTTCTTATTAGCATTTTAAAAATGGGACTGTCTTTCCTGACTTTCAGTTTTGAGAAGTACTTTCATTTTTTTTCTAAAGGGAGACTATGTCCTGTATCTGCAGTTCCTTTATTTAAAGTGTTCCGAAAAAGGAGATTATCTTCTTTAAGCAAAGCTTCTAAATAAGTGTCAATCTGCTCCAAGTCTCCTGCTGGACTGCCCTGAAAAAGAGAAGCAACAATCATAGCAGGGGAAGAAGCTATAGGATTTATTGCTGTAATCTGGGAGGCCTCTGCACAGTCCTCCCTAAGATTCACGTAGCAATGCAACCCACCTTGCATTTGAATAATGCTTTCAGCTTTTCAAGATGTTTTCACATTTAATCTCATTTTATGCTCATAAGTGGTTAGTAATGTGGATTATTATTTTTCTTCTTTAGTGGAGATTAGTTCAACTGTTGTTTTTTTCCCTTCTATTTAATTACTTGGTATATTCCTAAAACTCGTCTCATCCTTCTCTGTTGTAGGCTCTCATCTCCCATTTTAAAAATTCAGGAATCTTTAGCCTTACAGATAAAACAGACAAGTAGGAAAATGCTGACTTCTCTGTTTCTCCTCTTTCCTCTATAGCGTCTTTTTCCACAACCCTTGTCTTTCTGCCCTCATTTGTTCCCTTTTCTGCCTTTCCCCCCAGATCTTTAAATTAATTTCATGCTCTCCTTCCCTGGGCTTCTTGATTCATGAACAGCTGGACAACTGCTCCCTCTTTAAATTTCAGTCCCCTCAAGCCCAATCATAGCATCAACTTACTCTCTAACTGAGCTGATGGGTAAGAGAATTTTTAGGAAAGACCATTCAGAAACAATCCCACTTCTATTATTGTTCCCAATATGTGCCTGGCACCACCATTCTAGTTTCTCCATCCCTTATCTGGTTCCATTAACTGTGCTTCTGCTTTGCTCCCTATGCCTTAGATTTGATCAGTCCTCTAACAAGGCTGCACTGTATTGAGTCCCTGCTTTGTGACTGGGGTCCTGATTCTGCAGATGGGTTTCCACGATATTGATAGTCACCGAAATTTCCAAATATTCACTGAGCCTGAGGAATACCCTATGTGACTCTTCCTGAAACTGACCATTCTTGGTCTGTTCAGCCAAGTCGAATGCAACCCACCTTGCATTTGGCTACTGCTCTGTACCTCATGGACTAGACTTCCTACTAGGGGGGTTCTGTCCCCAGCTTCTACATGTGGTTGCCCCACTCCATCTGCTTCGGGTCCACCTCATCTCACGTCTGTGCTCTATTCCACTGCAGATGCTCTGGCAATCAGAGACAGTGAAAAAGGAAATTTCAAGTTGGGGATGAGAGTAAATATATTTGGGCGGGAGCCCTTTAACTACTTCTCCAATTATACTAGACAAAGTGTTTCATATTCTTCAGGCTAAAACCCTCCTATCCTTACTAAACTTTGTGAATAAAGCAAATTAAATTAGTATAATTACCCTGACTATTATGGGAGAGAACCCAGGGATTTGGCATAGAAGGTAGAGCAAATTATTCTTCTTTCATTTTTTTCCCTAGCCAAACATAGATTTGACATTCTAACAACCAACAATTTTTATGAACTTTTTTGATAGAGTGTGGTATTCAATTTCTATGACATAGAATTTCTTTGGTCTCTCTAGTTTTTCTTGTTAGTGCAACAAGTATCACTGAAACTTTACCATGTACCAGGCTTTCTATCAGACCTTATACACATAAAAATATTCCCCACCCTTTAGAGTCCCAAGAACCAAAAGGAGCTCCACTCAAATCCACTTACAGCAATAAACTCAAATAATAGGTTTAGTTAGTATTGTCAATAGACGCACACACACAAAATTACCATTATATGGAAAGCACATTAACTGTCCTTTTTTAATTTAATAATGAAGCATTTTAATTACTGCCTAGACCACCCAAATACATGGGGATCTCCTCTTTTGGCTCTATACTTCAATTAAACAAAAATATTTTCTGCATTTTACTCTGTATTTAACATAGGATAATTCCCAGAGAAACCAAAAGATGTGTATTTTTTGAAGGAAGAATGGACTCTGTCCTTGAAATGTTCACAGCCAGGACGGAAACCCAGGCAGTCTGGCTTCAAAGTCCTTGCTCATCACGTACTACACTGGTGTACAGCGAGTTTCCCTGTCTCTCCCCAAGCCCCTTCCCAGGCAAGGCAACCCTTCAGCCCTCCAGTCAGGGCTCTCTGCAGGGGCCTCAGCTTCCGCCTCTTATCCACACAGCCCACACAGGGCCCGTGAACTTCCCAGACTCAGGGCCTCTTCTGAGGAAAATGCCATGTGCTTCCTAGCTCACTGTTGATTTCTCAATTTATTTCTAACATCTACAGAAAGACGTTTCAACTTTGGCTATGAATTTTTATTTTTATTTTTTTGATGCATTCTATCTAACATTTCTATGTGCTGTAGTAGAAGATGGGCCTTTCCTCACCAGCTCAATCTATCATAGAAGCGGAATTCTTTATACATTAAAATATACAAACAATAATCCATACTTTCTGACCTCTCCAATTTCTCCTCTAAGATTAGAGGAGTCGATTTTTAATGTATTAGGATAAAATTAAATGAACGTATTTTGCTGTCAGAAAAAAAAAAAAGCAATATTTCCCACTAGAGACATGCTATTGAGGAGACACTGAGGGTAATCAAACTATATCAACAGCACAGGAAACGATTCTGATTTTGTCAAGAGAAAAAAATAATAGATCTTTAAAAAATGTTCTAATATATACTTTCAAAGTTCACTTATTTATGATTCCCTTATCCTTATAGGAAGAGTAAGGGCTAGGTTAAGTGACTTGTCCAAGGTCAATAAATGAATGACAACGTTAGAAGAGGAAACTAGCTGAATGCTCTTCCCACAAAGTATATTCCTACCACTGAAATAAAATTTCATCACTTACCAGCTGAAGTTTTTGTAACAATGCTGCCAGCTTTACACGAAGATTATTCAGTTTATCTTCAGTAACTTTTCTTTTTTTTTCACATTGCATGAGAGATATTTCATTAATCACCCCTCTTCTATTAGCATCGTAGATAATAGACTGCATTTTTCTCTTCAGGTTTTTTTCATATTGGACCATGTAAATCTTCTGGATCTGGGAATGTTTTTAAAAACAGTTTTAGGATATTTTTAAAATTTACTTTTCCCTCTAATATCAGACAGAAATTTCACATTTCAATTATGCACACATCTACCAAGTGTCAACTCCATATTATTAGTGGAATAAATTTAAGAATGTTGATACTCTTAAGGAACTTAAAATCTGATGGAAGAGGAAAAGAGAAGAGGTGAAATGTACAACAGTCCAGTAACTATTATATAAGGACAGAGTCACACCCATGCATTCCTTTGCTTTGGAACGAAGAAGGAACTCAGTAATGGTTGAATTTGTTCTCTCACTAGTGATACCAACTTATTCAAGACACCAAGTGGGCAGGCACCTGTAACTCTCTCTCCACAGAACCAGTAACTCATAGACAATGACAGAATGGCCAGCCACTCAGGGGTTTCATGGCAGATAATGTCATGTTATTTATAACTCGAGTATGTAGCACCTGAGTAGCACAAAAACTATATATAGTAGGAGGCATTCCTGTTCTGTCACTCTCTTTGGATTTCTTTTCCTGATGCAAAGAGTGTGGTCATACTTATGCATATGACCCTCGCTAATTTAAGAGCCTTGGTTGTTTTCCAAGAGCTCATGTTGTGCTTGAGGTACTCACAAAATAGAAAGGGGTAATGAAGAGGCCAAATACTTCAATTGCAAAATGACATTAATTGCTTGTATCAACATTTTGAGAGGGCCAGGGTATAGTCTGAGAAAAGAGATACAGGGCAAATCCTGTTTTCAGAAACACTTGAATGTTTCTGTAGTAAGGAGATTTCTGTGTTCTAATATGACTCACTGGGTTACCAGGAAAATTATAAGGTAGCTCATTTATCTTCTGGGTCTGCCTTTCCCCTCTTCCCACTCCTGTACCATATTCATTAATATGTGTAGGCCCTTTCCAGACATTGTTCACAATCATCAACTTCATCATGAATTCTCCTTTCTATAAAATACTTTAAACAAACAAACAAAAACTCTTAAATATTTTAAGTTCTCTTTTAAGAGGCATTCATCAACTGCTTCCTAAATTTAAGGCATTGAATTTAACTATAGGTGATACAAAGATATATAAGGTTCAGTCTTTACCCTCCAGAAGCTTCTAAAGAATGAGATAATACAAGTAATGCAAACATTATATTTTATGGGAGAAACTGCATTGTGTCCCCAAGTAAGATACAGATATTATTAGAGTTGAGAGAAGGGTGTGGATTCTCCGTTAAATTAAGAAAGAGCATTAAAGTCCTTACTTAAAATATTTGCCTTGGATTTATGCAATTATTTATGCTTTTCATGGGCTATTAATTGAGATGAGTATTTGGGAGCAGGGATCCAAACACCCATAGTGACAAACACTGGCCATATAGTGTGTGTACACACACACACACACACACACACACACACAAATGTAGTCTGTTAAAGGTGAGACTTACTTGTGAGGTGTGTAGATTTGCCATATAAAGACGTTTTAGATTTTTAGTCTTAAACTTCCTGAAAGCTTGTGTGAAGCCCCAAGAATTAGACTCTGAAAGCCTTGACCTACTTCTATCTATTTTTACCTTATTTCTTGAGTTCTAGCCTCATTCTTCCAGGAATATACCAGGCTCATTCCTGCATCAGGCCCTTTGCCCCTGCTGTTTTCTCTGTTTGGTAAGTTCGATCCCTGGTCTACACTCTTTAACTCAGGTCTGTGTTGAAACATAGCTCAGATATTCCATGCTCACCTGAAATACCTTCCCCTTTCCCAACACATACCATCATTGTGTGCCCCCTGGCTCTGCAGTTATGTTATGGCACATCACATTACACGTTTATTTATGTGTTTAGTATCTATCATTATGTGACACTATCATTATGTGACACTGCATTGTATTTTATTTATGTGTTTGCTATCTATTTCTCTAGAATGTAACCTCAAAAAACATAGGTTTTGTTCACCTCTGTATTTCCAATGCCTGCTACACAGTGAACCCTAAATAGTGAGGAGTTAGGAGAGCAGAAGTGCAGCATTCATATGGGGGGTTTCAGACACCTCGCCCAATCCTGCTTTGAAATCCAGGCTACATTCTGAGATCTTGGAGGGAAATCCACTTTTGAACGTCCTGGATTCAACCTACCAGAAGCTGATGACTTACAACTAAGGCACAACCACCCTCTCCAGGAAGCTTCACAGATGCTTCCCGGGAAGGCTCGGTCAAGCCCAGGGAATGACATCTCCCATGGCCTACAGGTGGAGTAGGGTAAATAATTCAACTCAGCTGTAATAATTCAATGATCTAGGACAGGGTCATAGATAGTCCAGCCACTTATAGTTCTTAGTTTTTAGAACTCCCGAATTTTACATCCTGAACAATGGCCAGGAAACACTTTTTTTTTTTTTTTTTTTATGAAAGCAACAACAATAAAACATACCAAAACAAATAAAATTAAATAGAAATATAAAATATTAAAAACAACATTATTTAAAAAAACAACAGTATTATTTATCAGCAACAAAAGAGAAACAAACTATTGATACACTTGAATGGATCTGAAGGGCATTATGCTGAGTGAATAAAGCCAATCATAAATTGATACATACTTATGATTCTATTTTTCAACATTCCTAAAATGGCAAAATTATAGAGCTAGAGAACAATGGAGTGGTTTCCAGGGATTAGGGGTGTTTATATGTAGGAGTATGACTATAAAAAAGGACAGCAAAGGGAGGTTTTGTGGTAATGAGAGTTCTGTATCCTGACTTTGGTAGTGGTTACACAAATCTACACATATGATAAAACAAGACACACATTTTGCCAATTTCAATTTCTTGGTTTTGATATTGTAGTATAATCATGTAACACGTAAGCATTGGGGAAAATTGGGTGAAGTGTACAAGGGGTCTCTACTGTTTTGTAAATTTCTGTGTATCTATAATTATTTCAAAATAAAAAGTTCAAAGGACAACACTGTTCATACATTATAACATTAATACGATTTATATAGCACACTACATTCAAAGTCACATGCAGTCTCTCAAAGTTCACTATTTTGTAACCAGCAAACTATATTTTCTTTAAACACTACCAGCCTGTTTCCTGATTTATTCTTCTGCCTTTCTCAGGCTAACATCTCCAGGAGTTTTCCATAAAAGGCAGCAATTTTGACAACCTTTAACGCTCACTATAAAAGGACTTCCAGTTGTATTAACATTTTAATTAAGGTCAGTAGAGAATTGTAACAAGATGAGAGGCTTAGTTCTGTTGGATAAACTTACTCTTGTAGAGGTATTTGTGGCGGATAAAAATGGAATTCTTTCTGAACTACATTAATTCAGAACAGAATTAGGATTTGAAAGAAATTTTAATTGTCTGCCTTGAATTTAAAAAGTCAGAGCTCTATCATCTCTGGAGTTCCAGAATCCTAACAACTTTGCATAAACTATAGCAGGCCTACAACATCTACAGATTTTGTACTTACTGGCA
The DNA here is from genome assembly GCF_057876585.1 of Rhinolophus sinicus. Taxonomy (NCBI): domain Eukaryota; kingdom Metazoa; phylum Chordata; class Mammalia; order Chiroptera; family Rhinolophidae; genus Rhinolophus; species Rhinolophus sinicus. Next base: position 73,002,571 of record NC_142517.1, on the reverse strand, counting down.
GGGATATACATGTGAGTGTTTATGTGGACAGTCTTTACAGCAGAAACAATTAACTTTGATTCAATGAACAAACAGTTAAGGTCCAGATGCATTCAAAGGTACTGATTGCCACCAGGATACAGAGTTTGATAAGAGAGGACTGTTATCTTCAAAGATTCTATCAACTAGTTGGGGAGAAAATAAAATACAAGAATCTACAATACAATGCAGAAAATTTAATTAATGCCAAAATAGATTTTTAAGGTTCTCTCAAAACACAGAAAGTCAAGAATAATTTCCCTTGGAGAGACTGAGGAAAGCTTGATGTAGAAGGTAGCATTGACCAGGTTCTACAGGGAATAGGCAGGATTTCAACAGCCCAGCTCTGGACTGGGAGAGTAAGTAAGAGTATTCTGGGGACCCTCAAGTGGGAAGGCTCAGAGACGGGCCAGTCTAGTAGATTGAAGCAACAACTCCAAATTGGATGGACCAGATGGCTTGTGAGAGGAAAGAATAAAAGATGGAGATTCGGGTCAGTTGTGCAGGATCACCAATGCTGTCATAAATCACCGACTACTCCCATAGTAGTTATGAAAACCACCGATGTGGTCTGGGTGAGGTGAGCAAAGAAGTTCAAGCGTTATCAGGGGTCCTCCTGTTCTTAGTGTGGCTCTTTATTAAAAGCTGCATAGCAAGTTGCATAGATTCGTCCTCTACGTGGATTTCAAGAAATGATTTGAATAGTTTTTATAACCACCACCTAAAGCTACCAATCATTAATAAAGTCTCAAGACCAGCAGTTTCATGTTAGGGAAGTCACGATTCCACTGTTCTGTGTTTTGCTTGCAACACCTCAGCTTCTACAGGAACTCATGGTCTCCTGAGTTATCTTGCTTTGATTCTTTGAGCCCCACTTGCCCTGAACATTAAAGAGATTCTATTCATCATCTATGCTCACACCATTCACCTGGAATAAACATTTATGTATTCAGTCTGGCCCCCAAGACCCAAAAACCTGGCTCCATTATTGATAGTGTAGACACTGAAAAATTATCATTTAGAAAGCGACATGAAGGACATATATAAGCTTGGATAAACTGAGATGTGTAACAATCTAATTCTTACCAAATGTCTAAGTTTTATAGTGTAAGTATTTAAATCAGAGTTCTCTAACGAGTAGATGAAGATCTGTGGGAAGATTCAGGAGCCTTACTGGTAATTCGTCAAGCTGGCTGCCACAGACTTACAGTTGGTACAGTCCCTGATGGAATACTACAGAACCTGCCTACCACACGCACCCCCACTCTCTCCCCCGTGACATTTCACTATCAGTATTTCCAGTATATACATCTCATCATGTACTATAAAGGCACATAGGAAGTACACAGTAATTCTTTTATACCAACAGGCTTAGAAGCTGTAGTATATCTATTTCAAGTAATACGTGCAAGCTATCACAAAGGTAAAGTATGACCATCTGGATAAGAATAAGATATAAGAGAGTATAGTGTAGCGAAAACAGCTTCAAAGTGGGACAAATCTGGGTTCCAATCTTGAATTTGCTACTTATTTGTATCATGACACTGGAAAGTTATCTTTCTGATTCTCCATTTCCTCATTACTAACATGGAGATAGTGGCACCTACCTTCCAAAGGTAACGTATATAAAAGGCCTATTTCAGTGCCTAGTTCAGTAGCTCTTGATCACAGTTTTACATTCACTGATGATAATATTAGTACTAGAACAGGGTGAAATATGTTGAAAGAAAACTTTGTGTTCTATTCTAGTTTGGAAATTTTGACAAGTAGGTCTTCAAGTTGAAAATGTTCAATTATTGCCTTTGCTTTTTCAACAAGACATTATTCTGAAAATAAACTCACTTTTCAGTTGAACAATAATGGGAAATTAAGAGCTACAATATTCCTTCATTTCCAATTGCTTGTCACAGTCCAGTAGGCATTCAGTCAGAAACATCAGAGGAAAATGTATCAACAGGCATGTTACATTTAGGCACACCCTAAAATTCAAGTATTTTGTGATACAACCTTTCTAAGAAGGAATCTGACGTAGGTTGTAATTTTCATTTCAAATTTACCTACTTATATGTCTTTGGGAACTTACTTCACAATTCCATTTTATTTATAAAACAAGATTATTCAAATGTACTCCATTTCTTACAATAGAGATAAGGCAATACCTTTGCTCATAGCTGTGCTTTGCACAACTTAGGAGGGCACAATTCACCTCCTAATCTTTATAGATTTGCATGTTAGTGGCATAATTTTCCAGAAGATGGCTGTAAGCATTATTAAAAAACAAAATTTGAGTAAATTTGAAGATCTAATTGGCTTTATTAAGTAATTCATGAACCCAGCAGCATCCCATCTAGCAACTAGAAGGGCTCTCTGAGGGGCTGTACAAAATAGAAGGTTTTTAAAGAAAGAAGGGTGGAACAAGGGAGTTATTAACAGAAGAAAAGATTATTTTTAGATCTGGACTTCTTTTGGGGGGAAGGGAATGGCAAGGGTTTTTATCATGCTAATTGCCTCTTCTTTCTGTGGCGAATGGAGAAAGACCACATGACAGATTATCTTATTGGTGTTGACCACATGACAGATTATCTTATTGGTTGATTAAGAATACATTTCTGGGAAGAGGTTGAAAAAGCAATTAGGTCAGGTATTAAATTTAGGTTTGGTATCATGGGCTTTAACCTAAGTGACACTATTTTGAGGTTGTGGTTTTCTCTTTAACAGCGTAAGCACATGGGAGAAGATCTAGTATATGTGCTAGTGACAGAGCTGGTGTACCTGTTTGAACAAACACAAGTGTCATTGGAGCGCTAACATCTCAATATTGATTCTGGTGACATGAAAAGTTCTAGACTGTTGTGGCCTCTACGATGAATCTGGGAACCTCAGTGGCTAACCTGGCTCCAACACTAATCCACTGTGTCATCTTGGCCAAGTTCACATCTTGGAGTCTCAGTTCCCTTGAGTGTCAATTAAGGGAGTTGAGGGAATATGACATTTTGAGATATTTCTCTAGAACTGAAAGACTCTACGAATTCTCTACCCACCCACCCCCACCGCAGGAAATCTTTAAGAACTAGATCCACAGTATTATTCAAAGACTATAAATACAAAAGCATTTGTGCAGAGAAAGAGAGACAGACAGAGGTTGTAATGAAATACATCAAAATATTAATAGCAGTGACCTTGAAATGGTTTGGAACTATGGATGATTTTTTTTTAATTTATTTTTTAAAATTTATTGGGGTGACAATTGTTAGTAAAATTATATAGATTTCAGGTGTACAATTCTGTATTACATCATCTATAAATCCCATTGTGTGTTCACCACCCAGAGTCAGTTCTCTTTCCATCACCATATAAAACTATGGATGATTTTTAAAAATTTATTTTACATTCTTTTATTGGCATTAATTGTATTTATAAACAATGTTATAATGGAAAAATCATAAACTTTAAAACCTGTTGATAGGATACTAAAAACAAACAAACAAATAAACCCCAGAGAGATAAGAACTTGTCCAGAATATAGGAGGTCCTCAAATAATGCTGTTTCATTCAAAGTCATTTCTTTATAAAATGTATGAGATGCCACAGGAACTTAACTCTTGTTTACATCAATAGCCTATGGCAAAATTGGTTTCATTTAATGTTGTTTTAGTTAAAGTCACAGAACCTCTTGATGACATTGAAAGAGGATTTACTGTAATTGAAAACTTTAATCTACAAATGATTTCTGGTTTAGTCCAGTGTCTCAAGAATTCAATGAATCTCTTTCTTAAAGACTCAGAATGTCATGTTTCTTCCAATACAAATAATAGTCCCACTCCAAAGGTTTCATAAGCTTTATGATGTGGAAACATTTGCATTTTAAAATTCAAAAAGATGTTGCCTTGTGACATCTGATATACTACACATTAATCTGTCTTGATAACTGAATGCAAATTTGATTTCCTCCCAAATCTAACATTTAGAAATATATATTACTTCTCCTTTGGAATACAGGATCACTTAGAATATAAAGGAATACATTGAAAGGAAGCTTACCTGGCTGAAACACATTTTCAGCTTTCTGTTTGTCTGCTCCGGGCATTGCTCCAGCTGTTTTTGTAAATGATAATAAAACAGGATATTAACTTTTAGAGAATCAGATGTCTACAACAGAGTTAAAACCTGCAATGTCTAGTATGAAAGAAGTATAAAAGCCTAGAACTGGCCAACACTGATACTGTGATTCTTTTAAGCCTGGGTCTAACTAAATTCATTAACTAAGATACACCTAACCTATTCTGCCCCAAAATGAATAAGGCAATTCACATAATTAATACAGCATGGTTTAAGAAATTGCAAATGGAATAAAAAATCCAGGTGAGGGAAAAGTAAATGATAGATAAATATTCAAAAAGATGCCAAGAAGGTAGAGCCTGGATTTCTTGGATGGGAACACCACGGAAATAGACTGGGAGTCACCGGCATATGGGATAGTATTTGAAGCCAGAGACGAGTTTAGGTCACCTAGAAACAGCATTTAATAGAGAGAAGAAACTAGTCCAGGAATGCGTCCTCGGACATGCCAACAGTTAGAAAGCAAGTATAGAAGGGGTTGCCAGCAAAGACTAAAGGGATGCAAGAACATGAGAAGTGTGTTTTTAGGGAAGCGCTAAGGAAGAAAGTACTTAAAGAAGGAGAAAGGGTCGACTGGGTTGAAGGCCCCTGAGAGGCAGGTAAGGCGACTACAGCATTAGTCAGCATAGCGGTCACTGATGACCTGACGAGACAGTTACAGAAAAGTAATGGAGTCAGAAGCCTGATGGGAGAGGGTAAAGTGAGAGTACAAGGTAAGAAGCAGAAACAATGATTATAGACTAGAAAATTACGGATTTCACCCAGGATCAGATTAAAGCTTATGGCACCTCGGCCCAATTAATAATTTGGTGCTCTTATCACTGATACCCTTTCTACATGTATCCATCCTTTCTACAAGTCACACTGAGCATGGGGCAGGCAAGGAGCCCTCCCACCCTCCTGCTCCTCTCTTGTGAGCAGCTCCGGCGGCAGCAGGCCTGCACACCACACTCAGTTTCACCACAGCTGCGCTGACCCAGCAGCCTGGGGACCAACCACTGTGAGCCAGTGTGAGGCCACCCTGAGCACCCCAGGTAGCCCATCAAAGTTTTCCTTCCAATCATGTACGCTACTGTCCCTGAGAGGAGATTTGGTAAATAGAATTTTCTTCATATTTCCCTGTGATGTCTCAGCAATTCTAATGAAACCAGTGCTCTGAGCACCTGACATGACTGACTCAACCATTTCTCACCTCAGCTTCTCATAAAAGGTGTCTGAAGAAGTGTGTCTATGAGATAGAAACTCTTTTCTGGTGTGAGGGAAGGAAGTGAGGGACTATGTCCCAATTCTTTTGATCTCTGCTACCAACTATTCTCAGGGTGTCAGATCTTCCCACAGCTTACTTAACCCTTGGCCATACTGGTTTTTAATTCTGAGTCATCCATTTGGTATAGAGGTCCTCATCTTCACTTACTTAAGCCATTCGAGGTACTCTTACTGGTAACACTTTACATTTTTCTTCACTGAAGATTAAATTCAGGCTCTTCCATCATGTCCTCAGCGTTCCAAAAGCTTACCTCAGAACTTGCTACAAGTTCCTCCACAGATGTGTAGCCAAATTCTGAAGGTAGCTGATACTCGGGAAAGAAATGCAGAAGAATCTCCCTGGGAATATAAGCACAGCAGAAATGGGAATATACCAGGAAAAGAGACGTAGCACTCACTCACCTGTTAGAGCTGGCTCCGACCCCTGGGTGTTAAACCTCTTGGCTAAGATGGACATTCATGCCCACTAAACTGTTTTTACCACTGGCATCAAAGTGTCCTTCAAAAAGCATAGACTGGGGAAGAGTTTAGCCATAAAAGGGCAACAGGATGAATCCTTGTGGTGATGGAACTGTTCTGTATTTTGATATCATCAGTGCCAATATACTAACTGTGATACTGTTCTCTAGTTTTGCAAGATGCTACCATTGGGAGAAACTGGGTAAAGGGCAGAGGGAATCACTATATTATTTCTTACAACTGCATGTAAATTTACTCTTATTTTAAAATAAAATGTTTATGGAAGAAAGAGACAGAGCAAGGGAGGGAGAGGGGGAAAGGGGGGAGAAACAGAGAGAGAGAGAGAGAGAGAGAGAGAGAGAGAGAGAGAGAAGAGACAGGAAGAGAAAAGAAAAGGAAAGAAAAGGAAAAGAGAAGAGAAGAGAGGCCCACAATGCCCACCCATCACCAAGCAGTCCAGGAAAGCCCTATACGTGAGTGTTCTCCTTGGCAGAGAACTCAGCATTGCAAAATTCCTGCAGGGAAACAGGCTGACTTTGGACTTACTGACTTTTTTCCCGAGAAAATAAAAGAACTTAATTCTCCAGAGTAATGCCTTTCATCAGGCCCTCCAAGACTACTCTTAGAAATCATACAAGGACCCTGTTCTTTCCAAACTGTGATGGCCATTGTTCTGACAGGTGCTTCATTTTGCCAAAAGGCAGTAGCATCCCACCCTCCTAGTGAGATGGCTTTTCTAGAATTAATCACCTAGATGACACATATTTCATTCCTAGGAGACTATGAAATCTAGAAATTTATAGCTACCCCATCTTAAAAGTGTATAGAGTGTTTTTATGTTGAAGTGTGCCAAGAACCTCATGTATATTATCCAAGGGATTAACAAAACTTGTCAGCTGTAAAATAATAAGGCATACAAAAGAAAAACAGATGTTTCTTATATAATTTACATTCATAGTATTTTAAGTACATTATTTGTGTTAATATTCATTTATTGTTTTAAGGACATTCAATCCAAAAAGTTAAAAATCCTCAGCATTGTACAACATTAAATATAGCACGTGCACACACACACACACACACACACACACACAGCTCAGAATTATTTGTCTGACTAGTAACATGATGAGTGGGGTGGGGACAGAGTGAAAAGGGGCCTCCTGGTATTTGAGATGAGCAGAAATCAGATGGCATAGAAGGAAAAGCTGTACCTGGAGTCACTGAGAAAGGGGACCTGTGGTCAACTTTATGGCTGGTTTGGTGGGACAGAGGGGTGGGAGGTCTTTTACACAAATTCCTCTCTCTTGCTAAACTCAGCCTCCCTGCCTCCAGTATAGTGTTGAAACCTCTTCTGAGCATTGGTCCTTTTCATGGTGGCTATAAATTCCTTTGGGTTTAGATTTAGAGCTTATCAGCCATCTTCTACAGAGGCACTTCTAGAAAAACAAGCTAAGATGAGAATGAGAATGCAGCGCCATGGGTATGGACAGGAGGGCCCCTAAGACATATTTAGGGAGCCTCAAAGAAGAGAAATTAGCTAGCTGTGAGGAGCAGGGGGTGGGGGCATGGAGGAAAGTATTCCAGGCCCACTGCACTAGATGTTGGGGAACTCAGCATTTTTCTGAAGGTATTGAACCCCCTGGTCAGATTTAAGCACTTTTTATGAAGTGCTAAAAATATGCTAAGCGTTGCTATCTGCTTTGTACACATAACTTCCTGTAATTTTTATGGAAACTGATTAAGGAGTTATTCCTGTTTTGAACCTCTCTGGCTTCCTAATGATTAAGGACTCCACCCCCACCCCCCACCCCCACCCAACCATCAGGCTCAGGTTGCCTGTGTTCTCCTTGTCTCTCTCCCCAGGACCCTGATGTTAAACCTTTTGCTCTCTCCTGTATAGGGCTGCTGCTAAATAGCTTTTCCTGGGGGAGTCTGTCTCACAAAAGTGACTAGAAAGAAAAACACGTTATCCAGCTCTTGTGGTCTCTAGGCACAAACATACAGAGCTTTTCCTTTTTCTTTTCCTGAAAAATTAAATCAGGAAAACTGTTGGATACTGTTAAAAAAAAAGAAAAAAAACTTGTAAGATGCCCAAAATCACAAATGTAGGGTCTGAATGCAGATGCTTAAGAATGCTTTTAAAAATCCCTCATTTATTGTCTTGAGTCCCTTTTTTTCGATGGTATTCTCCTATAATACCTTCTTTTGTTCCTGAGGGTATCTCTGATCAAAACTCTCTCCACCCTCAAAGCTCAGGTTTCCCTTAGGACATAGTGATTCTCTAATCCATGAAAGGTCCTACAAACGTAGGCGTGCCAGGAGGTGCCAGCACACAACTATAGGTATAAACTGGTGTCTGCTCACCAGCATCCACTGAATCACGGATACTATGCCTTTGCAGGGCTCAGGAACCAAGTGCTGCCATGTCCATGGGACTCTAGTCCCACCACAAATGCTTTAAGCCCTTCTCCCTTAAAGCATTTACTCACAGTTCTACTCCCAGACTTGATAATAAAATCAGGAATGTGTCTTTGTTTAATATTCTGTCTTTTCTCAAGAATTCAAGAAAGAGATATCCAAAAGATCTTCTAGAGCTATTACTTGCATCCAGGACCATAGCAGGTCTTTGGCTATGATGCCCATCTCAGTTAAATTCCTATAGAATCCATATCTGTATCAGCAAGTTTGAATTGGAAGTTTTGTAGGTCAACTAGGAGAGCTAAAATACTAAATCAGCGCTGTCTCTGTATGTGATGTCCAAGCTTTGAGAAGTACTGGCTAACGGCCATTCTCTGTTTTACTCCATAATCACACTCCTTTCTCAGCAGAGTAATTTTTCCTTAAGGAAAATCTCTTACTTACATTAACACAACTCCACTCTTTCTAGACATAAGCAGGGATACAGAGTTGTACCTGGTCATTCGGCTGTTCTTTTTAAACAGTAACCTAGTTAATAAGCTGGGGCTTGGCTAAGGAGAGCAAGCCTCCTACGTAAGTTAGACTGAAATGCTCTTCTTCAGCCCAGTGCAAGAGAAAAGCCAGGATGAAATAGGAATGGCCTGGCTCCACCTTTTTCTCTTTTTTTTCTTTTTTAGTTTTGGGATTACAAAACAATGTCATAGGCATTTCACCCCTCACAAAGTGATAACTCCCCTCCCCCAATCTATTGCCCCTCTGACATCGTATATGTCTATTACAATTCCATTGACTCTATTCCTTATGCTGTACTCTATATCCCGTGACTACATATATAAATATGTTTAATGTATATATATTAAATTATAGTTGACATACAATATTATTCAGCTTCAGCTTCAGGTATAAATTGGCAACTACAATATTGCCAAGGGTAAATGAAAGACAGTTTGGGGAATATTATCAATAATGTTCTAAAGATTTTGTAGTGTCAGATGGGCACATGTCCTGGTAGGGAGACCACTTCATGGACGGTGTAGATGCTTGACCACTGGCTCCACTTTTAAAACCAGAAATTACCTCATGGTTTTTGACAGCCCTCAATTGTTAGTGCATTTATTTTTATGGACTTTTCTTTTGCTTCAGTAACTGGCAACCTGAAAACTATCTGAAAACTTATTTAAAAATTTAAGATAACACAAAGCATGTTTGTGCTTTTGTAGAGTTGAAATATGAAGTCTGTCTTATTATTAAGTTTATATATACAACCATAAACTGAAACAAAGCATTATAGGGTTAGCAGCTAAGAGCAAGGATTATGAGACCCGACTGCCAGGATTCCAATTCCAGCTTTACCATCCAAGAGTTACATAATGCTGGGCAAATTACTTAACCTCCACATACCTCAATTTTTCTCATCTGTAAAAAGACAAGAAATCTTATGAAATGTAAGAAAACATACCACATACAATAGGCAAAAGAGAAAATTGGTAAATGAGGAGCTCGTTTTGTTCCAGTTAAAGCCTTATGTTCTGTATAATTCGTTTTCCACTGAATATTTTTACAAAATAATAAGCACAAAAATTCAAGCTGGTACCGAAAAAAAAAAAGAGTTGATTTATTAACACATTGGGCTTTCAGAGTGTTCAGTTGATAATAGTATAAGGATCTCAAGCACTAAAGCTTTTACATGTTCATTAGGAAAATCGTTTCCGGGAAATTTTAATTTTCTATTGATACCTAATTATAGGAGAGGAGGCACTTTAAAGTCTTAGTGTACTCAATCAGATTATCTCCTTTTTGATCTCATGTAACTCATTAAAATTAATAGTAAAATACACTTAGATGCAGAACAAAAATTAGTCAAGTAAAATATAAAGTAAATGATGATACACAGTGGTCCATTCAAACTGTGCTGCAACACAACCAGAGAGATTTTTCCAGGTATCGTCATGTGGACACACACATACATATACACACACCACACTTCAATACACACACACACACACACACACACACACACACACACACACACTGGTTAAAAGCATGTGATTCCAAAATAGGGAGCCAGAGCTTAAACCCAGTCTGTCCTTAGTAGCTGAGTAATTGTCTTTGAGACTTTCAGTGTGTTATTTCATTTCTCCCATCTTCAGTTTTCTTATCCATAAAAAAAGTTAAAAAATGATACCCATCTCACAAGTTTGTGGAAACAAAAAGCAAATGTATACAATGCACTTGGGTGAATGCCTAAAATATGGTAATGGCTCAAAAGTGATAGCTATTATTATGAAGAAGGCCTGGTTCCCTTGAAGCAATGTCCCAATCATTGGACATGTGGTCATACCCATACATTTTTAATAATATGACATATTTTATTCAAATATACAAAGGCACATACATATATAATTTATTGATATTGCCAACTTAGTGACCAACTGGCATACCTGAATCTTAAATCTAGTAAGTAAAACACCAGGATTCAAATTTATGGCTACCCAATTCAAAGCTGAGAATCTTACATATTACTCTGAACAAATACTGACAGAAGGTAAGAAAATGGCTAGGGATTCACATTCTTTAGGGACTATACTACAGGCCACAGCAGTATGAGACTGACATCTATCCAGATCATTGGACAAGTGGCCTTTTCCAACCTCAGAATATCTGTGTAAAACTGAGGTCTGGTCCACTTCTGTCTCTTTCCCAGGCTGGTATAAGCTTGCCAACCCAGGCACTACGGTAGATTTGGTGGTGAGAACTTAGTGTTCAGATGTAGCTCTCTGGTTTCATATTTTGGTCCATGAACTTGTCAATGGATGCCGAGTATCATTAGTGAAAACGTGTCCTGATGCAAAGGCCAAGGAAGGTCCACCTACATATATAAGCAAGTGCTTACTCCTTTCTCCTGCGGCAGGACTCAATAGATGTGTGCCCCTAAAGGATGGTAGGTGGGGCCTTCATGCCCACATAAGCACGGCCCCAGGGACCTGGATGTTGCTGCAAAAACTTCCATAAAGCCCAGGGCAACTGCAGAATTGAGTTCATGTCTTACAGTGGTTTGCAGTCTACTTCACACATGAGATCACAGCCTGGGCCTGAGTAGAGGCTGTAGCTTCCTATATATAAGCCAACCTCTATCTTTCTTTTTCTTCCCACCTGCTTCTATTCTTTGCTAACTTTCTTCTTCAGGAAGATTTTGTCTGTCACTGATCAGAAAGTCAAAGTAACTGTCCTCAGGAAAAATACTATTGTAGCTAAAGCGTGTTGTGTGGTCTGCTTGGCAGAAAGCCTCTTACCTCACACAGTCTCTCCTCATAGTCTGTGGGCCCTAACCAAACCAACTGGCTGCATTAATTTGGTGGCATTACTGCTCCTGCCCCACCCTCCCATATGAAACCTATTTTAGAGCACTCTTTGGTATACTAACTTCTTTGGCTTGCTCATAAAGCCTCCTTCTGTCATCAGTCCCTATTTGGAAAAAACTGTGAATTCTGGACTTTACCCACAATGTGTGTCCATCCTTTGAGAACTGAGATCCAGATATCTAACTTCCTCATTAACCATGCCCACACATGTTAATATTCTACGTTGAACCAAAAGTAAAACTCAGTAAGTTTCGTATCTAAAGCTACGAAAAAAAAAGAAATTTATTCGAAGGCTACACAAATGTGATGAGGGTCTTTTTGGGAGGTGGAGGGGGTGGGGAGAGAGAAGAAGGAGGAGGAGGAAGGGAGGGAGGGAGGGAGGAAAGGAAGAATTCACTCAGTAAGGCAAATTCAGTAAATTATTTATGACATTTGAGAGATGACTAACATCCACCATATTGCCTGACCATGTAACAATAGGCAGTTAGTGACTGCAGTTCTATTTCAAGGGACATTTAACCCATGATATGCCTAAATCAGTACAGTCAGAAGACAAGTCATAAAGTCATTCTGTTGAATTTCCTCATTAACATTATCACTTAATGAGGAACAAAAAAGTCAGGAGTGGTTACTGCTTAGAAAGTTCAACAAAGCATATGGAAATACGTTAATAAATATGCATACCAGAAATTCGACATCAGTTTTCTTACTGTTTCCTTGACTGATGTGCTTTGAGAAGACTTTGTCAGCAAAGGAGGAACTTTACAACCACCACTCACAGAAACTCTGCATTTGTGTCCAGAACTTGGATTTAAATCTTCCATCGGCACACTGGACAAAAAAACAAGCTGAGGTTTATTATTTCAAAGTAGGAATCACATTAGATACTAATTAATTCAGAAATGTCACTATACGACATATGCAATGTTAATACACAACAAATGAAAGCAAGGACATCAATGTAACACTGAAAACTGTCATTTATGTAATTATATAAACTCAATTCTCAAGTAGAAGAATTAATATTTATTCCTGACAAATCTTGTTTGAAGGTTTTTGGGTGCTGAAAATTAAATAGAATTGGTGGTGATTTATTCTTAACAAGAGAAGTCATATACCATTTATCTCTTATTTGCTGAAAAAGGCTTTTAAACTAAAGTTCTATTTTAGCCTGGAGGAAGCTGTGTACAGAAATTTTTAAAAAGGTGGCAAAGTCAGTTGAAAGAAATATTTAGTCAAATCTGGAAGAAGAATGTTCCAGATGAAGTGTAATGATCCTGGGATAATAACAAGGTAGGACTGTTCAAGGAAGCATGAGAAGGCCACTGCTGTTGAGGTTGAGTGCACAGGAAGAAAAGGGAGAGAAATGAGGGGAGAGGACATCACTTGTGGCCATGGAGTGGGAACTGGAGTTTTTTCTAAGCAGAGCAGGCACTACCACTGGAGGGTTTCTTGCATGGGAGTGAGGTGATCTCATACATGTTTTAAAAGAATAACTGGCTCCAGCATGCAGAATAATTCACACTGAGGATGCATAAAGTAGTATGTTAATGAAACCCAAAGCTTTCAGTATTGTGGGAACAAGAAAGTTCAAGAGGGATGCGGGTCATGCAATATGGGAGAAAAAGCTGGGTAGGCAGGTATGGGTCAGATCATGCAGGGTTGTGTTTGTCAAGTAATAGGAGATTTTTTTTAATCTTCTCATGCTAACATCCGTAAATTAAGATGACAGCTCTACACACTTTTATATATTTATATGATAATAGGCCTTTTACAATATGGATAAATAGTTCATATGAAATGTCTTCTATTGTCAACAGTTCTTTGGCATTAATTATATGGTCTAACTTCAGCTGATATTTTATTTAAGATTAAGACTATTATGATGCTTAATAGTTTGTTAAAGAATACTTGCATGATGTCTGAATGTCCATTAATAGTAATCTCCTTTATGAAGGAGACTACTTATTACTATTATTTATTACTGAAATTTTATTAAAGAAATCCTTTAAAAAAATTTTTTTTTACCATTTTTGGGATGCTGGAATTTTATAGTGGTGTTGGGGATAGAGGGTAAAATGTACTACACCAATGCACAGAGATGCCTCTCTGAACCTCTGTTTCTTTTCCTACCAAACGATAATACTGCCTGTCTCACAGTGGTGTGTTGAGGAGTAATTAAGATATACAAAGAATTTACCTCAATGCCTACTGTTAGTAAATGGTACCTAATTATTATTGTCATTATCATCATCTGTATCCTCACTACCACTAGTAATGAGTTTGCTAAGATTCTTCCACTAAGATTGTTTTAATTGGGTTGTAGTTCTAACATTCATATTGTACTTAAGAGTCAAAGATGATTAAAAAAAACACAACCCCATTAAAACCAAAAAGTAATATATAAAATCACACACACACACACACACACACACACACACACACACACACACACAATGTGTTTTAGTTCTTGGATGGGTTTTAAATTTTAATTCAAACCTTAATAAATAACTCTAGGGTAAAGCATTGTCCATATAATGGCCTAGCAATAGCACTGGAGAAAAATTGCACCATTTATTCAATCAACAAATATTAATTAATTATAGCAACTTTTAGTCAGATGCTATTCTGGACACTAAGAACAACAGAGGTGAGCGATACAGCCCCTGCTCTTATAGAGTGAGTTAGCATCTAGTGAAATATATATATAATAAGCAAGCTAGAATGTATAACATTGAAAGAAGGAGATGATAATGAGATACTTTAAAATAGTAGTAAGTACGTGCTCTAGAAAAAATGAAACAGGATATGATTTGCTAGTGTGCCTTGTCAGAAATGGGGTAGGCTATTTGAGATGGAGTGGTCAGGGAAGACCTCTCACAGGCTTGGAGTCATGAAGAAGAAAAGACACGGCCCCTGTCCTTGATGCAGGTTAATGCAACGGAAGACAGATATTCAGACAGAAAATTCCACTTGACTGTGAAGGATTGCTCACCGTTGTGTGTCAGAACATAGTCACTATTTAACAAATAATTATTGAAGTTGAATGAATTATGATGAAATATGATCACTGCAACAGAGGCTCTGTGAATACTTGAACTTGACTGGGAGAGTCAGGCCCCAAAGGAGAGAACACTTGAATTGAGACTTGAATGAAAGCTAACAGACTGATGTACAAGTTTCACAGGACATTCAAACAAAGGAAGCAGTGTGGACAAAAAAATGGAAATGTGATAAAGCAGAACTATAAGCAATTTAAAAACTCTGGGATGCAAAGTGCGGGCTGAAGAGAGAGGCAGGAGTGAAGGGAATTTGTGCCGTGCAGAGGAGCTTGTAACTTATCTTAATTTAAGAGTGATGGGGCTATGAAAGGCGTTTGAGTAGAAGAGTGAAGTGATGGGATTTGAGTGGTAGAGTGACTACTCTGTCAGCAAGTGTTGGAGTATAAAAGCTCTCTCTGTTTTTCTTGCACTTGATTCAATGTGCTCTTATGCAAAAAGAGCAGAGGCTTTGGATTCAGAGACACTGGGTATGAATGTCTGAAAAACAGTATAGATAGGTTTGTGGTAAGTGAGGGTAAAAGCTTGCTTCCTTGAAAACATTCTTGTCATTCTATTGGATATTCCGCTGAGTTTATTTTTAAAGTCACAAGAGTCTCCTGTCAAGAAAATTCTAGCATGCACTGATTATTATAATTACATATATGTATGACAACAAGATAATGAACCACATACAAAACTGGTTCATGGCTTCATAGTCATACTTTCTATATGTGACATTTTCCATTCTTTGACTACATTACAGTAATTTGAATTAGTTGCTTGCCGGGAGTAGGAAGTTAAGCCTGTTCCATTTCATTATTCCTAAATCCTCACAAAAGAAAATGAAAAGGTTTGGGGAAAAATGTAAGAAATCTAGTGTATTCTATTCTTTCTTGTCTCCATTGTAAAGTTTGGTTCCATTCTTAATTGCCTTTGCTTGTTGCTATTATTTTCTTTCTTCTTGTATTTAAACATTGATAATTACTTTTCAGCACTATAATTTCACTCACTTGGATTCTGTATAATTGCAGTACACTCACCTTTCCCAGTTAAGTAATGAAGAGTCTCTCTTTATTTCGGCAGTTTCACTGCACAGCTCCTGTTTTTCTTCAAAAGAACATAGACAAAATGAAGACAATCATTTTTTCATGATCGCACAATAAAGTGAACAGAAAGAAGTGTTAGCAGTTCATTAACTACTTATATATAATTTGGCTTTGTATTCAAACATCCTTCTGTAAAACTGCACCAATATGCTCTCAGACAATTTATAATAATATTTTAATAAAGTGTTTATAGTGTGTACAATAATCCAAAAGCCTCTGTAACTTTTTTTGTCATTTCTTTTTAATGATGCTTATTATTTG
Organism: Rhinolophus sinicus; assembly: GCF_057876585.1. Classification (NCBI taxonomy): domain Eukaryota; kingdom Metazoa; phylum Chordata; class Mammalia; order Chiroptera; family Rhinolophidae; genus Rhinolophus; species Rhinolophus sinicus. Next base: position 72,986,521 of record NC_142517.1, on the reverse strand, counting down.
CTATTGCTGTGCATGCAGTGATTTGATTGGGATTCCCAATCAATTCACTTCTCTCACTAGCCTCTGCCCAGACAACCACCTGTCTTGCCTCTAGTATCCTACTCTATTTCACTTTGGGTTCAGGTTCAAAGACATTGACAGATCCCAATCAGAAATGTGTCTCCAGTAGAGTCTTACTTTACAGCAGGAAGAGACCTAGAGTCATTTAGTAAGTCTTCTCACTCAGAGAATCTCAGAATTGTAGTTCAGAGAAATTAGTGGTTTGTTTACAGTCCACAGAGAAGCAGAAATGCTCTGATCCCCTTGGGTTGGTTTCAAGAGTGCTTGGGGACAGTACAAGCAGTAAGTCAATGTGTTCTTCTTTCATCTCTTTTTAGAATTCTTTGTGATGATCTATCCAAATAGCTTGTTCCACCCAGTAAACCCTGGCCCACAAGTTTAGGACCATTGAGGGCCGAGTGGAACAGGACAGCAACAAGGAAAGTTTTACATGGTGGGTAAATGGCTGAGGATCTGTCTGCCTCCGTTATGGAAATACAAGAGAATAGAGAGAGGTTTCCCAAGCACGCTGTAGGCTCTGTTGATTTTGCTCACTGATTTGGAAGTGAAATTTTTTAACCCAACAGCCAACTAATCTATAATTACAGTAATTTGAAGTATTTCACAATTTGTCCCTTCTAAACCCAGGTTGAGTGTTTGAAATTAAATATTAATTTTAGGATCAAAATTGTATTAACAATTTTTCCATTACACTTTGTAAACCCAACAGGCACATACTTGATGGCATGTTAATAGTCAAAAATTTCTATAAAAGACTGGCTTTAAAATTAAGAGACCCTTACAAAAGAAATCCTGGTTGTGAAATTGCAAATTATTCTAATTAAGATAAAAAAGAAAAAGTACGATTTCTTAGGGACCTCACTAATGAGTTCAAATATAAAGACGTGATTGAATGGCTGATTAGGCTACCTAAACAACGAAGTATGAAGGGAGGGAGAGCTTACAACCAAAAGTGGACACAAAATCATGGCATGAATCAATACAAAAAGGGTTACGAATGATGAAGCCAAAATAAGCTGAGACTTGCTAATGAGACTAATAAAGTCTTTAAAACTTATTTCGGAATAAGAAAATGACAACAAGAATAATAGACTTACTGCTTAGGCTCAGTGGTATAAAATTAGAAGAGAATCATTTAGTAATGATATAATATATAATAAAAGAATAATAATAATAATGAATGCACACTAAGAAAATAAAAATTTTTTTTGATGTCTTCTAACCTGCATTTTATTTAAGAAAATAAATTTTTCTGAGTCCAGTTTGTTCCCAGCTTCTCCATCCAAGGAAACTGTCTTTGGATTGAATATTATAAGATGGCAACTTTACGTTTTAAAAAAAATTAAAGTCTCTCACCTGAGACAAATTACATCTCAAGGACATGAAGGAACTAATGGGTTTGTTGAACTAGTCTTAGTGATCTCAGGGGAATCATGAAAAGTAGGAAAAGGACTAAATGATTGAAAACAGGAGAATGTCACTATAATTTTGGAAATGGATTCTGAAAATTATAGATTGATATCCATCTTCCACAAATTTCTAAGTTGCAGTCAGTGTGACAGTTGTTAGGGGCACAATTCTCAGGCAGGAGGTATCTCTCGGCCTCTTCAAAACCCATGAGGTTGGCAGCCCTCTACCCACCCCGCCTCCCACTTCTGGAACAGAAAAATTAAATTTTTAAAAAATCCAAACTGCTGCCAAACTTCTGATCTATAACTCACATAAGATATGTCACATAAGTCACATTGAAAAACATTCAAACATTATAGCTAATGCATGTAAACTGAATTTTTTTTACCTTTTTTCATAAGAGAAACTTCCTTTTCTTCTTGTTTCAAAGATACATCAGCATTACTTTGGTTTAAAACCTGAAAAACAAGCTCTTTCTTTAAAGCTGAACAAAAACAGAGGAAATATCGGCTGCAAAAATGACCTTGAACTTCAGTGTCCCTATCAGAGAAGAGACCACAGCATTGCCAGAAGTACAGTTTTATGTGCGTGTTATGAAGGGAGACAATCATACGTGTTGTAGAACATTATATCGCCATGCATCTCAAGGATGCTCGCATTGTAACAGTCATATTTACTTCTACCATTTCTTTAAAGGGATTTTTACATTTCTGCCAATCATTGTACAGCTATCTTTAAAAATCCGTATCTTACAAGGATGTAACAATGACTCCAACAAGTGAGCCAAGTGTTTGATTCAGTTGGAGCAGCTAGGAGCCTCTGCTGTTCTGAGGAGGCTTACCAGACGCCTGGTTGCTACAGAGAAGACACAGAGTAGAACTCAACTGCAGTGCCATGCAAACCTTGGGGAAGTTGTGGTCTGGGGCTTGAGTCCCCCCAAAGCATGATGGACAAGAAGATGGGGGCGGGGAGCTCTCCTAGGATACTGAGGGAAGGGACACGTTGTCTTTTCACAGGATCCTGGGAAATTTGTCTAAAGGGGGTTACAGAGCTTGAATGCATTGAATGCAGGAGCCAGGAGGGTTGGGGGCACCTGAAAATGAGGGGATCTGTATGTGTGATGTCAGGGGTGGAGGTACAGATGGGGTGGTAGATTTGGGGGGTGGATGTGTCATTCAGCAGTTAGGTCATCACTTTAGGAATCCTGTTAAGACCCATTTTACAAGGCTTACACAAAACAAACATATTTTGAGAATGTATTTCTTTAGGGGGGATAGGGAAAGGGAGAGGGAGAGGGAGAGAGAGAGGGACAGGGAGAGGGAGGGGGAGAGGGGGAGAGAGGGAGAGGGAGGGAGGGAGGGAGGGAGAGAGAGAGAGAGAGAGAGAGAGAGAGAGAGAGAGAGAGAGAGATTACGTCCTTCAGGAAAACATACCCATACTGCTCCCTATATTATATATTTTGTAAATCTGTGAGAAGGTGGGGGAGGATGGAACAAGCAGTAGAAAATAAGGAAGACCCCTGAACATGCACGAAGACACAACCGTGTTCCCCACTTCCATTACCTGGTGGAAGGTGTGGAACGGTCAGTTTTCTGGAGCTTACCCATTATGTATGTTTTTCCTGCCCCCTCTACCCTGCTCAACAAACATGGGAGGGAGAGGCTATCAATCCTTCTTTTCTCCCCTGCCAGAAAATACAGGCATATATCTTACGTGGCATTCTGGAAACTGTGCTGTCAGGAAGCAGGTTAAATGGGCACACATGTAGCTTAGCAATGAAAGAACTGTGAGGGTATGCAACGTTGCTATTTTCTATTTTACCCAAATCAAGAGAAAGAAAAGCTTTGTAGGTAGGGGAAAATAAATAAAACTGATTCTAAGCTACTTTTATCCATTTCAAAATATCTTTGTACTTAACACTGTAAATAAATTCATGCTCCAGGAAGTAAATAGAATGTACATATTTTTTTAAAAAATTCATTTTGCAAAATGACCTTAAAATGTATGTTTTATTTATTTCTGATGTATCATAAAATTCAAAGTTTTCTTATGATGTGCTGATACATAAGGAAAACTTACATACTTTAAGTGTCTCTAACTTTAAACTAAATATTTTTGACTCGTTTATAAGTAGCATAGACGATTTCCCACAATAGTTAACAACAACAACAGATTAGGCTTATAAGAGGAACTATATGTGCCTTAAGTTATAACCCCTTTGTTATAACACATGAAGATCCTGCTCAGGATGTGTTCCTTTTCTTTGGTGAAAATCTTTCCTACGGTGAAAAGCAGACAAGATGGCAGTAGCCAAGATTAATAAAAATGAGAAGATTCCCAGCAGGGAACTTTTGTTGGTGGTGTTATTAACACAGTCTCATGAAATTATTTTTGCATTTTATTGTTTAGTTCTCTGCTTTGAGCTTTGCCTTGTGAAGGCTGTTTCCATGAGGATCAGATATGTCCCCTCATCCCCAAAATGTTACTTAATATAAGCTTTACCATCTCTATTGCAAGAGAGATTTACTTCTTTTTCTTTCCTGTTTTCTTTCTTCTTTGGCATAGAAATGCTTAAAAGATTTTAGATAAACAACTCACAGCCCACAGTATTCCTTTTAAATAACACTGTGTAAATAAATATCTGAGTTTGTAGGATGCTCCCTTCTATTATACTATAGCTTTGAAGGTCTGAATTTTTTCAAGCTGAGACAAGAAACATGTAGTTGTCTTTTCAATGACACTATTTGCGTATTTTGATACTACTCACAAAGCTTTTTCACATATTATGAGGCAAGACCGTGTAGGGGTGGAGTGTGGGGACAGAGTCAGGAGTGCAGTTTCCAGGCTCTCGGCCTCACGTGAAAAGGTGCTGGCTCAGGTGGTAAATGGCCATCAACTGTGATTGGATGGTCATCAGCTGTGGCTCATTGGCCGTAAGCTGTACCCGTGAGCCACTGGCCACTAATATAAGTGCCGTGGCTATGCTAGCAGCAAAATGGGGGCTAGCAGGAAAATGGGGGCTAGCAAGAAGATGCTGGCTGAGCTAGCAAGAGCAGATTGCAGTTAGCACGGTGGATTACAGCTAGCAAGTGAGGTTGGTTGGCAGAGAGAAGTGGACGGCAGGTTGCAGATAGTGTGGCTCCTGCTTCCTGTGTCTCCAACTCGGCCGCCAGCACAAATATAGTGGTATGACTCCCCTATCTATGGTTCCGTGGGTGTTCCTTTTTGGCTTCACCATGTCCTGCGTTCTTATGTGGGGGGCGAGCTGAGAGCCCGCATGACACCCTGCATGACACATATATTACTTCATTTCATTATAGAAATGTTCTCCAGTCACTTAGGCTTAACTATTCTGCAGTCTGGGGATATCTTTTTCCTAAGATTTTACCTCAGTTGTGAAATAGATAACACCTCCCACACAGTAAATGAGAACATAGTTAAGTCTTAACATGGGGTTTTCAATACCTTAATTAAAACTATGTTAACAATGAGCAGGATGGGATTTGTCAGTTCTCAAAGGAATGCAATGGATCAGTATAATACCACATATTCAATTTTGTGAAGTATATATTTAAGAGGGTAAATACATCATAAATAAGCTAGAGGAAGGCAAAAGAACATATCACAGTCAGCTGTGTAACACCTACCTAATTCAGTTATTGTTAAGGAAGCTGAAGAACTGGTTGATATCACTTTATATGTTTTCTTTCCTTCTATTTCTTTGTGCCTCAACTTACCGCCCCCCCCCCCCCAAGCATTTATTATCAAGGAACCATAAAGGCTACCAAACTAGTAAATGTCTTCATTTCTAACTCAAAGGCCCTTTCTGTTTTCACTCTTTCATAGTTAACATTAGGTTCTAGACTCCTCCCTTTCGTTCATTCTTATTCAATAAAACTGATTCCCAGTTTGACTCAGACACTGTTATGGTGAAGAGACAAAGTCCAGCCTCTATAGAGCATATTTTCTAGTGAGGGAGAAAGAGATAGAAAATCAATGAAATAGTAGATATGTAATATAATGTCAGGTAATGTAAGTTCTGTGAAGAAAAATAACACAGGTAAGAGAAAATTCCTGCACAACTGAGCCAACCTGTCTCTTTGGGCCCCACTGTTTTCACTCCACACCCTCCATTTCTCCTCTCTAGCCACTTTCCCACAAACGTCCAGGCACCCTCCCCTGTCAAGGTCTTTGACTTGTTTGCTGCTGATTTGTTTGTTTCCCCAATTTTTTTCTAGTCTTTCCTCAAACATCCCTTTAGTCAGACCTTTCTTGCCTACCTTATACAAATTGAATCTCACCCTCGCCACACCCAACACTGACATTTCCTATCCGTTTTCTCTGCTTTATTTTGCTACTTGGCAAATATCATTAACTACCATACAATGTATTTTATTTACTTGTCTACTGTCTGATTCTCCCACTAGAATGGAAGCCCCATGAGGACATGTTGTCTGTTTTTTTTCATGCTCCATCCCCACTATCTAGGACAGTAACTGACAATTAATATACTCAGAATTTTTTTTTAATAGTTTCTTCTCTTTCCAGTATGGCTCCATTATCACAACATTTTTATAACACAAAGTTATTTCTTTAGACAAAATCTTCATCAAGTGTTCTTTCTAAAACCTTCCTAAAGCTCCTGACTGCTTCCTATCTGAAGTACAAACTCTTTATCTGGCTTTCAAAGCTCTTCTCAATGTGATTCTAAGTTATCTGGGCATAATCCACCACCATCCCACCCACACACATGACACAGGGTCACTCTCTAGCTCTCCCTTTTCTTGCAGAAGCAATTTTATGCTCTCAATTTTCATTCTTCACTCCCATCTCCTGGCCCACCCAACAAAGGCTGATTTTTCTCTCTTTAGAATTACAGAAAGCAGTTTAAATATATTTTTTGTAACACAAAAAGTGATTTTCATTCTTTCACAAATCATCCCATTAATTCTCATAACAACCTTGAAAGTAGGTAATATTCCTATTTTATAGATAAGAACAGAAGATCAAAAGTTGATACAACTGACAAGTGGCATGTAGGTCTGAATTTCAACCTGGGTTGTTGTATCAGAGTGCAGAGCCTGTCTCTTTTCCATAACACATTGCTATCTCATGGTTTTGTAAAATTGACTTCCAATTTTCCTTCCCCTTAAGGGTCATATACCGGGGGTGTCAAAAAAGTGTATACACATGAGTTATATTCATATTTTGTTGTCAGTATTATATTGAGTATTACAATTTTAATAAAGATGTTTCTTCTTAAATGTGTATAATTTGTTTGGCACCCTCTGTATTTTATTTTATTTTTTAGTGTCCCTCAAAATATTTAACATAGTATTGTTGAATAAATGTGTCTTAATTGGGGTGTGGTTGTTGATTTGTCCACACACTGGCACTTGAATATTTAGTTTCATTATAAGTCACCCAGGAGATTTTACTTTAGGTCAGGGACTGTATCACATATTGTTTTTCTGTCTATAAGTCTGTTGGCGAGTTAATGAATGATGCTGTAGAAGGTGAAGATAGATTTTTCCTCTAAAGCTCTTGGGGCAACTCTGGTTCATATCTTGTAAAGGGGCTGGCCCTGCTCATAAAATTTCTGACACTGTGAGTAATAATCACAGCATCATACAGATTTATATAGATGCAATGGTAACATCACCAACCCAGAAAAATGACTGAGAAATGGCCTGCTTTTGAAATTAAGACAACTTCAATCATGTGAAATCATGTTATTGCAATACCAATGCAGTTTTCCATTAAAAATCTGTTAGGAATCAGAAAAATTAGCTGTTAGGGACTAGCTAGGCAGGTTATTTGCTTTTCTTCTTTTTTTAAGTCTTCTTTTGAGTTACTGAACTCTCTTTTTGCTTTTATTGTCATATAGTACTGATGCCAAAACAGAGTACTTGTAGTTATCATTTTGGGTGTTTGTTGTTTGTTTGGCCACCATAGAGCATAAACCTAAATGTTGGAAACTCATCAGCTATTCTGTACATTCCTCGGCTTTCATAAACTACTACAGAAGTCCTATCAATGACCGGAGGGACGCCGACTGAAGTGATGTCTTTCTTCAGCCAGAATCAGCCTATTTTGAATAACATCCAAAGAGCTAAGCAGGAATAATTGGTAAAGGACATAGGTGAGTTCTGAGACAGGAAGATGGTTCCATCCACTTGTTCTTTTATTCATATGCCTTTCTTGAACTCCAGAAAGTGCCACACTCTGGGTTAGACACTGGAAAGTGGTTAGACACCTCTTTCATAGTAAATACCAGAGGCTCCATTGCAAAACTCTTAAAATGCGTTTGTCAGTGGTAATCTGGCCATCACATTTTTTAAAATGTCTTCAGGTTGGGAAAATGAAATTCATTTGCCGATCTGCTCTGAAGGCCAGGAGCAAGCCAAAAAGACTTAAATGACCACAGATGATACAAGGGCTAAAGTCAGTCAAACCAAAAAGGCATTATGGGGCCGGCCCGGTGGCTCAGGTGGTTGGAGCTCCATGCTCCTAACTCCGAAGGCTGCCAGTTTGATTCCCACATGGGCCAGTGGGCTCTCAACCACAAGGTTGCTGGTTCAACTCCTCGACTCCCGCAAGGGATGGTGGGCAGCGTCCCCTGCAACTAAGATTGAACACAGCACCTTGAGCTGAGCTGCCGCTGAGCTCCTGGATGGCTCAGTTGGTTGGAGTGCATCCTCTCAACCACAAGGTTGCTGGTTCGACTCCCGCAAAGGATGGTGGGCTGTGCCCCCTGCAACTAGCAATGGCAACTGGACCTGGAGCTGAGCTGCGCCCTCCACAACTAAGATTGAAAGGACAACAACTTGACTTGGAAAAAAGTCCTGGAAGTACACACTGTTCCCCAATAAACACACTGAAATTCCTGTTCCCCTTCCCCAATAAAATCTTTTTTTTTTTTTTTTTTTTAAAGGCATTATGGTTCTTGGTTATTGAACAGACAGGTCTAACCTAACCTTAAATAACCACACCATAGATATTCTTTCACTGTTTTAATATTCTGAATTTGCCACTGACATTCAAAGCAGTAACTGAAAGAAGATTATTACAAAATATGAAAAAACAACAAACATCAGTATTTAGGAGAAGGTAAATGTTGTTTCATGTTAGAGTCAGATAATTTGAATAATGTCAATTTGGTGTATGTGCTCCACCGAGATGAATAAAAGCAAGATCATGAATAACAAAATGTTAGTACTTTTATCACTCTGACATGAGTCAGCAAATTAATTATTCCTACCCAACTTCTCTAACTTACTGTTGGTACTGGTAATTTTATTCCCATGGTGTTCCTGAATTTTGAAGCTTTCTTCAAATTAATCATTTGCTTTCTTGCCCCTCTGTCATGGTCTGGCAACCTAATTTTCCTACTTCCCTCTCAGAACAGATCCCCTAGGATATCTAGTCTGTAGACTTGTTTCTTATATCTCATCTGATGACATAAGTTGAGACTGCTGGCCTCTTCGTTAGGATGCTTGGTAATCTAGTTTCATTGCTTCATTTTTATTTTTCTTGCCTCTGTTAAGCATAGTGCAGTGACAGCTAATCATAATACATCACTTTGAGGAGCACCGGGGTGGTATGGAGCTCATATGCCAAATTTTGCCTGGAGTAGAGCTGAACTGCCAATTTATCACATGGCAGTGTACCAGAGTTTTTAATTGAACTTAGACAAACCCTTAATTACAACAGAACCACAGGGCACTGCTCCAGTACAGCAGAACTACAGTAACTTTTCCTCAGATATTGATCCCTCTGATGGAGGCTGGACATCTATAAGAAGTGTTATAAAATAATTTCTAGTTCCTTCCCTTCTGGGATTAACTGAAACAAGTTTGAACTTGACACATGGGTTTGAAAACGCTTGATATAGAAACAGTTCTGAATATTCAGTATTTGTTAAAAAGAGAGGTCAAGGTATGTGTTTTGAGCATGGGAAATGAAAAATAATAGGATTTCCTGGAGGCCAATGGTGAGGTGACACCTGTTCATAAGAGGGGTTGGTGGTAAGGTTATGACTACAAACATGTAACTAGAGCGATAGTCTTGGGCAAAGAAAAGATGCTCCTTTCCAGGAATCATCCCCGAGATGATGATCTGAATGACTATTATGTGACTTAGGCTGATTGGAAGCAGAAAAGCCTGGTCTTGAGCAGAAAATAATTTTACTGCATAGGTCAGATTTAGGGTGGATAAGGAGAAAAACGGGCTAATGGAAAGTTAGCTTAATCTGGGCAAGGAGCAGATAATGGGTTGATTTTTTTCTTTTAATAAATAGAAGACTCTTGCCTGGTGAGTGCCCACCTGTGGAGCTCTGGTAACCCGTATGAGCCAAAACGCTGAATGTTAATCAATACAGTATGTATTTGTACCTTCAATCCTCACCCCTGAGTAAGGTATGTTTGTGTACTGCAACCAACCTGTGGAATAGGCTAGTTGAGTTGATATGGAGGACAGAATATGGAGATGCATGATAAAGAGAAAAGTCATAAGGAGTGGTTCAGAGAGTGAGAGCTGAAGTCACACAGCTAGAATTCAAGGTAACCACTCCTGGCAATGTGACCCTGAGTGAGTTTATTTTCCTTGTCTGTAAAATGGGGATTAAAAGAGTACTTCCTCCTCAGGTGCCGATGTGAAATACAGCACCTGAATTTCATCATGGCTGCATTAAAAAAAGGAAAGGTTAACTCAACTAAAACTCACATGCACATACACACACAGTAGAATTTCAGAAAATACTGGGTCAGAGATAATAAATCTGGATCAACTAGTTACCCTGCAATGGTGGAGAAGAGTGTAACTGTGCTAACAAGATTGTGAAACATAATGAAAGAAGTTCTCTGCAGTGCAGACTGATAGCCCTACACATATTGTCTCCAAAGGTCCACCTGGGAGAATGTCTAGGGCATTTTGAAGAGAATTAAGATGTCTTTTAAAAGAAAACTCCTCATTATTTTCATGATAGTTTTTTAATCTCTAAAAAATGGCTGGAGTTTTAACTGCATCCCAGTTGGAGACTTCCAAAGCTCCAAATCACATGCAAGGTCTTACCAAGAACTCTCAGTGCTCAGACTTTGAAAATGAATAGCCTATGCTGACTAAAAGGCCAAGCATAAATTAACATCAAAAAGGAAAAAAATGCCATGGAAATGATACCAACAAAGTATATGATCAGAAGCCACTGAAGATGAAGAAAATGAAGCCCAACACCGCAGGAATGACTTGGGAGCATGTTGAATGTGATACAAAGTGTGGAGCAAAGAGACAAACATTAAAAATGACTAGAAAGTAAGGATTCTCCCACTGGGAAAAGAAAAAACAAGAGTGTGTGTGTGTGTTTAAATCGTTTCAATAAGACTGTAGGCCTTAGAGAAAGGAACATGAACATTCAAACAAGAATTAGGGGGAGTGGGAGGAGGAAGATGTTAGGAAAACAGATCAAACTGTGAGTGTCAGCAGGTGAGGTGATTCTGCAGAATGAATGATAACATGGCTGAAACAGTCATTATAATTCATTATAAATCAGACAAGTCAACAATATTCTTATCATTTCACTTGAAATTGCACAACTGTCAGTACGATAACCAGAGTGAGATGTGCCCGAAACTTGGAAGAGAGGGATATGAAGTGCCGTAATATGAAAAAAAAAATCCTTTCAAAAGGCAGACTGACAGACCCTATGAAGACAGAAAAAGAAAGAATGTGCTGATCAGAATAGAGTTATTCTCCATCCGACATAAAACAATTCACTCATAGATAGGTGCACAGGGTGAAGAGGCTGGGCCCTTTTAGTGCTATGGTCACAGTGGTAACATCACCTCGTCATCTCTTTTGGGGATGTGGACGCGGCAGGCTGTTTGAGCTGGAAGCCTTTTGAATATTCAGGCACATAACTCATCAGCAGTTGGCTAGCCCATGCAGATTGGCATAAAGGGAAAGAATGCACAGTGTAAATTAGTTTGTGATTTCCAATTGGAGTGAGGCTGTATTTATCTTTTAAATGACTAAACTGCCATTGTGGTCTTATACAACAGTCTCATGAGTTTGGATAATGGGGAATCATCCCAGTGAGATGAACTTTCTTCAGTGTGCTGAACATATATTTTTGAACCTATTACACCTGAAAAATAAGACCCTGAGCCCTGTTAAATTCACCAAAATAAGAGAAACCACCTGGATGTGTGTGTGTATAGGCGGGGTAGCGGGGTCAGGGAGGTGTCCTGTGTGTAGCTAATTGTTCTTCCTTAAGTGATAACCTGTTGCAGCACTGTTAACCCTGAGTGCCTTCCTTCTTTAAATGTGGCAGGTGCAGGGTCGGAATTAAAGCACATCCACGCACATGCACACACATGCACTGCAGTTAGAAGATAACTGGGAAGGAGCCCAGGGGTTAAGAAGAATCTTTTTTTTTTTTTTAATTTCTGAGTTTAAGAAAGTACAGACAGACATTCAGAATTATTTCCTACTGGAAGTTATTGTAACTATAGTCAAAGAGAAATTAATATGCAAACTCTGGATAATGCACATTCATCCAAGTTAATTAGACACCATGAGTTTGAAAACAAGACTTCCTACTAGGCGCACAGGGACACAAATAAATGATACCACACACATACACACAAGGAACTTAAGAACTCCGGAAACATTACAGAAAAAGACAACAATTTTAATATAAATGTCGTACTTAATTTATGAAAAAGCACTTGCTGTAGGCAAAGTCCAGAGAGGTGACAAAGCAATGGCTACATGAAAAACACTTCAAGACTTTGAAGTTTCTGCAAAGCAGGTGGTGACTAGTACTGTTCACAGGTACTGCTATGTCACATTCTGCCTCACAGAGGTAAATGGTGGTGGTCTTGTTTATACTAATTGCAGTTTTCTCTTCCTTTTTGGCATCTGATTACATTTTTACCCTTTTCCTTTGGAAAGTACTTCAGTGTTCCCTTTCTTCACGTCCTCGATTTAGTTTTTCCCTACTGTCAATGTGCAAGTTCTTTCCTGCTCCCTTTCATAAATCTCTCCTAGACCTTTTCAACATCCCCTCAGATGGCTTCTTAAAAAAATTATAATTTATAGATGAAGTACTATGATGCTTGGGAGTAATAGAGGCAGGGGGGAGGGGATAAGAATGAAACAAAAGTATCTATGAGTTGATCATTGTTGGAGATGGAAAATGGGCACATTAGAGTTGATTGTACTATGTTTGAATTTTTCCAACATGAAAAAAAATTATAATGAAACCAATTACTATGTACTTTATGACAATGATTTTCTGCTGAAGGACACAGAAATTGGGCTAAAGTCAGAAGACTTTATTGGCTCATTTGTAATTGAAATCTATTGTAAAATTCCAAATAGCATTTTGAAGTGCCTTACCTAAAGATATGTACAATAAGGCCAGGTCTTTTTCTTAATACTCTCACTTATATTATCATGTCAAAAATAGCAACCATCTAGGTGACCATAGTTATTCTTATTTAGATTAAAGTTTAGCTATAACCTTCTTGGCAATAAAGGTAAAAAGAGAACTAGAGTGAGTAATAAAATTCATAAAAAGAAAATACTGAATAGATTTTTTCCTGACATTAAATTCTAATGCCTAAATGAACTTTTGCATTATACTACAAAGGATGCTATATAACATTATGGACAATGTTTTTAACAGGGCTTCATAGATGAAGTGTTCCTCAGGCAGCCAGTCCTTGAGTCAATTCTTCCTAAGTACCAAGGGCTTTTACGTGGCTCAGCGAGGCAAAGCAACCCTGTTGGGGTTTACAGTAGAGTAGTCCAGATATGTAGCTGTTTGAATAGACTACCAGGTTAGAGTCAGGGATGCATAATATACAGGTGTAAGTGGAAAGTATGTCTGTATTTCTTGAATAGGCTTTTCTTAGCAGAACTATTTGACAGTGGCCCTAATTTAAGTCAATTTAGAATTATACTTTCTGGTGAGAATTCGTATTACGGATTACAGACAGGTTCATATACTTTGGGCATGTAGGTTTGGGGATGACCTTCAAGTTATATGGATATAATTTATATGTATTTGTATAATGTTAAAGTTTTCATGTTAAACCCTGGTAACTAAAATGAAAAGCATCATGGGCTAGCGGTCAGGAGGTATAAGTCGCAGTTATAGTTTTACTAGTTTGTGTAGCTTTGGGCAAGTAACTAACTTTTCTGAGTCTTATTTCTTCACCTGGAAACTATGTTATTCCATTAACTATTTCAATTACTTTGAGGCACTCATGTGAAATGCTTCTTGGATTCCTCTAATCTTTACGAACGTGAATAAATCTCAAGGCGGTAAAATTTATCTCACCAGGATTAGATCTGGATCACTGTTGCTGGTTTCCACTTCAATCAAAGCCTTACATTCCTGCACAAGGTTCTGATTCTGCTTTCTTTTCATTTCCCAGGAAGAGGCCTGTACCAAAGTGTTAACAAAAAATATAGAAGGATTAGTAGTGATCAATGGTATACATTAAACTACCTTCATTCACCCTCTATTAACTCTTGTACAGAAGGGGGCTTCTGTAGGGTATACAGAGGAAATTCAACTTCTGATCTTTTCTCTCAAGAAGTATATGACTTAGATAAGCATATATAAAGGTTAAATAATGACAGCCAACAATAAAAAAAGAATATCATAAGACAAATTAAGTTTGAAATGAGTGGTGTAGGCTATGTGCTCAACAGTGAATCAAAGGGGTTGCAGTATTTTGCAAAGGATCTGCATGAATTACTGCCTATATACTGAATAAATAATGTTTCATATGGACATGGACATTGTTCTTAAAATGTATGTAGATGTTGGTGGGGGGGGTTAAGATATACATTCATTTCAAAATATCTATGAGGGCTTTCTCTTATTATGTAACTCTTAATCAGTGGATACTAGACATGCCTAGTGTTATATGAGATGTCTGCAGTTGTTCTTTTGTGTGTGTGTGTGATATTGAAAGGATAGCCTCATACCTGAAAAGGTGGAAACCATTAGAATGGAAAATATATGATGCAGGAAAGGTCTCCTTTAATTGGAATGGCTATGGCTAGAGGTAGACTCTTAGCTTCTTAAGTGCAAGAACTGTGTCAATCTCTTAGTCCTCAGTAAATGCTTAATATTTTGTTTGTTTGCTGAGTGAAATGAATTAATAAAGGACACTGGGGGAAAATTAAAAGGAATTAAAAGTTGCAGATGTAGGAAACAATAAGAATATTACTTCTATTGGGAGCCCTGTTTTCAGGAAATGGGGGCAAAGTGAGTTGGGATAAAAATAAAAAGTAGAATCTTCTGAGAAATACAAGGGTGTGATAAAAACACTCTCTAGAAAGAACAGTTAAGTACCTGTATTAAGAGAGCTGAAGTGCAGTACATGTAAGCTCACACATTTGTTAATTCCAGAGCCATTTTTGTCAAGCTTTTGGAGTACATCATAAGATTTACTGAGAGCATATCTGTCTTCCTAATTCCATCGACTTAGGCTAACATTAAAATTAATTACACTTTCTGCACCTCCTCTGGTTGTTGTAATGCCTAGTGTTGTGTTTACTGGACAGGATATTAAAAATTTACTGCAACTAATCCTCAAGTAATTGAAAGTCATTTCAATTGAAGTTTAAAACCTGATTAAAGTGATTTTTCAACAGTTTATAAAGAATTACACAGTCTCCTGATCTAGCCACCTCACTTCTATATTTCTGGAAGTATAGAATGTCTTCTAAAGTGAAGTATTCTTACCTTTGTAAGAGTTGACATTTAGCCTGTTTCCCTTTCTTCACACCTCCCACTTGCTAATCAATTCATTCTAATCTTCTACCCTCTTCACTCCAATCAATACAATAAAATTCTTCCTGAGATCATTCTTATTACCTTTAGACCATTAAGTCAATGGACTTTTTTTAGGCCTTTGGCCTCTCAATAGAATTTAGACCCTCTGATCACTTCTTCTTGAACTGCTTTTTACCATTGCTTTTTACCTCCACTCTTGGCTTTAATGATAAAACAAATTCTTGGTTTCTTCTCTTACTGCTCTTGCTATTCCTTCACAATCACCTGTGCACACATCATCTGACAGCCAGCCAAAAGATGCTAACATCCTCAATTTTCTATCTAGTCTTTCTTTTCTTCTCACTCTTACTCCTTTCTTGGTGTGTCCCCCTGGAAGTCTTGAACTGTGTAAGCTCAATTTCTGCTCCTCCTCACAGGCTCAGCCACCTTCCAAGATTCCTTACTTCAATGAATAGAATCACCATGCAACCAGGTGCAAGAGCCAGAAATTCTGTTGTCATTCTTGCCATTTCCCTCTGTTCAGCATCTATATCCAATATACCACCATGATGGGTCAGTGTTCCCCCTGACCACAGGATTCCAACACAGAAGGAACAAATGTATCCATTTCTCTCCACTCCTGCACCATCACCTTAGTCCACACTACCATTATTTCTCCATATCACCACTGTCATAGCCTAACTGCTCTGCATGCATTCACTCTGCTCTCTACTAACCTTTCTTCCACACTCAGCCAAAGCCATCTTTTCTAATGGACAATTTAATCATGCCACTTTTCTACTTGAAACCCTTCAATGGTTTCCCATTGCTTTTAGGATAAACGTAAAACTCCTTACCAAAGCCTATATATAGGACTTGTAAGGTCAGGTCACCCTCTACTCACCTCACACCACAGCACCTTTCTATCTCTTTGCCCCATCATAGCTTAGCTGTCTTCCTAAGGAACTTTGTATTTACCATGTTCCCTCTTTAGCAAGTGTTTTCATTGCTTGGAAATGCTCTTCCTCTCCTTTTACGAATTTAATTGGAATTTAATCCTAAAAGTTTAGTCACCACTTTTTTGGGGGGAAGATTTCCCTGTCTTCCCAGACAGAATCAAATCCCCTGTTATAAATACTCATGCTGTCATAAAAAATGCCACAGTAGCAGTTTACATGCATCTGCATAATTACTGGATTGTCTGTCTGCCTGTAAATTTGATGGGGCAGGGATTATATGTGGTTTTCCTCACAGTTAAATATATATATATTACACTAAGTGAATCTCTATATTTAAAATAAAAAATGTCCCACTCTAACACTTGGGCACACTTTAACTTTTCAATCACTTGTGTGATTTTGCAGCATGCAACCTATCCATATAATATGCCAACAAAATCCCAAATCTCTCACACACCAACACACACACACACACACACACACACACACACACATCACTGTAAAGTGATAAAACTACTTTTTAACAAAGTGTTACAAACATGCAGTGTTTGGAACATAGCAAGAATGGAATAAATATCTGCTAAATATATGAACTTGTGTGGGTATGATATATAATTCAAAGTAAAATTTTAATGATTGTACACAGATTAAGTTTGGCTTCTATAGTAAAAAAAAAAAAAAAAAGAAAGAAAGATTTTGGGCCCAAACTTCAAAAGTATAGGGAACTGGACTTTAAGTATTTATAGAGAATGAGCTACCCAAAAACAGAATAAGAAAAGGCTGCCTTAGGAGGTAATAAGTCTCCATCACTAAAGATTTTCAAGAAAACTCTATATACCATTTGCCAAAGATATTACAAAGGAATGTGTGAGATATTTTTGTAATGTAACTATTGTTCAGAATTCCTTTTGAAAGAACCATGCCTAAAATATCTTGTCTCCCACAATGCTTACTACAGTATCTTAACACAGGGCAGAAGTTCAGCAGATATTTGCTGAATGAATTAATATATTGCTTTCAGAGCCGATGGTGATTCCTTTTAATATTTTTTATGGTGGCCCATATCCACCCTTGAAGGGTGAATTTAATTTCTGGAAACAGGAGAAAGGCATTAGAAGTCAAATTTGACGAACAAGGCAGGTAAACGAGGCAATGAATTTTGGCTCATTAAAGATTTAAAATGGTAGTGAGATAATGTCTATAATCATATAGCACTGAATCTGTCACAGGGTAAATGCCCATTCAGTTGTAGGTATTATTATTATCAACTGAGTCTGACGGCAAACTCTCAAAAAGGAATTAATCAACGATAACATTGTCAGGATGAAAGTATAGTGATTCTTTTAAAAGAAACAAACTCATTTGGATATGTGGGCATTCTGGGGTGGTGCATTTGTGAAAATCATTCTTAACATTTAGTGGTAGTATTGAAATGATATCCTATTTTTCCAAACCTTGACTATAGGGGTAATTACCTACCATAGAAGTTGACTAAGCATTTTTTTTTATAAAGCAATGAATGCAAAATCCTCAAGATTACAGGTTTATCCTACAGGAATGAATATGTCTCTCTTAAATACAGATTTAAAATCCTTTTCCATCCAGGTGTTCTTTGGGGGCCCTTCAGTTGGTTGAGCTCTCTACACATTGTGGTGATGTGCTGATATTAGCAGTCTGACTTTACTTCCAAAAGAGAGAATACAGAAGAAAAAATAGAAATTGGGACATTGTCCAGGAAACTCAGAATACAATGTGTATGCTATTATTAGAGCGCTTTAAAAATGTGAAAATGAAGCAAAACCTTTACCAAATGCTATTTCCGGAGTACATGGATTTACTATACATTTGGTGAATAAGAAAAAAAAATACCACCTGGTATCTCTCAGCAAGGTTGACATTTTCTGGCAGGGCTGCTGAATGTCTCTGCTGTTGTTTCACTTTCCTTTGTGTAGACTTCTTCAGAATTCTAGTCTCTGAAACGTACTCTACATCAGAGTCTGTCCCTTCTGTGTTTCTTTTACAGCCTCTGTGGCTGACCGAAATCTCAAAGGATGCAAGAGACTCACACTTCAAGTCATTACCCGAAGGCCTGATTTTCTGAGTTTTTGTATTTTCCTTAAAAAACAAAGAACATGTTTTTATTGTCTTGGTAGCCAGCTTATTTATAATTAATCACCACGTCCCTCAAAACCTTATGGCATTAGGTGAAATTTATTACTAACAAAAACCTTAAAAAGCAGAAGCTTAGAAACAGACTTTAGCAAATGGATACCACTATAATGGCCCATTCAGAATCTGATTCAGCAGAGCTGGGCTTAGTCACAAATATAACTTCGAGAATGCAGAAGACCCCAAATTGAGATCAGTGTGCTTCCTGACTTCCTCCCAACAGAGATTTCACTTGCCTTTGGCTCCATGGGGCATATATATCAGTAATGTATTTATCTTAAGGTTGGCTGGGGTTTATCAATCCCATCATCTGCCTGTTAAGAAATGTGAGTAACTAAAATTGTAGAGTTTTCCATATTTTTTGTGTGATTGGTGTAACGGAAAAGTTTTATCTGAAGATTCAAAAATATTCCCTCTACACTTTAACTTTTAGATACTAACGACATTTGAGGAATATAATGTAATATGACCTTTAGCAAACACAATAAACAATGTAGGATTAAACATACAACATATTTCTAGGCAAGTATCTATCCACAGACAGACTCAATCAATTGACACACACACACACACACACACACACACACACACACACATATATCATACATACACATAGAAAATTTGGAAATAAATACATTAAAATATTTAAAATGGTCATCATCTGCAGGAAGTAAGACAACAGGACAAATTTTCTTACTTATATTGTATTTTCTGAGTTTTCCCTAATAAATATGTATCGCTCAAGTGAGAGAAAAAAATGAAGGCAGTTTAAAAAAATTCACTCAGAAGTGCCTCACTTCTGAACCTCGTAAGCCATGATGCCATTTGGTCCAGGACAAGTCTTAGCCTTCATATGAGAAACATGACACAAATGATTGAATTCTACTTTAATTACTCACGTTTGATGCTGAAGTTTGGCAGGTGGTAGTGAACTCAGGGATCCTACTTGTTGGTATAAATTGTGACTTTTATGGAAAAAGACATGAGACAAATGTGAGTAAAATAACTTTCAACTGGCATATTACAATAATTCGGTATTCTTCATTTCTTAAAGAAGTTTCAAGATTGCATACCCTCTCTGATAATTACGTAGGGGGTCCCTTTCAGCTTAGGTGTGCTATAACAACGTTCTGATTAGTGGTGACTGGACAATACCAGAGAACCCAATGGTTTGTTGAAACGCTACAGAATAAATGTCTTAGGAGCAACTTAGGAGCAACTTTGGTACAGGGTGCCACTGTACCAAAACATCTCCACAGTCCTGGTCTTCCCACTCTGGGGACCCTCTGTTCTCCACTTTCAGGTCCTAGCATCTGAATGAATCCTGATCTCCAGAAATAGCTCTGTCTCATTCAGAGCTCTAGGCCTGAGCTTCAAGAGACTTGTGAGGGTAGATTGGCCTTAACTGTGTCCCTACTAACTGGATGTGGCCTTATCCCCAATATCTAGCCTTCCTTGAAAAAGAAGCGCATTTTAAGCTAAACTTTGATGTTTGGATTGTTACTCTAAAATGATAAGACATCCTTAATGAAATACACAGAGAGAAGAGAAAGAGTAATGCAGGCTCGGCACCCCATCGCAGGGTCACTCCCCTTGGAATGATACCCTGGTTGCTCCCTGGGTCTGCTTGTACCTCCTTTTTGGTGCACCCATTATCTTTTACTATGCCATTGTGGTATCCAGCTCAGTCCAGATTCTCTAGGACAGAAAATTTACTTTGTTCTTATAAGTACCCCACCCCAAAACTGGAGTCCTGACTCTGATTAAGGGTTGGATCTGTTCTCTGCTGAAATTTTTCCAATGTGGATGACCTGCATAGATTTTGAAATGGTGGTTTTCCTCTGTCCTGAGATCCAAAATCCCTTTGGTGCATTTTATGAACTGCACGTACCTTCAAGGCGACCCTTCCTAAACTAAAGCCGTTATGTTGTCTCTGCACCTGCACTCACCCCCAACCAGTATTTCCCAGTGCTTCCTACTCCCTCTTTTCACTAGTGACATTCATTACCAAACACCTAGACGTCCAAGCTAGGTTATCTTTGGCTCTTCATCACACTCAAGCCCCTCCACCTAATCCGTGATCAAGCCGTGTGGATCTCTCTATTTAAATCTCTTTTAAATTCAAAGTTTTGCACTAGCCTAGAGTCGCCACGCTTTTTAAAGGCCTCTCTTGATTATAAAGGTCATCTCTTTATTATTTGCTATAACCCCCTTGTTTTCTTGCTTCTAGTTCAGAGACTGCTGTAGACCTGTTACCACCACTTTCTACACAATATTATTCCCTTTATTGAAATAAGGAAGGGGCGGAGGAAGGGTAGTGGGAGGTGGAATTCTCAAAATCAAAGACATGTGATTACAATCACCTTTAAAAAAAAAAACTGCTGAGGCCATGTTCTTACACTCTAAAATTCTAATTTAATTGTTTTGGTGGTGCCTTTCACCAGTATTTTTTAAAGCTCTCCAAGGGATTCTAATATGCAGTCAGGATTAACAACCACTAGCCTAGAAGATAAAGCCTCATTTCTGCAGCACGAAGCACATGGACTGGCACATAGCAGATATTCAATTCAAGCTTGTTAAAGGGAACCAAACAGCATCTAGCATGATATACAAGCAGTTTTCAGAGTATTGCACCTAAACTTTCTGAATTCCTTTTCTGAGCTATTTTCTATCCCTCTGACACACCCTGTTGCTCTCATAGACTCAATGCCCAATCCCTGTTCCTAAGGTTCACTTTCCTGTTCCCATGCTTTTGTGTAACCCATTTCCTTTGCCTGGAATGATTTTGTCAATCTTCTCCAATTGTCGAATTTCACTCATCCATCAAGTATCAATTCAAGTTTTATCTACTCTGAATGCATCCCCCAAGTCTCCAAGGGAGAATTAATTGCTTTATCTTCTACTCATATGCTCCTGTGACATTATTTCTTTTTAGATGTTTATATAGATAATATATTCACATGGAATAACATATATTTTTAAGTGTATTTTTAAAAGTCTCCTTACTACTCCATTCTCCATCTGTCTAGTTCACATTCAACTAACAAGTAACCACTGTTGCTACTTTTTTGTTTATCTTTCCAGAGATTTATTTATACACTGTATACAAGCATATGTAAATAAATTTCCCCCACTTTTTTGAGGTGGGGGAAATGGTGGTATATTATATACATAGTCTGCATCTTCTTTTTCACTTAAGGATATATCTTAGAGATTTTTTCTCTGTTAGTACTTAAAAAGATTGTTCATTCTCTTTTCCAGCTGCATTGTATTCAAATGTATTGTTGTACAATGTTTTATTTAACCAGATCTCTTGATAGCCATTTAGGTCTTCACAATATTTTACTATACAAAATATTTTACAATATCTTGTAAAATAGGTAACTTTGTAAACAGGTAATTTCATGTTTGTGTGAGTACATCTACATAATCAATTTCTAAAAGTGAAATTTCTGAATCAAAAGGTATACGCATTTGTAATTTTGATAGACACTGTGAAACTGTCTCCACCAGGCTTTCTGGTGGCCAAGCATATATAGTCATTCTTATGAATATTTTAAAAGCATTTGACAAGGGCATTCTCTATTTTGAAAGTACAGATTATTTATATATATTATATACATTACTATTATTGATTACTTAGGTATTCCTAGGCTGAAAGCAAACTAAAGTTTCCTATTATTAGCATGATTGTCTCTTTTTCCATGCATCATGTGTAAGTTTTGCTTTATGTAACTCACCAATGCATTAGCTGATGTGAGAGATTCGTAATTTATATATCTTCATTGTGAACTAAGGACTTTAACCTAACTAAATGTCCTTCCTTGCACTGTATGTTTTTCTCCTTGAAGTTCAACTTGTCAGTTATTAGGCTGGACTTGTATTTTATTTTTGTACATTTGTCTGAATTCAACCTTTCTGAATTACCAGTTTAGATGTGTGTCTTGTACATAGTACAGGCTTGATCTTTGCTTTGTGATACAACCTGAAGTTCCTTATCCTTTATTAAGGTAAGTTTAGGCCATTTATATTTACTGATACCATATATGTGTTTGGTATTAGTTGTCATACGATTTTATTTTGTTTTTCTAATTTATCTTAAGTTTTTAATGATACGGTACTTTGTTTTGTGCGGGTACCTCTGATAATTATTTGAGGGCTTTTTTTTCCTAGTGACTACCATTATAATAACTTTATATAATACTCTTATTCTTAGTTCTTTCTATCTTTAATATACACACATATATATATATAATGTATATATATAATGTATATATATAATGTGTGTGTATATATATATATATATGTATGTATGTTTCCTACTCTGAATGGTGACAAAATTTATTTTCTCTTCTCTCTTTTCTTCTATCGCTGATATTATACTTGTCAGTGTTTATATTAGTACCAAAAAGTATGCTTAAATTGCTTAAATGATATCTCTTGATATCTTATTACAGGCGAAGCTAACAAATTACCTTTCAGCTTTCATTCTTGACCTTTTATTAGTTGAATTATTTCTACACTGTCAGGGCATTTACATTCAGTTTGATATCTAATGTCATGTTTTAGTCTCATTCCTATAGTTAAACACAGTCGATGCTTATTTCCAGTTCTTTGCTATAGAATTTTCAGATATTTCTTGGCTGGTTCAAATTTGATCTTTAGTTGCTTCCTCAAAAAGGGATCATAAGAATAATATTTCCTGAGTTTTTTTCCTATTTTCAAAACTATTTGTAGGCTTTTTATTCGAAAAATAGTATGAACATAAAATTATTGGTTTACACTTTCTTTCTTTGAAGATCTTATAGTTCTTACTTCACTATCACCTGGAGCTCAGTTTTTTGTAGAGAATTTGAAGCTAATCTGAATATTTTTCTCCCTATAAGCAATTTGATCTAGATGCCTACTTGCCAAAGGATTCTATCTTTCTCTTTTCAGTTGAATGGCTTTATTAGAAGAATATGTCTTATTGTTGACTATTCTGGGACAGTTTTCCTTACCATGCATTGCACTGTTTCAAATATGGAGCTTCAAGTTTTATGTTTTTCTTGAAAACTTGCAATTTTTTTATTTGTATCTTTAAAAAATGTGTTCTTCCCTTTATGCAAATATTGAATCTCCTTTTCCTACTCCTATTATCAAAGTCTAAAATACTTACTATCTAGCCCTATGATCAATTTCAAGATAATTTTTGTATATAGTCTAAGGTGTGAGTCAAGGTTCAAAGGGGGCATAAGGCATCCAAGTGTTTGGGTATCACTTACTGAAAAGATTATTCTTTTTCCCATTGAATGTATTGATGTCTTTGTTGAAAAACGACCATATATATGTGATCTATTTCCGGACTCTCTATTCTGTTCTATTGCTCTATTTGTCTCTTTTCAAACCAATACCACACTGTCTTGATTACTGAAGGTGTATAAAAGGTCTTGAGTTAGGTAGTTCAGTCTTCCAGCTTTGCTCCCTTTCCAATTTATCTTGACTATTCTAAATCCTTTGCATTCCATATGAATCTTAGAATAATTTTTTAAAATTCTAGCAAAAGCTTGCTTGAATTTTGATCAAACTTAGGTTAAGCCTATAGACCAATTAGGGAGAAATGACATCTTACAATGTTAAGTCTTCAAAGTCATGAATATAGGTTATCTTTCCATTTATTTCATTATATTTTTTAAGAAATGTTTTGTAGTTTTCAGTGTACAAGTCTTGCCCATTTTTTGTCAAATTCATTCTTAAGTATTTCACATATTTTAATTTTTTTGAAATGGCATTGTTTTTTAATTTAAATTTCCAACTGTTTGATGCTAGCAGATAGAAATAGCTTGTTTTTATATACTGCTTTTATATACTTGCTCATCTCACTAGTTCTAATAACTGTTTCATAGATTCCATCTGATTTTCTACACAGACTATCATATCTGAGAAGGAAAAACTTACTTCTTTCTTTGCAACTCGAATGCCTTTTATTTATTTTTCTGTCTTTCTTGCTGCATCTAGAACCTCTTGTACAATACTGAATTGGAATGGTGAGAGCAAACCTCCTCGTTTAATTCCCCATCTTAGATGAAGAGATTTTAGTCTTTTAGTAATAAGTAGGATTTTAGCTCTACTTTTTGTAGATTCCCTTTATCACATTAAAGGAGTTTTCTTCTGTTCCTGATTTGCTAGAGTTTTGGTTTTTATTTTGTTTTGTTTTTTAATCAGAAATGGATGTAGTTGCCTGTTTTGTTTTTCAGTTGCTTCTTTTTTTGTCATTTATAGCTTACTGTATTTTTCCTCTTTTTTCTTATGGTATCTTATATGGTATATATTTTTAGTGGTGTCTTATTCATATTCTGAACTGTTTTTCTTTTTCAGTATGATATCGTGTTTAGCTGCTATACTAGCAAATTTCTTAAATTTATCAATATAAGAGTTAGGTTTTCCAGGACTAGCTCTTTGCCAGAGGAAAGGTTGGTGGGAGATTCTAGGCAAATTTCTTTCCTTTTCTTTCTTTCCACAAGTAAAACCTCATCTAAAACACACACACACACACACACACACACACACACACACACACACTTCTTCTGCAAATACGATATTTTTGAGTGCTTTAATGTGCATTCCACACCTTCTACTTCTGTGAAACAAAGCAGACCCCATAAGGTTCCTGTTGCCTCTTGGCTTCTGCAGACAACAGATACAGCTCTTCCATCTCCAGATGTACCCTTCTTCAATAAGTGCATTTGTATTGATTCTTTAAATGTGCTATTGTTGTGCTCTTTCTTCCATATCTCTCCCTTTCCTCTTGTTGAGTTCCTGCATTATCTTCACTGCTTTGAGCAGCTTTGAGCCATATTTTAATATGTATCTCATAGTCTGACTGAAATTTGAGTTAAGCTTTTCATTATCTGTTTTCCTTGTTGTTGTTAGAAGACTTCCATGCTAAGCTATATAGCCATATTTACACCAGAATTTCTTATAACGCTTTACCTACTTTTATCATGGCATGTATCACACTGTTTTAGTTATCACTAACACGATGTGTTAACAAGTGTGTCTCTCTCAATAGATTGTGAACTTCCAAACTCATTTTTTATCTACAATATCTAGCACAATGTTTAGCACTTTATAGGTATGCAATACAATGCTGATGACTGACAGGATAAACAGATGCTCCCAAAACCTAGTGCTCATCTCTTTCACAGTTGAAACACTGCCACAAGTCTATTCAGTATCCATGGTGTGACTATTGCTGCATGACTTCTCAGATATTACCACATCTCTGAGATGCTTTATATTAAATGTCAGTGTATACTGTCTTCCAATGGCTACATCACCTTGGCAGGAGTCATGTTGCCAATATAGCAAACTGGATTGAGCCCAGCTTAGCGACAATATATAATACAGTTAAACTATTTGGTTTTGCATCATTTTTGGTGCTAGCTTAAAGATAATTACTTTTTGCTACATAGTTTCACTGTAATTAGTTTTGATCTGAACCACTAAAAATCACATCACTAGAGTTATGAGTAAATAAAAATTTTTATATTCCACAGATTTTCCTCTCATATTAACTTCAGAGTTGTTTCTACAGAAGAACTTCAGACATTATAGAAAAGCATAGCAAAAATGTCTCAACTCCATTTTAAGCAGAAAAACATCAAAAATGATGGTCAAATAAGACACATTAAGGCAATATAGCAAACAATACCTAACACTGAAATGACCTCCAAAAATAATGTTTCCAGGGAAAGGCAAAATTCACTCGTAACTGGAAGAACACAGTAATAGATAAGGAAAGAAGCATTCAAAGATAACTGCACTGAAAACCTTTCTCCCCTTTAGTCCGATATCCAGAAAGTTTAACTACAGTCACTGAATGATTTCACCATATTTACAGTAAACGTACACTATATCCTTAAGACTATTGGGGTCCTATTCTCCTACCACTCTGAAGCCTGTTCATCTTTTTCCTTAATTTATCATATATTTTCCTGCACCTTGTAACTCCAGGGATTGTTCAAGTTAAGTCAACACCATTCTTTCTATATCTTAAAAATTATCTGAAATTCTTTTACTTCCCTATAACTCATAGTTTTAATTCTCAGCATTATTAACAGTGCTTTCCATAGCCATTGAAACTTCTATTCCCTCAGTTCCTCTCTTTTCTCTCAATTCATCATATCCCCTCTTGGCTTCCCTTCCATTCCCAATTCTGCATGAGAAAAAAAATAGTTCATCACTTCAGCTATGCGTTGCCACACCCATCCTAATAATCCCCAGCCTCAGATCAATCAGATCATGGATCATTTTCCCTCTTTGCTTAGAAATTTCAGTCTGCTAAAATTTGCATAACTGTTGAATCCACACCATAAAATATGCATGGTTCTCATCCTCTTATGAACATTGTCTTACTTGTCCCTAGTTACCTTCTGTCCCCCTCCTCACAAAGGTTGCCCCAAATCTTCATTATGCCCTGTAAACAAAGCCTGCCTACTTCCTTGTCAGCAGATGATCCTGACTCTTCTTTAAAGACAAAATTAGGTTATTAGGTATGTGTGAACACCTCTAATTTCTCTCCCAAAATCTCAGAGGGAAGAAATATATCCACCCTCTTACCCTAACTTAAACTCTCCACCTGAGCCCTAGTAATCCTTCCTTCCTGTCTTTGCTACAGTCTCTCTATACCAATCAGGCCTCATCTCTGATGTGAACTTTTCCCATTTTCACTGGTTCCTTTCTCTCAGTCCAGAAACATTGCCAAATCTCTCCCAACCACAAATCTACCTCAACCATAACTACCCTTCCAGTTTCAACCCTATTTTCTCTGTCCATTCAGTAAAAATTTCCTAAATAGCTTATTATGCATAGCTCCCATTTCTTTACTTTTCATTGACTCCTCAACCCACCTGGCTTACTTTCTAAAACTTATCCTTTACCAGAGTGTGTGTGTGTGGGGGGGGGGATGGTAGATAAGGTAAAAGGGATCAAATATATGGTGATGGAAGGATAAGTGACTCTGGGTAGTGAACACACAATGTGATATATAGAATATAGATGATGTATTACAGAATTGTACACCTGAAACCAATGTAACTTTACTAACAATTGTCACCTCAATAAACTTTAATTTAAAAAAAAAAACACCTTATCTTGCTGATCTGAGAAATAGCCTTTAAGTTGTAAAAACCAATGCATCAAGACAATGAGAAAACAAGTCACAAACTGGGAGAAAATATTTGCAGAAGAAACATCTGATAAAAGACTGTTATCCAAAATGTACAAAACTCAACAATAAAAGACATAGATTAAAAATGGAACAAAATATATATGTATCCTTATGTTCATTGCAGCATTATTCACAATGGCCAAGATGTGGAAACAACCCAACTGTCCTTCAACAGATGATTGGATACAGAAGATTTGGTACATATGTACAATGGAATACTACTCAGTCCTAAAAGAAAAGGTGAAATACTGCCATTTCCAACAACATAAATGGATCTTGAGAGTATTATGCTAAGTGAAAATAAGTCAGACAGAAAAGGACAAGAATCATGTGATTTCACTCATATGTAGCATATGAACAAAAAGCAACAAATGAAAAAAAAAACGAACAACAAAAAACTAAATTCATAGATACAGACAATAGAATAATGGCTATTAGAAGGGAAAGGAGGTTGGGGGAGGATGAAGAGGGTAAAGGGGGTCAAATACAGGTAACAGAAGGAGACTAACTTTGAGTGGTGTGCACACAATAGAGTACACAATTGTATACCTGAAATTTATATAATGTTATTAACAAACATTACCCCAATAAATTTAATAATTTTTTAAATAGGTCAATGACCTTAACAAACACCTCACCAAAGAAGACACAGATGGCAATTAAGCATATTAAAACACGCTCCACATCATATATCATCAGAGAAATATAAATTAAAATAATAATAAGATACTACTGCACATCTATTAGAACAGCCAAAATCCAGAACACTGACAACACCCAATGCTGGCGAGGATGTGGAGCAACAGGTAGTCTCATTCATCACTGGTAGGAATGCAAATGATATAGCCACTTTGGAAAACAGTTTGGCAGTTTCTTACAATGCTAAAAATACTCTTATCATATGATCCATCAAAGTGCTCCATGATATTTACCCAAAGGAGGTGAAAATGTATGTCCACACAAAAACCTGCACATGGATGTTTACAGCAGCTTTATTCATAATTGCCCTAACTTGAAAGTAACCAAGTCCTTCAGTCAGTGAATGGATAAATAAATTGTGGTACATCCGGACAATGGAATATTATTCAACGACAGAAAGAAATGAACTATCAAGCCATGGAAAGGCATGTAGGAACCAGAAATGCATATTACTAAGTGAAAGAAGTCAATCTGAAAAGTCTATGCATTGTATGACTCCAACTATACAACATTCCGAAAAAGGCAAAACTATGCAGCCGGTTAAAAGGTCACTGGGTGGCAGGGGTTGACAGAGGAGAGAAGAACAGAGCACAGAGGAAGGATTTTTAGAACAGTGAAAATATGCTATATGATACTATAATGATTGATACATGTCATTACAAGTTTATCTAAACCCATAGAACATACAACACCAATGGTGAACCATAAGTAAACTACGAGCTTTGAGGATTATGATGTGTCAATGTAGGTTCATCAGTTATAACAAATGTATCACTCTGATGAGGGATGTTGACAATGGGGAAGGCTATGCATGTGTTGGGGCAGGGAGCATATGGGGAATTTCTGTCTCTTCCTCTTAATTTTGCTGTGAACCTAAAACTACTCTAAAAAATAATGTCTTAAACAAACAAACAAAAACAATGGACTTAGTACAATGCCTAGATCATAACAGATACAGAATTAAAGGGAAAGTATCAAAGCAAAACATTAAAAAAGTAAGATTAGGAGAAAATTTTCTAAAGCATTAAGACAAATAGGATACTTCAGTTTTATCTATTGTAACATTTGTGGAAACAGGCATACACATATAATTAGTGAACTAAAATAAATTGGCACATGTTATGTGTACTAAATGAAGTTGACTTTAATGAAAAATGTTACAAGTTCTTCTAAAAGTTTTCCCAGCTAAATTAATTTGAGACACATATTTCCACGAACAGACACCTTTCTACTAATAGGTAGATAAAGATTTTCAGCATTGGTTATGGAATTGGCCTATAATTTTTAAATGTATTTTAAAAAATCACATATATGCTTTTCTATTTGAGGAATACATTTTTACGCCTTTGATTGCACTTTTTGTAAAACAGAAATCTACATAACACAGCCAATCTGCTTCAAATTCTGTCTCAGTTACTTAATGAGTATTTGCTTACTAATAACAGTATCTGTTTTATCATCACCATTATCTTTATAGATCTGTTGTCAGATGGCATAGTATGCAAGTGGCAGATAATCCACAAAGCAAATGAAGCTTAAGCCTCAGGACCCCTCCCTTACACAGGTTCCTTCCATGGTCCTGTCCCTAACCTCACATTTATAATTTTGCATTTTCTTTTTTGAAAGGGGTCCCTTCAAAACTATATAAGCTTCAGGCTCCAAAACAAAAGAAAACAAAACAAAAACTAGATACATCCTTGTTCAGAGCATTTTAAATAAATCTTAGTTGTTTACAAATGCCAGGAATTATTACTGGTGGTCTTGGCTAGAAGACCTTCTTGAAGAGTCTCTGAATAGAGGAAGGCTGATTCTAGACTGTTGTACAGCAAAGGTCATGGACAAACATCAGTTAGTTCTCTAGGACTGGATCAGAACCCCTAGGTATGTTAAGAGAGCCCCTCCAGCACCACCCTCTGCTCAAAGGCTGAACCTGGTCAGGCAAGACTGACTGAAGGAACAGGAGGGCTAAGGAACATGCTGGTAAATGACTAGGTGGAAAACAACTCAAATGAGATTTAGGTTTGAATTTTACTTGAGCCTACAGGAGTCAGGACAGTAAGGAACCAGATTCAGATCAAGAATATGATCAGGAGACAAAGCTTTAACAAGGTTAAGTCAGGGGGCACGAATGATGGGGTTTGAATTCAAAATCAGAATGACCAACAAGTACAGTTCGTTAACTGAATTCAAAATGCAAGGTTGGATCCTGAGTGAGAGGGGAGATAAAGTCAAACAAGATGAGAAGCAGGATTCAAGCTCAGAGGGGAGGACTCAGGAGTGCTGGGCTCAGAGGCACAGGGTTCCTTTCGAAGGGACCAGCAAGAAGCCTGCTTTGGAAGGAAGCCAAATACCTGTGGCTTATTCTGAACAGAGTCAGAGAACAGGCCCTGAGGTGTATCCGGGACACCAGGCAGCCTCTGATTGCTCCTGATTAGCATGCACACTCATTGAGAAACGGTTGTATATACAGTTCAAGTGCTTAAGGAAATTTTATAGGGCAGAGATCAAATAGGCATATTTTCATTGAAACCAAAATTAGTATTCCTTCCAGTGAAAGTCATTTCAGGCAATACACCTGAATCTCTACTTCTTTCTCTATCTCTGTCAATGGAATAGAAATGACGGATAGACATGCAAACAGAGGGATGTCATGTGGCAAAACTGCTCAGCACTGTCAAAGCCACTTCTGTCCTTGGAGTCAGGATGAGTTTCTCTGGACTCACATCCCTATTGGCTCTCAGTGGCAGCATGTGGTCACTTCTGTGAAACCCAGGAACAGACAATTGATGGTATTCCTTGATCTCAATCTCCAGGACAGAATAGGGTGACTTCTGAAGCCAGTAGCAAGCATTATCCTGGTCTCCCCTCCCATAATGCCCTGAATCCAGGCTGTCCTGGTGTCCCTCTAACTGCTGGTAGTATCCCAGTTTGTTCAATAAACTGAATGCTGTTCTGTCAGGCAGTATGACATCAGCTCTTCAGGAAAGAATGAAAAAGAAAACAATCTGGACAGGCGTTTCAAGTTGAGAAGCTAAACAGTTTCTGTTAGATACCTACTGTGCCCAGCAGTGAACCAGGGGTTATGGTGGAGGTACAGAAGAAAAAGAACATATGACACTTGCTTTCAAGGAACTTCTAAATTAGTTTATCATGAGCAATTCATTTAATGTCACATTTGCTATGCTGTGAACACAGGGCCCAAAAGTGCGACTATATTATGCATTATCCCTTTTGAAAAAGCAATGCATCACCATAGAGAAATGAGATCTTTGTAGCAAGAGTAATAAAGTAAAATATTTCAACTATAGTGACTATAATAGCCTCTTGTTAGACAAGGGTCTTTAGACATCATAAATTTTAGGCTATGGCAGTTATGTAAGGAGGCGAAAAAGTACTCTTGACGGATAAAAGTATTTTCTAAGGCATCTGTCTCTATATTATACAGACTTGAAATTTCAGCATCCAACACCATAATGAGACGTTAAAAAGATTACATTCTAAATGGGAAAATGTGTCCACATTCTTCATTACAAAGTTGTACTCAGATACGCCATTTCAATTTGAAAAACACAGCTAAAAGTTCAGCAAGCCTTCTCCGCTCCATATTTACTGCTAAAACAACCAATGTGGGACTTATCAGATTAAACTATTTCATTTTTTGTGTCCGTGTGTGTACTGCGAAAGAATAGAAAGCTACTGCTGGAGTTCCATTTCAACAGGCATGGAATTTTACAGTCTATTCATTTGATGCAAAGACTATGACCATGACAAATGCGGTCTCTACTCCCATCCAAATGCAACACTTTATTTTGACCAAGTATAAAAACATTTTGGTCTCCAATAACATATGCAGACGGTTTTAAGTGTAACCTATTTATTGTCAACCAATCTAAGTAGAGGAAAAATGTTATTTTTGTACCTCTTTGTAAAGAATTCAGCCTCAATTAAATTCCTTCGATCCTTCACTCTTGCTTGGGAAGCACCTACTGCGTGATAGGTCCAGGTCTAACTGTTGTTTGGGAATGCAAAGATGAATAAAAATGGTCCCTTCTTTCTAAAAGCTCACAGTCTAACAAAAGAGACAGATCAGATACACATGTAACTGTTAATACCAGGTAAAAAGTAAAACATGCGCTAAGAAAGACACACGTCAAGGACACAGGCAACTGGAGAGAAGGAGGTATTCTTATAGTAGGGAAATGAGAGAAGACTTTATATAGAAACGACATTAGTTTGGGACCTTAAAGGACTACGGGAGGGCAGAGGCCACTTCAGACAAAATGGCAGGAACAACGGCAGAGCAGTGTGGAAGCAGAGAACATTCATAAGGAATTGGGAGCAGCTCAGGAGAGAACCCTGCAGAAGGGAAGACACTAATGCCAGCAACGTAACTGTCAGGTGAGAAAGAGCCTGGTTTTACTGTAGGATAAGAAATTAATATCAATCCAAAAAGATTAACCCAGAAAGACCTAGAGAATACATGAGCAATACAGCACATTTGCACTAACATTGATTATATAAACATTACATATGTACAAATGGCTAAATGTAGAGTAGGCTTCACTCAGGGAATCAAGTTATCATCTGTCTTGTAATACTTGAGAGCATCAAGTGGATTTAAAGTGACACCACACACACACACACAAAAAAACCCTGAATGAAAGGTATCCAAAACTATATTTCTTGTGCTTGATTATGACATATTCATGAAGGTAGAAGAGAATCTAAACTGAGTTAAAACTAAGAAAGGGGAAAAACTGAGGACTTTCCAGTCCTCAAATACAGAGGAACGGAATTTGTAATTTTATGGTTTTAAAATTGTCGTCTAGGTTTACTGAAGAACAGAATAACAATTATCCAGATAATAGGCCAACGAGTAGCTGAGCAATTGGAGTGACACAATGAAAACGAAAATGGCCAGCAGGTGGCACTTGTCACTCGATATAGAAAACAGAAGGTAATGAATGAGCTGGAACGCGCAGTCAGAACAGATTACTCATTCATCTATTCAGAAAGGAGAAAGTGGAATGGTCTGTTTCAGAAGCACAAGCTGTAAAGAGGATCTTGGCTTGTCGCCACAGCTTACCAATTACATCTTGAATTTGAGCTCTCCTCTTAGGCTTATTAGTGAAAACTTACGTATTTCCCTTAACAAATAAGACTTGCAATATATCAGCTTGTTGCCTTTACAAATGTTCTCATATCCTTTTTGTCTGTATTTATCCTGTGAGATTATGAGCAAATATGTGCTGGAATTAGGCAAAAAGGAGACAAATTCCAACTTTACCATTTAAAGATGTGTGACTTGATTCAAGTTATTTAACTTCTTTGAACTTCACACTTCCCTCTGTTGTTATAATTGATGGAACTAGCTGGAATGTGGTGGGGATTAAATAGGATACCATCTGTGAAAATGACAGCTCTGGATCAAGCTACTTCATTTTCTCCTAGAGAACCAGATCTACTCATTGGAATACCTCTTTTACCAGAACGGTTTTCTGACTCACTGTGAGTATTCTCTCACTAGGGTGTCTTATGGGTGGTGCGCCTAGAAATTAGACTTAGTCATTCTACATACCAGTAAGGTGGATGAGGGGTGGAGAAGAGGCTGTAGCTGCTGATTTCTGGTACTAGTACCGTAATGCTACCTTTCCTACCATTATTCTCTCCCTTCTGGTTGTCAGTGGCACAAAACCCTGAACCACTGAATCTAAGATCCAGAAAGGTCTTTGATTTACCTAGTCAACCCTTCGTTTTTCAGATCAGTATGCTTTCTGCCATTAAAGGTGAAATGTAAGAGAGTAATAAATGGGGTGTGCAGATTTAGGTCATTTTTATATTTGCTTCCCAGGTCTGATCAATAGATACGTGGCCATTGTTAGTGAGAAGCAGGGAGAAAACAGGAAACGGGCAAACCATAATTACCTGGCATGCATCTTATTACTTCCTGATATTGAGAAAATGGGCACCACAAATAGACATCGGGAATCATGGCAATACCTTAGCCAGTTCTTGATTTTTCAGTGAATCATGTCTACATGGAACCTGAATGGCACCGATGCCCTGTTTTTTCGGCTTTCTCATCCTTGCCTGTGTCATAGTCTAACAGCACTCTTCTAAAAGGCAGTCAGAAAGAGAGTAAATTCACATTGAACATTGAATGGTTTTGAGTCTTCTTTCTGGCCTCAGGCAGCTATCACCAAAATAATTTTTGAATACTTTCATGGATTATTTTTGTGAAAGGGAAACTTCCAAGATATTCTTTTCAGTAATTAACATATTTTATAATGCGTTACATAGTTTTTAAAATGACAGATATGTCACACAAATGCTGGGTTTATTTTTAAAAATACATGTTTAGCATGTAATTTAAAAGATTGTTTCCATGAAGAAAAAAGCCTGTGTTCATCTCCAAATCTTCCTTTATAATGTTCTTCTCATCTGGAATGCCCTGTCCATTACCTCTATTTACCCTAAAGAGACTTTAAATTACAAGTTAAGGGCCACATCCTCTATGAAATATCTTTTGACTGAAGCAGCCCTCATTATCTCATTATCTTCTCAGTAGAAGTAATGAACGTCTATTGTAGTTTCAGTTATGTTCAGACAAGTTTTAAACTAGTATTGTCTTATAGTGATTGCTAATTTAAAAAATAGCTGTTAGACTTGGTCCACAAAGAGATTGTATATTATCTGAGGGCATGGCTACTTATTGATTAAATAACTGTGTATTGAGTATCTACTACATGTCAGGCAGTTTTAGGTAATGTAGACTCAGAGTAAACAGAACCAAGACTATCCGTGCACTCAAGGAGCTTACATTCTTGCACTAGTTACTCTGTATTCCCCACAATGTCTAGCGTGGGACAGATCCAAGGGTACGTATGTGCTCAATGACAACCTCAAAATTAACTGGGTGCCCGTGGCTGGGTGAACCCTAACCAAAATTTTCCTTGACTACCACAAAAACAGAGTCAGTTAAGGGCAGTGAGTGCTGGGAGTGTGTTAAAGATGCTAGGATTATTTTCACAAAAGGGGGCGGCCGAGGAGGATGGTGAAGAGCCTATGTCCTTTGAACTGGTGGGAGTAAGTTACTATTTAAGTACTGTTAAACATCTTTGTTTATATTTGAAACAGACTGGCTCAACTTTTTATGAAAAAATCAACTACAGAGAAAGAAAGAATAAGCAGAACGGATGGCGCAAATCTGTTTATCAGTTACCACTACAATCTTTCCCTTGATAATGAATAAAACATCCAATCCTAAACAAACAAAAAGGCAATTAAAACTTCATGATTGGCACTATTACTTCCAAGGATCAGCTCTGACCTTTACAGGAAACACAAAATATCTAGAGACTGCAACAAAGATAAAATCAATTCTGAGTGTGCTGAATGCCTTCATGAAGCTACAAGGAGTGGTAAACAAAACAAGAAACAGAACAAATTAAGATATTCCACATTGGAAAGATCTGACTTCACCTATTTAAGAAAATAACCGCAGGCTACGATACCTTTACTTTGTCGAAGAAAAAACATCCAGCCTAAGAGAAAGTTTGTGTGCTTATTTGAGCCAAACTGATGAAAATTGCTGGGAAGCAAAATCTCATCAGACTGAGAAAATGCTCCGCAAAATGGTGGTTTTATATGTAGCTTATTTTATATGTAGAATCAAAGGAGGAGGCTTAATCTACCATTGGTGGTAGATTAAGAGGGTGGGAGATAGCAAAAAAGCAAAGGGGGGGGAATCTCTGGGATTGGATCAAAGTAAAGGTACTTATTTTACATAGGTGGAGAGAAAGGTACTTATTTTACATAGGTGAGTACAGGGTAATTAATAGTTCACTTTCTACAGCACACAGAGATGGTAATCAGGGGACAAGAATAATAATGAGGGATTCTATACTTTCCTGCTCTGGTATGGAAAAAAGGGGATACTGACATTCCAAGGGCATGTTATCCTAGATGCAAAAAGACAACAGACAGGCTCAAATAAGGTAAAGATTGACCTTTGTCAAGGAAGGCACAGGCTAAAGATGTGACTTCCTGCCATGGCCCATCTTAGTTGGGAACTTTCATGTTCACGCCATCCTATGTGGTTTCTTTCAGTCTCCTGAGGTTGTCAGATTTAACCTGTGGCCCCTTTTCCGCCCATAACTTCTCAGCTGTTATCAAACCCATGACTACAGGCTCTAAACTTATAGAAAGTTGAGCCGTTTTTAAGAGATGGGGAATGCTTAGGAGAATGTGTTTCCAAGGTAACGCTCAGGATCTTCCTAAAGAAACCCGAGATGCCAGGCTAAAAGAGGAAGGTCTTTTAGCTGTGATGCCAGGTACTAGCCGATTTGCAAGGAGATCCCTAGCAAGTTGGGAGACAAAAGAAGGGGAAACTGGGGTGGAAAAGAAGTTTATCTTCCGAGAACCTAGGAATACACATAACAATAAGGTGTTAAGCTTGGAGGGTCTTAACTCCCACAAAAGAATTTTCTATTCGAATGAACATTTTATGTTTTGACCACTAGAGAGTATTCACACATTTGGATATATGCTGCTGACGTTTTCAAGTTCTATTTGAGGAAGTTAACAGGCTAGACAATTTAAAAATAATGAATTTGGGTGCTAAATCCATAAAGTAAACAGAGATCTCATGACTAGTTGATCAGAGATTAAAACAATATTTCTGCATGCCACTTTTTCCTTCACTTAAAATTGTCATGGTTACCTACATTTACTGATAATAATGTTTTATTTGTTGAATTCTCTTAACAATTAAATATGACTCTGAATTTCTGTATTAATAGGCTAACATTTTTTTAAGAACATCTCTTTACCTCAAAAACACACACTCAGGGAAGAAGCCTGATGGAAAAAAAAAGAGCCTAACTTTTGGAGTTCTACAGACCTGTATCGTGATCTTGCCCATGTGACCTTTGACCTACTGGCTGACCTCTCCTATGTGCTTTGTGTATCTGTAGACTGGAAAAAAATTCACCTATTCCTCACACGCACTGTTGTGTAGATGGACTTAGATATCACATGCATAGTATTTTTTAAGAACTCTCTTCCCTTTCTGGGCCCCTGAAGTACTTGTGCTCATTCTAGAACAGTCCTTAGATGCAAAATTAAAAGAAGATGACAAAATAGGATGCAAAAAAGAGGCTACACATTTGGGAAACCACTTTAGTCAATTTGGACACGTGAAACCAACAGCTCAAGAGTCTGGGCAGATTTTGGAAAGAATTAACAGCTCACCTGTGGCTGTTGTTCTGCTAGTCGATTCTGATACCTTTGGATTGACCATTGAAGTTGCTTATCTTTCTCATTTTTTGATGGTGATCCTCTGTTCATGGTGCCCAGGGGGATGGAAGGTAAGCGTTCTGTCTGATGACAACTTCACAATCAACAAGTACAAGAGACAACATCAGGAAAAATATAAAACTATTTACTGTCTGTTAAAGATTATTTATTTCTGCAAGGACTTACTCTTTATGTCTTGTATCCAAAATTTAAATACAAGAGAAGAGCATTGTCTTGATGCTTTAGGTAATACATGCCCTTATAGCTCCAATTTGCATGGAAAAGAACTTAACAGGGAAAAAATAAATAAATAAAAAACCTCAATGGAAAATGTGAAAGGTGGTATGTATTTCCCAGAATAGGACACTATTCATTATTTACTAATGCTTCACTTATCCTGCATTATCATGAAATGAGGCCCTTGCAAATATGTTTTTGGATCACTGAAGTTTATCTTTGTACTGCCAAGCAATTTTTTCCCAAAACATTTGGGATAGAAAACTATATGTCTGTCCAGAATGCACCAAATAATTCTGCCTCTAAAACACATGGACCCTTTGTATGATGACTCACGATTACTGTGAAGAGGGGTAAATACTGTTATACGATGTAGTACTCACTGATAGCCTTGGGGGTGCAGTAAAGCCCCTAATCAAATAGCACCCAATGCTGCCACGGTTCCCACTTGCCCCATCCTCCTGTACCCCTCACCCCACCTGCCACTGCAACATCCTGTCAGTGTATCTGTTTCTGGCGGTCAATCAACTTCCCAACCTTACTGATGTGTTGTTTCTAATCACTATGGGTTAATACATGTATTATATCATCAAGTAGAATTGTGTGTAAATAACAATAACAGGCTGTGACTGAGGGCTTCCTTGTTATGGTTACAAAAAATACCAACGAATTTTGAGACATATAGTTTGGAATGTCTGAGGGCTTTTTTTCCCTACGTTTCATTTTGTGGCTATGTTCTGGGAGCTGGGAGTTGAAAAATTCAGATATTATATTGTTCACCTTGGTATCAGGGCTTGACAAGGGCAAAATGTTAAGGTCACTTCTTATAGCCTGCTTAACACAAGTGTTTGTGTTTTTTTTATATAGGTACCAAAAGGAGGGGGAAGGGACAAAATAAGTGTGCATTTGGCTAGGAGAGGGAGGAGGAGGTTGAGAATAGAGAGAGAGAGAGCCTTATCCCATTTGAAACAGAACACTTAATTCCACCCACTTTTGGTATTTGTTGTTATCTTCAAGGAAAGGTGGTAGATAAACAAATCAGGGGACACATACTATATATGTAGCCACCTGCAGTGTTGAGATGAAGACATCTGTGGGGTGGTACCTATATAGGTTTCTATTTTATGTGAGGAAAGAACCCTGTGGCAATATTAAATTTTCTCTTCAGAAAAGAGAAACCACAAATATTTTATTAAAATGCACTCCATTTAGTTGTCTTCAAAGATCTTCGGAAAGAAATTTTAATGTACAATACAATCCATAGATATTTTTTAACATCCTTTTCAAAATTCAGACTTTTTTGGTGCAGTCAAATGATAGGCATCGTTTTTACTCTGCTGGTGATCCTATTTTCAATGCATATAAATACACAGCATGAGTGTAATAAAAGAGAGCTGGTATCTAGTTCTTGGGTACTGTGACAAGTATGTCTAGCCTTCCTCTGTGCTTAAAGTGGAAAATAAAAAGAGCCTTCAGTGGTCTGAAAAAGAATGGCTCCATTTTACCCTGAGTAACCAACCCTGATACCACCATTTGTAAAATGTTGTATTTTGTCACCATACAGTATTAGGCTAGAATTAGGCTTTCCCAAAGGGAAAGGATGCTCTCCGAGAGTGGGTGTGGTAAGATAGAAAGAGGACAAGCTTTGCATAAAATGCTTGGCTTCAACTGGGCAACCGGGCAAGTCATTGGACCTCTCTTCGCCTCACTATTTTCTCCTTTGAGGAGCAGAGAAAGTTCACAGGATTTTTGTAAAGATGAAATGAGATAACACAGGTAATTGCTATGTAGGAGAGAGCTGCTATTACGTTTCCAACCCAAGTTCTGGTGACACACATTGTTTATTCAAATGCTGTTCACTGGCATTAACCCTGATAACAACTGGTAAGAAATTATATTTTCTGTAAATATGTTATAGGTAATCCCACTTTTCACCCCATTACTCTGTCTTTCTATTCATCAAATGTTGCCTAATAAATAACTATACTCCTCATCACTTCAATATACTTTCTTTATGTGATTCTGTCCAAATCCATTAGAAATTATATATATCAAGGTTTTGTCTAGCAATAATTTATTTCATGGCATATTCTCAATGTATGCATGGCCCATCCTACCATATTGAATCAGAGGACTGAGTGAGGTCATCAGATCAATTTCTCTTTCCCGAAAAATCACCGCATCTGCTTGCTGTCAATGATTTCCAGTAAAAGGAGCATCAACTCTTATGTAACTGCCCTAGTAATCAGCCGTTTTTCTTTACATATTCCCTAAATCTCTTGCTGTCACTTTAAGCATATTTTTGTTATAATCTTTTCAAAGGAAATAAAATACAGGTGGTCAAAATTATGTCCATATATTTAAAGAATCAAGGACTTAAGAAAATATAAATATAAGAAGACTTTTTGAATTTTAGGTTTTTAAGGTCCTTCAGTTTTTCATCAACATAGCTAAATTTACCTTGCCTGTCCTCACAAGTGGCACTGTTTTGATGTGTAAAAAAGACAGAAGTATGCAGCTTTGAAACTAATTTTACAATGCTCTGTGATGGCCTCACCACTTTTCACGGAAAAGAGGGTGAGAGATAAGGGAAACTGGAGGGGACAGATTCCCAGTTCTACAGGTCTGTCAATGTCTAAGACTGGCCTAAGAAGTCATAGGGATATGGTTAGATCTGTGGCGAGGGGCCTAAAATCTCATGGTTTGTTATCAAGGAGCCCTCCAGTGACCAGGGACTTAGCAGACTAACCTTACATGGGGCTCAGCTGGACCCAGAGAGTTGTAAAAGGTATTATTATTACACCCTAGTCTAAGTGATGGCAAGCTGAGTTAAAAAGAGTTATATCACCTGTCCAAAGTTTTGCATCTAATGGAGTTAGGAGTCAAATCCAGGCAGACTGGCTCCAGTGTCTGAACTCCAACACACTATTCTATGCAATATGAAAAGCTCTTAGCTCACAGTAAGCAATCAAATTATTAACTGTTCTTTTTTTTTTTTTTTTGAGGTTTGGGGGTTTGGGTCAATTTTGTTTACATTTCCAGGCACTGCTCCCTCTACACAGAAATTGAAACAAAACCAAAATATTTCTCACTTTGTTCTCATTTCTCAAGATTGCCATGACTATTCAGATCTTTTATGGTTGCATATAAATTTTAGGATTATATGTTCTATTTCTGAGAAAAATGTCATTGGTAGTTTGATAGGAATTGCGTTGACTCTATATATTTCCTTAGGTAGTAATGACGGAGAAGGGGAGGGGATTAGAAAGCACAAATTGGTAATTACAATATTACCACGGGGATCTGAAAGACATTTTGGGGACTATAATCAATTATGTTGTAAAGATTTTGTAGGGTGTCAGATGCGCACATGACTTATTAGGGAGACCACTTCATGGACGGTGTAGATGCCTGACCACTGCACTGTACACCTGAAGCTGAAGCTGGATAATGTTGTATGTCAACTATAATTTAATATATATATAGTCATGGGATATGGAGTATAGCATAGGGAATAGAGTCAATAGAATTGTAATAGATATATATGATGTCAGAGGGGCAATAGATTGGGGAGAGGGGTTATCAATTTTTGAGGGGTGAAATGTCTATTACATTGTTTTGTACACCTGAAACTAATAAAAAAATTATATTAAACACTTGGATGAAATAATGACATTGACAATGAAATCACTGCATATCAGACTATTCTTAATATTGAAACTAAACCAACAGTTTACTCCTATTTGGAAAATATTTAAGTTCCAAGTTAGGGCTGGAATCAGGTTACGAATCAGAAGACGTTGGCCAGTGGCTTCATAAACAGGTTTCTTAGCCCACATTTGGGCTCCTGTTTCCACTTCTCTAAAATGAAGAAGTGTGAGTAGATCAGTGTTTTATAAGCCTGCTCCCTGGAGCTCTAAGCTTTTTGCATAGAGTAGGGAACAAAACCGAGAAGTAGATTATCTTTGGCCCCCCAGATCCCCAACCTCAATCAGGACAGTTCTGCATTTATCTAGTTCATATATTTGGGATCTGAAACAAATTTTATTTGAAAAAAAATAAAAGGTTCTTCTGCAAACCGAGAAAGAGAAACTGAAAAACCCCTGAGCCATGTGAAATCTAATGAATGCTTTTTTGTGTTGTTTTTTTTTAAGGAGGGCAGAGCTCAAAGTGGCCCACGCAGGGATCGAACCGGCAACCTTGGTGTTATCAGCACCACGCTCTAACTGAGCTAACTGGTAGCCCCCAAGCAACATGAAATCTAAAAGCCCTATTATCTCTGACATTTTTTCTTAAGTTTCTAAATACCTGGGGACTCCACGTACAAGGGATTTTAGTAGCAGTTCTTGAATGTTTCTCCCTTTTTATTTTTTTATTTGCTTTTATCCCAAGGCTGGATAAAAATAATCTAACAACAGTTATTACCCTAATGTCTATATTAGCAATATTGAGTGACTTATCCAGGCCAAAGGACTTAGAACAAACTCCATGGAAAAGCAATGCTCGACTTAGAGGTGCCTTTGTTAAAGGGGTGTACTAACTCTCCCCTCCTCTGAAGAACAAGAATATCACTCTAAAAGGGCTTATAATAACACCAACATTCATCAATGTTTAATCGGTCTTTTTCGTGTTTTAGTCTGAACTGCTTCCTCCAAGAGCACAAAACAATGAAATCAATATATAGCTTAAATAGAAAAAGCCCATGGTCTAACAGTTTAGACCCCCTGGAGACAAACTCTGGATAAAACTCCTG
This sequence comes from Rhinolophus sinicus, assembly GCF_057876585.1. Taxonomy (NCBI): domain Eukaryota; kingdom Metazoa; phylum Chordata; class Mammalia; order Chiroptera; family Rhinolophidae; genus Rhinolophus; species Rhinolophus sinicus. The sequence continues at coordinate 72,943,934 of NC_142517.1, read as the reverse complement.
TACGATAGGCATTATGTTGTGTGAAAATGAACTGAAAGGCAGACTCTTAAACACTGGGGTGTAGTTTCCCACCAATGGAAGTACAGAGATGCACACCCCAGTGTTCGCAAGTATTATATCCAGGTCTCTTATCTTGATGGAAAAGTACGTTAATGAGTTGTCTTTCCACAGGTGTCAAGGGTCTAGAAAGAATCCTAAGAGATGACAGCTACTAAAGCTAAAATGTATCTATAGCTGACATTTTCCAGTTTCATACATATGTATTTTAGGAATTAAATATGGGTAAAGAATTTTAGAAAACTATCAGAAACTACCTGTTTTCCAAGACGTTAGGATTATTAGCACACATCCAGATGTCAAAAAATTCTTTCTCCTGATAATTAGCAGAGGAAGGCAAGACTCTCCATTTAAGGCAAATATCTGATAATCAAAACAAAATCACACACAAGAAAGACCATAATCACAAGTGAATCTATCATAGTAAGATGTCAGGTTGCACATACCAAAAGTATGGGTATCTTTTAGATCCAAAGACAAATAAATCCTGGATCACATACCATTACACTTGATGGCACAACTAGTCTAGGATTCTATGAGCTACCTCAGAACACTACCAATAAATTACTATTGTCATTATTATTATTATTATTATTGCTTAAGTTCCTTCTTGTTAATTTCTGCTATTTTTCAGCCAAAAGAATTTTAAGTCATAGATCCCACTCCACCTCTTTTTGAACCACATGAAGACTTCCAGTGACTTAACTCACCCTTTTTCTCCGACCTATTATCTATCTGCTAAAAACACTTTCTGTCTCCAACCACATGATTAAAATAACAAGGAAAATCAAGGTTTCTGAACCACTTACATGGTTCCTTGTTCTGCACTTCTCCCCCCTACTTTCATCCTACTCTCCAGCCTATAGTTTCTGATTTCACGCTCCATTTCTCCCTCTCAGTCTCTACTTGCCTTTAGGACCAAGGTACTCTACTCTCTCCAGGCTATTCTTAACTTTAATCCTGAATTCCTTCCAGACACACTGCTAATGGCTCTTAGGTAAATACTTCTCTCTGTTCCTCTAAGACGGAGGGAGTTTGCACAGTGGTTAAAAAACTGAATAGCTCCACCACTTACTATTTCTATGATCTTGGACAAATCATGTCTCTATGTCTCACTATCATCCTCTGTAAAAAGAGATTAATATTAGTACCTACCTAAAAGGGTTATTGAGAATTAAAATATATAATAATGATAAAAGACAACATTGCTAGACATTATCTGTGATGGTTAATTTCATGTGTCCATTTGACTGAGCCATGGGGTGATGAGATATTTGGTAAAACATTATTCTGAGTGTGTCTGTGAGGGTGTTTTGGGTGTGATTAACATTTGAATCGGTAGATTGAGTAAAGCAGATTGCCCTCCCTAATGTGGGTGGGCCTCATCCAATTAGTTGAAGGCTTGAATAGAACAAAAAAGGCTGACCTTCTTGCGAGTAAGAAGGAACTTCCCCTTCCTGACAGTCTTGAGCTGGGACATTAGTTTTTTCCTGCCTTCGAACTCAAATTAAACATCTGTTCTTCCTGGGTATTAAGCTGTCAATATTCAAACTGGAAATACATCATTGGGTCCCCTGGTTCTCAGGTCTTCATACTCAAACTGGATTTCAACTAATGGCTCTCCTAGGTCTCCATCTTGCTGACTGCAGATTTTAGGACTTGTTAGCCTCTGTAACCATGTGAGCCAATTCCATATAATGATATCTATCTATCTATCTATCTATCTATCTATCTATCTATCTACCTACCTACCTACCTATCCATCCATCCTGTTGTTCTGTTTCTCTAGAGAACACTAATACATTGTCTAAGCACTTAGTAAACTTTACACGTGTCAATAGATTTTATTTTCACAAAACTGTGTGATGTAACTATAAATACTAACCTCATTTTATAAATAAGGAAACTGTGGCTTAGAGAAATTAAGGACTTCGTCCAATTTCATACAGCTCTCAGATACTGGAGACTAGATTCTGGTAGTACCTTGCACATATTTGACCAGTCAGGTCCTCTTTGGACCACCCTATGCTCAAGGTTACCATTGCGTAAATAACTACAGCATTTTGCACACTACTGTGTTTTATTTGCTTGTTTGTTTGCTTGGTTTCCTTTACATCATTTACTGGACTGTCTTCTCTACTACAATTATTTTCATGCTTATCTAAACCTCTCTCCTAGACCCTGACCTCCTTGAAAGCAAGAACCAAGTCGTACCCACTACCTTTGTCTCCCTCATGCCCACCCTTTTTGTTTTGGGGTGTTTTTTTTTTTTGGTTTTTTTTTTTGCAGTTTACTTGTATAAATATTTTATCTAGTTCACACTGTGCAGAATTGCATTATCATCCACAATGTTGGCACAATAACTGAAACAGAAAGAAGAAAGCTAGGGGAGAAAAAGGGGTTCAGAGTGTGGCCTGACATATTTCTAAGGGTTCTCTCCTTTAGTCCACAAATAATATCAGTTCATTGGTTTTAGGAGAGTAAACTGTGCAGGATGCATTTATTGTTCAGGCGCCTTCGCCAAAAGTGTGATAAAACAGGAGTAAATTCAATAATGAATGTCTGAAATTAAAACCAATTTAACTGTAGTGAAGGATATCTTTTTTATCCATTATCACAAACATCCCAGCTGCTTCTGCTGCAAAAAATTCTTTCAAAAGTTAAGAGACAACTAATGATACCTTACTAATTCCCTCAAAAGCAAAAAAAAAAAAAGGAAAACATGTACCATTCAGCATACAAAAGTTATACATTAAAAGTATATATATAGCTTTCTTAACTGGCCTGCTCATTAAATTTACATTTGGTCATCCTTACTTTTCACCTGTACAGAATTCTTCACGTAAATGTAGGTTACTATTAATTTTTTAAAATTAATCAACACAAAACATTCTTTCTTCTTATTGAAATCTTACCTCAGTTCTCAATCATTGTAAACTTGGATGAACCCACAAAGCAACACAAGCAAAGGTTTGTATAGCTTCTCTTAGTTTGATGAACAGTCAACATACAGACAAACATCACAAATATTAATAAAAACTTGGGCCAACTCATTACATATTTGGCCCCTGAAATGAAAAGTAAATTAGAACTAAGCAATGTATTGCCATAACTTACCTTGTAGCTAAGCTGGTTTTCCTGTATTTATAGAACTTAGACTGGAGACATTACCAATTATCTCTAGAACAAGTGGTTTTAAGGGGAACCTAGTTTTAAACTTTCTCTCATGGCCCATTTATTAACACAATGACTTGCATATGTAGGAACTCACTAAATTATTGCTAATTAGAATGAAATTCAACACTCACCACACTGAATCATAAATGGAATGGCCATGGCTTGTCTTCTTTGATATTGAATAGATTCTAAAGACTTCTCCAAGTCCTCGCTACTTTGGTGTCCAAATTCATTCCAAAACAATGTTAGATTTCTATTACCTAAGAAAAAAAAGGAAACAATACTTTTATTGCAAAGAATAATAAAAGAAAACATCAACAAGATCAAGATGATAAGGAAAAGAAAGTTTGGATATAAACAAATGTACATACAATATTGTCTCAACTATGTAAAAACTAATACATATACAGAAATAAGAGGTAAAAATATTAATGTCGGTTTTTCTCTGAGTATGGGTGAAATTTGTTTTCTGCTTTATACTTTCTTACATTTTCCTAACTATATACAATAAATATGCAGTATCTTTATTAAAAAACTAAACAGTTTTACATATACACACGAGTGTGTATATATATATATGTATGTATATATGCATACATACTCGTACTTTTATTGTTGCAATAAAATATGTTAACAGTTAAAACCTTTTTCTTAAATACTCCTTGGAGGGACAGTACTGATTAAAGGCGACCCTTAAGATTATTGATACAAATATTTATCATCGTGTCTCACAGAGTTACTTTACTTTTATTTTATCTATGGTTCCCTTCCTACCCATCTTTATTGTTTATGCCTTACCCTCGTGCCAGATTCTCTATTCCCTCCTTACTTAGAAATAGCACTTATCAAGAACGACCGTTTAGGAGTCCTCTTTAAGAGGCTGTGTTCTTAGCCTTTGATGCAGCAATTATACTGCTAGGAATCTTCTCCACAAACATATCAAATAATAGCCATATATATTATAGCACTATTTGAATAGCAAACAAACAAAACAAAAAAACAGAAAACAACATAAAAACCTAGAATACAGAATGAATAAATTCCATTTCCAAACAAGGGAACACTAAGCAACCTTTAACATACGTAGTTAGAGCTAAATGTATTGCTGCATCAAGGTATCCAAGACCGTTTTAATTTAATAATAATAATAATAATAATAATAATAATAATAATAAAAGATGGAAAACAGCATACTTAGTATAATCAATTTCTGTTATTTATAAAAAGCATAGACATGTGAACTTTTGATGGACACACTTTTTCCTTAAAAGATACAAAAGAACGTGTTAATAGTGGATACCACTGGAGAAAGGGATTGTGGCTGAGAAAAAGGCAGGGGAAAATACTTCTATTTTCATTTTTTACTTTCTAAACACTGATTATTTTTACATGTGCCTGTATAGCTTTAAAATATTTTTTTTAAAGAATTCACGTTTACCATTCTGTCCCACATGGTAACCACTAGCCACATGTAGCTACTGAGCACTTGAAATGTACCAGATATAGAACAGTTCATCAACATACAAAGTTCAAAGAGTGAGGTTCTAAATATAATCATTGGAAATAAAATATATGAAATAGGACCAGCCATACATCAACCTTAACATATGACTGTGTAATCCATGCTAAATACAAATAAACATCCCTACACCTTATTATTCCTGTTAAAATTTAGGTTCTGAATGCTATGTGCCTTGAAGACCAGCAAGGAAGGGACTCAGCCTTCAACAGGGACTTCATAGTTAGGCTAGGCTGAGAGCAGCCCCCACAAATTCCCAGGTCTCCCACTTTGTATCTTCACAAAAACCCTAACAGCTCTCGACTCAGATTCCCTTTGGATTCTACTTCTTGGGTTTTTCTCAACTCATACTTTTGTATTTTTGCTCTTAGGTCAGCATTTGGTCTTGCTCCAGCCCAGACTCCATTTCTTCGCTGCACACCAAATCCTGATATACTTTTGGTGTCTGGACAGGTCTCATGAAGACTAATTCTCTGATTTCCACATGAACTATTCAGTTCTTATTAAGTCAAAAGAAGAGACACTACAGATTAAAGTCAGGTGGTTTCAAGTGCTGTCTCTGCCACACAATAGCTGTGTAATTGTTGGAAGCCACTAAATTTCCTTATTTATAAAATGAGTGTTTCCAATAATCTACCTAACAGGTTTATCATAAAAAATACATGTGAATGCACATTAAAAACTATAGCACCCTGCAGAAAATTTAAGTTCCTTCTTCATTGTATTTGTCTTCTCTCTAAATATTACTTCCCCCAGAAGACTGTACCTTTCCAAGGAGGACCTGTGCTTTATAACTTTGCATGCCTTCAACACACAATTTAGCATCCTGTGCGTAAAAAGCCCTAAAAAATTGTCGCTGCTACTCTTAACAAAATACCTGATTGATGTGTTGTTTGGGATAAAATGAAGGTGAAAAATGTCTCTTCCTGAAAACATTAGCTAAACACAGTTAACACAACGCAGGTAACTTCTAAGAGTATCAATGGTGAACACCAACACAAACATTTTAAGAATGGTAAAACTACTAGGATGTTAGAAACGTAAGCACACGCTCCTCACGGTGGAGTGATACCTGCTCTGTGATCACACCACTTTTACACTATTTACACATTACATTTTAGTTAACTTTGGGCCTGTTTTCCCCTTTGGGTAGTGAAATCCTGGAAGACAGTGGTGATATTTGGAATCTTGTTTTCAGTAGCTGACACACAGAGCTTAAAGTTTACTTACAGGACTAAATAATGCTAAAGGTTTAATGGCTATCAAAGGCAGAAATTAGAATATTTACTAACCCAAACTTCTAATGACCAGGGCTAACAGAAGATATTATACGATTTAAGGCTAATATCAGAGCAAAGAAATCAATCAGGTTTTTTATTCTGGGGATCAGAAATGGCTTTTCCTAACTGTCAATGGAACTTTGACTTTTTCTTTTCAGCTCAAAGTTAGTCCAACATCCACAACCTACAGTTGTGCATATGGTGTTATTAAAACAAATTTCCACGGAGTGAATTCTGAAAACTAGGTAGATGCTTCAGCAAGCAGATAAACAAGTTGGCCAAGGGAAGGCAGTAGGAGAAAACATATTACATCAGTTTCTATTTTCTTTTATGTATTACTCAGTCCATAGAGACTTACACAGCTACCTTGAAAAAAACATTCCTCGCATAAAGGGAACCCCATCAGGCTATCAGCAGATTTTTTAGCAGGAACTTGCAGGTCAGAAGAGATGGAATGATAGAATCAAAGGGCTGAAAGGAAAAAATGCCAACCAAGAATATTAAACTAGGCAAAGTTGTCCTTCAGAAATGAAGGAGAGATAAAAAATTTCCCAAACATATCTCTGCATTATCCTTGAACTTTCCCGTTTCCCATTATTTTGTTGGTAACTGAGACTGAGAGAGAGAGAAGAAAAAATAAAAGAATTTCCCAAACAAAAGCTGAGGGAGTTCATTACCACTAGACCTGCCTTTCAAGAAATGCTAAAGGGAGTTCTTCAAACTGAAGTGAAAGGACACTGATTAGTAACTTGAAAAGATGAAAACATAAAACTCACTGGTAAAGATAAGTATAAAATCAAATTCAGACTACTCTAATACTGTAATGGTGGTGTATAAATAAGTTTAAAAGACAAAAGTATTAAAAATAAGTATAACTACAATAATTTCTTAATGGATACACATATAAAAATACGTAAACTATAACCAGAAAATATAAAATATGTATGTGGGGGAAGAGAATAAAAAAGTAGAGTTTTATATGCAAAGTTAAGTTGTTATAAGCTTAAAATAGACTGTTATAACTATGTTTTATGTAAGCCTCATGGTAACCACAAAGCAAACTTACCATTGTTACACAAAAGATAAAGAATTTAAAGCATAAGGCTATAGAAAATGATTATATTACAAAGGAAGAGCAGCAAAAGAGGAAGAAACAAAGGAACTACAAAGCAACCAGAAAACAATTAATAAAATGGTGATAGTTAAATCCTTACCTATCAAAAATTACTTCAAATGTAAATGGATTAAATTCTCCAATAAAAAGACATAAAGTGGTTGAAAACAAGACCCAACTATATGTTGTCTACCAGAGATTCACTTCAGTTTTAAGGACACATTTAAACTTAAAGTAAAGGGATGTAGAAAGATATTCCATGCAAATAGAAACCAACAGCTATACTTATATCAGACAAAATACACTTGAAGCCAAGAATGGTAACAAGAGACAAGACTATTCTATAATGATAAAGAGGTCAAGAGGATACAGCAACTGTTACTATATACGTACCCAACATCAGAGCATTTACATATGTTATGCAAATGTTAACAAATCTAAACGCAGAAATATACTGCAATGCAATAATAGTAGGGGACTTCATTATCCCACTTTTAAAAATCATCCAGTGAGAAAATCAAAAGGACATAATGGACTTGAACCACTTTTAAATGAAATGGACCTAACAGACATAAACACAATATTTCATCCAATAGCAGTGGAATACACATTCTTCTCAAATAAGCATGGGATATTTTCCAGGATAGATCACAGGATTGGTCACAAAATAAGTCATAACGAACATCAAGTATCTTTTCTGTCCATAATGTATAAAACTAGAAATCAGTAACAGGAGGAAATTTGGAAAATTCACAAATATATGGAAATTATACAACATACTCCTGAACAATCAATGGATCAAAGAAGAAATCAAAAGAAAACTTAAAAAATATATTCAGATAAATAAAAATGGAAACAGCATACCAAAACTTACTGGATGTAAGAAAAGCAGTTTAAGAAGGAAGTCTACAGTGATAAACACCTCATAAAGAAACAAGAAAGATCTCAAATAAGCAACCTAATTTATATTACAAGGAACTAGAATAAGAAGAACAAACTAACCCAAAGTTAGCAGAAAGAAGAAATTAAGATCAAAGCAGAAATAAATGAAACAGAGATTAGACTAGAAAAATAACAGGAAAGAACAATGAAACTAAGAGCTGCTTTGTGAAAAGATAAAGAAAATTCACAAATGCTTAACTAGGTTAACTAAAAAGAGAAGACTGAAGACTACATAAATAAAATCAGAAATGAAAGAGGAGCCATTACAACTGATACCACTGTAATGCAAAAAATCATAACAGACTACTATGAACAATTAAATGCCCCCAAATTGTTAACCTCCAAGAAATGGGCAAATTCCCAGAAACATACAAACTGCCAAGACTGAATTATAAAGAAATGGAAAATTGGAAAAACCTATAGTTAGTACGGAGATTGGCTCAGCAATTTAAAATCTTCCAACAAAGAAAATTCCAGGAGCTGGTGGTTTCAGTGATGAAGTCTATGAAACTTTTAAAGAAAAATTAATGATATCTGTCTAAACTCTTCAAAAAAAATTGAAGAGGAGGGCAAACTTCCAAACTCACTTCACAAGCTTGGCATTACACTAAAACCAAAACCAAAAAGGACACTACATGAAAAGAAATATGGTGAACATAGATACAAAAACTGTCAACAAAATACAAAAAAACTTAATTCAACAGCATAATAAAAGAATCATACACCATGATTAAACAGGATTTATCCCTGGATGCAAGGATGGTTCAACATAAACAAATCAATACATGTGATAGACCATATTAATAAAGTGAAGAATAGAAATCATATGATCATCTCAAAAGGTACAGAAAGAAAATTTGACCAAATTGAAAATCCTTTCATGATAACTCTCAACAAATTACATAGAAAAGAAACATACTGCAACATAATAAAGGCTACATATGACAAGCCCATAGCTCACATCATACTCTGTAGTGAAAACTTAAAAGCTTTTCTTCAAGATCAGGAACAAGACAAGAAAGCCCATTCTCAACATTTCTAATCAACATAGTACTGAAAGTCTTAGCCAGAACAATTAAGTATGAAAAATAAATAAAGTGCTTTGGAAAGGAAAAAGTAAAATTTTCTCTGCTTGCAGATGACATGTTATATAGGGAAAGCCTAATTGAAGCATTCAGTAAAGTTGCAAGATACAAAATCATCATCCAAAAATCAGTTGCATTTCTATATACTAATAACAAACTATCTGAAAGGAAATTAAGAAAGCAATTGCATCAAATAGAATAGAATGCCTAGGATTAAATTTATCCAAGAAGGTGAAAACCTCTATATTGAAAACTATGAGACACTGATAAAGAAATTGAAGAAGACACAAATAAATGGAAGGATATACTGTGTTCTTGGATTGGAAGAATTAATATTTTTTTAAATTTCCATACAACTCAAAGTAATCTAAAGAGTCAATGCAATCCCCATGAAAATTCCTATGGCATTTTTCAGAGACGTACAAAAAACAATCCTAAAATTTGTATGTAACCACAAAAGACACTGAATAGCCACAGGTATCTTGGGAAAAAAAGAACAAAGCTGGACACATCACACGTCCTGATTTCAAACTATATTACAAAGCTACAGTAATCAAAACAGTATGGTATTTGCATAAAAACAGACACATAATCCAATGGAACAGAATAGAAAGCCCAGAAATAAACCCACACATATACAGTCAACTAATCCTTGACAAGGATGCTGAACACACAATGGGAAAAGGTAGCCTCTTCAGTAAATTGTGTTGGGAAAATTGGATATCTATATTCAAAAGAATGAAATTGGGCCCTATTATTATGCCACTCATAAAAATTAATTTGAAATGGGTTAAAGACTTAAATGTAAGACCTGAAACCATAAAACTCTTAGAAGAAAGCATAGGAAAACCATGCCTTGACATTAGTCTGGAAATGATTTTTGGATATGACACCAAAAAACACCATTAAAAAGAAAAATAAAACCAAAAAAAGTGGTACTATATCAAACTAAAAAGCTTCTGCACAACAAAAGAAACAATCAACAAAACAAAAAGGTAACATACAGGAATGGAGAAAGTATTGGAACCCATATATATGATAAGGGGTTAATATTTAAAATATACAAGGAACTCATACAACTCAACAGCAAAAAAATGATAATAATAATAATCTGATTAATAAATGGACAAGGAACCTGAATAGACAGTTTTCTAATAATATATATAAACGGCCATCATGTACAGGGAAGGTGTTAAACACCATTAATCATCAGGGGAATGCAAATCAAAACCACAGTGAGATATCACCTCCCACCTGTAAGGATGGTTATTATCAAAAACAGAAAAGTGTTGGCAAGGATGCAGAATAAAGGGAAAACTTCTACGCTGTGGGTGGGAATGCAAATTGATACAACCATTATGGAAAATAGTATGTAGATTCATCAAAAAATTAAAAATGGAACTACTATATGATCCAGAAATCCCACTTCTGGGTATGTATCTGAAAGAAATAAAATCAGTATATTGAAAAGATATCTGCACCCCCACGTTCACTGCAGGAGTATTTATAATAGATAAGATACGGAAACAACCTGGCGTCCATTGATGGATGAGTAAAGAAACCGCCCCCTAACACACACACACATTGGAATAGTATTCAGACAAAAAAATTTGTAGATCCTATCATTGAGAGAACATGGATGAACCTGAGGGAACTATGCTAAGTGAAATAAGCCAGACAATGACAAATACCGTATGTATATCACATGTGGAATCTAAAAAAAAAAAAAAAATTACCTTACAGAAACAGAGTAGAATAATGATTGCCAGCAACTATGGGGTACACAGAAGGGGAAATGGGCTGGTTGTCAGAAGGCACAAACTTTCAGTTATAAGATGAATAAGTTCTGGGAATTTCGATGTACGGCATGATGGCTAGTTAATAATACTGTATTGTATACCTGAAATATGCTAAGAGAGTAGATCGTAAGCAGTCTAATCTTCCCACACACGCAAAAAAAGGTAACTATGTGAGGTGATGGATATGTTGATTAATCTGATTGTAGTAGACATTTCACAGTGTGTATCTGTATATTTTAAGTATACGCGACATTTTTGTCAATTATACTCCAATAAAGCTAAAATATTCTTGTCTATCCTAGTCTGGCAAGAAATAGTAAAAGTAATAATAATAATAGTTCATTATATAAGGTTGGCTTTGACTAACAGAGTCAATTATATACCTATGAGTAAATTTAATATATGGATTTAATAACTGATGTTTCTGTTAATGTGTCTTAAGGGTTTTAAAAATTGCCCTTTCATTCAGAAGTCAATTAAGAGCAAAAAAGTGAAATTTCAAAACTTGAAAAAGCACTTGATTTTTTAAATATATCTTAACTATTATTTCTGTCCACTATGAAGAGAGCTATGTAGATAATCCAAATTTTATCAATTCTAAATTATATTATTTTAACATCCTCAAGGTATTCTGATTTAAAAATTCTGTTTATTTCTGTAAACAGAAAATGCTGCAAGCACACATATAATATTTAAAATTACAAAAGAATACGTATCTTGAGACTTTTGTTTGAATAATCAACTAGCTTGTTAAATTAATGTAATAATCAGGAATTAATGTACACAAAATTAAAGTCCTAATTTCTAGAACAAGTACCTGAGAAAAACTGAGAAGTTAATTTGCTACTAGCTATGTACAGAGTACTTAATTCAGAAGATTTCTAATGTTTAAATTTATCTGATTAATTTTTCAGTAGCCTCTTAAAACCGGGGAAAAAAAAAAGTAAAATATTGCAATAACTTACTAAAAATTTGTCAAAAACCAGAAACTAAAAGATCAGTTCACAAAGATTTTGCCTCTGAAAAATTGGAGAAATGTAACATCCTCCTAGATATCAGTTTCATATCTGTTCATAGAATGCACAATGACATCCAGGGAATCAATTAGCCAAGAGGAGAAGCAATACAATTCAGTAATAAACTACTAAAGCAAAGCTCTGATAGGTTCAATTAAAATGAGGAAGCCTAAAACAGTTTATGAAATCAAAGCACCAGGAAAATGGTAAGATAGAGAAGGTATTTAAATCAGGTTCCTTTTCTCCACTTGTTATTTGTTGATTTATTGATGATAGGCATCCTGTCAGGTGTGAGGCAGTATCTCATTGTGGTTTTAATTTGCATTTCTCTGCTGATTAGTGACATTGAGAATCTTTTCATATATCTATTGGCCAAGTGTATGTTCTCTTTGGAGAAATGTCTGTTCAGGTCCTCTGCCCAGTTTTTAATTGGATTGTTTGTTTATTTGGTGTTGAATTGTATGAGTTCTTTATAAATTTTGGATATTAACACCTTATTAGATGTATCATTTGGAAATATCTTCTCCCATTCAGTAGGCTGTCTTTTCGTTTTGTTAGTGGTTTCCATTGCTATGCAAAAACCTTTCAGTTTGATGTAGTCCCATGTGTTTCTTTTTTCTGTTGTTTCCTTTGCCCAAGGAGATAGACCAGAAAAAAATATCACTAAGAACGATGACAGAAAGTTTGCTGCCTGTGTTTTCTTCTAGGAGTTTTATGGGTTGGGGTCTTATATTTAAGTATTTAACCCATTTCAAATTAATTTTTATCAGTGGCATAATACTGGGTCCAATTTCACTATTTTGAATATGGATATCCATTTTTCCAACACCATTTATTGAATAGACTGTCTTTATCCCACTGTATATGCTTGTCTCCTTTGTCATAGATTAAATGACCATACAGTATTCATTGCAGCACTATTTAAGCCAAGATGTGGAAGCAATCCAAGTGCCCATCAATAAACGATTAGATAAAGAAGATGTATGTAATACACACACACACACACACACACACACACACACACACACACACACACAATGGACTATTACTTGGTCATAAAAAGAATGAAATCTTACCATTTGTGACAACATGGATGGCCCTAGGGGCTATTATGCTAACTGAAATAAGTCAGAATTAAGACAAATACCATATGATCTCACTTATATGTGGAATCTAAATAACAAAATAAACAATCAGAATAAAAACAGACTCATAAATACACAGAACAAACTGACGGTTGCCAGACAGGAGAGGGGTTGAGCGGCTGGGTGAAAAATGTGATGGGATTAATAAATACAAACTGGTAGTTACAAAATAGTCATGGGGATGTAAAATACAGCATAGAGAATATAGTCAATAATGCTGTAACTACTATGTATATAGTGCCAAGTGGGTATTAGACTAACTGGGGGGATCACTGCATAAATTACATAAATGTCTAACCACTATATTGTACACCTGAAAGTAATATAAAATAATACTAAATGTCAACTGTATTTGAAATAAACAATTTTTAAAAACAGAACTATGGTTAAAAAAAAAATCAGTTTCCTGCCTTCAGGTAGTTCTGCATCTAAAGAGATTATACTCTTATTTTTAAAGCTCTCCTGAGATAGAAATTACATATTCTTGCTCAGAGGACTGTAAATCATACCTCCACCTCGCTCGAATATTGTCCTGTTTGTCATTACCCTCTCATTCTTAGATAAGCCAGACATTAGACCCTTCCTAAGTTGATCAATGGTGTGATCATTTATCATCTATATTCTCAACAGAATTTCTGGGTTAGGAATGGTTTCAAGTAATATGCCAACTCCCATCAGTTGGTAGTGATGCCATTCTTGAGAAGATCATGAGGCCAATCGCCATTTATCAGAAAGAACTGCCATGATGGGTTAGAGAGTTTGTGCATGTGGGATGAGAGAGGCCCTAAATAATCACTTCCCAAAGTACTCTACTTGAATTGAAGGAAAGAAAGAAAAGCTGTCTTCGGTGGTGGTGAAGCTGCTTACAGCCCCATTCTTTCTCTTGGCTCCAGGGTACGGCAGAGTGGGGTTGGGCCAATCTCACTTTACGGGTACAGTCAATGGCAGAAGTAGGTAGTAACTGCAGTCAGAATGTCTTCCCTTCTCCACTCTACTGTAAGCACAGCAGGTTCCTCAGCAAAATTCCAGGAATCTGTGGAGTTGGTCCAACTTGCTCTAGGCATCAACTTCATTACTTCATCTGGCAATGTAGCATCATTTTCTCTTGTTCCATATCAGTGGTTTCCCATGAAGACCTCTTTGAGCTGGAAAATAATTTCAGAACCACCACCCCCTGGCCTGAAAAAAATATATGATGGCAAAAATAAACTATGAATTTAATAACACTTTTGGATGATTTTACTACCCACAACTACATCTACACATATTTGAAAAGCTGTAGCACTCATATGTATGACGTATACTGCCATTTTAAACAATAACTGGTAACAGGGATTCAATGACTCCTAGCCACACTCTGAGGTCCCTTAGGGCTTCCTGGCTCCCAATTTGGAACGAACCACATTATTCTGTGCAGTGGAGACTAGAAGGAAGAAGTTTAGAGACTTCATAATGACAAACCTTCAGAAGCAAAATTAAGGAAAGTTAGGTATCTTCTGGGTCTTCCCTCAGGAAGCAATAACTTTTACTTTCTCTTTTTAGGTTGTATTTTTATTTAGTCATGATCTTTATCTTTTCCTTTGGATAAACTCCAGTTTTTCTAATTCCATAAAATGTGGAAATCTAAATTAGACATAATAATCTAATCTAAAGCATATTCATAAAGAGTTCTGTGTTATCATGGGCAATAGCCTCATCAATTACCTATGTCTCCCAATACCTGGCACATTTATCCTTCTACTAGGACTCTCCTTACTTTACTCAGATATACAGAGCGCTCACTGACTGAATTATTCTTAAAAGTCAAAGACTCATTTTTTGTTAATACAACTTACATTTAATTTTGATTGTATTGTTTTAAATTCAGCGTCACGGAACACAACTTATCTTCTTTACTAAGGTAAAGAAGCAGACCAATAGAGTTTTGAGGTCTTATTTCTGGTATGACAGTGGAAAATCAAACTGTAAAATGCAAAGTATATTTCATCCCAGAAAAAGAAGAGCACTAGGCTTGTTAGTATTTTATTTGCAGTATTAAGTGAGTGAGATCCTCTCAGGTATTTTAGCAAAAACTTCATTGTAGATGCAAAAAATTTCATGATGATAATACAAGTTCGGTCAGAGAGAAAAGGAAGCATAAGTGTTGTCAATGGTGATAATTTCAATTACCAGGTAAAAGCAGTGTAAGTGGATAAAATCTAAGAATAACTTCTTTAAAATAGAAGTCAAGCCAATGAACTCCTGAACTGTTCTGCTATTTGCCGGGAGCTGGCATTAAGTAACAATTTTAAACAGAATACAAATTTATGCCATATAAATCACTTAGGCAAAATGTTTACATCATTTTAATGTTTTATTTTTATCTCTAATTCTTCTTACATCAAGCTTTTATCAAATGTAATTTGTTTAGCAATATAGAATTCTATTATTGTTTCTGTCAGATAGTAAAATTATCAACATGGGTAACCAAATGGTAGATGAAAGTAAGTTTTTCTTTATAGATGTATTCAAGCAAATAAATGATGAAAATATGATAGAAACAGAATATAAGCTTTGAGAACTCCTAAGGCACCAAAGCATGCATAATTAATTCTTAATGTAATTAAAAGAGGGTCAATCGAACAATATATGCCTCCCCATGGAAGAAAATGCTACTACCTATGAAACATGTTAGGAAAAAAAAAAGCCCACATCTGAATTTGGTCAAGCTGCTGGAGTCTACCAATTTACAGAAAAAGAAACAAAATGGAAGAATCTGTTAAATTACACCCCATAAAGCAAAATATAGGCTGTGAAAACTACGAAACAAACACCCCAGTTTTTCCTACAAACAAATTGCAAGAAAAAACAAGAGAAAGAGAAATATGGGGGTGGGGGGAGAGGAGCGATAAATTATATTATGGCAGGAAATAATTGGAAATATAAGTAAAAAACTAGATACTTTATAAATGTTAAGGAAATAGTAATAATTTTAGGTGTGATATTTATATTGTGGTTACGTTTTTAAACAGTTCTTTCTTTTAGATATGTAAGCTAAAATACATACAGAAACAATTATACAGTGTTTGAAGTTTCCTTCATAATCCAGTTGTGGGGGAATAGGTAGGAATTTGGATGAAACCAGATGCCCAAGAGTTGATAACTACTGAGGTTGGATGATGATTCCATGGGTTTCATTATAATGTTCTCCTTAATTCTGTCTAATTTTGCAATTTCCCGTATATATGTATTAGTTTGCTATGACTGCATTACAAATACCACAGACTTTTAATGGCTTAAACAACAGAAATTTATCTTTTCACAGTTCTGAAGGCTGGAAGTCCAAGATCAAGGTGTTGGTAGGTTTGGCTTTTTCTGAGGTTGCTCTCATTGGCTTGCAGTAGACACCTTTTTTGGTATGTCCTCAAAGTGTTCTTTTCTCCGTGCACACCCATCTCTGGTGTGGCTTCATGTATGCAAATTTCCTCTTCTTATAAAGACACAAGTCAGATTTGATTAGGACCCACCTTAATGGCCTCATTTTAATATAATCACCTCTTTAAAGGCCCTTTCTCCAAACAGTCATATTCTGAGGTACTGGGGTTAGGACTAAAACATAAATTCAGGGAAGACACAATTCACCCCATAACACCATGATTTAAAAATTAAAAATAAAACAAAATTTAATATTGAAAATACAGTATTCTAAAAATAAACTGGAATAAATACATAACATCCATAATGAATTTTAAAAGAGATATAAATTGTATCTCAACCTGTTATCTTCATATAAACTTGTCTCATAGTGTCACCTTTTAATATTTTACATAAGCCTCCTCACTCAATGTATACCCCTAGCAGAAATGTTGTATTACATTTTTCTTATAGTGCCTTTCTTAGATCTTAGATACTCATGTGCATCATAAGGTAAACAAAATTTTGTTGTAAACAGAGAACTATATCTAGTGACAAGAGTGTTATGGACTGAATTTTGGTGTCTCCCCCTAAATTCATGTTGAAAGCTAATTCTCATTGTGATGGTACTTGGAGGTTGAGCCTTTGGCAGGTAATTAGTCATGATGGTAGAACCCTCATGGATGGGATTAGTGCCCTTATAAGAAGAGGCTTACAGAGCTAGCTCACTCTCCACCATGAGAGGACACAAGATGTCAGCCATCTGTAAAAAGGAAGTCGCTCTCACTAGGATGCGACCATGTTGGCACCCTGATCTTAGACTTCCAGCCTCCAGAACTGTGAAAAATAAATTTATGTTGTTGATAAACCACCCAGTCTGCTGTGGTATTTTATGATAGCAACCCAAGCAAAGACATAAAGCTTCATCTATTTTTAAAGGAACTATTCATCAGCAAATATTATCTCACAGATTCAAAATTATATCACAACTGAGAAATTGATATGAGTTAGGTGATAGCATAGTTAAGAAAATTTGTATTTGGTCAATTGTCCTCAGCCAGTATCCCATTTCTACCTCAGTGGAGGTCATCAGTGGAGGGCCAAGTGCTAGATTTCCCTCTCCCGTGCAACAGGAATTCAATGAAATCATAGAGAAAATGGTGGTCAAACTTAACATCTCTGGAAAAATAGCACATTAGTTAGAAGTCAACATTAGAGTCTCAAAAAGGTCCTGACAACCAGAAAGGATGGACATACTAAGGTGATAAAATTTAATAGGAATAAATGCATGATTCTACACTAGAGTCCAAAAACACTTACTGGAAAAATACAAGAGAGGTATGGCTTAACAAGAACACACATTAAAATTTTTATTAAGACTTTTCAATCATGATAGAGACACTGAGGGTCAATAATGCACTTACTGAGTGTTCATATATTAGGCTGCACCAAAAGAATTACAGCTTAAAAGAAGAAAGATGATGATTCAAGGCTGTTTGGATTTCACCTGGAATTTTTGTTTCTAGGTGACATACTTTATAAACTCTAATGTTAAAATGGTGAATACATTTAATGCCATATCAAATGAAAAATAGCAATAGTACTTGAAAATGTTAGGATAACACGAGGTTGGAGAGAGACAGAAAGCTTGTCTTCAAATATCTGAGGGCTGTCATTTGTAAAGGTTTTAGGCCAATCATTCATGGCCCCAAGGGGGAAGAATTCAGTTGGCTTGGCTAATTCCTCCCCATTGTTCAGGAAATACCACTTTTTCAGGGAGGCCTTCTCTGGCCTGTAGACTGTGAGCTCCTGATCACTGGCTTCCACAGCACTCATTCATCTCGGTTGGGCACCAACCTTATTTCTGATTGTCAAATCATATTAGCCCTGCTGGATTGTAAATTCCCGAGAGGGTGGACCATGTCGGATTTGTTAGTCCTATAATACTCTGCATCTAGCACAGGTGAATGAATGAAAGAACACATGAGAAATTGATTTGACTTTAATATAAAAATGTATTTTCTAATACAGTTGTGCAGAGATTTATTGACTGCCTCACGAAATAGCATTTTTTTCTTTTATAAGAGGCCCTTACTCAGGCTTAAAATGGCAGTCCACCTGCTTTGGGCAGGGATAGGGGAGGTGGGCGTTAAACCATGGGGAAAGTGTGACTGGATTAAGTGTATTCAGCCTCCTTGCCAGTCTGAGGCCCTCTGATTTGAGTTCTGCTGGGAAAGGTTATGTTTTTTACATCATAGGTTTCATGTTAGCACATCAACCATATTCTGATCCATTTTGAAAAGTTCAGTAGTAAATTTCTATGTAATTGCTTCTGTTCAAACCCAAATCTCATTTGATGTTTCTATCTTTCCCTTCTCTTCTTTCCCTACTCCAAAAGGCTGATGATTAATATCTCCATTTTACTGTAAGGATGCACAAAGATTCAGAAAACATAGACACAGACAGTAAGGTAAGGTCAGACTCAGACGAGGAAAATATTTCTGAGATTCTTAGCATCAGCGGTGCCAAAAGAAAATTCAAATTTGATAAATGACACAAAGTCATTACCTCTCCATTTCCCTTTCTGCTGATTCAATTTTTACAAGGGCCCAATTTTCCTAAGAAACAGATCAGATTTACAGCAAATACAAAGATTGCATCTTTTATTTATAAGGCAAAAAACCTAGCCGACCTACTTTTCATTACAATTGTGTGCCCTGTAATACTGGCTTTCATAGCGGTAGGCCAGTATTACGTAACTTTGGTTATTTCTGTGGGTATTAATAGGTAAAGACCTTGAAAGTCAATCGCCTCAGCACAGCTCCTGAGACTACCAATTCTGACCTTGATGACTTGATTCAGTTTGATAATGAAGTTTTGGGAAGAAGTTGTGAGAAGTGTGAACACATGCACATGCTCACTACCTTTTTTCCACTCTGACTTCCTTCTAGAAGAACATCTTTTATGACAGCATCCTCTAGGCCAAAATCAATCCATAGACAATTATGGAGTTAGAGAAGCAATATGTTATTAACCAGTAAACATTAAAACACAAATGTGACATTCATTTTGAATCTTATTATATCCATTGAGAAGGATTAGAAAAAAATTAGATAGATAAGATAGGGATAGGGAGTTACATAGAGGCGTGAAAGCTGGCAAGTGATACCCTCCAATTGAGAGTATAATTGTTAGAAGGGAACCCACACACCAGGAAAAGGAGATTCGAGAGGGCTTCCCCCACACCCGACTGAGTATGACTGTCCTAAGTATGAGCTGGATGGCGATCATTTCTGTCATCTTTAAATTTAATGCCTACCTCTTATGAACACTTAATTCCTTTTTCTAAGCGTAAGGAAAACAAGGAAAGGACGATAGAGAAAATATGATGGGAATGGGGGAAGTTCCACAATTTTCAAATGCTTAACATTTTCTTTTCATACCATGTCATGCTGGCATTTAAAGACCAGGGAACAGAAGCTTGATTTTCAGCTCTCTCTGTATATTCTTATGCTTTCTATAGATTTCAGCAAACCCTGCCAAATAATGTGGTCATTCCTACGTTTAGTATGTGGTCATTCCTACGTTTACACATGTCTTTGAGAAGAACATACATGTGACAAATCATGCCTCTGCTAAGCAAAAATTACATGGATGTATTCTGTAGAGCAGTGCTCCTCAAACTTTAATGTACATACAAATGACTTGCAGATCTTGCTAATATGCATATTTCAGTCCAGTAGGTCTGGGGTGGACCTAAGATTCCACATTTCTAACAAGCTCTCAGGTGATGCTACGGCCGCTGGTCCCCAGACCACACTCTTAGATTTTATACCACAACATGCATATCCAGCTTCAGCAGGAAATCTGTGCCCTTAACTTCATTCCAACTTTTTTTTTCCCCCGAGTTCCTACACTCATTCCTGTTTCACTGGTATAAGAAAATTTTAGGACTAAGCAGAGTGGGTATGAAAGAAAAGAAAATACTCTAAAATTACAACCTCAAGTGGAGCAATCATAAGATTTTAAGTTGTCTCAAGGGTAAAGACATAATTTTTGATATGCATGAATTATACATGCTTCATGCAAATCACTGAACAAATACACAGTAGTCTATTTCTTCTGATAAATGAAGCCCTATGTCGGTATAGCTTACAGGAAGTGTAATTAATGCACAGCATACCAGCTCATTGCTCACGTTCCTCTGGAGAATGAGGTGATCTGAATAAGTCAACCTTTCCAGATAACTGAAGTTTTGCTTTTAAAATTTCCAAACATGTATTTGAGTGATTTCTAATCAAAATCTTTCTGGAATTAACATATTCAAGATGTGTTAGATACACAAAGCAAAGCTTAACATATCTGCAACTATCCAGAGCCAACAATGATTATTCTCTGGCATGACAGAAGACTAGCATAGGAGCTGCTCAGGTCCAGGCGCGCGACGTGCTCCTACACAGTGGAGTCTTAGGTGCCTTTTGGGGCTTCTCAGCCCATTTGGGGACACGTCTGCCCCCTCCCTCCAGGATCAGCTGCCACTTCGAAGTGCTCTCCAACTGCCCTCCTCTTATGATTTTTAATCTGCTGATTTATTCTTCGCATAATATTATGGGAAAGATTCTGAGACTGGCTCCCTTCTCATTTCCCTCCTGTTTTTAATGCAGGAGCTCTCTTTCAGGACTTTGGGTTACTAGTTACCTGACGCAGTGCAATAATTCACGCTTAAAGAAATCACACAAGCTGATCCCCCAGAAGCACCTCCTCCTCTGACCATTGAATACTCACTGATCCCGGTGTCCTTACAGTACTGGACCAGGTACTGTCCCATGACTTTTAGCAGATGATTATACTCTTGGACATTGAGAAATTCCTGCTTATTGTGAGACGGTTCCATGATCTCCAAGGGTATATTAACAATTCCAATGACACCTGCACCAAGTCTGGGGGAATAAATACATAGGTAAGTTTTGTGAAATTTAGCTAAGGGAAAAGAAAAAAGCAAACATACCCTGATCTCTTGACATTTTCAGAAATAAATTCCTTCACTTGGTCTAAACCATGCCAAAGTTTAACAAGTTACCTTACAATTGTATTTTGCACATAAATCTACGACGATCCCAGGTGTGTTTGGCCTCATAATACAAAATACATCATCACTGAACTAAAATGCCTCTTTTTCCAAACCTATCACCTTACATGTGGAGTCAGGGTGGGTGTTAAGAGGAGGCCTCTTAGCATTAAACATCACTAACAATGCCTTACTGCAAGAAACAGACATGATCCTGTTAATGATACTGGCCAGAGCATCACTTTCTACACCCTCATTTCATCTGTCAAGTTGGATTTCTCCTCATCATTGCAGAGGTCCATGAAGTGCTCAGTGAATTCTACTGAGGGAACACAAGGGCTGTAGTACTGAAAAGAGTAGCAGGTATCTATCTGCCTATCAGCCTGATGGGTAAATCCGATTGTTTCCCACAGTTTGAGCAGCTCCTGATGTATGAATGGCTAGGATATTCTACTTAATGACATAATCTGTTTTGGGAAAGAGCATCTCGACTCTTAACTCTTCGTGGTCTCCCAAATGCCCTTGGCATGGCAGACAAATCAAGCCTTCCCAATTTGGGGCCCTTGCTTATCATGTTTTTTACCGCTTTCTCTCCCACCTTGACCTCCCTTCACTATTCATTCTGTGAGTCTAAATTAGGGCATCATTTCTTCCAAGAAGCTTGACTGGACTTCCTGTGCTTCAGTTTACTGCCCCTCCTAAATGGTCTTTTTGTACCTGATGCCTGCCTCTAACATATAGTCATTCATTCATTCATTCATTCATTCATTCATTCATCTCATTTAAGCTGAGCACCTGGCCCTATTCCAGGAACTAGGAATACAGTATGAAGAGAAAGACAATGATGCTGTTTATAAAGTCCCTCTTCTATTGAAGGGTAACAAGGCATGATGCTTGTAAATGGATAAATGTACAGATCATTTCCGATAGTGATAACTGGTATGAATAAAATAAAGCAAGTACTGTAATATGTAAAGAGTGATAGCTGTGGGGTGGGGGAATGACGTTAGGGGATAATTTTATTAGACAGTCCAGGAGAACCTTCCAGTGGAGGGGATTTTAGAGCTGAGTGACATGATAGGAAGAGCAGTAAGATCTTGAAGACAGAAGGTTCAAAACAGAAGATGGTAAGTGCCAAGGCCATAAGGCAGGACTGAGCTTCGGATGTCTGAGGAACCGGACTCAAACCTGCTGGTGTGAAGGGAATGCAGTGAGAGGGTGGGTACGGGCGGGGGTTGTCACAGAGCCTCACAGAGGCAGTTCACTGGAAGACCATGCTACCCAGTCCTATTCTACATGCACAGGGGTTTTAATCAAAAGAGCAAACTAATTTAAGTTTTAAAAGGTCACTCTTTCTGCTTCCATGCAATATAAAAAATATGTATTTATACACTTTCATTGAACCATAAGTTCCTTAGCAAATAGTAATAGGTGTTCACGATCTTGTCTGCAGAGCTTAGTACAGGGCCTGGCATGCATAATACTGCAATATAAGTGCTTGTTGAATGGACAAATTAATGCATTGTTAATTCCTTGAAAGTGAGGAAGCAAGATGAAGAATGTTCCCTGAGCCATTCTACTGGTCATGGTTATCTTGTCTGACTCTGTGCTTTTCTATGGTCTCTTTTCAGGATTCTCCATAATTCATGAAAATAGTTTGTGGCGTTCCAGACCATTGGGAAAGCACCAGAATGTATTACTCTGGGATCCAAATAGGCTGGAGAGTGTTAATAACATACACTCATGCAGGTAACTGGCAAGAACTCATACATGAAGAGGCTGCACAAACTGTTAATAGGGTTGCTTTCCAAGAAGACTATGGATTTTTCTGTCCTATCTTTTCTAAAATTTCTTGACTGTGCTCGCATACTTTTTAAATTGGTAAAATACTAAAAACTTAATATAAATAAAGGGCGCAAGGAATGGTAAAACATCAAGTTGCTCAGGAAATGCATTGAAAAAATTTCCACGAGTGAGTTTTTTCCTTAGAGCAGGCATGCAACTCTACCAGTATGATAAATTAGACTAAGGTCTGTGCATTGATGGGGAGGGTGAATAGAGGATATGACACCTGCTCCCACTACGATTAATCACTCATCTAACGCTGTAGACAGAATCTTACTGCAGTCTCCTTCAATCTGCCTCTGAAAACAAAAACATACTTACAAGGACTTCAGTTTCAACTGTGGGCCCACTTTCTCATGCATTTTGATCAAGCGGTTATTACTGTAAATGAACATCCCAGCTTGGCTTCGGTTTTCTATGTTCACTCCAAAGAATAGGGAGAGTGTCCTTGCTTTTTTTAATTCTCTGTCATTACATTTAGAAAAGTTAAAAAGTTTTTATTAAATAAAAATATACAGTTTACAAAACTGTTAATAATTAAACTCAGAAGGTAAATTTCAAAGGAAGTGTGTGTGTGTGTGTGTGTGTATATATATATATATATATATATATATATATATATATATATATATATCTATCTCCAGGTATTTTACAAAACCTAGTGGTACACTTGGCTATCCTTAACAGCCAAGTATTCTGCTAAACATGATGGCCAATAACTATACCAGCCAAACACACACATTCAAAAACAAGTTTGCCAACTTAAATTTACAGGAACTAGAAAATGCCTAAATAGTTGTGAAATGTTAACTGGTTGAATATGTACATTGCAGCATTTTTTAAAAAATCAGGTATTTCTAACACTGGATTTCTAACTTTCAGCATGATCTCGAGCCTCGAAATATTGTACATAGGTCAGAATGTGCCCAAAGACATTTTTCAGCTTTCTCTCTTTTTCCAAATCAAAGTTAATAAATCAAGTCTACAAGGGCAACAGATATGAGCTCTTGATTTTCTGACTCTGTCCTGCTATATTATGTTTTGTGTGATTTTTCTATTAAAAGTGTAAACTAGAAACTGAGATATAGCAGAATATGATAGTAACCAGAGGCTGCTGGAGCCATGGAAAGTACCTGGATGTAAGAACCAGAAAGATGGACCTGGCTTCAAATACAAGCTTGTCTTTGTAATAACTGTGACTATTAATGAGTCACCTCAACTTTCTGTCTCATCATACCTACCTAGCCACTTGGGATGCTGTGAGGACTAAATGAAATCAGGTTAAATATAAACCTGGAACAGATTAGGTGCTTAGCAAATGTTATTTTCTTTTTCCAAACAAGAATAGTACCAAATATAATTCTTCCCCTCCACCCATCTTGTCTCTCCTTTTATTCCACAAAAAAACAGCCTTTCTTTTCAAATCATGACCATGGGCTATTATTAGATAATTGATATAAGATACTTACTGACGGATTGAATGTATCTATCATTAAAGGACAATGATAAATTCTCTCAGTCCTTCTATGTGGATATGAGATAGAGTACATCAGACTTTCTGAGGTAGTTGTTGATATGGGTTAATATGTATGTATTTTTACTGCATGTACATGTAGAGTTAAATACATGCGAATCAAACTTTTTCTCAAAACTGTCTACTCAATAATTAGATGCCCACTCTTTTAACAAAAAATAATTTTATGTAAGGAACCTCAAAAGAGGGTGTTAGAAGTTCTGACATAATCACTGTCTGATACTAAGTGGCATAATGATTGTTCTCATTTTTATTTTTTAAAAAAGCATTTTGCTATAAAAATAAGTTCATGCCAACCGGCATTATTATTAACAAACTAGAGGTTGGTTATATTTCATGCATACCATTGTGACTTCAAATAAGTCATCAGCCAGCTTTCTCTTTCTGAAAACTTTAAAAGAGGCCTTTGCTTTTCAGTGAAATATTCTATGACATTTATTTAGTATTTAACCTGATAAATGCATACTTAACATTTCAAATTTAAGTTTTGAGGAAAGTGATGGATATATGACACTTCATGGTTCACAAAAATAATGCTACTAATACTTCCCTAAAAAATTGTTTCTCAAAGTTATTGCAGTTTGATCTTACTTGCACAGCAATTCTTTTCAGTTTAACTTGTTTTAACACCTGAGCTGGACAGCAAGTCAACCTTACAAATGTAAAGAATGGTGTTGTAATACAAGCTTGTTATTGTTATTTTAACTATATATAGGCGACAAATTTCCCTGCCATATTTTCTATCTTAAATGTTAATTAGTACTAGAAGTGGGAAGAAACTGAGATCAACTCTCCAGAGTTTAAAGGGCAGCGAGACAGGGAAAATGAAGTTGCCAGCTGACCTTCTGGGCAGTTCACATCTTCATCCATTCAGACACTGAACTCATTTTTCACTCCATATTCAGAAGTTTTAACATTGTGTAAACAGATGTGTACAGGCAAATATATACTTTATAAATATTTTGCATTGATTACGTTGGTTGGGGAATTTTGACCATATGATGCTTAATATCATACGTAAGATGTCACAGGCTGAGACAGATAAATTGTCACAATAACCACCAAATCTGCCTACTCAGAAATCAGAATTTGTTTTTAATATAGTGTAGAGGATTCTAGAAAAACAGAAAATCTTATGTCTCACCTCTGTTTCTCTTTAAGAATCTTATGCTTTGCTTCCACATCTTCCAAAGCTTTCTGCAATATATCCTGGAGAAGTACATGTGGTTACGAGAGAACATTATGCCATTAAATGAATGAAAGCTAAGCTGATATTTATTACCCTATTATATAAAAGTTTCACAAGGGTAATAGTGATAGGTCGCATTGCCAAATGCAATTCTAACACAGTAGAAACTCAATAAATACTTGATAAATGATTAAGTTCCAATAGCTAAGAAGACAAACTAAATCCTAGCCCACAGTTCTCTTCTTGCACAACAAATTCCAATGTCCTCTCTGCCTTTCAAAGAGCCATTGCTCCCTGTAATGTCACAATAGTTTTCACATAAAATACGTGAAAGCTTGGGAAAATCATTCAATGTACCTAGACTATGGCTTTTGTCTGTGAGAACAGAAAATGCTGAATTGCATGATTGATTACATGGGCTTCTTTCAGTAAAAAGAATTGTAATAAAAAATTTTGTCAGTAGCCAAAAGAAAATGTTTCCTTTAATCAAGTTACAGATACCTCTAAGTAATACTCCCCAAACTTTTACTTTAGAGGAAATCCCATCCATAGGCTTTCTCTCTTTCAGAGTGCCTCAACACCAGTCACCCCTGTCTGTTTTCTCTTTTAATTTGGTATATTAGTTCATTCACTACCCTATCTCTAGTATGCTCCCCTTAAGTCAGGGGAAAAAAAAAAAAGATAATACATTATTATTTCACACATAAGAACGTGTTTTAACGTGCTCCATCTACCATATGTGAAAAATGGGCATCTCATTTGATGGGTATACCACTGACTGAACATTATTTTCACTGACTTTAAAGTAAAAGAAAATCATAAATGGTTGGTAAATATTTCACTTCAAATTCAACCACTCAACTGCCAAGAGGAATTTAAGAGGTCAAAAGCCTAGGTCATTCTGCATGGCATTAAAGAAACCAGTGTGAAGCAGAGAAACAAAGCCAGCTTGTCAAAGACGTCCCTGGCCTTCCTGTCACTGTACTCAGAACTCAGAGCAAAGAGGTAGTGAGAGGTAAAAACTAAGTAAGGCAAGAAGAAAGCAAGGTCCTAGCCCATTTAGGAGGAGTCTGTTTTTCTTGTTCCTCAAACACATAAAGCCAAGGAAATGGATTACTTAGAAACAAAATTTTAAAAGCTTAAACTTTAAATTGATAGCAAGACTGGTCTACCTTTAACTTAAAAAAAAAAAAAAAGTGAAAAGAAAAAAGTTAGGAGAATTTGGGGAAAGCCCTGGGTAGCTTTAAGGCATTACCACGGGCTACTCTTCATCCCCTATTCATGACCATTAGATATGAGAGCTCTTTATCAGACACAGCCCTGATTCTTGAAAGTTTAAGGGCAAATTATAGGAAGGATTAATATATTGAGTCTGCGGAAGAGGATGAAGGAAAAGTGAAGTGAAGCATTTTTTTTCTCCAAATACCTGCCTGTCCCTTTGTATGCAAGCAAATAGGTTGTGTAATGATTCATCAGAGAAGAAAGCTTTGTACCATATTTTTGGTAAAAATTAGCAAACTTACAATACCTATCCTGAAGCAATATTCTTTTTCTCTTAGTCACCATGCATTATAATTAATAATAATAGTTCTTTATAGCCTGTCTTACTCATGGGCATATTGCAAGGATTACAGAGAATGTTTATGAACTATGTGGAGTTCATAAACCTCATAAGAAAAAAGCTTTGTAAGCTAGAAGCATTGTTATTAATATTCATAATTATAGCATATAATTCCCAGCACCAGAAAAAAAGGATTGCTTATTAGTCTTCTCCTTGCTCTCCCCATTTATTTAGGTCCATAGGGAGCTATAGTTTGAAAAGATATTTTCAAGGAGACTTGATAAGCTAGTTTTTTTCTGCTAGTTTTTTCATTACTTTCTTCTTTCCTCATATTTCTTTTCTTTTCATTTTAAACAAATGAGTTGTGATTCTTTTCCCCACTGTCCCAAATTCACCCCATGTTTGGTTCATCTTGGCTCTCGTCTCAGCCTTCCCCCACTTGCTGAGTTTCTGCTTTTTTCTCTGCACTCAACTATTCTGTTTACCTGTGTTAAAATCAACTTAATTTTCTGAGCTTGATTGAGTTTCAAGTTTAGGAAGTAAATGATAAGAGATGACTGTACAGGAAAAAGCAAATGACACTGTTTGCCATCTAAGAAGACTGCTCTGTATATCATACCTTGGCAGAAGACAAGGAAGTTCTGTCAGGCTGGTTTACTTCAATTTGTGCTTCTTTCAACTTGAGTTCAGCTAGAAGCAGAAGCAAGGTAACTATAATACCGTGAAATTATTTTAAGTAATTTTAAGTGATGTATATATGGGGGGGGGGGAGAGAGAGGGAGAGAGAGACAGAGAGAGAGACAGAGAACGCCAAAACATGTACACATATTTTAAGAAGGAAAAAACTATTAAAATTGTAATACTCAATATATACCAATAATAAAAAATGAATGCAAGTCTCGTTTGACTTCTGCAATTATAGGAAATGCTCAAAGTGGTTACCATCAGCGTCCAGGCACTTCTGATTACAACAAACTACTGCTTGAGCAACGTTGACCAAAGTGTCCATTTGTATACATTTTTGGCGCCCCCAGTATGCACACAAACACACACACATACATACACATCAATGACAAGTGAAGAAGGATGGCAGATAATTATCTCAGGAAATCCTATATTCCTTCCATAGCTCTTAAACATTCCAAGTCTAGGCAGCCATACATGATTTTATCTTAGGCATAACAATTTAAAGAGCATAAATATATACATACAAATCAAAAAGTCATGACTGAATGGCTGACCGAAAACTTTCTAAAATCTGTGAAATATGGATGTAGATCTGTTCCTTGCTCCTGGATCACTGGGAAGGGATGGCTCTGCTCTTACTGTGGGAGGAGTGAATCTGTAGAACATTCCTTCTTAAAGTGGACGCAACACTAATGTCTAAAATGATCTAATGCAGCATGAGTGATAACAAGAGTTTCTAAAATATACCAATTTAGTTCTAAGTGTGTACTTGGAACTTGGATCACACTTATAACAAATAACATTATAATTAAACAAAACGAGAAACGGGGAAAAACTGTGGTATAAAGTTCCTTAGAGGTAGGAGCAACGTTTGATTAATTGTGGTCATTCCTACAATGCCTAGAGCAGTGTATATCTCAGAGTAAGTGCACAATTAATTTTTGCAGTATGGATAAACAATAATGAGGTAGGACACAGGTAATTACATACAAATCTTTACTGCTTCTTCAGCCTTTTTCACTTCTTTTTTAAATGCTCCTTTAAAAGCAGATGTGACATACAGATATTTTCTAAAAAGAAAAAGAACATAATCAAGTCAGATTATCATTTTAAATTACACAACACAAGAATAGTATTTAAGAGGGCTATATACTCCAGAGATACATACTTATTAAGAAAGATTCATAAAGTACGTTGCATCCAGCTGCTAAATAAGAAAACTACACCTAAGAAGAAATTCCTTACCTTTTAATACTTGGCAATTTTGCTTTTATAAGGGAAGTTAAAAAGAAAAATTTCCATGCAACGGCTCCATTATCAAAGTTTCTGGTTAATATACACAACGCTCTTATCCAGGTCATCACTTGCACTGAATAAATTGCTTCTCCCAGTGCCCCAATTACATCTAACAAAAATGCTCAGAAACATACATTACTGTAATTCTGAACTCCTAAAACATATTTTCTATTTTATTACCATTGCCTTGGTAAGAACAAAGACACTCTAGATCAAGGAGTAGGAAAAAAAATATGTATCTATCTATCTCCATAAACTCAAAGTGAGGAAAGTATAGGTGAGAAAAGCTCTATAGAACAGAGGATTCAGGAGTTGAAACTATGTGTGTATCTCTTATAGAAGATCCCTGGAATCCATGATTTTAAATGTTGATTTATATCATCATGGAGAGAAAAATTCCAGAACAACATCTGGTTTGAGAATGCTCAAACCTCTATACATCTCATTCTGTAACTTCTGTCTGATATCCCTATATACTCTGGAGCTCACCATTCTCTGATCCCTTCATGTTCAGAAAGGCATCGCATTTCCAGCGAGAGGTAGGTGACTTATAGACCATCTCTAGAAGCCAAAAATGTCTTAGGACATACAAAAAGAGGTGTTTGCTCAGGCAGAGGGGAGAGTCTAAATCTACCTATATGCACAATAACTCTATGCCAGGGACGGGCAATACAGGACCCATGAGCCAAACTGGGACAGCAGCTTGTTTTTGGTATAGCCTAAAACCAAGAATGATGTTTTCATTTTTAAAGGATTGTAAAAATACACACACACACACACACACACACACACACACAGAAAAAATAAGAATATGCAAGAGAGACTGAATGTACCAGATATTTACTATCAGGCCCTTTACAGAAAAGGTTTGCCAACCCCTGGAATTTATGCTAATAGTAATAGTTTTTAAATGATAGTTTGATCTAGGATTGCCTTTATATGTTCTGACTTTTAAATTAACAATGTATGCAGTAATGCAAATTCTTTACAAACAGGTCACACATAATTTAAATGTTTGTTAGCTGGAGTCTGTTTATAGTTTGTCTTAAACAAACTATTACCTCAACATTATCTCAACAGAAGCAGTCCAGAAATACTCAAGACAGAACACCTTCATGATTGAACATTAAGAGCTGGACTGCCTGGAACCCACCTGCCTGGGTAAAAAGTCTAGATGTGTCCCTTCCTAGCAGTGTAAGACTAGACAAATTACTTCCTTTTCTGTGATTCCATTTCTTTACCTGTAAGGAAATGGTATCTGGATGATAACAATGGTATCTGTCTCGCAAGGTTGTTATGAGAATTAAAGGTATTCATACATCTAAGAATAATGCTGGCTTGGAGTAAGTACTTATTATGTGTTTATTATTATCTAAAAAACTCAATGTGTGTTTAGAGAAAAAAATACATTGGGAATAAGGAAATGAAATGAGTAGCTGGATAAATTCCTTTTCTTGTAAGAATCTGAAGGATTTGCAGAAATTTGCCCAGTTACCTACATGAAAAGACTTAATGTTTAAAATAACTAAATGTTATCCTGTATTCACCTACTTCAATGTTTAATAAACAATTCAAGTAATAACTAACTTTGTATCTTTACTGCTAACTTTAATGTTCATTTTTCCATAAGATTATACAGTTAACCACAGAAAAGGGACACCTATAAAATCTAAGGTAAAATAATTCTGTTTGTTCCCTTGATTTCCTTTTACAATGAACATTAGTCATTGAAGTCACAATCCAGGTATATTCCACTAGGTGTATTCTAAATTAGTCCTTATTACACTTAGAGAATAGAAAAATTTACCATATTTTGCCCTATATAATGCACTCCCGTGTACAATGCACACCCATGTTTTGGACCAAACTTTTAAGGGAAAAAAATCTTTCATTTTAATTTTTTAATTCAAATTTTTTTTGTTTATATTTAGGTGCTTGTTTTTTGCATTATAAAGGAATTCTAGCACTTATTTTTTAACATTTCATAGTACAAGAAATGTTATGTACCAATAACAAATTTATGATATTTATGCATCATAAAAGGCCAAGAACTCTGTGTCATTGCAAGTTTGTCATAAATTCAACAAAACTGATTATTGTATTCCAGGGTATTATTTTGCATATGGATATCGTTATTGATTTCTAGAGTTACACTTTTAACTCATAAGCATAAATAAAAGAATTAAGAACATTTACATGGATACAGAATTAGTATTACCCATGTATAATGTGTATCCTTATTTTTCCCTCACAAATTTGGGCAAAAAAGTACACATTATACATGGCAAAATACAGTAATTTTTAAAGTAGAAAATTATTGTTCCCTATATACTGGAATTATTTTTTCAATCACATATTAATCATATAATTAATCTGGTCGAATCATTTAGTTCAAATCAAATTCTTTTTAAAAATCAAAATGAAATCAAGGAGAAACTGTTTGAACAGTGAAATAATCCTTCAAAGATGATATGAACTAAACTATTCAGGAATTTTTATAGACTATGTGTTTACACCCATATGAAAGTAAAGGTGGTATAAAACGTGACAACTCTGCATTAGTGCTTAATTTTAAACAACAAAGACCAAAAAAGGTGTTCTCTTCATGTAGTCTGCATCATTGAGATAACCTGGTCCCAGATGGTCTGCACATCTCAGATTATCTGATACCTTTGCAATTTAAATTTTACAATTGTTCATAACTATTATAGAAAGCTAACTAAGAAATATATGCACTTTTGTAAATCCAGTATAATGAATCTACCCATTTTCATAAAAGAATTTCTGGTCAAATCTCCATCCATAATTGGGAGCCTCCATCAGCTTGACACTTCTCTTTTTTTCCTACTAGTGGATTCTTGAAGATAAAAATGCCTTTGAGAGTCAGACTCATGCATCCACTGGAGGAAAAGGAAGATAATCTATCCAGTTTTGTCTGTTCCTCAGTCCTTGCAACTGAGCACAAGGGAATGGTGTCCCCTCTGGGATTAGGGCTCCAGTTCCTCAGAGGTTAGAATTTTTCTAAACTTTGTGATTACTTAATTCTGCCCACAACCTTAGGCTGCAGCCTCTGAGGCTTCTGGATTGTTGCTGTCTTCTCTCTAAACCCTACAGTGTTCTGTCACATTTCAGGCCTGCCTTTACTTCTCCTTACCCATTTCACCTTCTACCGCCCTCTCTTTCATCAGTGAAATTGCATTCAAATATTTTGTTTATATCTAATTTCTACGCAAAACGATTTATCGAATATTTTCTTTTAAAAGAGCTAAAACAATAAGGTCAGTGAAAAGCATTGAGGGAAATGAAAATTAAAACAATATAAAAGTTTTGCTCCTTAGAATGGTAAAAATGAAAAAAGAAAATACTGTTAATATCAAATGTGGATTTGGAAGCAGACAAAAGGGCACTCAATGTTATTACATTGGTGCAAAAGTAATTGCGCTTTTTGCAATTTTTTTTTTTAAACCTTTTTAAAGAGCAATTACTTTTGTACCAACCTAATAGAAAAAATTGGTTTCTATTTCTCAGAGGGTAAATTAACAGCACCCATCAAAATTAATGGTATACCTATCTTCTGACCCAGAAATGTACTTTATAATATGTTCTATAGAAATAATCACATGTAAGCATAAATATACCTATGTCCAATGATGCCCAAGCGTCAACTTAGCATAGTAACAAAACAAAAAAAAAACCTAAAAATCCTAAATATACATCAATAAAAAATAGTTAAATAAACCAGAGTACTATACAATGTATTTAACAATGACAGAGAAAGAGCTCCAAGAGCTAATTTTGTAAGTGAAAATAATAGTTGCATATAATTTTGTTTTAAAAAGAACTGTGTGTGTGTGTGTGTGTGTGTGTGTGTGTGTGTGTGCACGCATGCGTGCGTATCTACACAAATGTGCAGAAGACATTTGGAAGAGTTTTTATTAAACTCCTAGCAGAGGTTCCCCTTTGGGGAGATTATGGGTTGCTAAAGCAGAGTGAATAACAAGTGGTAAATGGAGCTTTTAGTTATTTGATTTTTTTCCCCAATATCTAACTCAGTATTATATGAATTTTTATTAATTTTACTGTTTTAAGAGCAAAATAGAACTCCTTGCCCTCAAGGGAAATAAAAATATGAAAAAATGAGTAATTTTTAAGGTTTTATGTTGCAGAAGTAGAGTACAGCATAATACAGCATTTTCAGTGACCATTTTGATCAGAACCACCCCCAGAAATTTAAATTTTCATTGACTTTTAATATTCAGTTATAAAATTTGTCCACAACACTTTGGCTAATTTCAAATATAATATTTTAAGTTAAAAAAATAGAATTCGATTAAAGAAAACTACAGTTCTGAAGTTTAATTTATGCAGGAAAAGTTATGAATCACAACTACATTTCAGTATTCACAATCATAATTGTTTTCATAAGTATCAGAGTTTACCTGGTTTTGTCATACTGCAAAATAGTTCTAGTCCTTAATTATTCATCAACACAAGAAATGAGGCATGATCAAGAATTTTTTTGCCTTGTATAATGTTGATAACTAGACTTGGATGTCACACTTCTCAAACTTACTCTACCAGAGCAAATGGAGAGAATGCCACTCACCTTTATTCCTGACTTCCCCACCCACACCTCTCCTATAATTCCTAAGTTTTTGCTCAGGGAAAAAACTTAGAAGGCATTCATGACTCCTCATTTTCTCTCCAGCCCACATCCAATCCATCAGCAAGTCTTGCTGGTTATATCTTTACAACATATCGATCATCTGAACACTTCTCATCACTTCCACAACTGACTCAAGCCACAATGATTTCTCACCTAGAATGCAGTAATGATATCCTGCCTAGTCTCCTTTCATCCCTTCTTGCCCCATAAAATCAATTCTCCACTCAGCAGCCAGAGTAATCTTTTAAAAAACATAAAATCAAGTACTGTCACTTCTCTCAAAAGTCTTTACATTCTCAACACAACCACCTCTTCTTGCCATACTGATCCATCTGGCCCATTTACCTCACCTGTTTACAATCAGTGTGCTCTAGCTACAGTAGTGTTTTCACACTGACTTTACAATTACTCTCTTCTCTTCCTGGAAACATCTAACCATAAAATTCTTGCATGACTTATTGTGGTATCCACCAAGATGGTCTCTAATGGTTCTTACCTCCCAGTACCTTTGTGTGGTACCCTCCCACACTGAATCTAGGCTGGCCTGTGTGACCAAAATAATATATCATAAGTCATAATGGTATGTGACTTTTGAGGCTAATTTCTGTAAGACTGCAGTTTCTACTTTGTTCTCAAATTGCTCACTGTGGTGGAAGCCATCATTGTGCCATGAAAACACTCAGGGAGCCCTGTGCAGTGGCCCTTGTAAAGAGGAACCAACCTGCCAGCCATGTGAGCCAGCCATCTTGGAATTGTGCCCTCTAGCTCCAACCAAACCATCAGTAAGCCCAGACAAAATCTCTCAGCAACTTTATGAGAGATACCACGACAATACTACCCAACAAAACCACTCTCAAATTTATGACCTGCAGAAACTGAGAGGTGACAAATAGTTACTTTTATTAAGCATACTAAATTTAGTACGCAAAGATAGATAACATATTCACTCTCTCAGCATTTATTGTTTTCTGCTCAAGTTATTTGCTTAGAAGTAACTTCCTTCCTTGACGGCCTATCTAAAATAGTCATCCAACACCCCTCCCCCTGCCCCCAAACACACACACACACACACACACACACACACACAAACACACTGCCATAAGTCTCTATTTCCTGCCCTACTTGTTTTTTATAGCACTTAGAATTACCCACTATTTTATTATCTTTTTTTTTTTTTCACTTATTATCTTTCCCCCACTAGAATGCAAGCTTTGTGAAGGCAGGCTGAATCCCAAATGCCCATAGGATTCTGTCACACAGGCTGGTCATTCCATCCACTTGCTATTATTCATTTGTATAGTAACAACTACTGTTTATTTAAAATCAGGTCAGGAACGTGCTTCACATTTTTATGTTTAAAATGAAACATATTTTGTTATTTTTCAATTATAGTTGACATTCAGTATCATTTTATATTAGTTTCAGGTGTACAGCATAGTGGTTAGACATTTATATAACTTACAAAGTGATCCCCCTGAGAAGTCTAGTACCCACCTGGCACTATACATAGCTCTTACCATATCATTGACTATATTCCCATGCTGTACTTTACGTCCCCATGACTATTTTGTAACTACCAATTGTACTTCTTAATTCCTTCACCTTTTTCACCCAGCCTCTTACACCCCCTTCCATCTAGCCACCATCAGTTTGTTTTCTGTATCTATGAGTCTGTTTCTAAAATAAAACATTTTTATTTTGATCCTCACAGCAACCCTAAGGGGCAGAGGAATTCCCAACACACAGTGGAGAGGTTTCAAGCTCAAGCAATTGCCAAAGGTCCACACTATTAAATACAAAATCAAAACATAGACTCAGGTTTGGCTGATCCAAATTTTGCTTTCAACTACTACCCTATATTGAAAGATTAACTATTTTAAGATTATACACATTCACGAAGAGATATGTAAATTGCACAGTTTATAAAAGAGATACTTATAAAGCATTATTAGTCTATCTAGCTAGGTGGAATCCCTTAGAAATGAAAAGACAGTCCCAGAAGCATAGTGTTGCAGAGTATTCAACAGATCATAAATTTAGTGTCCAAGGATAACTTAAAAAGGACCGTGCTGCTCCAATGAAAGCAGGATGATTCCAATTCCACGTCGCTGGACTCCATTCAGTGCTGTGTCTATGGCAAAGCAGTGTTAACAAAGAATTATGATCATCAAACATATACTTTGGTTCTGTCTCCCTTCAAGAGCTTTAGAAAATCACCATTTTATGTCCTATTGTGCAGAAATTTAATGTCTGTATAAATCTGAGAGCTATTGCTCTATTAAAGTTAAAGAATTCAAAGCCAAAGAAAATCAGTAATGTCTGTTGCCTAAGATCAAGTAACATAGCCAGATATTAACTTGTCTGTATTGCATAGATAAACAATATTTAAGACTCTAAGAATTACAGACTTATAAAATCTTTAAGTGGAAAAGAGACTTTGGAAATCACTTAGCTGAAATCCCTCCAGAAGTAATAATGCTTTCGACAATCTAGACCCTTCCAAGGGCAAATTTGTCCTCGCCATGGATGGGAGGGCCTCCCACTGCTGAAGAGCGTGAACTTCATTACTCTTATGCCACACTCATGATCCTCTCTGAGTTGCTACCTCAGACCATGCATGTCCAGAGAAACTAAATGTGCCATCCTGGGTACCTTAGATTTTGTACTTTGGACATTAAATCTGGGAACTGGACAAGAGATGGACTGGTATTCAACCAAAGGAAGCTATGTGAGGAATCAAACCCCTCTGATGTGTCTTGTCCCCAAATTCTTTCCAATCAGAAAGTTTTGAATTTGATGGTGGAAAATCCACTCTGAGAGGGAGAAGTACTAGGTACACCTAGTAAAGACAGCTCAGTAGAGCCCAGGTGTATCCTGAGCAACACTGGGCTGTTACTTCAGTTCTCCAGAACATTCCATTCATGGAAACACTGAGTCAAATGTGACAATGAAGCAGCTGTGGTGGATTCCCGCTACTTGACTTCTCTGAATATCCTTATATTAAATAAACACCAATTGAAAAAGGTAATCTTGTGTGTCTTGTCTTGGCAAAAACAGCCTACCACTCCCATGATGAGTTTGCTCTATCTTCTACTCCTATCCAGCCATGCAAGTTCTTCCCTCTAGAATGCCAACCATCACATTTTCTCTCTGTCCCTAAGTCTTCTCTCTTCCATGGAATGATGTTCAATCCCATCCATGACCCTCTACCAGTTCAGATAGTTAATTTCCTATAAGTTGGTAAGTCCATGTTCCTCTTAAAGCATCCCCATCAGAATACAGCCCACCAGACATAGTATAGTAGGATATGGTTTATTAATACTATCACCATCTTATTCTGCTCACTAATTTCCATAAACATTTTCAGCAACCCTGTCACACTATCAGCTTATACTAAGCTTGTGGTCAATTATTACATCTATGCTTCTAAGGAAAATAGTCAATAGCGTTGCAATAACTGTGTACAGTGCCAGGTGGAAACAGACTAATTGGAGGATCACTTTGTAAATTATATAAATGTCTAACCACTATGCTATACAACTGAAATTAGTATAATATTCAATGTCAACTATAATTGAAAAATTAAAATTAAAAAAGACACCTATGATTCATTTTTTATGTAAATCATTGTCAAGTTTATACTTACACAATAGAATTTTTAATCTAAATTCAGGTCTGTACACTATCTATATTACGTTTATCTTTTAGACTTCAACTCCTTGACTTCCTGTTTCTGTTATGCCTGATATAAGACATTCCTCCAAGTTCAAGGTCAACTATCATTCTAAACATGATTGTTCTTTTATCCAATTTACTGACAAAAAATACTGAACAGAATACGATCAAGGAAGGAAAGCAGTGACATAGCACCAAAAATTCCTCTCTAGTCCTCTTCTGAACTTGTTAGAGACATTGGAGTAAAGTAGCTAAAGCAACTGTAAGTCCAGCAACATGATTAAAATCTAGTCTTCTTTTTTGTTTGCTACAAAAATATAGAAAAATGACTGACCATGAAGTATAGTCATATGTTCTTAAAGATAATACTACAGGGTTCATTTCTAGAAGTTTATTAGAGCATGGGTGGCCAAAGACAGAGTATTTAATCAATTTTAATACCTTTTAAATGCCTCTACTTTTGTCAAATAGGGTCATTCCCAGCTCTTAATTTGTTCTGATGCAGCAATTAGAGCTACATTGCCTTTTAGGAAAGAAATAAAGTAAGGGTTATCCCACTAGCGGTGAGATAAGATGGGGGTAACTCACCACATTTCCCACACAAAACTTTTACCCCAGAGAACCTGTGATGAAAATTATGCACAAGTCAATATTGCAAATGAAGGAAGCTATGTGAGCAATCAAATCCCTCAAAAGTGTCTTTCAAGCTAAAGAGATAAAGCCATAAAAAATTTAATCTGTCCACACCATCAATACCAGATATCAGATTTAGCAATTTACCAGAACCCCATATAAAACCTGTCAAAGGTTCAAGTGTCTTTAAACATCTTTTATGGAACAAAATAAATATTTACAGTATATCTACTTCCTGGTATTATGTATGTAAGAATATCACTTTGAAAGGTAAATAAAAGATATACTAGAATGGGAAACAGACTTCACTTGAGATAAGTAGGTAGATGAAATTCAATTTACTATAATTCCCTCAGAAAATAAGACAAATCCACATTTTCTATCAGCTTGAACCATTTTTTACCCAAACACACTAAGAGAGAAATAATTTAATTTGAAAGGATGAACAGGAAGTATCACTGCTATGAATTAGGGAACAAACAGGCACATTTATAGAGAAAGTCTCAGGCTTGATACACTTCATTTTTCAAAATATGATTTGCAGTATAATCAGAAATCAAAAGCTTTTGAGGAATCCATTGGTGTGTGGTCAGGGCATACAATTAAGAGAGCTATAATTTTTAATATTAATATTCATATGAGTGATTGCAAGTCCCCAGGAGAGCAACCATTTTGTTCATGAAAATAAGGCAACATAACAAACGTAGGTCTATTATAAATAGTTAGTGTAGTATAGGGGAAGAATCATGGAATGTGAATTGGTGAAGAATTTGGAGCCAGAAGATTTGATCTTTTGTCCAGTTGTGATGTTTCCTTATCTCTAAAATGGTTATGATAAAACATAACTCACAGGGTCACTGCAAAAATCAGACAAAATAATGCATGTACAAAGGCATACATATAGTCGACAAGCATTAAATGTTTCTCCCAGTAGATAGTAAGCTTCTCAAAACTAGAATTAATCTTATCTTTTTTATGCTTTGTACCTAGGAAAACCTCAAGCGCAAGCACACAAAGACTTTGATAAATGATTGGTGAATAAATGAATGACTACCCAGAAACCCCACATACAAAGAATGACTATTCTGATTGTATGTATAGTTGGTCAAGATAATTTTTATAATACGAAAATGTCAGCTTAAAAAAAAAGTTTATGCTTGTACAAACTTCCAGCTTTAAAATAACTAAGTCATGGGGATGTATTGCACAGCATGGTAACTATAGTGAAACTGCATATTTGAAAGTTCCTAAGATAGTAGATCTTAAAAGTTCTTATCACAAGAAAAAAATTTTGTTGTTATGTATGGTGATAGATGTTAACTAGATGTATTGTGGTAATAAAAAAGTTTGTGCTAAAATATAAAGATATTTGTCTTTTATAAATATAAGTGAATATAAATGAATCAAACGTGTATTTATAAATATGTTCATTCTATACATGAAATATATATACACATAAAGTACGATTTGATAGCTTAAACATATTGAGTAAACAAAAAATATAATTGAACTATGACTTCTTTAATGGAACCTATCAAAAGCAAAGCACTTAAGATTCACTAACATAAAAAAAACAAATTCTAACTTACAGAATTCATTGTAGTGTTTTGCTATTACAGCCAAATGTTTGTTATACATGATTACTCTATAGCAAATGTTCCAGAATGCAGTTTGAAATTTATCTACAATAGTAAAAAAAATCTTACTATTAAATTGTAAAAATCTTACTACCAAATCACTTTGACAATTTGAGGGAGGAGAGCATGTCGATTTTATAAATAAAATCTCTATGAAGATAAACGAAGGAAGACGAGTTACCTGGGTCTGTAGAGGCAGTGACATAGGTGCTTTGTTTTAACTCTTTTGGCCTGAATGAATATTCTCATCCAAGGGTCAAAATACAGAACAGATGTGTAGGCTCTGAATGACCACCTCTCTGGAAAACTAGAATAGAAAACAGCAAAGGCCACAATGGAGAGGATGCAATAACAGCACGTCTTTGAGAAGAAAATAACCAGACCACCAGGTGATGGTTACTACCAGCAGCTTCAGGAACTTTTCTTCTGAACCAAATGACCCAACAAACATCAGCAAATCTTGCAGAGCTCACATACTTCATTAAACAGGACTCTAAATACAAGGGCCCACCTGAATAACCTACAGTCTAATTAGAACTGAACTTCTGTTGGCAACTGATTCTAAGTAGACTTACATCAGCAACAGAAAATAGACTTTCCACTAAAGCTGTTGACCCAAAAGGACAAAGTCAAGTCAAATAAACAAAACATCCCCCTGTGCAAACCTAACAAAAAGAACCTAGGCCCACATGAATGAAAAATTTCCATGAAATAATTGCAAACAGAGAAATACAATAAAAATAATCTCATTTGCTTTGAAAATTCTGACCAAGAAACACGAAAGTTCATTCTATAAGTGAAATAAATATCAAAGTAAGTGTTTAGGGCCAGCTGAGGGGAGGAGTCTGATGATGTGATAAGTGAAACAGGAAAAAGAGACAAATAAGGTATGGGAAGGCACTAAAACAGGAGGAGAAACAGTGTAAATAGCTGTATGAAAAAAACAGTGTAAATAGCCTATGAATAAAACTACCCTTGTAGAACTACAGTTGTTGGGAAATCTCTGTGTTACTATATATTATATATACTATATATGGTATATATAATATATATACACACACATATATAGTTTATGTGTATATAGTATAATATATACTATATATAGTGTATATATATATATATATATATATACACATATATATATTATATCTAGCAGCCTTCTATATTAAAGTACATTTATGAACTGTAAATTCTGTCCAATTAGACAAGAAATAAAGATCAAAAAACAAGCTCAGCCATGCTTAGTAGGTAGCACTCTTTATCAGCTGGGTTCCAGAAAAGGATACTATGAAGGGCTACAGGGCCAAACAGAAAGCATGGGTAGGAAACCCATCATTTTTACAACCCTACTCCAGTCCAGAGGGAGACAAAGATGATGGAAAGGAAATATAAAACTTGTCCAAGCGGGACTGCTCAAAGGGGTAACACCACTGCCAGTTACTCTGTTAGAAAGAACAGAGTTCCAAGGAATTTACAAAAATGAAGATGAAGCCTGTAAAAAAATCCAATGATTTCCTGATTGGTTATAAGTTCCTTCAGGTAGGACCTGAAGTTCATTAAAAAGTCAAGAATTTCTTTGAATTGTTTAAAAATAAGTTATTTGAAAGTAAGTCTTGAGTAGAAGTTTCCAATATGAATTATAACAAAGTATCTAGTCCATTGCTATTCTTTGAAAAATACTAATGCATTTTTAATATGAGTAGACTGTCTGCATTAGGGTGAAATACTACAACAACGGAGTTGACTTTAGCATACCAGGAGCTGCACAACACAGCAATTGTTAAAAGATAAAAAAAATCACCTTGGGACACTATAAACATTCTGAGGACGTGTGCCATCATTCAAATGCTTTCTGGAGCTCCTAATTTGAAATTGCCCTTAGAGTCAGTAGCTCTTTCTTTTGACTCTCCTCAAAGTATACACATCTCTGCCATTTGAAGGTAAATGTCAAAAGAAATTCAGACCGAAGTTTGAGAATTTGAGAAATATGGTGGAAGTCAAACTGAGTTAGACAAATTTTGGTTAAAAAATGATTATACAAATACAAAATAAGGACACTAATACTTCCACCTCATGATAGGTCAATTTTTTTTTTTTTTTACTCATTCAACAAATATTTATAGGTAAATATTCATAGCATGTGTTTTGGGGATTGTCAAGACCTCCTCTGCATTAGAAGATTTGCTGTAAGGTCTCATGGCACTTAGCATATGACTGTACTCACAACGAAGATTTGTCACAGTGGTGTAGTAAGGATATATATGTATATATACATGCATATATCTATATATATGCATATAGATATATGTATGTATATATATATATGTATATATACATACATACATAGGGGATGATAAGGGGAAACGGTAGGTGGGGTCTGGAGGAATCCATGTGCAGCTTTCCTGTGTTCTCTGCTTCTCGTGACAGGTCACACAGAACACACTCTTCCCCAGCTATGAAAATGCAGGAACATGCATCTGATGTTTCTGCCTAGGAATCCCTAGACATTGTCATTAGGGGCTGGTCACATAGGCACCCTCTGCCTAGCATGTATCAAAATTCCTGAGTCAAAAAAGGAAAGGAGGTTTTCAGCATAAGCCATATTGTTTGTATAGTCTAGACACACTGAGCCATCCTTCTCTGTTAGGGAAAGTTTTATATCAGTGTAGGAAACTGTTTATCAGCCAGGTTCCCAGAAGCCAGGCTAAAGACCAACCTTGCAAACAAGACTTACTATGGATAGAAGACTTTTGTGTTAACCCTTTTCAATACAGATACCTACTTGTGAAAGTTCCTATTTATTTGTGACAAACAGAATGGCAGTAACTCTTATGCTATTGTGGTATCTGTGATAAAAAGAAGATAAAGAAGGCTAAATATAAAAATCTGTATATAAAATGGGCCACCCAATGTAACTTTCAAACCCCATTTTCTGATGCAGACTATGGCTCATGACCTGGCCCCCACTTAACTCTCCAGCCTTGTCTCTTGCCAGCTTTAGTCTAGCCATTTAGGACCATTCTCAGTTCTTCAGACATGGGGTCATGCCTTCTTATCCCCATGCCTTGGCACATTCAATTTCTTGGCCACTTTTGGCTAGTTCCTTTTTATCCATCAGAATGCAACTTGTGGTCTCACTTCCTCATGAAGCCTTCCCTCCCTCCCCATGGGGTAAATTACTCTCCTCTGCTACCCCCTTTCTTCAGTACGTCCCCATCATAGCACTTGCCACTTTGGGGTGTCATTGCCTGTTTATCTGTAGCCCCATCAGGCTATAAATTCAATGCAGCTACTAGTCTCTTCAATAAATATTTGTTGTTTAAATGATAATTATTCAGGACTTCCTTGGTTTAATTTAAAATGAATAACAGAGTTTCCCTAGAAAGAAAGACATTTGAATGATTGATCATCTGCAATGATGATGCCATCAGTCTTTATAAACAAAGCCATTCACTAGGGAAACAGAGATACAAATGTACTAAGCAATCTGGGTACCTTCAGATCTAATGGGGAAAAATACTGTTACTCTCCATCCATCAGGAACTGCTTCACATATCTTTTTCAAGACCTGTTCTTCTCTTGTTTACTCCTAAATGTCTCTTTTCTGTCTTAAACTTTGCCAGAAGGGTCATCTCTCTCTGTCTACATGTTTCTTTCACTTTCTATTTAACTGGCTATACTAAACTATTATGTTGGTGCAAAAGTAATTGTGGTTTTTGCAATTATTTTTAACCTTTTAAACTGCAATTACTTCTGCACCAACCTAATAAAAAAGGAAAAGAGCGAGCAAATCCATGAACACATACACTCATTACC
Organism: Rhinolophus sinicus; assembly: GCF_057876585.1. Taxonomy (NCBI): domain Eukaryota; kingdom Metazoa; phylum Chordata; class Mammalia; order Chiroptera; family Rhinolophidae; genus Rhinolophus; species Rhinolophus sinicus. The sequence continues at coordinate 72,899,800 of NC_142517.1, read as the reverse complement.
ACCACCACTACCCCCCTTCACCACCAGATACATACACAGTCACGTGATCGGCATGGGGGAAAAAGAAGTATTTTATGGTAGAAACTGGCTTGATAGTCTGTGGAATATAACAGTAGGACATAGAGATGCTTTCTGTCACCTGTGCAGCAATGGGTATTCTTAAAAAGTCTCTACTTCACCTCCAGCTGTGGCAGTAGTCTCTGTGTGCCCTCTTTCTTCTTCTAATCTATCCAGTGGTTCTGCCACTATTTCAAGTGTTGCTCCATATGTGGCGCATCTTGGGTGGACTGGTGTGTTGTGGTCAGCAAGTGTGTTAAGGACAGGAGAGAAGCTAGAAAGAGGAGTCCTGTAGCCATGGTCTTTGTCTCCTTTATCTACCAACTCAGATTCTCTGTGGCTATAGTCTGAAAACGTGAATTTTTTAAAGCTACCCAGGTGATTTCTTTAACTCTGCCAGTTTTGAGAACCACTGTCTACAGACCTAGTGCACAGGATGGTTGCCTGAAAAAGGGGAGCAGAACAGTCTCTCACAGGTGTTTAGATGCAGGATACCCTCTACATTTATCCACTGACAACAGATTCTCATCCAGCCCAACCACTGAGCTATCCTTACAAGATCCATGGTTGAAAAAATGACTTCTAAAGTCCACACTGGACTAAATTAGATCCTTTTTGGAATATCTCAGAAGTGCCAAATGTTTATCCATGAAAATACTGTATATTATTTTTAAAAAAACTGTTTTCTAAATTTATTGCTAAAGTCCACACAAAACCTCTGAAGATTTCTTGAAGTTAAAATTAACAAGGCCTTTATTATCTTGAATATAAAATAGTACATAAAGATTTTTAACTAGTTTAAATTCTGAACTATGAAGGGGTTAACCAAATTTAATCTTAGGGTAGATTACACCTAAGAGAAATGTCAACTCAGAGGTAATTTAAAAATTATAAGCCTTGAAAAGTAATGAAAGTACTTCTGTCATAACCACAATGTGGCAAGCAGCATATTATAATAATTTGAAGCTGTAACTCTTGATGTGTTCCCAAACAGCTCAGTTAAGACATAAACTAGAGAAATATGGAATGCTGCCCAATGACTGTCAATTTAGAAACACACTGGTAACGTGGCACCTAATTTCAAAACATTACTTAGCACAAAATGTCAATTCCATTACTCCATATTATATCATCACTCTCCAAGCAGTTTTGTTGAATGCATTTCTCCAGCCGTCTGAGATCCTGTACCCTGATGGATTCCAGGGCCAAACCAGGCCCCTTCGATGACAGCCAATTCCACAACATGCCTTTTTTTTACTAGACTCTGTGTCTTCATCCATTGTTTTCATAAAGTTCAGAATGTATAATATCTATAATGTTGAGAAAATAAGTCATTGAAAGCAACACAGGCACTAGTAAACCACACGCATATCAGACCGGGTGAAATGACCACATGGTCTTGACCTTCATTCAGGAAGGGAATACAGAAGAATGTTACAGGAGAGGTCAAGCCTTCACTGTTTAGAAATCAGAAGGGATTTCAAAGGTAAAAGCACGTGACAAAATTTCAAAAAAAAAAACACCCTTCTCTCACCCTATTAAAGATCCCATATGATCTTCACGGATGGAGGAAAGTGGAACCCACTACTGAGAGTGCCAGCACCTTCCAATGAAAGTATTTGCAATATCCTTAGAAAATTACCTAGACGTGGGCACTCAATTCAGTTTACCTGAATTCATTTGCTGCTTGTTATGTACCAGACACTGAGTAAGTTTCCAGAGCATATATAATGTAAGTAAGTGTTGCAAAGAAGTGTTGTAGGGAAAAGTAGAACAAAGGAAAATAAAATGCACTGAGAATTTCTATATGCCAGGTACTGTGACCATTCTATTTCTATAGCATTCATACGAAGTAGGTGATGTTATAGCCTAGTTTTATAGATGAGAACACTGAAGTTCAGAGACTATAGATAACTTATCACTAGAAATAAAGCTCTTCCAACAGAATGCAAGTCACTTGAGGGCAGAGATATTTGTCTGTATTGTTCCTGGATATATCCCCAACTACTAAAACAGGGCCTACATTCAATAAATACCCATTGCATGAGTGAATATAAAATGAACAGTCAGTCAGATACTATCTGTAATCAGACAACTATTAAGTGAAAAAAAACAGGATTTGAGACTAGTTCTAAGCAACTACAAAGTTCACTCTTTTTATAATGTACCACCCTTCCTACCTCCAAGGTTGACTGGTTTGAAGCACAGCACTGCAATGTAACGTGGAGGGGTAAGACTTATAAGATGGCCTGAGGCAGCCCCACTTTACACAGACCCTACCAGGATATAAACCTGAGGTTCTGGTGTCTTCAACTTACTCCACAGAACTGGGTTCAAGGATCCCTTGTCTACGTGCCTTACTATAAACAGAGTAAGTTATACAGAATTCAACTGCCAGTACCTCTCAAGCCATTTAATTAATCCTAATGGCTCTGTTAATGGACCATGACATCACGTAAAGGAATATTTTTTAAAAATCAAAGACACAGGTCAAAGATGATATAGGAACATTTGTGACAACATGGATGGATCTTGAGAGTATAATGCTAAGCGAAATAAGTCAGACAGAAAAAGCAGAGAACCATATGATTTCACTGATGTGTGGTATATAAACCAAAACAACAAAAGAACAAGACAAACAAATAAGAAACAAAAACTCATAGACACAGACAATAGTTTAGCGGTTACCAGAGGGTAAGGGTGTGGGGGGTGGTAGATGTGGGTAAGGGGGATCAAATATATGGTGATGGAAGGAGAACTGACTCTGGGTGGTGAACACACAATGTGATTTATAGATGATGTAATACAGAATTGTACCCCTGAAATCTATGTAATTTTACTAACAATTGTCACCCCAATAAGCTTTTTTAAAAAAAGAAAAATGAATAGTAGATACTTACAGAAAATAACTTCAATAAAGTTAAGAACATTTAAAAACAAAAAAGACACAGGTCAAAATCATGGCAGCATGAGGGGTGCTCCTTGATATCTCCTCTTGAAGTTACAACACACTAAACAGCTATAGTTCAACAAAGGCTTCCCTACACAACACATAAATATGTCTGAGAGATCCATGCAGGGAAACATCTGAAGGTGAGCGCATCAGGATGAACAAAGGCAGGGAGAGGGGAGAAGTGCAGAAACAGAGACCGTGGGGAAGAGCCCAGAGCTCACTGCAGTCCTGGGAGAGAGAAAGGGAGAACTGAGACTGAAAGTGCACTTTCTGCGGCCCCAGCAATTCTGCCTGAAAGCTCAGCATATTATATGGCTCAACCCGGAGACCAAGGCAGAGACCTAGGGGCAAAGACTGAATACAGAAGTGCGACAACTGCAGTCTAACAGCTCTCTCTGCCAGGCAGAAAACAAAGCCACGCGGCCTCCCATTATTAGTAGTAGGCCCCAGAAAAACAAAACAAAAAAATGATAGCAATGTGAAACTAAAGAGCAGAATATCTATAGCACCAAGAACTGGACACACAGTTCCTGAGCGGCAGATGCACAGTGTGGCTCATTCTAGTGACAAAACAGGAGCTATAGAGGCGAGGCAGCTGTGGTCTGGCAGTCGCCATTACTCAGAAGAGAACAAAGTCACAAACACACCAGCTGCTTCTCCCAACCCACCCTCTGCCCCACCTTCTGCCACTGATAGCAGCAGGGGCACCCAGGGCTGCAGAGGCACACAGCTCTGCATCTGGCTTCAGGTGCAGCACTGCAATTTCAGAGGCTCAGAACCCCGTCACTCACCACATTTTTCCCACAAGGGTGGTATAGGACCGAGGCAACCTGGTAACAGAGGAAAAACCCACCTCCCCAAGAAATCTCCCATTGCAGGAAGCCAGTACAGCTCAAAAGAAAATAGAACCTACCAGTGCAAGAGAGAAAATAAAATGTTCCAGCACCACCTACTGGAAAGCAAAAGAAAAACCTCTTTGTATCCACCTGCTGCAGAATCCACTCCCATAGATGCCCAGCAAGCGAAATAATCCATTAATTGTCATGAATAACCAAAGTAACAAGGCAGTTCAGAAAGAAAATAAAAAATCTCCAGAAAATATACCTAAAGACATGGAAATACACCATGTTTCCCTGAAAATAAGACCTAGCCAAACAATCAGATCTAATGCATCTTTTGGAGCAAAAATTAATATAAGACTCAGTCTTATTTTACTATAATACAAGACAAGGTCTTATATAATATAATTAATATAATATAACATAACATAATATAATATAATACCAGGTATAATATAATATAATATAATATAATATAATATAATATAATATAATACTGGGTATAGTATAATTTAATAGCAGATCTTATATTAATTTTTGCTCCAAAAGACTCATTAGAGCTGATGGTCCAGCTAGGTCTTTTTTTCGGGGAAACAGGGTATGAATGAAAAAGAATTCAAGATTACCTTTCTGAAAAAACTCAATTAGATACAAGAAAACTCAGATAGGCAGTTTAATGAACTCAGAAATAAAATCAATGAACAAAATGAATATTTTACCAAAGAGACTGAAATTTTTAAAGAGAATCTAATAAAAATTTTGGAGCTGAAGAACTCAATAAAAGAGATGAAGAATGAAATAGCAAGCTTAGGAAATAGAACTGACCAGATGGAGGAAAGAATTAGTGATATCCAAAATACAAATCTGGAAATGACACAGATGGAAGAGAAGAAAGACTTGAGAGTTAAAAGAAATGCAAAAACTCTGCAAGAACTGCCTGACTGTATCAGAAAGAGCAATATAAGAATAATGAGAACACCAGAAGGAGAAGAAAGGGAGAAGAGCACAGAGAGTCTGTTCAAACAAATAGTTGACAAGAACTTCCCAAAACTATGGAACGAACTGGATCCTCAAATCGAAGAAGCAAAGAAAACACCTAATTACCTCAATCCTAACAGGCTTTCTCCAAGGCATATTTTATTGAAGCGGTCAAAAGTTAATGATAAAGCAAGAACTCTCAAGGCACCAGGGAAAAAAGGCAATAACCTACAAAGGAAAGCCCATTAGATTATCATCAGACTTTTCAGCAGAAACCCTACAAGCCAGGAGGGAGTAGAATCAAATATTCAAACTGTTGAAAGAATAATACCAGCCACGAATAATATATCCTGCAAAGGTATCCTTTAGGTGTGAGGGAGGAGTAAAGATCTTTCCAGATATTCAGAAGCTAAGGGAATTTTCTAACACACGACCTGCATTACAGAAAATACTGAAGGAGACTATTTGACCTGAAACAAAAAGACAAGAAGATACAAAATTATTTGCAAGATTACTAACAGACAGACAGAACATAAAGGGTAAAGGAGATTTTTAAAAAAACATAAAAAAGAAACAAATACAATTTGCTACTGTAATTCAGAAATCAACTCACAGCATAAATACAATAATCTGTGACAACAAAAACATAAAAGGGGAGGGAGCAAAGTTCTGAATTTGGAAAGGGGAATGGAGATAAGATGCATGCTGAAGAAAAAGGACTATTGTATATATGACATTTTCTTTTACATAAACTTAATGGTAACCAAAAAAATCCAGAAATGAGACACATAACATTATAAAAAAGGAAAATAAGTCATAGAATACCACCAAACTAAAATAACAGACAGAAACACAAAGGCAAAGAAACAATGGATTTACTGAGCTACCAGAAAACAAAAGATAAAATAGCTATAGGAAATCCTCATATATCAATATCACCCTAAATGTAAATGGACTGAACTCACCAATAAAAAGGCACAAAGTAGCAGACTGGATCAAAACACAAAACCCAACAATAGGCTGCCTCCAAGAGACACATCTCAGCTACAAGGACAAATATAGACTCAAAGAGAAAGAGTGGAAAAAGATACTCTAAGCAGATGGTATTCAGAGAAAAGCAGGTGTAGTCATATTTATATCTGACAAAACAGACTTCAGGATAAAAAAGGTAACAAGAGACAAAGATGGACATTTCATAATGATAAAGGGGACTATACAACAGAAGGACATGATACTTATCTATATACAGAGGGTGCCCAAAAAATGTATACTCATTTTAAGAAAGAAAAAACTGTATTAAAAAATTGTAATAATATATACTGATAACAAAAGATGAATACAAGTCATGTGTATACATTTTTTTGGAACCTCCGGTATATGCTCCCAATTAGGAAGCACCAAAATATGTGAAGCAAGTACTAACAGAATTAAAGAGAGAAACTGACAAAAACACAAGTATAGTACAGGACCAAAATATACCATTGACAGCTATGGATAGATCATACTAACAGAAAATCAATAAGAAAATGTCAGCCTTAAATGACACATTAGACCAAATGACATAACTGACATTTACAGAGCATTTCATCCTACACCAGACTATACATTCTTTTCTAGTGTACATGGAACATTCTCAAGGATAGAATAAATGCTGGGACACAAAACTTGCCTCAGCAAACTTAAGAAGACTGAAATCATACCAAGCATATTCTCGAACACAGTGCTTTGAAATTGGATATCAACTGCAAAAAGACAGCAGAAAAACCCACAAATATGTAGAGCTTAAACAACATGCTACTAAAAAATGACTGGGTTAAAAAAATAAAAGAAGAGATCAAAAGATACATAGAAACAAATGAGAATAAAAATACATCCTATCAAAATTATTGGGATGCAGTGAAAGCAGTAATAAGAGGGAAATTTATATCATTACAGGTCTATCTCAAGAAACAAGAAAAATCCCAATAAAACACCTAAAAACATCTTAAAGAACTAGAAAAAGAAAAGCAAATAAAACCTCAAGTCAGCAGAAGGAAGGGAATACAATTTAGAGCAGAATGAAATGAAGTAAGAACAAAAAGACAATAGAAAAATTAATGCAAAAATGAGCTGGTTCTTTGAAAAGGTTAATAACACTGACAAACCTGTGGGTATACTCACTAAGGAAAAAAGAGAAAAGACACAAATAAACAAAAACAGAAATGAAAGAGAAGTTATGATGGATACCACAAAAATATGAAGGATCATACAAGAATATTATGAAAGATTATATGCCACCAAATTCAATAACTTAGAAGAAATGGACAAGTTCTTAGAAATATACGGCCTTCCTAGACTGAATCCTGAAGAACTGGAAAATCTAAATAGAGCAATCAACAGTAAGGAAATTGAAATAATCATCCAAAACCTCCCCAAAAGCAATGACCAGATGGCTTCACTAGTGAATTCTACCAAACATTCAAAGGTAAATCACCTTTCCTACTCAAACTCTTCCAAAAAATTGAAGAAGAGGCAATACTTCCTAACTCATTTTATGAGGTAAACATCACCCTGATACCAAAATCTGGTAAGGATAACACACTCAAAAAGAAAACTACAGACCAGTATCTCTGATGAATACAGATGCAAAAATCCTAAACAACAGACTAACAAATCGAATACAATATGTTAAAAAGATTATGCATCATTATCAAGTGGGGTTCATTCCAGGGGCACAAGGACGGTTCAACACACACAAATCATTCAATGTGATACACCACATAAAAAAAAAATAAAGGATGAAAATCATATGATTATATCAATAGATGCAGAAAAAACATCTGACAAGATACAACATCCATTTATAACTATAACACTTAATGAAATGGGTATAGAAGGAAAGCACCTCAACATAATGAATACCATATATGACAAACCCTCAGCTAATATCATAGGTGAAAAACTGAAAGCTTTTCCTCTAAGATCGGGAACAAGACAGGGATGCTCGCTATCACCACTGTTATTCAACATAGTAGTGGAAGTCCTAGCCAGTGCAATCAGGCAAGAGAAAGAAACAAAAGGCATCCTAATTTGGAATAAAGAAGTTAAATTGTCACTTTTTGCAGATGACTTGATTCTTTATGCAAAAAATACTAAAGACTCCACACACAAAAAACAAAAATACAAAATAAAATAAAAATACTATTAGAAACAATAAACAAATACTGTAGAGTTTCAGGATACAAAAACAATGCACAAAAATCCATTGTGTTCCTATATACTAACAATGAAATTTCAGGAAAAGAAATGAGAAAAAAAATTCCTTTCGCAATTGCAACAAAAAGAATAAAATACCTAGGAATAAACTTAACAAAGGATATAAAGGACCTGTGCAGTGAAAACTATAAGACATTATTAAAATAAACTGAAGAAGACACAAAGAAATCAAAAGCTATTCCATGTTCATGGATTGGAAGAATCTGCATAGTTAAAATGGCCATATTACCCAAAACAATATACAGAGTTAATGCAATCCCTATCAAAATCCCAATGACAGTTTTTTAAAAAGTAGAAGAAAAATCATGAGATTTGTATGGAATCTCAAAAGACCCCAAATAGCCTAAGAAACCCAAAGAAAAAAGAACAAGGCTGGCAGTATCACACATTGGGACTTCAATTTATACAACAAAGCAACAATAATCAAAACAGCATGGTATTGGCAGAAAAACAGACACACAGACCAATGGAATAGAATTGAGAATCCAGAAATAAACCCACATATAGATGTGCAGATAATTTTTGACAAAGGAGCCAAACACATACAGTGGAGAAAAGAAAGCTTCTTCAATAAATGGTGCTGGGAAAATTGGAAAGCCACATGCAAAAGAATGAAACTAGACTGCTATCTGTCACTATATTTCAAAATTAACTCAAAATGGATCAAAGACCTAAACATAAAACCTGAAACAATAAATTGCATAGAAGAAAACATAGGTACTAAACTTTTGGACCTTGGGTTCAGAGAGGATTTTGTGAATTTGACATCAAAGGCAAAGGCAATAAAAGCAAAAGTCAATGAATAGGACTATATCAAACTAAAAACTTCTGTATAGTAAAAGAAGACATCAACAAAACAAAAAGGCAACCAACCGAATGGGAGAAGATATTTGCAAACACCTACTCTGATAAAAGACTAATATTCAAAATATATTTGTAAAAATGTACAATGTAACAAGAACATAAAAACCAAAACAATCCAATTATAAACTGGGCAGAGGACCTGAATAGACATTTCTCCAAAGAGGACATACAGATGGCCAATAGACATATGTAAATATGCACAGTTCACTAATCAGCAGAGAAATGCAAATAAGAACCACAATGAGAATCCACCTCACTCCTGTCGGAATGGCTATCGTCAACAAACAACAAGTGCTGGTGAGGATGTGGAGAAAAGGGAACCCTTGTGCAGTGCTGGCAGAATTGCAAGTTGATGCAGTCTCTATGGAAAACAGTATGGAGGTTCCTTAAAAAATTAAAAATAGAACTACCTTATGACCCAGCAATTCCACTCGTGGGTATTTATCCCAAACAAATCCCAAACAGTAATTCATAAAAATATATGCACTCCTATGTTTATTGCAGCGCTATTCACAATAGCCAAATATGGAAACAACCAAAATGCCCATCAATAGACAATTGGATAAGGAAATTGTGGTACATTTATATAATGGAGTATTACCATGCCACAAAAAAAGAATGAAATCTTACCATTGACAACAACATGGATAGATCTAGAGGATATCATGCTAAATGAAATAAGTCAGACTGCAAAAGACAAGTACCATATTATCTCACTTATATATGGAATCTGAGGAGAATAAACAAAATAGAAATAGACTCATAGATACAGAGAACAAATTGATGGTTTCTAAATGGGAGGAGGGTTGGGGAATGGGTGAGAAAGATGAAGGGATTAGGAAGTGTCAATTGGTAGTCACAAAATCGTCATGGAGGTGTCAAATACTGTATGGGGAAAATAATAATGTTGTAAAGCCTAAGTAGGGTGTCAGATGGGTACTGGACTTATCAGGGGGATCACTTAATAGATTATACAAATGCCTAACCACTGTGCTGTACACCTGAAACTAATATAAATAATATTGAATGTCAAATATAAACATATATATATAGTCACGGGATGTAAAATACAGCATAGGGAATATAGTCAATGATATTGTAATAGCTATGTACAATGTCAAATGGGTAGTAGACATGGTGGAGTTATCACTTTGTGAGAGGTGTAAATGTCTAACCATTATGTTGTTTTGTGTACCTAAAACTAATAATTAAAAATGTTAAAATATAAAATAAAAAAGAAGACAAACAGCCAACAGACATATGAAAAAATGTTCAACTTCACTAGCCATTAGGGAAATGCAAATCAAAACCATAATAAGATACCACCTCACACCAGTTAGAATGGCTATCATCAACAGGACAAGTAATAACAAGTATTGGAGAGGGTGTGGAGAAAAAGGAACCCTCATACACTGCTGGTGGGAATGTAAATTGGTACAGCCATTTTAGAACCTCCACTAAACAGTATGGAGGTTCCTCAGAAAAAATAAGAATAGAATTACCATACGACCCAGCAATCCCTCTTCTGAGTACCTACCCAAAAAGTCTGAAAACATTTATCTGTAAAGATATATGTTCCCCTATTTCATTGCAGCGTTACTCACAGTGGCCAGGACATGGAAACAACCAAGTGTCCTTCAATAGATGATTGGATAAAGAAGATGTGGTACATATATACAATGGAATACTACTCAGCCATAAGGAAAAATTAAATACTTCCATTTGCGACAATATCAATGGATTCTAGGATTATCATGCTAAGCAAAGTAAGTCGGACAGAAAAAATCGATAACCATATAACTTCATTCATATGTGAGATATAAAACTGAAAGCAACAAATGAACAAGACAAAGAAACAAAAACTCTTAGACACAGACAACAGCTTAGTGGTTACCAGAGGGGAAGGGGGAAGTGGGGTAGTAGAAGAGGGCAAAGGGGGTCAGATATATGGTGATGGAAGGAAAACTGACTCTGGGTGGTGAACATACAATTTAATATATGGATGATGTTTTATAGAAATGTACACTTGAAATCTATATAATTTATTAACCAATGTCACCCCAATACATGTAATAAATAATAATTTTTAAAGACATCAAAGACACCGACAGAATCAGGCTGGTAGGCTAAGAACACATATCAGTTTTATGCTGAAATCCAAGGAAGAATAGTAATGAGGCTTGTGTGCTTAGTGAGGAGTGACAGAGGTGGGAAAAGATCAGAGAAATAATTAGAAAGCTGTATCATGCAGAATTCTGCAGTACACTGTAAAGACTTTGGCTTTTTCTCTAAGTAAAATGGAGAATTTTGTCATAGAGTTTTTAAAAGACTGCTCTGCTCCTACAGAGAGGCAAGGATGGAATAGTTTTTATAGGGCCAATGGTGGAAGCAAGAAAACCAATAGACCAGTGGGAGGGTTACTGCAATAATCCAAGTGAGACATGATGGTGGCTTGAACCAAGATCATGACAGTACAGGATACAATAAATGGGTGAATATGGATCTATTTGAATGTAGACCCTATATTAAATAAGCAAGTTAGAAGCACCCTCCAATAGTTATATGAAGAATTAGAAAAAGACAAGACCCATAGACAGACACATTGTGGGAATTGTTAAAGGTTAAGAGAAAATCCTAAAAGCAAACCAGGGGAAAAAATGAGTTATTTACAAAAGTTCAGTAACCACAACTGCATCCGATTCTCATTAACAACACAAATTCAAGAAGTCAAATGAGCAATACATTCTGAGGGAAATTATTTTTGCGCCAATATTGCTTTATCCATTTAAACAAATACAGGGATGGAAGTGAAAAATAAAGACATATTTAAGGATACAAAGCTTTCAACAATGTACCTCAATAGACTCTGAAATAATTATTTAAGAATGTAATCCAGCAAATGAACCAATAAATAAATAAAGAAGATATGATATAAGGATAAAGTGGTAAGCAAAGAAAATAATAAACCTTATAATTTAGTCTATTTATGCAGGGTGTGATAAAATATTATAAAAATTTGTAAATAAATCCTAGATAAAATAATAAAAAAGTAGAACTGTTATGGAGGAAAAAATAAAAGCACACTAAGGCCTTGACTTATTTGTGTGATGATATAGATATTGATTATCTCTACACTTTCATAAGAAAACTCTAAGTTGAGATACGTTTATTTTAAATGTAAAGGTACTCCAATGAATGCATGTAATGGAACAACTAATTTTTAAATTATTGGAATTAAAAAGATGAACCTTCCTGTTTGTAAAAAAGAAAACCACAACTCAACCAATCTCACAAAGGGGAAGAAAGGGAAAATAGAGGGGAAAAAAAACAAAAAAACAAGGGAGCACAAACACATAGCAACCAAAGAAGAAAAGTAAATATAAAACATAAGTTAAGCAGACTAAATCCAACCACAGCAGATGTTACAATTGATGTGAACTAGATAAATTTCCTATTAAAAGACAGAAACACTTAGACTAAGTCAAAAATCTATAGTTATATTCCATTTGTAAGAGACAAACCAAAACAAACTCTTAAAAACAAAGCACTGTCAAAATATAGAGAAGAGTTAACCAAAAAGAAAGCAAACATAGGTTAATATTAGATAAAAATAGAAACAAAATTATTGGAAGGTATTGACTGGAACACAGAAGGATACTTTATATTAATAAAAGATTCATTTAAACAAAATGATAAATGTGTCTGAAATCTAATGACTCAGAATCATATCCATAGACACTGTAAGATAGTCTAACATACTGCTCTCAGAAATTGAGGGATCAAAGAGAAAAAAGATATGGGTGATTAGAATAACTTAATTAAAAGCTTAATGAAACAGAATCTGTCCTTTCCTATGTTTAAAACGTTAGGCCACAAGACAAGCTCAACAGATTTCGAAAAGCAGATATAACACAGGCTAAATTTTGTGATCACACCCTGCAGAAAAATAATAAATGATATAGAATAATAAAAGGATATTGACACCTCCCCCCAAAATACCTATGTACTTGTGTATTTTTAAAATAACTTTTAAAAGTAACTCTTCAGCTAAAGAGAAAATCAAAATGAAATTTATAAACTATTCAAAAATAAGGAACAATGGTAGTACTAAATTTTGAAACCTGTACAATATAGCCATAATGCAGAGGGTAAATAAGAGCCTTAACTGTTTAGATTAGAAAATTAGATTGACAGAAAGCAAATAAAATATATACCTCGAGGAAGCAACTACATACCTATCAATAATCACTTTAAAAGTAAATGGATTAAATGCTCCAATTAAAAGACAGAGGGTGGGATGTCATAGGAATGGAGGCAGCGAGGTTGTCTTCTTGAGTTCTCCTATGTAACTTACCACAAATTGAACATCTATAACCCATCAAAGGACTTTCTGCTCATCACACAGAACAGCTAAGAGACTCATAGGAGGATTACTTGAAGGTGGGCAAACAGAGTGAGCAGGGAAAAAGGGAAGGGAGCGGTGAAGAGACGCAACCTGCACCGGTGGCTGCTGGGCCGTGGAGGCCTCAGGACATAGAACAGAGCCAGGAGGTGGACTCTATCTCTGCATCCCACAGCTGATCTCTCCTGCCGAAAGAGCAGCTATCCAACCGTTGAGGCAGTAACCTCAGCTGAGGTCTCCAGCTGGGCCCTAGGTCAGACAAAAAAGACAAAAGGCAAACTCCATACATGGGCCCCTCCCCCAACTCTCCCACAGCAACGCTACCCACCCTTCAAGAGTCTCAAGCTGGTCCCTGAACTGAAGAGTAGTGTCAGATTATAAGGGAGCTGTAGCACTCAGGTCCTAAAAAATGCCACTTTACAGCTGTGACCTAGGGAAGAAGCTGGGAAGAGTATGACACTACTGGGTTGGGAGACTGAAGATACCTCCTTTCCCGCCCCTACCTTTTCTGGGCTGCAGTGCAGGACAATTGCATCTACAGAGACACATGCAGAGGTCAACAGCAGGTAGCAGAGACAGCTCTGGGCTGGGCTTTCAGCAGCTCAGAAATCTCTCATCCTCCACACCCCCGACAGAAATAGTGCCCTAAGACTCAGGAGACCTGGGCATAGGGAATAAGCCCACCTCCCAGGGGCTGGCTGTGGTGCTCTCAGAGTGCATATGTGCAGGCAAGAGCAGAAACTGCACTGACTAGGTAAAAACTACCATCCACACCCCATAGCCCCACTCATCTAGAACTGCAGTGCCAGGGACACTCTGGGCGGCAGGTGGCTGCTCTGCCTCCACAACACGCAGAGGACTCTGTACAGCAGAGGACAACCTGGAGATTGTCTGGTGGGCTTAAGCCAAGATGGGTGCTGCTTTTTGTTGTTGTATTTTTTATATTTCTGCCTGTGTTGAGTGTGGGTTATCAGTTGTTTTTACATGTGAGTATATCTGGTTTTTTCTTTGTTGTTGTTGTTGTTGTTGTGCTTGTTGATTTGTTTTGTTCTGAAATTGCCCTACACCAGGGCCCAGCCCAAGAGGCACCAGATTCACCACACCTAGAGGCCAACTCCAGACTAATCCAGGGTATTACCAGGTTTGACCTCCAAGTGACACACCCGGAGGGAATTCTCTACAGGCACAAGAGCCCATAAGGGCCAAGCATCATCTGAGCTGTCAACCCTCACACAGCAGCTCATCCACTGTGGGCATAGCCAATATTCACAACTAGTCAGCCTAGGAGTCAATCCCACCTACTGACAAGTCAAAAGCAATTAAAGCTCAACCTTAACAGGAGAATACACACAACATAAGGGTCACCTTTGGAGCACATGCACAGGAGAATAGGGAAGGGGTACAAGTCAACTATAAAGGACACATACTACATAAGATACCCAGCAATGACCGAGAACCCTAGGGTATCTACCTAATACATTAAAACAAACACAGAGAGTCAGCCAGAATGGGGAAACAAAGAAACATGTCCCAAATAAAAGAAGAAACCTCCAGAATTGGAACCAAATGAAATAGAGGTAACCAACCGATCAGAGACAGAGTTCAGAACATTGATGATGAGAATGTTTAAGGAGCTTAATGACGACATTAAGAAGGATAGAGAAATCATAAAGAACAACCAGTTAGAACTAAAGAATATAATAACTGAAACACAGAACACACTTGAAGGAATTACCAGCAGATTAAATGAGGCAGAGAATTGAATCAGTGATTTAGAAGACAAGATAGCAGAGATCATCCAAGGGGAACAAAAAGATAAAAGAATAAAAAAACAATGAAAATGGTTTAAGAGACCTCTGGGATAACATCAAGTGCAACAAGATGCACATCATAGGAATACCAGAAGGTGAAGAGAGGGAGCAAGGGATCAAGAACCTATTTGAAGTAATAATGACCAAAAACTTCCCTAACCTGGTAAAGGAAACCGACATACAAGCCCAGGAAGTGCAGAGAGTTCCAACCAAGATGAACCCAAACAGGCCCACAGCAAGACACATTATGGTTAAAATGGCGAAGGTTAAAGACAAAGAGAGAATCCTAAAAGCAGCAAGAGAAAGACAGTGGATTACATACAAGGGAACTCCTATAAGACTATCAAATGACTTTTCTATAGAAACTTTGCAGGCCAGAAGGGAGTGGCAGGAGGTATTCAAAGTGATGAAAAACAAAGGCCTACAACCTAGATTGCTTTACCCAGCAAGGCTATCATTTAAAATTGAAGGAGAGATAAAGAGCTTCCCAGAAAATAAGCTGAAGGAATTCATTACCACCAAGCCAGCAATGCAGGAAATGTTAAAAGGGCTTTTGGAAACAGAAGAAAGATGAAAATACCCTAACTAATGAAGACCAGAAACACAAATAACAAAATGGCAATAACTATATACCTATCAATAATCACTTTAAATATAAATGGATTAAATGCTCCAATCAAAAGAGATAGGGTGGCTGAGTGGATAAGACAGCAAGACCTTTGCACATGCTGTATACAAGAGACTCACCTCAGATCAAAAGACACACACAGGCTGAAAGTGAAGGAGTAAGATATTTCATGCAAATGGAAATGAGAAAATAAAATGAAGTAGCAATACTTATATCTAACAAAATAGACTTTAAAATGAAGAATATACTAAAAGACAAAGATGGACACTACATAATAATAATAAAGGGCTCAATCCGACAAGAGGATATAACCCTAGTAAACATCTATGCACCCAACATAGGAGCACCTAAATATATAAAACAGATATTGACTGACATAAAGACAGAGATCAACAGTAACACTATCATAGTAGGGGACTTCAACACACCACTGACAACAAGGGACAGGTCCTCCAGACGAAAAATAAATGTGCAAAAAGTGGCCTTAAATGACACATTGGACCAGTTGGATTTAATCGATATTTTCAGAGCATTTCACCCCAAAGCTGCAGAATACACATTCTTCTCAAGTGCACATGGAACATTTTCCAAGATAGACCACATGTTAGGCCACAAAACAAGTCTCAATAAGTTTAAGAAAATTGAAATCATACCAAGTGTCTCCTCTTACCATAGTGCTATGAAATTAGAAATCAACTACAAGAAAAAAATTGGAAGACACATAAATACATGGAGACTGACTAACATGTTACTAAATAATGAATGGGTCAACAGTGAGATCAAGGAAGAAATAAAAAGATTTCTCAATACAAACAAAATTGAAAACACAATGACCCAAAATCTATGGGATGCAGTGAAAGCAGTCCTATGAGGGAAATTCATAACAATGCAAGCCTACCTAAAGAAACAAGAAAAATCACAAATCAACAGCTTATCATTACACTTAAGGGATTTGGAAAAAGAACAGCAAAATAAGCCCAAAGGGAGTACAAGGAAGGAGATAATAAAGATCAGAGCAGAAATAAATGAAATAGAGACCAAAAAAAAATACAAAAGATCAATGAATCCAAGATTTGTTTTTTCGAGAATATATGCATATTCACAAGAAGTGGAGTACAGCACAAGGAATAGAGACATTGGAAATATAATGGCTGTATGCGATGTCAGAGGGGTAGTAGATTGGGGAGAGGGGTTATCACTTTGTGAGGGATATAAATGATAAATGTCTAACTATTACAGTGTTTTGTCCACATGAAACTAATAAAAAAAATTTTTTTTAAAGACAGAGGGTGGCTGAAAGGAGCAGAAAAAAAGACTCATACATATGTTGCCTACAAGAAACTCACTTCACATCAAAGACACACACAGATTGAAAGTAAAGGGATGGAAAAGATATTTTATGCAAATGGAGATGAAAAAAAGCTGGGGTAGCATTATTTGTATCAGACAAAATAGACTTTAAAACAAAGGCTGTAATAAGAGACAACGAAGCACATTTCATATACAAGTATAACAGCCAAGATATGGGAGCAACCTAAGTGTCCATCGTTAGACAATTGGATAAAGAAGATGTGGTACATATATACAATAGAATATTACTCTGACATTAAAAAAAAAAAAGAAACCTTACCATTTGCAACACCATGGATGGACCTAGAGGGTATTATGCTAAGTGAAGTGAGTCAGACAGAGAAAGACAAATACCATATGATCTCACTTATGTATGGAATCTAAAAAACAAAATACACTAATAATCAAAACAGAAACAAGTTCATAGATACAGAGAACAAACTGATGGTTGGCAGAAGGGAAGGGTGTTAGGGGGCTGGGTGGTAAAGGTAAAGAGATTAAGAAGTACAAATTGTTAGTTACAAAATTGTCACAGGGATATAAAGTACAGCATAGGGAATTACGGTTAATAACATTGTAATAAATACTTTTGATGCGAAGTGGGTCTAGACTTATTGAGGGAATCACTTAGTAAGTTATATAAATGTCCAACCACTATACTATAATTTGAAACTAATATAATACTGAATGTCAATTGTAATTCAAAAATAAAATAAAAAAACATTTAAAGGAAAAAACTCAAGTTGCAGAATAACTTCGTAGGAGTAGAGAGATTGAGGGAACTGGGATGGAGAATGAGGAAGCACTATTACACTGATTTGTGTATTTATGCAGGTTTGAACAGTTTTCAATAAATTAGTATTTGTATACTACTTGAAGCCCCTCCCTTCATACCCACTCTGCCCTCTGCCCAAAGATTAATGTCCCTGGAACAGCTGCTGGATCACCAGGGAAACAGTGTGGGCTACAGGAGAGAGGAAAGAAAACTCATGCTTGGATCCAGGATTCAGTGGTACATCTTATATGAAATTTCCGAATCTAAATTATGAAAATATAATTCCACACTGGTATCCACATAAAGAATTCTATGTCCTATGAATGAAATTAAAAACATCTTAATTATAGAATTGTAATTCCACACATGGTGTCTACATAAACTCTCTGGGTAATGCCAAAGGAGAATTACAACCCTGTAGATTTTGCAGATACCAACTTATGCTAAGCACATATAAGGTAATGGTGGGCACCGACTCATTTTTAAAACCTCCACCAGCTTGTCGTCTTCCATTTGCTCAATCCGACTGCACTCCATCAATGTAGGACATTCGAAGATGACTCCAAATTTTAATCATCTGTGTGATTGTAATTGAAAGTTACTAATAGCCACTACTGAGAAGAGAACAAACTTACTTGATTTTGTTTTGCACAAATGGATGATTTCGGAGGGAAAAATATACAACGTGGTAGGGAAAATAATTTACAAAGGCTTGAGATGTGGGACTTGGTCCAGAATTCCAAAAATTACCACATCATAAATTAATAAACAAACACTGTCTAAGTCCAGCCCTAAAGAAAACATCTTGTTTTCTGTTATGCGTTCAACTTTTATTTTCTTTAATATTCAGTATTCTTAGCCCTTTACCCACTGTCTTTGTTCCAAATTCTTGATTTTCTTTTGATTGCTTTCAAAGTTATTTTTCATGCCACCTTCTTCCCTTCCAGGGGGCTTTGCCCAAGTTTAACATGACATATAATTCAACAGGATTCTTTCCCAGCAGATTTCTCCCAGTTTCTGCATATCACCCTAAAACTATGTATGATTCCCTGGCACTCTCCACATTCACAGATTAGAATTCTGATTTAATATATCCCACATTAAATGTAAACTTCTGCCTCATCTGCATTCAGAAATTCTGAGATGTGTTATCTATTTACACATTTTTTAAAAATGCAAGTGAAAACAGGTTATCTTTAGACTGATATCACCAAAGCCCATGCCACTACTGCCTCTGTGCTTGAACATTGCTCCTGATGAAATTTCCATGAGGTTACTGTCATCTTGAAACAAAGCCCTGCCAATGGTCTGATTACTATGGTTAGAGCCTCAGCCCACAGCAGAATGATAAAGGGTTTGGATTGCTACATTTAAAACTAATGCCAAATATTCACAAGAACTTGATGAAAGCTCAGACTCTGACTCAGTAGTCCCCATCCTGGGGATCTGTGTTAAGAAAAAAATGCAAAAGAATTTTTTAAAAAATCCATCTACATGAATATGTTTAGTTCAACATTACCCGCAGATAATGTGAAATATTAGGACCAATGTTAGTATCCAAAAATACAGGAAGTTATGTAAATTATCATGAATTAATTCAATGGACTATTATAGAGGCAGTTATCAAGAAATCATTATAGGGCCGGCCCAGTGGCTCAGGCGGTTAGAACTCCATGCTCCTAACTCCGAAGGCTGCCGGTTCGATTCCCACATGGGCCAGTGGGCTCTCAACCACAAGGTTGCCGGTTCAACTCCTCGAGTCCTGAAAGGGATGGTGGGCTCCACCCCCCCCGCAAGTAAGATTGAACACAGCACCTTGAGCTGAGCTGCCTCCCGAATGGCTCAGTTTGGTTGGAGTCATTCGGGCTCTCAACCACGAGGTTACCAGTTCAATTCCTCAAGTCCCACAAGGGATGGTGGGCAGCACCCCCTGCAACTAAGATTGAACACAGCACCTTGAGCTGAGCTGCCGCTGAGCTCCCGAATGGCTCAGTTGGTTGGAGTACAGGCTCTCAACCACAAGGTTGCCAGTTCAACTCCTGCAAGGGATGGTGGGCTGCGCCCCCTGCAACTAGAAACGGCAACTGGAGCTGGAGCTGAGTTGCGCCCTCCACAACTAAGACTGAAAGGACAACTTGAAGCTGAACGGCACCTTCCACAACTAAGATTGAAAGAACAACTTGACTTGGAAAAAAGTCCTGGAAGTACACACTGTTCCCCAATAAAGTCCTGTTCCCCTTCCCCAATAAAATCTTTAAAAAAAAAAAAAAAATCATTATAAAATCAGACTTAGCAAGACTACATAATAACTTAGAATAAAGTTTAGAAGCAAATAATAAATGGAAAATGAAAAATGAGAAATTGCCCTTAAGCACTGGAATGGAACAATACAAATTAATAATTAAGATGTAAAAAATATTTTCCTAAAAATTTTTAAAAATATTGTTTTGCTCTTGATTTACAATAAATAAAATTGGAAGAAAATAAATAATACCAGAAAACCACTTCTCTGAGGCCAAATAAAAGCCTAAAAGCTTGTATTTTCCTATTCCTATGCACAAAATTAAATTATTTTCAGAGCCAGCAGGACCACACCATCTAAGACTGAAAGTGAAAATAACACAGTTCCAACATTTGAAACTTGTTTTGGATAGAGGTAGAATCATGCCCAGTGGCTTTAAGGGGATATAATAACCACAAGAAAAAGAAATGGTAACGGAGTTGTTACATTATAAACCACTTGTTCTCGAAACCCAGATAATGTAAACAGTACTTGATTAGAAGTTCAATTATCAGAAGTCATAAATGTAAGAAGTGTCAGAAAAGGAGCCATCTTGAACCAGAAATATTCTTTTAGCCCCAGGACTTAATGTTTTTCCAGTCCCTTAGTGAAGAGGAATGGGATGTTAATGTCAGAACTCACTGACTTTCTAGAAGGGAAAACTCAGGTGACATTACTCTCCGCCCAGGAGGTGCTACTGCCACCCCTTCTTGGCACCACCATGGTACTCGTATCAGGAGCCATGAAATATATAGCACCCTAGGTACAGAAATTATGTTTTCTCCTTACAGTAATCCTTCCTCATAAAATCCCATCCTCGTCTGTAAAAGACTTTTCTTGTGATTAAACTATGAAAAATTTTGTTTAAAAATCAAACAAAATGAAATCCAATGTAGTCAATGTTCCAAAATGGAATTGCACATGTCTTAGGTCTGATCCATTTTTTTATTTTAGAATTAACTGCTTAAATGGTTTAAGAAGCTTCTTGGCTTTGTTAAACAATCTGGAAACAGTTAAGAACTTTTTTCTCAAACAATTAGCTGTCAAATTATTCCTCAAATAATGTATTGTTTCCTGATGCTAGTGCTGAAATGCCAAGGCACTTTGATAGATAACTGTTTGAAAATGTACGCTCAAGGCTTTTAAATAGCATGAGACATTGGTTTTGGAACCAGCTCTTAAGCGGAAGGACAGAGCCAGCAGGAAAAGGGAGAGGTAGTAATGGAGGTGCCAGTAACAATTCTGGGCCTCCTTTCTGACATTGGCATATTAATATTGGCAAAAAAGTTCCCAGGATTCATCCAAGAGCAATTAGACTGGATTTCCCCCCCAAAAAAAAAACAACCTCCATTTTTGTGTAAATTAAGAGTTCCACATGTTGGAATGAAATGAAAAAAATATATTAAGTCAGAAAAAAGTAGAAAAGATAATCTTAAAAATGTGTTACCAGTTACATTTTCTAACTGTGGGAAGGGCTTTCTAAATATCACCTCAAACTAAAAAAAAAAAAGAGTTTTCTGTTAAGTTGATGTGTTTAATTGGGTGTTACAAATCACCCAATTAAAGGCCACCCCTCAGGAAGTCCACTGTCTGAGGGGTAGCCCGATGGCTCAGTTGGTTGGAGCGCGAGCTCTGAACAGGGTTGAGGTTAGATTCCCACATGGGCCAGTGAGCTGCACCCTCCACAACTAGATTGAAGACAACGAGCTGCCGCTGAGCTACTGGTGGGGCGGCTGGATGGCTCAGTTGGTTAGAGCGTGAGCTCTCAACAAGGTTGCCAGTTCAATTCCCACATGGGTTGGTAGGCTGTGCCCCCTGCAACTAAAGATTGAAAACGCTGACTGGACTTGGAGCTGAGCTGCGCCCTCCACAACTAGATTGAAGGACAACGACTTGACTTGGAGCTGATGGGTCCTGGAAAAAATACACTGTTCCCCAATATTCTCTAATAAAAAACAATGTTTAATTAAATAAAAAAATAAAAGTACACTCTCCGATATGGCAGCTACTGGGCACATGTGGCTACTGGGCACTAGTACAATTTGATATGGGCTATATGTGTAAAGCATACTATGGATTTCAAAGATTTAATATGAGAAAATAATGTAAAATAACTTCATATTTTTATATCTTCACGGCAGCTCACAGCAGCTTATGCCAACCTCCGGCTGCTCACGGCAGCCCAGCTCCAGGGAGAGCTGTTGTTCACAATCTTAGCTGTAGAAGATGCAGCTCACAGGCCCATGTGGGAATTGAACCAGTGACCTTGGCATTAAGAGCATGGCACTCCAACCACCTGAGCCACTGGGCCAGCCCTAACAAGTTTTATATATAAAATTAGTTTAGAGAAACCTTGGTTTAGTCACTATTTCACTACTTCTCACATTTTTCACCTACATCTCCCCCTCCCCCAGTGCTTTCTGTTTCCCATGGATTTCTAAAAGTGAAGGAAAATGATTCTGTCAATTTATCTATGCAGTTTATAGGGCCATTATAAATTGCTATTTGATTATATTCCTTTTTAATTCATACCATACTGATTGCATTTTTAATGGTCTGTAATGAATAATGAACTCTATGTTTTTTTCGGTTTTAATATTCACAAAATAGGAATTTTAGAATTAGAGAGTATTAAAGATCTTATACTCCAGTGGTCCCCAAACATGCTGGCACCTCTGAATCACCTGAGGAACATATGGAAAATATGCATTACTATGCTTGATATCTGGAAAGTCTGACTCAGTAAGTCTGGAATCAGACAGGATCCTATACTTTTATTATTATTATTATTATTATTATTATTAAAGTTTATTGGAGAAGATTTTTGCAAACAACGCCTTGGATAAGGGGCTAATATCAAAAAAATATAAGGAACTCATACAACTAAACAACAAAGAACAAATAATCCAATTAAAAAATGGACAGAGGACTTGAATAGACATTTCTCCAAAAAGGACATACAGATGACCAGTAGACATATGAAAAGATGCTTAACATCACTAATCATCAGAGAAATGCAAATGAAAACCACAATGAGATATCACCTCACCCCAGTCAGAATGGCTATCATCAACAAGACAAATAATAACAAGTGTTGGAGAGGCTGGTGGAGAAAAAGGAACCCTCATACACTGTTGGTGGGAATGCAGATTGGTGCAGCTGCTATGAAAGGCAGAGTGGAGGTTCTTCAAAAAATTAAGAATAGAATTACCAAATGACCCAACAATCCCTTTCCTGGGTATCTACCCGAAAAATCTGAAAACATTTATCCATATGTGTTCCAATGTTCACTGCAGCTTTATTTATGGTGGCCAAGACATGAAAACAACCAAAGTGTCATTTGATAGATGACTGAATAAGGATCCTATACTTCTTAAAAAGCTGCCCAGGTCACTCAGAGGTTCGGTCAGGTTTGGGGACTAGTGGTCTAGTCTAACTTACTTCATCTGTAATTGGGGTAAAATGACTTGTCCTAGTGCTAAAGCCCAGTAACCTCTGACCTAGAACCAGGATGCAGGGCTCCTAACTACAGGTCTGCACCATTGTTGAGAGACATTCGGTCAAACACACACATTACTCACTCCTCAAGAGCTCCAGCTATCAGTATATCTTCCTTGTCAGTTTTAATATCCAATTCTGGTTCTCCATTAAGCAGAAGCTTCAAGTTATAAATAACCAGCAAAGTACCTAGAAAATAGATGTTCAACTTGTCAATATTTTAACTGCACTAAATATTCATCATGGTGATAATACCCCATCTATTGATTTAAGCCTCCTCTAGGCCAAATTTCCCTTTGTACTTCAGTAAATATGCTTGGATGACTTCCAAGATATAAGTCTTATAGCAAATACGACTTTCTGCCAAAGAGTGTTGAGTTTCTACAGTATAGCACTACTTATTACTACTCAATTCATTATAAGTCTTGCAATGTGGATTCTTAAACTTGGGCACTCTTTTCAAAATTTGCATTATGAAATTGCTATGAGCCTTAGCCAAATTGTATTATAGGTAAAGCTCCATTGGTAGAACTAAAATCAATGCACATAAGAACAAACATGAGTTTTAAAAATTTGTACATATATAAAATATTGCTTTTAGGCCCTATAACAAGTGTTGGCAAGTTTTTTTCTGTAAGGGGCCAGGTAATAAATATTTCAGGCTTTGCAGGCCATACGGTCTGTGTCACAACTACTTACAACTCTACCACTGTAATGTGAAAGCTGCCATTGAGAATACATAAATGAATTAGTGTGCCCGTATTCCAATAAAACTTTATTTATAAGAACAAGTATGGGGCCAGATCTGACCTGTGGGCAATGGTTTGCTGACCCCTAATCTAAAGCACAGTTAACAAAAAGTCTGAATTCTTTACAAGGTTGTTTATGATATGAAGACAAACAGGACTGCCAGAGAAATTAAAAGAACAACCAATTAGACTTTTCTCTTTTTTTTGGTAGTGTTTAAATACAAGAGAAAACAGCATAGTGATTAAAAATTTGGACTTGTGAGCCTACCTGTCTGTGTCTAAGTCCTAGATCAACCCTTTATTAGTGCAATAACTTCAGATAAGATTCTTAACCTCTTTGGACCTAATTTTTCTAATCTATACAGTGGAGCTTATAAGGTATCCAAAACATACAGCTGTTTTGAGGAATAAATGAGTTAATTTTTATAAACCATTTAGAAAAGTATTCAGGAAATAGTGCACTCTCCATTAGTATTTGTAGAGACAATCCCAATTAGAAATCAACTAAGAGATTACATTAACTGTCCTCCAAGTATATCGTGTATATGTTAATAAAATTAAGACTTATTTAATTGCCACTATTTTTCCTCTATGAGAATGGGAAAAGGATGACATAAAATATCATTATTAAGATAGAGATGATAAAGATGAACTGGGACTTTTAAGGAAACTGATTAGGCTGGGAGTTCTATGAGAGGAGATGAGCTCCTGGAAGTTCATGAAAACACCTAGTCGAACTCTATGGTCCTAACTTCCTTTTCATAAAACTCTATGGTTCTAACTTCCTGTCTCCTTACTTAAATATCATCCATCATAGCACACAAGCCAGAATGTGCATGTGGCTTGCCAGGTCTGCACAGGCTGGTGCTGGGTTACAGCCCTTTTTCCTTTTTGTTTTTCTTTTTCCCAAATAAATCCTTTTTTTGTGACAAAATAACTAGTCAATATTATTGTTCATTTAACACAGAGAACAAATTGATGGTTGCCAGATGGGAGGGGGGTTGGGAGGCTGGACAAAAAAGGTGAAGGGATTAAGAAGCACAAATTGATAGTTACAAAATAGTGACAGAAACGCAAAGTACAGCATAGGGAACATAGTCAATAATATTGTAATAACTATGTATGGTGTCAGGTGGGTACTAGACTTACTGGGGGGATCAGTTCATAAATTACATAAATGTCTAACTACTATGCTATATACCTAAAACAAATATAAAATAATATTGAATGTCAACTGTAATTGAAAAATTGTAAAAATCACTATTAAAATGCTGCAGGTTAAGAAATAATGAAAGTAATGTAGGCTAAGTCAGGAACAAATTTCTCAGAATTTCTGCATAAACATTATATAAATCAAGGAGCTGCAAAAAGCAGAATGCACACAGCTTCTCTAGGGTTATGTTTGCTTCTAGATATGAAAAGCGGTGGAAGTCTAGAGAAAGATTGGCACTAGAAAATGTTACTAGACAGTACAATCTACACGTTGAACAGAAAGTTGGAGGTTGAAATAATGCAAAAAGATCTGTTAATTTGGAAAAGAATATCTATAAAGCTTTAGCTAACTTCCACAGAAAACTAGATTCACTACTTTATAAATAGCTAACTCTTATAACCCTGGAATCATCTAACCCTAGATGCGGCAGTAAGTATCTTGGAATTTTGCTGTCTGGTGTAGGGACTATGAAGCCACTGTGGTTGTAGCTTGCATCGTCCTCTTCTTATCCATTTTCACCAAGTTCATGCAAGTATAAACTTTCTCCTAGTGTCAGGGACTCAGAGATATTCATTTTTGGATTCTCTTAATACAAATGTAATATAATTACATGTATAAAATAAATGACTCGCCCCATGTGAGATTCCACATAATACTATAAATAGAATAAATACGAACACATACACGTAGCGTCTTTCATAAGACACTGAAAACAAATACTTCCATCAAAATTTCAGAGTTTTGATGATCTTACCACATTTCCCATAGATTACATCAAATTGCTGCATTAATTCAGCTTCGGTTTTAAATGGAGAGTACTTATAAATTATAGACAATTCCGTTGAGAATTTCTGAGGATCATCTGTGACAGATTCTCTGGTTCTTGTTAACCACGAAGGTATTGGAACCACAACCTATTAAAAAAAATCAATTTACTATAAAACACACAAATAAAAGCCATCATTCTTTTCGTCTGATCCTAATTCAGTCCACTCTTCAGCCAAATTACCAAACACGAAGTTAAAAGTTTATTTCCCTCTTGTATCTAGTTTTATGAGGAAGAGACACATAACAAATATGTAGTAGAGTCAGGGTTGTATTCTAAAATGCTTAATTGTGCAGTGGGACAGATGGAATCTACTTCTACTCTCTTTTGAAATACAGGTAGAATGGCAGAGGAAACAATATCAGCATTTTATAAGTTGAAAAGTAGAAGACAGCATATCCAAGAAAACCAATCCAAAGCCCATGAAAGAAAAGAGAAGAACCAGCCTGATTTATAATTCATAATCCCTTAAAAAGGCATAGCAATTGATGGCACAAATTAACTCTAGAGGTAGGCAAAGGGGGAAGGGAACTGGAAGTGCATCCAGACCCCATCTGACAATAGCTCCTCCCTCACCTCCACAAAGACTAGATAGGCACTCTTTGGAAACAGTGGGACAAAGCATTTCTGGGTTAAATGACAGACCGGGCACAGTGTCAGGGGACCTTAATGAAATTAGAGGGATTCAGTAGAAAAAAACAAACAAATACATATATAAAGAGATAGATATAGAGATAGAGATATATAGATATAGATATAGATGAATGATACTGAGAACACCAAATCTCTTCTCCTGTGAGGTAGATCTTCTGGCAGAAGACTGCAGGAGTCTTCTCTGAGAAATCTGGCCAGCCCAAAAGGAAAGACATAAAGAAAATACATTGAGGGTTTCCCAATAACACAGCCTAGCTAGATCTTGTTATTGTGACACTCATAGCTGCCAAGCCCTCACATTCTCAGAGCTTTCAATTGGCATTTTCTTGGACTAATCTTTAAAGTACAGCAGGTTCTCAAATAATGTCCTTTTGTTCAACATTGTTCCATTACAACGTTGATGAGAAAAAAAATTGATTCCTGGACAGGGCCACTGTCTGTTGAGTTTTCACATTCTCCCCATGTCTGCGTGGGTGTTCTCTGGGAATGCTGGTGCCCTCCCATACCACAAAGATGCACACGTGAGGTGAACTGGCGTGTCTACATGGTTCCATTCTACGTGAGTGTAGGTGTGTGAGTGCACCCCGAGATGCAAGGGCGTCCTGTCCAGGGTGGGTCTGTGCCTTGTGCCCTGAGCTGCTGGCAGAGGTTCCTACTACCGGCGACGCTGCACTGGAGTAAGTGGGTTGGAAACGAATTCTCTTACTTGTTTTTACTCATCTTTCTTAAATGTATGTATAGATCACATTTATTTTAATGTTTAATATTAGAAGGGTTTGGGGTCTTTATTTAGAAATTTGGTGATAATTTTGTGACCAGAAGTCGGCTAAAGGAACTTAACTCTTATTATATCAATTAGCCTATGGTAAAATTGATTTCATTATACATCGTTTTGCTTAAAGTCAGTTTCCAAAAACCTACCCATAACTTTGAGGACTTACTGTATTCAAAATGAATAACCATCCAAGAAAAGCATCTAATATGATAAATAGAGACCAAATAAACAAGTATAAACAAAAACTCAGTGGAAACAAAAACTGTAAGAGGAACATGGAAATTTCAGGGGAAAAAAATTAATCATTGTTATTAGGTTGGTGCAAAAGTAACTGCAGTTTAAAAGGTTAAAAATCATTGCAAAACCCGATTATTTTTCACCAACCTAATAGTATTTCAGAGCTCTAAGAGGAAATACTGTGTCCATGAAACAAGAACTACATATCATTTCAAAACTAACATTGAGAGAATAGAAAAGACTTATTGGAAATTAAGAATATGATTACAAAAAAGAATTTCTATGAAAGTGTTAGAAGATAAATGTTATAAAATCTCCCAGCAAACAAAACAAAAATACAAAGGACAAAATATAGGACAGGAAAGATAAGAAAATTAAACAACTGGTCCCAGACATCTAAGAGCTAAGAATCAGGAATTACAAAAGGATATGGGTGGAAGAAATCATCAAATGTTACAGGAAAATATCCCAGAATTGAAGGATATGAGTTTCCAGATTGAAAACATACAAGCACCCAGCACAATGGATGCAAATAGATTCACCCAAAGGCAAAACGCTGGAATCAGAACATTGGGAACAAAGAAGATTCTGCTGAAATTCAAAAAATAGAGGGGTGGAAAAAAGAATGAGTCACATACAAGACCCAGGAGTTAAAATGGCTTCAGATATCTCAATAACAACACTACAAATCAGAAGATAATGGAGAAATGCCTTCAAAGTTCTGAGAAAAATTTATTCCAACCTAGAAATAATACCAAACTAAATTATCATTAAGTTTTCAAGCAAGATGAAAACATTTTCATGCATGCCTGTGAGGTCTAAAAATATTTTATCTCTCATGCACCCTTACTAAGAAAGCTACTGGAGGATATATTACACCAAGAAGAGAGACAAAACTATGAAAGAACTCATGAGATTTAGGATCTGAGATCTGACACAAAAGAGAGGTGAAGAAACTCGCCAGGACAGTGGCAAGGGCAGATCCCAAGATGGCAGCTGAACACCACTCATGGGAAGCAGAAGCGTGAGCTGCAACACATGAGAAATAATAAAGACAAAGAAAACCATGCAAATATTCAGTGGTAGTGATAAATACACTAAGAACACTAAGCAGATAATTAATTCCAGGGAAAATAAAAAGTTGCATGAAAAAGAGAAAAATAATTTATGACATGGTATAATTGTGAACAGTGTTTATAGTCTCATAATGTAAATACTATAACCATAATTGCAATCAAGCTTTGTTGAGGGTGGAAAATTGAAAAGGTGCGTGGGTGTGTGTGGGTGTGTGAGAGAGAGAGAGAGAGAGAGAGAGAGAGAGAGAGAGAGCGAGAGCGAGAGCGAGAGAGAGAGCGAGAGCGAGAGCGAGAGCGAGAGAGAGAGAGAGAGAGAGAGAGAGAGGCAAAGGAAAAAAACAGATAAATTTTCCTCTGTTATCATGGGAGGTTAATAGATAATGCTTAAATCAAATCAAGAAGTAGCATGACAAGCATACCCAAAAAAATATCAAAATAATCAGCTAATATTGTTTAAAGAGATTGCCTCTGTGGAAATGGAAAGAGGTTGCTGGATAGTACCAAAAAAGTGAGGTGAGGGGAATGGTCCATTTTAGGAAAGCTATAACCTAAACTTTGGCCCAATTTCCCATGCCCTTTACATATATCAAGCACAACATAAAAGCTTAAAGTTTCACTTTTTCTCATGTCAGAATCCCACTCCGCTACTCCCTATTGCCTGTAGACTATTCCTATTACCAGCCCCACTGCACTGCGGCGTGGGCATGCTATGCTCGTGCGGAGCAACCTCACATTTCCATACTGTCCCTCCAAACCCCATACTCATCTCTAGGTCTGAGATGTGCTGTGTGCCATTTCTCTCCATAAACCAGCCTTTCCAGCTGCAAGCTGTACTTGCTCCATAAAACCCTCATTGACCACTCAAGGCTCTCTAATCTCTCCATCCATATCATTGCTTTGGGCAATTTGTAACAGCAGGAACACATACTCATTGTTCTTTTTAAACACCTTCGTTTTTGTTATTTATGCAATTCATATAGGTCTGACTTATTTTGTGACAGTGCTGAAAACACTTTGATAATCAGATAGTTTTCTGCTTGTTTTCTTTCCACAGGGTCTATCCAGCGCTGGCAGACATCAGTTTCTCAACGTGTACTTTCCGTACTGAATTATAACTGATATTCTTATTAGTAAAACTCAGACACACCACAAATAAATAAAATGTCTCTGGGTCATCAAGTGGAGTTGAAATTATGGTCACTAGAGTTATAGTTTTAATTCTACTTCACATTCAATTTCTTTAGATTGTTGTATCCCAAGTCTTTAAATTCAATGTTCTATTTATTTTAAAAATGATAATCCGTTTATGGCACATAATGGTAGAAATGTTTTGCAGACTTCTTTGGAAAAAGCTCATTGTGCCAAAAGGAGCCTCCTATTCTGGGAGATCTGAGTGTATGGATAAGTAAAATAAAGTTCTGCAAAATGACTAGAAGTTGAAAACCCACTCAAGAAAGGGTCAATAGGAGATAGGAGAGGCTTCCAGTAACCCCAGAATGGCCAGCTAACCTCTCTCCACTTTCAAAACATATTCCTAAATTTCTAAATCAGAATCGTAAAGAACCCATGATACACATTACCCCCTGATATGGGAAGTGAAAACAACACCGTTACCATTGGAACTGAAGGAAAATCTCAACTCTTACCTCGCTCAGACCATCTCTTTCACAGAATGTCTGAGAAAAAAACACACAGGTCATCGTTTCCTCCTTCTTTGTAAAAAGAATAAAGTCTTTTCCAATCCTCATGGATCCACTATATTAAAAATCAAGAATATAACGGTTTACAACACAAACGCTAAAAAGAAGGAACAGGTTGTTCTCCTCACAGAAATAATGCCATTATTTTGCTGACCCACCACTAAGAGGTATAATATGACTTTTGCTCTCTAAGTAGAGCAGATGGATTTGAATTAATCCAGCCCCACACTCTTGCTTGAGACATGACTGTTGGACATAAGGTGTTATGGGGGCTGAAGAAAAAAACAATCATCTGTCCCTGCCAGGTGCCACAGTGGTGACAGTGACCTCATACCCTTGCCTTTCATTGCAGCGTACTAAGAAAATAAGCTATGGGCACAAGTAACACCTATACTAAACTACGCTTTGAGAAACAATAGGACATAGAGATACAACAAAGCTCTAAAGCACAGCAATCCTGGAAAGAAGATTCATCATCTATTTGAGAATTAATTTTTAAAATGTAAAGATCCAAGTCAGCTATGATATGGAGATTCCAAAACAAGGTAGGACTCCCAAATTTATATATTTTTTTAGGTTTTACAAACTTGGACCATTCTGAATAAGATTGCCTTTAACGATTGTTCCCGATATAAACATACGCCATAAAGGAAAAAAAATTCTCACCTTTTAAGACCATTGCCATATTGCCCAATGAACTTTAAGGTCGATAACCGTTTCTTGGATGTTCCAAAGTAAATTATATCTGAGGCTTCCTCTGCAATTAACAAAGACATGTAAGGTGGTTAGGAATTATGACAGTGACCGGAGGTCCAGTTGTCATGATGTCACACGTATCTCAGGATATTAGGACAAAGGCATACCTTTTGGGTCAGCCAAGAAACAAGGATCCTTGTCAGGCTCCATAATCTGTGACTAGAATTTTAACAGTATTATATTTGAGTTCTTCAAACAGACCTAGCCATGAGGCTTGGGGTAAATAAGAGTTTAAAACTCTGAATGTTAGTTTTCTTGTCTCTAAAAGGAAACTACTAATACTTATATCACAGAGTTTTTCATGAAGATAAATGAAATGAATTAAATGAGATGATGTATTTGTGAAACCATGAATATCCATGGCACTTGATAAATGTGAATAAATTGTAAGTGTTAAGATTATTTGTTCCACTAGCAATTTTCCATGGATTTGGCCCTTATCCAGCCCCATGTGAGACTGAGAAAACCAGAATGCCTTCTGTTCTGATACTACTTGGCAAAGAAGGGCTACTTGTTTCAGACTTTCAGAGTTAAACTCTTGAGCTCTCCAGGGCATTCTGAAATTCTAGAGAATTCAATGGACCTCAGAAAATGCATACTTCCAGAAACAGGAATGATCCCAGGGAAACAGGAAAAGATAGAAATGGCTCTCCCAATTGGCCTAACTGAATACATACCCTAGAATTTTCCAGAGGACCCTGTGTCAGTCTGGGGGTAATTCAGTCATATCCAGTATGGGTGTGTAAAGGCTACCAGGAACTCCGCTTGTCGAAAGCTAACTGTTCTTATAAGTTCAATCACATGTTCTTATAAGGGTTAGGTATTAGGTGAGGGTGTCCATAATGACAATATTAGCTACCACTTATTGATTGTCTAGTATGTGCTAGGTACTGTATTATACATTTTACATGAACTATTTAATATTTATAACAGACCTTCAAGAAAGATATTATTATGATCTGAATATCATAGATAAGAAAATTTAAGAAATTGATATAATCTGTCTAAGGTCACACAGCTGATACATGCTACCACAGGATTACAACCCAGAGTTGTCAAAGACCAAACCGTACAGTTTTCATCCTATGGTGGCCAGAGTTCTGGGCACAGGGACAGAATCCTGAAGAGGACAGACATAAGCCCTGCTCTCAACAACTTTATGCAATGGTAGGAGAAACAGGCTGAAATAAGTAGGCAAATAAACAAGCTCATTTCTGAGAGTATAAGCCAAGGAAACAAAACCAGGGCGATATGATAGAGGAGTGTGGCCTGCAGATAGAATGACCAGGGAAAGCCGCTTTCATAAGGTGGTATCTGAGATGAGATTCAAATGATGAAGAGCCAGTAAAGTGCGGCTGGGGTGCTATCAGCAAGGAAGTGAGCAGTAGGAGAAAAGGTTAGAGGCCAAATAATGCAAAAAAGTAAAATTGTCCAAAGTCAGAACAAGAACTGAGTAGGATATCTGAGCATTTCTAAACTTGCTAATAAAGTCTTGGACTATTCAGACCAAGGGCAGAATTCAGACACTCAAAAGAAATCGAAAGCATTACTAGGGAGTATGGATTTTATTCCAAAGCAATGTAAAACCACTAAGAGTTTTAAACAGGAGAATGACATGATATGATTTACATTAAAAGAAAAAAAAAAAAACCACTAAGGATTCTGATGGGGAAAGGAATATAATGGGACAAGACTGGAGGTGAAAGAAGTTTGGAAATTACTGCAGTCATCTTCTATGAGTCAAGACTGATCTGGCTCAGTTTGGACAACAGATGGACTATTTTTTTCACTCATCAAATAAACTCTTCCTCCTAATTACTTAATATCCAATCAATGTTAATAAAGAATTGTTCTCTCAACACTAGTGAGCTTTTTTTAAATACTATTGTATATGTCAACCCAAGTGTGAGTTCCTTCTGAAAATCTGAGTATTTGTCACTTGTCTGTGTTTTGATCATTTTGTTTGTGGACACATATAAAAGGAATTGCTTCCTTTTTTAAAGAATTGCCTTGGAATACATCATATATTCTGTAATTTATTTTAAGAATTCAGGGAAATGAGCTTAACATTGAATCGAAAAGTGAAAAAATGAAACTGCTTTCTCAGAGTGGTTTTCTCATGAGCTCTGCTTTCTCTCATTTAAACACTAAGAACCAACACTACTTTTAATCAAAATGACCTGGAAAAATCAAAATTATCCAAAGACAGAACAAGAACAGAGTAGTATATTTGAGTATTTCTAAACTTGCTAATAAATATTCTTTGATGATTCAGATCAAGGGGGAACTTCAGACACTCAGAAAAAGATAACTGTTTTACTTTGTATTCTTACTTTCTCTCAGCACCAATGAGCAGTCTTTCCTTTGGTGTGGGGCTGACTAGAATAATTCCATTGTTAGTTGAAATCACTCATCATTTAAACACAGTCAGTGGTCAAAACTTTGCCTTGTGGGACATAGATAAGTGTTATAAGAATTCAGGGATAAGCTATCCCAAATAACTCAAAGCCCTCATCAGAGGAAATAAACATTTCAATCTCACAGCAAACAAGTGTTGCACACCTATGATGTGCTGGCTTTATGTGAGCCTTGGAGATAAAAAGATAAGTCATGCAATGTTTTGTAGATATATTCATTATGATAGGTACGTTCAACTGAAGCAACTAAACCTTTGAACACGCAGAGAAAAATCACAAACTGCTAAAAACAAAGAGAGGTGACCTTTACCCCAAGGTTAAACAGAAAATTAAAAAATAGCCTACAGGCATTGAAAACTGACTGCCTCAGAGCTCTTGCAAGCAACATCTGAAAGATGGTCTAAAAATAAGCTCAGAGTCCAACCAGTTACTATTTGCATTCCATTCATTTCCAGATGCTGTTTCTTATAAATAATTGAGTGCCTTCCGTCTTTCATTTTTCTGGCAATATTTATTTACATTCCCTTTTTGTCTTGGTTTAGATGGTTACAATGAATTTACTCTGACAGCTGAAATATTTAAATCTAAAAAGTTCAACAGTATGTTAAGTCTGGGGTTTATTTTCCCTAATAGCTTCATACCTGTTTTTGCATAGATAGCTCAATTTATTTTTATTTATTTTATGAGTTTTCAGACTGTTTCGTCTAACAGCCAGTTAGGTATCTAAACAATTAACTTACCAGGGCTCATACCGCATCCATCATCCAGAAAGCACAACATGAACCCACCCTGCAGTTTTTCATTAGCCACTGTAAAAGAAAACAGTTATTATTAATAAATATTGGGCTTAATTTGTTCGTCAAAAAGTCATGCTGCTCATATAATTATTCGTCTTCAAATGCAGCCACTGAGTGACAGTGTTATGGCACAATGACAGAGCTCAGAAAGGCGGTTTGACTACATTTTCAAAAGAAACTGCAGGGTGAAAACAATCAAGCAACAAAAAGGCTTTGAATTAATATAAAACATCTACCCATTAATAAATTATGTATTCAGCATGACATGCCCTGCTCTGGAACTTTACTGGTCCTTTAAACTTCAGGTGTTTCCTCCCTGGGAGAGGGAATAAAGGTAGGCCGTGATGTGACCCCAGGATCCTTCTATCCAACTGATCAACCTTTATTCCCTTCCACCAAAGCATTAATTCTAAAGTCAATCTAGGCCATTCTTATTAAATTCATCAGGCTCCCTTCTAAGTACTTAATTCCCATAAGAGCCATTTGAGCATCATTCTTAGTGGCAGCAAATATTTGCCACTTGAAG
The DNA here is from genome assembly GCF_057876585.1 of Rhinolophus sinicus. NCBI lineage: Eukaryota > Metazoa > Chordata > Mammalia > Chiroptera > Rhinolophidae > Rhinolophus > Rhinolophus sinicus. Next base: position 72,864,383 of record NC_142517.1, on the reverse strand, counting down.
ATGCATTTGATTTCTGAAAATGGCTAAGTTATTTAGAATCAATTTTGATGATTAAGAGATATTAAGTTATATAATATAATCGTTTGTTAAAAAAAAATTAACGGTGTAACTAAAACTAATGAGACTAATTTCACTGCAAGGTTTATAATCTGGCCCTGAAAGCAATTTTGACATTTGAATATATGAGTTCTAGCACTTTCTTTTTTGATAACAGTTTTATTGAGAAATAGCTTACACACACACACAAACTGTCCATGCTTAAAGTGTACAATTTGGTATATTTTGACATATGTATATACACGTTAAAGTATCACCACAATCAAAGCAGTGAACATACCCTTCATCCCAGATGTTTCTTTGTGTCCCTTTGTAATCTCTCCCTTCTGCCCTTTCTATGCCCTATCATCCTCACCCCATCCCAGGCAGCCACTGATTTGCTAATGCTGTCCTTATCGATTCATTTGTTGCACATTTGTTAAGTCAACATATGTGTGCAACATTCCCTCTAATTCACATTTTAAAAATTCAATAATGTTCAAGATAATCCATGAATATCTAAGAAACACACCTAAGCTTTCTGGGTTCATAATTTTACGGTCGGGTGCTCACTTCTAAATCCTCCTCCTCTCTCTAATTCACTTCCTGTCTATAAACCCTCTGTATCATCCCTACCATCTTATTTTCCCAGTTTTTCTCTGTATCTGGTCGTCTGGCCTACTTACTTCACCTTCTGTGTCAGAATATTCCTCCAACCCCTGCCCTTTAAGTATTTGCTTTGTTCACTCCTCCCCCTGACTAAAGCTGGCATTTCTCCACTGTTCATCAAAGGGAATCTAACTCTTGTGAAGGTCTTTGCACAATGCAGTAGTTCTCAACCTTGGCCGCACATATGAATCATCTGGAGATATCATGAATGAATTGGTTTGGGGTAGGGTCCAGGAATAAAAGCACAACCCCCAATTATCGTAATGTTCTTGAGAATTGGGAACTACCTGATCCAAGCCTCAGGCAGCTCTGCATAGTTATGACAGTTGATTTTGCAGCTCTTGGTATGTAGTTCTCATGAAAGGAGCTTGCACAACGAAGGACACTTCTTTAGTGAATAGGTGAGAAAGACCCAAAATGCCCAAGAGACATATACAGTCAAAACCTCAGGATGAGCAAGTTCTCCAACTCCTCACCCATATACAGACTTTTAATTCCACATCCTTAATGTCTTGGATTTGACCACGTTCTCCCCACTATACTGTTTCAGTTCAGAAAACCATTATCTCTCCCTTCTGGATTACAGAAACAGCACCCTAACCCCTTGCTCCCACTAAAATCAGAGAGTACAGACAGTCTGCAGCCAGTTGTGCATTTCACTACTCTCCTGCTTATAACCCTTGCGTGGCTTCTCATGGCCCACAGGATGAAATCCAAACCAGTTAACAAATCTTGCTTACCTGTTATAACCCGGCCCCCCTCCCTCTCTGTGATGGTTAATTTTATGTGTCAACCTGGCTAAGTTATGGTACCCAGTTTTTTGGTCATACACCAGCTTAGATGTTGCTATGAAAGTATTTGTAGATATAATTAACATTTGCAATCAGTTGACTTTCATTAAAGCAGATTACCCTCCATAATGTGGGTGGCTCATCCAATCAACTGAAGGCCTTAAAAGCAAAAACTGAGATGTTCCAAAGAAGAAGCAATTTTCTGCCTCAAGACTGCAGCACAGAAACCCTAATTTAGTTTCCAGACTGCTGGTCTGTCCTGAAGGTTTAGAACCCAGTATAGCAACATCTGGATTTCCAGTCTGCCAGCTGCCCTACAGATTTCAGACTTGCTAGCCCTCACAATTATGAGAGTGTATATATAAATCTATAAACACACACACGTACACACACACACACACAGGGTGCCAAAAAAAACCAAACATATACACATTTTAAGAGAGGGAAAACTGAAGCCCTTTCCTCTATGTTCAGGAACAAGACAGGCCTGCCCCCTATCACCTCTGTTTGTCAACATAGTATTGGAAGTCCTAGCCAGAGCAATCAGGCAAGAGAAAGAAATAAAAGGCATCCAAATAAGGAGAGAACAAGTTAAATTGTCACTTTTTGCAGATGACATGATGCTATATATAGAAAACCCTAAAGACTCCACCACAATGCTATTGAAAACAATAAATGAATACAGTAAAGTTGCCGGCTACAAAAATCAATGTACAAAAGTCCATTGCATTCCTATGTACTAACAATGAAATCTCAGAAAAAGAAATAAATGAAACAATTCCTTTTGCCAAAAAAAAAAGAAAAAAAAAAGTAAAAAGCTGGCACAGTGTGTACTCAGCACTTACCCAGTGCCTACCACTTGGTAAGCACTCAAAACACATGTATTAATACACACCCATGTTTACTAAAACTAATACACACAAAGAGATAAAACACCCTTGGCTAAATATATATTTAGTTTGAATTTTACATCCCTCAAATACCTTAAAGAAAACCTAAGATTGGGGAGTAATTCAGGAGCCTCAGTAAATGATTTGAAAAGTAGCCCAATGCTTAAATAAACTATGCATGCCCATACCAATTCTATGTTGGTGCATAAGCCCTGGCCCTGGTTTATTTATTTATTTATTTATTTTTAAGGAAAAATCAATTTGCTCGGTTTACATCTGTATTACTGTTTGCTGCAATAAAAATTTTAAAAATTATAACATGAATAGGTAATACAGAACCAAAAATCATAAGTTCAGTTTTTCACAAAACACATAAAACTAAAGAAAAAAGTACCATTTTGAAATGAAATTGCGATGATTCTTTATTTGTTACGACAATGACAAGTGCTAGAGAAAGTGAGGTAAATACCAGTCACATCCTGCTGGTGTCCTACCAGACACAAAAGAACATAATGTGTGAATTCTGATTACATTTGTTGATGTTGTGATTCCAGATAATTCCTCTCAACCCTTCATCATAATATGTGTGCTCTGAATGAAATGCAGCTTAAATCTGTCCTCCCTTTGCCATTTCTAGGACCTCTGCCCTCGTTGAAATTCTCATAAAATGTTACTTAGGTTATTTCCATAGCTCCACCTTCCCACTATCTCTTCTTTCACATTTCTACAGACCGTACTTTACGTTACTGCAGGAGTATCTTTAAAAAAGGAAAAGAGCACATTTCTAATTTGCCAAATGACATTGCTTAAAGTTCTTCAATAGTCCACTGTCTACAGGGAAAAAAGAAAAAAACCTTAGTGTGGTATTCAACGTGCTTATCCATTTGGCTCCAACACTTAGCTCCAATCAAACTAGCTCAGTCATTGCTCCCTGAATGCTTTTCCCCTCGAGTATCTGCATGGATCACTCTCTCACATCATTCAGGCCTTTGCTGGTACATCACCTATTTAGGTGATTTCCCTTATCGCCCTGTGAAAAATGGTACATCTTGCCCATCACTGTGTTCTCTCATCCCACGTTATTTTTTTTTTCCTTTCCACACTTATCATTGCCTGGTATATTATGTATTTGTTCATTTCTTTACTGCCTGTCGCTCACCATTAGAATGCATGTTCCATGAGCACACAGACTTAATCAAATATTTTGGAATGCTCTATCCCCAGCCCCTAGAATAATTACGTGGTTCATTCAAAATAGGCCCTCAATAAATTATTATTGAATAAATGAATGAATCTCTGAATTAGTCTACCTTCGTTCTTTTTCTCACAGTAATTCCTCAGAGAGGAATATTCCTTTCTTCCTATACTACTTGATAAAAATCACATCCATATTTGAAGTCCTAGCTCTTTAATATGAGGCATACTTTCTCGGTGTTCCAGCACACTTTGAGTTTCTCCTGAGCAAGAGACACTTACTCTATTTGACTCTATATAGTTGGATATGTAAGGGAAGATTCTCCACTATTGCTGTTTCCTTCTATGTGGGACGGAGTTCATTTAGTATTAGGGAAGGGGCCCTTCCCTGTCCTTTGATCACTTTCCCCTGTAGCCATGAGCTCACTCATCTGCCTGGCAATTTAGGGAGGCTCCGTTCAGATCTCTCATGGTCCCTCTAGGGAGTGAGCTGCCTGCAGAGCATGCGGTCTACTTTGCTCTCCCCAGGGCACTGCATTTCCAAGGGGAAGCCTGACTCCTCTGGGGGAGAAGTGGCTGGTCCTGAGGTGTGACCACCAAGTCTGCTAGCCCTTCACACTAAGCTCCAGACTCCAACCCAGCACTTATCAGTAGGAAAGACTGACTCTCTTGCTTTAATTCTCCCTTTTCAGAACTTGGAGAAGAGAAAGGTAAGAAGAATCTCATGTATTATGTTCCCTCAGGTCTCTCAAAATGTCCATATATTCCTCCCTCATGAACCATAAACATCCACCTGGCAGAGGATCGTAAACACTTAGAAAACTAAATTGAACTGAGTTGCTTCTTAAATACAGTTACGGATTCATATTTTGGACCCTCTTCTCTCGCCTGTGACCAACGGCCAAAATTTACAAGAGATCTGACAGAACTCGGATGGGGATCAGTTTTAACACCACAGGCATCTCTCTAGGGGGCGTTAACTACAGGGCTGGATCACAGAACCTAACTTCATTTGCATCATATTCTAGCGAAATGAACTAATAAGTGCAATAAATGGTGACTAAAAATGAAGTTAATGAAGAAAACGTATTTGGTTTGAATTTTATAGCACTCAAACATTCATACTGCACATTCACTTACGCATTTTAAAACGGTGATAAGTTGAGAATGATGTACACTTAATTATGAAAAGCCATTAAGTTAATATGCTTTTTAAAATAAAACTGTTTTCTCATGGCAGACAAATTGACTGTTCCAAATCACTCTAATGCTTTCACAAAACCCTGAAAGATCTAATTTTGCAAATGAGTCCTCTAACAAGTGAACAATTTCACTCTTGCAGTGTACTTTTCTCCACCTGGTTTCCCACAGGGTCACTGTATTCACAAAGCACTTTGATTACATTAAAGATCTATACAATATGGTGTGATTTCATGAAATAAAATAAAAGCAAAATAACTACAGCCTTTTCCCTTAGAAAAAGAAAAAGAAGAAAGCAAATCTGCTCACCTGAAAACACATCAAGTCTTGCAGCCCCTGCATCTCTGGAAACAATATAAAAATATCATTACTTCAACATGAAATTATGTTTTTAAAAAAATGTATTAATCTGAATTGCTTAGGTGAAGCAAAACCTATTGTCAAATAGCACACAATAGAGAAATCAACTTAAATTGCTTCAAAAACAACTTAATTACTAAAAGGTTTCACTCTGCGTTCCATACTAAGATCTATGATCAATCACTCATAATTTGACAATGTTGCAAAGCCTAAAATTCAGATATTTAAAAGAAGAGATGGGATTTAGTGGTAGTTTCACAAAAAGCTCAACAAAATAGATATGAATATATTTTTAAAACCAGTTGGAGAATAATCCAGAAGTCAGAGAAAGAGTTTCATAATATATTTTACTTTTTAAAAAGGTGAAAAGACAAATTACTAAATATTATGTACTGTATGCTCATATTTTTAAGAACATATATAGCATACATGTACTTACCTGTAATAAAAGAAATCAAAATGTTAACAGTGGTTTTCTCTCTCTCAAAGGTTGGCCAAATCTGGCCCACAAACTGTTTTTGTAAATTAACTTTCATTGAAACACAATCAGGCACATTCATTTACATATCGCCTATGGTTGCCTTCACACTTAAAATGGCAGAGTTAAATAGTTTCAACAGAGAACACACTGCCAGCAAAGGTGAAAATATTTCCCATTTGGCCTTTTACGGAGAAGTATGCTGGCACCCACACAACATGTAATACAATTACCGGTTTAGTTTTTCTTTTTTTCTTTTTTTTTTAAATTTTCTCAATTTTCTATAATTCACAGATATTATTTGTGCATTTTTAATGTAAAATTTTAAAAAGGAAAAGAGAAAGAGGCAGAAGATCCTGGCTTCAGTATCAAGAACATGAGAGAAAGGAGAAAGACAATAAGGAATAAGGTCTTAATGTGCAAGAGGTCTTGTTAAGGAAACGCAGAGTCTAAAAGGAAGCTCAGAATAACAAAAACAACCAGTCAGAGTCTGATGGGGAAATCTGAGTCTCCCAAAATGTCCATCAATCTCAATACAAAAATACCCCAAAGAAATCGAAGTATGTACACTGTACTTGTTCTACATACCCAGTTTCAGAGTTACCCTCTTGGCTCCTTCCTCTAACCAACTGCTGTTTCTCAGCTCCTCCGATAAACAAATTAGGGTGTTACCACTAGTTTCTTGAGCATTTTCTATGTGTCAGGTACGCACTGAAGGAAGTATTTTTTAACTATTTTTATGTTGGATATTAGAAGGATTCTCTTCTAATCCTTACCACAATCCCATGAAATATAGATATCATTATTTCCATTATATATTAATAATTATGCACTGTACAAAGTACCACGTGCACAATAGGTGTTCAATAAGTGCCAAAGTACTGTAATGAACGTTTTCAAATGGTTTCTTCATACAGAAATTCCAATGGATAAGGCATAGAATAATTCACTTTTACAGTACAAAACATTTTACAATAAACTTTGTAATTTAGCCCAAGTACTTTCTCCCTGAACAGTTGTTGTATCAGGAAGAGGCCCCTAACCACGCCATCCTGTACTGTTACATATTTTCCTCTTCTCTTACAACAGTCTTCTAATATCTTCCAGTTCTAATTTTGACAACTTTGGGAATCATTAAAATCTTGAATACACTGATATTTTAGAATAACACGAGGACAATATGAACACCTTCCGAATGACACCAACTGAACATCTGGAGCAAGTCTGTTAAACAGCTCCATTTGATGTCACATACTAGCATCTAAGCAGTAGTGACAAACTCAAGTGTCCACAGAAGTCAGAGGAACTGAGGGGTTCAGGCTAACTGTGGGATTATTGTAAATGGCAAAGCTAAAGAAAAAAAAATGGCACAAGCTGAAGGCATAGGCTGGTTCTAAGAGAACACCTGCTATGCACCTGATCTCACTGAGGAATGTGGCCTCGAGGTTTCTACTTCTAATCTTTAAAACAAATAAACAAATGCAGGGGATCCAGATTTTTTTTTTTTTATGGCACCTCCTGTTTCTTAAACTTTACAAATACTTCCTTCTTTGCTTCCTTTTCCTTATAAACACTGTGTGAACTTTCACTACGAATCGAACAAACAGGAGACAGGCTAGATTTGGTCAGGGCGCTGCCAGTTTAGAAATGTTGCTCTAAGAATTGCTTTATTGATCACATTTCTCTCAATCCTCTGAGTCTGGCAATCTTTCTTTGTCAATCACCCTCTACTACACAAATTGTTCCCTTTGTTCTATTTCTTGTATATTCTGATTTTACCTGTCCTGTGTTGAGAGAATGAGTGAAACAACTTCAGAGGAGAAAAGACAGTTGACAAAACAGACAAATGTGTTCTTACAGAGTTAGAGATGTCCAAGTTGAGATTTGTTCTTTCAGAGTTACAAATGTCACGTTGCTGAAATGGACATTCAGCAGGAGGAAGGACTAACAGACACAAAAGGAGCTTCGCTGCAGAGCTTTGAGCAAAAGCAAACAGAAGCAACCCTGAGCTATACAGAGACTGGGAACGTTCATGAATCTTGGCGCCATCCCTGTTAACTCCTTCTGAGTTCAGGGCTCTCCTGACCAACCAACTTCATTCTTTTCCTCCTCTTCCCCCCCTTTCTATGATAACTATGATTCCATTAGTTCTACAGAGAGAATTTCATATGAGGAGGAGCCACTGACTTTTTACTCAGTGCTGGGCTTAGTGCAGTGCAGAAAGTTCTGGATGGCTGGTTAAGTGACTATACCTGCGATCACACTCAGTCATCTCTCTTCTAAGGCCAAAATGGGGAACAAATGCAAACAGTTGAAATACATTTATTAACCTGTGGCAGGGAATTAAGTTCTCTCTATTGAGATGCCTGATCTAACAACTGCCTACTACTTCCTGAGTGGACTTTGCCTTACACAGAAAAGACAGGTAAAAATCTTCTGTTATAGGGAAATATAAATACAAAACAAGTCAAATGTTGTATTCAGTCAGCTGAAAACTGCCTCCCTCACGAGCCCCCACAAATACACTTATGAAATGGGCCTTAAATTGTTAAAGAAGTTTATTTAAACATCAGTGCCTTTGTCAGAGACAGTAAAATGGGGTAAGGGAGATCTGTAGTCAGACAGCCTCAATTTGCATTCTAATTCTGCAAAATATCAATTGTACGAACTGGAATAAGTCATCTAACCTTTCTGCACATCAACGTCCACATATGTAGAATTGAGATAAGGATTCCCACCTTTAAGTGTTGTTGTAAAGATGAATGAGTTAATACCGTATATAAGGTGCTTAGAACAGGGTCTTATACATAGTAGGGAATCAACAAAAATAGTTAGCTATTTTCTCCTTAACTATGCAATTCATTTCAATGCAGACTTCAAAAAATGTGCAGACCCAAATCTAAATTCTCAAGATATACTGAACATTGATATATAACTCAAAAATATCCAAATGAATATCTGCTGTCACATGATTATTAAGACAGAAACAGACATTCAATTTACCTGTGCTTCAAGTTTGACCATATATACAAATTAATAAAGATGAATAATTCCTCCTTTCACCTGTTCTTTTTTCTATATCTTGCTTTTATAGGAAATCAAGTTGCAAAATAGTTCAGGTGGGGAAAATAATGACATTATCTTTTCACCTTTAAATGTAAGTAACTAGACTTGATTTATATCATGAGGTTGCCACAGTAACTTTTGTCCACAGATAAAGCTTACCTTGCATTGTCCAGCAATTCGGCCAGTGCTCCAAAAAGGAAACTGTGAGTGGTGCTGATGAAAGAAATAGAGGGAAAACCAAAAGTTAAACTAACTCTCTAATCAGTGTAAAAGGTTCAAGACACTTGCAGACAAGTGTTCTCCAGTTTTAGACAGACAATCAATTAAAGAGTTATTCTAGAAACAACTTTCTCAGCACAGTCAAGATTGTGAAGTAGATGCATGCCATTACAAAGCCTTGGCTAAGAATTCAATTGCCAAAATATCCGGTCTACCTGAATGAAACGGAGACTTCAACGACCTTATTATACTTAGAGCAAATGTCAACATTTTAAAATTGCTTTATAAGCATTTGTTCAAGTTATTCAAATATTGTTTTCCTTAAAATTGTATTACTTAAGGCCAAATTATTTCTGAAAAATCTTGATCAAAATCCTGGCCCACTAACTTGTCTTATTAGGGAGACCACTTCATGGACTGTGTATATGCCTGACCACTGCACTGTACACCTGAAGCTGAAGCGGAGTAGTATTGAATGTCAACTATAATTTAATATATATATAGTCACGGGATATAGAGTACAACATAGGGAATAGAGTCAATGGAATTGTAACAGCTATGTATGATGTCAGAGGGGTAGTAGATTGGGGGGAAGGGGGTTATCACTTTGTGAGGGGTATAAATGTCTAACTATTACATTGTTTTGTACACCTGACACTAAAAAAAAAAAAGGAAAAAAAAAAGACACTACTTAAGACTCCCTATGCAGGCATTGACACCAGTAGGAAATCTCGGTTTGTCCTACGAATCTATATTTTTCTGTGGAATGTTTTCACCTCTGAAAAGCCTGTTCCTTAAAAATCCTTCTGAATTACCTCCTGTATGCCCTCATGCCAGGTCCTAAGTATGAGAACATACTAGATGGCTACCACTGTTTATATTTCGAAAGCTGAATGCTCATGGGTGAAATAAGGCTGCTTTCAGAGTCTCACACTTGCTCTTCATTTCCTGATGTGGGTATCTCAATCAGCAACCTTATCAGAGCATTAAGGGAAGAGTCAGTATGCGGTTTTATTTTTAGACTTAGGAAACAGGTAGCAAAAGCAAGAGTGATTCATTTATCAAAAAACATCTGCTCATTTGTAGAGGAGGAAGTATCATCTGCAAAGTCTCTGAGACTCCAAATACCTCAGGCCACAGGGCAACATGTTGGCTGAATTTTTTTTTTTTAATATATGCATATATCCATTTTTTGGAATTTTAAACTTTAAACACATGCTAATGAGGGCTCTTTTGACCCAAGTCAGCTTTCAAGTTTGTAATAAAAAATAAATAAATAAATTATTAAATACTATTGTTGCAAAAAGGTGTCCTTCACTCAAAAGAAATCTAGTGTGTAAAAATCTAAAATAAAGCAAAAGAAGTATAGGTGATATGCTTTACAAAAGCAACACTTTAAAATACAAGCCTTTCTAGTGAATTTAAAATGCATGATTCAATATATAAAAATTCAATCTATAAACAATTTAAGAAAGTCACTGCAATTGTTCTGACCAGAAAAAAAAAAAAAATGCCACAGAAGTTTCTATATATTTTACTCAAGAGATTTTTACTGCTTGCCTGTCATGTGCCAGTGTGGAGGGACAGTCTTTATCCTTTTGGGGCTCAAGCTAGTGGGGGATATGGAAAATACACAAGTCAACAAACACACTGAGAAGACATGACAGATGTGACTGGGTGCTATGAAGGAAGGGAAATGGCGAAGAGGAACTGGTGAGCGGAGGGCATGGTGGTCAGGGACACCCTCTCTTCATAGAAAGTATTTAAACAGAGCCCTGAAGGATGAGGAGAATTCCATCCCTTGAAGAGCCAGGGTGGAAACTTTCCAGCAAGAGCAGAAGGTGAACAGACCTTGAAGCAGAAAAGAGCCAAGGAGGCCAGTCTGCTCTGGCTATGGTAAAACAGAGATCACACTAAAATTCAGGATGGCCGAGTCATGCAGTGCTTCCTACTCTATGGTTAGGACCCAGAAGTGGTCTACATGCAACTGGAAACCAATGTCATGTTTTAAGAAGAATGACATATCTGGGTACTTTTTAAAAAGCTCATGCTGGCAGCTTTCAGGAAAATGGACCACAGAGGAGCAAAAATGGGAAGCAGAAAACCCAGCTTAGAGGCTATGTGGAAGAGTCCAGAAGGGAGATGGTAGTGGTTTGGACTAAAGTCGATGGCAATGGATATGGAGAGGAATGGATGAATCTGAAAACTAGTTAGAGACAGCATGAAGAAGACTTGATGATGGATTGGATGTGGGGCTGAAGCAAGGGAGAAATAAAAAAATCACTCCTGTTTTGTTTTGTTCTTTTAGTTTCAGGTGTACAAATGTAATAGTTAGATATTTACTCCCTTCACAGAGTGGTAACGCCCTCCCCCAATATACTATCCCTCTGACATCGTACATAGCTATTACAGTTCCACTGACTCTATTCCCTATGATGTATTCCACATCCTGTGACTATACATATATATTTAATTATAGTTGACATTCAGTATTATTCAGCATCACCTTCAGGTGAACAGCTCAGTGGTCAGGCATCTACACCATTCATGAAGTGGTCTCCCTAGTAAGACAAGTGTCCGCCGGATAGCCTACCAAATCTTTACAACAGTATTGATTATATTCCCCAAACTGTCTTTCGTATCCCCATGGCAATCTTGTGGTTACCAATTTGTGTTTTCTAGTCCCCTCACCTTTTCCCTCACCCCACCCCCCTCCCATCTAGCAACCCTCAGCTTTTCTTGTATATGTCTGAGACTGTTTCTGATTAGTTTGCTCATTTATTCTATTCTTTATATTTCACATATAAGATCATATGGTATTTGTCTTTCTCGTATGACTTATTTCACTTAACATACTGTTCTCTAGGTCCATCCATATCGTTGCAAATGGTAAGATTTCATTTTTCTTTATGGCTGCATAATACTCCACTGTATAAATGTACCACAGTTTTATAACCCAGTCTTCTACAGATGGGCATTTCATTGGAAGAAGATACTTGTCACTGATACAGCTGATAAGGAGTTACTATCCAAAATTTATAAAAAACTCATTCAACTCAACACCAAAAAAACAAACAAAATGGGCAGAGGACAGAAAGAGAAATTTCTCTAGAGAGGATACAGATGGCAAACAGACATGAAAAAATGCTCAGCATCACTAATCATTAGAGAAATGCAAATAAAAACCACAATGAGATACAGCCTCACTCCGGTCAGAATGGCTATAATCAATAAATCAACAAACAAGTGCTGGAAAGGATGTGGAGAAAAGGGAACCCTCCTGCACTGTTGGTGGGATTGCAGATTGGTACAGCCACTGTGGAATCAGTATGGAGGTATCTCAAAAAACTGGAAATGGAGCTACCTTACAACTCAGCAATTCCACTCTTAGGTGTCTACCCAGATAAATCCAGAACATTAATTCAAAAATATATATGCACCCTATGTTTATGGCAGCGCTATTCACGATATCCAAGATACGGGAACAACCAAAATCACTCCTGTTTTTACTGAGGGAAGTCTCAAACAAAAATCTATCTAGGAGAGCTGAAAGATGCTGTCGTGTGGAAGACCCGGCTCGCTCTGCCATTTGTCGTGCAGGGTGGCCTGCATTGTTCTCTAGTCCTGCTCCTCACATAAGAATGCAGGATATGGTGAGGCCAAAAAGGAACACTCTCGGAGCCATAGGTAGGGGAGTGATACCACTATAGTCTCACTGGAGGCTGGAGTCACATGACGTGCGACCTGCTGTCCGCTTTTCTGCCTGCCAACCGACTTGACTCCCGACTCTCCAACCAGCGCAGCTGAGGCAGTTATATCAGTGGCTAATTGGCTAACTGGTTACAGCTGACAGCCAACTAGCCACAGCTGACGGCCATCTACTACCCGAGTCAGCACCTTTCCACATGAGGCCAAGAGCCTGGAAACTGCTCTCTGGGACTCTGTCCCCACAGATGCCAATTTGTGTCTGATTTTGTTGCTGTTGCTTCATGCATCGTCACTTTTGTTACTAAGTTACAAGACCACCAAACGATAATGGGTTGGGGCAGGGGGAACAACAAGGTGGTTTGGGGGAGGTTGGGAAGCAATAGCAGGAGCTACAGAACTGAAGCTGAGGAACTTTCTGGAGATAAAATGCACAGTCCTTCCTGCACTTGGCTTATCATTTTTCTTCAACTCAACTCAAAATTCCTGTTTCTTCATTTGTCTTCCACCTCTGTTCAGTCCTTTGTGCTTGAAATTATTCTCCATGATAGAGAAATAAAAACTAAGTATCTGCTGAACACTGCGTGTTTTACTCTACTTCCTGCAAGAATTACAGTTTGTCCCATGCAGCAAGGCTGGCTGTCCCTGGCTTTCTTTACACTTCCAACTCTGTGGTTTCAACTCTGGTGAATCCCTTACATCAATCAGTACTTTTAGTAAATCCAAATTACTAAAAGATTCCCAAAAAGCAACACACCACTATGAATTACACAGCACTCACTGCTATGCTTTCCCGTGCTGGAAATGAGAGATGGACTAGAAAACCACTGTCATCTGCCTCTGCTATCTGAGTATTTGAAAGTACACCTAATGAGTAGCCAAAGGCACCTAGGCCTGACAGAGAAGCAAGAATTCCCTAGTAATGACTAAATTGTGTGAATTCTATCCTCAGAGAGGTTACATTTTTGGAAAGACTTTAGAGGCCACAGAGGTTGGAATCAATAAATAGAAATTACTCTCTGGAAGCAACTTTAATCTTTCAAGTGTCAGCATTGGGCAGAGATATCACTAAAGACAGGCAACCTTGGTAAAATGAGGGCTCTGCTGACGTACAATTAAATAGTTTGTTGAGTGTTAATTGTGGGGACTTTCTACCACTTGGTATTAATCAGGAAAAAAAACAAAAACAAAAGAGTTTAGTCTGGCCCAGAATATATACCTTTATCACTTTTCATTGCTTTTCTTTTTAAAGAACTTTAAATAAAGAATACTGCCATAAACCCATGATACTAAGTTTTTTTGTTTTTTTCCCAATCTGGTATTTCACAAGGAGATGGACCAAACTCTTCACTGTGTGGAGACCCTCCCCCGTTCAGACTCTACCGAGGCACTCACGAGTTGGCGTGGATAAAATCCAGATGTAACTGGGCCCGCCTCAGGGTAGCATATTTGTCGCCCATGTCCTGGAACACGACCCGTGCAGCCCTAAAAGACACCGTGGCCGGGCGGATAGCCCCACGCCCACGCCGGATAGCCCCACGCCCACACCCACGCCCACACACCTGGCTCCGCAAACCCACGCTCCCTGTGGCGACTCGAGCTCCAAGTTAACCCACATAGTTGGCCGGGTTTCCAGCAAGATAAGTTGTTGCTGGCGTTGGATTCACCTTATGAGCAAATGAGGCCTATGAGCTTGGCTCCTCTTCCCAAATTGAGTTTTATGTAACCTTCCAAGACAGTTGTTCCTATCATTCCCCAAATGGAAAATGGAACCCAAGATTGGGTTTACAATTTGATGGGAAATAATTACACGCGCATAAACAATGTGAAGAATCTGGATCGCAAAAAGAAAACAAACTCATAGATACTGAGAACAAATTGATGGTTGTTAGATCGGAGGGGTTTTGGGATGGGTGAAAAAGGGGAAGGGATTAAGAAGTACAAATTGGCAGTTATAAAAATAGTCACAGGGATGTGAAGTACAGTATAGGGAATATAGTCAACAATATTGTAATAACTATGGATTGTGTCAGATGGGTACTAGATTTACCAGGGTGATCACTTCATAAGTTTTCTAAATGTCTCACCACTATGTTGTACACCTGAAACTATTGTATGTCAACTATAACTGAAAAAGAAAATAAATATTTAAAAAGAATGTGGGTGGCGAGGTCGGGGAGCATAGACAAGGAAAATAGGTAGTCCCCCTGTACTTGTGCAGTTTGTTACGTAGAACCAGAGGTATAGGTGCTTTGTGTTCTAACCCCAGCACTTACCTTCCTGTACCTCTTGGGTTAATCACATTTTCTCCAGTTGAAGGAAAGAAAGAAGAAAAGATCAACCAGAGAGAGAAAGGTAGGAAGAACTAAAGGCAATCAAGAACAGAATTTGCTCTTTGAGGTAATGTAGAAGCTTGTGTTCTGTGAGAACTTGTCGGCTGACATTCAACTAGTTGATGTGCTGGCCCAGCTCAAGGAATAGACATTCCATATATTACAAAAAAGAGAATTGGCAGGTGGAAAGTGAGGGAGGGCAGGGATGTGGCGATTGGGGATAAATATAAGAAAGGATTCATACACCAGCTGTCCAAATGGTGTTATTTACAAAGCCAAGTGCCAAAACCCAAGCTGAAACAGGACTCATCAAGGATGCTATATGGAAAGGTTCTGGTTGGGATGAGAAATTAGTTGATCTGGTTGACCTCTAAGAAATGTTCAAACTCATTCAATTTGGGGTTAAATGACCTGCAAAATAAGGTAGTTCAATAGTACTCAGCAGAGGTTTTCCATCACAGTTTTAAGATCAGAAATGAGTATCTGTTAAATAAAGGACCTGAACTGGATGTTTTTGTGATTTCTGGGAGTCATACAGGCAATGACACTCTCAGAAAAGAAAAAAAAGAAAAAAAAAAATGTCAGTTTTGGGATAGCCATTCTACTTCTACAGGAAGGAGTTTATCAGCTACTACATTTATAGGAATCAGGGGAGGAAGAAAGAATTTGAATGACAACCCAAAGGAACATGATGCGCTACTTTAATTTGAAAACTGGAAGTGAACATAAACATTTCAAGTAATTTTCCTGATTGCGTTTTTGTTTTACCAGCGGTGCTGATATGGTGGTGTTTTGATTACAGAGTTCTCTTTACTAAGCAACTTGAGTTATCTTCCCAATTTTTCCTTCCATAGAACTTCACAAATATGATATTTTATTTTCACTTAATGGCCAAGAAAAGCTTGATGAGCCTCTTCTGGATTTATTTTACTACCCCAATTTCCAGCTGCTGTCTCAAAGCAATTTATTATTGGGAGGGCACTGGAGCCACTAGCCTGTAATATCTCATTTCTACCAGAAGGAAGGGTGTGATCATCGCAGAAGCAATCCTGTAATCTGAGCAGGGCTCTTCTACAGTAAGGGAATGAGCCCCAGTGCCTTAGACAGTGCTGACTGGTTGGCCTGGATGACAGGCACACATGGAGACCTGCTAGATGGTACTAACCAGGAGGCTTGAGAGTCACTGGACACAATTGACCAGAAGCCTTTTCCCCTTCCCCATTTCAACTCTGTTTAGCCACTCTCTAGTCAGAAAGGAAATCCAGTTCCTCTTCAAAGTATACTTCTGGAATTCCTTGTCTTAGACACCGCACTCCATCCTCCCTCAAGATTCATTCTAACATTATTTCATGATAAAAAAAAAATACTGGGGGGATCACAGGGAGGGGAAATGTAAAATGAGAACATCATCTGCTCATCTCATGACTGATTCTGATTTTAAGAAGAGTCGATTTGGGATAAGAGACTCTTCAGTTTTTTTCTGACTGAACATTTCAGCTTTACGACATTCGTGTACTAGTCGCAAACAATGGCTCAAATCTTTCAAACTACATGCTCCCCCTTTCATTTCAATAACCTTGTATGAACCAACATTTCATTACTCTTCCCAAACATATTTAAACTCAAGACAAAGTTTATAAACATAAAAAACAGATGCTTATACCAACCAACTATGCAAAATGTTATACAATTTCCTAAGAAGTATAATTAAGAACTGATATTGGCATATTACAATTAACAGAAAGCAAATGTTATTAAGGTGATAATGTTGAAAAACGCCAATGACCCTCAATTGATAACAATGAAATATCTCTCAAAGCACACTTCTTGTTTATTTTCTTGCTTTTGTGCAAGATTAACCCTGGTTAGTGTGTTTTCATCTTTTCCAATCTACTCCATGTTAGACAGTGGTGAGGTTTTCATAACATCACTTCTCAGTTACCCATATAACCAGTAATCTTTATACTTCGGTACACAGCATGGTGGTTAACACCTCTGGAGACCATGGAAAATATGAGGCACACTCACATCCCATGTCCCGGATGGTAGCAGAAAAAAAAAAAGGATAATATTTTCCACATGCAGAGTCTTGGCTGCTAAGGTGTCTAAGCATAGTTTCTAGTTTTCCAATCTTTCTAACTGGAGAGATTGAAGAGAAGGTGCATGGAGACGAAGGGAGACAATATTGAGTTTCTACCACATTGCTGGACTTTTAAGGCTTTGAAAGATGAGTGTAGGTTTGCTAGGTGAACAGAATTGGGATTGTCATTCTAGGTAGGGTGCTCAGTTGAAAAAGGGAAAAGTGTGAATGTATGGACATTCGGCAAGTAGCTAATCATGTCTGGAGTGTAGGATACAAAGTGAGGCAGGAAGGCAGGGAATGCAAATTTAGAAAGGACAGGAAAGGAAGTAGGAGGCAGGTCACGGTGAGCCCTGAATGCTATGCTGAAGAATTTGGGATGTATCCTGTAGGGATTCAGAAACCAGAGTCAAGCCTTAAGTGATAGAGAACCATGAACGTATGTATGCTTCGTAAGGCTCACGCTGGATGCATGTGAATAACGGACTGGAGGATTTCAAGACTAGTTGAAGCAGAAGGTCAGTTGGAAGACTGTTGCAATAGAAAGTGGGGGATAGAGTCTTGAGCTGGGGAGAACCTTAATATTAAGGGGGGAAAAGATGAAGTGGATGCCCTGAGCGCTTATTTAGCTGGAAAGGTCATGTCTAGAAGACTTGCAATAAAGTGGAGAGGAGACAATGGAGAGGAGGACCAGCGTGTTGCCAGTGGAGAGAAAGAGACGAGTATGAAAGGCCTTGATTAGGAAAATTTGGAAGCAGGCAATTCTAAATGGGATCAACAGATCATAGTAAATGTAGTGGGGAAATGCAAGTTTGGGTGGCTTAATTTAGTTCTTAAGGGGTCTGAGGAAAGCAGAAAAGAATGGGAGGCAAAAGTCACTCCATGCTTTTAAGCTTGAAGTCCTGCGGAGATGGCATTGCTGTTGACAGTATTGGGCAATACTGCACCAGTTTGAAAAGTAGATGAGAATGAGTTCGGGGTTGTCATGTTAACATTTAGCATTAAACAGCACATCCAAGTAGAAAATTCTCAATGTACTTTAATTAAATATATGGTTTTTCTATCTTCAATGGAGTTAGCTAACAACAGGTTGTCATTTTTCAATAGAATATAATTGTGTGTTATGGGAAAGATTGGTGAAGTTATTGAGCTTTGTACACCTCTGAAATCCAAGACCAAGTGGATCATGGGAGCGGGAGAAGTCAGTTAAAAATATCAGAAAGGAAAGAGATAAGAAACCATAAGTAAATGGATGGCAAAATGCAAATTTTGTGGATATAAATTAGTATTTGCCAAGACAGATTAAAAAAAAAGAGTCTGTAAAAAAAAAAAAAAAGTTCTGTACAGAGCCCCCATTTAGATACTCATGTTTACTTTCTGAATCGGGGCCGCATATCAACTCAACAGGCTGCCAAATACTAACACTAGCCTCGATCAGAAAAGACAAGACAGCATTTTCTGTCATTGTATTTCCTGGGATTTGTCCATAGAGAACAAAGGGAAAATAATGTGTATAGGTCATTCTTAAACTTGTTCCATTGTCTTTCAACAAAACCCTTTTTAAAAACCATTGCCAACAGCCAAATATAGTGCATTATTAGAATGCAAATTGATGAAACCAGACACAGTGATCTTTGGGGCACTCTGTAATTAAACTCTCTTTAAAAGTTCAAAGGTGGGGAAAAACCTCACACATGTAAGGAGGACGTGTACCCTGACCTTTGCACGCAGCACTTACGGACGTGCCATGAATCACTGGTAATTAAGGGAGAAGTAAGTACATTTTTCCTTCTCTGGCAAAAAGAATGCCTGTTAAAATGTCTTATCTAACTCAAATCGCAGCCCTTTGAAATGAAACAAATTGTTCTGTATGCTCCCCAATGAACAATTTTCAGTCTGGGGATCTTCCTTTCTTTTTTTGAAGACTATTTAACTTTTCTTTAAAAAAAATCTTAAACATGAAAGGAAGGACTTTACATTATTTTAACAGCAAAACAGTAATTTCCGTATCTATATTTTATGTTTCCCCAAAAATAAGACCTAGCCAGATCATCGGCTCTAATGAATTTCCTGGAGCAAAAATTAATATAAGATGCAGTCTTATTTTACTATAAGACCGGGTCTATATAATATAATATAGTATAATATAATACCGGATCTTATATTAACTTTTACTCCAAAAGACGCATTAGAGCCAACGGTACAGCTAGGTCTTATTTTCGGGGAAACACGGTGTATATATATACTTAGCACACTGTGTATATTATATTAGTCAGTGGGGGAGTGCAGTGGGCATGGTAACGGGGCTAATGCCATGGCGGCCCCTGGGGATGGTCATGGTGAGTACAGGGACTCCAGCATTCAAATCCCTACCCCTACCTCCTGTGACCCAGATTTTAGCTCCCTTCTGATAGCGGCTTTCTGTAGGGAGAGGGGTGGGGAAGGATGGACGTAGGTAGGGTAAGAAATCCCCCTGAAGAGCTCATCTCAGTCTCAGTGGAGAGAGTAGCTTGGCTAATCCACAGAGTCCAGGCTCCCATGTCAGTTGGGCCTGCAGGGCACTGGGGCACTCAGGGCTGACTCAGCCTTCAAGCCCTGATTGGGGATCTTCCTTACCCCAAATTATATGATCTTTCCCACATATTATACCATGACAATATCCAAAAAATGCCTAGGATATTTTAGACACTCAAACTTTTGTTTCTAATGTAAAGTTTGCTATCTGATATATTTTTTTGCTATTCTCATAACCTTCCCATATCAAATTGACAGACTTCTGTTATATAAGATAAGCTCAAAGAATGTTGTGATGAGAGAGAGAGAGAGAGAGAGAGAGAGAGAGAGAGAGAGAGAGAGAGAGAAAGAACAGTTTTTGTCTATAACCAATGCTGCACAACTGTTTTAGAATACTTTTTGGGTTTATTTATTTCATTGTTGAATTTAAACTATCTTTGTTCCACCCTAAATATAACAATAAAGCAATGTAAAAATCCAACATGTAAAAGAAATGAACCTGTGATGTGATGTCAAGGAATTTTTACCATCAGCACAACACTCCACCATCTTTTTATTTGTAGCCTGAAATTTCTTCAACAAGGCATAAAACCTGTCATTTCACAGATACTGCTGGGGAAAATGCTAGGGTGTGGCGGAGGAGAATTACTGAATGTGGGCTGAATGTAGGAGTAGCTACTTTCAAGGTTCCAAGTTGAAAAAAACTGATGCTATCCTGCTCTTCGGCTCAGAAGCATTTGCGGGATATCCTTACCTTGGATGGGCACTGGAGCAGTGTCCAGAAAGGGCAACTTGCTCTAAGACCTTATCCTGGTGGTGTAAGCTTGGAGCTTCTTCCTCTGTCTGGCGACTGATGGTATGTAACTCTATTGTTGAGTAGTCAACAACAACAACAACAGCAGCAAAATGCCAACAGACTCTGATATGAAGTACGCATATGGGGATTGAGAGTCCACAACATCTCTTGGGTTTCCAAACTCCACACCTTTCCACCCTAAATCATTTAGTTTGGGTGTGGCACAGGGAGGTTGAGGGTGGGGACTGAGTCATTTGTTTAGAGCCTGAATCCTTTCTACAGCAGCTTCCTGACTTTTTGTCAGTTTATGTAACATGCTGCTCTCAGTCTCTCTTTCTTTAGGGGGATTATCTCTTTTGCTATAATTCTTCCTATTGTGCCTCCCCAGTCCTAGAAGTAGTACTCTCTATCCTCTGATTACTAATCACCAAATTAGTATATTGGGTTGTTGTCTCTATTCAGAAAACCACTTCCTGAGGAAGCTATCATTTAAGGGACACCACCCCCCCCCAAAAAAAAAAAAAAACCAGGTAGCCTCTCACCAATTAAGAATGAGCATAATATTTGGAGTGAATATCACCACTCAAAAAGTCACATTTCCTTTTTCTTTTATCCTAACTCTTACAGATGAAAATCCCCATCAATACCAGAGGTGATGGATAATTATCATTACCACATTCCCACTGGCAGGCCCTTCCCCCAGAAAGTCATGCCATCACATGCCGAAGAGTTCAAGGCGCTGGGCTCATTAGACTTGCTGGATTTATTAAATTTTGGCCCACATTATTTTATCAACTCAAGGGTTTAAAACTTTTTCAAGACAGGTAGGTGCATGATAGAATAGTACAGTGTTGGTCATATACTTATCCCTCTTCTGTCTTTTACCATCTCCTAGGGCACACACGTATCCCCAATCTCTGTCATGGTCTTGTTTTTGTACTTGTATCTTAATCAGACCATGAAATATCTTTGTTTATGCTAGACTAAGTCCTAATGTTGCTTATTCTTTCTGGGTTTGTAGTCTCTTTTTCCTTTTTCTCGTCTTTCTTTTTAGGTTTAACCCTCTATTCTTGTCTCCATCTGAAGTTCCCTTCTTTACAGCATGATAATTCCCATCTAGAGCAACCAAACAATTACTAATTGTTTGCAGAAAGTCTAATGGTGACAATGAAGACCGTGACATCTCTCTAACACAATGGGGACAAGGGTGTCAAAAGAGGCTGAGATTATGTAACCATTACACCTCCATTTCTCATAGAAAGCCTCTGTGTGGGGATAATCACAATTTCAATAGCTTTGGAGCATGTACGAAATTTGATTTTCTAGTTCCAAAGCCTAATATTCTCAGGTTTGCTTGAGAAATATATTACAATGGCTAACAAAGAAAAAAAGTGTAATAATGCATTTAGTGCCTATTAAGTGACCAGGAATAAATCAAATAATCTGGTTTTAGGGGGCTCAGTGAGATTTGTGACGTTTTTCTGAATAACCTCCTAAAAATGAAACCAGTGCTGTCGTGCTATAAAAGGCCTCTTGCCAAGCTCCCTGACTTACTCTTGCCCATTTATACCTTCCCTGATACATCTTCCTTCCAGAAAAAGAAATGAATCCTGCAACCTGTTGGGCAACCTCAGTGGGAATGGGAACTAAAACTAAAATTTACATTTGCCTCAACACATTGGCCAGAGATGTTAATCATTTAACAATCTTTGAATTCCTAGAATGGAAACTGATTTAGGGGAAATAGAAAGAGAGGATTGCAGGTGAGTGTTTCTTGTCTTTCCCAAGCCTCTCTTCTACCAAGAGAGAAAGGCAATCTCAGCAAAGGAAACCATCATCAGCGTCCTCATGGAGGCTCTTTCTCCCCTCTGATAATCTCTATCAAACTTCCAAACACTCCTCTGCCTCATCGAGAAACAAGAGTTGGGAGACGCAAGCAACCCACCTTTGAAGGATTTTCTCTTTGTTACTGTTATGGACTAAATTACATCCCTCAAAAGTTCATAAGTTGAATTTCTAACCTTCGATAACTTAGAATGTCACTGTATTTGGAGACAGGGCCTTTGAAGAGGTAATTAAGTTGAAATGAGGTTAGGATGTGCTGTAATCCAAAGTGACTGGTGTATTTATAAGAAGACAAGATTAGGACATATAGAAAGACACCAGGGAATATGTGCGTGCCTGTGTGCACAGAGGGCCAGCCATGTGAAGAGGCAGCAAGAGGGCAGCCAAAACAGAGCCAAAAGGAGAGACCTCAGGAAACCAAATGTGTCGACACCTTGATTTTGGACTTCCACACTCCAGAACTGTGAGAACCACCCAGGCTGTGGTATCTATTATGGCAGCTCTAGCAAACTAATACAGCCATCCAACAACCATTAATGGGAAGCAATTTCTGTCATTCTTCTCCAGCCACTGCATCATCCCTGTGTTCCCCTTTTAACTTCTTGCTCCTTCCAATCCAGAACTCAAATTCTTGGTTTACTCTCTCCCCAACTATACCCCCCTACCTATTTCATTTTCATATCATCTCATTTTCATTTTCATATCCCTCTCCTGTATCTTTTGTCTCCCATCTTTTCCTCAAGGAACCAGGAATTTCAAGCAATACTTTAAATCTTTTAAAGCTAAGCCTTTCCCTGGAGAATCCAACTGTTGTTTTCGTACACATTAGACTGAAACACATGTACTTATATCTTGCTCCTGAGAAAGTCACACAGATGAAGACTCAATTACAGGTTGCAGGGGGAAAAAAGTATCAAAAAATGACAGAACAGCCTTTACTTCAAATCTATACTAGACTATCAAGATTATCTTCTGAGATTACCAGAACCATGGGAACAGATTGCTACGCTCTGGAACCAATACTCATACCCACCAAGCTACCTGCAGAGAAAATCTGGCTCCATTCACTCCTGCAGCTAATCTCCAGTAATGCTCTCTTTTGTTTCAGTTTAGTGAAGCATGGAAGACTTAACAAATGATGGGCTGCGTTTTGATAGTGAGCCCATAGGGCAGGGTCCCTTGATAGTTCTGTGCTCTGTAAACTAGCTAGCATATTGCTGATGTTCAATAAATATCACATATTGTCAACTCTCAATTATTCAGTGTATAATGAGGAAAATGCCTAGACATGCACTGCCTCAGAGCTTAATCAAGAAGTTGTGTGATTCTGATGCCTATTATATAATAGATTGACATTTTTACTTAAATTGCTAGACTGTATACATTTGTATTAACAACACATCTTTAAATGAGTCCAAGTTATTTCCAGTGACAATATTAGAAATTATTAAAATTACTGAATATCAGTAACAGAGAATTTTTTAAGTAAGCCAGCCAGTACAGTATTCACAAATGTTATGGTGACAGCCTCAAATGATGACCGTCTAGCTAATGTTTTCTGTCCATTCAAGCCCCTTGATCTTTCCCCATGATCTTTCCTTTTTTGGAATTCTCTTCCTCCCCCAACTGGATCCGCCTTCATGGAAAATTCCAACTCACCTCACTGGGAAACTTTCCCTGAAAGTATCTTCTCCCTCACAAGAAACAACTGTTTGATATATCTTTGTAACTCTAATACTTGGAACAATGTATACTGAATGTGTTCAAAATAGATAGAGTCTAAAAAAATTCCTAGAACATAGAAATTATCCAGTAAATAGTTGTTGAATAAATGAATAATACCTGAAGGTTGAAACTGTAAATTCCCCATTGTCTGTCTTTGTATACAGGTCCATGGTAGATGTACAAATCAGCAAATTAGTGGGAAAGAGGGAGAAGGATGACCTGGACGATATGGGTGGCCTAGATCTCAAGATGACAATGAGCCTATATATATATATATATATATATATATATATATATATATAGGCTACCTGGTTTGAGCCCCCATTTTATATATATAAAATGGGGGCTCAAACCAGGTAGGATCATTCAACTTTCAAAGACTCTGAACTACCCACACCTAGTAAAAGAGAAAATTATCATGCAATTCGTTACACTACATTTCCAAACCACATTAAACCGAAGGCATTACAAGATGAGGTTTTTAAATCTGCAGCAGTCACTCTAAAAATGAATACAAATGCAGAATACATTCTTTACCATTTTAACTAATTTCTCCAGATGGATCTAGCTCCTACTTGTTAACGAGAGACTACATTTCCTGTTTGCCCCCAGCAAGGCTTTGTTTCATTCAAAAATTGAGAAAAAATAAAACAAAAGCTCTAGCTTCCAAAACAAAACAATATTCCACATAGAAATTCAAAAGTAGTATCTGCATTATACCAACTGGTATAATGTGGCATGGGCTGGGTTTTTTTTCCTGCTCTGATTGTGTGTTTTCTGCTACCGTAGCTTCCAAATTGCTGATTCAATCCTCTGCTTCTTCTAATCTGCTGTTAATTCCATCTAACATATTCTTTATTTCAGTTATTGTAGTCTTTATTTCTGACTGGTTCTTTTTTATGTTTTCTATCTCCAGTTTTGTATTTCTTATGTCTTTTTTGAACTTCTCCCTGAGATCATTGAGCATTTTTATAACCAATGATTGTAACTCTGCATCTGGTAGACTGCTTACCTCCAATTTGTTTAGTTCTTTTTCTGGAGTATTGTCCTATGTTTCATTTGAGACATGCTTCTTTCTCTTCATTTTGGCTATCTCCTGTGTTTGTTTCTATGTATTAGATCTGTTATATCTCCCTATCTTGGCAGAGTGGCATTATGTAGTAGGTGTTCTATATGGCCCAGTGGCACAGTCTCCCTTGTCACCTGAGCCAGGTGTTCCATGTATGTCCCTTGTGTTTCTTGTGTGTGATCTCCTGTTCTGGTTGAGCCTTGATTACTATTGACATGTCAGTGGGTCAGATTGACCTTAAGATTGACTGTCTGTGACAACTGGCCATGACTATAGCAGATAAGCTGTTGTGTGGGAGCTGACCCCATGGAGCAGGATTCACTTTAGCAGGGCTCTGGTACCTATTGAGTCCACCCTTTGAGTTTGTCATTTGTGCCAATAATTGGGTAGTGCTGTGTTGTGATCTGAAGCTAGCCACCAGTGTTGGTTCCAGGGCCTCTTTGGAAGGGCTTTGGTGCAGACCAAAGTCAGCCACTGCCTGTGTCAGCCAATCCCTGGTTGGAGCTGCAAACTTGCCTGCAGTTGGTAGCTGCCTTTACTGAGCTTGGAGGTACCTGGGAGTGGTTATGCTGTGATCCAAGGCCAGCTGTCAGTAGTGCCAGACTTGAGGCCACTTAGCAAGAGATACAGGGCATGCTGATGACAGTTGTTGCTTGTTTGGGGTTTGAGAGAGATTAGGAAAGTCCACAGCATGGACCCAGCCTGACAATTTGTGTGGATTAGGCCAGGAGGGGTCTCAGACTCACCAGGGTGGGGCGAGAGCAGTGTTAGCCTGGTTAATGGAGAATCGGACTTAGGGCTTACCCACATCTGCAGGCTGGGTGGGGGTAGGACTCAACAAAGGAACAATGGCTCCTGTTGATACACCAGTCCCTGAGAAAGCTGCCCCTACAGATAATTCAGTTCTTCCCTGACACTTTTTGAGCTGCTGTCCCTTTGCTGAAGCTTAGGGTGACTGTTTGTAAGTCTGTGCACAGGCCCTTTAAGAGCACTTCTGGATCTACAGCAACCCTGCTTCTCACCCGGACTGTGTCCCTGCTTATTTTCACAGCCAACAATTGTGAGGACTACTTATCCCAGCACTGGTGCTCTGGTCTGGGGAGCCCAATGTGATGCTGAGCCCCCTTACTCATCAGGGGGTACTTCTACAGCCAAGCTATCCCTCCTGATTCTTAACTGCCACCCATGGGTATGGAACCAGCCCATTCCACATTTCTACCCCTCCTCCCAGTCTCAATGTGGCTTCTATTTTATATTCTTAGTTATGAGAATCCTGCTCAGCTGATATCAGGTGGTTCTTAAGCGTGATTGTTCTATAATTTTATTGTAATTTTGAGATGGTCATGGGAGGAGGTGAGCATAGTGTTTACCTAGTCCACTATCTTGATCAGAAGTCCTCTGAGGAACGTTATTCAAAACCCAAAGCCCAACATGAAAACAAAACTATTACATTGTACTGCTTTTGGCAGCCAATAACATAAGGCTGCATACTGATAGAGCAGTGCAGGAAAATATATACTCAATTTAATGCAGTATGTTTTAATCTGAATAAGTTGATTCAATTAAGTTCAATAATGTTTATTGATGATTATTATATGACAGGCAGTCTCCTAGGCACTGAAGTCACACAAACAGGAGCAATTTGCAGTACCAGCCTTCAGGAAACATGTAATCTACTCAGGAACACTGAAATGTACACATGTAACAATAATACAAGGAGACATGGCCTCAGTATTAAAGGTATGCAGATGGAGAAAATAGCAGCTAAACCTGATTTGGGGGGGATCAGAGAAATCTTCATTCACAGGAAGGAAAACATTTTCTGGCCTGTAAAGGATCTTGTATTAAACTTATACCTCTCCTTTGAAACTTAGCTGTCCAGGCCATATGCACCTGTGGGCCAAACTGGGGTCCCAGTCACTTAATTTGTTTCATTTCACTGGCTTGTGCCTCTAAGCACAAGCAGACACTCTACTTCAGCTGCAAAGTTTCACCCTGTAATTTCTGAATGCTCTTTGGACAAGTTATGAAACCTCTCTGAGCCTAAATTTGCTCATCTGTAAAATGATAATAATATCTTCACCTTTGAATTGTCATTAGGATTAAATGAGAGCATATATATATATATATATATATATATATATATATATATATGTATATATGTATGTATATATGTATATATAATATATTTCATGAAAGAACTATTATTATTTTATACTTGTATTGTACATCTCATCAAAGATAAATGATTAATGACCCATTTTGTGAGAGAAGTAAAGTAAAAGAGATAGGGTGCAACCCTACTCCCATCCCTCCTCCAGACACACCTCACTTTAGGTCCAAAAGTTGAAGAATGATGGAGGGAAGAGGAGAAGAGAAGAAAATTAATTTCTCCATTGGTTCTGTGAGCTTCCAGTAACATGTATTTTTCCTTTGATTTTCTTGAGAGTTTTCTAGTCTATTACAAAACTGCCTGTTTATACCTCTCCACTGAATTAAAAACAAAGACAATGGCTGTTGCACCGACAAAATCTTATATAGATGGACACATAGAGTACACTGCCAAGGTTTTTCTGTGTTTATTTCCAGATATCTGTCTTCCCAAACCTTCCAACAGTAACTGGAGCCATAACTCCAGTTAGGTAGATCCAGATTTCTGAACACTCTCTACAATTCAAAGATAGACTGCAAGAAAGTTGACTTCTACCACTTTTATATCTCTATACGTACTTGTTGCAGATTACATAATCTTGATGAGACTGGCTAATATAACTGACACGTAGTTTGCTTTGAACAAATTGCATGATGATAAATTCATTCAGTTAACTCTTAATCATGCCACTGGAAAGGGTAATTGTTTGAAAAATCAAACTGAACAAAATTCTGGTTTTATATTATTTACTCTGTTGGAAACAAACACATTTTATTATGTAGTTTAACATTATGTTGTTTTTAATTCAAATTTGTATTTCGAGATATCTAGAATCACACACACACACACACTTATAAGAAATAACACAGAGAGATCCTTTGTGTTCTTCACTCAGTTTCCCGCAATGGTAACATTTTGTATAACTGTAGTGTAGTGCAGTATCACAACCAAGATCTTGATATTGATATACTCTTGAGATAATCTACTGATATTATGCAGATTTCCCCAGTTTTATATGTACTCATTTGTGTGTGTGAGTGTGCATGCACACAAGAGAGAGGGAAAGAGAGAGAGAGAGAGAGAGAGAGAGAGAGAGAGAGAGAGATGTGTATTTATTTCTACGCAATTTTATCACATGTTTATGTTCACATATCCACAATAGTCAAGGTACAGAACAGTTCTGTCACTACAAGGGTCCCTCATATTGACCTTTTGTAACCACACCCACCTCCCCTTCTATCCTTAATCCTTAGCAACTACCAAAATGTTCTTTATTTCTACAATTTTGTCATATCAAGAAGGTTATATAAATGGACTTACAACCATTTGAAATTGGCTTTTTTCATTCATTGTAATTCCCTTGAAATTCCTCCAAGTTATTATGTCTATCGATGATTTTTATTATACTATTATTACTGAGTAGTAATCCATGGTATCGATGTACTTCAATTTGTTTAATGTTCAGCTTTGAAAGACATCTGAGTTTTTTCTAGTTTTTGCATATTACTAATAAAGCTACTATGAAAAGAAATGAATGAACTAATCAGAAACAGTCTCAGAGACATAGAGGAAAAACTGAGGGTTGCTAGATGGGAGGGGAGGTGGGGATAAGGGGGAAGGTGAGGGGATTAGAAAGCACAATCAGTAACCACAAGATTGCCACAGGGATATGAAAGTCAATTTGAGGAATTAAATCAATAATGTTGTAAAGATTTGTAGGGTATCCGATGGACACTTGTCCCATTAGGGAGACCACCTCAGGGATGATGTAGATTCCTGATCACTGCACTGTACACCTGAAGCTGAAGGAAGCTGAACGATAATGAATATCAACTACAATTTTATATATATATATATATATATATATATATATATATATATATATATACACAAGATATATATACAAGAAGTGGAGTACAGCATTAGGAATAGAGACAGTGGAAATGTAATGGCTGTATGTGATGTCAGAGGGGTAGTAGATGGGGGTAGGGGGGTTATCACTGGGTGATGGATATAAATGATAAATGTCTATTACATTCTTTTGTACACCTGAAACTAATTTAAAGAAAACAAAAGAAGCCTTAAGCTATAACAGGGGAGGAGAAAGGATTAGATTTTTCCAGTCCTATAAAAGTCATCTGGAGAATATTTACATTAATTACATGCAATTTAATTATTTTAAGTGGCATCCTTAGACAAGCAAAAGGTGAACTGAAATTTTTTCAGCATATAGGAGAGCACACAATCTTGCTGAATTGTTTGACAGGCCTTGCCCAGAGCTTCCTTATAAGATGTTCTTAACTGCTTTAGCAGTTCAATCTACTGTCTTCATACATCTGACACACACACAAAAAAAACTTACTTATTTAATAGTTTGTCTTTTTAAAATGAGAACTGACTCTGGTGGTGAACACACAATGTGATATATAGATAATGTATTACAGAATTGTACACCTGAAATCTATGTGACTTTGCTAACAATTGTCACCCAAAAACACTTTAATAAAAAAATTATCATAAGGCATCACAACTATTCACTCATTTGTTTTCAATAAAAAAAGAGCTACTATGAACATTCTTGTACAGGTTTTTGTATGAATGTAAGTTTTCATTTCTCTGAGATAAATGCCCACTAGTGCAATTACTGACTTGTATGGTCATTGCATACTCAGATTTACAAGAAACTGACAAACTGTTTTCCAAAGTGACTGTATCATTTTATATTCCCACTAGAATGTCTGAGTTATACAGTTTTCTACCTTTTTTTTTCTTTTTTACATTGCATTAGTCTGGGTGAATGGCAAATTAATAAATAAATACATGGCTCATATAAGAACAGTCTGTAAAAAGTCAGTCCAAAAAGTCCAAAGGGTGAAAAGGCAGGAGCGATATAAAAAAGCAATCTCAAGCAACAGTTGCTCTCTGACTTGCCGCAGCTCCTAGGGCTTACAGGTATGCAGCAAGTACTTCATACTCCTGGAACGTATCCAGTATGCCCTAAAACTTTGCTCAATTGGAATTAAAATAAGTAAATATTTTATTTTCAAACAGGATCATGACCTACAAAATGCTTCAAGTGGCCCTGTGTTCAACATTGCTTATAGGTAAGAACCTATTTCTTTTTTATTTATCATGTCTTTTATAACTACTAGGTTGATAAATGACCCCTTTTGAATTTTTAAAGAAATGAACAAACATGCTTTATCCATAGACAAATTCTAAAGCACTGAGGAAACCAAACTATTGTGTCATGCCGCAATTTTGAACATGTTAGTGTTAATTGTATGTGTGATTATTTTATTTCTAATTATGTATTAACATATTAACATGTTATTGTTGCTAAGAAGTCTATTTCTTATAACTGCTGCCACGAAAGAAGTGCTCTGGTGTCCTCAAGCAAAGGAAAAAATTAAATGCCTTTTAGAAACTGTAATCTTTACATAGTACCATCATGTGGAGATGCCAAGAGAATATGAATTCATTAACCTTTAGGGCAAGTAATAGCTCAGAGAAGTGGTGTTTTAAAGACAGATCAAGCAAGACACCGAAGGCCAGAGATGATTTGCTACCAAACTGACCCAGTAATTCAGTGGCTTATATCTGAATTGAACTGAGTGATCATTTGTTTTTCTTGTAACCAAAACTGAAGATACTAACAAAGGTATAAATTATTTTCACAGTTAAATCTCTACAATTTATAAATACTTCTGATGAAGATGCTTCAGTCAGAATAAATTTCTGCTTTGATGATAAACTTGAGACCAATGAAAACAAATTATGTACTTTGCTTGAGGTACACACACACACACACACATATATATATAGATATATATATAAATATAGATATAGACATAGATATAGATATAGAGAGAGACTATTAATTTAGATATGTATGAGGATACGTATATATGTGTTTGTGTATGCAAAATTAGCTTTTTTTATTCCTAAACCTGTGAACAATTTTAATAAATTGTTTGAATCATCAATATTACACTTTGTATTTGGGACATGTTTAAATAAATTATTTAGAAATTCTTAGCCAAGTTATTTAAGCAATTATCATCACACCAAGTTACAGCCCATAGCGTCAGATGGAGAAAGTGAGGCTGGCTCAGTTCAAGTGCGTGCCTGAGGGGCACACTGCAAACTGCAGTCGCGGGCTGGTTATAATCCATCAGCATAAAGCTTTTCCTTGACTGTTGATCCATGCAATTGACTTTCGAGTGGGTGACAGTGAATGACTGCAAGACTAAAAGCACTACATCTGGTCCACATTTACCTTTGAACACTGCAGGATCAAAAAGATTTGGCAAAAGGAAAAAGTTCTGCAAAATGACTTTTTTGAACTTTCTTCAGAAACAAGTTGGAATTAACTTCAATTCCAGCTGAACTACAAATATGTCTACCCATAAAGACAACTGGTTTGTCTTGACTTCAATAAACAAACAAACAAATAAATAAATAAATAAAATCATGTAATTGAAGTTCACGAAATAAGTTGAGATCAGAACGTAAGGACAGAGGACCACTGACATTGCTGGGCTAGCCTTAATGTCAGGAAAGAAGCTTTTATTGCTTGTGGGCTGAGGAAACTGAAGTCTTTAGAACCCAATTCATTCATGACATTAATAACTAGCTTAACGGGCATTTCCTAAATCATATAGCTCTAAAATACGAAATAATAGCTTGAATCAACTTGCCTCGCTTCTCTTCCCTCCTTTTTTGTATAAGAAAGTAGCCTATTTATCAGCACCTCACTGGAGCCCTTCTGCTTATCATAAGAAAACAACCGTTTTTAGAAGTTTGTTTGTTTTTATTTTTAAAAAGTTTTCTCCATTACAGATTAGTTGTCTAACAAATTACTTTTGTCTAGAACTTAATTTGAAGTAAATAGGGAAAAGATCTCATTATCCATTGTCCTAATGGGAATGCTGAAGCCAAAAATGATGAAGAGCCTTACTCAAGTAATTAAATTTATGAGCAGAGTCCCAAATTATTTTATTGATTTTTCTCAAAATAGCAACTTATACACATTAGGGATGGTTCTCTGGTCAGAGAATTAGAAGTCTGTGTCATGATTTGATTACAAAACAAAAGGGAACAAAACCACTCTCTCTTTAGATTTAGGTCAAGAATTACTTTCTCCTGTAGTAAAACAGCAAATATTACTACTACTATTTTAAGTCTTTATCATGTCTCAGGAGCTTTCCATACATTACCTTAGTTTAACTCTCAAAATCACTCTAAATACAGGTATTATGTTTCCTATTATGCAAAGAGGAAACTGAGGCCTAGAGAAGTTAAATGACCAAACTACACAGTTAATCAATGGTGAATGCCAGTTCACATCCAAATTCTGCATCCAGGTCTTCTTTCTAGTACACAAAAAAACTGTCCCCTCTGGCAAAGCAATGTTAGGCGTGAGATATGCAGATATGGGAAAGGCAAAAGAGCACAGAACAAGATTTCTTGAAAAAGTCGTAGAGCAAATATTGTAGCCATTGGTTCCACAAGAAAAGGTCAGGGGTTAGCAAGCTACGTGACTTTATCTGAGGAAATAGAGCCAAACCAGGATATAAAGAAAAACTTTCTATGACAGTTCCTACTTGTGCTTGAGGGTAAAAAGAAGTTCTAAACTCAACATGTTCCACCTCAATCAAACAGCCCCATTTCACATAAAGGGGAAATATGAAAAAATACACATATTGGAAAGTGTTTCACTAAGTAAACTAATTCTTTGAGTTGACCCATATGTAAAACAATTTGGAAGTTCAGGCCCTTATTGTTGCCCTGTGATCAGAAATATCTATAATGTGCAAGTATGTCTCCTGGTTTTAGACAGGGGAAAATGAAACTGCCTTTGGCCTATTTTTCTAGCATAGTTCCAGCTCTTGTCTTTTGCCCCAAGTAATAATTAAGGCCAATTTGTCTTGAAGTTTTTTGTTTGTTTGGTTTGGTTTGGTTTGGTTTGGTTTGGTTTGGTTTGGTTTGGTTTGGTTTGGTTTGGTTTGGTTTGATTGACAAGAGCTGTGAAGCTCACATTTTCCATCCCATGACCTTGTCAGCACCTGCAATCCCCCAATCCCCTCCCTTTTTGCCTCCTCCACTGTAGAAGGTCTGGTCCTTCTCAGTCAGGCCTGTAGCCCTGCAATTTTTTGGAAAGTCTATATTCCCTGATATACTTTTGGTTTCTTTTATAAGATTTTGTTCTTAATTTTACCTACTCACTTTGGCTTCAGGTTGTTTGATGCTCCGAAGAAAGTGGGTAGTGAGAAAATAACTTTGCTGGACACACACACACACAAAAATGTCTTTGCCTGTGACTAGATTCATTGAGCATACTGGATGTTGTAGAAAAACTATTTTCCTACTCACATGGCATCATTTGTCATGGCATTAGATTTGGGAATCCCATCAGCACACATAGGCAGTGACCCAGAAGTTTTCACTATTAAATCTCATAAAATGCTGTCTTTCATGAGCTACAAATTTCTCGGCATACATGATTAAAATCTAATAAGACATCTGCCAGCTCCAAAAACATCCCAGGGAAGTTCATGGCCACACTGTGAGCGTGAATGTGGATGTGTGTTTGTGTACTGAGAGCAGGTTAAAACAGATTGAGGTTGAACTCAAGTGATACCGGTTTCTGTTTACATTTCAAAGTACTCAACACATCAGCAATTGTATCATCAATAAAGGCGAAGTTCCTGAGTTAAAAGTTCAGTTACGAAAGCATTTTATTAACAGACAGTTGAATATGATGATGGGAACTTGGGAGCTGATCCCACAGTTTGGTGTGTCTTTCTGTTTCCCCAGTTCATATCTATCAACCCTCTTTGCATTCGTTTTACTTCCTCTATTTATCTTGTTTCTTCTCTCCATGACTTCTCACCTTTTGCAACCTCCCTTCTTTTTTCTCTCCTTCCTTTGATTTCTTTTCTTGATTTGCCACTTCTTTTTTCTCTCACAACCCAAATTTCTTATCTCACTAATTTTTATCTGAATTACAGCAAAGTGAAAGAATCCATTGTATTAATCCATTCTATCGTTTACCATGAATTTTTTGGTCACTGACTAAAGTTTAGAGTGAAAAGAAAAGAAAAAAAATAACTATTTCATTATTTGTGGAGAAAACTATTTGTTTAAAACAAAGAATAAAATATTCAAGTCTAAAACAATACAAACCTAAACTTGAGTATTTTGGTCTCACAAAACTATAAAATTTCTCCTGTATTTAGAGAGATCTTTAAAAATGCTACCATACTGTGAAGATGTTTGTATATCCTTTTCTCCTGATCCTCTTTTGTACTTAATTCCAAGAAGCCATTTATATTTTATTTTAGTACTTAATTCATGTACCACACATAATTGCCTGGGCACTTATTTCATATCTTTTTAAAGACATAGTAATTTGAGGCCAGACACTGAGACTCAGTCCAATAAAAATAGTAAATAATAAATGTTATTCTCTAATTGATTATATTGAGTACTAAGTGCTTTCTTTCAGTTTCCCATACCTAAGTATTTCTGAACTTGTGGCAGGATTATAGTTATCATTCTCCCTCTCCAGTAGCAGGTATCAGGTGACACTCCAACTCTTGGTATCATCTAGCCCCTAAATGAAAGAGCTACTGTAAGCCTAGCCTGTGAACCTGGCAGGTATTTTGTGTCTTCCATCCTCCCTTAATGCCACCACGTTTATTATAGAGATTTTAAAGGTTACATGAGGGAAGAAATTAATAGTCGTGGCTGTTCAGGGATGACAAGCTCCTGCAGGTAGGAGTACCCTGATCTGTGCTCTATTTTTTTTTCTTTGTTTCTTAGTGAGACTCTAAGACAAGAGAACTGTTGGGTTCTCTGAGCCACCTTCCAACACACAGCACTCCCATTCTTTGTCCCAGTTTTGATCAAATTGAGAAATAAACCAAAGATGATTGTGGAAGGCAATCCATTTTCTTTATTATGGAGAAAGGCTAACTTGGAAGATAGAGTGCGGTGTAAGTACATAAAGAACCTGATGCCTGGACCCCAGAATTTGGCAAATTTCATATCTAATTGCAGGTTGTGGACCCAGAACAGAAACTGTACTCTTTAAGGACAGCTCACTCTCCAGAGGAAAAAGAAAGAGTGAGCTGAACAAGCCAAGTTATGCCACTTGGATTTACCAATTAAATGGGGCACTGCCCCTTTCAAGAATCAGAGTATACAAAGGGAAAAAGAGAGGCCTGGGATTACTCCAAATGAGCTCCCTCTGCATGGAAGGAAACAGGAAGCTGCCATCAGACTCTCCCCTTTCATTAGTAACATAAGTTTTACATTAGGCTTTGTGGTCTTTCTAGTGTGTAGGTTCCTACCACAAGCATCATTTTCATGGTTATGTGCATAGTATATAGACTATTCAGTCATTTATCCACTATCAAATTTAAAGCCTCTTTTCAACCTTCCGTGGGTGATGGCAATATAGGGAATCTTTCCACTTCTAATTATATAGCTTCTATTACTCCCATACCGCTCATCAGCCTATGATGGGCACTCATCTCTTTGTGAATACTGTGAATACATCTTTATTGTTTTGCTTCAATTATTGTTGAGGTCTATTTTGACTTCTCTTTCACTTATTTCTGCCCATTTCAATGTTGAATTTCTCAGCACATAAATTCCTTATCAGTTGTAGTTGTGCCCACTTAGTATATTCTATATGCTTCTGATGACATAATACCATGAAGACAAAGAAATTTTCAGTTAATGATTTATTTTTGTATGAATACATCCCAGTTAAAAATGTTAGAGCCAGAAGAGACTTTAGATATCATATAACGAAGCCTCATTTCATAGAACAGAATATGGAGGTACAGGAATAAGAAATGGTTTGTTAAGAAATGAAGAATGGGGCCGGCCCGGTGGCTCAGGCGGTTAGAGCTCCGTGCTCCTAACTCCGAAGGCTGCCGGTTTGATTCCCACATGGGCCAGTGGGCTCTCAACCACAAGGTTGCCAGTTCAACTCCTCGAGTCCCGCAAGGGATGGTGGGCTCTGCCCCCTGCAACTAAGGTTGAACACGGCACCTTGAGCTGAGCTGCCGCTGAGCTCCTGGATGGCTCAGTTGGTTGGAGCGCATCCTCTCAACCACAAGGTTGCCGGTTCGACTCCCGCAAGGGATGGTGGGCTGTGCCCCCTACAACTAGCAACGGCAACTGGACCTGGAGCTGAGCTGTGCCCTCCACAACTAAGACTGAAAGAACAACAACTTGAAGCTGAACAGAACCCTCCACAACTGAGATTGAAAGGACAACAACTTGACTTGGAAAAAAAGAAGAAAAAAGAAAACAACAAGTTGGAGCTGAGCTGTGCCTTCCACAAGATTGAAAACAACAATGGCTTGACATCCTGGAAAAACATACTGTTCCCTAATATTCCCCAATAAAAAAAAATAAAAAGAAAAAGAAATGAAGAATGAAATAGCCAGCTTAGATAATTGAGCTGACCAGATGGAAGAAAGAATTAGTGATATTGAAGACAGAAATCTGGAAATGACACAGACAGATTAAAAGAGAGACTTGAGAGTTCAGAGAAATGAAAGAGCTCTACGAGAACTTTCTGACCCCATCAGAAAGAGCAACATAAGAATAATGGGTATACTAGAAGGAGAAGAGAGGAAGAAGGAAAGAGAGAGTCTATTCAAACAAATAGTCAATGAGAAGTTCCCAAACCTATGGAAAGAACTGGATCCTCGAATCCAAGAAGCAAACAGAATACCTAATTACCTCAGTCCAAACAGGCCTTCTCAAAGGCACATTGTATTGAAACTATCAAAAATTAATGACAAAGAAAGAATTCTGAAGGCAGCCAGAAAGAAAAGCAGTAACCTATAAGGGAAAGCCCATTAGACTGTCATCAGATTTTTCAGCAGAAACCCTACAAGCCAGGAGGGAATGGAATCAAATATTCAAAATATTGAAAGAGAGAAATTATCAGCCAAGAATAATATATCCAGCAAAGATATCCTTTAGATATGAAGGAGGAATAGGGACCTTTCCAGACATACAAAAGCTGAGGGAATTTTCTAACACATGACCTGCATTACAGGAAATACAGAAGGAGGCTATTTGACCTGAAACAAAAAATCAAAAGAATACAAAACCATGAGTAGTATTACGAAGAGACAGACAGACGCAGGAAATGGCAGCCCCTACACAAACTAGGGCACTATACACTTAAACATAACATAAAAGGTGGAGAAGATAAAAACATTTAAAAAGCAAAAAGGAAAAAGACAACTTGCTACTACAACTCAGAAATCAACTCACAGCATAAGTAGGGATAACTTGTGACAACAAAAACATAAAAGGGAAGAGAGCAAAGGTCTGAATTTGCAAAGGGGAATGGAGATAAGAACCATGCTGAAGAAGAAGGACTACTCTATATATGAAACTTTCTTGTACATAAACTTAATGGTAACCACTCAAAAAAAAATCCAGAACTGAGATTTATAACATACAAAAAGAAGAAACAGAGGAAAAACTCATAGAATACCACCACACTAAAATAAAAGAGAATAACAGAAAGGGAAAGAAACAATGGTCACACCAAAATACCAGAAAACAAAAGACAAAATGGAAATGGGAAATCCTCATATATCAATAATCATCCTAAAAGTAAACAGTCTGAATTTACCAATAAAAAGGCACAGAGTACCAGATTGGGCCAAAAACAAAACCCAGTCATTGCTGCCTCCACTAGACACATCTCAGCTAGAAGGACATATACAGACTCAAAGTGAAAGGGTGGAAATCAATACTCCAAGTAAAAGGCATCCAGAGAAAAGTGGGTGTAGCCATGCTTATATCAGATGAAACAGACTTCAGGATTAAAAATGGTAACAAGAGACAAAAATGGACATTTCATAATGATAAAGAGGACAATAAGACAAGAAGACATAACACTTGTCAATATATATGCCCCTAATCAGGGAGCACCAAATTATACAAAGCAACTACCAACAGAAATAAAGGAAAAAAACTGACAACAACACAGTTATGTCAGGGGACCAAAATACATCACTGACAGCTATGAATAGTCATCCAAACAGAAAATAAGTAGGAAAATACCAGCCCCAAATGACACATTAAATCAAATGAACCTAATGGATATTTATAGAGTACTTCATCCTAGAACACCAGACTATACATTCTTTTCTAGTATACACAGAACATTCTCAGGGATAGACCATATGTAGGGACATGTAAATTTAAGAAGACTGAAATCATACCAAGCATATTCTCCGATCGCAAGGTTATAAAATTGGATATCAACTGAAAAAAGAAGGCAGGAAAAACCAGAAATATGTTGAGATTAAACAACGTTTTTAAAGAACGACTGGGTCAAAGAAGAAATAAAAGGAGAAATAAAAAAATACATAGAACTAAATGAGAATGAAAATACATCCTATCAAAATTATTGGGATGCAGTGAAAGCAGTAATAAGAAGGAAAATTACATAATTATAGGCCTACCTCAAGAAAGAAGAAAACCCCAGATAAATAACCTAACATTATACCTTAAAGAACTTGCAAAAGAAGAACAAATGAAACTCAAAGTCAGCAGAAGGAAGGAAATAATAAAAATCAGAGCAGAAGTAATGAAATAGAGAACAAAAAGAGAATTTAAAAAAATAATGCAATAAAGAGCTTTTTTGAAAAGATTAATAAAATTGACAAATCCTTGGTGAGACTTGCTAAGATCAAAAGGGAAACAACACTAATAAACAAAATTAGAAATGAAAGAGAAGTTACCATGGATATTACAGAAATACAAAGGATCATCCAAGAATACCATATGCCACCAAATTTAATAATGTAGAAGAAATGGACAAGTTCTTAGAAACATAAAGCCTTCATAAACTGAATCACGAAGAACTGGAATATCTAAATAGACCAATCAGCAGTAAGAAAATTGAATCAGTCATCCAAAACCTTCCTAAAAGCAAAAGTCCAGGACCAGATGCCTTCACTAGTGAATTCTACCAAACATTCAAAGAGGATCTAAATACCATTCAAATTTTTCCAAAAAATTGAAGAATAGGCAATATTTCCTAATTCATTTTATGAGGCCAACATTACCCTGATACCAAAACCTGGTAAGGAGAATACAAAAAAAGAAAATTACAGAACAATATCTCTGATGAGCACAGATGCAAAAATCCTAAACAAAATTCTAGCAAATCAAATACAACAATGCATTAAAAAGATTATACATCACGACCAAGTGGGGCTCATCCCAGGGGCACAAGGATGGGTCAACATAAACAAATTGATCAATATGATACACCACATAAACAAAATAAAGGATAAAAATCATATGATTATATCAATAGATGCAGTAAAAGCATTTGTGATCCATTTGTGATTAAAACACTTAATAAAATGGGTATAGAAGGAAAATACCTCAACATAATAAAGGCCATATATAACAAACCCTCAGCTAATATCATAATTAACAGTGAAAAACTGAAGCCTACATTCAGGAACTAGACAGGGTTGTCCCCTATCACCACTATTATTCAACATAGTAGTGGAAGTTCTAGCCAGAGCAATCAGGCAAGAGAAAGAAATAAAAGGCATCCAAATTGGGAATGAAGGAAGTTAAATTGTCACTTTTTGCAGCTGACATGATGCTGTATATAAAAAAGCCTAAAGACTCCACCGAAAAGCTATTAGAAACAGTAAATGAATATAGTAAAGTTGCCGGCTATAAAATCAATGTACAAAAATTCATTGCATGGGCCGGCCGTGTGTCTCAGGCGGTTGGAGATCCATGCTCCTAACTCCGAAGGCTGCTGGTTCAATTCCCAAATGGGGCAGTGAGCTCTCAACCACAAGGTTGCCGGTTCGACTCCCGCAAGGGATGGTGGGCTGCACCCCTTGCAAATAGCAATGGCAACTGGACCTGGAGCTGAGCTGCACCCTCCACAACTAAGACTGAAAGGACAACAACTTGACTTGGAAAAAAGTCCTGGAAGTACACACTGTTCCCCAATAAAGTCCTGTTCCCCTTCCCAAATAAAATCTAAAAAAACAAAAAAAAGAGGTACATTCTGGAATGCAGGAACCATATTTAAAAAAAAAAAAAAAATCCATTGCATACCACTGAACTCACAATGGTTTAAATGGTAAATTTTATGATATGTGTATTCTACCACACATATAAAAACGGAAAATATATATATATATATATATTTCATTCCTATATGCTAACAATGGAATTTCAGAAAAAGAAATTTAAAAAACACAATCTCTTTTGCAATTGCAACAAAAAGAATAAAATACCTAGGTATAAACTTAAGAGAGGATCTGAAGAACATCTACACTGAAAACTAAGACATTTTTAAAAGAGATTGAAGAAGACACAAAGAAATGGAAAGATATTCTGTGTTCATGGATTGGAAGCATCAACATAGGTAAAATGGCCATATTACCCAAAGCAATATACAGAGTTAATGCAATCCCCATCGAAATCCCAATGGCATTTTCTTAAAGAAATAGAATTTAAAAATATCAGATTTGTATGGAACAACAAAAAATGCTAAATAGCCAAAGCAATCCTAAGGAAAAAAGAGTAAGGCTCGAGGTATCATACTCCCTGACTTCAGCTTGTACTACAGGGCAACAATAATCAAAACAGTATCTTACTGACAGAAAACAAGACACAGACCAGTGGAATAGAACTGAGAACCCAGAAATAAACCCACATAAATATAGACAGATAATTTTCAACAAAGAAGCCAAAAACATACAATTAAGAAAAGACAGCCTCTTCAATAAATGGTGTTGGAAAAATTGGAAAGCCATGTGTAAAAGAATGAAACTAGACTGCTATCTGTCACCATGTACAAAAATTAACTCAAAATGGATCAAAAACCTAAACATAAGACCTGAAACAATAAACTGCATAGAAGAAAGAGCATAAGTACTAAACTTATGGACCTTGGGTTCAAAGAGCATTTTATGAATTTGACCTCAAAGGCAGGGGATATAAAAGCTAAAATGAATAAATGGGACTATATCAAACTAAAAAGCTTTTGCACAGCAAAAGAAACCGTCGTCAAAATAAAGAGGAAAGCAACTGAATCGGAGAAGACATTTAAAAACACCTCCAATAATGGGCTAATATCCAAAATATATAAGGAACGCATACAACTCCACAAAAAAAAAAAAAAAAGACAAAACAATTGAATTAAAAAATGGGCAGAGGACTTGAACAGACACTTCTCCCAAGAAAACATACAAACGGTCAACAGATATATGAAAAGATGTTCAACTTCACTAGCTATTAGGGAAATGCAAATCAAAACCACAATGAGATATCACCTCACTTCTGTTAGAATGGCCATCATCAACAAGGCAAATAACAAGTGTTGGAGAGGCTGTGGAGAAAAAAGACCCTCATACATTATTGGGGCAATGTATACTGGTACAGCTGCTATGGAAAACAGTATGGAGGTTCCTCAAAAAATTAAGAATACAATTACCATACGACCCAGCAATCCCTCTTCTGGGTATCTTCCCCCAAAATCTGAAAACATCTATCCCTAAAGATATATGTACTCCGATGTTCACTGCAGCATTATTTACAGTGGCCAAGACATGGAAATAACCTAAGTGTCCCTCGATAGATGATTGGATAAAGAAGATCTGGTATATATACACAGAATACTACTCTGCCATAAGAAAAGATGAAATAGTGCCATTTGCGACAAAACGGATGGAACTTGATATTACTATGCTGAGTGAAATAAATCAGACAGAAACATTCAAGAACCACAATTTCACTCATATATGGGATACAAAACTGAAAGCAACAAAGGAACAAGACAAAGAAATAAAAACTCATAGACACAGACAACAGTTTAGTGGTTACCAGAGGATAAGGGAGTAGAAGGTGGTAGATGAGGGTAAAAAAGATCAAATATATGGTGATGGAAAGAAAACTGACTCTGGGTGGTGAGCACACAATGTGATATATAGATGATGTATTACAGAATTGTACACTTGAAACCTATGTAATTGTACTAACTATTGTCACCCCACTATTTTTTTTTTTTTAAGTGGCTTGGTGACTAACTAGTCACTGCCTGAGCCAGGATAAAATTTTGGATCTCTGATCCATCTTGGCTTGTGTAAATAGAGGTGTGATCTTGAATATCCCCATACTCTGAAGTGTCTGCCTTATTTCTATTGTATAGAATTTTCTGCAGAGAATACCCTAGAAAGATTTAGATAGCAGAACTAAGCTTGACAGTTCTTATTAAAATTGACTATAATGCAAAATGAAAGGAAGAAGGTTATGCAGGGAGTTGGAAATAAAGAGAAAAATCTTTTTAAAGCTTATGATTATAAAGTTTTTATCTTTATAATCATTATCTGGCTAATATTGCCCACATTAAAAACAAACAAACAAATAAAAACCCTGCCATTTAAAAGTCAACAAAGTAGTAAAAGTCAGGGTTCAGTTTTCAAGCCCCAACTGTATTATATATTATATAAACGTACAAACACAAAACTGTGATCTTGCTCTCACTAACTTTCAAGGTTGATCAGACAGAATGAAAAAGGGAGGAGAAATTTCTGAAGCAGAGAGGATAATAGCATGCCCTCCTACATTACTTACATTTTTATTTCCAGCCCTGCCATTGACTTACTATGTGACCTTGAGTAAGTCATTTCATCTCCATGTGTCAATTTTCTCATTTGTAAAGCAGGACAATAAATACTACTTTCTGTCTCTCTCCTGGGTTATGTTATTATCACCATCAATTAATATTTATTGGATGCCTGTTGGGCGCATAATGCTGAGGTAAGAGCTTTGTTCTGGGGGGTGGGAGTCGGAGCTGGAGGAGATTGTATCAGTGAAACATTTTCCATGAGCAAAAAAAAAAAAAAAAAATAGAAGATTTACAAAAGACAGAATTATTAGAGTTTAAAATAGTTAGGGCTTATATTTTAAAGCATGCTTCTTGGCCACGATTTATGTAATAACAGTTTTTTCATAGTGATTGTACAATGCGCCAGGATAATGATGGTGCAGAATACTGGTTTTACTTTTGGATGATTTCAAGTAGCACTATCTTAAGAATTACTATCCTTGCTTTATCCAGCTGTAAATTATATTCCAAGCATAATTTATTTAGAAATATTCATTCGATATTGATGTCATTGGATCTACTTTATCTAGTAATTTCCCTTTAAAAAAAAATAAAATAAAAAACAAAAAAGCGTGTTTTTTTAAAACAGAATAAATACACATTAAATATGGAACACTGTATAACACCTTTTCTTCCAAGGGAATGAGGAGAAATCTGAAAAGCCACCTATTAAAACATTTCAGCTAGAACCAACACTTTAGTGCTGGTCCGTCCACACTAGTCAGCCCAAATGAATGAAAGTTCCCTATTTCCTCCAAATCCATCCTGTCTTCCAATCCCATCCCTCTGCCACGCATCTGATTCAGTTCCTTCTTATCTCTCATATGGACTATTCAAAGAGCCTCTGACCTTGTTTCTCTCCCTCAATTCTCTTCCTTTTACCATCTACCCTCCACACCACTGCCAAAGAAGTTTTCAAAAGAAAATCTGTGAATGGATAAACAAAATGTTGGCATATACATGCAAAACATTATTCAGCCTTAAAAAGGAATGAAATGCACCATATGCTACAACATTCATAAACCTTGAAGATATTATACTAAGTGAAATAATTTAGACAACAATGGTCAAATTATTACATGATTCCTCCTATATAAGGTACCTAGAATAAGGAAATTCATAGGGACAGATAATAAATGGTGGTTACCAGGGGCTGGGGAGAGGATAAAGGGAGTTATTATTTAAAGAGTGCAGAATTTCTATCTGAGACAATGAAAAAGTTCTGGAGATAGTGGTGATGGCTGCACCGTATTGTGAATGTACTTGATGCCATAGAATTGAACACTTAAAAATGGTTATGGCTAAAATGGTAAGTTTTATGTTATATATATTTTATCACAATAAAACAAAAAATTTCAAAGTACATCCTGTCATTTTCTGGTTCAGAAATGATAATTATTTACAGAATAAAGTCCAAACTCCTTGGTAAGACAGTAATAATCTTTCAACATCAAGCTCCAGCTCGTCTTTCCAGTATTATCTTTGACACATCTATACCACAATGGTACTTTTGGCAAAGTGAGGGTCACTGAACCTGAGTCTTACCTTGCACTGTTTCTGGGCTTTCCAGTCTCCTTCACCTTGGAATACAGGCTCTTTGCTGCCGCTCCCTTCCTCCTCACTGTGGAAACCTTACATATACTTTGATGCTCAGCTCAAAACCAATTTCTCTGTGAGGCGTCCGTGCCAATATCATAATTTATGACTCTCCTTTTGGATGGTCTAGTCACAATATGTCTTCTTATAATTATTTATGAACTCCTATGTGAGTTCCTTAGTGACAAGGGTTATTTTTTTTTCAATTGAAGTTTATTGGGGTGACAATTGTTAGTAAAGTTACATAGATTTCAGGTGTACAATTCTGTATCACATCATCTATAAATCACATTGTGTGTTCACCACCCAGAGTCAGTTTTGCTTCCATCACCATATATTTGATCCCCCTTACCCTCATCTCCCAACCCCCACCCCCCTTACCCTCTTAACCACTAAACTATTGTCTGTGTCTATG
This sequence comes from Rhinolophus sinicus, assembly GCF_057876585.1. Taxonomy (NCBI): domain Eukaryota; kingdom Metazoa; phylum Chordata; class Mammalia; order Chiroptera; family Rhinolophidae; genus Rhinolophus; species Rhinolophus sinicus. The sequence goes on along the minus strand of NC_142517.1, from coordinate 72,819,550 downwards.
AGTTTTTGTTTCTCATTTGTTTGTCTTGTTCTTTTGTTGTTTTTGGTTTGTATACCACATATCAGTGAAATCATATGCTTCTCTGCTTTTTCTGTCTGACTTATTTCACTTAGCATTATAATCTCAAGATCCATCCATGTTGTCACAAATGGTCCTATTTCATCTTTTCTTACCACCAAATAGTATTCCATTGTGTATATATACCACAACTTCTTTATCCATTCATCTATCGAAGGACATTTTGGTTGTTTCCATGTCTTGGCCACCGTAAACAAAGCTGCAATGAACATTGGAGCACATGTGTCTTTATGGATAAATGTTTTCAGATTTTTTGGGTAGATACCCAGGAGACAGGTTGCTGGGTCATATGGAATTCTATTTGTAATTTTTTGAGGAACCTCCACACTGCCTTCCATAGCGGCTGCACCAATCTGCATTCCCACCAGCAGTGTATGAGGGTTCCTTTTTCTCCACAGCCTCTCCAACACTTGTTACTATTTGTCTTGTTGATGATAGCCATTCTAACTGGAGTGAGGTGATATCTCATTGTGATTTTTATTTGCATTTCTGTGATGATTAGTGATGTTGAGCATTTTTTCATATGTCCGTTTGCCATTTGTATGTCCTCTTTGGAGAAATGTCTCTTCAGGTCGTCTGCCCATTTTTCAATTGGGTTGTTTGTTTTTTTGTTGTTGAGTTTCATGAGTTCCTTGTATATTTTGGATATTAGTCCCTTATCAGAGGCACTGTTTGCAAAAATCCTCTCCCATTCAGTTGGTTGTCTCTTTATTTTGTCAATGGTTTCTTTTGCAGTGCAGAAGCTTTTAAGTTTGATATAGTCCCATTCATTTATTTTAGCTTTTACTTGACAAGGGTTATTTTTGTTTGCTGTTTATTTTTCCATGCAATGGTGATTATCAGAGCAGGGACTAGGGTGAGGGAAGTGGAGGTCTTAGGGCACAAAATTTGTGTAAGCCTGAGAGTGAGTTCCTTCTTACATTGTATGCCCTACTGACCTCACTTGCGTCATCCTATTCTCAAGTCTGGTGAGTAGCAGTTTCCTTGATATTAGTAAGTGTTTTTAATACATTGTACTCGTTGTCTACTATGGCATAATTAATTTCCCCAAATCTTAACAGCTTAAAACAATAAACAGGTATTATTTCACAGTTTCTGAGGATCAAGAATTTGGGAGTAGCATAGGTCGATGATTCTGACTTAGGATCTGTCATGAGGTTGCAGTTAAAGATGTTAGTGGGGCTGTGGTATCTGAAGACCTGACTGGAGAGTAAGCATCAGGTTCCCAGGGATCTCACTTACATGATTGTTGGTAGAAGGTTTTAGTTCCTTGACATGTGGACCTCTCCCTCAGCGCTGCTTGAGTGTCCTTCCCTTGGAGCAATTGACCCAAAAGAGGGGCAAAGCAGAAGGCATAATATACTTTATGTCCTAGTAACAGCAATCATACACTGTCATATGCATGGTATCCTTGGTTACACAGGTCATCGCTACTCAGTGAGAGAAGAGGCCACAAAGGATATAAATATCAGAAGGCAATGAGTGTTCTTTAGAGACAATCTTAGAGAATGGCTTCCACAGCCATTCTGGTTTGATTGTATTGAATTAGATTCCATAGCAGCAGGCCAGTATAACTTCTGGCATCTGTTACTAATATGTTCTGAAGTGGACATTTGTCTTTTATTTTTAAATCATTGAATAAATACAATTGCTAACTTTTTTTAAATGGAGACTATGTCTGAGTCATTTTTCAATCCTCGATTAGTAGTACAATGTTTTGAACCCAGAAGTGTCCTGATTGATGTACAATATCCAGGGAGGCTGTTCATTCTCAATAGGTACTCATTTAGAACTAGAGCTTACTGGATTGACAAATTAAACTGAACTAATGAGCTAATAACTACAACTCTGCTTAGAGCTCAAGGCCAAGCTTAGAAAAGCATGCGATCCTAGGCAATGTGTAAGTAATGACTGTTTCCTTTTTTTCTATAAATGCATAAGACTTTTGTTGTGGTGGTTGTTGTTGCTGTTATCTGACCCCAAGTATTCCTGTCTAATATAGTGCACTGGCTCTGAAGGGAGAATTCTATCTCTCCCTCCTACTAGCTGTGTGGCCTTGAACATATTTTTTAACTTTTCTGTGACTTAGTTTCCATGTCTGCAAAAGTAAAATGATTGACTGTGCTACTTCTTATGTTTTTTTGCATTAAATAAGGTAATTCAGGTAATGTATTTAGTACCATGCTCAATAAATATTAACTAATATTGTTAATATTTGTTTTCAGACATTGGTCTTATAGATTCCTTATGACTTTTGCTCTCATCATTCCTCCATCTTAAAATTAAAAGTCTTGCCCCTTCTCCTATCAGGCTAATTTAATCTTTTCTTCAAGGAATAGGTTAAGCAATTGTCCTTACCATGAACATGTTTGCTTGTGCCCCAGTGCTCAATAACACCATCTTCTGCAAAATGCCCTGAGCACAATCAAATCCCGTGTTGACTTGTTTTGTTTCATATGCTGGACCCTTCATCCCCTTTAGAGGAGAGGTTTCATATTTCAGAGCTCATTGTGACCCTGGTCCATACAGAGTATTGGTCAACAGGGGCCTGTTAATGCTGAAGCTGTAGAGTGCCTAACATAACGTTACTTGTAGTAGATTTGTAATAAATGCTTCTTTATCACAAGCAATAACAGATCATATTATTATCACATATAGGTCAGGAATGTGTTTTCCTTTATATTGATTCAAGTTATAACTCCGGACATAATTATTAGGAATGAAAACACATTATAGACTGTTATAATTTTAAGATCCTAAAGAAGTCTGGACTTCTTAAAACCAATTTTTTTTTCCTTAATCCTTGAGTGAAATGGAGATAGAAAATGCAAGCCTGTTGATTTAATGATGTCTCTAGCAATACTAATGATTTTAACTACAGTGCCAGATTTGGGGGCAGTCTCTACTTCAAACTGAAAGATATATTCTATTTCAGAAAGCTAAGAAAACAAGAATAATATTGTTGACTGCCATGTTTGAGCTAGATGGTTTATATCCATTAATTTAGCCAGTCCTTACAGTAATGCAATGTTATTTTGTTACTGTGTTGTTGTTGTTATTATTATACCTCTTTACATAGAAGGAAATAGAGCTCAGAGAAATTAAGCAACTTGCAAAAAAAAGTGACAGAGCTGGAATTTGAATCCAGGTCTGTGGGCTCCCATGCATGTACAGAAGCTCTGAAAATCTTTTCCACCCACCACACAGCACTGGCTTTCATGCTGTATACAACATACAGTGCACATAGGGTGGTAACACTACGATGGTGGCAAAGGGCTAAGGAATAGCCACCTCCCTCAAGCCAGGGTTTCCTTCTCATGCATCCATCCTTCTAAAGACCACAGCTGTGTCTCTTTAAGAGGAAATACTGATGTAAACTGTTGGCCTAAAAGATGCTGTGCTCTTGAACTCTGAATTACAGGAGCATTAGGAGCACCATTTTTGTTGGAGGACCCAGCAAACCAGTTTCTACATCTCAAAAGACACATATATTTGCAGGATTACTGGGACCCAGCTCACAATCCGAATCTATGGGAAAACACACTGGCTGATCAGGTATTTGAATGAGAAACAAATGACCTTTAACCATCTATCTTTTTAAATAGACATCACATCAGCTGGCATTCACATACCACCAGCCTAGCCCTGATTTTTCCTCTCAATCTGCCGTGAGCTATACCTACCCTTTCCTCTCCATAAAGTGTCTTTCATCAGAAAACTCCACCTCCTCCTTCAAGACTAAGGTCAAATATTCCTTTCTTTCTGAAGCTTTTTCTTTTTTTCCAGGAAGCATATGTTCTTCCTTTTTCTCTCCCCTTTGTATGCAGTTTATATGTGAATAGCTCAAAAAATGTCATACTGGAGCTATATGTGTCATGCACCCAACCTCCCTATCTCCTTACAAATGCGGTGTATGTCTTATCCATCAAAATAATTATTCTCAGGAGCTACCAAAATAACTGTTATGTAGTCGAGTCTCAGTAAATTATTACATGTTTGGGGAGGTGGATGGATGGATGATTGTAGTTACGTTTTAGTTCCCTCTCAGTTGTTCAGCAGCTAACTTCCCTCTGTGATAATTATCCAAGCCTTTAATGTCATTTCTTCATCTACTTGCCTTTTGTACATTTTTCTATTCATTTGTATTCTCACTCCAAGAGAAATAAAGAAAAAAACTTGCGTTAGCCAGTTTTATTCCATGTTTACCTTCTTGATAAAAGATATTGAAATTCAAGGACAAATGAAATTACAGAATTATCTGAGGATTTCAATCAGTCATGATTTCTCCCTTACAACTTAGCAATTTAGAAAAACAAGATATATAACAAATTAATTAATTAATTCCTTCAGTGATTTGTTCTTTCTTTGCATATGTATTAGGCTCTTACTGCCACCAAGCATGAGGGTTGTAAAAAGTCATTGAAAAATTGAATGTCATTGTTTTCCTGGGGCCTGGGGCCTCTCCTTACTCCACATAGTTGAGTTTTAACCGGTCTACCAGGATTAGCTTGGTTCTGTTTAGCATTTGCTGATGAAAACCACCAGCTTGAATAATGCATCTAGTTTTATGCCTGTTTCTCTCTAACAGGCATAATTTAGAGGTAGTAAAGCAAGCCATTTGTTTATTCGGCAAATTAAATAATTATATAGACTGGAATATTAAGATCTTCAAGTATACTCCTGACTATAATTGTAGACCAGTGCTGTGATCAACTGACAGATACTGCAATGTAATAAGATTCTACTTCGCTTCATACTGTGGCACCACAAATAATGCAAAAAAATTTCAGCATTGAAGTAAACAGATCACTAAAAGTGTGGAAACCAACTAAAAGTGTGGAAACCAAACCTTAATTAGTATTATTTTCCATTTTATTTCTCTCAATCTTTTAGGAATATCTATATGATAATCAGAATAATTGATACAACATGTGTTCTGCACTCAGAGATCATGACTTGAGTTTCCTTTTGTTGCAGGCTTGTGAAACATGGACTGCTTTGAAAACGACAGCACAATATTATTTGAATATGAATACCTTTACCTCTGACATGCCTACTGCCCAGTAAATATGCTTTGCTGATTATAGTAGGCGAACAAAAAACATGCGAGTCAGCATGGCAATATACCAAAACCACGGACTTTGGAGACCCGAAGGAAAACACATGTCATTTACTAAATTATTTATTACGTCTATCTCATGAGCTGTTGAAAGGAGTAAATATAAAAATCTATGTATAGACCTAGAATTAGAAGTTCTCCATAAATGGTAGATAAAATGAACTAAAATAACAAAAGACTATAGAGCTAACATTTACCAAAATGGGGCTTTTATGGGAAAAGAAAATAAAAAACAAAAAATAGTGTCATTAAAACTTTTTGTTCATAGCTCATGCTATCTATTGGCTGTTCTTTGTTAGTTCATTTTTTAATTGTAGGAACAGGTATCTCTTAAATGGAATCGGTCTTCTCCTCTTTTCTACAATACTTTTCACTGTCTAAACCCAGGGCAAGACATGGAAATAACCACTGTCCATTGATAAATGATTAGATAAAGAAGAACATATATACAATGGAATATTACTTGACCATAAGAAAAAGATGAAATATTGCCATTTGTGACTACATGGGTGGACCTTGAGATTATCATGCTAAGTGAAATAAGGCAGACATAAAAAGTCGAGAACCATATAATTTCACTCATTTGTGGGATATAAATCTGAAAGCAACAAATGAACAAGACAAGTAAACAAAAACTCAGATACTGACAACAGTTTAGTGGTCACCAGAAGGTAAGGGGGGAGGATTGGTGGTAGAAGAGGGTAAAGGGGGTCAAATATATGGTGATGGAAGAAAAGCTGACTCTAGGTGGTGAACACATGATGCAATATATAGATGATGTATTATAGAATTATACAATTGAAACCCATATAATTTAACTAACAAACATCACCACAATACATTTAATAAAAATTTTTTTAAAATAAATAAAGCCAGTCTATTTTAAGACCATGATTTTGAAACTTTTTGCACCAAAGGTGTATTGCTGAGGGCAGCAAAAAATAAATTCTTAACTTATGTTAGGGAGTAGATGGTGACTAGGAACCCACTGAAAGCCACCCATCTATATAAGTGCAAATTTCCTTAGAAATTTTATAAAATTTATGCAAGTTTTATATTATGGTCCATAATATACTATTAATGTTTATTTCAATATGAAATAACAGATTTAACTTAATGGCCAGGAACATTTATTAATCTTTTTCATTAAACTGAAAAATTAACTCTAAAGAAAAGTAGACTAAACTTACCCTGTAGTGTTCCATATGTCTATGGAATACCACTTCAGTACTCTAGTTTGAGAAATACTGAGGAGATGATATAACCAATCACCAAGATTGAACCCCCCCAAAAAAAATCACGCATAAGTAGAATTTTTATCTTCAAAAGCATATTTCTTTCTATAGTTCTAGGTCAATTGTTCTCTGGGGGGACATATTTTGGTAAATAGACAAACAAAAACTCATAGACACAGACAACAGTTTAGTGTTTTGTTTTGTTTTAACAGGACTTTATTGGGGAACAGTGTGTACTTCCAGTCCTTTTTTCCAAGTCAAGTTGTTGTCCTTTCAATCTTAGCTGTGGAGGGTGCCCATTCAGCTTCAAGTTGTTGTCCTTTCAGTCTTAGTTGTGGAGGGCGCAGCTCAGCTCCAGGTCCAGTTGCCGTTTTCTAGTTGCAGGAGGCGCAGCCCACCATCCCTTGTGGGAGTTGAACGGTCAACCTTGTGGTTGAGAGCCTACTGGCCCATGTGGGAATCAAACTGGCAGCCTTCGGAGTTAGGAGCATGGAGCTCTAACCACCTGAGCCACTGGGCTGGCCCCAGTTTAGTGGTTTTAAAACCAAGACCATAGTTGGTTTGATGTGTTCTTACAATAGTCTTAAGCACTTTTTCAGTAGCAGGTATATCAGTAAAATCAGATGCCAAAAAGCTGCTCTGTAAAGACTTTGGCCCAGCACTTTCTTCTCCAAGTGGACACTGGCAGCTACTCAGTATTCCTCATTTCTTAGCTCACCCCTTAGAAATGTTTTCAGCAAAAAATTTGAGGCTAATGTGAAATTTATTGTGGTCTGTTACCCATTTTCAATATGTATAGACATTGATTTTTAAAAATCAGATACAGCTAAATGGACGAAAGAAAGGAAGATGAATCATTTGGCTCTGCATTAAGAACTACGTCTGAGATTATACATAAACATTGTTGCCACGCAGCAGCCTACCCGTCTGTCTCCTCATACCTGCCCCTAAACAAAGGAGAGTCTGTGAGACAGATCCTTTCAGGCACTTTGCTTCACCTTTGTGCTTAGACCTTATGTCTCCCTGTTTAGCCCCAAAAAGATGGCTGGTTAGTCAATGACAGGTAAGATTCCCCCACGGGGTGGCGGGCAACCCAAGCCAGACACAGCCACGTGGGGAACTCGCGGGGTCAATAGAGGTGGACACAGCCCCCCACCTTCCTCCGGCTAAGGAGAGCCTCTGCCTCTGTGGCTGCATTCCCTCCCACAACCTGCAGGGGAAGTGACTCAATGATGTGCTCTCCATCTATTCATATGCATAAAGGTTTTGTCCCTTGGGGAAGTACTTATCCTGGGACTTATGGTTCAGCTGTCTGCAGGCAAGGTTGATTGGCTTAAATCAGTTTCCTATTGTAATGTATGGGATTCACAGATCTTGAGATTGACAAGCTTTACTTCTTTTACTTCCACACCTAACTAATAAAAGCTAATGTGTTGGCCCAATTTGGGGCTCAGTCCTTGAGACTTGAGTCCCTTGGCCCCACTTGCATCTACTCTTGTCTACTGTCTTTCTTAACCTTGTGCCGCCTTTGTCGCTTCCCGCTGCTCTTATAGTGCTCGACGTGACAAAACATATCTTCAGAGTTTCAACAATAATAACCATTTTACTACCACAAAGTTCTACTCTTAGATTATTTAATATAAAGTTAGAGAGTACCTGTGTATTGTTCAGGATTTCCAGAGAGTCATAATCAATATGATGTGCACATATATAGAAACCGATTTATTTTAAGAAATTGACTCAGGCAATCATGGAGGCTGGCAAGTCCAAAAACTGGGTAGGCTGGAGACCAGAGAAGAACTGACGTTGAAGCTCAAGTCCAAAGGCCAACAGGATAAAGAACCAGGAAAGAGTCAACATTACAGTTCAAGTCCTAAGGCTATTTGCTGGCACCCTCCACTAGTGCTTGCGGGAGGTCAGTCTTTTGTTCTATTCAGGCCTTCAACTGATTGGATGAGGCCCACCAACATTATCAAGGACAATCTGCTTTATTCAAAGTCCACTAATTTAAATGTTATTCTTATGTAAAAGCACCATCACAGAAATATCCAGAATACTATTTGATCACATACCTGGACACAGTAGCCCAGCCAAGTTGATACATAAGATTAAACATTACAACCTATTTTAAATTGTTTAGATTGTCTACACACACACACTCACACACACACACATACACACACACACACACACACACATACACACACACTTACATAGCTGTGATTGGAGCAACGTAGAATGGAGAAAAAGAAAGGACTTTAATTCATTCATTTTTTTCAGTACAGTACAAGAAAGAAGAAAGAAGTTAAGTGGATTGTAGGCTCCTAATAATGTAAAATTGTAAGTTAGCTGTCAAGTTGATTTTGATTTAGGTAACACTGAGAAGCAATTCTGCAATTAAGTGGTTATCTAATCAAACAAGCTTGGAAAGTTTTCTTATCCAAACATCATTCCATGAGAAATTCCTGGAAATTTATATAATATCAGAAGAAAGAAAAAAAAAAGCAACAAAACAACCTAGGTCTATGCAAAATAATTTACGCAAAAATCTAGTGGTATCTTCCACAAAGCTGAGCAGGAAGTGGTAGCTATTCAGTTTTTTTGTTTGTTTTTTGGTAGAATTTAAGTGAACCCAGGTACCACATGCTTAGTGTTTATATACACAATTAGCTGAGACAAGAGCAACTCTGAATTTAGTGTTTAAAGAAATTAATTGCATTGAGGTACCAATTATCTGCCTGACTCTATTTACCTATTTTCAAAATGGTATCTGAGTTGACATAACTGATTTTGGGGTGATCTCTAATTTGTTTTAAGTCTGTATCTAATTTATAAACCCCATATAAAATTCTCCCTATTTGAAGACTTAGGATTTTTTTCAACATTTTTAAGAGTCCTGAAAAAACTTCAACAATCTGGAGAATATCAGGAAAAAGAGAGAGAATCACTTTTCCTGACTTATTTACTGAGACTCTACATAACCTCTGCAGCTGAGATATTCACATGTTCTACTGCAGCATTAAGAACATAAATACTGTGGTGAATAAATTCTTCTGAAATAGCTTTCCATTCTAAGATCTAAAGGGAACCATGTTGATTTGCCCTCTTTGTCTAATTGATTAAATAGGGCTACCATTTAAATGGACGTGACTGGTAATTATACTCCCACTAAATTCAGACTCCCAAGACTTCGGTGCAAATTTGAGGCTCACCGTAAACATAAACAGTATTCTGCTAAGTTTTCCTGCATTTTTTACAGAACCAGTAAACAAATATCTGAAAGATCATGCTGACTCTTTTTATCGTCACTTGGACACTCTATCTTCTAGAATTCCTGTAATACTGATTCATATGGCTTCCCAGTGGATGTTCCAATGCTAAATTAGTCCAAGGAAACAATTCTGCGTCTTCCTTCAATGAAATTCATGAGGAGTGTGTGTCTAATCTTGTTATACATCCTGCTCAAAAACCTTTTAAAAATTTTTTGATTGATGAGTAAGGGAGAAAATAACATTTATTGAGACATTGATATAGCTGTGTGCTATACTAGACAGCTTAAACATTATCTGATTGACTATCATAACATTCTCATAAGGAAGGTCCTGCAAAGCCCATTTTACAGATAAAAATAAGGCTTAGATAGATTACCTAGATACAGCTAATTAGGTAGGTCTAAAACAGGAATTAGAATGTCTAGACCTAAATCCTGACTTTACCAGTATTAGCTGAGCAATCTTGTGCATGTCACTTATATCTCTGTGCCTCAGCTCCTTCTCCTATAATATGGAAACAACTAGACATACTAAATAAGAGGAACACATAAGATAATACACACAAAGCACTTTAGCGTGGTGCCTGGCATGTAAGTAAACAATCAATAAAAGTTATCTATTGTTATTAGCTTGCCTAAGGTTATGTGAAAATTCATGTTCTTTTCTCTACATCACAACGTGGCTCCAGAATTCTTTGTCCAGAACTCAAAGCTCCCCATGATCTGGTCCTTTTCCTATTATTTCATCTATTCCCCTTAAATACTCTTGATACCTGGCATCATTTATTGACCCATATATTCACTTGTTTAACAAAAACACTGCTGCCAGCCTTCTTTGCCCTTGTCAAGGTGAGGATACAAAGAGCACTGAAACACAGTCCCTTCTTCATAGAGCTTTGAATTCAGTAAGAGAGATAAGCATCCTCTGTATTTATACAGATGAATAAGAGACTTAAATTACAAATCATGTGTGCACAGAGGATCGATAATAACTTACTCAGCCTGGAGGAGTCGGGGGCATCAGGGAAGTCTTCACTGAGGAGGTGTCTTTAGATTTAGGTTTCAAAGGCTGCAAAAGAGTAATATATGTTATCACTATAATTACAGATTTTCTATTATAGTATTAATATACTCCATCAATATACTTATAGTATATTTTTAGTACGTACTTATACTATTATTATTATAGCATGTATTTATACAATTATCGTATAAGCTTTATAAGGGCAGGGTTTACAGGAGATTTATATTTGCAACTCCAACAATACCTAGGACAGTGCTTGATATACATCAAGAATTTGATGAATAAATAGGTTATTTTTGAGGAGGCTGTGTGTCAGGGAGGTAGGTGGTATTCACAAGATTTTCCTCTTACCCTTTGTTATAGACTGAATGTTTGTGTCCCTCCAAAATTCATATGTTGTAATGTAATCTCCAACGTAATGATATTTGAAGGTGAGACTTTTGGTAGGTGATTAGGTCATGAGAGTGGAGGCCTCATGAATGAGATTAGTGCCCTTATAAAAGAGACCCCACGTACTCTCTTGCCCCTTCTGCCATGTGAGGACACAGCAAGAAGACAGATATCTATGAACCAGAAAACGGGCTGTCACCAGACACTGAATCTTGATTTTAGACTTCCCAGCCTCCAGAACTGTGAGAAATAAATTTCTGTTGTTTATAAGACACCCAGTCAATGCTGTTATGTTATAATAGCCTGAACAAACTAAATAAGACACCTTATATCAGTGGCAGGACAAACAAGTAAGATGCAGTATAATTTGTCCACATGTTGTTCAGTGAATCAACAAAAGAACTGAATAAGAACTCAATAATATTTTTTCAATTCTGGTCTTTAGTTTCATCCACAAAGCAGACCCAATCTCAAAAGGTATCCATCCTCCTATGCAAATTTGTTATAATTTAAATAGAATAACTAATGAATGGGAATACTGTACATATAGAACAAATTAAAAACAAAAGTATTTATTTTCATGTATTGATTTTACTTATTCTATTCATTTTCCTTGGATTGATCTGAACCAGACAGAGAATATATATACATATATACACATATATATATATATCAGACAGTTATCTCCTATGATAGTGACAGCCCAAATGAATTTTATTGAAAGTAATTTAGCATTGATTTATTAAATATACAAACTACCCATCTGAAGCAGAGACATTGCCAGACTCCATCAAATTAGAGACAAAAAAAAATAAATGTTTGGAGATTACATCACAAATTGGAACTGTCATGGAAAGCAGTTCAATTGTAAAAATGAAATAAGGGGGCCAGCTCGGTGGCTCAGGTGGTTAGAGCTCTATGTTCCTAACTCCGAAGGCTGCCGGTTCGATTCCCACATGGGCCAGTGAGCTCTCAACCATAAGGTTGACAGTTCAATTCCTCGAGTCCTGCAAAGGGTGGTGGGCTGCGCCCCCTGCAGCCAGCAATGACAACTGGACCTGGAGCTGAGCTGCACCCTCCACAACTAAGATTGAAAGGACAACAACTTGACTTGGGGAAAAAAAGGCCTGGAAGTACACATTGTTCCCCAATAAAGTCCTGTTCCCCTTCCCCAATAAAAATCTAAAAAATATATATATATATTTAAATTCAAAATATTTTAGTTCATCCATCACAGTGACAAAAACAGCTTCATTTTTGCTTTCTGATCATGTTAGGAAAAAAGCTAATTATTTTTTAACAGACAATTTCAGAAAAGTTATGTCTTCTTAGCCCTACCCCTTTTTTTACTCCACCAAAAGTAAATTTTAAAGAGGTTCTTTGATTATCTTTAGTCCAAGCAATAACTATAGGAAGGAAAAAATTATTTGTAATTGAAATTTTTAATACCTTTAAATACCATAAATAGACTCTCTGACATTTTTCCTGAGATATTTAATGTTTAACTCCCAGTTCTGATCCTTCCTAAGAGGAAGGGAGGGATATAGTATGGAATTTAAGAATGTAGTCTTAAGTGTCATTTCACTATGGCTGAGTATCCTATTTGTGAAATGGGAATGACAGAAGCACTGATCTCAACTTTGCGGGATTAAGTGACATGTAACATGGGCTTGTGGCACACAACAGGCCCTCTACAAATACTTTTATGCAACAATAGAATGCATATAGCTCCACTTCGATTTAACTCTTAGGAGAATTCTTTATCTTAAAAACACAGAAGGGATATTGTTTTGTTTTATTTTAAAGCTAGAAATATATCTGATTATGATAGTAATGCTGGAAAAATTCCCACTAGGGATCCCAGTCAGCAATTTTATCATCTGAATTGTTCTTTTCGATTTATATATCACCACAGATCATTTTCCTTTAATACAGTATAGTGCTCTTAGAGGAGTGATCAAGAATGAGAAAGGTTAAAAAAAAATGAATCAGAGGCAAATCACCAAATTTTATATATATATATATATATATATATATATATATATATATATATAATTGAATAATATATATTATAAATTATATATATATAATATTATATATAAGTATTGCTACTCAGCTTTAACACCCCACTGACACCAATGGACAAACCTTCCATACAGAAAAATCAACACAGAAACAGTGACCTTAAATAAAATACAAGACCAGATGGATTTATTTGATAGTTTTAGAGCATTTCACCCCAAAGCACCAGGATATACAATCTTTTCAAGTGCATGTAGAACATTTTCCAAGATAGATGACAAGTTAGGCCACAAAACAAGTTTCAATAAATTTAAGATGACTGAAATCATATCAAGGGTCTTCTTTGATCATAATGGTATGAAACTAGAAATCAATTACAAGAAAATACTGAAAAATACATGAACACGTGGAGGCTAAATAACATGCTACTAAATAATGAACCGGTCAAAAAGAGCTCAAGAAACAAATCAATAAATACCTTGAGACAAACAAAAATTAAAACACAGTGATCCAAACCCTATGGGACACAGTGAAAGCAGTTCTAAGGGGGAAATTTATAATAATGCAGGCCTACATAAAGAAACAAGAAAAATCTCAAATAAACAGGCTAAATTTACACCTAAGGTATCTGGAAAAAGGACAGCAAAGCCCAAAGAGAATATAAGGGAAAAAAATAATAAATATTAGAGCAGAATTAATGAAATAAAGGCAAAACCAAAACAAAACAACAACAACAAAATCAGTAATACCAAGAGCTAGTTTTTTGAAAAGATAAACAAGAAAAAAAGAGAGAGGACCCAAATAAATAAAATCAGAAATGAAAGAGAAGTGAAAACTGACACCACAGAAATACAAAAAAACTTGAGAAAATACTATGAGCAGCTATACGCCAACAAATTGGGCAATCTGGAAGAAATGGATAAGCTGGAAGCATGCAATCTTCCAAAGCTGAATCAAGAAGAAACAGAAAATCTGAACACACCAATTACAACTGATGAAATTGAATCAGTTATCAACAAGCTCCCAACAAACAAAAATCCTGGACCTGACAGCTTCACAGGTGAATTTTGCCAAACATTAAACGATTAACATCTATTCTCAAACTTTTCCAAAAAATTTAAAGAGGAGGAAAGACCCCCAAGCTCATTTTATGAGGCCACCATTACCCTGATCCCAAAACTAGACAAAGACATTACAAAAAAGGAAAACTATAGGGCAATAGTCCTGATGAACACAGATGCAAAAATCTTCAACAAAATCTTAGTAAAACAAATACAGCAATACATTAAAAAGGTCATACGCCACAATCAAGTGGGATTCATTCCTGATATACAATGTTGGTTCAATATCCACAAATCAATTAACATGATACGCCACATAAAGAAAATGAAAAATGAGAATCTTATGGTCATATCAATAGATGCAGAGAAAGCACTTGACAAAATTCAGCATCCGTTTATGATAAAAATTCTCAGCAAAGTGGGAATAGAGAGAACATACCTTAACATAATAAAGTCCATATATGACAAACCCACAGCTAATATCATACTCAGTGGGAAAAGCTAAAAGCATTCTCCTTAAGATCAGTAACAAGGATGTCCACTTTCACCACTTTTTTCAACATAGTTCTGGAAGTCTTTGAACAGCAATCAGATAAGAAAAAGACATAAAAGACATCCAAATGGGAAAGGAAGAAGTAAAACGGTCTTTATCAGATGACATGATACTATATATAGAAAACCCAAAAGATTCCACTAAATATCTATTAGAACTAATAAATGAATTTAGTAAAGTAGCAAGATACAAAAATTAATATTCAGAAGTTGGTTGCATTTTTATACACCAATAACAAACTGTCAGAAAAACAGATTAAGAAAACAATTCCATTTACAATTGCACCCCCCAAAATAATAAAATACTTAGGAATAAATTTAACCAAAGTAAAACACCTGTATTCAGAAAATTATAAGACATTGAAGATAGAAAATAAAGAAGTTACAAATAAATGGAAACATATACCATACTCATAGATAGGAAGAATTAATATAGTTAAAATGTCCATACTACCCAAAGCAATATATAGATTCAATGCAATCCCTATCAAAATACCAATGGAATTTTTCAGAGAACTAGAACAAATAATCCTAAAATGTATATGGAACCATAGAAAACCCTGAATAGCCGTGATAAACCTGAGAAAGAAGAACAAAGCTGAAGGTGTCACACTACCTGACATTAAATTATACTATAAACAGCATATTGTCATAAAACAGACACATACATCAATGGAACAGAATAGAGAGCCCAAAAATAAATCCATCCTTATATGGTCCTTTAATCTATGACAAAGGAAGCAAGAACTTACACTTGGGTAAAAACAGTCTATTCAATAAATGGGGCTAAGAAAACTGGACAGATATTCAAAGAAATGACAGTGGACCACCTTCTTAAACCATATACAAGAATAACTTCAAAATGGATTAAAGACTTAAACGTAAGACCAGAAACTGTAAAACTCCTAGAAGAAAATATAGGAAGTAAACTCTTATACATTACGCCTAATAATACTTTTACAGGTATATCTTCTTGGACAAGGGAAAATAATGATAACAATAATAATAATAATAATAATAATAAAACAAATGGGACTACCTCAAACTAAAAAGTTTTTTCACAGCAAAAGAAGCCATCAACAAAACAGATATCCTCCTGAATGCGAGAAGACATTTGTCAATGATACATCTGATAAAAGGTTAACATCCAAGATTTATTTAAAAGAAAAAAAAACTCATAAAACTCAACACCAAAAAAAAAAAAAACACAAAAAATCAAATTAAAAAATGGGCAGAGGACCTGAACAGACATTTTTCCTAAGAGGACATACAGATGGCCAATAGACATATAAAAAGATGCTCAACACCACTAATCATCACAGAAATGCAAATAAAAACCATAATGGGATACCACCTCGTTCCTGTCAGAATGGCTATCATCAATAAATCAACAAACAGTGTTTGCAAGGGTGTGGAGAAAAGGGAACCCTTATGCACTGTTGGTAGGACTGCAAAATTGGTCCTACCACTGTGAAAAACAGTATGGAGTTTCCTCAAAAAATTGAAAAATAGAACTACCTATGACCCAGCAATTCCACTCCTGGGTATTTTTCCAAAATCCAGTATGGGGAATATAGTCAATAATGTTGTAAAAACTAGATATGGTATCAGATGGGTATTAGACTTATAAATAAATAAATAAATAAATACACACACACACACACACACACACACACACACACACATATACATATATACACATATATACATATATATATACATATATATGTATATATGTGTGTGTGTGTATACATATATAAATAAACACAGGATGTAAAGTACAGCATAGAAAGTATAGTCAATGGTATTGCAATAGCTATGTATGGTATGTATGGTATTACATGGGTCTTGTTGGGGCTATCACTTTATGAGGTGTGTAAATGTCTAATCATTATCTTGTTTCGTATCCCTAAAACTAATTTTAAAACTTGAAAACAATGTCACTTTCCTCACTAATTTTTTGTTTTGGCAAATATAGTTGATTTACATAAAATATGTTATTTATGTTAACATGTAATGATCTTATATTATTATTGTCAAGTGAACTAATGCATACATATTTATAAATATCCCAGTTTTAATTTCTAATACAGTAAATATCAGTGGCTAAAACCTCACATAATCAAAGCTCTTTGAAGCCTTAAACAATTTTTTAGAGTGTAAAGGGGCACTGAGACCAAGAAAACTGAGAACCAATAACTTTGCAAAAGTCTGACACATAGTAACCACTTACTAACTCATTATTGAATGAGATCTAAAATGGCGAAATAAATAAACACTGTGCGTGCTTCTTTCCATGAACACATTGAAATTACAACTAAATTATAAAACAATCAACGTGGAAAACCATCTGAAGTCTAGCCGAACAGAAGTCGTGTAACTAAAAATATAAAGAAAAAGCCATATCGACACTGGTAGGAGAGATAGAGATGCAAAACAGGCTGGCCCGAAACCTTCATGTGGCAAATGAGAATTGGAGGGATATCTCAGCCACAGAGATTCTCCACGGAGGAGCAAGAAACCCCAGATCCACAGTACTGGGCGGAGTACTGGTGCCAGGAAGAGGAGCACCCACAACATCTGGCTGTGAAAAACTGTGGATTCCGATGATCCAGGTGTGAAGGAAGGCTGCAGGAAACCCATACGTTCTCTTAAAAGGCCCATGCACAGACTCACTCATTAGCATGCACTTACCTTGGGCTCTGACATTGGGATGGTGACTCAGGGGGCCTTAAAGACATGCAGGGGGCAGACTGAAGTGTATGATTTTGGAGGGAGGACAGGAAGACAGTCAGCATTTTCCTGGTGAGGCTTCCTGCTCCCATGCAGCCAGCAGGTGGGCACCATCTTTCCTATGTTGAGCCCGCCCTCTCAGGGCAAATCTGAATCTGATTGGCCTGGTAAGCTCTACTGCTCTGCCCTGCTGACTCAGCTGGGACACTGCCAACCCAACTCCCCCAATGGAGGCACTTTCTCAAGAGTACCCAGACCCATCCCCCATGTTGCACTATTTCTTGGAAAATTATCAAAGTCTGGTAGGCCTTGGAAGATTGTTTGATTCTAAGAATTTATTAATTTCTTCCAGAATGTCCACTTTGTTGGCATATAGTTACTCATAGTATTTTCTTAAATTTTTTTATATTTCTGTAGTATCGGTTATCACTTCTCCGTTTTCATTTCTGATTTTATTTATTTGGGTCGTGTCTCTTTTTATCTTGATGAGTCTGGTAAAAAGGCTTGTCAATTTTGTTTATCTTTTCAAAAAATTAGCTCTTGGTTTTATTGATCTTTTGTATTCTTTTTAGCCTCTATTTCATTTATTTCTGCTCTGATCTTTATTATTTCCTTTCTTGTGTTCACTTTGGGCTTTGGTGTTCTTTTTCCAGAGCCCTTAGGTGTAAATTTAGACTGTTTGAGATTTTTTTTGTTTCTTGCATTGCTATGAATTTCTCCCATAGGACTGCTTTTGCTGTGTCCCATAGATTTTGGATTATTGTGTGTTCATTTTCACTTGTCTCAAAGTAACTTCTGATTTGTTCGTTGAGCTCATTGCTGATAAGAATGCTTATTTTCTTCCTGCCTGAAGCATGTTGGAATTGAGCCTAAAATTGGAAGGTCTAAAAAACTCAAAATGCTATGTATGGTCCAGACTGAATGAGTTGGAAGTCAGGATCTCTAGGCTCTACAAATTAAGGAGCCACGGACATATACTTAATATTTACTGTAAAAAGTGAATAGGAGATCATGCCTCTAAAACTTCTCAATAGATTGATCTGTGGAGGTTCCCATCGCCTCAGTCCTCTTCTCAATTTCTCCTTCCTCCTGCATGGTGTAGTCCAGCTACTGAAGCCTAGATTTTTGTTTTGTCTAGCTATGCTATAACTAGCTATAGCTATTGGCTTTCCAGGAAGAAAAAAATTCCTGGTTAGCAGTGTTTGCTGATTTCCATGGTGTAAATACTCTCATCACGGCCAGTTTCAAGGTGCTGATATAATATTACTAAACTTTAAATTTGGATGAGAAGCATGTAATCAGCTCTCAGAGTTGGTTTGAGCTGATTCCCAGCTCACCACTGGTTCTGGCCCTGCACTATGACATTAACTTCAACTGAAGTTCTGACATTAAGTTCTACCACTTACCTTGCTTTCCTAGACCTTTGCTCACTGGCCCCACCCTCTCATCTAATTTTGCTGCCTAATACTTCTAGTTAGTCACTATCCTCAGGTCCCAGGATCATCTCCTGCTACCTCTGCCTTCATGCTTTAGCTAACAATACCACCTCTGGATCATAAAATCCCTACTTCATTTTTCTGCATATTCATTTGTTACCTATCTTTTTAATGGACAGACTAAAAGTCCTTCTTCCTCCATAAAATCTTCTTTGAGCACACAAAGGTTATCACTCATGTCCCTTCTCTAAAAAGATAGGGCCTACTGAGGGATAATGTTTAATCTCTGTAATGGTGATATTGGCTATCCAAAGATAATGGTTCTCGAAAGTATCAATATGATGTTCTGGAAACAGCTCACAACTGCATTCCTAACTCTTCTATTAATACACTGAGTAGTCATGGGCAGTTCATTTCAATGCTCTGAGCCTTGGTTTTCTCATTTGTAAAAGGAAGGGAGTGGAATACATGATTTTAAAGAACATTTTCCATTCCTTAAATTCCATTATTCTATAGTAAAAGTACTTTATATAAACAAAAATCATATGACCTACTCTGATTAACACTCAATGTCCTTTTGATTTTGAAACAAGTTAGCTTCACTATGTTCTATTTTATGATCACTCTTTCCTAATATTTCGTATTAAGAGTAATTCTGTTCATTATCAGCTTTCATTTCAATTCTGTAAGATCAACTTCATACACTTTTCTAACAGATAAAACAATATAAAAGTGCTTTTGATGAGTGGCTAAAATGAATATTAAAGTAATAGTTTTTAACTAACTTTGCAAAAGCGATCATGTCAAAGAATTAAAAGTGAAAATGTACCTAGGCAGAAACTCTTTAAAATGAAAGTTTGTGATCCTTAAATACTTTTAACATACTGATGATGACGTATTTTCTGTGTGACCAAATCTTCAAGGTCTAAATGGAGACATTAGGGGGGGAAAAAAAAACAAAAAACATTTGAGCGATGGCCCGGTGGCTCAGGCGGTTGGAGCTCCGTGTTCCTAACTCCAAAGGCTCCCGGTTGGATTCCCACATGGGCCAGTGTGCTCTCAACCACAAGGTTGTCAGTTCGACTCCCGCAAGGGATGGTGGGCTGTGTCCCCTGCAACTAAAAATGGTAACTGGACCAGGAGTTGAGCGGTGCCCTCCACAACTAAGGCTGAAAGGACAAAAACTTGACTTGGAAAAAAAGTCCTGGAAGTACACACTGTTCCCCAATAAAGTCCTGTTCCCCTTCCCCAATAAAAATCTTAAAAAAAAACGATTTGAGAAAATATTTTGTTCACATGCAGCTTCATAGAAATTATATGATGATGTGATAACATTAAGTTTGGCATTCAGTGAGAAAACCAAATTATATATATATATATATGTATATATTTTTAATTTCAACTTTATTGAGGTATAATTGACATATAAAATTGTAAGATATTTAAAGTATACATCGAGGTAATTTGATATGTGTATGCATTATGAAAGTGTTCCCCCCATCAAGTTAATTAACACATCTATCACCTCACGTTATCTTTTCTTTTTTGTGAGAACATTTAAGTTCTACTCTCAACAAATTGTAATCGTACAATACAATGCTATCAACTATAGTCATATCCTCAGACCTTATTCATTTTATAGCTAAAAATTTGTATCCATTTACCAACCTCTCCCTATTTCCTCCAGCCCCCAGCCCCTCACAATCACTCTTCTACTCTGTTTCTATGAGTTTGACATTTTTGTGTTTTAGATTCCACATAGCCAAACTATACTCTTAAACAAAACAAAATTAATCCATGATTAAGTCCCACAATTCTTCTCTTTATAGCTTTCTTTCTGGTTATAGGAAAGTGTCTTTTAGCACTAAACTCATATCTAGTTCCAGTCTTTTCAGAATCTTATGATTATTTCCGCCTTGCTCACAGTGTGTGGTGAAGTAATTGCAAGGTAAGGTGCTGCATTTAATCCTTTTTTGTATGGTTTGATTTGGCACTCTGGAATGTACAATTTCACATATAGGAACAAGCAGAATGACTCAAACTGCTATTGAATGCAAATTTCTGCCTGTTTCCTCAGCATGGTAGGTAGTAAAACCAAGGAACTACAGGTTGTGAGTTTAGAGGTCACCTATTTCCTTGTAATTTACAGTGTGATTAAAGGCTAGCAGCATCAGTATCATCAGTTTGTTCAAAATGCAGAACATCATGCCTCATCTCTGACCTGTTGAATCAGACTACATGTTTTTTCAAATTTTTATTAAAGTACAGTTGGCATATAATATTATATTAATTTTAGGTGTACAACATAGTGATTTGATATTTATATATCTTATAAAATGATCACCAAGATAAGTCTACTACACATCTATCAGCATGCAAAGTTATTACAATATTATTGACTATATTCCCTGTGCTGTACATTATATCCCCATACTTATTTATTTTATAACTGGAAGTTTTCACCTTCAACTTTTTCATCCATTTTCCCATCTCTCTCCCCTCTGGCAACTATAGTTTGTTCTCTGTATCTATAAGTCTATTTCTTTTGTTGTTGTTGTTCATTTGTTTTGATTTTTTAAAATTCCACATATAAATGAACTCATATGGTATTTGTCTTTCTCTGACTTATTTCACTTGGCATATTACTCTCTACATCTATCCATCATGTTGTTGCAAATGGCAAGATTTAATTCTTTTTTCCATTGAATATGTGTACCACATATTCTTTATCCATTTCTTTGTTGATGGACACCTAGGTTGCTTCTGTATCTTGGCAATTGTAAATAATGTGTGTGGGGACAGAGCCCCAGAAAGCAGTTTCCAGGCTCTCAGCCTCTCGTGGAAAGGTGCTGGCTCAGGTAGTAAATGGCCATCAACTGTGATTGGATGGCCATCAGCTGAGGCTACTTGGCCATCAGCTGTAACCAGTGAGCCATTGGCCACTAATATAACTGCTGTGACTATGCTAGCAAAAAATGGGAGCTAGCAAGAGCGGATTGCAGAGAGGCAGATGCCGCCAGCGAGAATATAGTGATATGACTCCCCTACTTATGGCTCCGTGGGTGTTCCTTTTTGGCCTCACCATATCCTGCGTTCTTATGTGGGGAGCAGGAGCTGAGACCCCGCAGGCCGTCCCGCATGATAAATGGCGCAGCGAGCAGGGTCTCCTGCATGACAATGCTGCTGTGAACATTAGGGTTCATATATCTTTTTGAATTAGTATTTTATTTTATTTTCTTCAGATAAATACCCAGAATTAGAATTATTGGGTCATATTATAGTTATAGTTTTAATTTTAGGGGGAACCTCCATACTGTTTTCCATAGTGGCTGCACCAATTTACGATCCCATCAACAGTGTACAAGGATTCCCTTTTCTCTACATCCTCTCCAAAACTTGTTCGTTGCCAACTTTTGA
The DNA here is from genome assembly GCF_057876585.1 of Rhinolophus sinicus. Taxonomy (NCBI): domain Eukaryota; kingdom Metazoa; phylum Chordata; class Mammalia; order Chiroptera; family Rhinolophidae; genus Rhinolophus; species Rhinolophus sinicus. Next base: position 72,797,212 of record NC_142517.1, on the reverse strand, counting down.
CAGTGGCCATTGTGACAGGTGAAAGGTATTTTATCATTATGGTTTCTATATTTTAACAAGATCCCCAGGTGATTTGCTTACTTGCAGTATAGCATCTCAGATTAAGTAGGAAACCAGGCTATATTTAAGTGTGTGAAGTCACAGAAACTCATTCGAATTTCTTCTTCCTCCAAAGCATCTGTCGTGCGGGGAGGCCTGCAGGGTCTCTGGTCCCGCTCCCCACATAATGCAGGATATGGTGAGGCCAAAAAGGAACACCCCCGGAGCCATAGGTAGGGGAGTCATACCACTACGGTCTCACTGGAGGCTGGGTTCACTGGACGTGCGACCTGCTGTCCGTTTTGTCTGCAACCCACCGACAACTCTCTTGCACTCTCCTCCACTCTCCTCCGTAGCTGCAGCAGTTATATTAGCGGCTAATTGGCTAACTGGCTACAGCTGACGGCCAATCAGCCACAGCTGACGGCCATCTACTACCCGAGCCAGCACTCCTCCACGTGAGGCCGAGAGCCTGTAAACTACTTTCTGGGGCTCTGCCCCCACAGCATCCTAATCAATACTTATGATCATTTTGAACGTTATTTTAGTGATAACTTTACCTTGCTCAAATGAATCACGTGATATCCAAATTTATTAGTCCAGAATTCATCACCAAACTTACTCTGAACTTTTCTACCCTTATTTCTAGTCTTTTTATTTTATGCCTCTACTCCAACAAAATTGATCTACCTTAAAAAGAATGGGGGAAAAAATTAATGTACCTGTGTTGCATAACAACCCTAGCAGTCAATTCTGTCTATAGCCTATTCCATATATTTTTCCACTCTGGAAACTCTTTTCTTATCTCTCTGCTTGGGTAGATTCCATTCACCCAGTAAACTCCACCTCCAGGTGATTCAGGGTACAATCTGACTCACCTATACTTCTAAAGACTTTCACTAGAGTGAGCAGTGCCTTACTGTGTTTTGTTTAGCCTGTATGGGGGCTTTAGAAAACTAGAATTAAAATGCCTTTAAAAAAGACATGAGCTCTCTAGTTTGACCAGAGTCCTCACTGTTCTCTTTTGTGTCATCCTTGAACAGATTCATATACTTGCAATACCAAACTTCCATTTATCATCCCTTGACCTACTAATTCTCCCCTAAATAGAGAGTTTCTCCAATGATCTTAGTCCAATTCCCAAGTCACACACAGATTTTTTTTCTACATTTAATCTTTTTAAAAAATATATGGAACACTTCATGAATTTCCATGTCATCCTTTGGGAGCCATGTTAATCTTCTCTGTATTGTTCCAATTTTAGTATATGTGCTGCTGAAGTAAGCACTACATTTAATTTTTTGATCCATCTTTCATTATCGGTATTATTCTGATGGGGCTGCAATAACAGATTACCACAGACTAGGTGGCTTAAGCAAAAGAAATTTATTTTCCTGCAGTTCTGGGGGCTGAGAACTCTAAGACTGAGGTGTTGTCAAGGTTGGTTTCTGCTGAGACCGCTCTTCCTGACTTGTAGACAACCACCTTCTTGCTTTGTCCTCAGATGGCCTCCTCTCAATGCTCTCATAGAGAAAGAGATTTCCAGTGTCTCTTCCTCTGTGTCTCTTTTGATAGAACACCAGTTCTATTGGATTAGAGTCCCATATTTACTTTGGTTACCTCTTTAAAGATCCTATCTCCTACACATCTGTGGTTTGGACTTGGAAAGTTTCATGGAAGAACGCACACCTCAAGAGATGTCCTCTTGTGATTTGCTACTCCGTATAGCATGGTTTCCCTGTTTTAATTAGTTTCATTATTATTTAGGTATGGCAAGGCCAACAGATCAGGAGACAACTGCCCAACTGCCTTAAAATGACAGTTTGTTACTGCTAGTTCCCAAGAGTCAGAGGCATGCCACATCATGAGGGCCACGTGGAGAAGCACCAGAGGGAGGGGATGCAGTAGGATGTGGACAAGAGTCTTTATTCTGGTTTCCATGGACAGGAATGAGAGGAGCAAAGTAAGCAAGATTACAATTGGATTGGTTGAATAATTTCAATGGTCTCTAGGGCATAGGAGCTGTACCTACTTGTCTGGTACCTAGCTCAGGGGTGATTAGAGCTGATGGATGATAGCCCAGTTTGTGAGAAGCTGACAAAGTAGGTAATTGGGGATATAGGCTCTGTATTAGTTGGTTTGCATTTGAAAGACATCCTCACAGGTGAATTGTTTATTATGCCTAGGAATTGGCTAGCCCTGAATGAGGCAGTTCCACAGAGTCAGCAAGGTCCCAAATGTCAAAGAATCAGAATACAGAAAGTAAAAGACATGGTTAATGCACTTCCTAAGAAACTCAGAAGCGTTTTTGTCTTTCTTGGCAGCAGGTACATTTGTCTTTGTACCTTCCATAGGAGGCTAAGAGAGGGAAATTTGAACAATTCAATCATCCTGCAAGAATACCTCCAGCTTACACTCTTAAAGATAACAGTATACAGGGACATTATGGGAACAAAGGAAGATTAATGGGAAAGCCAAAGTTCCTGATAAGAAAGTCCTTCTCCAAGCATTTCTCTCTCTCTCTCTCTCTCCCTCTCTCTCTCTCTTTTCCTATAGTAAAGCTACAGATGCTCTCTAAAGATTGTATTCAGGCTTTAATTCATCAACTAAGATGTTCACTGATGACAAAACTGGTAAGCTTCTCCTGGATGATCACCTGGATGGCTCTGAGTTCAGCAGACAGGGCATCTCCTCCGGGCTGTTTTGCCAAATTCCTAGTTTCTCAGAGAGGAACGCCAAGGTGCACCAGCAGCCTGGTGCATTTCGTTTCAAAAAACTTCACAAGCACTCCCTGGTTTGCAGTGGAGCACACGTATGTGTGCATACATAAGTATATAGGTACACACACACACACACGTGCACACATGCATGCATACTCAAAATGACAGATCACAGAATACTCTGACCTAGATCCCAGTCAGCAAGTGTCTGAACCAAATGCAATTGTCTCCCCTTTCAGTACAACTGGAGGCCTTGCATTGTTACAGGTGGTCCCCAGCTGATGGCAATGTGATGATGGCAGATCACTGCTACAGACCTGAAGTGAAAGCAATTTATTTTTCTTCCACATTTAAGTTCCAGTTGCTCTCTGGAGAGAATGCTTGTGAGATCTTTTTAGCCAACTAAATGTAGACACTTTAACATTAGGGAATGTGGTGAAGATTTACATAGGTCCTTGTTCATTGAAGAACCACAGGTAAAATCTTAGACAAAGGAAAGAGGACAAAGGCATGGATAATTCAAAACATCAAATAATCCAGAATCTATTTTTATAATGCAAAATTACTATTCAAAACTGATTTCTGGTTTCTGATGATCCTTGACTGTCCATGCACGCACAAGAGTGAGATACAAGAAGCATATTGAAAGCTGTTTCTGGAACAAGCTGGTTTACTCACTGTAAGTGGTAGGGCAGCACCATGACCATTTCACTAAGAGATCCCCAGTTGTCCCTATCCAGACAGACGCTGTGTGTCAGATTCCACAACGTCCTAACTGGGGAGGTAGGTGTAGACATAAACATAGTTGATAGGATTCTTGGATGCAAGAGGGAAAGAGGAGCTGAAGAGATGCACCATTCAATACAGAGTAGTTTTCTCTATTCACCAATTTCCATATGACCTTCCCCCTGTTCCCACTGACTATGATCTTGTCCTGCACTTGAGAAAGTAAATTTCTCTTCTTCCCTGACAGTGTGGGGGGGGGGGGGGGAAGCTGCCTGACTGCATAGTTTGGAGGAAGAGACCCAACATAGTGATAAGCTCAAATGAATAAATAAACCAGTAACACATGGCAAAGTTTTTATTTTTCATGTGTTTCTGGCACCCTAGAATATTTATTGGCAAATGGAACCTTTATCTACCAATGATGAGCTAGCAAACAACCAGATGAAAAGGGCACCAGAATTTAAATTTCAAAGGAAAGAATATATAAATGAAATGAAACCATGTCATATTTCCAAGAAATTGTTATTACATTTTACATTTAGGTCAGGGCTGGAAGGAAATTTGCAGCAAAGAGGAAGAAAATGTTATACTTTTGGTCTACTCAAAACCAAATAGAGAAGGGGCTCAGTGTTTGTTTCTTTATTTATTTGTCTTGTACCTTTGTTGCTTTCAGTTTTATATCCCACATTTCAGTGAAATCATATGGTTCTCAACTTTTTCTGTCTGACTTATTTCACTTAGCATAATCATCTCAAGATCCATCCATGTTGTCATAAATGGCACTGATATGTGGGATATAAAACTGAAAGCAACAAAGGAACAAAACAAACAAACAAAGAAACAAAAACTCATAGACATAGACAATAGTTTAGTGGCTACCAGCAGGTAAGGAAGGGGGGTGGTAGATGTGGGTAAAGGGGGTCAAATATATAGTGATAGAAGGAGAACTGACTCTGGGTGGTGAACACACAATGTGATATATAGATGATGTATTATAGAATTGTACACTTGAAACCTATGTAACTTGACTAACCCTTGTCTCCCCAATAAACTTTAATAATAATTAAAAAAAAAAAACATAGAGAGGGGCCTCAGTTTGAGTCTTAACTGTGTTTGTCTTCGTATTCATTCCTCACTTAGCAGAGCTGAAGAGCCTGTGCTGCAAGATCCCCAAAATTCTATCTACGGACAAGCCTAAGAACCTCTATTCTGGGAAGAAGGGGCCCTCAGCCTAAGGTAAGACCTACATAAAATGCTCCCTTTTGGTTCAAGAATAATGGGATAATGGGACAGAATGTGAGAGGATGGAGTCTCTCTCCAGTGCCGGTCAGGCACTAAGACCAGAGGCAGCACGAGGTCACAATGTCTGGAGGCAGAACCATCGTCAGCTGTGGCATTGGCAGATCATCATCAGATGTAACTCACTTTTCTATGTTTTTCGTTTCCATCACGATGAAAAATGCAAGATTTTAATATAGTTGTAGAACAAATGAAACTGATTTATAGTTTATAATTACGTAGTTTATACTGTGCATTGCTGTATTTCCCATTTTTAATTGTTGCATTTTGTTTTCCCTCTATGACAAGAGTACACAAACTCTTTCTGTGAAGGGACAGATAATAAATATTTTAGGCTTTGTGTGTCACAAAGCCTGTAGCATACTGTTCTCTGTTTTTTTGTGTTTACAGCCTTTTAAAAGTATTTTAAAAATCATTCTTAGTTCATTGGTTAAACAAAAACAAGCCATGTACTAGGACATTGGGTATTCAGGGGAGTGCAGTGTGGTGGGGCTGGAAGCTTTGTATGCCTTCCTGCCACCTTACCTCCTCCTTATTTCACAATTATGACTCTTGGTCAGACTGTCCAGTTGCCTGGAACCAATCCTGGAGATTCATATCTGAGACTGGAGCTCTGATTAAGAATGAATAAATAGATCATTGTGCTTCACTCCAGTAGCCCCGGGCAGCACCACTCTGTTCTCCAAGATCCAGAAAATGGTGCTAGAGTTGAGGTGCCAGAGACTTTTCTCAAATCAAGTTACTATGGGAGCATGGACTCCATACTCTTGAGCAATGATCTGACCCGTATACAGGTATCCTGAGGAAGAAAACAGGGCTCTCGGCAGGCATTGGGGTCAGTGCTGGTGGGATATGCAGCGACCGGAGGAGCCACCTGAAGCTCAGCAGATACGCCAAGCCCGTAGATGTGCACCTAGGAAGTCCTCACTGTGGACATCACGCTAGAAATTGAAGAAGAAAAAGAATGAAATGACAGGTGCCACGTGGGAGCTGGTGGGACTGTGTTTGCAAACACATGTAAGACACCATCAGGTGACATCCAGAACAACAACAACAAAAAGGCAGCAGGAATTTTATAGGCGCATGGGGACAGAAGCCAAGAAATACTGTTTCCTATTGCTAGTGGTAACCAATTTTATATTTTAACGCAGAGGCTTAAAGTGGCCTGGAAAACACAGGTTTGTCAGATTGGTTCTGGTGTTGTTTCCCTCTCACATAAATGGAAGTAATCAATTTCAAATAAGAGAATAGTGCTGTATGATCAGGAAACCAATATGCTGGTTCTAGTCACGTGACTCAATAGCTGCATGACCTTGGAAAAGTCCCTTGATTTCTCTTAGCCTCACGTTTGTTCCTCCATATAGTGAGGGTCTAAAACAAAAGTGTCTAAGGAAATTACTTGTTTTAAATGTGTTATAAAATAGTTTGATATTAAAGCCATTAATTAACGAATAGTTTCTTAAATCACCTACCATATTCCAAATATCGTGCTGGGTAATGAGACTATTTAGGGAAACAAAGTCTCACCCTTAAGAATTTCTCTAAAAGGACCAAACCAACAATCACAACACAGGTTATTAAATGTTAGGATATGCCTTGTTTACTATGAGATTTTGGAGGACAGACCCTGTTGTAGAAATCAGAACGTAGGCCAAAGCTCCTGTGTTAACACTTTACAACATCAAGAAGGAGAGAAAAGGGAAAACAAAAGTGATGCATTCATAATAAAACAGCTGATACGTCGGTCACACTAAAAATCTCTAGACAGCTGTATGGATAACTCTGTGCTATCGAACAGTCTGAATGGGGTTGGGACACCAGGAGGAAGATAATAGGAATCTTCCTATCTCTCATTGGTCAAAGTTCATATTATAAAAAGAATCCTCTCCCTTGCAATTTCTGGATTATATGACCTGGCCCCAAGCCTGGGTTAACAGAATCCAGACCCCATGCACGGTGCTTCATCTGATTCTGGGAGAGCTCAGGAGAGCTGTAACTCAGAGGGGACAGTGAGTCAGGCCAGGCACCAGGGCCTTTGCCTTGGGTATGATGGAGGCATGCCAGAGCCCAGCTCTCACTTGGACAAGGTGGAGAAAGATGGTAGGTTTAGAAGTTGTGGTGATGGTAGAAGAGGGGCTCTACATCAAGCAAAGGACTGAGGCCTGAAAAGTAGATGAGAGTCTCAGTAAATCTGGAGAGGTGCAAAAATTGGGGCCAAAACAGACTAAGGCAAAGTTGAAAAAGGCTTCCCAAAGGAGGTTATGTTTACATGGCTGCTGGAAAGAAAGAAGGAATTTACAGGTAGATAAGCTGGAGCGGGGTGAGAGGTCATGAGGATGACAATGCGAGGTTGGCAACAAGCAATTTTCAGACTGAGAGAATTGTATTTGCAAAGGCACAGGGTGTGAAAGAAGATCATCAGTCTAGTGAACTGCAAATATTGCTTGGCTGGAGAATCGTGGTACCTGAACAACCAGTGTCTTCTTCATTCTGAACAGCTGTTCTACCATCTCGAATTACCAAGCAGAAATTGAACCAAGGAAAGAGTTTATGACATACAAATGTCATGTTGGAGAGATGGCTAATCATCATCACTTAGTTATTCACTCAATTCATTCAACAAATACATGTTTTATGCCTACAGTGTACGAAACATTTTTATTACAATCAAGATTTAGACCACAGAACTCTTCTGCATTCTATGTAAGCTGGTTTCTTGAAATATTCTGACACAAGGATATTTCCAGTGACTGCTCCTCAATCTTTTTAATTTCTTCTGTTTATGGGACAGAATATGAGATTATCAGAGGGGATAGATGGATAGATAGATAGGTAGATAGATAGATAGATAGATAGATAGATAGATAGATAGATAGATAGATAGATAGATAGATAGAATGCATATAGAGATAGGTTTTTTTTAATGCCCATGTTTTTCTGACAGCAAGTCATTAATTCTATAGATGACCTTATATTGTGTTATCTGTGAAATGAGTATGGAAATTTGTTGACTGTTGGAATATTTTAAAGCATTAACACACTTAGTCATGAGGAAACTACTACTCTTTTCTTGCCTCTGAGCCATTGTACACATTCAATTGTTTTCTATAAGGAAAAAATTTCTATTCACTTTGAATATCATCACTTGAGTTCATGTGAAGAATATTTCAATGATCCTTGAGAGTTTACTAGGATATTTTGTGCTGCTGCTAGATTTAGATGCCTAAGAATGAAGTAGAGTCGATATGCCCACAATTATCCACTGTCCTTCCCTCTGCTCAGATCCTTTCTTATATTGCAGATGACATGATCTGATATATAGAAAACACTAAATACTCCACTGTTAGAACAACTAACACACAGTAACACACTAACAACTTTACTCCACAGTAAAGCCCTCTTTACTGGGCTTAGAAGTCATGGTCCATCATTGTAACACTTTTTTGTTATTCCTCACATGCATTCCCGGTGTACTCATCTGAAAAAAAACTCTAATACTGATTAACTAACTTTCTGCTTACTCCGCACCTGTACTTGTTTTGTAGTTGGGAAAGACACACACACACACACACACACACACACACACACACACACGCACAACTGTGCTGGCAGATCTCACTTTAAATGTGTAACCTGTAATCTCTCACATGAGCTCTTGTCACTGCCTAGAAAGTCAACTACATTTTCCTAATTCCTTCCTTCTCTCACTCTTCTAGACAGGCATTTAATACCCTTCTTTTGGGCAAACCTCCAGTTTCTCCTCCCTCATTCTCCCTTTTGGCCACTGGCTTTGGTTTGTAGTTCTCTCAGAAAATAGAATTGATGCAAAGAAAAGTACAGAATTCCTAACCACATCTACCAGCCTACTTATACTCTTGCCCCTATAAACTCACATTCCTCCTGTTACACAAAGTATAAACTGTCTGGACTCCTCTCTAAGGACAATCTCCACATGTCACTGGACTTCATCATCTGTATTCAAGAATAACACTACAGCCATTCTTTCTTCTCTCTCCCGCATCATCAATTTCTCCCTCCCTCCCTCCCTCCCTCCCTCCCTCCCTCCCTCCCTCTCTCTCTCTCATTCTTCCCATCAGCCTATAAATCTGCTCTATTTCTCCCACTTCAAAGGAAAAGAAAAAAAGTCTTTTAATTCCATATTTCTGTCCCCCTCCCTCCCCCATGTCTCTGCTCCCATTAATCCCCATTCCTTTCCTCTCATTCACCCATGAAACCTCCAGTGGGTTTTTGCTCCCCAGTAACATCATTGTTCTTGTCATGATTGTCAATTTGGAAGTCTGACGATCAATCTCAATTCTTATCTTACCTGACCCATCAGCAGCATTCGATAGAATTATCACTTCTGCTTCATGAAACATTTTCTTTATTTGGTATTTGAGACATCAAGTTCTCTTCCTCTCTCACCAACTCCTCTTTTTCAGTCTCTTGCTGATTTTTCACATCTCTCTGAACTCTAAATTTTGGGGTGCCCTTGGGCTAACTCCTTCATTTTCTATTTACATTATTTCCCTAGGTGACTTGATCCTGTCTCGTGGCTTTAAATGCCTTCTACATTCTGACAGTGTCCAATTTCTATCTTCAACTTACCCTGGCATTTCAGATTCATATATCCAAATATATAGTAAACATTCCCACGTGGATGTCTAGTAGGCATCTCAAACTTAGTATATCTACAATTCCTGTTCTCTGCCTCCACTACACAAAAACCTGCTCCTTTGCCCATCTTCCCTATCTTGGTAATTGCCAATAGACTCTTCTAGTTGCTCAAGACCAAAACAGTTCAGTGATCATGATTTTTTAGTTGATCTATAATTCATATACCATAAAATTCACTCTTTTTTAGTGTACATTTCAGTGGTTCTTGGTATATCCACAAGGTTATGCAACTACCACCACTGTCTAAATCCATTTCAGTCATCCCTTTTTGTTGTTGCATGGGCTTTTGATTTTTTTTTTAAAGGGAAATACAATAAAAAAAAATTACAGTGAGACATCACTATGCACCTATCAGAATGGCTATAATTAAAAAGTGACAACACCAAATACTGATAAAGATGAAGAAAAAGTGAATCATTCATACATTGCTGGTGCACATGCAAAATAATACAGCCACTTTGGAAAACAGTTTGGTAGTTTTTTGTTTTTGTTTTTGTTTTCTGTTTCTGTTCAGTCACTCTTGACTCCTGTTTCTCACACACTACATATCCAATCTATCAGCAAATTCTGTTAAATTTACACTCAAAATATATCCAGAATCTAAAAATTTCCCATCACTTACACTGTTATAAAATTGTGATGTGCCATGAGGATTGTTAATACAGTGTCCTAACTGGGCTCCTTGATTCCCACTCTCTCCCTCTCTCGACAAAACAACCATAGAAAGCCCTTTAAAAGTCATTTTAGTCATATTAAATCATCTAATCTATGAATATTGGTATCTGTCTATTTGTTTGTATCTTCTTTGATTTCTTTCATCAATATTTTGTTGTTTTCAGTGTATAACACTTACACTTTTTAGTTTATTCTAAAGAAGTATTTTATTCTTTTTGTGCTATTATAAATGGGATTATTTTCCTAATTTCATATTTAGGTTTGTTAATGTATAGAAACAATGAATTTTTGTATGTTCATTATGTATGCTGTATCTTTACTGAATTTGTTTATTTGTTCTAACAGTGGAGTATTTAGTGTTTTCTATATATCAGATCATGTCATCTGCAACAAGGGAAAATTATACTTCTTCCTTTCTGATTTGGATGCTTTGTATTTCTTTTTCTTTCCTAATTGCTCTGTTTAGGAATTCTAGTACTTTGTTGAACAGAAATGGCAAGAGTGGGCATCCTTACCTTGTTGTTGATCTTAGATAAAAAGCTTTCAGATTTTTACTGTTGAGTGTGATTTTAAGCTGTGAGTTTTCACATGTGGCTTTTTTAATGTTGTGGTACTTTCCTTCTATTCCTAGTTTATTGAGGGTTTTTATCATGAAAGGGTATTTAATTTTGCCAAATACTTTTTTCTGCATCTAAAGACTAAAACAATTATGTCACTTTTATTCTTTATTCTGATAAGGTAATGTATTACATTAATTGATTTATGTATGTTAAATCATCCTCGCATCCCAGGGATAAATCATAGTTGGCCATGGAGTGCGATCTTTTTCATGTAATGTTGGATTAATTTGCTAATAATTTATTGAAGAACTTTACATCTATATTTATCAGAGATATTTGCCTTTAGTTTTCTTTTTTCCTTCCTTCCTTCCTTCCTTCCTTCCTTCCTTCCTTCCTTCCTTCTATTTTAAAGGAAAAGGAAAGGAAGGGGAAGAGAGCCACTGATAGAGCCTCATGTGGTACACAAGTTGGGTGAGGCTGGATTTCAAGGAGTCAACAGGGTGGAATGAATGGTGTTCACCAGGTTAATGTAGATTCTGATTTGGGGCCAGTGCTGAGCCTGGAGCTACTCAATGAAAGTCTCAGAGCATAGTGAGGCCAGCCATCACCTGCCTGGGGCCTGTGGACTCCCAAGAGTTGTCCAAGAAAAAGTGCAGTGCAAGAAGGACTGGCTGCTGGCCAAAAAAGTGCCTCCAGTGTTGCAGGAGTTGGAAGGGGCAGAGTCCCAAGGAGTCACCAGGACAGAGTGAGCAGAGTTCACCAGGTCAATAGTTTCAGATTTGGCTGTATGGGGATATATCAACACAGGAAAGATGGATTTTTCCTGCAAGCTTCATGGGAGGAGGTTCCTACACAGGGAAGATGGTGACTGTTCTTCCAATCCTCACCATGTAGCTATACATCTCAGTCTCAACCTGTGTGTCTCTGATGCCTTCCAAGTCACCATCCCTCCACTGGAACCCAAGGTGAGTGCCTGAGAGTGAGTGAATCTGTGTGAGGGTGCTTTAAGTAGACATCTGGGTTTCCCACAGCCTTCTGTCTCACCCAATCAGAAGCCCCACTGATTTTCACAGCTAGATGTTGTGGGTTGCCTCTTCCTGGAACTGGTACTCCAAGCTGGGAAGCCCTGTATAGGGCTAGGCTCCCTCACTCCTTCAGGGTGTGCCTCTGCAACCAAGATATCCCTTCTGATTTTCATCCACCACATTCAGGTGTAGAGCTAAAGACATTCACTTTTAAATATTAAATAAAAGAGAAGGTAAAATAATTTGAAACAGAGACTCAGATAATTGTACACCAATGTTCATTGCAGCATTATTCACAATAGTCAAAAGGTAGAAACAAATCACCTGTCATCAATAGGTGAATGCATAAACAATATGTGAAATATCTATACAATGGAATATTATTTAGCTATAAAAAATATTGAAATTCTATACATACTACAACATGGATGAACCTTGGAAATATTATACGAGTACTATGTGAAAGAAGTCAGACACGAAAGGAGAAGTATTGTATGATTCCACTCATACAAAATATCTAGAATAGGCAAATTCATAGAGAAAGAAAGTAGATTAGACATTACCAGCCACTGGGGAGGGGGAAACAAAGAGATATTGCTTAATGGTTACAGAGTTTCTGTTTGCTAGTTTTTTGTTTGTTTGTTTTTAAGGAGGGTGCAGCTCACAGTGACCCATGTAGGGTTCGAACCAGCAACCTTGCTGTTATTAGCACCATGCTCTAACCAACTGAGCTAATTGACCACCCACTAGAGTTTCTGTTTGGAATGATTAAAAAAAAAAAAAGAAAAAAAACTTTGGAAATAGAAGACTGCACAGCTTAGATGTACTTAATTTCACTTAAAATGGTTAAAATGGCAAATTTTGTTATATATATTTTTACCATAACAACAAATTTCAAAGGAGGGGGCTTCTAAAAGAGGGTAAATGGGGTCAGATATATGGTGATGAAAGGAGAACTGATTCTGGATGGTGAACACATAATGTAAGATATAGATCATATATGACAGAATTGTACACCTGAAATCTATGTAACTTTACTAAAAACTGTCACCCCAATAAACTTTAATTAAAAGAAAAAAATGAAAGGAAGCCATTTCAGGTTTAAAATAGGCTATGTAGGAGTGACATAATCCAACTTAGATTTTGAAAAGATCACTTTGGTTGTAGTATGGAAAAAGGAATTGGATGAGATCGAAGATGTTTTGTGGGTAGACCAGTTAGATTTCCAGTGGGAGTAGACACAAGGGGATAGATTTGAGGTATATAAATTTTGGATGGGTGATTGGGGTGAGAGGTAGGGAAGTAATAAAGATGTCAGTCCTGATAGGGAATACAGTACAAGTTCAAGTTTGAGTGTGACAAGTTGTATGGTGTCCATGGAATGATATCAAGTAGATGGTTTACAATACAAGTTGCTCTATGGAAATATATAAACTAGGGATATAAAACAAAGACTCGGATCTCTCTTCTAAAAAACTCTGTGATATTGTTGAAGTCACAGGATTTGCCCATGTAGACAAATTAGAAGAAAATATAAAATGGTAGGTGATCAAATGCAAAAATATTTGGCATCAATAATAACTTTTTAAAACTATGCATATGTAGAAAAGAGAGACACAAATACAGTCCAGAATAATGAGATACATTACTTGAGAGAGTGCAATTGATGGAGCTCAAGGAAGATAGAAAAAATTTAGTTTATATGAGAGGAAGAAAGAAGTGGTGGAAAAGCTGCTCTAATTAACTGGAGACTTAAAAGGTTCAGCAATAATATAGCTTAAGAAACAGAACTGGGGCTATGATGAATGATACAACAATAAGATAACACGATTATACATCACCACCCATTGGGCATTACATGCCATTGACTCCAGTCCAGAGAAAAGGCCAGGTGAGCTGGCCTCTCACCCTAGTGCCTCTGAAGCATCCTGGCCCCCTAGAAGAACTCCAGTTCTTGGGCTGAACCTCTATGCTGAGAGCCAACCACATGCCCAACTTGGCACTAACAGCCTCACCACTCTGCAGAGAACTCATGCTGTTCCCTGTAGGTAGGGCCACCTGGCCTCCGGAAGGACTCAGGCCTATTTATGACTGCCACAGAGTCAGCTAATGCAGATGAGTCAATGAAAGAGCAATGTTCAAAGAGGAGCAACCACACTAGGATTCTGAGAACAGCAGATCCCTTTCAGGCACAGTGATTCACAATGCATTCCCTCTTCTGGATCAGTGCTCAGATCCATTACTTGGAACTTGGCAAAATGAAGGTCTGGTGCAGGGTAATGGGTTTAGTGCATCTATCTATACCTATCCTTCAATACTTATGGTTTTTGAGATGGGAAAATGCACCAAATTAGCTGAAATTTCAAAAAGAAAGAAAGAAACTATGAAGAAACTATGGTAGAAACTATGAAACTGGCACTCTTAATATATTTTTTAAGCAAATTTTCATTAAAATTAGTACAATCACTCTATCTCAAGGAAATGATTTCAAGGACACAATCTGAAATACAGAAATAAGTTTTACATACAAAGATGTTCATTATAGAATTATTTAAAATAGTATAAAGTTGGAAAAATCCTTCATGTCCAGCAACTTGGAAATGGTTAAGTGAATTAGATGTTACCATGCATTGCAGTATTAGTCACCAAAAATATTTTTATAAAAAATTATTTTTATTGGTAAAACTTAAAAATTTTTATGTTGTAACATTAACTAACAAAACTAAAATTTAAAATAAAATTATATATATATATATATATATATATATATATATATATATATATATATATATAGTGAGCCCAACTTTGCTAGGAGGAAATAAAAACAATGGAATTCAGCAAATTAAGTAGTAGTTATCTCTATGGTTCATGGAATTATAGGTGCTTTTTAAAATCTTCAGCTATAGTTTATAAATTTTCTATAATGAGTAGATGGTTATTTTGTCATTGTAAATAAATAAACATCTAATTAGAAAACAAAACAAAAATGGGAGTGTAAATTGGAAATTATGATTGAATTGTTTTACTTACATGGGATTCAGAATTATTTCTGTTGACCACAAACACTACCTTTTCCTTACCCAAAGTCATCCCCTTAATCCCATATTAAGTCAGAGGAGGTACCACTGTCAGAGGAAGTCCCTGGGCAGGCATCTTCTTATGTTTGTCATCAGGGAAGCTGGCTGGTATAGATTTGGAGGAAGCTTTCTGCCTAATGAGTGTCAAGCAAACACTGCTTTCAGCATGGCCCCTGCCCTATCATGCCTAGTGTGGCAAGGTGCAAGGCCAGGAGGGGCAGACGAGACTGACAGCTGGTGTCTTGGGCTGTGTGAGTCTTGCTGAATGGATAACCAGCCCGAAAGGGCAACAGGAAGCAGATGGCCAGCACTGCCTTCTTTGGCTGGCCTGTGAGAGCCATCTGGAGAAAAGGAAATTGGTCCGCCGCCTGGAGAGAAAGGTGTTGGTAATAAAATAACTAATCCTCACATTTTACAATGTGTAGTGTCCAGGGAGGAACCTAGCAAGGCCTGCCTCAGGTGTTGATGAAAAAGCAAACCCAAGCATCATAGCTCATAGGATACATATGGTAGGTAACCTTATTGGAGGTGACAGCTTTCTGGAGGCCAGTAGCCCATAAGATTCCACAAGGGCACCAACACAATCGTGACTCGCAGTGTTGTGAATGCAAGAGAAGCAGGCACATGGAACGCAGAAGCCGTTTCTTCTCCTAAGACTACAGGCTGGACAATGTGCACACTGTGTGGAACCTGCCTCTCTTGGCACTTCCCTCTCAGCCTCCAGGGTCTCAGATGCCCTTCATGCCTCTGAGTTAAGAATCAGTTCCACAAGGAACCATTTGCAGCCTCAGTCCAGTTACTCCACATGTCTTCACCTGCTTTCCCTTTTGACTGAAATTTCTCGTTCCCCAAACGGAGGTTATAATCCCTAGTTCTTTAATGATGGAACTGCCTGTGTTCTGGAAGTTGAAATGTAAATAAAAAGATGTTCCAGTGAGTGCAAGAGAAAAAGAAAGAGGGGAATGAGATACTTAGTCTTCTGCCTCTGAACATCAGGATACTGTCCCTTCCCTATGCTTTCATGCAGCTCTGTAGCCCAGAGAAGGGGCAGGTGGACCACCAGGCTCTGGTTAAAAGCTGCCAGAGCCTCTTAGACACTACCTTGGCATCCTGGTGTGAGCCCATATAGTGACTTTGGGCGAATAGAAAAAGTGTCCCTCCAGGCTGATTCAGTCCCTCTCCAGAGCACCTGACCTGTGGGGAGGAAGCAAGGGTTGGATTTCAGACCTCTGTCATCCCTTTGGTTTGGTTACTGCAGGGAGCAACCAGTATCACCCTATGTAGAGGCCCTGACGGTAGGGTTTCGCCAGCTTCAATTCAGGTCTTCATCACTGAAACAAAAATAGAGCCCAAATCTTATCATCATCATAAAATGTCATTCACTCAAGGACTTCAAAATCATGATTTTTTTATGTGTGCATTCATGCACTTATTCAACAAACATTTATCAGGTGCTTACTCTGGGCTAGAAGCCAAGATAAAAAGTTGAGTGAACCATGATCTCTACTTATAAAAAGGCTTCCTTTCATATGTATTATGAAATACATACCCAATGATTGGTCAGCACGGGAGGAAAAACCTCCTCTGCATAGGGAAGTCAGGCAGGGGGAGGGAAACATTTTAACTGGCTTTTAAAGTTGTGAGTTAACTTTTCCTTTCTACCAGAAACTTTATATTTTGGGGGGTGGGGGGGTTGGCAACATAGCCAGCCCCAAATCTACATTTTGCAGCTTCACAAGCAGCTCTGCATGCCAGTGTGACCAAGGGCTATATAATGAGATATGAGTAGGTGATATGAGACTTCCAGGAAATTTCCTTAAAGGAAAAGGAATTAATATTTTTTTTCTTTTTCTTCCTGATGTCAGCCTGGAACTCAAAGGTGATAGTTAAAACTCTAGTGGCCACATTGAGTTATGAGTTATACTTAAGAAGTATGGAAGCCATGTACTGACAATGGTAAAACAGAAAGATAGGAGTCTGGGGCTCAAACAACTCTACAACTGCCACACCATCCTAGGACTACGTAGCTCTCTACTTCTTTTATATTAGAGACATTAAATTTATATCTGTGTAAGCCACTTATAACATTATTTCTTGTCCCATATATCCAAATTTAACTGTAATGACATAGAGACATAAAAAAGCATGGTGTGAGGGGTGGATAAGAAATATGGTGGAAAAAAATAAATAAATAAATAAAGATGGATAGGTATTCTGGATGCAGACTGATTGGATATGGAATGTCATTTCTTTTTGGATGTCTTTACTTACAAAACAAGAATGATTATAATTTTCTCTTTGGAAACTACATGATATGGGAAGTTGGATTAGAGAGGGGAGAAATCTGTGGCAAAGAAACCATTCAGAATTCAGGTGACAGATGACAAAAGTTTAGGAGAGGATGGAAGCAATACTAATGGAAAAGATGTGACCAGTTCAGAAGACACTTCTGAGGTAGAATTAATAGACTTGACCTCCCAATGGATAAGGAGAGTGGAGTTCATGATTACATCTAGGTGGATGGTCATAGTATTAGCTAATGTAGATGCAGTAGAAGAAACTGATGAGAAGGCAAATTTTAGGCAAGCTCTACTATTAACTATTCATCTTGTGATATTAGGCAAGTCACTTAATTTTAATTGGTCTCACCTAAAAAGGAGTACGTTAGAATAGGTAACTTCAGATGCCCTTGCCTCTTTTATAAGAAAATTAGTTCAGCATTTCACAAAATAGTCAAATACCTATAGTGCTGTTAGGTGACATCTCAAGGGACAGAATCTGTTGATTCATTTCACTATACCAGAATGCAAGTTCTCTCACAGAACACCTGAAGAGCTATCCAACCAACTTTTAGTTGATCCTTTCCTTTCATTAAAATTGTTTAAGGACATCAGAAAAATGGCAGCATGAGGGATGCTCCTTGATAACTCCCCTTAAAGTTACAACAATTTGAACAGCTATAATTCAACAAAGGATTCCCTATGCAACACACAAATACGTCTGAAAGATCCATGCATGGAAACATGTGAAGGTGGGTGAATCAGAGCAAACAAGGAAGGAGGGAAGGGAGAAGTTCAGAGATGGGGGCCACGGATCACAGCCTAGAGTTCACTGTGGTTCTGGGAGAAGGGAGGATTGAGACAGCAGGTGCACTGTCTACGGTCCCAGCAATCCTGCCTGAGGGATCAGCATATAATATAGCTGAACCTAGTGATTGGGGCAGAGATCTTGGGGCAAAGACTGAATACAGAAGTGCAACTGATCTGGTCTAACAGCCCTCATTGCCAGGCAGAAAAAACGCCACAGAGCCTGGCCACGTCCCCACACCCTCCCAGAGCTCACCTCCCCTACAAGCTCACAATGTTAGCAGTGGGTGCCAGAAGAATCAGTAGCAGTGTGGGGTTAAAGAGCACGATATCTATAGCCCTGAGAACTGATGAGAGAGTTCCTGAATAGCAGACATGAAGTGCAGCTAATTCGAGTGACAAGGAATGAGCTATAGGGGCAAGGCAACTGTGGTCTGGCAGTTACCATTATTCAGAAGGGAACAAATCAAAAACACACCAGCCACTTCTCCCAGCTCACCCCACCTGCACCTTTCACAGCTGATCACAGCAGGGCACCCAGGGCTGCTGAGGCACACAGCTCAGAATCTGGCTACAGGGACAGCACTGGGATTTCAGAGGCTCAAAACCTCATTGCCTACCACATCCACACACAGGGTAGTGCCCTGAGATGGAGGCAACCCAGTCACAGAGAAGCCAGAATAGCTCAACAGAAAATAAAATGCTTCAGTGCTACCTCTAGAAAACAAAGAAAGACCTCTTCATATCAACCTGTTGCAAAATTCATTCTTGTAGATGTCCAGAAAGAGACATAATCCATTAATTGCCATGAATAACCAAGATAATAAGGCAACTTAGAAAGAAAAAGAAAAAACTCCAGAAAATATACTTAAGAACATGGAAATATGTAACTTGAATGACAGAGAATTCAAGATTATAGTTCTTAAAAACCCAAATGCAAGGAAACTCAGATAGTCAGTTTAATGAACTCAGAAATAAAATCAATCAAGAAAATTAACATTTTACCAAAGAGATTGAAATTTTTAAAAATAACCTAATAAAAATTCTGGAGCTGAAGAACTCAATAAAAGAGATGAAAAAATGAAATAGCAAGCTTAGCAAATAGAACTGACAAGATGGAGGAAAGAATTGGTGATATTCAAGATAGAAATCTGGAAATGATGCAGATGGGAGAAAAGAGAGACTTGAAAGTTAAAAGAAATGGGAAAAAAAAAAAAAACTACAAAACTATCTGACTCCATCAGAAAGAGCAATATAAGCATAATGGGTATACCAGAAAAAGAAGACAGAGAGAAGAGCACAGAACATCTATTCAAACAAATAGTCAATGAGAACTTCCCAAACCTATGGGAAAGAACTGGATCCTCACATCCAAGAAGCAAACAGAACACCTAATTACCTCAGTCATAACAGGCCATCTCTAAGGCACATTATATTGAAGCTCTCAAAATTAATGACAAACAAAGAATTTTCAAGGAAGTCAGGAAAAAGAAGATGGTAAAATAAAGAGGAAAGCTCATTAAGTTATCATCAGACTTTTCATCAGAAACCCTACAAGCCAGGAGGGAGTGGAATCAAATATTCAAACTATTGAAAGAGAGAAATTACCAGCCAAGAATAATACACCCTGCAAAGGTATCCTTTAGATATGAAGGAGAAATAAAGACCTTTCCAAACATACAGAAGCTGAGGAATTTTTCCACCAAAATATTCTACATTACAGGAAATACTGAAGGAGGCTATTCAATCTGAAACAAAAGACAAAAGTGTACAAAACTATGAGCAAGAGTACAAACAGACAGACAGAAGCAGGAAATGACAACCCTGACACAGAATGGGGCACTATACACTTAAACATAACATAAAGAGTAAAGAGAAAAAAAAGAAAGAAAAAAGAAAAAGACATTTTGCCACTGCAACTCAGAAATCAACTCACAGCATAAGTAGGGATAATTTGTGACAACAAAACCAAAAAAGAAGAGGGAGTAAAGGTCACAATTTGAAAATGGGAATGGAGATAAGATGGATGCTGAAGAAAAAGGACTACTGTATATATGAAATTTTATTTTATATAAACTTAACGGTAACCACTCAAAAAAATCAAGAAATGAGACACATAACATAAAAAAAGGGAAAAAAAATCATAGAATACCACCAAAGCAAAATAACAGACAGAAACTAAAAGGAAAGCAAAACAACGAAGACAATAAACTACTAGAAAACAAAAAATAAAATAGTTATAGGAAACCTCATATATCAATAATGATCCTAAATATAAATGGACTGAACTCACCAATGAAAAGGCACAGAGTACCAGATTGAATCAAAAACAAAAACAAAATCCAACCATATGCTGCCTCCAAGAGGCACATTACAGCTATGAGGACAAACATAGACTCAAAGTGAAAGGGTGGAGAACAATACTCCAAACGAATGGCATCCAGAGAAAACCAGGTGTAGCCATACTTAGATGAAACAGACTGCAGGATATAAAAGGTAACGAGATAAAAATGGACATATCATAATGAGAAAGGGAACAATACAACAAGAAGACATAACACTTATCAATATATATGTTCCCAATTAGGAAGCACCAAAATATATAAAACAAGTACTGAAAGAACTAAAGGGAGAAACTGACAAAAACACAATTACGGTAGGGGACCAAAATACACCATTGACAGCTATGGATAGATCATCTTAACAGAAAATCAAAAAGGAAATAACAGCCTTAAATGACACATTTTACAAAGCGGACATAACTGATATTTACAGAGCATTTCATCCTAAAACACCAGACTATACATTCTTTTTTAGTGCACATGGATCATTCTCAACGATAGACCATATGTTGGGACATAAAACTCACCTGAGCAAATTTAAGAAGACTGAAATCATACCAATATTCTTCTAATACAATGCTTTGAAATTGGATATCAACTGCAAAAAGAAAGCAGAAAAAAACACAAATATGTGGAAATTAAACAACATGCTATTAAAGAATGACTGGTTCAAAGAAGAAATAAAAGGAGAGAGCAAAAGACACATAGAAACAAATAAGAATGAAAATACATCATATCACAATTATTGGAGTACGGTGAAAGAAAAATCCCTAATAAACAACCTAACATTACATCTTAAAGAACTAGAAAAAGAAGAACAAATAAAACCCAAAGTCAGGAGAAGGAAGGAAATAATAAAAATCAGACCAGAAATAAATGAAATAGAGAACAAAAAGACAATAGAAAAAATTAATGCAACAAAGAGCTGTTTCTTTGAAAAGATTAATAAAATTTATAAACCCTTGGCTAGACTCACTAAGATAAAAAGAGAAAAGACACAAGTAAACAAAAACAGAAATGAAAGAGACGTTACAAAGGATACCACAGAAATAGAAAGGATCATATGAGAATACTATGAAGGACTATATGCTACCAAGATCAATAACCTAGAAGAAATTGGCAAGTTCTTAGAAAGATATGACCTTCCTAGACTAAATCATTAAGAACTGGAAAACCTAAACAGACCGATCAACAGTAAGGAAATTGAAACAATCATCCAAAACCTCCCCAAAAGTAAAAGTCCAGGACCAGATGGCTATACTAGTGAATTGTATGAAACATTCAAAGATGATTTAATACATGTCCTCCTCAAACTCTTCCAAAAAATTGAAGAAGAGGCAATAGTTCCTAACTCATTTTATGAGGCAAACATCACCCTGATACCAAAACCTGGTAAGGATAACACAAAAAAAGAAAACTATAGACCAATGTCCTTGATGAATACCGATGCAAAAATTCTGAACAAAATTCTAGCATATCAGATACAACAAAGCATTAAAAAGATTACACATCACGATCAAGGGGGTTTCACTCCAGGGGCACAAGGATGGTTCAATGCACAAATCAATCAGTGTGATATACCACATAAACAAAATAAAGGATAACAATCATATGATTATGTCAACAGATGCAGAAAAAAGCATTTGACATGATAAAACATCCCTTTATGATTAAACAATAAAATGTATTTGGAAGGAAAGTACCTCAACATAATAAAGGCTATATATGGCAAACCCTCAGCTAATATCATAAGTGAAAAACTGAAAGTTTTTCCTCTAAGATTGGGAACAAGACAGGAAAGCTCCCTGTCACCACTGATATTCAACATAATATTGGAAGTCCTAGACAGAGCAATCAGGCAAAAGAAAGAAATGAAAGGCATCCAGATTTGGAATAAAGAAGTTAAATTGTCACTTTTTGCAGATGGCCTGATTCTTCATATAGAAAACACTAAAGACTCCACCAAAGAAACTATTAGAAACAATTAAAAAATACAGTAAAGTTGCAGGATACAATATCAACGTACAAAAATCCATTTCACTCCTATATACTAACAATGAAATTTCAGAAAAAGAAATAAGAAAAACAATTCCTTTTGCAATTGCAACAAAAAGAATAAAATATCTAGGAGTACACTTAACAAAAGATATGAAGGATCTATACACTGAAAGATATGACATTATTAAAAGAAATTAAAAAAAAAACACAAAAAAAATTAAAAGATATTCTGTGTTCATGGATTGGAAGAATCAGCATAGTTAAAATGGCCATATTACCCTAAGCAATAAACAGATTAAATGCAATCCCCATCAAAATCCCAATGGCATTTTTTTTTAAGAAATAGAACAAAAAAATGATCAGATTTGTATGGAATCACAAAAGACCAAAAATAGCCAAAGCAATCCAAAGAAAAAAGAACAAGGCTGGATGTATCACACACCTGTACTTCAATTTATACTACAAAGTGACAATAATCAAAACAGCATGATATCAACAGAAAAACATACACAGACCAATGGAATAGAATAGAGAATCCAAAAATAAACCCACATATATATGTGCAGATAATTTTCAATAAAGGAGACAAAAACATACAATGGAGAAAAGAAAGCCTCTTCAATAAATGGTGCTGGGAAAATTGGAAAGCCAAGTGCCAAAGAATGAAACTAAATTACTGTCACTGTATACCAAAATTAACTCAATATGGATCAAAGAACTAAACATAGACTAGAAACAATAAATTGCATAGAAGAAGGAACACTAAACT
This sequence comes from Rhinolophus sinicus, assembly GCF_057876585.1. Taxonomy (NCBI): domain Eukaryota; kingdom Metazoa; phylum Chordata; class Mammalia; order Chiroptera; family Rhinolophidae; genus Rhinolophus; species Rhinolophus sinicus. The sequence goes on along the minus strand of NC_142517.1, from coordinate 72,774,219 downwards.
TATGGAACTTGGGTTCAGAAAGGATATTATGAACTTGACCTCAAGGGCAAGGGAAGTAAAAGCAAAAGTCAATGAATAGTATTATATCAAACTAAAAACTTCTGTACATCAAAAGAAGATATCAATAAAATAAAGAGACAACCAACCAAACAGGAGAAGATATTTCCAAACAATGCCTCCGATAAGGGGCTAATATTTAAAAATATATAAAGAACTTGTAAACCTTAACAACAACAAAAATAAACAATCTAATTAAAAAATGGGCAAATGACCTGAACACTTCTTCCAAGAAGACATGGAAATGGCCAACAGATATATGAAAAAATGCTCAACTTCACTAGCTATTAGAGAAATGCCAATCAAAACCACAATGAGACACTACCTTATACCTTGTCATCAACAAGACAAGTAATAACAAGTGTTGGAAAGATTGTGGAGAAAAGGGAACCCTCATACACTGCTGGTGGGAATGTCAATTAGTACAGCCAATATGGAAAAGAGTATGATGGTTCCTCAAAAAATGAAGAATAGAATTACCATATGACCCAGCAATTCCTCTTCTGGGTATCTATTCAAAAAATCTGAAAACATTTACCAATAAAGATATACATACCCCTATGTTTATTGCAGATTTAGTCACAGTGGTTAAGACATGGGAAAAACCAGTGTCTTTCTATAAATGATTGGATAAAGAAGATGTGGTACATACATACAATGGGATATTACTTGCCCATAAGAAAAGATGAAATACTGCCATTTGCAATAACATGGATGGATCTTGAGATTATCGTGCTAAGCGAAATACCGTATTTCCCTGAAAATAAGACCTAACCTGACAATCAGCTCTAATGTGTCTTTTGGAACAAAAATTAATATATGACCGGGTATTTATATTATATTATATTATATTTTATTTTATTTTATTTTATTTTATTTTATTTTATTTTATTTTATTTTATTTTATTTTATTTTATTTTATTTTATTTTATTTTATTTTATTTTATTTTATTAGACCCAATCTTATACTATAGTAAAATAAGACCAGGTCTTATATCAATTTTTCTCCAAAAGACGCATTAGAGCTGATTGTCCGGCTAGGTCTTATTTTCGGAGAAACATAGTAAGTGACACAGAAAATGTCGAGAACCATATGACTTCACTCATATGCTGCATATAAAACTGAAAGCAACAAATGAACAAAACGAACAAAGAAACAGAAATTCATAGACACAGACAACAGTTTATTGGTTACCAGAGGGTAAGGGGCATGGTGGTGCAAGAGACAAAATGGGATCAAAGAAATGGTGTGGAAGGAGAACTGACTCTGGGTGGTAAACACACAATGCAATATATAGATGATGCATTATAGAAATGTGCACTTGAAACCTATATAATTTTTCTAACCAATGTCACCTTAATAAATTTAATAAATAAAAAAATGTTTAAGTTACCCTCTTGTTTTAGTAAATAAAAATGGATTCACACAAGTCGTAGGACAGACTAACAGATAAATTCAGTCAATTTTCCAGAGGTTGAAACTTCTAAGAAAGAACGAGGGTTAGCTCCCTCAATACAGCTATGTGGAAAATACATTATGCAAATAGATGTCTGAGAGATTATTAGGTTATCCCTATACTTACCATTGTGCTCATTATTAGGAGGGATCTGAGATAAAAATCTGACGTAGGATCTCTAGTTACGAAAACTCAGATTTCGCAGGTTACTGTTTCTTTTGATCATATTTTGAGAGTTGAAGTCTCTATTTTATCAAATTGATGCCCCTAAATCCAGACTGTAGTACTCTTGATCAGTACTTGACTCTTCACTTGTATTTTTTTCCCTTGAGATTTTCATTTGAGTTGCTCTGCAAGTGTTTTTCTGATCTTCGTAAGTCTAACTTGTGAACAGTGAGGATGAGGTGTGAAAATTCATTGAGTTGATCTCAGAAAGTCCTTTCAGCTATGGGAGTCCCAATAAACACCTACGCTGGAAGGCCAACTCTATTAATTCATTCATTCATTCACTCATTCATTTATTCGATAAATATATATTGAATGCCTTTCCTGTGCCAGCCACTCTTCCAGGTTCTGGGAAATGGAATGAAAATAAAAAGATAAAAATTCTACATTCATGAAGTTTATATTCTAAAGAGGAGGTGGGTAATAATATAAATGTAATTACATATTCTGTGTTAGATGTTGACAAGTGCTAAGGAGAAAAAAAAATTAACATCGGGAACAGGAATTACAGGTATCACAGAGGAAGATTAAAATGTTAGGATGGCCCAGAAAAGTCTCATTGAGAAGATGAGTAAAGACCTGCAGAAAGTGAACTGAAAAATGTGATGGAGAAATGGACATCATAAATATGAGTGTTTAAAGTCCAGGAGGGTTCAACTTCCCTCCTTAAAAATGAATGTGTTTAGGCGTCTGGATGGCTCTGTTGGTTAGAACGCGAGGTCTCAACAAAGTTGCTGGTTCAATTCCAGAATTGGATGGTGGGCTGTGCCCTCTACAACTGAAGATTGAAAACAGCGACTGGACTTGGAGCTGAGCTGCGCCCTCCATGACTAGACTGAAGGACAATGACTTGGAGTTGATGGGCCCTGCAGAAACAAACTGTGCCCCAATAAAAATTTTTTTAAAAAGAAATGTTCATTAAAAAGAAGATGAATGTGTTTATTTTCCTACCTCTGGACAAGATGAAATCTAGAAAGCTTGTTTGGAAAGAAAGAGGAAAAACAAATTTATTTGGGCAGTGAAAGAAGGGAGGGGGAAAGGAAGGAAGGAAGGAAAGAAGGAGGGAGGGAGGGAGGGAGGGAGGGAGGGAGGGAGGGAGGGAGGGAGGGAGGGAGGGAGGGAGGGAGGGAGGGAGGGAGGGAGAGCAATTCGGGTAGAGGGAATGACAAGTACTGAGGTGGGAGCATTTCTGACTCGCTTGAGAAATAATGAGGAAGCCAGCACAGTTAGAATGGAGAGGGGCGGGGGGAGTAGGAGTACAAATCAAAGAGGTAACAAAATGAGAGCTGTGATGAAGTGAAGCTAAGAAGTGAAGTGTGAGGTGTTTCCCTCAGATTGTTAGAGAAATGAATAATGGGTCTTTTCTAATGTCCTAACAGCTTACAAAAGCAGAAGACAGGTATGAGGATGAGGTCACAGAACGATGCACAAACATCAGGGAGCTAAATTTCCTCATGTGTTAAGAAAAAATTCATTTTCAGCTAGACCTTTTTATTTCCATCCTGATTTGAAATTTAGTTATGAGAATAGAACAAAAGAGAATTGACTTCAGGGGCTACCAGGAACTCAGCTCTATTGAAAGGTTTTTGTAAGCAAGGTACGTAGTAGTTTTCATTTTTATTTAGAGTATCTCAATAGCCTTGTCCACAGGTGGAGTATGCCCTCTAACCGTCACTCACAGTGTTGTCATTCTGCAAATGATCTACCTTTCTGTTGTTTTCCCAATCTGCTTCTGGTTTTTTTTCTTTCTTTCTTTTTTACATAAGCCCATTCCATCATCTCATTCAACCTGATTCTTCCTGCGGGCTGTGTTCTGCAATCAGTTCTCAACCCACAATGAAATTTTCATCAGCTGAGCCATTCCAGTTGAATACACATAGTCATGTCCCCAGAAAGTGAACAAGGTGACCTAATGGGAATTTTTCATTTCTACCACCAGTGATACCATAAATACAATGTAGCCAGCAATGTGCTCAGCATTGAAAAAGAGCAGAACTTCTATATTTTTAAAAGAATCCGTGCTCATTAGAACCAGATGGTGTAAATTAGTGACTCTAATGCTGGAAGTTAGAACATGAACATTTTATTCCTAGCTTTATTACTGATTTACCAGTGAGACCTTAATTGACATGCTGCATTTCCCTCCATCTTATATTCTATAGCTGGAGATTCTCACTGAGCCTGCATTCATTCTGTACCATCTGATTATTGGTGCTATCGGAGATGAGCAAGAATATAGATAAATAAATGTCATTTCCATTTGGCTTGAGAATTATTAACTTGCTTTTGTGGAACTGATTTTTGGGGAAGTTACAGTGTTTGAAACCAGAAAAATAAAGCCACACTGTAAAAGCTGATTTAGGAAAGTTTAGACTTTATATATATATCTTTTATATTTCAATATATTATATCAATATTGAGATATAGACAATATAGATAGAGACAGAGATAAAGATAGAGATAGAGGTAGACAGGGTGCCAAAAAAATGTACACACATTTTAAGAAAGGAAAAAACTGTATAAATTGTAGTACTCAGTATATACCAATAACAAATGATGAATGAATACAAGTCACGTTTGACTTCTGCAATTACAAGAGGTGCTCAAAGTGGTTACCATCAGCATCCAGACACTTCCGACTATGACAAACTACTGCTTGAGCATAGATAACATCTCTTAAAACATGTATACATTTTTGGGGCACCTCCAGTATATATATATATATAGATATAGAGATATGTATATATATCTATATATATAGATATAGATATATAGATATAGATATATATCTTTTGTACCTCATTGCCCATCCTCCTTTCCTCCCTCTTTCCCTTCTTCCCTGTTTCCTTCCTTCCTTCCTTCCTTCCTTCCTTCCTTCCTTCCTTCCTTCCTTCCTTCCTTCCTTCCTTCCTTCCTTCCTTCCTGACCCACAGTAAATTTGTCCTCTTTCTTTCTAAATAAGCTTTCTAGATCTCACCTTATCTAGAGGCTGGAAAATAAACAAGTTCGTTTTTAACATGGGAAATCAAAACCCCCTGAACTTTAAACACTCATATTTATGATATCCATTCCCAGGTAAGATAGCCTATAAAAAACAGGTAACTGGATCAGATTACAAGTACCATGGTCCAAGGTCCAAAACATCCATACACACTGATTTCAGTGGCTTCCTGCTTTGAATAGTCTCTGGATAAGCAGCCAAAATCAGCCTGCTCTTTGCTGGATACAATGAGTGCAAGTCTTGGCTTTTGTATTTAATGTCTTCTGGTATTTTATCTTGAGTGCAGATTAGTCCTAAAGTACTTTCTTCCCCAATAACCAAGTTACCTGCCACCTAGTTCAAACAAGGGAGCTTTCTTAGAAAATACTCTCAGAAGTGTTTAAGGATAAAGGACCTTGATGTGTAAAGCATACCCTCACGTGGTTCAAGGAGGGAGGGTATCTAGATAGATTGGTAGATAGCACAAAAGATAAAGCAAATGTAGTAAAATATTACCATTAGGTGAATCTGAGTAAAGGGTATATGGGTGTTATTTATAATATTTTATTTTTGCAACTTTCCTGTAAGTTTAAAATTATTTCTAAATAAAACATTTTAAAGCATTGACACAATATTAGTGTATTCAATTTTATATATATGTATGTGTATATGAATGTATATATGTACATATTTCACACAGAGAGAAAGTTTTGAAAGGCTAGGCACAAAGGTATTACAAAGGTATCTCTGGGTAGAGAAAAATTGAAGTTTTCATTTTTGCCTGCCTGTATCGTTTTCTGTAATACATATATACTGCTTCTATAATAATACATTTTTTTAAAGAACAAACAAAAAGCAAAGCAATGTCCCATTTGTCTTATTTGCCCTTGGTGGGGTAGTGTAGTCAGTGCCCAATACAGCTTCCCATACATTGTTCTTTTTTGCTCCAAGCTTGCAGAAAATGTTGAAGGCCCTTAGAAATGAAGTAGAACCTTTTTGTGCATTTCTCCACCATTCCTGCTTTAAACTAGAAAATGAAAACTAGCCTTAGACACTGAATTATGGGGAAGAAAAGAAGCACCCAAATTTGGTCCTAATCCTTTCAAGAGGACCTCCAACCCCTTATGAGTCATAAATTGCTTTGAACCCTTTTTGAACAATACTTTTATCATCTTATATAAAATGTGTTTAGAGATGTGCATCCACATATCTTGATACTGAGACCTGATTTATATAATAATAAACATTGATATATGTCAGCTAGTTCAACCACCTACCATGGATTTAGTTTGGCCTGAATGAGCATTAATGTAAGTATATTGCTGTTGGTCCATACCACTTACATAGAACTGAAATTTGTAAGTAATGGTTCATTTTAGGGCCAGAAACCAGTAATGTGTGAGTAGTGTATCAGGCTGTAATCCAACAGACAATGGCTGGTGAACACCATTGGCCTATGTGTCCTCTCTTTGGGCAGAACCACGAGCTTTTAAACCTCAATTTGACATTGATATAGGTAATAAAAGTATAGCAGGCTGCGTGAAAGCCAAGTTAGGTTTCTGTGACTGCCTGGTCATAGGCTTTCAACCAGTAATCATTGAAAAGTTAAAGAGGCCATGTGGCCACATGATGGGTGCTCTGTAGCCTTTCTTGCCTTGAACCTCTCTTGTTGGTGTAATCTGTCAAGATGTTAATGGCCTAGCAATTAGGGAGTACTCTTCACAGTATCCTGTTGTCATCACTAACCTCAACGTTTTAAAATTGATGTCATTGGAGCTATCAGGTATTTCTTTCAGGAACAGAGCACTCCATGATGTCTTTACTTGTCCATCATAATTCATGAAGATTTTTAAGCATTAATACTTTTTAGGGAACATCATCAACTCTGCTCTTCCTACCTTCAAGAAGTCTTTGCTCTGGATTTTCCTGAATCCTGCCAAAAATGATTGTCATCTAAATAGATAAATGCCTCTATTTAATGTATATTCCCCAATTACCTTCTCCATTAAACACTGAAAACTGGCAGAGGCCCTGGAAACACTTTCGGGCACACTTTCAAATTGATACTCCATCCCCTTTTTAAACACAGAGCAAATGAAGTCAATTTTTTTTCTCAGTTCTCCTTAGACATAGGTATTTGATTATTCTTAATTCTCAAGTCCAGGTGTGACCTTCAATATCTCTCTGGCAGACAGTCCAAAGTGGCTCAAACTCCAGGAACAGAGTCCTAGTTTATTTAGTACACATAGTCCATGGAAATAACCTTTGGCAGGTTTCTTCCATACCACCATGCGGGACCATACCTAAGGCTCTGGGATTTGGGTATAATGCTGTTGGTGAATAATTTTTAATATGCTCACAAATGAGTTTAATTTAATTTCATATCTTACAACTATCTCCAATGCTTCCGGAAAATGTGGGGAATGTTTCTATTCTATTCTTTTTCTTTTTTTTTTTTTTTTTTAAGGAGGGTGCAGCTCCCAGCGGGCCATGTAGGGACTGAATGAGCAACCTTGGTGTTATCAGCACCACGCTCTAACCAACTGAGCTAACAGGCCACCTCTTATTCTATTCTTTGATATCACTCGAAACATAACATGTTTCTCATTCTCAGATGGTCAAAAATTTCTCCTGTCTTAAAAAGTTTTTTTCCTAGTCTTTCCATCCCTTCACTAGGTACTGAGGAATCTTCAAAATCTAAATATTTTGGCTTTAATTTGGGAGATGCTGTGAGTGCAACTGTAGTTAGAAAAGCAAGGGCTATGGCATATACCCACTTCTTTGCTGCTCATCCCATTTAGAGGTGAAATCTAATTCCACTCCCCTTAAATGGGCACTGGCTTTAGTGACTTGATGACCAATTCACTGTGGCAGAAGTGAAATTTTAGGATTTGTAAGACTAGATTATAAGAAGCCTTGTCACTTTCACTCAGGCCTCTTAGAATACTTACTCTTAGAACCCATCCACCATGCTATAAGGAAAAGCAAGAATTCCCAAGAGTTCCAAAGGGAGAGGAACTGAGTCTCCTAGTTGAACAGCCCCAACTAGGATGCCAGCCAACTGCCAGCACCAACTTGCCAGCTATGTGAGTTGAACTATCATGGAAGTGGACCCTCCAGGCCCACTTGAACCACCCCACCTGACACAGAAAAAATACATTTTTCTTGAATACTGCCCAAACTGAAGGTTTAGGAGAAAATTAGATGTTTATTGTTATTTGTTGTTTTAAATCAGTATATTTTGAGGTGATTTATTTTATAGTGATAGGTAACTAAAACACTGACAATATCACAAAATCCAGAAAATCAAAATGCATTTTTGTTATTATTGATTAACTATCTGACACACCTCTATAATTTTTTTTCTACATGTTTTGTCTGCATTCTATTTGATCACCTCTTCCCATCACAATAATTTTATAATATCCAGTTCTACAGCACGAATAAAAAATAATTTAGTCTTTTCTATAGCAAGATTGATAGAAATGTGTCTATTTTTCATAATTTAGTAGAGAGTGTTTGCGGATTTCTGGTCAACATGGTGGAGGAGATAAGCACTGTGTTCACCTCTTCCCAGACCACATCACAATTACAACTAAACAGAACAACCATCATTGAGAAACACCAGAAATCTAGCTGAACAGAAGTCCTATAATTAAGGACATGCAAAAGAAGCCATTTTGAGACTGGTAGGAGGGGCAGAGATGTGGAATGGGCTGGTCCCACAACCGCATGTGGCAGTTAAGAATCAAGAGTGATAGCTCAGCTGCGGAAATCCCCCTAGAGAAGTAAGTGGTCTCAACCCCTCACCAGGCTCCCCAGCCAAGGTTTCCAGTCCTGGGAAGAAAAGTCCCCACAACTTCTGGTTGTGAAAACCAGTGGGGATGGTAGCTGAGTGAGAAAGATGGCTGCTGGAATCCCTGGCATTCCTCTTAAAGGGCCAGCACACAGAATTACTTGCTGAAAGACTCACTCACACTGAGCTCCAGCACTGGGGCAGCAGCACAAAATGTGCTGGAGACATACAGGGAAGAACTGAATTGTCTGGCTACAGAGAAAGGGCTGTAGGGGCAGCTTTCTGCCAGACAGAAGTGCAGGCAAAGGTGGCCACCATCTCTGAGTTTCCACCAACCTGGCTAACACTGTTTGCTTTGCCCTGGTGATTCCCTGAAACCCTGCCCCACCCACCTTGCAGACCCACCCAAACTGCTTCCAGGAACTTTTCCATACAATTTGCCTGTCTTGGGGCATGCTGTGGACTTTCCTGCAATTTTTCAAAGGTTTACACACCTCAAACAAGCAGCATCTGGCCTTGATGCATTACTTCTTGCTGGGCAGCCCCAAACCCAGCACTATTGGCAGTCAGCCTCAGTTCATGGCTTGGCTTCTCAAGGCAACTCCAAGCCCAGCACAAGAGGCTGCCATCTGCTGATTGTTTTGTGGCTCATGCCAGGTGGCCCTGGGCAGGGCACAAGCTATGGCTGAACTTGGTTTTCATCGAAGCCCCTCCAGGAGGCTCCAGGCTTGGCACACCCAGTGGCCAGCTTTGGACCAAGCTAGAGTATCGCTCAGCCACCTCCTGAGGTGACACACCCAAAGGACAGACTGAGCAGGAACCAGAGCCCCACTAAAGCAAATCCTGCTCTGTAGTGTCAGCCCTGCACAACAGCACCTCCACTGCAGTCATGGCCAGTCCTCACCACTAATTACACCAGAGGTCAATCCCGCCCAATTGACATGAAAATAGGAAACAAGGCTCAACTACAACAGGAGGGCACACACCACCCACACAAGTGACACAGCTGGAGTACCGGGCTCTGGTGACCATGAAGACTGTGCCACCGGGCCTCACAACACAACTACTATATAAGGCCACTCTACTAAGACTGTGATACACAGCAGCCCTACTGACTACATAGAAACAAACACAGGAAGGCAGTCACAATGACGAGACCAAGAAACGTGTCCCAAATGAAAGAATAGAACAAATCTCCAGAAAAAGAACTAAACAAAATGGAGACAAGCAATCTACCAGACACAGAGTTCAAAACACTGGTTACAAGGATGCTCAATGACCTCAGGGAGAACTTCACAAAGAAATGGGAATCCTAAAAATGGAGATAGAAAAGATAAAAAAGAACCAGTTAGAAATGAAGAATACAATTACTAAAATAAGGAATACTTTACAGGGAATCAACAGTAGATTAAATGAGGCAGAGAATCAAATCAATGATTTGGAAGATAGTAGAGCAGAAAACACCCAATCAGAACAGCAAAAAGAAAAAAGAATCCAAAAATAATGAGGACCGTTTAAGGGGTCTCTGGGATAACATCAAACATACCAACATTCCCATCACAGGACTACCAGAAGGAGAAGAGAGAGAGAGCAAGTAATTGAAAATCTATTTGAAGATATAATGATGGAAAACTTTCCTAACCTGGTGAAGGAAATAGACATACAAGCCCAGGAAGTACAGAGTGTCCCAAAGAAGAGGACCCCAAGGAGGCCCACACCAAGACACATCATAATTAAAATGCCAAAGGTTAAAGACAAAGAGAGAATCTTAAAAGCAGCAACAGAAAAGCAGTTAGTTGCCTACAAGGAAGCTCCCAAAAGACTGTCAAATCTTTTCACAACAGAAACGACGCAGGCCAGAAGGGATTGGCACAAAATATTCAAAGTGATGAAAAAGCAAGGGCCTACATCCAAGATCATGCTACCCAGCAAAGTTATCATTTAGAATTGAAGGACAGATAAAGAACTTCCCAGACAAGACAAAGCTAAAGACGTTCATTGCCACCAAATCAGTTATGTTAGAGGGACTTCTTGAAGAAGAAGAAGAAGGAGGAGGAGGAGGAGGAAGTGGAGGAGGGAGGATGGGTAAGAAAACAAGACCCTTACATATACTGCCTACCAGAGACTCACTTCACATCAAAATACACACACAGACTGAAAGTAAAGAGATGGAAAAAGATATTTCATGAAAATGGAAACAAACAAAAAAAGCTGGTATAGCAATATTTATACCATACAAAATAGACTTTAAAATAAATGCTGTAACAACAGACAAAGAAGAGCCCAGTAATCCCACTTCTGGGTATTTATCTAAAAACCCAAAACACTTCTTTGAAGGGTGTATTCACTGAAGCATTATTTACAATAGCCAAGATATGGAGGCAATCTGGGTGTCTGCCAATAAATGAATGGACAAAGAAAAAGTGATATAATGGAATATTACTTAGCCATAAAAAAAAAATCTTGCCATTTGCAACAACATGGTGGACCTAGAGGGTATTGTTCTGAGTGGAGTAAGTCATACAGAAAGATAAATGCCATATGATTTCACTTATCTGTAGAATCTAAAGGACAAAATAAACAAACAAAACAGAAAAAAACTCATAGATACAGAGAACATTTTGATGGTTGCCAGATGGGACGGAGGTTAGGTGGATAGGTGAAAAAGGGTAAGGGATTAATAAGCACTAATTGGTAGTTACAAAATAGTCATGGTGATATAAAGTATAACATAAGAAATATAGTCAATAATATTGTCATAACTATGTATGGTGTCAGATGGGTCTAGATTTATAGGGGTGATCACTTTGTAAGTTATATAATTGTTTAATCACAAGGTTGTACAACTGTAATTAATATAATATTGTATGTCAACTATAATTGAAAAATAAAGCAATTATTTTTTTAAAGATTATTTTACTTTCACAGCTCTTTGAATTTAATACTTCATCTCCACCTCTATCCAGTTTCATTCATGTTCATATGGTGCTTCTTGCCCACAGACAAGCCCTTGGGAGAACTCTAACCTTTTGGTCTCATTTGGCCTGCCAGCTGTTGCACAGCTTCTGGTCCAACACCACCAGAAGTCAACTTTTTGATCCTACCCACACATTTTGATCCTCCCCACCTCTAGATGGGTCTTTGGTCATAATGGCCCCTAGCCAGGAGTGGATCTTCTAAGGTCTTCTCTTTGGAATAAAAGATAGGGCCCCAATATGCAGTGCGATCCACATGAGCAGGTTTTTGCTAGGGGCCTGTCAGGTAGACGTGGTATTGCTACACCCAAAGCCCAGGACCACCATCAGGCTAGGGAAGTAGCTCAGTCTGGGCTCCGTACATCTCCAGAGGAAAACCTGCCAATTTTGAGACGGGAATGCATGCAAATGAAAAGCCCTGAAATTTAAACTTCATTAGCTTCATGTAAATCTTCCTGTTTCTCATTAAAAGATTTGTTCCCATCTCCATGTAACCTGCTAGTTAGCAGCCAATAAGCTCCAATGCCTGATCTTCTGCATTTACAATAACCTCCACATACAGTCCCACCAGCCCTGGAGGTAAGAGCACAAGTGCTATAACAGATGTAGACTACTCTGGAAGAGGCTGAAAAAATCTTGATCATGGATCCATTTGCCCTTTCCTGATTTAATGGTGAGATCCCAAGACACAGATTCTATAACTATTTCTTATCCCAATAATACTTATGCATCTGGGCTTCACAACAAAATAAAATGCTCCCATTTTATTGGTACTGGGTAGTTAGTACTGGGCAAGGACCAAGTCCAGTCCATCTTGGCAGTTAGCTCTTGGGTGGCCAGTGGGAGAGTCCTTTTTCAGAAGCCTAGTAAAGCTACAATAAAGAGTTGTGTTTATCTCTCACTTTCTCAGTCTCTAGAATTTGGCTAGTGTTTGCTGATACCCTCTGCCAATGTGTCCTTGCCTTGTTCCCCTGGCCTGGCCTCAGCTTTCTTCTTTCTATTTTCAGGCCATGATTATTAACCAGAAAAAAAATTAAGGAGTGGGGACATTGTTCAGACACTGTTAGTTAAACTTACAGCAGAAGGTTTTGTTTTGAGTATTTTCAGCCTCCCTATGGTCCAAACAATACCAACCTACATTTCTAGAATCTGAAGAGCATCTGGCCAGTGCTTTCTGTCCCCATAGTCTTCAACTTCAGCTTCCAGATGTCATATATGCAACTTTTGATACAAAGTCCTCACCCAACAATAAAAAGAGGAATGGCTAATGTGGTTACTCCTTGGCCATCCTGCAGACATTTTCCCTGCTGTTAACAAATGGTCTATACACATTTGGAATAGTGATTTGAATGGGGCTCTGGAACTAGATTGCCTGGATTTGAATCTCTGGCAGCGTTAAAAGCTGTGTCCCTTTGGGAAAGTGCTATACCTCAGTTTCCTGATGTACAAAATGGAAAAATAATTCTTCCTACATCATATGTTGTTAAGATTAAACAATCTGATTAGTTATAATGTGTAAAAACACTTAGAACAATGCCTGCCACATAGCAAGTACTTAATAAACGGGAATTATCGCTGTTATTATTAGGTGGCATCTAGACTTCCACGAAAGTCTTTGATGCTGGCATTCAGCAGTCTCCTAATGCTCGCCTGCTCCTCTTCTGTGTGATTCTCTGAGCTCCTCACCTGTCTCTTACCCATACACCTCTCAGGCTTTAATCCTTTTCTGGCTTCCCCTCAGAAGATGGAGAAGCCCAGATTCATCATCAGCTTATTCTCCAGGGGCATCTTTCTGACATAAATTCTGTACCCTTCTTCATGTCTTCCCTTTGGACTCTGTATGATTTACTAGTATTTGATGCATGCTATAAAATTCTTATTTCTCAAGACAACATATATGCTCTGATCAAGGAAAAGATTTCATTCAAGGATGTTGGCTGGGGGGAGCACAAAGATTGATATTTTAAGATATTTTCTTCCTATTTTTAAACCCCAGAAAGTTCCCCATTTTCTTTGACTTTCCTGCTCTAAATCCCATCCTTTCTCACCCTCCCAAGAATTTTGCTGTTTTAGTCATTGCTTCTTTCTTCTGATGACCCAACTTTCCTCCCTGTTGGATCGTTCCTCTTACGTAAAAATGTGCTATTATCATTCAATCTTAAAAATAAGTAAATAAAACACCCCCTGACCCAATAATCCCCTCCAACTATTGCACCGATATTTTTTTCTCCTTCACAGCAAACCAGATTATAAAAACTTTCTACACACGTCATTTCTACTTCTTCACCTTCCATTACCTTCTCAATCTACTTTAGTCTCAACAATTACCTCAAACTACTTCATACTAAAGTCACCAATAACATCCACTTCTTTAACATCATCTTACTTGACAGCTCAGAATCACTGACAGCACAAAATGCTGTCTCATTTCTTGAATTACTTTCCTCTTAGTTTCCCTGACATCATTTTATCCTAATATGGCCACTTTTTTTCAATCTCCTTTGCCTGCTCCTCATCTAAATGTTAGAAATTCGCTTGCATTGCTTCTCTTCTTTCTACACATTTTATTTCGGTGATCTCATCTATTTGTGTAGCTTTTGAAACTATCTGTATGCTGACAACTCCCAAATTTATGTAACTATTCCACCATCTAAGCCCCCACAGTTGTGAAGCCAACTATCTACTTGACATCTCTTAGCAGCTTTACATGCATCTCACCATACCAAAATAAAACTCAGAGCTTGGTAATTGAATGAGAAAACTAAGCTTCTAGATAAAATATGAACAAAACAGGAGAAACCAAACATTTTTTTTAAAGGAAAGAATTGAGTATTTTAAAATAAAACTAAGTAGTCATCTTGATTAGACGTCTTTTCATTTGTTATTACTTAATGTTATTTTTATTTTCTATTGTTTAGAGAAGGGAAGCATGTGATATTTTTATTGTATAAGGCCTCTACAGACTCTAATATATACCCCTGCCCTCCCTCAATTTTCTAGTAAATGCATCAACATTGTCATCCATTTGATTTCACAGCCAGAAACCTGGATATCATCCTTGATGACTTCCCTCAAGTCCCACATTCAATCCAGGAACAAGTCCTGGTGTATAGTTCCCCAAAATATCTCAACCCGTGCACTGTGCTTCAGCACCGTGACTGTCATCCGCTTTAATCTCTCACCTGGACTATCGCGTATACCCTCCTTGCTGCATGTTACATGCCCATACATGCTCCACTCAATAGGCAGAATGTCCTTTTAAAAATACAAAGAGTCTCTCTCAGTACTAAACACCCCTTGATGGTTTCTGGTTGTTTTTCAAATACAATTCCAACTCCATGCTATGGATTTCTGGGCCCTGCTGCTCTCGTCAGTATACTTTTCTTGGCCACAACCTGGAACCAGATCACATTCTAGTCCTGGCTTGATGTTCCTCATCATTTGGTCTCAGCATTGTTAGGTGATATGTAATCAAAGAATGAGAGAGAAACCATATAATGAGAACCAGCTCTCTAGTTTTATATCATTTCACCTTGTTTATTTTCAGAATTTGTAATTTTTCATTTGTTTTTCTTCCTTTTGACTATTTCTTCAATTATACTGTAAACTGAGCGAGAGTAGAGGCCTTATCTGTTTTGTTTTGTTTTTTTACAGTGTATTCTCCTATGCCTGACACTTAGTAGGGGCTCAAAAAATTAATGATGAACTGTGAATTCTACCCGTAAGTGGAATCAATGCTAAACCCAGTCCTGTGACAACAGATCCAGTGTTTCTTCCATTCCCTCTCCCACTAAAGGAAACAACTGTAAAATTCTGGGCATTAGAGCCATGACTTACTTGCTTTTCAATCACAGAATCTAATAGAGTATCAAGTCGGTAGACTGTTTTTAGTGAATGACAATGAAATGGATGAGACAGTTACTCTGGTCTTCTGTTTCATAATCAATAAAATTACTATTTAAGTTCCTTCCTGCTTTAAATTTCCTGCTTTAAATTTCAAGACCTCTTAAAGTCATATCAGACAAATATTTAAATGACAGACAAGAAGTTTACCCACAGGTCTGAACTATGCTTCTGGAAACTTCTTCGCAAGTTTAGCTCTTGAAGTGCTATAGAGAAATCATCAGGAATTCATCATAACAATGTCAACTTCCTGTCTCCATCCTGTTTGAAAAATGGAGTGATATTTCATTGTCTATTCTTATATGAAAATGATCTCAATACGAGATTCACCAATACTTTGTAAACACTGATGAGACCGAGATGCTTATAGTTTACAATATAATCCACATGAATATTTAGTAAAGTGTCTATTGCAAAGTAGATCTTCAGTAAATGATAGTATATATAAATTTCCTGTACATCTTGATATATACACCAAATTCACATGGTCTAAGTCACAGGAAATATTTTCAACATAGAAATAAGAAAAGCTGGTGTCTTAAACTTCTATCCCAACTCTGTCTGAAGAAGAAACATCACAACTTGGAAAAATAGTTTAGAGGCACGTATTTGGCCTCCCTACCTATGTACACTTTTTGTTTTTCTATTCTGAATATGGCATCTTAAGGAGTGTGGTCAAGTTGACAAAATCAACAGTTTTTTATACATTCTGACCTAGGGCTTCCCAGCACTAATATTCTAATATCCATGGAGTTTTTTATTAGGCTTTAGTAAATCTATTTGATATGCTAAAATTCAATCACACACTAAATGCAGCATGGCATTTGGACTGTTAATTTCAGCCCCTTTTTCAATCGTGGGTATTTACTCCAAATAACCTATCACATTGAATAAAGATTGTTTTCTAAGACATTTCTTAAAACCTCTCACTAGTGTCTACTGAATTAGTGGTCAAATACTAAACCATAAAAATAATCCATTAGAAGCTGTGAAACATACACCCCAAGATGGAATAAACTTGGTAATCATTTTGACAAGGGCGAAATTGAAGTAAAAGACCTTGCTTAATCTACTGAACCAAATGTGAGGAAGTGTGATAAAGACCTGACCCTTCAGCGCTGTACACCACCAGATGTTCTTGTCTCGGTTTGAGGAAATGGAGCCACCAGAAGCAGCCTTACTCCGTGTGGAGATCTCTATTCTGCTAAGCTTTGAACAAGTTGGCACCCACTTGCTACTTGGACACAGGCGCACAATCTAAAATCTGCTCATAGCCACAGATACATTGGCACAAAATCTGTTCATAGGTCTAGAAACTGGAAGTTTTGGCTACATTTACATAATATGTCATTCCAACAAAGTGATTGAAACTGCAGGAGTGGGCAAATTTGATAAGATGCAGAAGGCAGAGCACGAAGAATTCAGACGTTGTTGGCAATAGACTCACAGTTTTAAGGAGGAAAAAAAATACTTTGTGTGGAAAATTTCTGTAAGAATGTATGCCAAACTGTGAATAGTAGTTATCTCTTAGAGAAAAAATTATTGGAGATTTTGTCTTTGAAATTATGTTTCTATAATTTTGATTTTTTTTAAAAAAAGCATGTTATATGATAAGAAAAAAAATACCAATAGTTGGAAAGCAAGGAAAATGCCATACCCATAATATACCAGCAACCAATCCTCAGATCTTTACTTTTAAAACACTGGAAGAGAAATATGGAATTTTTCACTTTTAATTTCCACTTACAAGGACATATCATTTCCTCCATAAATGTTAAAAAATTCCTTTTTTCCTTTATGGAGTAAACTGCCCATAAAGTAGATTTGCCTGGTAGTCAATGTTAGGTTGAATAATGTGTATAAAATAAAGACTTTTAGTTTATCTTCAATAAAACAGAATATTCTTAAACCAACAGTGCTAGGAGAAAAAACAATTTCATTAACAAAAATGTTTAGCCAAGTTACTGGATGGTGCTTTTCACCTGCCACAGCGATTAAGATGTCTCTAATAAAATACCATTGAGATAAATTATAGTCCTTTATTCAGAGCCCATCAGAGAAGATCTAATTTATAACATTGACTATAACTTGTTAAAAAGTCTCTATTTGAAAGCTAATTCTATGATAAATTTTAATCATGTGGCTAGAATTAGCTTCAAAACTATATTAATCACACATTTAAGCTCTACATACAAACTCGTACGTTATAGTACAACCAGGACATGTAAAATATAGTTTGAACCAAATTAAAATATGCCAATTTCCTCAGCAGTTATTTGCTTTTGATATACTGTAGTTATTTCAGTTCATTCTTTATAAACATTAAATTACCACTGTGCTTTCTTAGCCATTTTGCTTCCCTAGAGAGAACGCCAGGCTCTAGTTAACTTTCCGGCATGATTTTCTACTTCCAAAGGTTACAAAATAGGTATTCAGAATGTCTTTGTCCATCCAAGATAAATGCTTTAATAAAAGGGGTAAAAGTTGCTGGCAAGTTTCACCTTCTTATCCCACATTCTGCCAGCTGTGTTCACCCTAGCTACTGCAATTCCTAGTCTCACTCTCCTGTTACTCTCGATTCTTATCCCTAGCATCACAAACACAGGTCAAGCCACTAGAGTCCCAGTAAGTACAAATATATAATACATTCCCTTTTTCAGAAACAATCTAGATCAGCAGCCAGTCAGCAAATATACCAGTCTTTGAAAAGACAAGAAGCTTGTGCCATATGTAAATGGACATTTCATCTTCCATTGAGAAAGTCTTGGATTCAAAAGTCAACTGAATTGAATAGTATGCTTAGTGTTGTAGTTGAGCATTACATATATGTAATACATCACACAGCAAAAATTTTAAATGAAAATTTATAGATTAAAAATATAGCCTATTTCTCCTCTCTTTTTCTTTAGTTTTCTAGTTTTATTCCTTAGAGATAACTATCAGTTTACAGATATTCAGTGCATATAAAAGCATGTTTAAAATAAAGATAATCACACACTATACATTATATAATTCACTTTACTCTTTTAACATGTATATGGAAATTGTCCAAAATTAATACATACAAAACAGCTTCATTCATTATGAAGACTGCGCAGTATTTCATGCTGAACATATACATAAATTATTTTACCAGTCCCCTAATATAGTCATGCTGCTTCCAATCTTCCTGCTATTTCAAACACTTCTATGATGAATATCCTTGTATGTTTGTCATTTAAGATATGTCAAGGATATCTGTAGATAAATTAAGAATTTAATTTGCAGAATCAAAGGATAGGTGCATTTGTAATTTTGATAAGGTATTACTAAATAGCCTTGTATAGAGTTTATACCAAATTCTGTTCCTAAGAGCAGTGTATTGGATGCCTGTTTTCTCCTACCCCTTTCAATGTACAGTATGAGGCCTGACAATTAAGTTTGTGAACTTTTTGCAACACTGTTGCTAATCTTTCTTGATATCAGAGGGATTGTTCATTATGAATTTGTACCAACTGGACAAACAGTTAACCAAGTTTACTATTTGGAAGTGCTGGAAAGGCTGCATGAAAAAGTTACAAGACCTGAACTTTTCACCAACAATCCATGGTTCTTTCATCACGACAATGCACCAGTTCACACGGCCCTGTCTGTGAGGGAGTTTTTAGCCAGCAAATAACTGTATTGGCACACCATCCCTGCTTACCTGATCTGGACCCCAATGTCTTCTTTCTTTACCCGAAGATAAAGGAAATATTGAAAGGAAGACATTTGATGACATTCAGGACGTTAAGGGTAATATGACAACAGCTCTAATGGCCATTCCAGAAAGAGTTCCAAAATTGCTTTGAAGGGTGGACTAGGCACTGGCATCAGTACATAGCTTCTCAAGGGAAGTACTTCGAAGGTGACTGTAGTGATATTCAGCAACGAGGTATGTGGCACTTTGTCTAGGATTAGTTCATGAACTTAATTGTCACACCTTGTATGCTATCAAAATGTTTTCATCCTTGCCAAACTAACAAAGGAAAGTGGCACTTCACTGTAATTTAATTTTAAATTAATGTTTTTCTTATTATGTATAAAGTGAATATCTTATCATATCTTTTCATAAGACCTATTTATATTTCCTCTGATATAAACTGTTTCTATCTTTTGTCTATTACTTGTAGGATTACTCGGTTTTTTTCTTACATTTTTCTTTATTTGTATATACTGAAGAACATATCCTTTGGACTATGTCATGAGTTGCAGACAAATATTTTCCCTGGTTTGTCATTTGATTATGGTATTTTAATGCTGTGAAAATTTTTGTTTTAATTTGGTGTGGTCAAATTAATCTATCTTTTTATTCATGATTTCTTAATTTTGGATTAACCCTAGAAATGTCTTCCCAACTTTGAAGTTATTTACACACACAGACACACATGTACATACACATCAGTGTGTATGCATATATAATATTTTTCTAGTGTATATTTTTTCTATCTACATCTTTAAAACATCTGAAACTTTGATATAAGTAATGAGCTAAGGATTCAAAATAATTTTATTTTCCAGGTGATTATCCAGTTGTCCCAATACCATTTATTAAATAATGTATCAGTTGCCCACTGCTTTGCTATGCCATTCCTGCTATACACTAATATCCAATACATATTTGGGTCTACTTATAAACTTTCTTGTGTGTGTGTGTTGTGTTCCAATAAAATTTTATTTATTTTTTTTTACAATGGAAGATTTTTTTAAGATTTTATTAAAATATAGCTAATATATTATACAATATTATATTAGTTTCAGGTATACACCATAGTTATTCAACATTTATAACCTAAAGAGGTAATCTCCATGATAAGTGCAGCAACCATCTGACACCATACCACGCTATCACAATATTATTGAATATATTTTCTATGCTGCATATTACATCCACAGACTTATTTAGTTTTATACCTGGAAATTTAACCCTCTTATTCCCCTTTACCTTTCTCTCCCTTTTTAATTTTCCAATTACAGTTGACATTCAATATTATTTTATATTAATTTTAGGTGTACAGTATAGTAGTTAGACATTTATATAATTTAAGGTGTGATCCCCCTGACTAGTCTAGTACCCACCTGGCACTACATAGTTATTACCATATTATTGACTATATTTCCTATGTTTTACTTTACATTCCCGTAACTACTTAGTAACTGTATTTCTTACTCCCTTCACCTTTTTCACCCTGCCTCCCAACCCCTCTCATCTATCACCCTGATAAATCTAATACCTTGTTATTACACCATACATAGTTATTACAGTGTTATTGATTATGTTTATTATGCTATACCCTACATCCTCTTGACTACTGTATAACAACCAATTTGTATTTCTTAATCCCTTCCCAATTTGTACTTCTTAATTCCCCTCCCATCTGATAACTATCAAAATATTCTCTGTATCTATGAGTTTGTTTCTGTTTTGTTTGTTTTATTCTTTACATTTCAGTTATAAGGTGAAATCATATGATACTTGTCTTTCTCTAATTGACTGACTACACTGAGCACAATATCTTTTAGGCCCATCCATGTGTTGAGATGGCAACATTTCATTTTATTATGGCTGAGTAATATTCCATTGTATATATGTACCACCTCTTCTTTATCCATTCACCCAGTCAGGGACACCCAGGTTGCTTTCATATCGTAGTTATTGTCAATAATACTGCAATGAACACATGGATGCACACATCTCCTGGAAGTAGAGTTTTTGGTTTCTTTGGATAAATACCCAGAAGTGGGATTACTGGGTCCTTCCTTGTCTCTTGTTATAAACTTTGTTTTAAAGTGTATTTGTCTGGTATAAGTATTGCTGCCCCAACTTTTTTGTTTGTTTCCATTTTCATAAAATTTATTTTTCCATCCCTTTACTTACAGTCTGTGTGTATGTCAATCTGAAGTGAGTCTCTTGTAGGCAGCATATGCATCGGGCCTCTTTTCTTATCCATTCAACCACCCTGTCTTTTGATTGGAACATATACATTTGAAGTAATTCTTGATAGATACGGAGTTATTGCAATTTTAATATTCATATTATTGATCTTTTTTTGTCTTAAAATAGTCCCTCTAATATTTCTTGTTATATGGATTTGAAGGTAATGAACTTCTTTAGCTTTTTCTTGTCTAGGAAGCCCTTTATCTGCCCTTCAAATCTAAATGATAGCTTTACTGGGTAGAATAATCTTGGTTATAGGTCCCTGCTTTCATCACTTTGAACATTTCATGCCAATCCTTTCTGGCTTGTAAAGTTTCTATTGAGGAATGAGCTGACAGTCTCATGGAAGCTTACTTATAGGTAACTAACTGCTTTTCTCTTGCTGCTTTTAAGATTCTCTCTTTGTCTTTAACCTTCGACATTTTAATTATGATGTGTCTTGGTGTGGGCCTATTTGGGTTCATCTTGTTTGAGACTCTCAGAGCTCCCTGGGCTTGTATATTCATTTCCTTTGCCAGGTTAGGGAAGTTTTCCATCATTATATCTTCAAATAGGTTTTCAATTCCTTACGCTCTCTCTTCTGGTATTTCTATGATGTGAATATTGTTATACTTGATGTTGTCCCGGAGGTCCTTTAAACTGTCCTCATTTGTGTGTGTGTGTGTGTGTGTGTGTGTGTGTGTGTGTGTGTGTGTTCCGATTGGGTGTTTTCTGCTACCTATCTTCCAAATCATTGATTTGATCCTCTGCCTCATCTAATCCACTATTGATTCCCTGCAATTTATTCGTCATTTCAGTTATTGTATTCTTTATTTCTAACTGCTTCTTTTTTATGTTTTCTATCTCCATTTTTTAGGATTCTTATTTCTTTGTTGATGTTCTCCCTGAGCTCACTGAGCATCCTTATAACCAGTGTTTTGCACTCTGCATTTGGTAGATTGCTTGTCTCCACTTTATTTAGTTCTTTTTCTGGAGCTTTGTTCTCGTATTTTATCTGTGACATGTTTCTTTGTTTCCCCATTTGGCTGCCTCCCTGTGTTTGTTTCTATGTATTAGGTAGGGCTGCTATGTCTCCCGGCCTGAGTAGAGTGGTCTTATGTAGTAGGTGTCCTGTGGGGCCCAGTGGTGCAGTCTCCCTGGTCACCAGTGCCAAGTGCTCCAGTTGTATCTTTTGTGTGGGTTGTGTGTGCTTTCCTATTGTATTTGAGCCTTGGTTGCTGCTTGCACATCAATGGGAGGGATTGACCCTCAGGCTCATTGGTTGTAAGGACTGGCCATGACAGCAGTGGAGGAGCTGATGTGTAGGGGTTTACACTACAGAGCAAGATTCGCTTTAGCAGGGTTCTGGTGCCTGCCCAGTCTGCCCTCTGGGTATGTCATCCTCAGGAGGTGGCTGAGTGATGCTCTTGCTCGGTCCAAAGCTGGTCACTGGGTATAGCAGCCCCAGGGCCTACTGGAAGTGAAACCGCTACAGGCCAAGTTCAGCCACAGCGTGTGTCCTGCCAAGGGCATCCTAGCATGAGTCACAAAGCAATCCACAGATGGATGCCACATGCGCTGTGCTTGGAGTTGTCTCAAGAGGCCAAACCATGAACTAAGGCTGGCTGTCACTAGTTTCAGGCTTAGGGCTGCTTGGCCAGAGTATAGGATACGCCACAGTGTGGTGCTGCTTGCTTGGGTTTTGTGAACCTTTGAGAGATTTTAGGAAAGTCTGCATCATGAGCCAATGTAGGCCGTTTATACGGAAAAGCTACTGGAAGCAAGCCAGAAAGTTGAGTGAGGCAGGGTCTCAGAATCACCAGGGAAGAGCAAACGAACTGTGTCAGCCACCTTGATGGAGACTCAAATATGGTTGCATCTTCACACCGGGAAGGCGGAGGGCTCAACAAAGAAACAATGGCTTCCGCCAGCTCCTCCATCAAGGAAAAATCTGCCCCTCCAGCCTTCACCCTGAAACCGGACAACTCAGTTCCTCCTCATATGTCCCTGGCATCTTTCGAGCTGCTGTCCCTCCACTGGAGCTCAGAATGAATGAGTCTGTGTCAGCAAATAAGCCTGTGCATGGGCCCTTTAAGAGGATCACCTGGGACTCTAGATACTCTTCGCCTCAACCAGCCACAATCTCCACTGGTTTTCACAGACAGAAGTTATGGGGACTTCTCTCCCCAGCACTGAGACCCTGGGCTGGGGAGCCTGGTGGGGGGCTGGGATCTCTTGCTCTTCTGGGGGATGGGAAATTCCTCAGCCAAGACATCCCTCCCAATTTTTAATGGTCTCACTTGGACATAGGATCAGCCCATTCCACGTCTCTGTCCCTCCTAGTAGTCTTGAGGTGGCTTCTTCTATATGTCCTTAGTCGTAGGGGCTGGATTAGGCTAGTCGTCAAGTGATTCTCAAT
Organism: Rhinolophus sinicus; assembly: GCF_057876585.1. NCBI lineage: Eukaryota > Metazoa > Chordata > Mammalia > Chiroptera > Rhinolophidae > Rhinolophus > Rhinolophus sinicus. Next base: position 72,750,472 of record NC_142517.1, on the reverse strand, counting down.
GACTGTTGTTCTGGAGTTTAATTGTAATTTTGATGTGGTCATGAGAGGAGGTAAGCACAGCAGTTACCTACCCTGTCATCTTGACCCTAGACTTTCTTGTGTATTCCATTTATCTGCATGTCTATTTATACATTATTATTATATTATTTCAATTATTTTAACTCTATATTTTAAGATATGGGAGGGCTTACAACTTATTACTCTTCCCAAAATTTTTTTGAATATTTTTTTCTATGTTTCATGTGACTCCACCTTTCCAGTTTAAAAATCAAATGAACAAATAAATAATACTCTTATTGTATTTACTGGTATAGAATTAAGCTTATTGTGTGCATTAGGAACAGCTGACATCTTTATGATATTAATCTTTCTATTTAAGAAGATGTATACTTTCCTTGTGTGCAGATTTGAATATTTTTTGTTAAATTTATTTCTATAATTTTTTTAGCTATTGTAAATATGACATTTTCTTCAATTATATCTTTCAATTGGTTATTTTCTGTACTTATGAAAGCTGTTAATTGCTATTTGTTATTGTACTCAGCCATTTATAAATACCCCTATTGTTTGTTATAATTTTTCAGTTGATTCTTCTGTATATTCATGTAAGTAAGCACAACATTTGCAAGTAATGATAATTTTATGTTCTCTTTTAAATATATTGACTCATTTCTTCTCCTTTCTAATTGCATTGACAAGTACCTTCAGAACCATGCTGAAAAAGCAGTTGTGACAGTGGACACTCGGGATTTGCTGTTGACATTAATGGGGATTTTCCCAGTGTGTTTTCATGAAACATGATGCTGGCTTTTAGATAGTAACTATCAGTTTAAAACACAGTCATAAGTGACTAGTTTATTTTAAATACTTCATTGTTGTGGTTACAATATTTCTTGGGCCAGCCCGGTGGTTCAGGCGGTTAGAGCTCCATGCTCCTAACTCCGAAGGCTGCCGGTTCGAATCCCACATGGGCCAGTGGGCTCTCAACCACAAGGTTGCCAGTTCAATTCCTTGAGTCCCACAAAGGATGGTGGGCTGCGCCCCCTGCAACTAACAATGGCAACTGGACCTGGAACTGAGCTGCTCTCTCCACAACTAAGACTGAAAGGACAACAAATTGACTTTGAAAAAATCCTGGAAGTACACACTGTTCCCCAAAAAAGTCCTGTTCCCCTTCCCCAATAAAATCTTTTTTAAAAATAAATTAATAAAATAAAGTACTTAGAAGAGATTCTGGCACATAATTTTCAATAAATATTAGCTGTAATTATTAATATTATTATTATTAAAAATCCTTTCAAGGAGGAGCCCCAGATCCTGGAAAGTAGTAATAGCTACCATTTATCAAGCATTTACTATATGCTGGGCAGTCTGTGTGGGCAAAGGAGACAGAGGATTGGAAGGGAGGACAGAAGGAAAAAAGAAGAAATTGTGGCACTTACTGGTTCATGCCACCTTTAAAGGAAGAGATTCTCTAGTATTTAGAATTTCCTAGAACAAAATGAGACTTATGAGGAAGAAACAACATTAGCCAAAAATTTCCTTTCTAGAGGTGTTAAGTTTACTGTGAAGGCAAGATAGCAAGTATTTAAGGTGGCCAATGTTCAGAAGAGTGGCCGCTTGGCTAGAACTTTCATTTGGCTCTATCTGCTGGGTCCCCCTGGTGGCAAAATAGGTGAAGGAGGATGCACAGTAGCAACAGGATTTGGCACCTACAAAATAGCTTCTGATCCTGCACCTTCCACTTACTAAATTTGAAGAAAATCTTTGATTTTCTGGTCCTCATCTTTAAATAGATTATTCTAAGGAATCAATGAGATCATTATAATGCGTGTAAAACACGACACAGGATTGTTGTGCAGTAAGCATAGTTGTTATTATTATTATAGCATAACTCACATTTTACAATGACCTAAATTTTACTTATAAAACTACTATCCTAACGCTAACCCAAATGATGCTCATTTTTAATAAGTATTGATAGCTACCAAAAATATTTTCCATGAATTTTCATTTTAGAATTCTTGGAAAGAAATCATATATGCTACAATGTTTTTTGATACTCACACAGGCTCTAATTATATTTGATTTTGCACTAAAAAAATTCAAAGGAACATTTTCATTTTTGAAATAAATTAATCTTTTATGGCCAAGCTAGCTGAAAAGATCCTTTTAAAATAAATAATCACCAAAAGCTACTTCTTTTCCAACTCCTAAGTTACATGTAATAGTTGAAAATATGAGAACCTAAGCCACAAATATCCAGTCATTATATTAACATGGTCTTTTATGTAAACATGAATCAGCATATACCCAACAGACAATAATAGTCAGTTTGGAAAGATGGAAGTTCCTATTTCAATGGATAAAATATGCATGCTTTTGAAAAACTCTGCGTTAACATGAACTTTTCTTGTTTTAATCTAAGGAAAGATTAAAATAGCAAAGGTAAAGCTAAAAGTTTGCATGAGAATGAATGTACACCAACTCTTTAAAAAGCAAAGACCACAGTTGACATGAGATCGGTTTTAGAGAAAAAGCATTTATTGTGCAGCCTTGTAATTGTTTCCATTCACATGGAACAACTCCAGCTGCTTTCAAAAATCAACAAATGATAAGCAGAAGGAAGATGGGAAAAAACAACAGCATTTTTGTTCTGTCCAACTGATAAACACTGGGTTGCATATATATACTATGTTAAGCATAATTAAGCACAGAATTAACATCATTTGCAATGCAATAAAATAAGACAGCTGAGACAAATGAGAAAAGGTCTCCAACATATTGCTTTGATGATCTAAATTGACACTGCCAAGTTATATATTTACAAAAAATATGGACAAAGGGTCAAACAATTAAATTTTTTTCTCGGTGTATGTGCAGAGGCTATGGCTAAAGGTCTGAAAAAATTTATATCCTGTTATTCATCAAGTTTGATAAATCCTAACCTTCCATGAACCATACCTCTCACAATGTATCTAATTACCCAGAATGGATCCAAAAAGAGTCCTAACCATGCATTATAGTAGTTAAAGCATCCTGGGAAAGAGATAAATCTTTTCTTTAGTAAAACTTTGGAGACACAAATTTACAAAAGAAGTCAAGAACAAACTATTGAATGTGTTCAATGTTTTAAGTACTAGGCACTTGAAATATGTCATTCATTCATTCACTCAACAAACTCATACTCTTTAATAAACTGAGCTCATACTCTTTGATAAGTAAATGCTCTATTAGTTGTTGAAAATATAAGGATTATAAGGACATCACAGTTTAATGGGAGTCACAGACACATTTCAATTTCAATACAATGAGAAATTCAGTGATGGTACAGGGTCCTGGTATGGAGTGGGAGTAAGTGGGGGGAGGGAGGTGTCCAGAGACAAAACATTTTATCTTATATAGTGAAAACAAGAGATTCAAGAATAATTTCTCAGAGGAGGTGATGACCACATTGTGACCTCAAGAATTATTACAGGTTGATTTTCATAATTATCTCTAATAATCCTCATTAGTAGGGAACATAATTATTCCCATTTTGTAGATGAGGAAATGGATATACTGATTCAGAGCTTATTGCTAACTGGTAGGACCATATATACCTGATCCCAGTGTCATACATTTTCTATTGTTTTCGAAGGTTGAGAAAAATACTCTATATGCATCTTCAAGTCGCACAATTTTTTCACCATTTTTTATATCATCTAGCAATTCCACAATTCCATTATTTTCTTACAATTCTCATTATATTCAGCTAAGAGAACATAATTGGTGGCTTGTATTTCTGCCATATACTCTTAGAAATTCTCATGAAAACACAAGATATTACAGTTATCACAGAAGAATAAATATGAAAATCAACAACTGTTCCTAAGAGGAGAGAAAACTCTTTTAAGACCTTTATAATAAGTGTCTGGAAATATTTCCTTTAAATGACCAAATAATCTCAAATTTAACCAGAAGGATAGGAAGCTGTCTAAAGATCCTCTGGAATAAGGAGTTTATTTACTTCTCTTCATGATGAAACAAACACAATAGGAATTTCTTGATCTTTTGCCTACCTTCTTAAAAGAATTAGGGGGCAGTTTTATTTTCAACCTATTATATTCTCCAATTAAAAGAGACTATGTAAGAGCTTTAGGAATTTGGGAGCCTTTCTAAGTAAGAAACACTTCCTCTGTGTCTCTCCTGTGTTACACCGAACACCTCTTCTGACACTTTTAGTAACCAATGTGTGTGCGTGATGTTTTATTTCCCACACCAAGCAATTCTGCAATACCAGTTGGGTGTCCTACATTTCATTCAATTCTGACACTACTTACCTGGAAATAGTGTCAGATCCCACAGGTTACGGGCTCATCCTACAAGGCTGCCCCCTCCCTTCACGTTTCAGGCACCAAATGCAAGTCCAGGTTGTGACCTGTGCTTCTGACTTATTAACTATAAAGCAGAGGTTCTCATGACCCCCACCTCAGGGTTTGAATAATGTGCTCGAGTAGCTCATAGAACCAGGAAAACAGTTTATTTACTGTTACTCGTTTATTACAAAAGGAGACGATAAAGCGTACAGATGAACATGCAGATGAGAGATGCACAGGGCTAGGTGTGTGAGAAGGGGCATGGAGCCTTCATGCTGTCTCCCAGCAGATCACATTTCCAGCACCTCCACACGCTCACTAACCCGAAAGCTCGCTGAACACACACGTTAGGGATTTCTATGGAGAATTTATCACATAGGTATGATTGATTATTAATTTCATTCACACTCCCTCCCCTCTCTGGAGAATGGAGGGTTGAACTAAAAATGCCAAGCTTATAATCATGGTGTGGGCTTTGTAATCATGGTGGGGGAACACCCCCCTACCCCAACCCCATTGAGGAGCCCACCAGAACACACACACACACACACACACACACACACACACACAGTTGACCCTTGGACAACATGGATTTGAATTATGCAGGTCAACAGTAGGCTATTAATTGTTGTCCATCCACATCTCTGGACTTCCAACCACAGATCAAAAATACAATTTTTATATGGTGATGGAAGGAGAACTGACTCTGGGTGGTGAATATACAATGGGATTTATAGATGATGTAATACAGAATTGTACACCTGAAATCTATGTAATTTTACTAACAATTGTCACCCCAATAAATAAATAAAAAATACAATATTTTTAATCCATTCTTGGTTGAATCCACAGATGTGAAACCCATGAACACAAGACTGCAGTTAAGTTTTGGGGGAGTCAAATTTTCAACTACACAGGGGCAGCAGCACCCCTAACTCCCACATTGTTCAAGGATTGACTGTATTTTTTTTTATCTCACACATCTTGATCACTCATTGCCAGCAGTTCATAATACTTCAAATTTATCTATCCATGAAAGCACACTAAGATATGTCATCAGCATCATATCATCAATGAGCCATAAAATAGGAGATTTGGATGGATCCACAGATATGTTTACTTAAAGATATTTAGTGATGATGTACTATGTACCAGGCAATGTGCTACCCACTAAGGATTTAATATTGAGCAAACCACAGTGACACTTTTGGAGCTTACCATCAATGGTGGGAAGCAATTAAAATACAAATGCATAGGCTCCAGTCCACTTAGTTTACACACATGGGAAAGGGGATAAGAAAATAAGTAGTTTGCCAAACTTTCATTATGCATTGCTGATAGGAGTGTAAATTGGTATAACCTTTTTTGAAAAACAATTTGGGAATGCCTTTTAAAATTACAAATGTTCTTATTCTTTGATGTAGCTATCATAAACAGGAATTTATTCTTTAGATGTACTTGGAGAAGTTCCAAAGATATGTGAAAATATTCTTCCAGTGTTGTTTATATTAGAGAAACACTGGGCACAATCAAAATATCTATCAATAAGAGATTGATGGAATGAATAATGTAAACATGGAAAGATATTCAAGAGTTATTGATACATGACCAAAAGTTGTAAAACAACATAGATAATATGATTCTATGTTTAAAAAGGGAAAAAAAAATCACCACAATAATACATGTTTAGAAAAACAAGTATTAGGAAAATGTATACCAAATTATAAACAGTGGTTAATACAATGGCTACAGATAATTTGTATCTTTCATGTTAATATTTCTGTAATGTTGGATGAACTTCTAAATAAAGAGTATGTTCAACTAAGCTGTGATTTATAAACACTGTGTCTTTCAAGCAAAGATTCGACATTTTTAGGTTTTTATATTTATACAAGTTCTTGGATAATTATAAAACCTTATATAAGTTATATAATTATCTATTTGTATAATGATAATATTCCAAATTATTTTGAAGTACTCTAAAAAAGAACATGTTTATTCAAAAAAAATATTTAAAAACCGTTAACAATAACATTAAGAATTAGGGTAATAACATAATTTCCTAGCTTCTTGCAAGAATTCCTGAACTTTCATCCAGGTCTCTGGAATACTAGTCTAGATCTCTCTTAATGCACTCATCTCTTGCCTATGAGTAATCTGTTAAAAGCTTTTGCTCAAAGGCAAAAACTCTTCTAAGCGAAACTAATTCTCGTTACAGAAAATGCAAATATTGGAGTGTTTCTATGAATGAAAAAGAAAGCTACTAATATTGCTAATAAGCATTTGTAATGATATACTGTGGAAACTAAACTTGACACAATCATAAAGTAAAGCTGAAACAACCAGTGACTTCACCTGTCAATATGGAGGCCTCACAATTATCTAAAACTCATAGTTACCAATGCATTTGGGAGGCATTTTTGTACAAAGTAATCATAATCTTATACAAATAATATATTTAGCTTACCCAAACAGAAAACCCTATCAAATTGAGATCAGAAACTCAGCGTGTAAGAATGAGGCACATTATCAAATATATGGTGATAGAAAGAGAACTGACTCTGGGTAGTGAACACACAATGTGATATATCGATGATGTATTATAGAATCGTATGAAACCAATGTAACTTTACTAACAATTGTCACCCCAGTAAACTTTAATTAAAAAGAAAAAAAAGAATGAAGCACATAATTGGACAATTGAAGTTCCTATGCACGTGAGCAAACTGCAGCAGGCTCTGAGCTCACCTGAAAGAGAAAAGTTTTCTGGAATAGCAAAATCAAGTGAAAAACCACTCAACAGGGACTGTAATGTATGCTGACTGCATTGAAAATTCACAGAATTCAATAGAAAGAAAGAAAGAAAGAAAGAAAGAAAGAAAGAAAGAAAGAAAGAAAGAAAGAAAGAAAGAAAGAAAGAAAGAAAGAAAAGAAAGAAAGAAAAAGAAAATTCCAAGAATTCACGTACCATAAATTGAAGAGCATAAAATTTAAAGAAATCTAAAATTTATCCATCTTCAGCTTTGGCCACTTCAATGTACAGAAGTGAAAAGTGAAGGTATCACTTTATTCAACTCAAGCTTTGAATTACCCAGTGAGAGATTAAGTATGTAAGAGGATGCCAAGATGGAAATTTCTGCTGAAACTTAAGAGACATCAGATAACAGAGACAGTTGTGAAATAGGCCAGCCTCTAGAATTTAGAATAAAATCTGCAGATATTCCTAAACCTCTCACTTACATGAAAGGTACAAACTAGCACTCTTATATTAAGTCTAGAAAGAGAGCTCCAAGGAACCAATTGGGGAGCCTATACTATGTCCCTGCAGTTTAGGGAACCCAGGGGACCAGTGCTGGACTCTCATCTGAGAAATCTAAGAGATGCACTGTCTATAGGCTGATGGAAAAGGTGAAGGAGAGGATATGGTATTAGCCTAAAATCCTAGAATTTTTTAGGGTAAAACATGCAGAGGTGTTTTCTGTGGACCTGACGTAGACCATGTACAAGAGAACCAGTGTGGGTTTATTTTAGAATCTAAGAGAGTCCTTGGAGAATAACAGACCGCAGCAAAGAGGAGCTGGAGACATCATCAGATTCCATGTGGCTGGAGGAGGAACTAGTGAAGTGGAGACGCATTTGTCTATATCAAGGACTACAAATGAGAGATTCCTTGTGATGGGGACTCCAAAGCATTACAACACAGAGAATCTATTCTTAGTCAAGGAACACAGAGTCCGAAGCAGAGCATGGACACATGGCAAACTTGCAAAAATATCAAAAGCAGAAACATAAAGGAGCACCCAGCTGAGTAGGGAGGACAAAAGGTAATGAAGATATTGATGCCAACGTTTTCAAAAGCTGCAGTAAGGAAAACAAACTAAGTTAAACTAAATTAAATTCAATCATATTAAGTTATAAAGGACAAAAATACACTTGAAAATAAATTAGAAGCAGTGACTTAGAAAGAGAACAGGAGTAAACCGAACACACTGTTAAAGAATCTAGAGAAAAACTTCTTAACTGTCAGAGTTAGAAGTAAAAGAACCACATGGGGCAAAGATGGGGACTTTTGCCATTCTGGAAATCTTGTAGTAGGAGAACCAGTTACTCTTCTGAAAGATTGGGGATGACAACTGACATATTTCAGTCTGGAGTAAATAACTTGTAAGAAAATAAAAGAAACAAAGTGATACTCTAATGTTATTAAGCTTCTAAGGAGCATGCTATGACATCACATTTGCAAATATCAGCAAGAATTTTTTGATGTAATCTATTTGATTTATGAGAGAGACTCATCTTCCAAGTGATCTCAGTATCCATGAGTTTTGACCACATGCCACGATTACCCATATGCTATACAGATAATATAGTGAATGTTCTAACAAGAGGCATTTTAGTACTTTCCAGGAGTTGGAGACACCAGTAACTAAAGATGAAGTCCACAATAGGACATTTGACATGGCAAAAGACATAGAGGTTATAGAAATTGATACAGGTTGTTTGACTCAAATAATCAGGATAGGATCACAGCAGTAACTGCAGTGAGGTATAGAGCTCCAGGTGAAAGTTTTGAGTAAAAATACCGAAATGTTCCAAAGGAAACTAGATGAAGCCACCAAATTGGTCAGGGAGTATAGGAGACCCAAAAGTAACTGAGCACCAGGCCTCCTCTCAATGTCATCTGTCTTTCGGACCCTAATACAGAGAGAAGCATCTAGCTGAAAAAGTGACCAGTAGGGGTGGCCAGTTAGCTCAGTTGGTTGGAGTATGGTGTTAGTAACACTGAGGTTGTGGGTTCGCTCCCTGCATGGGCCACTGTGAGCTGTGCCAGCCTTAAAAAAAAAAAAGTGACCAATAATCTTGAAGCACTGCACAGCAACTCCAGGGGCTGTTGTAAGTATACATGGAGTTAAAAAAGCAATGGATATTTTCATTCTTTCCTCAATTATTGACAACTTTGAATATTTAACAGAGGGTTCTGATGCAACTAAAAAGACTGACTTTGCAGAGATGTAATGATATTCAGAACTAATTGGATTTCACTATATAATGTACACTCTTTGCATTCTTAACTTAGAAAAGACTTACAGGGGACATTAAATATTTTAAAACTGTATTTTTAATTAAAGTATGGAATAATCAGTTTTAGTATCCCAAAGATTGGGCGTGTATTAATAAGGCTGAATCTTGAATTATAAAAAAATATATATGTATAAAAAATTGTATATGTATGTATATATATATTTGTATGTATATATATGTATTTGTATATGTATGTATATATATTTGTGCATACACACACACACATACACACACACTCAAAAGCAAAGAAGCAATGGCATCTTTGGAATAACTAATACGACTAATGACCAAATATTGATTTCTACACTTTATTGCTCATAAGGAAAACCTGGTCTCCTTTAAGATTGGCAGGTTTCAAATCTGGGGCAGAAAGCCCATAAAGTCAATCTGGGATATCTTATGCCAGAGGCAAAGGAGGAGTCAAATATTAATGGGGTTATAGCAAAAGTACACAGCTTAAAAAGTGCATTACATCAAATCTTGGAAGTTTTGAGCCTATGATTACTATAAATAATAGTAGGTTAAATTAATTATAGTTATAGAAAGAAAAACAAGAGAGAAGGGGGGAAAAGCTTTCATTACCATTGGAGGTGATTATTAAGCTGACTCATACTGAAAATTGATAGTTAAACAGAAAGAGTTAAACATCTACCCTGACTTTTTAGAAGCAATAAAAAAAAAAACTCTGTTTACAGAGAAGTATCAACTAATAAATATAGAAAAATGATAAACATATAAAATGTTCAACCTTTAACATATCATAAAATAATTGATAAGGAGATAATAGTTAATAGATGCTAAAATTTTTAGGTAAAATAGTTTTGAGTAACAGAATATTAGTATAGCAACCCACAGATTACTAGCTCATTACAAATGAAAAACAAATCGCCTTTATATGGATAGTACCATACCAGCTTAATCAAATGGTAAACTTAGCATCATATAAATTCCTCATCTACAACCTGAATTGAAATATGAAGTACTCAGCATCACCTATGAACTAGTCTTGCCCAGAATGTTTATCCAGAATCAAATGGAGCCTTTAGAACTAACTTCAAGTTTATCTCAAATTCGTTAAACAGAGTATCATATTAGCACATGATTTCACAAGTAAACAGTCAGCCAAGTACAGCCAGCCTGTTACAAGACAACTGGTTCACTATCTTCAGAAATCCATGTCAAGAAAAATGACAGGGACTATTCTTAGATTAAAAGAGATAAAAAGCCAAATATAATGCATAGAACTTGATTGGCTTCTAGTCCAGAATAAAGTCACTTTGAGGATAATTTTGCAATGTGATGATAAAATAAAATTTATATTGAAATTTAGGTATTTTAGATTTGATCATTATATTAGGGTTATGTAAGGAAGCATCTTAATTTTTAGGAGACTCATGCTAAAGTCTTCAGGAGTATCATGATGTCTATATCTTACCTTCAATTGGACAGGAAAGAAAAGTATATGGTAAAATGTCAAGCATTGTTGAATCTAGGTCATGGGTATATGGTTCTTACTGTACTACTTTTTCAACTTTTGGGGGATGTTTGGCATTTTTTCATAATAAAACTTTGAGAGAAAAAAATGGAAGACAAATCATGAGGGACTTCCATCCAGAGTATATAAACACTTACAACTCAACAATAAAAAGACAAAATACACAATTTTAAAATGGGCAAAGGATCTGAATAGACAGTGCTCCAAGAAGATGTAAGAATGACCAACAAGCACATGAAACAAAATTTAATATCATTAGTCATTAGAGACATACAGATGAACACTACTGCCTGCCTATGTAGGATGGCTAAAATAAAAAACAAACACACAATGGCTGAGGGTAAAAGGGATCAAATATATGGTGATGGAAAGAGAACCGACTCTGGGTGGTGAACACACAGTGTGATATATAGATGATGTATTACAGAATTGTACACCTGAAACCTATGTAACTTTACTAACAATTGTCACCCCAATAAAATTTAATTAGAAAAAAATACAATGGCAAATGGTGAGGATGTGGAGAAGTTGGAGCCCTTTAACATTTCTAGCGGAATTATTAAAAGGTGCAGCCACTTTAGTAAACAGACTGGCAGTTCCTCAAAATGTTAAACATAAAGTTACTATATGAACAAGTAATTCTACCTCCAGGTATATACCCAAGAGAAATAAAAACCTAAGTCCATTCAAAAACTTGCACACAAATGATCATAGAAACATCATTCATAATAGCTAAACAGTGAAATAATCCAAATGTCCATCTATGGAAGAATATATAAACAAAAAGTGGTATACGCATACGATGAAATATTATTCAGTAATAAAACAAATAAAATACTGATAAGTTTTTAATTAAAAATAATTTGTATTACAGTATAATTTACATGTAGTAAAATTCACATGTTTTACTATACACTTCTTCAACTTTTGATGTTTATAGCCATGTAACCACTACCTCAATCAAGACATAGAACAACTCGATCACCCCACCCCCAAAATCCACGCCCCACCTCCACATTTTTGCCATCAGTTGACCCCCATGTCTGCTCCAAGCAACCACTGATGTAATTTCTATCACTAAATATTAGTTTTGCCTGTTCTAGAATGTCATATAAATTGAATTATACACATATACCCCTTACTTCTTTCACTCAGCATATTTCTGAGATTCATTCATGTTGTTTCATGTACCTGTAGTTTGTTTTTTTTGTTGATCAGAAGTTGGCATGTGAATTACATATCAATAAACCTGCTATTTTAAACAAGCCTTTCTGTTGGTGGAGGCTGCCGAGTAAGCACCCTTAAAACCTCCTCACCCATAGTTGTCATGTCTAAGTCAGAGTCTCCCCAAGAGCTGACCTAACAGTTGCAGGAGCTCTTCATCAGTGGTTTTAGCTTTGAAACCACTGATGAGAGTCTGAGGAGCCATTCTTAGTGGGGAACGTTCACTGACTGTGGTGAGAGATCCAAACACCACGCGCTCCAGAGGCTTTGGGTTTGTCACCTATGCCACTGTGGAGGAGGTGGGTGCAGCCATGAAGGCAAGGCTACACCAGGTGGATGGAGGAGTTGTGGAACCAAGAGGCTGTCTCAGGAGAAGATTCTCAAACACCCGGTGCCCACTTCACTGTGGAAAAGATTTTTGTGGGTGGAATTAAAGAAGACTCTGAAGAACATCATCTAAGAGATTATTTTGAACGATGTGGGAAAATTGAAGTGACTGAAATCATAACTGACCGAGGCAGTGGCAAGAAGAGAGGCTTTGCTTTGTAACCTTTGAGGACCATGAGTCTGTTGACAAGGCTGTCCTTCAGAAATACTGTGCTTTGAATGGCCACAGCTGTGAAGTAACGAAAGCCCTATTTAAGCAAGAAACGGCTAATGCTTCATCCAGTCAAAGTGGTTCTGGAAACTTCGGTGGTGGTTGAGGAGGTGGTTTTGGTGAGAACGACAACTTTAGTCATGGAGGAAACTTCCATGGTCAAGGTGGCTTTGGTGGCAGTCATGGTGGAGGATATGGTGGCAGTGGGGGTGGCGATAATGAATTTGGTAATGAGGGAAGCAATTTTGGAGGTGGCGGAAGCTACAATGATTTTGGCAATTACAACAATCAATCTTCAAATTTCGGACCCATGAAAGGAGGAAATTTTGGAAGCAGAGGCTCTGGCCCCTACGGAGGTGGAGGCCAATCCTTTGCCAAACCATGAAACCAAGGTGGCTATGGTGGTTCCAGCAGCAGCAGTAGCTATGGCAGCGGCAGAAAGTTTTAATTACTGCCAGGAAACGAAACTTAGCAGGAGAGGAGAGCCAGAGAAGTGACAGGGAAGCTACAGGTTACAACAGATTTGTAACTCAATTAAGCACAGTGGTGGCAGGGTCTAGCTGCTACAAACAAGACATGGTTTAGGCAACACTCATGTGTATGGGCAGAAAACTCGAGGACTGTATTTGTGACTAATTGTATAACAGGTTATTTTAGTTTCTATTCTGTGGAAAGTGTAAAGCATTTCAACAAAGGGTTTTAATGGTTTTTTTTTTGTGTGTTTTTTTTTGCACCCATGCTGTTGATTGCTAAATGTAGTAGTCTAATCATGATGCTGAATAAATGTATCTTTGGAAAAACAAAAACAAAAAAGAAGCTTTAAGGAAATATATAACTGCTCCTTCCAGACTTTTAAAAGCCCACCCTTGAGAATGTTAGTCAAATAAAAACTTTTGTTTCCTTAACTTCGCTTCCCTCACCCTGAACCAGTCTCCTGGGGTCTAAAACCCCAGTTAGGTAGCTGAGTAATAGAAAGGTAGAGAGGCATCATATGAAAAAATAAGCCAACTATGTACCTATTCTTGACTTTAGGCTTCCTGCCTGAAACAAACCCTAGAAAGAGAAGCGAGAACCCTCAATTCTAAATCAAGTTTGAAATTTATACTATTAAATGGAAGTCAACATTTCCATTTCTGAACAGCAATGCCTATGAATGGCCAAAAATATTTTACTGCAACCAAAATTTCACTTACAGGAAAGGAAAAGAGAAGCTCTAAGGAATAAATGTAATGGTAATTGAAGAGAAAGTAATAAAATAATTGAAGACCAAGTATGATTACATCCTGTAGGTTGTGCTGATTCAATGTGCCAGTTGCACCTGAAAGACATAACTGACAATTCAGCTTTTAAGTAGCCCAAAATACAAGAGTCTTTTACTAGATTTGTTCAAAAACTCTTTTCTGCTCCTCTTGGCCATGATTCTACTTCCTGGACTAGCTCAATACAGTCTCTCTAATTAATTCTGTGACAATAAAACATGTACACAGTGTGATGAGGATGTACCCTAACATATATTTTAACAAACAGAATCTTCAGGTATTAAAAAATGTATCTTTTGGTTAACATAAAAATTTTGACATTCAAAATTTCCTCAATCAACTTCAAAAAGGGAGACAGTTTTTGAAAAAGCAATGATTACAATAGCATTTGGAAACTGCCAAGGATGTAGAATGCGGTATAGTGAAAAGAGCATCTACTGCAGAACAAGGCAGACTTGGGTGAAAATCCTGGCTCTGATTCCTAAGAAAGTGGTCTTAGGTCTTGGTCCAGTTTTCAGTCTCTCTGACTCACTTATATCTCCTATAAGCACAGCATTCCTTGTTTCGTCCAGTCCTGAATAGTACTGGTTTGTTATTGGCTTTTTTTTCTCCGAAATAGTTTTATATTTTTTAAAAGAAGAATGTATTTATTACTCCACTGAGCAGTAAAATTAATATATATTTTTCTCATGACCCATCAACCAGCACACAGAGTAAGCGATATCATATGCTCCAAGCCAATTTATTTGCTTACTCTGACATGATTTTCTTTCTGCCGTTATTTCATGTTTTGTTCAGCAGTGTGAACTCTTAATGGCTGATAAATGGCAAGCAAATTGATAAGTGTTGGAGGTGTTGCAAGATGCTAAGGCAGTAAATATTAAAATGCACATTTTATGGTATGTGATCACCTTCAAAAAACTGATGGTGGTAAGTAACGGTAAAGTTTAACAGTCAATCAGGGGTTGGGGGAGGTTCTTTGACATGAAGGTCAACTTCAGTATCCTTGGAGGAAGTGGCCAACAGTTGTTTGTATAGTAGCCTGCAGAGATTATACTTGAAGATGTATCACAGCTTTGGATTTGAAAAGAAGCAAATGGTGATTGCCAACATATGATAATGGAGAAAACATTCCTATGGCCCTTTGCTATACAGCTCCCACATAGTCCAGATTCAATTAGCTTTTCCATGTCAAATGAGACTACTCTGTGCTAAATGGGATTTGTTTGTAGTAATTCATATAGTGCAGTGTTGTGTGCATTAAATGAGATAATCTGTAAAAGTATGCAACCTAATGTCTGGCACATAATAGCTTCTCAACAAAACTCTTCTTTCCCTATTATAAAGGGTTTTGCCAAGAGTTAAGGCAGGAAACCGTGAAATAAAGAATAAAGAGGCCTAACTCAATCTAAAGACTTCAGATACACCTTCAAGATTAAATAATAGGGCCGGCCCAGTGGCTCAGGCGGCTAGAGCTCCATGCTCCTAACTCTGAAGGCTGCTGGTTCGATTCCCACATGGGCCAGTAGGCTCTCAACAACAAGGTTGCCAGTTCAATTCCTCGAGTCCCGCAAGGGATGATGGTCTCTGCCCCCTGCAACTAAGATTGAACACAGCACCTTGAGCTACGCTGCCTCCCGGATGGCTCAGTTGGTTGGAACATGGGCTCTCAACCATAAGGTTGCCAGTTCAACTCCCGCAAGGGATGGTGGGCTGTGCCCCCTGCAACTAGCAATGGCAACTGGACCTGGAGCTGAGCTGCGCCCTCCACAACTAAGATTGAAAGGACAACAACTTGACTTGGAAAAAAAAAAAAAAAAAGGCCTGGAAGTACACACTGTTCCCCAATAAAGTCCTGTTCCCCTTCCCCAATAAAATCTTAAAAAAAAAAAAAAAGAATGTTTAAAAAAAAAAAACTTAATAAGAGTATACCAAGTAAATAAGCTGGGTGACTGCATTCAGTGGGTATAGAATGAAAACAGCATAAGCTATGAATGGAGCATGAGAGCACTGGATACACTGGGGCAACTTGAAGTAGATTCAGAATGGCTGGACAAACGGTGACGGAGTAAGAGATGAGAGGGAAAACAGACTAGGGAAGATGAGGAACATTGGGCCTTATTCAGAAGAGCTTGAGAAATGGTGAAAAGATGGTAAGTGGGGATGATCAGCTTCACATTGTACATGGCTAAAGCATGGAGAGTGTATTGAAGAGGAAAACATTGGACATTTAGGATGTCTGTAATCCAGGTAACATAAAGGGAGGACCCTTATTTAAGGTGGTGTGAATATTTTAGGAAATAAAGAGATATATAAAGAAGAACACTCTAATAGAATCATCATAATTCGGTGATTGATTGTGTATGGGAGATGAGGGAGAGGCCAAGGATGACCTCAGGCTTCTGGATCACTCTACTCAGTTGATGGATGCAGCATCTATTGAGAATGCAGGATGAGCCACATACATATGTTTGGAATTCGCAGGGACATTTGAAGCAGGGCAAGATCCCCCAGCACATAAGTCTCAGCTGCTCCATGTTGTCTTCTCTGTAATTCCACATGATCTGTCTGCCTCTGTAATTCCTAAGATTCCTAAAGGTTACTCCCAATTTCATCAACTGAATATCTACTTGGATGTAATGTCTGTGTGTAGTTCTCTAATTGTCAGTCTTTGTGGCAGAAAGGTCATTTGCCTATCTGACAGCTATTGCCCTCCTTCCCTGTTAACAGAACACCAGTTTTGTTAAGGATGATGATATGCCCAGCCCTTTTCCATGTACATTTCTCTAAATTTACCTTCAGAGGACAGCATGGAAACCTCCATTCTAGTGAGTCTTAAGTATGTCCTGAAGCAAAAATTGGCACTTTTCCAGAGGCAGCATGGGAGGTAGTCTTTGTTTTCCCACAATGGCTGAGACTCGGAGGAGTCAAGCACCTCTATAAATTAACCATGTTCATTTCCCTACTTTCCAATAATGACTAAATCTATAAGATTAAAATGTATATGGCACTTTTAATGTGCCAGTTCTTCCAAGTTTTATCTTCCTAACAACATAATGACATTAGAACTTTTAATTCCTCCATTTTACAATGATAAAACTGAGGTAGAGAGGTTAAGAAGCTTGCCTTATGTCACATAGTTGATAAGCATTAGAGATGAGATTTGAACCTAGGCATGTTGAAACTGGGTGCTAAATCACATATTGCTCAGATAGTTATAGAAACAGCTTCCCATTGGTAGGCTCCAGTTTAGGGGAACCAGTGCAATCATCATTTCCTTTCACCCAAAAATACTGAACAGTATCTTATAATAAAATCCACAGCACACATTCAAAAAAAAGAATCAAGGAGCAATTGTACATGGCATTGCTAAATAGGGTGGTCAATTACGTTACACATAATTTGACACTACATTCCCAATTATTTTGATAAGTCTTCATGATGCTACAGCATCATCCTGAGACATGCGTCACTTGTGAGAGAAATGTTTTTACACTATTTTTATACCCTGTTTTTACACTATTCTTGCTATAAATAAATTTGTTTTAGGAGGGTTCAAATAGCCATAGATATTATCAAGAAACATAGGAAATACAATTGTTAAAGAATAATGAAGTCCAAGGGCAAGAACCCACATATGTGAAGGCAAATATGTCTACTAATTATCTGTGACATTTTTCAGAGTTTTGTAATTATTTTAAGATGTTTCCATAGTCTGTTAATAAAATAATTTGCAGTGTCATAAACAAGTCTTTTTGTTAAGAGTCTCAAATATTCTGAACTTAAAAAAAGTACTAAACATACACCAAGAAACCAGAGAAACTAGCTGTATCCTAGTCTAACAATATCACTTTTGGAAAATCAGTGGTTTTCTGATCTGGAAAGTTCAGATAATGATTCAGCTTCTTGAATAATACCGGAAGTCAACTGGTGGTCAGAAAATGTTAATGGTTACATCGTGACCCAAATGATAAATTGGACAAATTTAGCGTGCATAGAGGTATGTCCTTTCTTCCAGCTTTTGTCTGTGTGCTCTTTTCTTGTTCTAGACTTTGGGGGCTTAAAAGATACCTCCTTAAAAGGAATGCAAAGACTTTATCCCATTATGCATGATATTAGGGAAAAAAAGAAGCTCCAGTGGGCAAAACTTCAAAGTATTTCCTGAATAAAGAGTTTTTAATTCCTCCATCAAGACTTTTGGACTCGGGGTGCACCCACACAATTACAAAGAGCTTTGGTTCTGTGAAGTAAGGCCAATAGGTTCAAGAGCCATTGGTATGGAGCAGGAAAATGAGTGCTGCCTCGGATCCTGAATCTTAGGCTATTAATGAAATTCCTTCACTGACTTTCATCCACTTTGTAGCCAACTGTGCTAGTCTTATTCAATGTTCATTTTTCACATCAAATGTTCCAACAATATTTATGACAGCAAGGTGTCCTACTAGAAAATGGACATTGTTAGCCTCCCTTGCAGCTAGAAGTGGCCACGTGTATGGTTTTGATCAATGACACATAGGTAGAAATCTCTTGGGGATTTCCAGGAAAGCTTTATTTTTCTGACATAGTCTTGACTCTTCCATCCTGTTGTCCCCTTTGCTTCTTTGTCCTGACTAGAATATAGGTATGAAGTTGAACTGTGACTACAAAGTAATCCTGAGGTAAAGCTGTTTACTGAGGTTAGAGGAATTTAAAAAAAGAGAGAGACTGAGATGTTAATGACTCATCCCTTGGCTGCCTATATCAAGCTTCTCGTTTAAGGGGGGAAAAAGTCCCTTTGTTTTATAAACCCCTGTGGTTGGGTTTCTGTTACCTGCAGCAGAAGGGCATCTTTAATGAAATCTTCTTAAATGAAATCAGCCTCCAGCAAAATTGTGTAGAAGACAATGTTCAATATGGACAACTGTTTCCTCTTTCACACTCTGTATGTCTGTTCATTACATTTCTTCCATCTGAATTGCCCTGTCCTCCAACCATCTCAGCTACCACACACTGATTTATTTTCGGTGTAGCAATGAGGTGCGAGACACTCTGCTATTAAAAATACTCACATGCACACACTCAAAGTTTGGTCACAGTCTAGTGAGGGAAATAAGACATGAAAATAAATGAGCTAATTGCAGAAATAGAGAAATCTCCACATCTCAGGTCACATAAGACTGGACAGCCAGCACCAGAGTGTCAGAGAATGATTTCCAGTAAAAATGGTGATTGACCTGGATCTTAAAGAATTAGCTGAAGTTAAAAATACAAATAAATAAATAAACAACAAAAACAAGCAGCCCTACAATGGCCTCCATCAGAAAAGATCTTTCTTACAGAACCTTATTTGTCCTTGATAACATCAATCTTATTCCGCCCTGAAGCTTGAGATTGTGTCGTCCCTCTTTCATGAGACTTTATAACCCTGAAGGCAGGAGACTACATCTGACTCAGCCTATCCTCCCATGTGTCTGGAACATCTTAGACCCCTGATACATATTAGTTGAATGAGCATTACTGATCTGTCCTATGATGTTAGACAACCAGAACCTTAGCTATAGGGAGCAGGGAGTGGGTGGACCCAACTGGGGCAGGTGAGGAGGTTCCACTGGGAACAAACTAAGGCAGCTATGTGTTAGTTTCCTGTGGCTACTGTAAGCAATTACTGCAGACTGGGTACCTTAAAACAATAGAAATTTATTTTCTCACAGTTCTGAAGTCCAGAAATCCGAAATCAAGGTCTCAGCAGGTTAAGTACCCTCTGGAGGCTCTGTGGAAGAATCTGCTCCATGCTTTTCTTCTACTTTCTGGTAGATGCTGCCAGTCCTAGGTGTTCCTTGGCTTGTATGTGCATTTCAATCTCCGCTTCTGTCTTCACATAACCTTATCCCTTGTCTGTCTCCTCCCCTTCTCTAATCATATAAGGACACTTGTCATTGGATTTAGGGCCAACTTGAATCCAGGATGATCTCATCTTGACATCCTTAACTTAATTACAACTCCAAAGACCCTTACTCCAAATAAGGTCACATTCACAGGTTTCAAGTAGACATGTCTTTTGGGGGATACCATTCAATCCACTACAAGTTCTGTTGCTGCTCTCCCTGCGTCCAAGAAAAGATTAGCAAGACTGCCTAGAAACCATGGGTCTTTCCTCAAATAACCATGTTTTAAGGCTCTTAAGGGAGCAAATAGAACACTGCTGTTAGAATGCAACAAAGAAAGAGACCATTCTGGAAATGGGTGCTTGGCTCCTATTAGATCTCATCTCTTCAGAAAGTCAGCCAGGCAAGATTCTTTCTATAGAATGATTTTGTGTATCCAAATTTATTTCACGTCTGTAGCTAAACCCCACAGACATAAATAAGATAGGAAAATTGTCTGCTGCCTAAGCACAAACCGTCTGATATCACTCATTTTATATCAGAAGCAATTTTCTACATTAAAATTTCCAGACATAAATCTGGAGGCAGTTTAAGTATGAGTCTGTGGGCTTATAGTCTTTGGTCTGTGTTACTATTGTCATGTGTTAACACTTCTATAACAGAACTAGACACAATTTTCTAGGCATGTGGTAACTTTATTTCATGGGTAACCTCTGCTGATTATTTTTTCCTCATTAAAAATTAATTCCATTAACATAACAGCTATGAAATTACAGAGCTCCTCAGAGAAACAACGATTTTTCTCAGAGGGCTTCTATTAAAATAAAACATATTTCCCTACAACAAGCTTGACTATAACCCGCAATACCTGTTTATTATGAAACAGATTGGACTAAGAATGTGGTCTCTGAGTTTACCACCAAGAGACAATTGAAAATAGCCCTGATATTCACCAGCTGCCATTAATTATGACCCAGGTACCATAACCTCCCAGTTATGGTCACATCATCACCTTCTGATTACATCAAATGATACATGATCATTTTTATAAAGAGTAATTGAACACAAAATTCTCAACCTTTCCACCAATTCTTTTTAAAACTTTCTTACATTGAACAAGGGTTTTGGCATCAACACTGAGAAACCAGTGTTGACAGCTGAATTGTTTATTTTAATAACATTCTTTAACCTCTCTCTGCCTAATTTCACTATTTTTAATGTGTCTAAATTTTAACGCCAAATACTCCTATGTGGTTTATTATGAAAAGCAGTAATCATTTGACCTCTCTCCCCTCCCCCTCCACCCTCTTCCATAGAGGCAACCATTTCCAACTTTTTGGGCTTTTTTTTTTTTTTTAAGTTTATTGGGGTGAAAATTGTTAGTAAAGTTACATAGATTTCAGGTGTAGAATTCTGTATTACACCATCTATAAATCCCATTGTGTGTTCACCACCCAGAGTCAGTTCTCCTTCTATCACCATATATTTGATCCCCTTTACCCTCATCTACCACTCCCCTCTCCCCCTTACCTTCTGGTAACCACTAAATTATTGTGGGCTTTTTCTTTTAGCGTTTAACTCCTATCTAAATAATATATTTATAATGCTAGTTAATAATTTTTTCAGTTTTAGTAATTATTTATTAAATTTTCTTTGTAGGACATGAGAACTTAACTCCTTTTCATACTAATTCCTCCCCAAAGCGCAGACTTTCCTGTTTTATCCTTCCAATAGAGGGAAAACATAATTTTAAATATTCAATATTCACATTAGTATGATTATGTAAACATTATCCACACCTGGACCATGATGCTTTTTCTTTTTGCATAACTTAATTTTATCTATATTTAATAACCATCCCTTTTTCATTAACCTGGATTTCTATGTACCTATTAGACTCAATTTCCCTGGCAGAAGTACATTTTATCAGATTCATCTTCTTGCAGCACTCTGCCCTCCTGATCCAGTGTAGACCACTCCATCTCTGGGCCTGCTGCCCAGCCATCGTCACAGAATCTCCCTTACCCATCCCCAGAAGATTTCCTTTCCCTCTCACTTATTGGATCTCCTGAATCTCACATTTTTCTTTTTATCAATTTATTTTCTCCTTTTGGCATAGTACATTTCTCTCATTGCTTCCTGAGAAGTGGTATACTATAATTTTGTCAAAGTACTCATTTCTGGAAATGGATGCCTTATTTGTTCACTAGACAAATCTCCACTCATTTCTCAAGGCCGTACAGTTTTTACCTCCTCCAGAAACATTTTTCCAATTGCTACAGGCAAAATTAAACTTTCCCACCTATGCGCTTCTGTAACACTTTATTTATTAGTTTATTCATTCATTCATCCATTCACTCATTTATTCATGTATCCAGCAAATATTTATTGAGTACTCTCATGGGCTAGGCACTGGGATAAGCAAAAAGATAAAGAAAATAAACTTGATTTGCTTTTGTTCATTCAGTCGAGGCCAGGAAGAGAGACTGGAAAAGAGAGACCAGTGAGAAAGGAGGCCAATCAGTCCAGGATGAAGTTACAAAGAAAGGGAAGAGTGTTTCATGAAGAAAAAGATACTCAACTTTGTTAGACGATGTTGAGAAATATAGTAAAATAAAAAACAGAAATATATATTGAAGATGACAACAAGGACATCTTTGGTGACTTTGGCAAAGGCAGTTTCTGTGGAATAGCGGGCAAGAAACCTGACAAGTGAGGTGAAAGGAGGAGTCAAGGAAGTAGAGATAGTGAGCATAGGCAGCTTGAGAGAATTTTTTCTGGCAAGGGGAGCAGTGAAATGGGGTGCTATCTGAAGAGGAAAGTGCAGCTTTAAACCATGAAAGGAACTGTGGTACGCTGAATGCTCCTGGAGCCAATCTGACAGAGCCAGAGAGGTTGGTGTGTAGGAAAGAGGGGGTCGGCCCAAAGAATCTTCTAGCTCTTGGTCTCTGTCACTCTCTGTTCAACCTTATCTTTCTTTGATGATTTTTTTTTTCTTGTTTTGCTCGTTGTTCCAAAATAATGATGAGTGGAACATTTAAAAGATTTCTCAAATTCTAAATTAGGTTCATTTTCACTAATTTTACCCTTAGTTATTGATTTTTTGGGGCTTTTTGGGGAGGGAGGGAGGGTCTCTTGTGTGGATCTTAACTGGAAAAAAAAAATTCCCAGTCTGCTGAGAAGTTATTTATACTGAGGATAAAATTCTGACACTACTTAAAAATTATTTGACCTTGAGCAAGTTACATAGCTGCTTTTTTGCTACAGCTTCATGAAAATGGGTTTAATAGGAATACCCCAGCCACAAACTTTTCAGGATTAAATGAAACACTGGTAAACACAGAATAGTTCCTGATAAAAATTAAAGACTCAAAACAATGCTAGCTGTTGTAGCTACTGTTGTCATCATCTTTATCGTTATCATCAGCTGAGGCTAAGAGGGGAGAAGAAAGGATGGCTCCAATAAAATGTTATTTTGCCTAAAACTTGGCCCCTTAGGTGGAGGGAGGGGTGCACTGTCACTTTAGTTTGACCTGTTACACAAACACACACCCATCCACACATGCACTTATAGGATGCTTATGTGTGGCACAAACTCTGATATTCGAATGTTAGGCTTTTTATGTATGGGTTTTCATTTTAAAGTATTAGACCAAATATAATATTCTATGAAAAATATTTATTAGCTATTTCTAAAATTTTTATAAATTTTGCATATGCAATAAAAGTTAACTTTTGAGTTTATTACTTTCAACTACAGCTGAAGAAAATTGCAAAACCAGGATGGTTTCCTGCAGTTGTGGTCCTTCGCTTTGTGGAAAACCTACTTGTCACATCGCTGCACTTTGCCTGCCTTTGAGAGTCTGCTTCAGGATGCCCTCTTAGGTTCTCAACCCTGTTCTACGGTTCACTGCAATTCTAGCTCCTGCCAATGTACTTCATTTTTCCTAATAAACAAAAAAGATCAATTAAGAAATGCTAACTAACAACAGCAGACAATTTAATGTTTGAAAATGTGAGAGGGGCAAAATTTCAACAAAATACAGGATGTGGGATTTTTCAGGGACATATTTAAACATGACTTAAAGAAATGCAAAAAATGAAATTCTATAATGTTGCCATAAACAAAAAGACTACAACAAATATGTGAGCTAAGGGAAGAGCACCTGACTCCCAGTGAAACCAGTGTCCTATAGATGTGCTTCCCAAATGGCCAATGCATCACATTGGCAGTACTACAGTAGCAAATTAAAATGAATTCCATTGACTTATTTTAGATAATCTTTTCTATCTCTAGACTTGTGGAGTGTTTAGTTAAACACCCTTTAAGGAGGTCAAGTACAAAAATGATTGAATTCTTCTATGACAGTGATGAAAATGACAGAGCCAATTAGAGTATTAGAATACCAAAGATTATACATGAAAGGAATTTTAGAAATAATCTCAGTCTAATCTCTTAAATTACATAGAGGAAAATTGAGTGTCAAGAATTGTGAAGGGTTTGAGATTTTGCCCTGCTTTCAAGCTAATACATTAGCTTGCCCACATTATCATATCTGCTGGCAGAAGATGTGAGACTCCTAGGTCACAGACAGAGGACTTTGGTATACAGGGCATAGCAGGCAACACAAGCTTCCCAAGTCCTATCTGGGGGTGAAGCTGTGAGCCCAGGTGTATGCTGGGCATACAGTGGATTTATGTCACAGCTGAGGAATTTTGGATATAGGAAACACTCAATTTTATAGGAAGGATGCTAGCAAACCTGCCTAATGTGTACTGAGAGGGAAAATTATCACACTGGTCAGGAAACAAATCTGCTTTGGAGGGAGACATTACCTATACAAACATTTGCGCAAACAGAACAAAGATGTCAATGCCTCCTTTTCAGAAGATGTACGGAAATGTGAGAGACATAAAGAATTATCTCTCAACACTGAGATTTAGTCAGAAGAAATTATTTAAAATCACCAACTGTAGTGCTAAGTTCTTAGTAAGTACAATAAAATATGGTGCAAATGTAGTATTTAATATTTGATGATTAGTTGGACACATCCTAAGGTGACACCTAATGAGTAAATCTTTTCTCCTTAAATGCAGGAAGAATCTGTGACTTGTTTTTGTTGTTGTTGTTGTTCATTTATTTTGTTCTTTAGATTCTACATGTAAATGAGAAATCACATTGAAAGACAAAGATTATATTTGTATTTCTCTGTCCAACTTATTTCACTTAGTGTAATACCCTCTAGGTACATCCATGTTGTTGCAACCTGTGACTTGATTTTATCCAAAAGCATATGCCAAAGGTGATAGAATATCATTCCCATGTTTAGGTTACTCTAATCTATCTATATCTATCTATCTCTCTATATCTACTTTTAGCAGCCCTGTGGCATGTATCTATCTTTATAATATATATAAAACGTAATATAATATGATATATCATATATGTATAATAAAGATAGAAGATAGATAGATAGATAGATAGATAGATAGATAGATAGATAGATAGATAGATAACCTAAGATTATATACCGGTGGTGCCAAAACAAATGTATACAGATTTTAAGAGAGATTATCTATGTATTACTTTTCGAAGAAAAATTGAATTACGTAGCCATGTGTAGCATGACGTTCACTCATAAGATGGTGTTAATCAAATGAATCCTAGCATCATTCATTGTATTACAATTTTAACAGTTTTTTTCCTTTGTTAAAATGTGTACACATTTTTTGGGGCACCATATATATATGTATATATGACTTAGCAGACCAAGCCAATACCTGCTGGTCTTGAAGATACAAACTTCTGTATTATAAGTGCTCATGGAAAGGTTCGTGTACATAGTAGGAAATTATGAATGTCTTCTAAGACCAAAGACAGCCTCTAACCAACAGCCAATAAAAAAAACTGGAGTACTCAGTCATATAGCTATAAAGATCAGAATTCTGCCAACAACCTAAATGAGTTTGGAAGCAGATTTTTCCCTACTTGAACATCCAGGTAAGAATGAAGCCTGGTCAACATCTGGATTGTAGGCTTTTGAAACCTTGAGCAGAGGACGGAGTTAGCCTGTGCCCAGACTCTTGACCCAGAGAAACTATGAGTTAATAAATATGTGCTGTTTTAAGCTGCTAAGTTTGTGGTTATTTGTTATGCAGCAATAGAAAACTACTGCAATACCTCAGCACAGACCAGAATTTAATCTGTTGAATATCTCTTCTATCTCAATGAAATAGAGAAATTTATCCTATAAATTTATTGATCTATCCCTAGAAGGCTTAAGCTGACGTTAGGTAGATCATTATAAGTCATTTTCACCAAAAAAATCTGTTTGTTTGGTAGTTTGTCTGTTTTTGCTTTATAGTCAACCCACCCAGAATAGACCTAAAGTTAATAAGCCTTCAGTTGATACTCCATTTCTTTTGGTAAAACCTTATTAATTATTCCAATCCATGAAGATTCTCTCTTTATTGAACCATGATTAGTACATTACTACAAAATTTAGCATCTAATTTTTCCTAACAATTACAGTGTTTCTCCAGCATGACTGTAGGTCCTCGATTTGTCTTACAGATATTTTTATATTTCCCACAGTATTTGCAACAGTGCCAGGCAAAAAGGAGATGCTTATTAAGTGTCTGTTGATTGACAAGTATGATCTAATTTTTCAGATGTTCATGCTAACATTTGATTTACCTGGATACTGCAGATTTTATTCAGTATGAACTTGCCCTGCAGCCCCTGCCCTCCTCCCCCAACCACTCTGGGCTATTTAATTTATCCCCAAAGCCTAGGACTGAAATAACCTCTGGGGAAAAAAATGAGGCCTTATGTCAATATCACTCTCTGGGTTAGTTCTATTTTCAGTCACTATGTGGCATAATTTATCCCCATGTCAAAGGGTACATCCATTTGAATACTTTGGATCAGTCTTTATACATAAATTAAACCAGAATTTCAACATATTTGCTACAAAAAGAATAATGGAATGGATAATAGGATATTCATAAAAATGAGGAGGAAAGGCATTTCAGGTACTTCTAAACCACAGACTTTGTTGTAAATAAATAATAAACATGTGTCTATGATTATTGGATACTGATAAGTGTAGGTTACAATTTTATTAGCCATAATTTTAGGCCAGTCACTTCTCATCCCTAAAACTGTCTATAGTGGCAAGCAGCCAGCATTCTTCAGATGATGTATCATAAAACATTTGCATTATAAACCTTTTGCATTTCACCTCAAACTGGAATATATCTGGTAATATAAAACAGCAAATAGTGTCAGGTTTGGCTTTACGACTTAATAAAGAACTAATTAGACCAACAAAAAAAAAGAACAAGATAGTTATTGCTATGACTCATATGCTTGGTCATTTTCTACAGTGACTAGGAGAGGATAAAAGCCAAACATTTGTTAAAATTTATTTATTAAAACAAATAGAACAAAACAAAAGAAAAACATAACTTTCTAAACTTGGAAATAGGTGCTACAGGAATTTTTTTGACCCACTCATATTTAAGGAGCAATCTCTCCTTGTCGCTGTCTCTCTCTTACACACATATAATTTGAAATTTTTGCTTATCTCTTATTTACATGAACCTTTTGAGGAATTTTTAAATTGTAAAAATATTGAACCAATCACCTGCCATTTTTGCTTTAAACCAGTAGCTACTTACTGCTTCCTTTTGAAAATAACCTTGTTAAAAAATTGTTATAATTCTAAATCACAGTCTAAATACAAAGCTAGTGATAATGCTAATAACTTAGTGCATTTTTTCATTACTTACATTTCTTTTCCATGAAATTACTTGAATTTCCATTTCTTAAGTGGCTTTTAAATAGTTTTCGCTGATCCTGACTTACTGTTGATACCTATTGTTCAGTCTATACTAAAAGCAAGTTTACTTTAAAATAGAGTTTCAAAATAACCACTTCCCTTATGAAGAATACATTAGACAATTATTTAGTGCCTTGCTCGTATTTTGACCTCAGTATATATTTGGAGAATTAAAAATAGCAAAAACCAAAACAAAACAGAACAAAACTGGGAGAGTTCATTACAAACAGATCTATCCTACAAGAAATGCTAAAGAAAATATTTCAGATTGAAGGGCAATGACACCGGATCGAAAATTATTTCTATAGAAAAAAGTGAAGAGCACTAGAAATGCTCTTTTTAAAAAGACAACAGATTATTTAATGCAAACATTCTAATACTGTGTTTTGGGGATTATAACATATCTATATTTAAAATACATGACAATAATACTACAAAGGATGGATAGGGTAAGTGGAAATATAGTGTTATATGGTTCCTTCATTACACATAACTTAGTATAAGTTACATATTCATTCCAGGTAAACTGTGACAAGTTATAGATGCATAATGTAAACACTACACAACTACTGAAATACGAAATAGAAATAAGTATTTTGAAAGCCAATAGAGAAGAGGGTGATGTCAGCAAGATGGTGTTATAGGGATTTCTAGCATTTGTCCCCTCCCAGAAACATCAATTTGAACAATTATATAGTAAGATATATACTAATTATATAGTAAGATATATACAAATCTTACACAAATTGTTCCTTCCTTGAGGCTCTAGAGGAGAATCTATTTATTTGCTTTTTCCAGGTTCTAGAGGCTGCTTGCATTCTTTGATATGTGGCTCTCTTTTATCTTTAAGCTACATAGCAATGACCAGTCAACTCTTTCTCACACTGTATCACTCTGACTCTGACTCTGCCTCCCTCTTCTTCATATAAGAACCCTTGTGGCAACATTGGGCCCACACAGTTAATGCAGAATAATCTCCTTATTTTAAGGCCAACCAATTAGCAACCTTAATTCCATCCACTACCTTAATTTCTAGGAATAAAGATGTGGACATCTTTAGGGAGCCATATTTTGCCTAACACAATGTATGTGTCCACATACTAGCAATACACTCCCTGGATTATTTCAGAGCAAATCTCAGACATCTCATCTTCTCATTTCTTAGCTATTTCAGTATTACTTTTAAAAGAATTCTTTAAAAATCCATCACACCTAAAAAAAATAACAATTTCTTAAGATCATCAACTTCTACTAATTATTTAGATTTCTCTTATAATTTTAAAAATATTTTGCAGTTTTAAAGAGAATTCAAATGAGAGTCATACATGGCATTAAATAATTTTCTATTGAAAGGATGATATTTCTTAGGATCCCTAATATTACTTTAAATCATTTAAATTATACTGTTGGTTAAATACATACAAAGATGAAACCAGATATAAATTCCTCAAGTGTATAGCTGTCATATATCTATAAAATAATATTCTTGAAGCAAACTTGTGAACCCAGTTTGAAAAACATTGTTCCTGTATCATTGTCTGAATAGTTCATTTTGAAATTAGTTGTACCATGTCCTGTTCTTCATTATTGCCTAGAACTATTGCTTAATATCATTGTTTAATTACCATTCTTCAGTACATATTTTGGTCACCTACTATTTGCCACTCACTTTTCCTAGGTAGGAAAACACAAAGGTGAAGAAAACTTGGTCAATCACTCATAGTGAATTTTTCAAAAGGCTATGTATTATCAGAACAACTGGAATGAAAGCTCTGCGGAGATAGGAACTATTATGCATCTTTATATTCACCAAGGCACCTAAAGAGTGCGTTTATAAAATCAGTACTCAATCAATGTTCAATAATTGATTAGACTTGAAAGCCTACATTTTAATCACTGTTAAGTTTGGCAGTCAGACCTGAAGAGAAAGAACCATGCCTCTGTATTTCTTTCTCTGCTTTTGGGTGAAGAAGAGGTGAGTGTGCACGTTTGTGTGTTAGCAGTCATGGTGAAGGGAAAGATGCTTGGTGATAGCAATGATGTGACAGCCATTGTGGCAATTTGGAGCCAAGTAAGTCATAAAGCTGACCTCACTGGGGGCAGCTCCTTACCAGTCAGCATAATGGATGGATAGCTATTATGAGTCAACAGTGATGGATGGCATTTGCTCAAAATAGCACAACACATTCAGCTCTTTGGGGACCATGAACATTTATCACTGATGATTAATCCTTTCATGAGTCCATTTCGAGGTTAACAGAGCTCTTTTCTTGCATTCTTTGTGTATCAGGCCCATAGTCCTGCTCATTCAGGAAATGTGTACTTTCTAGAGCTGTGCTATGCATATAGCTCCTGAGTATTTAATCATGGAACTGCATGGCAGATTTGCCCCAGCTCCTAGAACTATTTCATAATCTATTTTCCAGCAGTTTTCCAGTGCTTAGAATTTCTCACACTGGAGAAACACTTTGGCTTGTGTCATCTGATAATGCATAACCGTTTGAAAAATTCACTATGAGCAATTAACCAACTTTTACTCACCTCGTACAAGCTTCAGTATAATATCTGAAAGGGATTAAACATTAATAGATGTAAGCATTTTAAAGCAATAGAGTGATATATGAATTCTCCAAGAGCAATAGCCTCAATACTCATGGAGTACAGGTGACTTTTAAAACACATAGCATACATTATTACTGTCCAAGAGAGTGAGAAAATTCTTGAGAAGAATGGGACAACACAGACTAAAAAAGAAGAGCTATATCACACTTACATAAATATGGGGTGTTTGATTGTTCAGACCTATGCTCATCACTTACTATAGTATAAATCCTATAGTATAAAGGGTGAGACCAGACTATATACATCTTTGCATCCCAGCCATAGAACTCAAAATGTATTTCATAGATTGACATCATCATCATCGCTTGGGAGCTTATTAGAAATACAGAATCACAGGCCCTATCGCAGACATACTGAATCAGAATCTGAATTTTTAAAAATCTCCAAGTGACTTTAATATACATTAAAGTTTAAAAAAACACTGCTCCACCACACTAGCATAGTGCCTATGCACCGTATAAGAATCAATGCATGTGTTAATTACCCTTAAGATTAAGGTTTCATAAATTATAAATATATCAGGTGTATAGGTCTGGGACAAAATAGCTTGAGAAAGATAAGAAGCACCATAATAACATGCACATATCAGGAATATTGTACTTTTGGGGGAATCCACAATAATTATATGCTAAAAGAATGGGATATTCTAGCGTACCTATTTTCCAAGTGAGGTATTTGGCCCTGAATGTGTGTAAAACCATCCAATAAAGTATAGGGAGAAAATATTAAAATTTTATTTACATTTTTATTTTTTAAAAGGAGTTATATTAATATTTAATATTCCGGTTGATAGTGTTACCTACCTTATTATGCTAGATAGTCTATCAAATTAGTAGCAGTACTCTCAATTTATTGAAATTTTCTGCAGTCTGTGTATGCCTTGTTAAGCAAATGTAACTAAATGCACAAATGATTTCAAACCATTCATTTCCATGAAAATGAAGATTAAAGATATAGTATAATCTCCCCTTATTCGAGGGGGATACTTCCAAGAACCCCAGTGGATGCCTGAAACCACAGATAGTACCGGGAGGGATATCTCAGCCACGGAGATTCTCCCCAAAGGAGGGAGGAACCCCACCCCCACACAGGCTTTCCCAGCCCAGAGTACTGGTGCTGGGAAGAGGAGCCTCATGATATCTAGCTGTGAAAAATAGTGGGGATTCCAACCACCTAGGTGGGGTGGAAGACTGCAGGAAACCAGACATCCTCTTAAACGACCTGCGCACAGACTCTCTCACCCCCAGACTCTTACCTTTTCCTCCAGCAGAGGGATGGTAACTTGGGAGGTGTTGGAGACATACAGGGGGGCAGACTGAGTTGTGTGGATTTAGGACAAGAGCTGGAGGATAATAAGTATTACCCCTGTGAGGAGTCCTTCTCCCGTGCAGCCGGCAGGTGGCTGCCATCTTTAATGTGTTGAGCCCTCCCCCTACACTTATGGCTGAATCTGAATCTGATTGGCCTGATGAGCTCTGCAGCTCTGCTCTGCTGACTCACTGGGAACCCACCCTACCCAATGCCAGAAGCACTTTCTCTAAGAACAGCCAGCCCTACCCACATTGCACTCTTTCTTGGAAAACTACCAAAGTCTGACAGACCCCAGCTGTGTTGCAACGGGCCTCAGTGTTCTCTGAGACTTTTGCTGAGTAGCTTTAGACTCAGCACTGCCACCAAACCAGAATTGACATTAAGCTGGTGATCACAACTCTTCCCATTCTAGTGACTCCCTGAGAGCCTGCTACATGCAACTTGCATACCACATAAGGCTTTATCAGTGGCTGAACCTTAAGGGTTCTGGTGGGTGGCAGCAGGCCTTAGGGTGTCCTGGCATTTTGTAGAGTTATTCCAGGCCAGGTGCTGTTGGCAGACATGCTTCATTTGCATCATGGGCTCTCTCAGGTGCCTCCAGATTTAGCACAGGCAGTGAACAATCATGGATCATGTTGTAGTTCTTACCAGGTAGTCCCTGGTCAGTCACAAGCAGTGGGTGACCTGGGCCGTAACAGGAGCCCCTTTTAAGAGGCACCACAAGCACATACTTGGAGGTTGGCTTCAGACCACAGCAGAGTACCATCCAATTATCCCCATAAGTGGCACACCCAAAGGGCAGTCTCAACAGGCACCAGAGATTGCTGGGGTGAATCCCACTCAGTGGGGTAAGCACCCAGCACAGCAGCCTGTAAGCTATGGATGTGACAAAACCCCATAGCCAATCAGCCTGAGGGTCAGTCCCACCTAATGACATACCAATATCAACCAAATGCTGAATTATAACAGGAGGGCACACACAACCCACACAAGGAACTATTGGAACACCCAGTGCAGGTGACCAGGGAGACTGTGACACTAGGCTCCACAGGGCATCTACTACATAAGGCCACCTGGCCATGACAGGTGGATATAGCAGATCTACCTAATACATAGAAACAGAGAGGCAGCCAAAATGAGGAAACAAAGAAATATATCCCAAATGAAAGAACAGGAAAAAATATTCCAGAAAAAGAACTAAACATAATGGAGGCAAGCAAGATACAAGATACAGAATTCAAAACAATGGTTATAAGGATGCTCAAGGAACTTAACGAGAACTTCAACAAGGAGATAGTGAGCATAAAAAAGGATGTAGAATCCATAAAAAAGAACCAGTCAGAAGTGAAGGATACAATAACTGAAATGAAGAATGCACTAGAAGGAATCTCCAGCAGACTAGATGGAGCAGAGGATCGAGTGAGCAATTTGGAAGACAAGCTAGCAGAAAACACCCAATCAGAACAGCAAAAAGAAAAAAGAATAAAAAAAACATGGGGATAGTTTAAGAGACCTCTGGGACAACATCAAGCCTAACAACATTCACATCATAGGGGTACCAGAAGGATAAGAGAGAAAGCAAGGAACTGAGAACCTACTTGAAAAAATAATAACTGAAAACCTTCCTAACCTGGTGAAAGACATAGACATACATGTCCAGGAAGCAAAGTCCCAAACAAGATGAACCCACACAGGCCCTCACCAAGACACATCATAATTAAAATGGCAAAGGTTAAAAACAAAGACACAATCCAAAAAGCAGCAAGAGACAGACAACTAATAACTTATAAGGGAGCTCCCATAAGATTGTCAGCTGATTTTCAACAGAAACTTTGCCCACCAGAAGGGATTGGCACAAAATTTTCAAAGTGATGAAAAGCAAGTACCAAGACTACTCTACCCAACAAGGTTCTGATTTAAAATTGAAGGACAGATAAAGAGCTTCCCAGACAAGTAAAAGCTAAGGGGTTCATCATCACCAAACCAGTATTACAAGGAATGTTAGAGATTTCTTTAATATAAAAAAAATCAAAATTATGAATAATAAAATGGCAATAGCTACATATCTATCAACAATTACTTTCAATGTAAATGGATTAAATGTTCCACTCAAAAGACATAGGATAGCAGAATGGCTAAGAAAACAAGACTTTTACATATGCTGCCTACAAGAGACTCACTTCAGATTGAAAGACACACTCAGATGGAGTGTAAAGGGATGGAAAAAGATATTGCATGAAAATAGAAATGGGGGGGAGTTGGTGTAGCAATAGTTATACCGGACAAAATAGACTAAAACAAAGGCTATAACAAGAGACAAAGAAGGACCCAATAATCCCACTTTAGGGTATTTATTTGAAAAACTCAAATGCTACTTCGAGGGGATGTGTACATCCATGTGTTCATTGCAACATTGTTCACAATGGCCAAGGTGTGGAGGCAACCTGGGTGTCTGTCAATGGAAGAATGGATGAAGAGGAGGTGGTACATGTATACAATGGAATATTGCTCGGCCACAGAAGGTAATGGGTTCTTGCTATCTGCAGCATGGATGGACCTACAAGGATTGTGCTAATGGAGTGTCAGACAGAGAAAGACAGATGCAATGAGATTTCACTTATATGTGGAATCTAAAGAACAAAAACAAAGCAGAAACAAACTCATAGTATCAGAGAACATTTTGATGGTTGCCAGATGGGAGGGGGATTGGGTATAAGTGAAAAAGAGGGAGGGATTAAGAAGTATAAATTGGTTGTTACACAGTAGTCAGGGGAATGTAGGGTATAGCATAAGGCATATAGTCAATAATATTGTAATAACTATGTACAGTGTCAGGTGGGTACTAGATTTGTTGGGGTGGTAGATAGGAGAGGGGTTGGGAGGCAGGGTATAAAAATGAAGGGAGTAAGAAATACAAACTGATATTTGCAAAACAGTCATGGGGATATAAAGAATAGGGAATATAGCCAATAACTATGTACTGTGCCAGGTGAGTACTAGACTAGTCAGGGGAACCATTTCTTAAATTATACAAATGTCTAACCACTATACTGTACACCTGAAATATTATCATTATATTAATAATATTTTATTATATTAATAAAATAGTATTGAATGTCAACTGTAATTGAAAACTTAAAAAAGAGGGAGAAAGGTGAAGGGAAATAAGAGGTTTAAATCTCCAGATATAAAACAAGTCATGGTGATGTAAAGTACAGCATAGGGAATATAGTCGATAATATTATCATAGTGTGGTAGGGTACCAAATGGTTTCTGGACTTATCATCATGATCACTTCTTTAGGTATATAAATGTTGAATAACTATGGTGTACACCTGAAACTAATATAATGTTATATGTTAGCTATATTTTAATAAAAATCTTTAAAAAATAAAATAAGGGCAACCGGGTGACTCAGGTGGTTGGAGCACTGTGCGCCTAACACCAAGATTGGTCGTTCAATTCCCACATGGGCCAGTGAACTGCACCCTCTACAGTTAGATTGTGAACAACGGCTTGACCTGGAGCTGGGCTGCCAAGAGTGGCCTGCGGCCGGCGTGAGCCACTGTGAGCTGCCGTGTGTGGCTAGCAGCCAGCGTGAGCTGCCACGTATGCAGCCAGTGACCAACTGGCTCAGCTGGGTAGAGTGCAAGGCTCATAATACCAACATGGGCCAGTGAGCATCCTCCACAACTATAGACTGAGAACAATGGCTTGACTCAGAGTTGGGGGAACAGCAGGGAAGGAAAAAAATAAAATAAAATAATAAAATAAACTGAGAAAATAAAAACAAACATCAGAGTCAAAAAGAAGCACCTATAATATTCTACAGGACAGGAACAAAACAGGTCATATTTAAGGGTCACAGCTTAGAATTGCTTTAGACCTCTCAACTACAATTCTGGAAACAAGACAATGAAAGAATGCTTTCCTAATTCTGAAGACAAATTACTTTATTTTTGAATTCGATATCCAACCAAACTATTAATTAGTATAAGGATAAAATACAGACATTTTTAGGCATGCAATTTATTTTTCAAAAGTTTTCCAAAAAACTCCTTCTCTGGAAGCTATAAATATGCTGCATTAAAATAAAAGCATAAACCAATAAAAACGGTAACATGGAGTCTGGAAAACAGATCAAAATAAGGGAAGATGAAGATAAAAGGAAATTCTATGGGTTTTTTTTGCTTTGTTTTGTTTTGTTGGTTTCAAGGAGGGCGCAGCTCTCAGTGGCCCATGTGAGTATCAAACTGGCAACCTTGGTGCTGCCAGCACCGCATTCTAACCAACTGAGCTAACCAGCAACCCCATAAAAGGAAATTCTAAATAAGAGTTGGCCCTGTCTATCCTAGGTGGAAAGGGCGAACACTGCTGTGTGGGTCAGGTTGGAAGAATCTGGGAAACACTTCCCCAAAGATGACTGACAGACTCTGTGACACGAGCAAGAGACTCAGGCAAATTGACAGTGTTTGAGGTTGAATTAGTAATTAATAATATATAACATTTATAGTATGCTTACTGTGTAGGCAGTTGTCTTTCAACACTTGGAATGCAATGGGTATGCAATGCAATGGGTATATGTATTGTCTCTATTTTACAGAAAAAGAAGGCAAAACCGATTAACCAGTTAGCTCAAGATCACACAGCTAGTAAGAAGGAGCACTGGGGCTGAAACCCAGGCAATCTGACTCCAGAGACTTTCTTGTTATTCTCATTATTCCATACTGAGTCCCCAAGAATACAGAAATGCCACCAATTAAAACACACACACACACACACACACTCACACACAAGAAAAATCAACTTCAGGAAAACAGAAAATGACACTTAAAAAAGGGAAAATAAATTATATTTGTGCTGTGAATGGCATTTTCATAGTCATAATATGAATATAATAATATGAATATTATATACTGATCTAACCAATAGTATCACACAGTGGTATTTAAAATACTAGGAGATTTTGGAGGGTTCTCATGCACAGTGAAGCTAGGAAAAGAAGAGGGGAACTAAATCCTTATCTTTCATAGTAGAAAGCCAATAGTCTAACATAGAAAAATCAAGAAGCAGCAATACAGGCATACTAATTAGCAATTTGGAGGCTAAAATCAAGAGTCAACTTAAAGCATTGCACGTGTTGGCCTGTGGGAAGAGAAAAATAAAGTAGAAGGCCTAGAGACTTTTGCTGATCCGAGCAAATCTTTGGAACTCATTGATTCTTTATGTATAAGCAGTTAAACTATATGCATGCATTAAAACTATATAGATGCACGAATAAAATAAAAATTGCAAAAGAGAAAAAGATGAAGTAACACATTTTAAGGAATGGGCGGAAACACCTACATTTTCTTCCACTCCTATTCTTGTCCGTGAAGTTCAGGACATGCCACCCCTCAATATGCCATTTGGCATATTATTTTGAACTGAAGACACTTGAGAAACAACAAATGCAGGAAGGGCTCTCTGACTTACGTTTTTCTACCTAAACACAGGCCATAAAATTTCCCATGATGGTACAGGTGTCCTCCCTATACCTGAAAGAGAATGTCCTTATCACCAGAGACTAGGAATAGATGCTGAAATGCATCTGCAGTTACTAAAACAACCCTCATCTTCCAACCTAGTTCTGTCTATTCATCCCCCAATATGTCTCCTCATCAACTCTCCACAATTTACTGCCTGTGTCCCCAACTCCTGTCTTGTCTTTACTTCACAAATGTAGTTGTTTTGTTTTGTCGGATTTTTTTTGTCTGAAAGTTATAAAATCTTTCTGCTTTGTGCTCTGGTCACTTCTTCAGGTCTTCATTCTCTTGTGAGGAGCCCCATGTACATATAAAAATTTAGCAAAACTTGTTTGCTTTTCTCCTGTGAACCTGTCTTACATGAGTTTAATTCTTAGGCCCAGTCAGACATCCTAAGGAGAATTGTTATTCCTCTCCATCATTATGGATATATACCCTGGCTCAGTTCCTTGGGAAGCATGTAAAGAGATTGAATTAGGAATGCAAATGATTATTGGGGAGGAAAAACTTGTGAAAAAAGATAGTAAAACACAGGATTAGGCCAAGGGAGCTCAGATTGCCACGCAGACCTGACCAAGTTCTCCCTCAAGCCCAATGGGGAATTCTAGAGCAAAGATTAGAAGAGTCCAACATTGAAGGTAAGGGACCTAGTCCCTGTTCCCCTACTTCAGTATTAACAGAGAGCAAGGAAAAAGAGCATGACCTCAGCTGGATTACCTAATCGGAGGCTGTCAGCTACGTAACCTCTCTTTGGAGCTGGGCAGTCAGTCTCTTCTTGCAGGAAGATGTGAGCTGTACTTTTCAGTGTTGGCCATAATATATTTCTTTTTTTAAAAATTGCAGCCATAATGCACATGCACTGGATGCTGATTTTTCTCCTTACCTATGTTCTGTTTATTTCCATATTATTTTAATATTAATGAAGTGATTACATTAAAATTATTTTTTAATTCAGTACAATTGTTATGTTAATGTTAATTTCAAACCCATAGTAAAGGGATACAGTGAAAACTAAGTCTCTAGAACAGACTCTAGTTGCCCCAGACTCTCTTTCCAGAGGAACAATGACCAGTATCTTGCATATCCTTCCAGAGATAGCCTATAGATTAAATAAATTAACATATGTGAAGTGCTTAAAACATTTACTAACTCAAACCAAATGCCATATAAATGTTTGCCATTAGTAACAATAATAGTAGTGGAAGTGGAAGTGGTAGCACTGAGTAGTGGTGGTGGTTGGGTGTGCATTTATCCACCTCAATCTTTCTTAGTGGCTGGAAGGTTTTATAACTAATGTATTTTAAACATTCCCCTTACAGAAGGGACAATGAATAACAAAGTTACTATAATTACCATAATCTTTTAAACTAATATAATAAACAAATACAGAAATTAGATGTCAAAAAACAAACTATCTATAAAACTCTGCATAGCCTCAGGTCTGAATTAGAGCATTAGAGTGAGTAGGAAGACTTGTGTTAATTTCATGCTGAGTCTGGAGGAGTCATAGAATTACTCAACATCACCTCTAGCTAAGTGTAAGTACTACAAACTTAGCATCTAGCAGTCAACTGGCATATCCAAATCTGTTTATTGCAGATTTCATAGGCAGGGCCATAACCAAGACTTCTCTTTCATTAAATTAGTTCCATTAGAGGGATAACTTGTTGAGGAAGAATGACGAGGACCGAGAGACTCAAGCAGCTCGCAGAGATCAGGGAGAACACAGCTTTATTATGCCAGCTGGCTCAGTGGGATTGTTCCCAAAGAACTGAGCACTAACTGGGGTCAGGCACTTTGTTTTATATGTTTAGGTCTCTGGGTTGGGGGGGAAATCTGGCCAGGGTGCCAGGAAGATCCATCCTAGCAGCTGTGATCACTCAACTTTGTTTTGACAGGGAGGCCTCTAACTATGGTGTCCGAGGGAGACATCTCCGATAAGGTAGGGGAGGAGGAGGGGAACGGAGCTCCGATAAGGGGGGGATAGAGCTCTTAGCGGGGGCCTGCAGGAAAAACCGTCCCAACAAACTAAATGCTTAGTCTCTGCTCAAAATATGAGCAGTGCCAATACCCTCAATACTACCTTTGTATAGTCCATACCAAATTAGACATACCTTATTTTCAGTAACTTACCCCCAAACAGATATGCTCTCTTCCCGCATAGCTTTTAGGAGAAATAATTTGAGTCCACGGTGCCTTGGGGTTTGAATTTTGGCTCTGTCTTTTATAGTTGGGTGACTTAGGGTCAACTACTTAACTTCTCTGAGCTTCAGTTTCCTTATTAGTAAAATAGAGATGATATGAATACTGTACGAGTGTTTGCCATTAGCAATGGTGTATCTTATTTTCTGATTTAATTTAGATCTAGTCACTGAACACTTTTATCCTGTTTGAATAACTTCTTTTAAAAGGGAACCATACCCAGATGTTGGGTCTCAAATGATTTATGAAGCCATAAAACCGTACCTAAAACCCAAAGTCATTATTCCATCAACAGGAAAGTTTTATCTTTGGCACATTTGAAAACGGAGCTGAAGGGTATGGCCCCAGGAAAGATTTTTATAGTAGACCTGATAGGAGAAATGCTCAAAATCGGTACCTGGCATTTCCCAGAGGAAACCAGATAACTGGTACGTTTAAAATGATTAATAATGTTAATGAGTATTTTGCATTCGTGGAAGGATAGCTTAATTGACTACACAGTCCTAGGGGATTAAAAGTGCAGTGCAAGAACGGAATCCTGGCTTTACTTGAGTCAAATTTTGAAGCCAAGAAAATTAAACAAGGATAGGAATCCATGTGTTTCAAAGACATGATTTGAACAGTTCTATTTAAAAAGTCATCAAGAGTCATTGGGGCATAGTAGTATTAGGAGGGGGAAAAAAGCACTACTAGTTTATATTGGGCTTGCATCATTGCTTTAAGTATCCTGTATTTGTTTGTAGACTGAAACTTTGGTGTTGAGAAATTATTAGTATCTCTAAATTTCAGGTAGCATGCGTTACCAAACAGCCACTTGACCAATAGGGGGCGCTCCTGAAATAGAATGATTTACAGTGGAATAATCACTTGGAGAAAATAGTATTTGAGGCATACAGAGCTAAGGAAACTGAAGACCCATGTGGTTTTTGGATAAGAAAGTCCTAATACCTTAGGTGCATTATCAAAATTAGTGAAGGGGTAATTGAACCTACAGGCTCCTTTTGTAGAATTCTCTAAGGAACATAAATTACAGGTATTAGCATCTTGATTGGACACCAAGAAATATAACAGTACAATCACTGCCTGGAGGAAACACTCTTATTGAAAAGACAAGTGATACTCTTAAAGTTAAATTACAATAAGAGGCAGTATATACAATAAAAAATTCAGAAAACAAGAAAGGAAGCTCTCAACTTTTATGTGAGGAGGGCTTTGCAGCATGGTCTTTTTATTGGAGGGGATGGGGACAGGGAAAGGTGAGTGAAGATGACAGGGCAAGGTAGGAGGACAGCTGCAACTCACGCCCAGAAATGGACAAGAAAAAGACCTTCTCTAGCACCAGTCAGCAGTAGAGATTTTGCAATGGGAAATTTGAAAATAAAATAACAGTTTAGGAACAGACATGAACTTCCTATTAAGACATTGGCAGAGGGAGACAGAGATTTCAAGCAGGAGAGTTAAATGAAGAAAAAAGCTAAAGATTATTTATTTGACAGTCGGGACATTTTGGAGGTGTCGTGCGGGGGACCCCGCTCACTGCGCCATTTGTCATGCGGGGTGTCATGGGAGGTCTCCTGTCCCACTCCTCACATAAGAACGCAGGACATGGTGAGGATAAAAAGGAACACCCAAGGAGCCATAGATAGGGGAGTCATACCACTATATTCTCGCTGGCGGCACTATAGTCTCACTGGAGGCTGGATCCACATTGTCGGCAACCCGCCATCCTAACTGCAATCCACACTTGCCAGCTCAGCCACCATCTTCTTGCTAGCCCCCATTTTCTGCTAGCATCACCATGGCAGTTATATTAGTGGCCAATGGCTCACTGGTTACAGCTGACGGCCAACTAGCCACAGCTGATGGCCATCCAATCACAGTTGATGGCCATTTACTATCCGAGCCAGCACCTGTCCACGTGAGGCTGAGAGCCTGGAAACTGCTCTCTGGGGCTCTGTCCCCACAGGAGGAAATTGCTACAGGAGGTACTAGACAAAGTGCTCAGTTCCTGCTATAAGCTCTTCATAATTTCCCAGGGTTCCTTCCTGATAATAGTATAGGTTCTCCTTCCCTTTCCACACTTTTCTCCTGTCTGCTAACAGTAATAGCTATCATTTATTAAAGATCTGTTTTCTGCAAGGAGTTTTACAAACATTCTCTTACAAAGCATCCACCACTCTGGTAAGAAACATCACTGTTCTTTTACTAATGAAGGGTAAGGAGTACTGTACTTTCTGATAGCTGTTAAATGGTGAAACCAGAATTTGGCCACTGATGTTTAATTCCATTATAATTATTCTCTTCACTGTGCCTTTAAAATTCAGGGAGGCTGAAGAAGACAGGCATGGGAGATCCTAATCTTCAATAGTGAAGATAGAAAGTTTCTTGAGATGTCCCAATGACTCATTTATATACACTGAGTAAACAATTGTACATTTCATTACCTTGTACACCATTGTCCAATTTGAAGGGCAAGTTCAATTTTTAAAAATAGGTATAAAAAATGAAATAAAATCATATATCTACTAAAGCACACACACACAAAATAGGTATAAACCTTAACCCTACGGAACATTTACTGCTTGTATTTAGAATTTCAGAAAGCACATTTTGCTAACAGCAAAGTATCTGCAGGCTTTTTAGAAAGCCCCGTTTTTAAAATCTAAAATCACTTTCAAGTAATGTTGGACAGTTTACAATTATGGCCATGTAGCCCCTAGTTTCTTTTCATACAAAAGATAATAAATAGAAGTGTGTTTTCTCAAATATATGGTGATGGAAGGAGAACTGACTCTGGGTGGTGAACACACAATGGGATTTATAGATGATGTAATACAGAATTGTACACCTGAAATCTACGTAATTTTACTAACAATTGTCACCCCAATAAACTTAAAAAAAAAGAGAAGTGTGTTTACATCAAGTTGTTATCTCCTTCCCTAACTAGTACATGCTTAGTATTATAAATTAATAATATCAAACTGTGAAACCACTCATTTTCAATTACATGTTAATTCATTTGTGACTCTTTTAAAACACAGACCTCATAGCACTTGGCCTTAGATCTATTTTACCTTGAGAACCCAACTAAGCACTCTACTGGGAGGCATTCAAATCACATTTGATTTTTCTGTTCTAGTCTCCCTGCCAGTTTGGGCTCCCTCTAAAACCGACTAATGATTGGACAAGTGTACCATTAGCCATCAATAGCCCAAATTCAAGATAGCCTCACTTTAATTCTACAAAATATATTGCAGGCCACAAACACTCATATTCTCAAGCTTGTAGAGTTCTAAATGTAAGCAATAAAAGTGGAAAGGCTGAGGTTAACTGCTTACTTGTGACTGTATCTCCCTTCCCTGTCCTTTTCCTCTTCCCCCACAGAGCTAAAGACAAATATGAGAAATTAAAGGCAGCTAGGTTTAAAAACAAAGGTATGAAATAGAAACATTTGGAGAAAGTACAATAACTTGAAACCATTTGTTCTGTTGGAAGGTTAGATATAACTATTAATAGAAAAGAAGAGCAAAGTAGTTTGGAGACTGCAGCTGAGACAGAAGTAGCATTGACATGCACTGACTTCTCTCCCCCTGAGGGTATTCCTGGAGGTGGTGGGAATCCTTCTGGCTTGCCCATAAGCAGAGCCTATTGACTTTTATTGTAGTACATACTTATTCTGGGCATTTACATGGCTATCTGACAAAAGAGAGGGAAGAATCTAGAAGTTCCTTGTTCAGGACTTCTTCCATCTAGCAAATGCCTTATCAGTCCTGGTCTTCCAGACACAAACTCAAGATAAAATTATGAAATAAAAGTAAAAGCTATGAAGGAAGAGAGTTAAAAATATTTAGTAAGAACCCTGGAGGACAAAAGAATACAAGGGAGAAAATGTATTGAAGAAATAATGATTGAGGACTTCCCAGAACTAGAGAAGGCAGTTCTCTAAAAGAACATTTCTAGCTTTAAAAAGTATTGATCAGAAAACAAAAAGATAGAATATAAATGAATTCATAGTCCAGGAAATATTTATATACAAAAATTTAACTCAAGGAAAATTACAATTCAAGCTAGAAAAAGAATGAGTGAATAAATTCAAAGAACCATGGAGGAAGGGGAGAAAAAAAAAACAAAAACAGAAGTTAAGGAAATACAAAACAAAACAGCAAGGCAAAGAGTGAGCAAAAACAGAAATCAACTGTAGTGGACTTGGACAGGAGTTGCCTAGATTCCCTTTCCATGAAAGAGAATGTCATCAGGAGACAGCCTCCCCTGTGGGAGCTGCACCCTCAGTTGAGGACAAATGGCCTTGTTTCAAGCCAAGCCTCTCCAAGCAGCCCACACCAGTCACTAACTTTGTTAACTAAGGGCCCAAGTGGGATAACCCTGACATTTTAGCTCCAAAATTTCCTCCAGAGGTTGGTCAAGGCTTTGATTCTGTTCCAGCTTCCACCACAGTCTGATTCGTCCCTCTCACCAATCCTGCTTTCTTCCCTTCCCTTCTATGTGTGTTGATCCCAATGTTGCTCCCCCAAATCCTGTATGCCCACACTCAGAGTCTGCTTCTTGAAGAACCCTACCTAGGCATTGTTCTTTGGAGAGATTAATAAGGTGAATAAATCGCTTAACAAGACTGAATAAAAAAACAAGAGGAAAGTTAAAGAAACAAAACATAGAATCTAAAAGAGAAGTGACTGCTGACACAGAAGCCAAACAAAATGTAGTGATAACTTTGAACACTTGGAAGAAACAAAGTTCTGGAAAAATATGAGATGAGACAAGTAGCATAAAATTAAATAGAAAACTTGAATAAACTAATAGTGATTAAAGAAACTGAAATAATCACATCATTCCTTCCCTCAGTACACATCCTTCCCTAGATATTTTTACATTTGAATACCACAAACTTTCAAGAATAACTCCATTATACTCCTTATTCCAGAAATAGAAAGGTGATAACATTTCCCAACTCTGATAATGAAACCAGTATAATCTATATTATAAAACTAGGTAAACTGGTATGTAAAAAATGATAAAGGTAATCACTCATGTAATACAATTTTAAATAAAATGAGTTTATTTTATTGAATCCAATATTTTAATGCATCATAATATTAATTGGTCATAGCACATAATTCAAAGTTAAATTTAAAATCAACGTTTAAGTTAAAAAATTAATTTAAAATATATTTTAAGTTCATGAAGCCATAACGGTGCTCAAAAAGGTGAGAGGAAAAGTTCTTCACACCAGAATGCCAGC
Organism: Rhinolophus sinicus; assembly: GCF_057876585.1. Taxonomy (NCBI): domain Eukaryota; kingdom Metazoa; phylum Chordata; class Mammalia; order Chiroptera; family Rhinolophidae; genus Rhinolophus; species Rhinolophus sinicus. The sequence continues at coordinate 72,705,831 of NC_142517.1, read as the reverse complement.
TAAAAAATAAAGACTGACCAGATTTTGCAACCCTCAATGTAATAATTCAGAGAAGAGTGACTATTGGATGCTAAAATTCATTGGATGAAGATTTGTTAGGAAGGGGCGAGATAATGACATAGTGTCAAAGTACCATCCTACAGAAGAGTTATAAATTCCAAAGTGAAAATTGCACCTAGACCTTGGAGACAGAAGTGGGCATCACTTTAATAAAGTGTAACATTTTTAATATAATGATGAGACAATCTGTACCTTCTCAGCGATGAAATAGTAAGTCCTCAAACTCATGCATGGAGTATTCTTCCAAATGTTTTCTCTCAATCTAATCAAGCCTCCAGTCTTAATTTTGAGATTATAGGAAATAAAGAGAATTAGTCAAACACCATGAAGAAACAATCCAGAATGTGGTATGTTGTACAAAACCTTTTCTCTTCAAAGTCAATGTCATTAAAAAAAAAAATCGTTTTGATTAAAGGAGACTAGAAACATGTTACAATCAAATAGAATGCCTGAAACGCTATTGAACCTGGATTTTTCAAAAAGTACAAAATATTTTTCAGACGATTAAGCCTATTTGAATATGAACTATTAGATGCTATTATAAAATGACTATTTCTTAGGTTTGATGATACTGTGATTTTTATAGAAGAATGTCCTTATTTTTAGAGCATGCATGCTGAAGTATTTAGGAGTAAAGAATGTGTCTGCTTACTTTATTTGGCAAGATAACATATCAAAAACAAATGGAAGGTTTATCAGATGTGGCAAAAATGTTAATGAGTTGTTTCTATTCTTTCAAGTTTGGTGCAAACTTTTTCAAATAAAATGTATAAAATGCATAAGCTAGCAGTATAAAAAATACAAGCCTGTTTCTGTATTTGAAATTGATCAGTGTTTGTGTGTGCTTTTTTTTTTTTTTTTTAACTGCTTATGAACTAAGGGGTAAAAGTAATTTCTTTCAGCGATGCTTTGTAGTCCTCAGTGGACATGTCTTTTCTTCGTAGTTTATTTCTTAGTATTATGTGCTTTTTTCGATGGTATTGTAGTCATTTTCTTAATTTTTTTTTTTTTGGTCAAATTATTGCTAGTATATAGAAATACAACTGATTTGCAATTTTTGTATTCTGCAAATTTGCTGTATTTGTTAGTTAGCTCTAAGTTTTTTGAAGGATGATTTCGTTTTCTGTATGTAATAGCATATTATCTATGTAGTTTCACTTCTGCCTTTACAATTTAGATGACCTTTATTTCTTTTTCTTGCCTAACTTCTCTGAAGAAAGGTCACATGTGAAAAGCCTACAGTTAACCTCATACTAAGAGACGAAAGGCTGAAAGATTTTTCTTTATAGTCAGGAACATGTAACCTTTATCATGTTGAAGTTGTTCCTGTTTACTCTTTGCTTATTGATATTTTCATTATGGGGGTGCTGGATTTTGTTCAATGCTTTTTCTGCATCAAGACATGTTCTTTTAGTCTATTAATGAGTATTCATTCTATTAATGGGCATCACGTAAAATGCTCAGTTAAACCCAGAGAAGGGAAAGAGAGGAAGACAAAAAAAAAAGTGCAAATAAAACATGAGAGTAATGAAAAATATCTCAATTCATTTCTATCAATTGCTTTAAACATCAATGATCTAATCATACTAATTAATCAAGAGAAGGAGAAGACAAGACACAGACTGGGAAAAATGTTTGCAAAAGACTCATCTGATAAAGGACTACTATCCAAAATATAAAAATAACTCTTAAAACTTATTAACAAAATGAACAGCCACGTTTAAAAAAAAAAAAAAAAAGGCAAAAGACCTGAATAGACACCTCACCTAAGATGTAGATAAGATATTAAAAGATCATCCACATATGTAATTATGAAATTGCAAATTAAAACAATGAGATACCACTACACACCTATTGGAATGGACAAAATCCAAAGCACTGAGAACACCATATGCTGATGAGGATATGGACCTGCATTAACTCTCGATCATTGCTGCTGGGAATGCAAAATGGTACAACTACTCTGAAAGAGTTTGGCAGTTCCTTATAAAACTAAACACTCTTAAGATTCTCCTTGGTATTTACTCAAATAAGTTCATAATCTATGTCCACAAAGACCTGAACACAAATGTTTATAGCAGCTTTATTCATAATTGTCAAAACTTGGAAGCAACCAAGATGGCCTTCAATATGTGAATAGATATACAAATTATGATACATCCAGACAATGGAGTATTCACTGCTAAAAAAAAAAGTGGGCTAAGAGATCAAATATATGGTGATGGAAAGAGAACTGACTCTGGGTGGTGAACACACAATGTGACACAATATGATATATAGACTATGTATTACAGAATTGTACACCTGAAGCCTATGTAACTTTACCAACAATTGTCACCACAATAAACTTTAATTTAAAACAAAAACAAAAAAAGAAGTGGGCTATTGAGCCATGAAAAGATATGAAGGAATCCTAAATTAACATTGCTCTGAAAGAAGTCAATCTGAAAAGGCACTGTATGATTCCAACTGTATGACATTCTGGAAAAGGCAAAGCTATGGATACAGAAAATGTGTCAGGGGTTAAATAGGTGGAGCACATAATTTTTAGGGCAGTGAAGCTATTTTGACACCATAATGGTGGATATGTCATTATGCATTTCTCAAAACCCATAGAATGTAAAACAAAGAGTGGACCCTAATGTAAACTATGGGCTTTCGGTGATAATGATGTGTCAATGTAGGTTCAATAAATGTACCCCTCAGGTGCAGGATGTTGACAGTAGGGAAAATGGGGGAGTGCAGGGAACAGAATTTGGGAACTCTAGATCCTGCTAATTTTTTTCTGAAAATCTAAAACTGCTTAAAAAAATCTATTAATTAAAAGAAAACCAACTTATATTCTATATGTTATAGCTAAATACCTGAAGGAGCAGTGGCAGTCACTTCTTGGCAGACCTCAAGTACAGAATACAGACATTACCATCTGTACTGAAGGCATCAGGCAACACTGAGGATGGCCAGGACAGAGCACAGCAATCATTGGGATACAAATCAATCTATCTGTGAGCTATCTATCCACCGTTTATTCTTTATTAAGACATGGCCAATCCAAAAGGAATGATGTGGTTGTGTTCAAACCAGGTTGCTTCTACTTCTTCGTTGTAGTTAATTTTTCCATCATCCTCTTATTCCTATAAACAAGTTAGAAAAGAATTTTGAAAAACTGTTAGAATAAGATCTACCATTCCCTACCACCCCCTTGAAAATGACCAATAAGATAAGAAATCCACTTCTGAAGTACCTTAGTAGTCTGCCCATCACCTGAGTAAGAATGGTCGGTAAAAGGATTTTATGTAGCAAACAAAGGAAGATTATCCAGTTAATATCAGACCTCATATTGTATATAATAAATTGGTTCTACTTTCTTTATCTTTATACTCTCCTTCCCTTTCCTTTCCCACAGCTTCTCTCCATATCCCCTTCTGTTTATACATGGTCATGGTTTTCCCATGAAAAAATGGAAATAAAAAGGAGGGAAGGAAGGAAGGAAGGAAGGAAGGAAGGAAGGAAGGAAGGAAGGAAGGAAAGAAGGAAGGAAGGAAGGAAGGAAACAAGCTCCCTTGATATTACTACTTCAACTAACTGCTATCTCCTTCTCTCTCAAGATGTATCAATATGTCCCATCTTAGTTCTTCATGTGTTCTAGTCCAACTTGCCACATCACATTTCTGCTTCCACTAACCCTTTCAACCTACTCTCGAAAGGGTCACCAATCATGTCCAAAATTGACACTCCCAACAGCACTGTATTAATCATAATCTTACATGGCCATCTCACTACCAACCACTTCTGAAACCGGCAGCCTTTGGAGTTAGGAGCATGGAGCTCTAACCACCTGAGCCACTGGACCGGCCCTACATCCCAACTTTTTAACTGCAGTTTCTCAGTCTCCATTTCTCACCTGCCATCAATATGCTGATTTCCTTTAGGGTTCCTTCCTATGTCCTTTCTAATTCCTACATACTCTTATGTACAATTTAAAAGCTAATGACTCCCAGGGGCCAGCCCGGTGGCTCAGGCGGTTAGAGCTCCATGCTCTCAACTCGGAAGGCTGCCCGGTTCAATGCCCACATGGACCAGTGGGCTCTTAACCACAAAGTTGCCTGTTCAACGCCTGGAGTCCCGCAAGGGATGGTGGGCAGCGCCCCCTGCAACTAAGATTGAACACTGCACCTTGAGCTGAGCTGCTGCTGAGCTACCAGATGGCTCAGTTGGTTGGAATGTGTCCTCTCAACCACAAGGTTGCCAGTTCGACTCCCGCAAGGGATGATGGGCTGTGTCCCCTGCAACTAGAAATGGCAACTGAACCTGGAGCTGAGCTGCGCCCTCCACAACTAAGACTGAAAGGACAACAACTTGTAGCTGAACGGCACCCTCCACAACTAAGATTGAAAGGACAACAACTTGACTTGGGAAAAAGTCCTGGAAGTACACACTGTTCCCCAATAAAGTCCTGTTCCCCTTCCCCAATAAAAATCTTAAAAATAAAAAATAAAAAAATAAAAGCTAATGACTCCCAGATGTTTCTCTAGCCCATGCTGCTCTCAGAACTCTACACCCTCAGAACTCTACACCCATGTCCAGCATGTCCCATGTATCATGTTCTTCACCACTGAACTGGACTTCTACCATTACTGTTTAGATAGCATCCTATTTCTCTTATTCCTATATCTCTTAAATTTGCCCCATTCCCTTTTAAATTCTTTGCCAAGGTCATAAATTCTACCTTTCCAGAATTATAGTAATGTCTTACCCTCTAATCTAGTTTCTTTTGCAAGATTATCAATCCACTTCCTAAGAAGCCTTAGTTTCCCTCCACACCCATCTCACATCACCTCCACCCAATTCCATCATCAAAAGCTGAATTTTACACGCATGAATGAACATTAGTTCTATAGTCCATATAAAAGCTAACGCAGTGTTTATGTGTATGTCCAGTATATATTTTCCTGGATGGAAGTATTTAGTTATATTCTCAAAGGAGTCTATGTCCCAAAAGTGACTGAGAAATTATGACCCACAGGATAATATTTGAAACCTTTAATGCACATATAAAAACGTTAGTGGCCAACTCCTCCCCTTTCCAGACTTAGTTAACACAAGCTTCAGTCACATTGACCTATTTGCAATTTCTAAGTATGTCATATTTTTTCATTTCCATGTATTTGTATGTGCCGTTTCCACTACCAAAATTCCCCAATTATTTACTTTCCAAATGGTAAGCTCTTCCTCAGTACAAGCAATCCTTTCTGAAGTTTCCCTAACTTACTCCAATATAGATACTACCCATATATTTTCACAGCATCTCTTATTCATTTCCATTGTAGCATACTACATGGATTTTGTCTTACTAATTTTTATATCCCCAGCAAAGTATCCAAATTGTGGTAAAACTCTAATGTTTAGGGTTTTTTTCCTTAAAACAGGTCTCTAAAATTGAGACCAATATTCTAACTTGTCACATACTTTGTTAGGGTTGCTGAAAAGCCACATTTATCTCAATTCTAACCCACTGCCAAGTTCTTTTTCCTTCCTATTCTTGCCTGAGCTATATGGCAAATTAAGAAAACAGCATGTTTGCCTTCTGCTTTCTCCTACTAAATTATTCAGAAATCCATCTAGGTACCTACTTTTCTGTGTGCCATACAAATAGTTAAGAGTTACCTACCTCTTAACACAATCGGGGCAGAGCATATTATCTTCTAGGTCTGGGTATGGGAAAGTGCAGGCTGGTAACAGGAAGAGAGAGATCATCTTCTTAGGAGGGTCAGGCACCCATGCCTGACCTGCATAGAACTGCAGGCGAACCCAACCCTCTCTGTCTGCCAAGAGAGGTCTGCCATGGACCACACACCACCTGACACCTGGAGAGAGAAGGAGAAACAAATATAAACAGCGAAGATTAAGTAACCACACTCCAATCCAACCTCTCAGCAAGTCACTCTTGACTTTGCTCCTATATTCTGTTGATGAATCAACTGAATTGTAAACCAAAGGACACAATAAACTAACTTCACAAATTATATAGTATGAAGATTAATAACAATTAACGTCTTAGAGTGCTTGCTTTGTGTCCAGGATATTGCTAAGTGGTTTACATATATTCATAGATTTACTAAGGACATTACTAATATTTACCTTCTATTTACTTTTCTTATTTATAGGTGAGGTAACTGAAGCTTATGGTGTTAAATATAATTTTCCCAGATCTAAGACATGGATCCAGATATTCTGATTCACAGCCCATTTGCCTAACTACTACATTGTACTGCCACAAATATGGAAAACAGAAAAAAAATCATCTTTGTTTAGAAGCCTAAGGAACAATCTAAGTGAGGAGATGGTATATCTGAGAGAAAACAAGAGAAGTTATAAAGATATCAAGTACCTGAAACTCAGAGAAAGGAGCAGTCACTGCGGGCTTAAAAATCCATAAAAAATCTCCCCATTCAGACTGTAAAACAGTGGAAAGTGTATGTGTTTAGCACCACTATATACCTGTTGGCTAGGCATACTCCTGAATCACAGGTGTTTAATGACTACTAAATGAAGAGGAACTAAAAGAATGATTAAGTGTGGGATGCTACTAACCCATATGGCACATTAATGAAAATTAGAAAGAGATGCTATCTTTGGTGAAGCAGTTCTCTAGAGACAGCTTTGTGGCAGGACAGTGCTTTTGGAAATTAGCAAAAAGGTGCCCATTCCTTTTCACAAAAGGGAGTGCAGCTCGGGGAGCAGACAGTAGGCCAATTTCAGCTTCCATCTTCCTTTTGGGTGGGTTCCTTGTGCAATGAACAAGGTGTCTTACCATACAAATCAGCCCTGAATAAAAGAGGATCTTCCACTTTGGGGAACGGGGTGGAGAGAAGAAAAGAACTCAAGCAAAAAAGAAGGGTGAGGGCCGTCCCGGTGGTTCAGGTGGTTGGAGCTCCATGCTCTTCCCACATGGGCCAGTGGGCTCTCAACCACAAGGCTGCCGGTTCAACTCGAGTCCCACAAGGGATGGTGGGCTCCACCACCTGCAACTAAGATTGAACACGGCACCTTGAGCTGAGCTGCCTCCCGGATGGCTCAGTTGGTTGGAGCGCGGGCTCTCAATCACAAGGTTGCCAGTTTGACTCCCGTAAGGGATGGTGGGCTGTGACCCCTGCAACTAGCAACGGCAAGTGCACCTGGAACTGAGCTGTGCCTTCCACAACTAAGATTCCAACGACAAAAACTTGATTTGGAAAAGTCCTGGAAGTACACACTGCTCCCCAGTAGAGTCCTGTTCCCCTTCCCCATTAAAATTTTTTTTAAAAAAAAGGAGGGTGACTGTACTGACCAGAGATAGGGTTGGGTAAACAAAAATACCAAGGAGAGAAGGGGAGTTGGAGAAAGGTAGGCTAAGTTATTCTCAAGATTTCTTAAGGGGACAGGGGCCCCAAACATGTTATTATTGCCTACTTTTAATGTGCCAAGTTCTATCTCATAAGTCTCACAATCATTCTAAGCAGAATAGTTGTAATATTTGTTTTATAAATCAGGATACCAGGGCTTACACTAAGTAACTTGCCAAAGTCACATACCTAGGAAATCGTAAGACAAGGATTTGAATGAAGGTTGTTCAATTCTAACACCTGCATTCTTACTCAGTATGCTATGAAGGCCTTGCAGAAGGGGGAGAGAAAGGCAAAGATCTCAGGCTGTGGTTGATCACATTATCAGATTATGCTTTCTTCCCACCTTGGACTTCTGCTTAGTGATAAGAAAGGGTCACCACTCCATTACCTAGCTTAGAGATCCCATCCAGGCAAAACTTGGCTGTCAATCAAAAGATAAGCCCTCTATGAACCTAATATCCAATCTGCAGATATTTTAACTAACGCTTTGCCTTTTACTACCTTTTAGTATTGGACTAATAAAAGTTAACTTTCTTTCTCTGGAGTGGTATTCACTCTAAAGTTGATCTTACCAGAGGTTTGCAGCAGAAAGTTCTCAGCAGAAGAAGGAATGGGACATAAATTCATAGCCTTAGGTTGAACGGCTCTTGCAGCAAGTCTTGCCCATGCTGCCAACATGGCTTCCTGAGCTGAAGTTATCACCTCAACGCTATTGGTCATTTGCTCTCTCTCACTCATCTTACAACTTTTCTTACTCCTTGCTTTCTTGGTCACCATCTTGCATTTCTTTGAACTTGACTCCTGTAGTGTTTCAGGAATATTCTGCAAATGGGATTCATGATGATTATTCAGTGAAGTGCTACTGACACAGTAATAATTTCTGTGTCAATATTATCGTTCTTCATACATTGACTCAGGTAGGTCAGTGTGGGAAGGATTTAGGAAGTTTAGTTCCCTTACAGCAGTGCTCAACTGGGAAAAATTGTTGATCGTTAAAACTGGGGAGGGGACTAAGAAGGGGGTTATGGGGATGCTACTGACATTTAATGGGTAGAGACCAGGGATGTTTAGTCTAAACATCTTAAAATACACAGGAGAGCATCCAAAACAAAAATAAATTATTTGGCCCCAATTGTCCATAGTCTTGGTTGAGAAACCTTGCTTTGGAGGTACAACATATATAGAGATACAGGGAGAGGTAGAATAATTCACAATCAGAACTTATCTTTACACTGTCTCCATACTCCTCACTCACTTGTTTTTCTTCAGAGTACGCATGTTCCTTGAGCCTCAGATAAACATCTATTTTCTAAGGACATGAAGAGGGGAGAAAATTAAAAGTTGACTAAACTTCCCATATTTGCTCTGAGCAGCAGAGATGCCCACCAGTGTACTTACCTTGCCATCAGTACTCAAATTAAATTGTTGACACCAGTTCTGCAAAGTATCCCAACGCACTTTATTAATTGAAGGCAAAATGGTCGGCAAGGGGAGCATTGGTTTTGGACAAGCTTTGAACTGTTCACTCGTTTGAGGAAGATAAACTGAGAAAAGAAGGAAACCAAAGAAGTAATAATTTAAAATTTGTAAGATTCTTTATAATTTTACAAAGTTCTCATTTATTTCTCATAACCTAATTTGCACATATACCTTTCAAATATTTCTTCTCATATTGCAAATAAGGTAATCGATTCAAGAATTAAAGGACTTACCCAAAATCACATCTCCATTAAAATGAGAGACCTGGGACTCAAACCTACATTTTGAAATTCTAAATTCCCTATTTTCTACACTACATAGAGCAACCTTTTGATTTTGTGGCCATCAACACCTGGATAGAACACCGTATTGGATTGCTCCTCCAAAATGTATAGATTTTGGACCTCTAGAAATCAAAGAAAGCACCCCAACCAAAAATGGTCCACTATTCTGTCAGCCTGCCTCATTTTTCTCAATAGCAACTTTTCTCAACTCACTCTGCTTAGCCTTAACCTGTTATTATCTTCATCTTGAAGTCCTTGTTATTGGCCCAGAAGATGAAATCATTCTGAAACTACTTACTCAATGCCTTTATAAAAAAGCACTGAGGACACAAAGTGGCATGATATTAAGAGTTGCTACATATTTAATCTGTAATTACTCACCAAGCAAAATACTAGGTGAATTTTTAAATTATTTTGTCTTCCAAATACTGTATGATCTCACTTATGAGTATGTGGAATCTGAAAAAAGCAGAACTCAAAGAAACAGTAGACTGGTGGTTGCCAGGGATTGGGGGACAGGGGAAATGGGGTGATGTTGATCAAAAGGTGCAAATATCTGTTATAAGATGAATTAAGTTCTGGGGATGTAATGCACAGCATGTTTACTATAGTTAACAATACTATATGATATGCTTGAAAGTTGCTAAGAGAGTAAATCTAAAACGTTCTTACCACGGAGTGGCGGGGGAAGGTAATTGTGTAAGGTAATGAATGTGTTAATTAACCTTATTATGGTAATCATTTCACAGTATGTACATGTCCCAATCATCACACAGTATAACTTAAAATTACACAGTGTTATTATGTGTCAATTGTATCTCAATAAACCTGGGAGGGAAATTAGTCTTCATAAGAGGTATGTAAAGTATGCACTAATCAAAATGAAGACTAAGCTTCATGGGTTGGAAATTTCAACTCATGTCTATCTACCCCATAAGATTATGCTCTGTCCAAATCATTCCACATGCCTGTTTTTCGGCTTAAAAGCATGACTGTACATGCTGTTAGCAAATGAGAATTATGGAGGAGTTTGAGAAATCTCTTACCACAGGTAATTGACGTGAGATTTAAGATGGGCATTGTATAGTCAGTCAGAGGACAGAAAAGGAAAAATCTTACTCTTCCTGGGTTTCCCAGAGCTAGAGGAGCAGCAAACTGAGCAATTCTTGTCCTCATACCTTCATCATCTGTCCTAGGAATCTTCCGGTTGTCTTCTGAGATTGAAGAAATGCTTGGTTCCATTTGATGTTCTTCATTAGGTTCCTCACTAACTGGAACCAATGTGAGAATCACACTTTCATCCTCTAATTCAACCTTAAAGTAATCCTGGAAAGGGAAGCATCAATCACTGATTCCTAATTGAAACTCACAATTAAACTTCTTTTCAAATCACAACTAATGAATAAGAAACTGGGAAGATGGATGGATTGAAAACTTACTGAGATTTCCTTAAATGTGATGTTGATTAGTAGACCCTCTCTATTAGATAAGAGAAGCAATGAGGAAATGAGCAAAAATAGATTTACAAGTGGGTGATAGGGGAAATGGAAGGGTAGGTCTTGAATTTGTGAAAACCATTTCCTCATGACATTTCTTTTTATCAGCTAAAACATTAAATACTTTCATTTTATCTCCTAAATATGTATGAAATGTGTTTCCACCTCCCCATTTTCTATCACATGATACACAATTCAAACTATCATTAACTCTCACTGGCAGATGCAAAAATCTCCTGTTACTCCAAAATCCATTTTGACTCCACTCTTTCTTCAGACTGCTGTCCTACTTATTTAAAATACTTCAATGGCTTATCATTGCTATTCAGGTTAAAGACAAAATTCCCTCCTGAGTTGTCTGCCCCATGCCTACCACTGCAGCTCAAGAGCTTTCTGAGCTCCAGCCACACTGGCCTTACTTCGGCCCCATGATTCAAGTAAAGTGAATATATATCTACTTTACTCCCATGCCATTACAGTAACTGACACAGTACCCAGCACAGATTGGGCACTCAATATTCTTTTAATAATCTAATAACTGAAAGGTAAAGTAGACAGGAAGGAACTAACATTTACTGGTTTTGTACAGTATACATGCACTGTGCTAGGTGCTTTCTGTATTTCTCTCATTTAATCATCATAGCATGTTTGTAGTAATTTATTAGTTTTCCTATTTTGCAAATTAGGCCACTGAGTCTCAGAAATTAAATGACCGATGCCACAGAGTAACACATGTGTGAGTCAATTTCTGAACTTAGGTTTTCCTCTCAAACCCAAGAGTGAATAAACTCCATTCCAGCCTTATTACAACACTTTAAAAAAAAAAAAAAAAAAAAAAAAACCCACAGCAGCCAGGCAGGATCTGATGCAGTCACTCCCTTTCACTATTTAAATCATCTCAATGGCTTCCTATTGCTCTCAAATTCTTAGGTGCATATAGGAACTTTGCATTTGTATACCACTTTTTCAAAATACTCTCACACACATTCACTGGTCAGCTTCAAAAAAATTGACATTACTGGGGAACTATTACACCACTCTAGAGATGGGGGGCGGCTCAAGGCAGCTAGATGATGTGCCCATAATCATAGTTTTTATTGGACAATTAATTCAGTCCTCTAGCCTGGTACAGCAGTCCCAGTAAATACCTGTGAAACTTTCTCAGTCTACTCTCTCCTCCAGTCCAAGACTACCCAAACCCAGTCTGGAAACACATTTGATTCCAAAGCCACTGGCAGTAGGTTACTTTTTACTCTTGAGAAAAGAAACTAATTGGTCACTTCACTTTCTGACCTTATCCACATTACCCTTTTTCACTTTCTTTTTACCATAGCTGTCCATTTCTTTACTATTTTTATCTTGCTCGGCTACAACATGTCTTTCTACAAAATCAATCTCTTACTTTACACTAGGAAAAGGAATCTTTACTTCTCATTTGTACTCTCACCCAAATATGCAGAACCACAATCACGTGAAAGAAAACTACTAATAATCCGCCGGAAAGAGGAGGAGGTTCTAAGATGGAGATTTCTTACATTGAGAAATCAAGCTTCGTAGCAAGAGGGCAACATAAGTGAGTTTCAGAAAGGCTTTGTAAGGTGAGCCTATGGGAAAAATAATTCTTTTCTAATTAAACTTACCTTTTCGCTGCTATTAAAATTTGAATTTGCCATTCCCAGGAACACTCAGAGAGAACAGCACAGCCAGCACAGTTAAGGATACCTGCAGTTTACTCCTTTTAACCTGCGAGTTTCTCACCAGACTTCTCCTTTTATAAGCAAATGTCTCTTTCTACTTCCTGTTACTCAAAAGAGCTCTCTTCTTCTCTCTTCTTCTTCCCACCCCCCACCCCCACCATTATCTGACTGATAATTTCATCAGTTTTATACTTTATCTTGTCTATTAGGTGAGCTTTGAATTATTGGGTAATTAGTAGATTCCTAATTAGAGAGAGAGATTTTTGTCTTTATTCCTTTAAGGTGAGACTTGGGAGAAAACTAGAAGTGAAAAACTCTTTCAGACAAGTTACAATTGAATAAACAGAATATTTTAAATAATTTCCAGGACAATGGTGGTGATGGATTGAATGATATTTTTATAGAAGAAATAGAAAAGAGATACAGAGGTATTTTATAACTGATTTATGCCCACGGGTGTGACATTCACTGGGAGATTAGATTTAAATTGTAGGTGTTGAATAACATTATTCCTCCAGGATTTAGTTCTAAACACAAATACTAAGCCTGAATACTGGTCAGCTGGGTAGAAGGAAAAGGTTTGGCCGTTCAGAATAGGAGCAGCAAGAACCAAAACACTAAGACATAGAGGAAAAACAGGGTTGCTAGATGGGTGGCGGGGTGGGATAAGGGGGAAGGTGAGAGGTTTAGAAAATAGTCGGTAACCACAAGATGGCCAAGGGGTTTTGAAAATTAATTTGGGGAACGTAATCAACAATGTGAAGATTTTGTAGGGTATCCGATGGACATGTGTCCCATTTGGGAGACCACCTCAGGGGTGATGTAGGTGCCGGATCTCTGCACTGTACACCTGAAGCTGAACAATAATGAATGCCAACTATAATTATATATATATATATATATGTATGTATGTATGTATGTATGTATATGGTTACAGGAAGTGGAGTAAAGCATTAGGAATAGAGACAGTGGAAATGTAATGGCTCTGTGCGATGTCAGAGGGGTAGTGGATGGGGGAGGGGGGTTCACACAGTGTGAGGGATATAAATCATAAACGTCTAAGTATAACTTTGTCTTGTGCACCTGAAACTAATTAAATTAAAAAAAAAAACCACTAAGGCAAATGATGGACTAAGAAATGCAGGAGAAGGAATGCAAACACTTGGGAACTGCTGGAGCATAATGTTGGAGGCAGGATCTGTGTGACAAGAGAAGAGGCTGGAGAAGTCACAGCTGTTTTCATGTATCTCTAAGGAGCCATAGCTACCAAAGGAAATATTAATGAACAATATGGTGGCACTGGCATCCAGAGGTCTCACATGGGACTTTCGCTGCCCTAGTAAAACGGTTTGATCCATTTGTCTCAGCACCCAGGGAGCCCAGGTCAGTTTAATTTAGTGATATATGTACTATAATCAAAGTGTGGTCTGCAAGGGTTCAGCTTCAGTTTACTGAAGAACCGATTGGAAAAATAAATTATGAGACTCCACCCCAGACCTCAGAATCAGATCCTTGGGACTGACAGGGACCCAGGAATCTGCGCTTCAACAAGCCTTCAGGGTAATTCTTGTGCATCTAAATTCTAGCAGTGTAGGCTAGATCAGGGTGTGACCAAATGGTTTTTGGGTTAGGCAGATAATGGTTGGAATGTTGGCTCCTCCCTTCCAGGATAGAAACAGAATAGGCCCATGGAAATTCAGTGGTGAAAGCACTCTAGCTACTCACTTGGGTGTGGTCCCACCTGGTGGGCTTTTTTATGAGTAATTTAGGGAGGAACTGACCTAGTAGACTGGACTGATCCCAGTGCCTTTAGGCTAGGACAGGAATTCAAGTAGGAAAACAATTTCATTATCATTTTTTTTCTTCTTAGCATTTATTACAATATAATCATCTTATTTGTTTTCTTGGGTTTCTTCCTTGCTTTTTGAAAATGTTATATTATGGGAAAGTTAAAAAATGTGTAAAGCAGACAATAATATCACAAACCCTGATGTATCCATAATCCAGCTTCAATAACTATTGACTTCCAGCCAATCTGATTTCATCTAAACCACCACCTATTCCCCCTCCCTGGGTTATTTTGAAGGAACTACCAGAACTCATTTCATTTCATTTATATATTTGGGGTTGGACAGGAGAATACTTTTGCTAAGTATAATTACAATATCTTTTTTTATATTTAAAAATAATTTTAAATAATTATTTAATATTATTAAATTATTCAGTCTGTTCAAATATCCAGCAGTATTTAAATATCCAATTGTCTCATATTTCTCTCATTTTCTGTCTTAACAATCTGAATCAGGATCTAGATAAATTCTACACGTTGTGATTTCTTGATATGTCTTAATTTTCTTTAATCTGTAAATTCTTTCATTTATTTTTCTTATAATTTTTTGTTGTTCTTTTTGTTTAAACAGTTGTGTGAATTTCCTGTAGTTTTCTAACTTGATTTTGCTAATTTCATTTGTTCCTCTATTTTTCTATCCTTCTATCCTCTACATTTATTGTAAATCGGTTTGATTAGATTCAGAGATGACGTTTTTCTCCTTTTTTTTTTTTTAGCAAGAACACTCTTTCCCTCCCTCTTCACACATATGATTCCTCATTCTATAAACATATATATATTTTAAATGGACGTGTGTTTGACATAAACATTATGTAAATTTAAGGTGTACAACATGTTAATTTTATACATTTATGTATTGTAATACTGAGACAGGTTAGTTAGTATGGTTGCTAGGTAGACAGGGGGGTCCCTGGTGGAATAAACAAAAAAGCAGACATCCTGAAACTCCAGGTTCTGGTATGTCTCCTTCACTCCAGGACAGAGACATGCGATTACGCCTTGAGATTAATAAATAATCTCAACTCCCTTCTGACCGGACAAAGGAGCAGATCAAATAGATAGGAATGGGTTGGTTCGTTAATCCCTTCAGGATGGACAAACAGGACAAATCTGATAGATTAATTCTATTAGAAGGCTCCAGCCCCCTACCCAAGCAGGCAAGGAAAGGTATAAAAGGAAGATCTTTTGTCTCAGTCACGGGCACCCCCATTTGGGATCCCCTCCCGCTGGGGAGCTGTAACCTCTTCTCCTGCCTCTAATAAACTATCCTCTTTTTAAAACTTTTTGCCTCTCCCTGGTCCATGTGTCCATTCTTTGGCTTCACGACAGGATCCCGGCCCACACCCAGAGCTACCAGCAGATCCAACATCATCTACATCAACAGTATTGCCATTGTAGTGGTAATTAGCATGTTCTTTAAGCCTAAATGCCAATTTCTTTGAATGTCCCTAAAAGAGTTTGCTCCTGTTATTCTCTCACTCTTTTGCTTCATAAAATTTATTTGAATGTGTAATTTTGTATGCATTTGGGATTTTAATTATTTAACTTCATCTCCCAAATTAGACAGCAGCCTCCAGAGGGCAATGGCTAGATATGTTGGGGTTTTCTTTGGTCTACCCAGAGCCTTGCACTGTGTCTAGCTCAGAACAGAGGCTCAATCAATGCTAGTTACCCAGATTGCATCAGCTTTCCACCTGCCTTCCTCATCCCACACAACCCCCTTTAGAGTAGATGGCCCTGTCTGTGCTGTTGCTAAAGAATATGATGTAAACGTTGATCACAGACTAGGGTGACTCTCTCCTACCAGACTATGACATTCTTAAATTCTCAAGGTCATCTTTATTCTCCTTGCGCTCAGCACAGTGTCTGATTCAGAGAAGATGCTTAATTAAATAGGTGCAACAAATTACTCTATCTCATGTTACCAACTTAATTTTGGGGCTCAGGACGGTATATATCTCAAAGCTAAAAAGCAGCCACTGAAAGGCTGTAAAGCTATAATAAATAGCGTAGGCTATAGGGTATAGATTATTAAAAGAAAGATGAAAATTGTTTATGAACGCTTGCATTCTAATATTTATTCCAATAACAGACTATAGTTCTGAAATAAAAAACACATTGCCTGTTTCAAATATATCATGTTTACTAGGTTATAAGTTAAATATTTATAAATGCATTGTAGTTCTTATTTAAATAAATGCTTTTCAAAATCCTTTTTTTCTTAAAAAAAAATTAAAAGAACATGCTCTAAAGATAAATACTTATGAACCACTAACATATAACATGTAAAAGTGGAGCAACTCTGGTTAAGAAATAAAACCCATAAGGCATCCCTTAGAACCTTAAGGCTCTGAGAAACAGTTTGGAAACTATGGTTCAGTACCACTTCCAGGTGGAAGGGACAGCTACTGATTCCAGTTTTCTGAGGAGGAAAATAAAAATTGCACTAGAAAATCTTCCCAACTTTTCCACATCCTCCATTTCAAGAAATTCCCATTTAAAAGGACTATTGAACTAATATTTACTTTAGAGCAATAGTTATAAATCTTAACCTTCTGACAGACTAAATGGGCATTTTTATTTTTATTTTGAAAATAAAGTCTTTTGAATCATGGAGCCACAATGTTTTGTTTTGTCTTTTGTTTTGAGGGGCAGCAAAAGTTATGCTCAGAGACTGAGTTGTCTTAGCACAGGTTCGCTGTGGGAATTACAATTTCGCAAGCCAATAGCATACAGGATAATATCTTTTAATAAGCAAAATAAAGAAATACTCCAAACAAATGACAAGTTAATCACGCTATTGTTCCAGGCAAGGGGAGGAAAAGAAATAAAGTCTAAATTTAATATGAGATGTATCTTTTTATACAAGTAGACACCCTGGAGAGATGGCATCCAACCTAGAGCTGATTTCCAGCCACCAGTGCAAAGTAAAAGTGTCCTGTTGCTAGAGCATGTTGCTAGGGAACGGAGACACCACTGTTGGTAATTTGGCTGATGTCTTTGACCTGGCGGCTACTGGGTTTATCAACACTGTCTAAGAGGAATGCATTGCCATGACAGGAGAGAATGCCCCTAGGGTCTTTGGGGAGTTTTTAGATTAGCAGTCACCTCGCCCAAATAGAAACTCTTAATAGTCTTCACAAACTCTCTATTTAGTCTAAATGTCCCCTTGCCATAGTTGCTTCTCCATTTGTTCTTATCTATAAGCCCCCAGTGGGGCCCCTCAGTTGCTGGGCTGCTGACTGCTTATCAATGATGACAGATGTACAATGATGTTTTATGTCCGAACAACTTCTAAAGAAAAATAACTTTTTTTGTCTTTACAACTGTCATTAAGAAGTAGATTGAAACAACTTCACTTAAGTCATAAACAGGTAGATTTGAAATCATATTAAACCTATACAGGGGTGGGCCGGATGGCTCAGTTGGTTAGAATGTGGCCTCTTAACAACTGCTGGTTAAATTCCCGCATGGGATGGTGGGCTATTCCCCTGCAACTAGATTGAAAATGGTGACTGGACTTGGAGCTGAGCTGTACCCTCCACAACTAGATTGAAGAACAATGATTTGACTTGGAGTTGATGGGTCCTGGATAAAACACACTGATCCCCAATATTCCCCAATAAAAATTTAAAAAAAGAAAATAAAGAAATCAGTTAAAAAAAAAAAATCTATACACAACAGTCAGTACTAGGAGAATCTTAAATTTAGAATCCAGACCAGTGAGGTCTGTCCTCCTCGGTTCTGTATGACTCAGAGGGCAGGATTTGGACAGGTGGCAGTCATGGGGAAGGAGATGCTAAGGGTAATTTTTGGTGACTGGACAAGGAGTTGATTTGGCTGTAGGTTGTTCGATGACAGTTTCGAATTTAGGTATAGCCCCACCAGCAAGTGTCTTTGGCTGGTCAAACCAAGTCCTGTTTTGTCTTCCTCTTTGCATATTGAATGCACATTACACTCCATCAAGATCTTTTTCCTATAGGACAAGTGGAATATGTGTTCAAAATGTTGGAATTTGAAAACTCAATTTATGTTGGCCTCTTGACGTGGCTGATAACTGGTGTTAAGAAGTTTTGGACCCCTGAGCAACTGCCCCACTATCTGAGGATTGTGGATGAAGAAGGATGGGAACTCAGGACAAGCAAAGTAAGCCCAGGCTACTCCCTCCTATTTCCACATCAGTCACTTGTTCCTTCTTGAGTTTTCCACCTCTCCGTCTCTACAGGTTCTTCCCTACCAGCACACAAACATTTTCAAGCCTCTCTCACTTAAAACAAAATACACATGTGTCTCCTTTGACATTATCTTTCTATTTAAATTACTATTCTCTACCCTTTCAAAATTCAACATTCTGAACATCATCTTCTTACTCTATCTAGTTTCTCTCCATTGTAGTTTAATGGTTTTTCCTTCTCTTTTTCCTACCTAATTCCTAAAACATTGATGTTTCACAGGGTTTATTTCTCTGTTCTTGGTCATGACTCATGCTTTCCTAGAGCAGCTTCATTCATTTCTCCATTTCAACTACTAACTACATGCTGACTACTCCCTATGTATTTCTAGCCCAATTTGTGTGTGTGTGTGTGTGTGTGGTTGTTAACTGTGGATTGGGGTAGGGAGTGTATCAGAAACTATTTAATTTAATTTAATTTATTTATTTTTTATTGGGGAAGGGGAACAGGATTTTTTTGGGGAACAGTGTGTTCTTCCAAGACTTTTCCAAGTCAAGTTGTTGTCCTTTCAATCTTAGTTGTGGAGGGCACAGCTCAGCTCCAGGTCCAGTTCCTGTTGTTAGTTGCAGGGGGTGCAGACCACCATCCCTTGCGGGAGTCGATCCAGCTACCTTGTGGTTGAGAGCCTGCGCTCCAACAAACTGAGCCATTTGGCCACCAGGGAGCTGAGCAGCAGCTCATTGACTTCATTTTAGTTGCAGAGGGCGCAACTCACTGGCTCATGTGGGAATAGAACCTGCAACCTCAGGGTTAGGAGCACAGTGCTCCAACCACCTGAGCCACCAGGCTGGCCCTAGCCCAATCTTTTCAATTGCATTACTGACCCAAGTTTTGGCGTATCCTATTTTGCACTTTAAACATATTAAAAAATAAATTCACTGTCTTCCCCAACAACTTTCAATCTCTTGTATTTCTTCTTTTTTGAGGTGTGGTGTCATCCACCCAGTCATCTGAAGGCAGAAACATAACAAATACCTTGAAACACCCCTTCTTCTTAAACTCTAATGGGTCAAAGTCCTATGGAATAAGACGAGTACACATCTTGCTTGATTTTGTCTCTCCTGTAATTCTAATACCATTGCCTTATTTCTTGTCTAAAGCATCTCTAAGCAGTACTTGAAATTTCTAACTGGTCATATTACCTCCCAGTCAACTCATTCTTGATGCTACAAAATACTGATTATGGGCCGGCCCGGTGGCTCAGGCGGTTAGAGCTCCGTGCTCCTAACTCCGAAGGCTGCCGGTTCGATTCCCACATGGGCTAGTGGGCTCTCAACCACAAGGTTACCAGTTCAATTCCTCGAGTCCCGCAAGGGATGGTGGGCTCTGCCCCCTGCAACTAAGATTGAACACGGCACCTTGAGCTGAACTGCCTCCCGGATGGCTCAATTGTTGGTTGGAGCATGGGCTCTCAACCACAAGATTGCCAGTTCAATTCTTCGAGTCCCGCAAGGAATGGTGGGCAGCGTCCCCTGCAACTAAAATTGAACACGGCACCTTGAGCTGAGCTGCCACTGAGCTCCCGGATGGCTCAGTTGGTTGGAGCGTGTCCTCTCAACCACAAGGTTGCTGGTTCGACTCCCGCAAGGGATGGTGGGCTGTGCCCCCTGCAACTAGCAACGGCAACTGGACCTGGAGCTGAGCTGCACCCTCCACAACTAAGACTGAAAGAACAACAACTTGAAGCTGAACAGAACCCTCCACAACTAAGATTGAAAGGACAACAATTTGACCATTGTTCCCCAATAAAGTCCTGTTCCCCTTCCCCAATAAAATCTTTAAAAAAAAAAAAAAAATACTGATTATATGCTACCTCAAGCTGAATTTCAGAACTAGAGAAATTAGGATCTCTGTTTACCAGGGTGAGCTAGGAAGCAGATTCAGAGGTTTTGAATTGGCCTTCCCACTATGACAGTTCTTACCCCATAGGCCAAGGACCCAATGTGGGGGCTACTTCAACTATCAAGTATAACAGTTCTAATTGTAAACATTCAGAGACTGGGAAAATGATCCGAAGGTTGTGTTTATAAAACCAGTTGGCCTCCTTGAGTGAGCTAGATGTTAGCCCGGACTCCGGTTATTACCTGGATCCTTTAACCCCTAATCTAACAAAGCGGGGAAGAAGCGGTCATGGTGCTAATTTGAGTATCAATATTAATTCAGATCCTGTGTCCAAGTCTTCAAAATGTCTTTTCTCTTTTCCAGTATACATGGTTAAAGGACTATAGATCTCTTTGGGCAAGGTATGGGGGAATCACTCTAAAAAATACTTGTCATGTTGGTACAGGGTTCTTCCTCCTAGGAAGCCAGCCATCTCATCACCTAGTGGGTTTTGGATCTGAAAATCAGCTCAAGTCTGGGAGCTGAGCCAGAGATGGTGACTTTTTTTTTTTTTTTTTTTTTTTTACTAGTTTCAGGTGTACAGGGCAATGTAATAATTAGACATTTACACTCCTCACAAAGTGATAACCTCCCCAAATCTACTACCCCTCTGACATCATATATAGCTGTTACAATACCATTGACTATCTTCCCTACGCTGTACTCCATATCCTGTGACTATAGATGATATAGATGATATAGATATAGATATAGATATAGATATAGATATAGATATAGATATAGATATTATAGTTAACATTCAATATTATTCTACTTCAGCTTTAGGTGTATAGCACAGTCAATGATGTGATCCCCCTGATAAATCCAGTGCCCATCTGGCACCCTACATAATCTTTACAACATTATTAATTATATTCCCCATACTGGATTTCATATCCCTGTGATTATATTGTGATCACTAATTTGTACTTTCTAATCCTTCACCTTCTCCTCCATTCCCACCCTCCTCCCATCTAGTAACCAATAGTTTTTTTTTCTTCCCTATATCTCTGAGTCTATTCCTGTTTTGTTTGCTCATTTGTTTTGTTCTTTAGATTCCACATATAAGGGAGATCATATGGCATTTGTCTTTCTAAGTTTGACTTGTTTCACTTAGCATAATATTCTCTAGGTCCATCCATGTTGTTGCAAATGGTAAGAGTTCATTCTTTTTTATGGCCGAGTAATACTCCATTGTATAAATGTACCACAGTTTCTTTATCCAATCGTCTATCAATGGGCATTTCGGTTGTTTCCATATCTTGGCTATGATGAACAGTGCTGCAATAGACATAGGGGTGCATGTAGTTTTCCAAATTAATGTTTTAGATTTCTTTTGATATATACCCAAGAGTGGAATTGTTGGGTCATAAGGTAGTTCATTTTCAATGTTTTGGTACCTGCATACTTTTTCCATAGTGGCTGCACCAATCTGCAATCCCACCAACAGTGCATGAGGGTTCCCTTTTAGAGATGATGACTCTTAACTAGGATGATTGCCCCCAGCCTCCTGCTTTTCTATTCTTGACATTTGATTGTACATGTTAGGAAGCATCAAATCATTATGTTATACTATATCTTAAATTTGTACAATGTAATGTCAATTATATCTCAATAAAACTGGAAAAATTCAAAATAAAAGTAATTATTTACTTCCAAATTTCTATAAATATATAGTGCCAAAAAAATGTATACAAGTGGACACTTTGGTCAACGTTGCTCAAGCACTCAAACAGTAGTTCACCATAATCAGAAGTATATGGACACTGATGGTAACCACTTTGAGCACCTCTTGTAATTGCAGAAGTCAAATGTGACTTGTATTCATCTTTTGTTATCGGTGTATATTGAGTATTACAATTTTAATACAGTTTTCCTTTATATATATATATATATATATATATATATATATATATATATATATATATATAGTGCCAAATATATATATATACACACACACACACATCATTATTGGCTGCCTATCTACTTTGCTCCTAGGGACGTTGTATTTTATTAACCATCTACACAGACCTTGTGAATTAAGCCCCTTTGGCTGCCCTCCAACTTGCCTAGTAATTGCAGCCTCCTGGTTTCTGCTGGTAAAGTGCCACCATCTGGCTCATTTACTTCAGGCCCCATCATCCCCAGAATGCCGTTAACAAGCTCAGCTCTGTGACTGCCTCACCTATCAACAGCCCTGTCGACGGAGGACTGCTGAGCTTCTCAGCAGTGCCATGCCTCCTCGTCAGCACGTTCCTGATGGGCTAGGGGAGTGCTGTGTCCTCTGGGCCCACCTGAGGAACAACTCTGGTGAGTGTATGGCCTCACATAGAACATATCCATCCCTGCAGGCCCACATTCCTCAGCCTCTTTATTCCCTCCTTTACCCTTAGCCAGGGAAATTTGGGCAGTCATGCTTTCCCCAGTGCTGGCAGTCACTTTTTCTGGGCCTCTAAGAATCATCCTAGTAGTGAATTTGTCCCATCTCCCAGGATCCTTGCAAGGATTTTAAATCCCCCAAGACAATTAATTCTTTGTTGTAATCCAGCTCTTTTGATCAATTGCGCTCAAAATCTAATTTGAGAATTACTCCCTTAACTCCTGCCAATGCATACTGGTTAATGTTTGCTGATCATTTGGTGCATATTCTCTTTCATTCCTTGCCAGGCCCCTCACTTCCCCAGCTGAGTTATTCTGGAATTTAACTCTCAGTTATTTGCCTAATAGCTGGGAGAGCAACTCAGAGGAGTTTTTGAGGGGTGCACTATTATCTGTTACCTTTGAGAGGGAGGGGCCTGTGCAGCATCTTCCAGCATAGAGGTAGCGCTAGCTCTTACTAGGGAACCATCAACCACCTCTGCAAGTTCTGAGAATCCATAGGGGTCTGCAGAACAGACACTCTCAGGGACATCTATTTCAATGTCCCCACCAATGTCTCATGGTCCAAGATTTTCCCAAGCAGGTTGCTGACTTTAGCATGGCAGACCTGCCTTTGCTAAAATTGTAAGTCTCTGTAGCTCTGCAGCTCAGTTATTAGAGCTTTTGTTTGTTGCTCAGCTATGTCCATTATTCTAGAAACAGGAAATATGGACCTCTGTCAACTACTAGAAGGTTTCTGGCTCTTGCATCTTATACTCTTTCAATGCTTGTTAATGACCCTCAGTTTCTCATTATCCCATTGATGGGCATTAATAGAACTTACCAATAACCAAACAGCTCCATTATCTTTTAGAGCCTTTTACACCTGTGTTTTCCAAATGCCTGAATTATTGCATTTGCAAGGGCAGTCCCCTCTAACAGGACATTTTTATTCAGGTTACCTCCAGTGAAATCTTCAGCAATTGGACTGCCAGGTGTATCAGGGATGACCCACCCCTCACACAGCACTCAGCATGGTGTCCTTTTGTATTCACCAGCAGGTCAATAAGCCAGTTCCAGAATTCCATGTTATCACCTGTTTTCTCTGACTGCTCCTGGCACCATATGGAATTCTTCATGTCCTCCAAGAAGCAGATGCCAAAATGGAGTTACTTGCACAAGAGATTTATTGTAGAAAGCAACTGTGAAGGCAAATAAGAAGGGAGCCAGGAGGCTGGGAGGATTATCTACCATAATGTATGTCTGGCCCCTGGTGAAGGAGACGATAAAGAATCTGGGTAGGAAGAGTCTCAAACTGCAGTGCAGTTCTAAGAAAGTGTAAGCAAAGTGGATGAGGAGTCCTTGAGTCTTAACCATAAGAACAGCCCTACCGCTTTTTGGCCGGGACTGCCATCTTCCAGTAATTCGTCAAAAGGACCAACACAAAGGGAAAGAGGAGAGGCACCGCTATATGTTCTCTAGGCCTTTTAGAAAACATGGAATTGTTCCTTTGGCCACATACATGCGAATCTACAAGAAAGGTGATACTGTAGACGTCAAGGGAATGGGCACTGTTCAAAAAGGAATGCCCCACAAATGTTACCACGGCAAAACTGTCTACAATGTTATTCAGCATGCGATTGGCATTGTTGTAAACAAACAAGATAAGGGCAAGATTCTTGCCAACAGAATTAATGCTTGTATTGAGCATATTAAGTACTCTAAGAGCCGAGATAGCTTCCTGAAACAGGTGAAGGAAAATGATCAGAAAAAGAAGGAAGCCAAAGAGAAAGGTACTTGGGTTCAACTGAAACACCAGCCTGCCCCACCCAGAGAAGCACACTTTGCGAGAACCAATGGAAAGGAGCCTGAGCTGCTGGAATGCATTCCCTATAAATTCATGGCATAGGTGTGAAAAAATAAAAGACCTCTGTAAAAAAAAAAAAAAAAAAAAAAAGACTAGCTCTACCTTAGAAGCCATGCTACACTTTGTGGCTGGGAGTAGCAGTAGGAGTTAAGAGTATAGGCAAGAACATAGTGGTGAAGTTAAAGGTGAGGCTGCTGACCAACTACTATCCCTGCAGGACAGAGCTGATAGGCACATATGCACGATCACCACGCCATAATGCCATACTTTGTCTGAATGCCTG
Source organism: Rhinolophus sinicus (assembly GCF_057876585.1). Taxonomy (NCBI): domain Eukaryota; kingdom Metazoa; phylum Chordata; class Mammalia; order Chiroptera; family Rhinolophidae; genus Rhinolophus; species Rhinolophus sinicus. The sequence continues at coordinate 72,680,957 of NC_142517.1, read as the reverse complement.
GAAGAAAGGGAAGAGAAATAAAGTATACTCAGTTTGTGGCACTCCTCTTCTGAGCACATTAACACTTTATACTTCCCTCTGAAATTATCATCACAATCAATGATTGGAAAAGAACGGGGCCAAATCACTTGGCTTAGAAATCAATTTAGGAAGAACGTTGACAGATGCCAGTAGAAAGTGAGATCCAATAAATGAGGAGATGACTTATGAGTTACCATTTTCCAACCCATGGACTGTTAAATGATAAGAGGCTTGTTCACAGCATCACTTCTTTTCCATTTGAAGTTAATTAAAATTGAGCTGTTTCTTCTTCCCGACCAGTAGTATTATCGGTCTTACCAGAGACTTTTTGGGTCCTGGACTCAGAAGTGGTTGTAATGACAAATGAGGCTACTACATAGGGTTATCATAGCTTGATCCTTTTCTTGATTATGGTCTGAGTTATTTATCGTAAATCTTTTAGCTACATCAAGGGTAGTGGCAACTTCAGGCTTCTTCCCTCATTTAGGTCTGTGCTGTGGCATTTCTGAACTAATCAGTGCCAAAGCTCTTCTTGAGTATGACAATTTCTGGACCACTCCTGCTGAGGTGAGCATATTCTGCAAACATGTCTGATGATCAGTGTCCAAAGGTAAGGTACTATGATCGTGTTTTAAAAATGAATGTTACTTATCCCAATAGTTCAAAACAGATGGAAGCTGAACAGGGTATAACAGCATATGGCAAAAGTAATGTATGGAGTAAAGACCAAGAATAATGTCCTCCCCGTCTCTATCCCTCTGCTTTCTCTGACCTTGCTTCATACCAAACTTGGACGAAATTATTCAGTATAAGAATTAAGACTTTATACCATCATTGCCTTCCCAACAAGTGACTTTTTAAAAATGCTGTTTTACAGTCTCTCAAGTTACTTTTTTTTTACAGAGAATAGGGGGGAAATAAAACTTAGTAAAAGGACTCACATTCCCATCTTTGTTCTGAGCAGTGCAAATTCCCAATTTACTAAGCCTGCTAGCAGTAAAATTTTGTTGTTGGCACCAGCTGCATAAAGTGTCTCAGGGTGGGCCATCCATGAGGGGCAGAGTGGTGAGACAGGGAAGCACTCAGTTTTGGGAAATTTAGCTGTGAAGAACAGAAGCTAAGACAGAATTTAATAGAATAGTCATAAATAACATTTGCATAGACATTCAATTTGTGAAGTATATTATATATATTCTCATTAATTCTTATAATCCTGTGAAATAATTAATGTCATTGCCATTTATAGGTAAGATACTCAAAATCAACCAACAATTAAAATAGCAAAGATGGTCCTCAAACCTAGGTCTCAGACTTCTTACTCCCTCACCTCTGCAGGTCATTAACACTTCACCCAACATACATGCCTGCCATCTTTTTTTGTTTTGTAACCCCCACTCACAGGTCAGATCATTGCATCCGATTGTAGCTGTGTTGTATTAACCACATAGCAATACATTAGATAGAGGACAAAGATCAATTTTCTTATATTGATTCCTAAGTAACTTGTGATCCATTTCCTTTTATAATTCAGGTCAGACCTTTCAATTTATCATTCACTTGGAAAGCTAGAGCAGGGTGAAGGGCCATAAATGGTGCTGATTGGAGTTGAGAAATGGCTTGTGATTTTAAATAGGAGGTTATATTATACCTTTTTGACAGTGACATTTGACGAAAGACTTAAAAGGAAGTTTACCATATTGATACTTAGGGAAAGAGCACTCCAACTAGTGACAAGGCCCTAAGATGGGAGTAATGTTAGCCATGGTCAAGGAACAATGAATGCAGGGTGCTGGAGATGAGGTCAGAGGTGAAGGCATACAGGTAGGAAACACTAGAGGTAAGGTCTTGGACATCATTACAAGAATTTTGGATTTTCCTCTGAATAAAGTGGGATCCATGGGAGGGATCTGAGCAGAGGAGTGTCATAATCTGATTTGTATTTTGAAAGGATCTTTTCATATTGGCAATTGAGTATTTTATTTTAAAATTAAAGTTTTTATTTAAAAATTTTCAAACATAAAAGTTGGGACAACACCCATATATTCTGTACCTCATTAACCAATTGCAGATGCAATATTATTTTTTTATGTTATGGGTATATACATAGAGGGTGCCAAAAAAATGTATGCACATTTTAAGAAAGGAAAACTTTATTAAGATTGTAATACTCAATATATACCAATAACAAAAGATGAATACAAGTCACCTTCGACTTCTGCAATTACAAGAGGTGCTCAAAGTGGTTACCATCAGTGTCCAGACACTTCCGATTACAGCGGACTACTGCTTGAGCAACGTTGACCAAAGTATCAACTTTTATACATTTTTTTGGCACCAGCAGTGTATTTACATACACCTTTATAATTTTTTAAAATATTGGAGACTATATATATATATATATATGTATATAAGTCTGTATAACCACAATATGGTTATTACAACCAAGATATTTAACATGGCTATTACTGCATCTAATATCCACTCATCTACATCTAATATCCACTTTATATTCAAATTTCCCCAATTAGTCCAAAAAACATCCTTTTAAGTAGAACTGTTTTATCATTCAAATCACACTTTTAAAAAGTAATATATAACCTATATGTAGTAAAATACACACATCTTAAGCACACAGCTCTGTATTTTCACATATGGATATATATGTGCCTGAGTAACTGCCACACAAAACTAAGTAAGCTCATTTAATTATGCTGAGATGAGTATAATCGGGACTGATGGCGTCCTTTTGAGTAGATTCCTGTTAGATCCTTTGGCAAAAATATTGTCATATATTGTACCCCATCAGAAAACACATTTGTTTGTAGTATTCCAGGTGATAAGTTTGAATACTGTTAAGATGGACATAACCAATTTTTGTGTATAAACCCTGTCTTGCCAAATGTAAAAATTTACTTGAGGCATTATCAGGTAAATTAATTCCAACTCAGTGAATTGGTATTTTAAACATTTTTCATCTCTGCTCCTTAGGGCTGAGGATCCTTGGAGATATGCCCACTTTCACTGTTGCTTACCCTCAGTGAGTTCACAGGATTTTTTCCATGACTTGCCTCAGTCACCAATGTCTTGTCCATGAACTCCAATTGTTGGAGCCTTAAATGTCCAACTCTTGGACTTAAATGTCTCTTTGGAAAACATGGGAAAATGGCTCTCCTCTTACTCCCCCCAATCAAGATCACACCACAGGATCCCTGTGCCACGGAACTCATCTGAGGCAGAGTATATACCTCTCATCCTTGAAATACTGAGAGCACGGGACAGAGACCATGAGGGAGGATAGAGTAAGGTAGTTAAAACTATATAGAAATTTGGGGAGACGTGCATTTTAGGAAGAGTTGGGGAATATATACGACTTTAGAGATTTCATGTTGCCAGTGGCAGTAAGATGGGGTAAATAAGCCATTTTAGTAGTAGAATGATTTTAAAGAGAGAATTTTAAGTTTATTTTAAGGTGTTAGGAACCTAGAAGCAAAATCAGAAAGCAAAATTCCCAAATTAGTAAAGGCAGAAAAGAAGGAAATAGAATAGAAACTTGAGCAATCCAATGAAAATAGAGAAGAAAATGTTTAAAACTAAGTATACATACAATAAGATATAAGGAATGTGTAGTATTACACTGAAAAATTCTGACCACTAATAATGCCTTTTTGGCTTAATCCTATTAACATTTATTTGCATACACGTTTCCTAAATAGATGATTTTATATATACATTTTAAACATGTATTTATGATTTAGAAGTAGACTTGAACATTTTTAATCAGTAAAAATGTACAAAACAATTACAAATGGAAACAACAATGACAAAGTACCCTGTGTTTTTATCCCAGAGACACATCATAGAAATTCAAGTTAAGAAAATTTAGAAAAATGTTGCGCTGTATATTAAGAACATGTTTTGGGGAGTGGAGAGAATAACAGCATTCCCTTTGTCTTAAAGCAGTTGAGTTTGAACAAAGGCAGCAGCAGACCCCAGAAAGAGAATTCTGAAGAGGGGAATCCAGCATGTGAGTGCAGTATTGTTTTACTCAACCCCTTTACAATGTCCAAGTTCCCACTTTAAAGAGCTGCTGAGGTCACTCCTGTTTCAGAAGGATAATCATTTGATAGTATTGACTTCTTAGTCTTATTAATCACAATGAATGACAATTTGTGAAATACTTTTCCACTTTAAAGACTAAGACTCTGTATCCCGACAGACGAAGCAGCAGGCACTGTTGGGAGTCTGAGGGTAACATTTGCACCCCACCAGCCTGTTCCTCCTCTTCTAAGCAGAAAGCATGGGGGGTGTGGAGCAGCCTGGAGTTCAGTGGTCAGCGGCATCATGGAGTTGATAGTAATCTCCTTTCTATGATTAATTAGAATCATAGCTGTATCTTTTTTTCTGGCATTGTAGTCTCATTGAAGGCTTTTCATCAATACTTTATTCCTATAAAGCAAACGAAATGTGTAGTTTTAAAGAAGTTGAGACTCTCGAAGAAATAAATATCAAGTTGCATCCTTGAAAATAGCCAAGAAACCCACTGCTGGAATGTCAATAAAACTGCCCTTAAACTTTAAGATAGTGGGTAGGAAGTATTTGGCCATGTCCTCCAGGAATGACATTATCAGCCACTTTGTGTCTCTAATATGTTCCTGTCCTATACAGCCCATGGGCAGGAGCCCCAGAATGGATCTTTTACCTTTAGCCCAGAGGCCCAAATATGTCATTAAAGGGCTATCCAAAGTTGTATTCAACTAATTGTGGCAGAAAAGAGGGCAGCAAAAAGGGGAAAAGACAAGCCACACTTACTTACCTCCTCCTGTGGGAGCTGGGGGCTGACACTCCTGGCTGATGGAGGGGGACGTCTAGCCTGAGGGGCCTCCCACTTCAGACATCTATCCTCTGACAACTGTCCTACATCTCTGGTGTTCAGTAATCTCAACACCAATGCACCCGCCCCAGCAAAAGAACAGAGTTCATGATGGAGCCAGAATGGTTCATGGACAACTGAGGGGTAGGGGAACAGATCCTTGGGAGCCAACACTGGGCTGTACCAATTCCCTCTATTCAGAGGGGTTATCTTCTTTTTATCCTTCTGCTCTGTAGGCCCCTCTCCCAAGCTAAGCCCAGAAGCATCCTTAGCGTCTCCCCGTTGTTAATATAACTACTTCTCCCCTATTCAACCAAACATGGAATCTTTTGTATCCCTTACTGCTTCAAATATATCAAGGACAAGTATTTTATTTGTACCTTCTTTAGCTTTGTTTGATACTACTTAAGACAATTTCCCCATGCAAACTCTCCCCATTAACTTCATATTCTAGCTTTTCTCTTTCCTGCTTTCTTTAACATGACTCCAAATACTGCCATTTCTTGAAGCTGTCCTCAGCCCCAGTGCAACTATTACCCTTATCAATATTTCAGTAACTACCAAATAATTACCTAGACACCAGATTTCTTTTTGGGGCACCCATATAAGGTGCCGGGCCCTTTAAACAATGAAAAACTGAATTTTCCCACAAGGTTTTTCTAATAGATTTTATACCATTCCCTCTTTGGCAGTGTAAGTCTCAGTCCATTTACTTGCTTAAAATCCTTCAGGGGCCCATCACCCAGGGGTGGGCTGCCAGATTCCAGATTCCTTGTGCATCCCTGACACCTAGAAATTGTTCACAAAATTCTGTAGGTGTGCATTTTTTCAGGTTTGCTCATTTAATTTTCACAGTATCTTCAGATAGGCATTTTTAAGCCCATTTGGTAAGTGACAAAAGTGAAGCTTATTTTCCACTATATATCACCATATTCTGTCACAGTGAACTACTCGCAGTTGCTATGTTGTCCTAAATTCTTTCACAGCATTGGCTCTGGTCCCTATATTGAAAAATGACCTTTCCATCTAATCACTTATTCCCTTAAGTTTTATCAGTTACCACATGGTGTAACAATTATTTACAAACAAATCATCCCCAGTAGACTGTAGGCTACTTTACTTAAAGGGTTTTTTTTTTCTTCTAGTCATTATTTTTGTGTGGTGCATATACCTGGAATACAGTAATTATGTTTGTTTCTCCAGAATTATGGGTCTCCAGGTAGAAGCATTCAGCCCCAACAGACAGATGCTCTTTTCCCTAGGATTATATCTATGGGTAATACTTTGCTTGCAACTCTTTACTGATAACTTATGCTTGAAATACAGGGCTAATTAAGATTAACATGTATTCTTCTCTCTTCCTCAACTAAAAGCCAGGTGCCCACTTTTAGTATGTAGAAAAGCACTAGGTAATTACCTCTGAACACATTTGGGGCACAACATATTGTCCTCCAGGAACGGGGGTGGAAATTTGCTAGCAGGTAGCAAGAAGAGCGCACAGACTCTCCCGTGTTTTTCAGGAACCCAGGTTTGCCCAGCGTAAAACTGTAGCTGGACCCAACCCTCTTTATGTGCAGGAAGACTTCGCCCATGGACCACACACCACCTGACACCTGGGGAAGGAAAGAGGGGTAAATGTGAACAGAGCAAGACCAAATTCTCATGTTTGAGATTGCATCACGGCCTTTGATTCTACAGTCTTTCGCAAGTGTGAACCTTTGATATATGAACTCTGGAATCCTAACTTAACCTACTCTATTCTGTTCCCCTGTAGAAAATAATGCAAAACAGTTCTTTTCACAACTTTAGAAAGAAACAAAAAATATAATGGGAAGTGGTATAGCTGCAAATGGGTAGATGATAGTGTAGGGGAGGTAAAACTTTACCTCTACCCGTCTTCAGGCTTTCAGCTGGGATTCTAACAAAGATTAACAAGAGAAAACATTTATTAATGGGTGAAGTGTACATAATGCAGGAGAGAACACAACAAAAACTAACTAAAAATGGCAGCTTAGAATTCCATCTTATAACATCTTCTACAGAGAATAAATTTGTACATAAATGACAGGACAAAGGATGCCAGTTTTGGGCCCCCAAGGGTGCCAAACTGTGGGAAGGTAAATATATGAGAGGAAAATAATGGAGTAATGTTTGTTTGTAAGCAGATTCCTCTGGTGCCATCTCTCAGTTGAGAGAGTATCTCCAGCAAAAGGAGAATTTATATCTTGTCTTTAAGCAGAAAAGGGGCAGTTTTGGGAGGTGTTTTCTTTTTAATTGCCTGCAGATCAAACTAATTGTTTATGTCAAAGAGGCATATTTGTGGATGACTTAGTCTGGTTTCCTTCAATAGAAAAACTAACCCAAAGTGGTCTGGGATGGCCTTCATGAAATACGTTCAGAGCTGTCAAAACTTGACAGGCATTGTATTGTGCTAACCAGTTTATGGTCTCCCTTAATTGTATCCTCTGTAATTCTTACAATATGAGGTAGGTATTATAGGTATTATTAACCTATTTTACAATAAGAGAGCTGGGAACTAGTTTAAGCAATCTGTTAATGTCACTCGATAGATGCTTAGAAGATCCCGGGTTTAAGCTCAGGCAGTTGATTTTAGAACCTGCCTTCACTTCTAATTCCTTAAAGAGGAAAGAAATGAAGCCAAACAGATTGCTATCCCCTTCTGATGACATCAGTAATTTAGAACAGTGGTCCTTTAAGAGTGGTGCCCCAAATAGCATCATCAGCAGTGCCTGGGAAATTGTTAGAAATGCAAATTCCCAGGCTCTACCTCAGACCTGAATCAGAAACGTTGTGGGTGGGGGGGCCCCAGGAATCACCAGCCTTTCAGGTGGTGATTGATCAGAGGTTAATATTGACCAAACTTATTTCCTCATCTGAACCAGAACCAGCTCTTAGTTTTGGGCTTACTAGAAGCCTCTTGTGGTGATTCCTCTGCCTCCATCTTCCCAGCTTTGGCTGCAATTCTGGTCCAGGAAGAAAACACAGCATCTGGGGAGGAAGTTGTCATGACAACCTTGTCCAATCCTTCAAGAGTAGGCATCCCTTCCTCAGGGGGAGCAGTCACTTTAGAAGGATCAGAACTTTCCATAGTCATTTCCCACTTTTCCATCTTTAATTTTCTTTGTGTTGTGGTCAAGATCTTGGCCTCTGCTGATGTGACGGGAATAACCTATAAATAGGGTTGAAAAGATTAAAGTGCTGTCAGAAGAGCAACCTCATTTCTATTACTCTTTGCAGAGCTGGTGAAGAGTGAGGACGGGGCGATATTATTTCTCTTTAGAAGAAGGAGTGGAGAGGGGAAAGAGTGGCTTGGATAATTTAATTCCTTTACTCACTTTCTGATACTAATATAGGTAATTAGGATGAGAACTAAGCTTTCTATTCTGCCAAACTTCTTACAAATTACTCACCTTTTGATGAGGGTAAGCATGTTCGCAGAGTCGCCTATATGCTTCCAATTTCTAAGACAAGAGAAAAATGAGTTAATAATGACAGTTATAGTTCTCACCATTCCTCCCAGTAACACTGTCTAACACTCTGAGCCCCTTACCAAGCCTTTGGTGCCCAGATTTAATTGCTGGCACCAGGCCCTCACGATGTCTCGGTGAATCAGGTTTACGGGTGGCAGTTTAGAGGGCAATGGAGGAACTGGTATCTTTTTCCGAAGTCTTATTCTTTTATTGTCTTGTGCCATATTTTGTGGATAGGAAGCTGAAGGAGAATGGGATACAATCAGTAATAATTAACTTCAACTTTTGTGTAACCTTTTAAAACGTCAAAAGTACGGGAGCATTTGAGATCTTGGTCCCCCCACCCCAAGAAGTCATCAGTTTGGCTCAAATGCACTCTCAGAAAAATGAAAATATAAAATAAAAATAACAAAAGTATCATCAGTTTTTTTAGTTCTCAGAGTCTAGTTCCCATTGTACAGTTAAATGACTTACCAAAGACCACAAAACCTCCAGGGCACAGAACCTGAAACCTAGGGCTTAATACTTCCAATCCCAGTTTTTACTTCTTAAAACTCCCCACTACTCACACACACTTGTGAACTCCTTAACCCCCAGACTCCAAGGAGGTTGCACTCGAGACTGCAACCTCCTATCATTCCCAATCCAGGGGCATGATAGAAGTTTTAATGGGAGATCATAAATACTCAATGGTGCCTTTTCCTCCTTCTCACTATGAAACAAACAAACCACTCAGCAATAAGCACCCAGCCATAAGCACAACCATTATTACCCACAATTCTGCCAGCCCACCCCATCAAAACAGCATCCCACTCCCATCGCACACAGGTCTGGTCTCCTGCTGCACCTCACCCACAGCACCATTCAGGAAAAGACTTACAGAACACAGCTCCAGAATAGACACAGGTATGTTAACACTAATAATCACTAGGGTTTACTGAGTCCACATTACTAGTCAGGTATCGTATAGGCATGTTACCTAATTATTGTTCATTACAACTGACCCTCCAACCCACCATGACTCAACACAGTAGGTGTTCTCCTCACTTTTTAGAATAGGGAGTGGAGTTTCAAGAGTGGGACTTCAATCTTACATCAGTCTGTCCTCAAATCATGGCACATCAAGATACTTAACTCCAAGCAGTGAGTTGTTAAAAATTTTAATTTCTACAGCTGAAAGTCAATTTTAAAAAAGAGGTTTTATAGAGCCAAAAATGCTAGCCAAAAAGACGGGTCTTGGGGCATATAGTCCAAACCACCAAGCAGATAGGCTAGGTGGAAAAAAACATACATGATCATGGTCTCGGAGTTTTCAAGTGTTTTTTATACATCAAGCAGCAGGGAGGGGTAAGAAAGAAGTAAGCCATCTGAAAGAATTTACCTTAGCTATAGGCAAAAAGGTGAGAGAAAGTGAGGTGGGGTTGGCCCTGGGATCTGTGCAGAGTCCACAAACCCAATGTGTAAAGAAGCAGCCAACGCTTCTGGAGTTTGATGGTACCTGGCTAAAATAACCTGTGGAAATTAATCTGAAGTTCCAACAGACAATAGAAGGATGTGAGGCATCTTTTCTTAGTTGGTCCAGGGCCATTAACAGACTAACAGTTCCCTTTCGCTCACTCTTGGGCTGCTGTAATTTTAATTTAGAATATCTCTGAATTTTCTCCTTGTCAGAGTGAAAGAAAAATGAAAATCAGAACCAAATATATTGGGAGAGTTTGGAGACAGGAAGTGGTAAGATTTAACATAGGTGACCAAAAGTAGGCATTAGGGAGGTGAAATTTAAGCAAGGTCTTGAAAGAAGTATAGGATTTGTAGAACAGAGAACAAAAATTTCTTTTCTACTTTTTCTACTCCAGAAAAATTCCTCAGGATTCTTCAACCCAAGGAAATGGATTTGAGGAATTGTGGACTTCTTACCTTCATCCTCTTTCATGGACCTTTTTCCTTCGGTTTCCTTCCCTGAGTTTTTTCTTGTACTTGGTTCACCAACAGCCTGCTGTTTCTCTTCAGCTTCTACTGAGAGAGGTTGGAATTTGCAAGTCTTTTTTTTCTCCTTTGACTTCTTTGAGGAGTTCTGCTAGGAACAGAGGAGGCAGTCAGTCATTCCTCTGGTGTCTGACCTACCACATTAATACTGCCTGCCTTAAGATAACCCACACCCAAGACATCAAGGCAGCCACTAAATTCCACTGGCAGTGTGTATTCTCCAGGTATCACTTTAATGCCCAGGTATTTATAAGAGAGCGAAGCAGTGGTGGGGAAATGGGAGAAGGCCAACTTGAATGTATGAGAAAAGACAGAAAATATGGAGGAAGGCCTTATATCACCCACTATCTATATCTTTATCTCTCACCAGGAAGATTTTTGTTTTCATTCCTTTATTTTTGACCTCTTTCAAATAAATGTTTCCCAGAGGGATGCTATACATTAATTCAATGGTTTATTGTTCTTAGCAGTAAAATATGAAAATAATCAAATGTCTTTTTTAACATAACCTACCAGCTTCTTCTCAAGCTGCTTGCTCTCCATAGCCCCAAGTTCTAGTCACAGCATTCCTTTCCAACCGAGTTACTTTGGCCTGAAGGGATTTCCCTCAGCTCCACCCCCACCCACTTCTATTTACATTTTAAAATCTTATTTCTCTTCTAGAATCTCACTTCAAGTGTTGGTTCATCTGACAATCCTTTCTAGTCTTTATAGGCCAAATCAAATCTACTGCCAATTTCCTCATTTCTACCATTTGTCAGTTGCAACTTCCTACTTGCTTGTGTGATTTGATCAATGCCTGTTACTCCATTTGACTGTAAGCTCTAACAGGGTAGAATTTCTTTCCCTTTCATTGCAGGCACTCAATACTTATTGGTTCATTGAATTCAAAGGAACAATGACAGCGGGAATAACAGTTGCGTGATACAGAGAAACTAACATTTGTTCAGCCTGTATCTTGTATCAGGTACTGTTTGACACTTTCCTAATTTTCCTTCATTTAATCCTCACAGCACTCTTGGGACAATTTATTACTTTGTTTTTCAGGTGTTGAGGCCGAGAGGCTACAGAACTAAAGGCACAGATAGGCACTTCAGATAAAAATTAAATCCAAGGTCAACTTGCTCCCAAATCTAAATCCTTTCCAGCACCCATCAATGGGGGAGTACTAGACAAATTAACACTTGTATGGCATTTTTACATCTCTATAGCAGTTTAACATTCATATTCAAATCTTACATATGCATAATCCTTTCACAAAATACTCACTTTGGGATCCCACAAAAGTCTTAAAATTGAGAGGGCAAAAATGAACTGGTTCTACTAGAGACCCGGAGAGCACCAGGGTTCCCTAGCACAGTAGTCCAATTCTTCTGTATCATGCCTCAAAGCCTCTTCACCTCCAGTTTCTGTCTGGAGTCCTCATCAGTTTATCTGGCTTCTAATTATTTCTTGGACTTGGAAAAAAAAAATATTTCCCCATCCCTGGGAGAAAAAGACTAGCTCAAACCCAGCACCTTTGGTTAGGACCTGCATTTGTTGAAGGGAAATTAAAGCATCTCACTCTTTCTCAGCCTCAGTTCATCTACCTCTTCCTAAAGTCTTTCCCTCACCTCGCCTTTTCTCCTGTTACCATTTCCTTCTAGCTGATACTAGATGCTTCTGACAGGATAAATCATCTCTTCAAAACCAAAACAGGAAACTCCATTTCTTATTATTTCCTTACTCAAATATACCAGGCTGCAATCATATACAGGACTTTACTTTTTCCTTAAAGTGAAAAGAAGGAAATTCTAAGGCACATTCTTTTCTCCTCAAAAGGAAAAGTGCTCGTAGCGAGAAAGAGACAGAGAGAGAGAGAGAAGAGCATAACGAGACTCAAAAACAGAGAACAAACCCACTAAAATGTACGTACTTTGTTGCCTTTCGCATTCTCCATACTCAAAAAAGAAGTCGAGGTTGATAAAAAGAAAATCTTCTTACTTCTGAAATGGCTCCTGGCCCAAGATTGCTTTTTTTAAAAAGTCTCCTCCCACTTCCTGCCACCCAGAGGCACTTTTCTTTTTCTCCTCCTCTCTGTTCCCTCCCTGACAATTTTGTGAATGCTAAATGTGTGTACTTTTCTTATTCATGAGTAAGTTCTTGTATGAATGAATTAATACCATTCCTGGCCATTATTTAGTGAGCGTTTTAATCATTATCTAAGGTGTGGCTCAGGAGAACTCGAGAAGTTAAAAACTTCAGAAAAATTCCAAAGGAAAAAGAAAACTTTCCAGAGACTTCTAAACAAGATGTATGAAGGTATTTAATGCTGGAACTTGTGGAAACAGTAGAATTCTGGGTCTGAACTGGTGGCTTGAAGAAAGCAAAACCGTTTTCATGTACCACATACATTTCATTAATTAGGCAAGTTCCTCAACCAATAAAAACTCTAGCTTTCCATCTGTACTAATGCTAATACCGAGAACCTTCCTGCCTGCCACTGGCTAATAATAATTTTTAAGGTCCACTGAGTATTTGTTATGTACCAAATTCCAGATTTAAAAATTCACAGCCATTATTTTGTTGTTCCCCATTTTATAAATGATGTAAAAGTATATCGGTATCTTGTTCGATGGCACAGTGAGAGAACAAGAAATCAAGTCTAGGTAGGCCTGATTATACCGCTCAAGCCCCTAACCTACTGACTCCCAAAGGAGGTCAAGGTTCTCTCCTTAAAAATTGTCTGAGAGGGCTGGCCCGGTGGCTCAGGCGGTTGGAGCCTGTCCTCTCAACCACAAGGTTGCCGGTTCGACTCCCGCAAGGGATGGTGGGCTGTGCCCCCTGCAACTAGAAAACGGCAACTGGACCTGGAGCTGAGCTGCGCTCTCCACAACTAAGACTGAAAGAACAACAACTTGAAAGCTGAACAGAATCCCCCACAACTAAGATTGAAAGGACAACAATTTGACCATTGTTCCCCAATAAAGTCCTGTTCCCCTTCCCCAATAAAATCTTTAAAAAAAAAAAAAAAAAATTGTCTGAGAAATGCCTCCTTAGATTGCTCCCCATTGCCAAACTGTCAAGTATTAGAGATATGAAGTGAAGGAATCTCCTGTGTTAAAAGCCCGTAACAGCTGGAATTTAAACTTTCCTTTGTCAGGTTACAAAGCCTGTTTTGTTCCTTTGTTTTGTTTTGTTTTCCTACATCTCAATGCTTGCCCTAAAACAATGAAGATGATCCTTACCCAGATGGAGGGGATAATCTGCTCACAGGCTAGCAATAAGTAAATGGGATGTTGGAGAAGAGCAGGAAGTGTAGGTGTGCACTGAGCAAGCCCCAAAGCACCAAAGAGGAAGTCAAGTATGTATTTAGATTCTAGATCATCTGAGAGGTTGTATTGGGCTTTGATGGATCAGATTTTTACTCTGACTCATAGACAACAGCCTGTGAAAACTTACCATTTAAGGTTTATATATACTAGGAAGTGTTTGATAGGGTCATCTTTCTTTTCCTAGTATAATCAGTAAAGATTATGATTTAGGAATTCTTAGACTCACCACCATTTTGGGAAACACAATTCTAAAAGGATTGTACCAACCATTAAAAGAAATTGGATTAGCTAATGTCCTATATACAAAGATTAGTACAATTAAATTTAAAATCCCTGAGCATAATGGGAAATAATAGTACTGAGTTTTTGAATAAAGCAAAAAGCCAAGTATCTTTTTGTCGACTTGTTGAATTGTGGTAATGTATAAGCAATCTTGGGCAAAGTATAATGTATTTGTACTTTGGTTTCTCAAATGTAAAATGGGAATAACTGTAAGTTCATTGTGTGTGTGTGTGTGTGTGTGTGTGTGTGTGTGTGTTTTATTAGTTTCAGGTGCACAAGACAAAGTAATACTTAGACGTTTATCATTTATATCCCTCACACTGTGTGAACCCCCTTCCCCCCATCCACTATCCCTCCAACATCGCACATAGCCATTACATCTCCACTGTCTCCATTTCATTGTGTTTTTTGAAATACAAATTTCTAAATACAAATTTACGTGTAAAATTTCTTACAAATGTTTTATAGTTGAAAGAAAAACTGTTTAATACTTTTTAAAATGTCTTCAACGCTTAAAGAAAGTTCTATCTATCCTGAGTTCAATAAATACTCATAATTGATTCTCATTAATTTATGGAACAAAATTGTATTGGGCATCTATTTGCTCGGGGCCGAAAATAGAGGAGTGGACAAAAAGCAGGCAAGAACCTTGACCTCACGGGCTTACACGTCTCTTAGAAAAAACATTAAACAAATAATATTAATCACCAATAACATAAGCAAATGCTCTTTTACGTGATTTTTAATGGATTATATTTATATGTATTATTAAAACAAATATAAACTCTTCAGTTATGACACTTGAAAAACAGGAAAGCTCCCTAAGTATGGCGTCCTGCAGTAGGGGCTTTGATCTCATCAAAAAGTCAGGAAAGTATCAGATCTGAAGGACCAGGTGATCTGACCTAACTGAACAGAGAAAGGGGAAGATCTGGCCAGAAAGGCAGCACTCCTGAACAGTCTAGCTCAATTCAGGAACTGAAAGAAGGGCTGTGTGGCTCTGAAGGGGGAGAAGGAAAATGTAAACTGAGTGTCATGCCGGGTGTCATGTGGGGTCTTGGTCCCACTCCCCACATAAGAATGCAGGACATGGTGAGGCCAAAAAGGAACACCCACGGAGCTATAGATGGGGGAGTCATACCATTATATTCTCGCTGGCGGCTGGGTTGGAGACATAGGAAGCAGGAGCCACACTATCTGCAAACTGCCGTCCACTTCTCTCTGCCAACCAAACTCACTTGCTAGCTGCAATCTGCCATGCTAGCTAAAATCTGCCGTGCTAACTGCAATCCGCGGTTTTAGCTCAGCCACCATCTTCTTGCTAGCCCCCATTTGCTACCAGCGTAGCTACAGCAGTTATATTAGTGGCCAATGGCTCACTGGTTACAGCTGACGGCCAACTAGCCACAGCTGATGGCCATCTGATCACAGTTGATGGCCATTTACTACCTGAGCCAGCACCTTTGCACGTGAGGGCGAGAGCCTGGAAACTGCACTCCTGGCTCTGTCCCCACACTGAGTCTGGAGAGGTTGGCCTTTTGATATTTAGCTAAAGAGCAATGGGAAGCTATTGAAAAATTCAAGGTGGGGGCGAGGTTGGGCAGACTCTGATGAGCATTTTGTAAAGATCTCTCAACTGCAACAAGGAGAAAGTGGAGATAGATCAGAGTAGACAGAGGAAGGTGAGTTAGGAGCTCCCGCAGCACTTTCAGGCCTGAGGTACAGGCAACTGGAGTGGTAATGTAGAGTTGTCCTTAAAAGACAGGCTCAAAGCCAGACTGTATTCAAACCCCAACATTCCCTTCCCTCGCTGTGGCAACTTGAGCAAGTTATCTTACATCTTTAGGTCTCTCCCTTTTCTCACCAGTAAAATGCGGCTGATAAAAATACTAGCCCTTATGGGAATCTAAAGAACTGAACAAACGATCAAACAAAACAGAAATAGACTTAGATACAGAGAACAAACTGATGGTTGCCAGATGGGCGGGAGCTTGGGGATATGGGGGAGAAGATGAAGGGATTAGGAAGTACAAATTGGTAGTCACAAAATAGTCCCAAGGATGTGGACTACAGTATGAGGAATATAATCAATAATGTTGTAAGGATTATGTAGGGTGCCAGATGGGTACTGGACTTATCAGAGGGATCACTCCATGTATTGTGTAGATGCCTGACCACTGCACTATACACCTGAAATAATATAAAATAATATTGAATGTCAACTACAATTATATATATATATATATATATATATATATATATATACACACACACACACACATATATATGTATATATACATATATACATATATATATATATATATATATATATATATAGTCGCGGGATAGAAAGCACAGCACAGGGAATAGAGTCAATGGTATTGTAATTGTTACATATGATGTCAGAGGGGTAGTAGATTTGGTGGGGTTATCATTTTGCGAGGGGTGTAAACGTCTAATCATTATGTTGTTTGGTACACCTGAAACTAATAAAAAAAGATTAAAAACAAAATACTAGCTCTTACTCAGAGGGTTGTGGGTGAGTGAAGTGGGCTGTCACATGTCCCAAATGAAGTGTCTGAGGCACAGTACATGTTGGATCAAGGTTAGATGTTTCTATTATTACAGTGTTGGAGAGAAAGTCAGATTTCAGAGATGTAGAGTATTCCTGCCTGGTTTTCTTTTTTCTTTGTTCTTGGGTGTATTTGCTCTTCCAAAAAAATTTTTGATTGGATAAAATGAGCTGTGTTAATGAGGCCTTTAGTTGTTTACCTGAAAGGCAATGAATCTTTGAAAGGAATTAATCTGCATTTATAGAAGGATTGTATCATACATAACCTCCATTTCATATTTGATAGAATGTAGAGATTTGGTAGGAGCCATGACTGTGGAGGCTGGATGCAGCACTTTCTGAATCTTTCTGTGCTGTGTATTCCTACAAGTGCTATGTCAAAAGCTAGGCTTATTTAAAATTTTTATATAGTTAAATTTATATCCAGAGTGATTTTACCAATTTATAACAGTTTATGAGATCACCTCTTCCTCTACATCCAAGATATTGCTATTTTAACTACTGGAACTCAACACACCTAATTTACAACAATACACCATTTAGGTATCTCCTGTAATGCGATATGATTGCTCTTATGAGGTTATTTTAAGAAACAGGTTAGTCATTTAGAAGTAAATCTGGAATGTATGGTGGGTCATCAGGTTAGTTAATAAGTTTGGTGTAAAAAGAGAAAAGTTCGAGGTTGGTAGACCTGATACGATAGCATGAAAGGAAAATAACAAAACTGTTTCTTTATAAACTATCTCCCACCTTCCCTCCCTCCCTTCCGTCTCTTCCTTCCTTCCTTCCTTCCTTCCTTCCATGATGTGTCAGGCAAGAGTGATTAAAAAGGTGGTTCTGGCCCTTAATTATGTCACAGTAGGAAGGGTTCCAAAATATGAGCAAACATTATGTCATTGAATTACGTATTTAGTTTCCTTAGGCATCTATTGTAAAGATCAGGACATGCTAATGGGGCAGAGTTACCATGAAGCTATTGAAGTTTAAGGCTTCAGGTACTTTGCTTGCACTCATTCATTCCTGTGAGGACCCAAGAAAATTTGCATTCATAATTTTATATTCTTTTTCTTAAAGTGGGACCTCCAAAGTTGTATAAGCCTCAGGCCCCATGCATCTGACCCGATGATGATATATAAGTACTGAAATGGTTGTATAAAACAATAATATTCCTTGAAAATCTCACTTAATATGCTGTCCTTTTTGCTTCCCCCTACTACTCCCACCCTACTCCCCGTTAACTGTGCACCAAGGAATCATTACTTGGTTATTAAGTTTCCAGCTTCTGATCCTCCTGTATGTGCAAAGTGCCAAAGTAATTGTGGATCCTAGGGCCATCACTGGCACATGTGGGGACTAAAACAATTATAATACTTTTCCTCCCAACTTCTAAGTTCTTCTAACTGGCCTAATAATCAAATTACCAGAGACAGATTAACAGGAGAAAACCAAATGTTTAATACATGCACGTGGAGAATTCACATAAGCATGAAAATTCCAAAAGCAACAACTTTGGGTATATATGACATTTTAGACAAAGGAGAAAAGGAAGGGAACAGGGTCTTAGATTTCAAAAATGAGAATGGGTGAGTTAGAGATAGATGAGGAAGAGTAGAACATACAGGGCAGGCAAACTCTTGCTAGGCAACTCAGAAACACTGGGACACAGGGCGTATCTAGCTAACAGGCCCCTGCCTGAAACCCTTCTATTTACCTTGCTTAATTCAACGTAGGCTAAGGCAACATCCAAAGATTTCCTTCCTGAAGCAGGTTTGTCTTTCTGAATTTCTTGGGCAGGAAAGGGGGAGGGTCAAAGTTTCTTTTTGAGTCTTTTGTTTCTTAATTACTAGCTTAAAATCAATATCCCCAAAGGCAAAACTTTTGGTCTCCTTCACACATTTAAAATTTAGTATGCATTCAAAAAAGATTTCAAAAGATTCTATACATAGCAAAACACATTGGGGCTGACAAATGGCAAAAAAAAAAAATCCCCTTAAATGGACCAATTAGAAAAAAGTTGCGGCCTCTTCTTCCTCCCTGATGCAGCTTTGAGGAAGGCCACAGGGCTTGGCAAGTGGTGCAGGGGTTTTATTTCAGTCTCCATACATCTCCTTTCGCTGGAGCATGCAGGTGGAGACCACAACCTACACAATTACCATGGTAGCTCTGTGTCCCTAGTTTATTTCAAATATGTTATTGAGGACATATGTAAATGCTTTTTGAAGCCAAGATAAAGTATATCTATCAATACTCCAGGAGATTCATCACTGCCATAGAGGATATTGATGTTTCCTGAAGTTTGTTCTTTGCCAAGCTAACTGATAGTGCTTGCAGATTAATTAGTATTGATTTCCCAAATCGTTTGCTGGTATGTTGCTGGGGGAGAGAGGCGTGGGAGAATCTGCAGACCTTAATGAACGAATTTTATTTGAAAATGGGAAATACCTAGCCCTGTAGTAGTCTTTGTGGATCATAAGAACTCACCTACGTACAATGACCTACTTTGAAGTAAAGGAAAGAGAACACAAAGATTTACACAGGATGTGTTGACTGAGAACATTCCTCAGTTCCCAGTGTGAGTACAGAGTCCTCACTTCTCCTTAGCCAACAAGTCCTACTGAGTCCACCTCCTAAATGCTTCCCAGCACTGATTCCTCACCTTCCTCAGCACAGCTACTGTATGCATTCAGGATTTCATGTGCTCTCACCTGCACCACTGTAATAGCCTCCTTAAGGAGGTTCTTATCTTCATTCAGGCTTCTTCTTCCTACCATTTTGCACACTAGGCTTGCTAGTATGTGAGGCTGTGTGTCCACCTCTAGGTCTGCGCATGGTCTGAATGGCGCCCCCTGGAGTCCTTTCAGCTCTGTGGTCGAAATGACTCAAAATAGAAACCATGAGGCTCTTTAACACAGATAACCATCCCAAGGAATTTAGCAGTGAGAATTGATAAAAGCAGGCTTAAATTCTGCAGCATGTCTGCATTTTTGCTCAGAAGCCTTAACTCCTATTCAATATAATTCACTTGCTTGTGGCTTTAAGTTTTACCTGGCTTCAAAATAGGGTGGCTTTTATAATAAAAATTGCGTTCCTCCTGAGCTAGAAGCATAACCATGCATAGAACAGTAAAAGAATAATTACTAAATAACCACAGCCTCAAAGAGAAGATAGGTAATAACACTTTGCATTCATACACTTTTGCATTCATACCTTTTATCTGAGTATCTCAAAGGAAGGCAAAATGTAGGTGATGGTGTGTTATAGTGGAAAATTACAACTCTGCAATTCCCTTATTGTTGAGTGTTTCTTTTCTCAAATATAATACTGAGTGAAAGCGTCTCTAGAATTCAATGTGCTTTGATTTTGAACACACTTTTCTCTTTCTTTTTTTCTACCCTTCTAACGTCAACCTCTAGTTGCAAAGGCATCGATGGACCTCCCAATTTGTGGCTTTGAGGCATTTGCAATCGTTGGAGAAAAATGTAATGATAAGGGATGGATGGACATCTTCTAAGCTGTTCTAAAGTTGCGGTGGAAACATACAGAGATGAAAATGGAGACAGAATTTTCTGCTCCCCCAGAATCAACTCAATCCCCATTTCAAGAATGTGTCAGAGAACTGGCCTGTCCACTCCACTGAAGCAAAAGATATACAGAATTTGCTGAAGAGTATAGGAATTATTCCAATTAGAGTCTTGAAATACACTACTGTAAATATTCTGTATATCAATGATAGATCTAGAAAGCCCCAGAAATATGTTGCTACTAATCCTCTGTACACACTTTTTCTTGTATTCTTTTTGGTGGCTTTAAATGTTCATATAATACCTATCTATAGGCACATGAACTTATGGGTCCTGACATAATAGAAGTTAAACAGTGAGCCTCTAAATCTCTAAATAGATAGAAAAATAACATTTTTTTGAAAGTTAATCACTCACAGAAAAACTAATATAAGCAAAAGGTAAACAATATTTTTTTCCCCAAGGTAATTAAATTTTTCATGATAATCAAGACTAGGTCCTACTATAAAGGGAACCAAGAGATCCGGGCTTCACAGGCTCAAATAGCGTCAAATTTAGACACCTCAAATGATCTCCAAATGAGATTATCCATGTAGCCGGTGATCACTACAAGGATTAAATGAAAAATATGTCAATCACGCAAATTTGTTAGAAGCAAATATTGTCTACAATTACACATTTTCTGTAAATTTATGCTGTCATTTTTTCATTTTTTAATATACATGGAATCTCAAAACAATGCAAGTGTCTTGGGCCTTCCACATTGTGATATTATGATTTATAATAATAAATATATATTTGGTCTTCATCCTCATTTCTGGCACAAAACTCCTGGAACCCTTGGAATTTTCTAAGTGATGGGAGCAGTAAAGGAGTCTTTTGTTATGTTAATGAGATGACTTTAGGAAAGTACTTAAGAATGGGGGCTGATTGCCTGTGAACCAGCCATGTGATTAGAGCTTTGGAACTTTCAGTTCCTTCCCACCCCTAGGGAGGAGGAGGGGCTGGAGGTTGAATCAATCCCCAATGGACAATGATTTAATCAATTATGCCTATGTAATGAAGTCTCCATAAAAACCCAAAAGGATGGGGTTTTGAAGACTTCAGTTAGTGAACACATGGATGGTGTTGGGTGACTGGCATACCTGGAGAGGGCATAGAAGCTCCATATCCTTTCCCCATACCTTGCTCTGTGCATCATCTCCACCTTGCTGTTCCTGTGTTACATTATTTTACAGTAAACCAGTGATCTAGTAAGTAAAATGTTTCTCTGAGTTCTGGGAGCCAATGTAGGACATTAACTGAACCTGAGGAAATTGTTGGAACCTCCAATGGATAGTTGATGGGTGAGAAGCAACACGTGACAACTTGGATTTACTACTGGTCTGAAGTGGGGTGGGGATGGGCAGTCTTGTAGAACTGAGCCCTTAGCCTCTGGGATATGATGCTATCTTTAAGAAGATAATGTCAGAATTGAGTTAAATTGTAGGACACCCAGCTAGAAGAAGAATTGGTTGTTGGTGAAAGGGAGGAAAAGGGGGAGGGGGCGAGGGGAGGACAGCAAGAGAAACAAAGACAAAATAGGAAAAGAAAAGCAGCACAAAGTGAAAGAATTTCAGAAAGGAATATAAACATGGGAACAAAGGAGAGAAACACATGGGAAAAAGAGAAAGGTAAGGATTAAGTGTTCAATATTAACTTTATGTATTTCTATATTATTTGACTTTTTATAATGAACACATTGAAAATTAGTTGAATATTACAACTATGCAATTTCCTGATTCCTGAGTGTTTTGCTGTCCAACTGTCTAACATGGTCCAGTCTGTGCAGCAAGGGAAAGATAGGTGCTGTTGACTGTTAGGGCCGGATGACAGAAGCCATGGAGAACCTTCACCTAACTCTTCAGGCTGTTTCCTTACCAAATGACATTCCAACTAGAAGTTGTCTAACTATGAACATTGACTGGAGAGAGAATGAAAGCGGTTATATGATTCTCTTGACAATTACATTTGTCCTTGTAAATGGGCATCATTCTTTTTAACACCTGTTTCCTGTGAGATTGTGTACCAAGATTATTCATTTAAAGGTGAAGAATTTAGATTTCCAGGCTTGTAAGCTGGAGTATGAGGCCCTAGAATTCTGTGACAGGAGAGGTCCACCTGTGGCAGCGACCTGCAGTCCTTCTGCTTCCTCTCATCTGTGTTCTTCACATGCATTCATTCAGAATTATTGAATAAGATTAGTTCAATTGAATGAAGAGTCTTAAGTACACAATATTTACAGAATATTAGTGCATTTTTAATGCATCACTAAGACGTAAAATATAATAAATTTTAAGTGAATCAAAGTTTCACTGAAAGAAAATACAACCTAGACTATATAAAAATGTTCCAAAATACGAAATTTCTTAGAAAATATGAAATACTGAAAAACTTAAAATAGCCCAAATATCCAACCATAGATAACTGATTAGGTGAATTTGTGATGCAGTCATAAAACACAATGCTTTCCAGCTGCTAAAAATCATGAGGTAGAGCAACATACTCTCACGTAGGAAAGAAAACTTAAGTATTTTTAAGTAAAAAAGCAAATTTCATAGTAATGTATATGCAATGACATCATTTTTGTACAGTGATAATGTTGAGAATGGGGGAAGGAATTATTGGGCATTGTTATTTTCTATGGCAGACATTTCTGTAATATTTGAAATTCTTGCAACTTGCATACATTATTTTTATAATTAGGGAGAAAAATATTAAAAAGAATTAGCCACTGTCTTCTGTGTTGAGACTGTATTTTAAAATAAAGTATTTCTTTACCTAAGAGTATTTTAACCACTTGACAATCAAACTACACTAAAAAGAGATTCAATTTATGTACAATATTAATGATGGTACAATAGGGTAAAAGAGCTTTCCTTTTTGTTCAGAGTGTGGATTCAGGCCAATGAGAAGAAAGGAAAACAACTTTCCAACTTATCAGGCAAAGTCTCTGAATGGAACAAGTATCCAAAATTTTATTAAGGGTGAGAGGTAGAGACATCCTTATAAAGTGACGAGACTTGTACAGTTTGTGTTCAGTGTTTCCATCCTCCCCTGATGTTCTTGGACTCCTTCGACCTTTACTCAGTGATATAGACATTACCCCAACAGCCCAGAATAGTCCACATGAAGGCACTTTCCTTAGAGAATAGTCTGAGAATACTTACAGTGATTGCTAATACTTGCTTCCCACTCATCCAGCAAAACCTACCCATTTTTTGACTGATTTCCTCTAGTTGTGTTCTAGAGGAACATTAGGTAATAGGAAAACTCTAGGCAAATGCAGATAATTATAACAATTAACATTTCTTGAGCACATGTGTGCCAATCATTATATTTATATTATCTCATTAGTTATCATTGTCATTATTCCCACTTTACAGGTGAGAAAAACTGATGATCAGAAGGTTATTTAGCACCATTCAGTTAATGAAAAGTGAGCTTAAGATTCAAACTCACACGTTTCGGTCTCAGCAGCCTGAGATGTGAAGCCCTAAAGCAGTGGTTACCAAAATGTGACCATAAGCGGCAGCACCAGCAGAACCTGAGAACGATTAGAAGTGAGTTCTTGGGCCTAGAGTGTTATTTTTTAAAATGCCATATAGATGATTTTAAAGCACAATAATGCCCTAAATTAGAGAGCAGAGTTGTCTAATTGAACTTTCTGGGATGATGGGAATGTTTTATACAATCCTCTGTCTAAAAGGTTGCAACTAGCCACATGTGGGTATTGAGCATCTGGAATGCAGCTAGTGTGACTAAGAAACGACATTTTAAATTTTACTTAATTTTAATTAAAAATTAAATAGCCACATATGGTTAGTGGCTACTCTGTTGAATGGCACAGCTATTGTCTCCTTATGTCTTTGATTATGGTTTTTTTTAGATCATCCCTCTAAGGAGCACTACTAACGAAGTCAATTAGCCATAATTAAAGTAGAATGGTGTTAGAAACACATGGGAATCAGTGCAGTCTTGTGTAGAACATATTACTCAGGAAGTTTCCCATGTTGTCTATGTGTAGAGTTAGTTCCAAAAAGGAATAGATGAGATCATTCAACCCACATGTCCCTTATATTGGTTCCCACAATACCAAATTAGGTGTTTACACAGATTGATGATCCTATGTAGACAGTGAACAACAGTTTTGATGCACAAGTAAGATGAATCTCACAAATATTGTCCTAGATATGACATCAGTAAAATATCATTAAAAATTCTGGAATATATCCAGAATTTTGGTATCTCTCTCTCTATAGATAGATAGATAGATAGATAGATAGATAGATAGATAGATAGATAGATAGATAGATATAGATATATGAATATATCTTTATTTTTATTTTATTTTAAAGATTTTATTGGGGAAGGAGAACAGTGTGTATTTCCAGGACTTTATTGGGGAGCAGCATGTTTTTCCAAGGAATCATCAGCTCCAAGTCAAGTTGTTGTCCTTCAATCTTAGTTGTGGAGGGTGCAGCTCAGCTCCAAGTCCAGTCACTGTTTTCAATCTAGTTCCAGGGGGCACACCCCACCATCCCATGTGGTAGTCGAACCGGCATCCTTGTTGTTAAGAGCTTAACAACTGACCCATCCGACCGTCCCGAATATATCTTTTTTTCAAAAGCATGTAAGAATAAAGCTATCATAACTCAATTAATGTGATTCAAGGCCAATTTTCCGACAAGATTTTGGCCCTTTATATTATTAGGAAGTAACCAATCGGAAAAGTAGTAAAGGTAAGAGTCTGTAATTTTCAAAATTGTAACCTGGTTTGAAAGCAGTGGAAGAAAAGAAAGGCAGTGTGTTTATGCCCTGTTATAAACCAAAGGGTGGAGAAAAAGAATATGTAGGTGATTGATTTTGTTTACAGCTATCCAGAGGAGAAACTCCAAGCTAATGGACATAAACACTCTTGATACTACAGTAAAGCAAATCCTATGAATATTAAATTCTCTCTGCTTACCTTGGAAAGTTCATTAGCAGGAATCAGGGGTCAATTCCAACAAACATTTATTGACTCCTTATGTGTCAGCACTGATGCAAAGTTAATGATGAGCATAGCTATGTTACTGAGCGAGGAATGATGGGAGTTGTGCTTCAGGAAAACTACTCTGGTGAGGAGCTATTATGGGCCCTCTCTGAGGGACCATGAACACCAGAATGAGGTGGTTGTTGGTGGGACTAAAAACGCAATGAAGGTTATGTAAAGCATTGCAGAGGTAGAATCCCACAGGAACTTATTAGATATGGGGTAGGATGTGTGTTAAACTTTGTTATAAAAGTGAGGTTTAAATTTGGACACCAGGAAGATAGTGGTGTTAGGAACACCACATTTGAACTGAAGAGAAGATGTGGAAGAGAGGAGTTGTGCAGCACTTAGTAACTGTTGATAGCTGTCATTTCCTGCCATGACCCAACCTGGCAGAAAATGAATCCAAGGATATATGACTGAGTACCTCTAAGGCTTTTGTCAAGATTCTGGAGGCAGTATAGAGGAGAGAAACATAATATATCTTCCTTTGTTAAACAGCCTAGTATTACAAATTCTGGAGTCCATCTGGTGTTCTAAATTATAACCTGACTGATAACATGTCCTAATTATCTGACATATTGCTTCATTCCAGTTAATTCTGTCCTTGATTTTTGCAGATCTTGCACTCTTATTCTACAGTATATAATGATTTGCTAGATTGGGAGTTTCTTGATTAAAAGGTCTGCATCTTAATTTAACTTCTTATTGCCAGCCCTAGTTTAAGAGCCTAGCACAAAAATATTGGCAAAGTAATTGGCTAAGGAAGGAGTTGAAGACTAAATGATGACAAATAAAGTGTTCCAGGGACTTAGTTCAAGCTTCTCATGGTTTCTGAGGCTAAGTTTCAGTGTCTGGAACAGAATCCTGACGCTGGCTCAGATTAGTCACTCAGATGGGCTATATTAATGTTGGGTATGTGGGACAAGTCAAGGTTTTAGTTGGCAAGTAGGGGTGATGATGGTTGTGACGGTATGTGGTGTGAGGTTGGGGGAAGGTATCGTGATGATGGATATAGGGAAAATAGAATGGAAGATATCTAAGTAGGTACATTTATTTTTAGTGCCCTTCTACTTCTCTTTCTATTATTCAAATTAGATTTTTCCTTCCCTAATTCTATACCTACTGCACTAAATAAGTGTTGGAATACAAAATACAGAAAGCAAGTCCTGGAGTGCAAGATATCTCATCCATGGGGAATGCACTGTTCTCTATAACTCATTTTGGCATGCCCAGTGAGTCTGATGGCTTTCTTGCCTTTCAGTGCTATATGATAACCCATGTTTATCTTATATTGCATCATTTCTTTTTGAAAGATTCCTCTTTACTTTGAAAAAATGCATAATAAAATCTGTCTTACTTAAAAAGTCTTCCTTTTTTATTCGTCTCAACACTCTTATGTTTCATGGAGCAAATGTATCAACCTCAATAAAAAATTAACATTGGGGCTTTACTAGTTGTAAGATATATATTTACTCTCCTTTCCAATTGAATAGCATCTTGATAATCATTGATGAGATTCAGCAAACTTCCAACACTAATGCTTTGTATTTTAAAGCAAGTCTTTTTTTCAGTGATTATAATATAGATCCAGTATCTTCTTTGGATTTGACAATGATCTCAAGTAACACACTGGTTAAAAACCAGAGTAAATGTATATATGTATGTATTTATTATTAGTTTCAGGTGCATATATATTTTTTAAAGCACTGACCTTGGTTTGGGAAGCAATTTTTTTTCTGTTTGAATATTTTATTAACCTTTGAATTTAAAATAAATCTGAGGATGATGTCACAATTATATACTAAGAATAGACAAAAAGACTGAGTCCTTCCCACATAACATACATGTCAAAATTCAACTTAAATTTGTAGACACAAGCTGTTAGAAAATTTTCTAAATAATTGAAGTTCTATTTTTCCAAATCCACACAAAGCTTGTTCTTAAAAGAAATCTTTCATCTCTCATTCAAAAGTCACTTGTGCTCTCTACCATTATCCTAATCATATATTATTTCACTTAAAGCTCCTCTGATCTGTATCAGTTGTTGTTAAACACTGAAACCTTCCCCATTCAAATTCTTATGCCCCATTAAAAATGAGGAAAACTGCAGCTGGGGTATATGGTTACTAGGAGGAAATAGCTGCTTTGAGTCTCATATCTTAGAGTCTGAACAAACCTGTGCCCTCATCAATAGTCTAAATGAGAGCTGTCCAATAGAACTTTCTGTAATATGAAACTAGTTTTTCTCTACTGTTTCATAAGATAGCTATAAGCCACATGTGGCTATTGAGCATTTGAAAGATGACTGTTGTGACTAAAGGACTAACTTTTAAATTGTATTTAATATTTTAAAAGACTACTTTTTTAGACCAATTTTAGGAATTTTTTTTTTTTTTTTTTAAGATTTTATTGGGGAAGGGGAACAGGACTTTATTGGAGAACAGTGTGTACTTCCAGGACTTTTTCCCAAGTCAAGTTGTTCTCTCAATCTTAGTTGTGGAGGGTGTGGTTCAGTACTTGAAAGGCCGATAGTGAACTTTATAATGGAGGGATTCAGCAGTTACTACATATATCCACTGATCAATCTTAACATAAATATAGAGAAACAATCAGACATTGTGGTGCTTTATGAAATGCAACATGAAAAATACCACATGCTAAGTGTTCTTGCTAAAAATGGTGACCCTGAATTTAATTAATCAAGACTGGGGCTCACCTCCATTGACAAAAATTATGGGAGAAAGAAACAAATTAAGTGTTGGCACAGGGAAGGAAACAAACACATCCAGAATATGGAATATTCTACAGGACAAATCAATGACATAGAGGACAATGTTAGAGTACCTTACTCCAGATTCAGAGAGACTTAAGAAGCAAATGCGAGATGTGGACCTTTTTTGGATCCTGCTTTGAACAAATTAATACAAGAACATTTTAAGACAGGGATAATGCATAGCCTGGGTATTAGCCAACAACGAAGATTTGTTTATTTATTTATTTACCTTTTTTTTTAACTTTTATTTCAGTGTGTTTTTCCAGGACCCATCAGCTCTAGGTCAAGTAGTTGTTTCAACCTAGTTGTGAAGGGCGCAACTCACACTGGCCCACGCAGGGATTGAACCAGCAACCCTAGTGTTACAAGCACCATGCTGTAACCAACTGAGCTAACCAGCCACCCCCAAAGATTTATTCATAATTTTATTCAGTGAATATTAACATGTCTTTAGTCAGAGATGCATGCTGAAATATGTAGATATAAAATAATATGATATCTAGGATATGCTTTAAAATAGTTTCACCAAGGGAAAGGATAGACAAAGCTAAGTGACAAAAGTTTGATAAGGATAGTGTGTATATAATGGGTATATGGAAATGCACTGTAGTATTCTCTCCAGTCTGTGTGTGTTTAAGTTGTCATAATTAAAAATATTGGACTGAGTAACCCAGCCTCTATAGCTCTTCTTGTTTTAATCCTAATTTATGATAATTTTAAAAATCCAAAGTAAATTTTTAATTTCCTGATATTCTTTTTTAAAATTAAAGTATAGTTGACATGCAATATTAGTTTAGTTATAGTTTCAGGTGTACAGCATAATGATTCAATATGTATATACCTTAAGATGTGATTGTGATACATTTTCCTGATATTTAGAATTTTGCCTGCATTGCTTATTCACTATGTGACCTTGGGTAAAGTAATTATAACTTAATAATAATAATAATAATAATAATATTAGTTATTATTATTGTATAAATAATTGTTTTTTATTCCTACCCTTTTATAATAAATCAAGAGTTACTTTCTTTTCCTCTTAGTTTTTGTGCATTTGTAAAGGAAATATGAGCTAATAGCAAGGATATTGTCTAAATTTTTTTTTTTTTGATTTTGTCTAAATTTTAAAGTGATGAGTTCTACTGGTATAGTTGATGTATAAGCTTATAAGATTATTTAAATATATACCATTTGTTAATGACATTAAAGTATTTTCAATGGGTTTTGGGGTTTGGGAAAATGATTATAAAACAAACATAATTTTATCATTCATTGATGCTAGTATAGCATGATTTGCATAAATAATCTATGTACATTCTTCAGAACAGGTAAATATCTTTGCTAAAGTTCTTCATGGTGCATAGCTGAATTTATAAGTAAGCTATAATCTCAGTCAACTCAGTCAGCTTCAGAATTGTCTTACCCTTACAGATGGAATGTCAGTATTGCAGCTGAGATGCTTTTAGTACTGTGGAAGGAAAGCCAGAGGATCCTGGGAGGCAAGTGCAGATGACTCCAGGTTCCTTGTAGACAAGGAAGTAAAAGCTAAGAAGTGGCATGTTTTCTTGGGAAATATTTCAATATTGTTATTTGTACAATAAGGGGCAGAGTGCAATACAGCTGAAGAATGAAATGGAGACATAAGCCCACAAACGGTGAAGAAAACACTCTTTTGCTAACAATTGGATAACATCTGGCACATTAGAGCCAGTGA
This sequence comes from Rhinolophus sinicus, assembly GCF_057876585.1. Classification (NCBI taxonomy): domain Eukaryota; kingdom Metazoa; phylum Chordata; class Mammalia; order Chiroptera; family Rhinolophidae; genus Rhinolophus; species Rhinolophus sinicus. The sequence continues at coordinate 72,651,336 of NC_142517.1, read as the reverse complement.
AATACCTAACAAACTAAACAAAGGTCCAAGTAGCAGATGATCTCTTCTTCTTTCTGCAGGAACATAACAGCCAATAAGAGTTATGTTATATGTGAAAACCAAAGATACAGTTTAAAAAATAAAATACTCCTTTAAACATATATGGCATATACAGCTGGACTTAAAGCAATTAGGATTTAAGAAGAAGGCAGTTTATAGATAATCTAAATGGTGTATTAACTCTGGCAGTGGTTGATGGTATAAAATATAGTGAATTTGTCTTCCTCCTGAAATTGCTGTGGTTTATCAGATTATCATCAGTGTTTACAAGGCAAACATATACAAATATTTTTTTCAGAAACAAAACAATATATTGGTAAGTAATTACAGACTTATGACAGTAATAAAACTTTTTTCTGAGATAAATTTACTTATAAAATGTTCTGAGTTATAAATATTATTAAGATGCCACTCATGCAAAAAATTCTCTTCTGGATCCTTTATATTCTATATCACAATGGTCTGATATCTTTCTGAGACAGTGAATCCAATCTGAATTTTAGTCACAGCGACAGAAATTAAAATGGCATCAAAGATCCAATCTTTTTTGTTATTCTCTGACTTTGGGGGTGGGAGGGGTGATCTCAGGTTTGCAATTCAACCTCCACCATTAGATGTTTCATTATTGAAGAATGATAATTTTCAAGTCTTTTGAAACACAATAATATATTTTTAAAAATCTGGTGTTTTTCTGATGCATTAAAGATAAAGGTTCTGTAATTTTTTGTTCTAGTTGCCACAACTGGATGAAATAACAGAAAATCCACAACGTTTTTCTGAAAGGTAGTCAACAATTTGTTTGTTTGTTTGTTTTTTAAGGAGGATGCATTTCACAGTGACCCATGCGGGATCTAACCCGCACCCTTGGTGTTATTAGCACCAGGCTCTAACAAACTGAGCTAACTGGCTACCCCAGTAGTCACCAATATTTATTGAGCACACACTATGTTCCAATTACAGTTCTAGGTGCTAGGGATAGGGCTCTAAATAGACCCCAAGCATATGAAGCTTCAGTTTAGTGGAAGGAGAGACAAATAAAACAAATCATTTCGGACAGTGACCAAAGGGAACATAAAAACAGAGAATTAAATAACAAGAGCTGAAGCAAGAACATTCTAGGCAAAGGACAGAGCTAGTGCTAAGGCCCTACGGCAGGAATAAACTTGATCAGGAACAAAACATGGAAAATATAATGCAGACGTCATGAAGTTACTGATTGCATTATATATGTTTAAGATGATAGTACTAATAGAAAAACTAGTCCTTGGGAGGGAAATGAAGTTCAAAGTATTGGAGACTGGTGCTGATAATTGCAATGTAACTGTGAGAAGGAGCAAGACCAGTTGACAAAGGCCCAGATGTTACAGAATGAGTGAGTTCAATTCCTGGATTGATTCCAAATATTCTTGGCCTAGATCCAAAGTCAACACAAGAACACCATCCAAATGGACTCAAAGAGTAGAATATTTTTTTCATAGTTTGAACATTAGGAAGAAGGCTGATTATAACGTCACCATTGTAAAAAGCAATGGCTTCTAACCACTCCCTTCTCTCCCCTTTAAAGCCCTCCTGAGAAAGCACTGCAAAATATTTCATAAAATATCTTTTGGTTCTCTTGCAGTACTGGTCACTAAATATTCATATTTAACATCAATAAGGGAAATAAGTCTTATATTTCCACTCTCACAATCTAATTATTTTTAAGTTAGTTTTGAATGAAGTTTGCATTTTCGTCAATTTACTGATCATTTTAGTCTGATGTTCCAGTGGCAGTTTAAATGCCTTTGCTAACAAATTGTCAAGCAGTAGATTTAAAATAACTACTTGTTGAGGCTCAACGTGTAGAAAACCTATAGAAATGAGGGGGGTAGGAGGAGAGGTAGAAAAAGGTACAGGGATTAAAAAGTACGAACTTCAGGAGTGGCCAGTTGCTCAGTTGGTTAAAGTATCATGTTAATAACACCAAAGTTGCTGGTTCAATCCCTGCATGGACCATCGTGAGCTGCGCCCTCCTTTAAAAAAATTTAAAAAAGAGAAGTACAAACTTCCAGTTAGAAAATAAGTCACGGGGATGTAATGCACAGCAAAGGGAATAGAGTCAATAGCATTTCAATAACTACGAGGTCAGACAATTACCATGTTTCCCTGAAAATAAGACCAAGTCTTATATTAAGTTTTGCTCCAAAAGACACATTAGGGCTTATGTTCTCCTGAAAAAATCATGCTAGGGCTTGTTTTCCGGTTAAGTCTTATTTTCGGGGAAACATGGTAAGTTTGTTGCTAACCTTTTCTGATAAAAGAGGGATTATTCATTATGAATTTGTACCAACTGGACAAACAGTTCAAGTTTACTATTTGGAAGTGCTGAAAAGGCTGCATAAAAAAGTTAGACAACCTAAATTTTTCACCAACAATTAATGGCTCTTGCATCATGACATTGCACCAGCTCACAAGGCACTGTCTGTGAGGGAGTTTTTAGCCAGTAAACAAATAACTGTGTTGGAACACCCTCCCTAGTCACCTGACCTGGCCCCAATGACTTCTTTCTTTACCCGAAGATAAAGGAAATATTGAAAGGAAGACATTTTGATGACATTCAGGACATCAAGGGTAATATGACGACAGCTCTGATGGCCATCCCAGAAAGAGTTCCAAAATTGCTTTGAAGGGTGGAAATTGCTTTTTTTAGGCGCTGGCATTTGGTGCATAGCTTCCAAAGGGGAGTACTTCGAAGGTGACCATAGTGATATTCAGCAATGAGGTATGTAGCACTTTTTCTAGTATTAGTTCATGAACTTAATTTCAGACCATGTATGCATGTTACAAATCTAAGGTTCAGTGCTGTGGGGGCAGAGCCCCAGAAAGTAGTTTACAGGCTCTCGGCCTCACGTGGAGGAGTGCTGGCTCGGGTAGTAGATGGCCGTCAGCTGTGGCTGATTGGCCGTCAGCTGTAGCCAGTTAGCCAATTAGCCGCTAATATAACTGCTGCGACTACGGAGGAGAGGGAGAGAGAGGAAAGAGAGAGAAAGAATGGGGCTAGCAAGAAGGTGGCGGCTGGGCTGGCAAGTGTGGATGACGGTTTGCGGACAATGTGGATCCAGCCTCCATTGAGAGTATAGTGCCGCCAGAGAGAATATAGTGGTATGACTCCCCTACCTATGGCTCCGTGGGTGTTCCTTTTTGGCCTCACCATATCCTGTGTTATATGGAGAGCGGGAGCAAAGACCCAGCAGGCCTCCCTGCACGACAAATGGCGCAGCGAGCAGGGTCTCCCGCACGACAAGTGCCTCTTGCTGTCTGTGATGGTAGGAATATTTCCTGTGTCCTCAAAGATGTAGGGGACTCTTGAGTGAGTGCTGGGATCATGTCTCATGAGACCGAAGAATGGAAATACGGACCCAGGAGAGGCAAAGAGTTTTAAAAAGAGGATAGTTTATTGAAAGCAAAGGGTCAGAGCTCCCGAGCGGGAGGGGGTACTGAATGGGGATGCCCAGTGACTGAGGCAAAAGTTTGTACTTTTATACGTTCCCTTGCCTGCTTGGAGCTTTCTACACTTGATCTTAGCCAAAAGGTCGAGAAGCAATTGTTTGGAGCTTTCTGATGGAATTCATCTATCAGGTTTGTCCTGTTTGCCCATCCTGAATGGATTAATGAGCTAACCCATTCCTATCTAACAGATCTGCTCCTTTGTCCAGCCAGAAGGGATTTGAGATTATTTATTAATCTCAAGGCATAATCTCATGTCTCTGTCCTGGAGTGAAGAAGACATTCCAGGACCTAGAGTTTCAGGATATGGCTGCTTTTTTGTTTATTCCACCAGGGACCTTCCTGTCTATCGAAGGACATGTTAACTAACCTGTCTCATCTGGAGAGCCCAAAAACTCGAGTGATAAGGGTTGGTGAGGAGAAAAGTGTTTTTTATTTTAGATGTTAGCAGCTAGGGTAGATGGCAGACTAATGTCTAGAAAAAAAACACTTTCTCTGAACCAAGAATGATTAAGAGTTTTTATAAGCAGGTAGGTGGGAAAGAAGAAAGAAAACTGGGGTTCCTCATTAGGATCTTAGGGCTGATAGTTGAGAAATTGCCTCCTGGAGGTCTCCTGAGGCCTCAGGTCTGCTTCAATATAATATTGTCTTAAATTTATCATCCATGGCCAGAGTGCTGTATGTGTCATCAGCAACAACCTGCTAGGGAATTGAAATCATAGGTCCCCATGACCTGCACCTGAGGATTAAGAAATTGCTCTTTTTAGTTTAGGATTCTGCTGATTAAATGGTTTAACGAAGTAGTAGCCTTAAAATAGGGAACAAGACAGAGTTCTTAAGTCAATAAGTGAAGGGAGAAATGAAAACAGCTGAATATCAGGTTGGATCAAACTACAAACTAGCTAAGTCTAACTAATTGATTGGCTGAGATAGTTACTAGCCTTATTGAGACAGGTTAGTTAGTATGTGTAGCTAGGTAGATGGGGGGGGGGGGGGTCCCTGGTAAAATAAGCAAAAGGCAGCCATATCCTGAAACTCCAGGTTCTGGAATGTCTCCTTCACTCCAGGACAAAGACATGAGAATATACCTTGAGGTTAATATATAATCTCAAATCCCCTTTGGCTAGACAAAGGAGCAGATCTGATAGATAGGAATGGGTTAGTTCATTAATCCCTTCAGATTGGGCAAGCAGAACAAACCTGATAGATGAATTCTATTAGAAGCCTCCAGTCCCCTTCCCCAAGCAGGCAAGGGAAGGTATGAAAGTAAGAACTTTTGCCTCAGTCACGGGGCACCCTCTTTCGGTACCCCCTCCCGCTCGGGAGCTCTGACCCTTTGCTTTCAATAAACTATCCTCTTTTTAAAACTCTTTGCCTCTCCTGGTGTTACGGATACCAGGACCAGAAAGAACCCAAGCAGCACTCAGAGAGTTACGAAGGTCAGCTTTACTATGCTGACGGGCTCAGCGGTACTGTGTCCTGCCCAAAGACTGAGCCCTTAGGGAGGTTTTGAGCAGGTTTTTATGAATTGAGATGGGGAAGGGGTTGGTGTCCTCTGGTGATTGGCTCAAGGTGTGGCTTGGAGGGGGTTATGCGTAAGTGGGCTGGGGTTTAGTCTGGGGACTTCTCTCTCTGCTCGGACCACCATTTTAAGTCAGTTTCTCCATCACTGGATCCATGTTTTCCTTTCTTCAATCTCCTGAGACACGACCCCGGCAGGCACTCACTCACTCCAAAGTCCCCTACATCCTTTGGGGACTCACAGAGAAATATTCCTATATCATTATTGTGGTGGTCATTTTGTAAGGTATATAAATGTTGAATCACCTGAAACTAATATAATACCGTATGTCAATTATAATTAAAAATAAATTCACAAAAAAATAAAAATAAAATAAGGAGAAATGAGATGCTGTTCTTTGTAATTTTCCTCTTAAGTAATGATACTTAGACAATTTCAGCTAAAACTTTTGCAGTACTACATTGAAGACTGGAGGTGAAATCATTGTGTGAAACTCTGGAGTGTCTGTTTCCATTTTCCTTATACCCATCTTGTCCCTATAGAAGTTTAATGTGTGAAAAGAAATCACTTTATTAAGGGAGGGAGAGCTGTTGTAGACATTTTGTTTTAATTTAGCAATCGAGGGACCCTTATTGTCTGCTCCAGAAGTCAGTCTAGGAATTGACTTAAAAGTATGGCAGGAAATGCCCAGGGGCTTCATTTCTGTGCTGGGTGGGATTTGGGAGGAACCAACTCCTCAGAGATGCAAATTAACTGCTGAGTACTACCTATTTTTCTACCATAATTATTTAGTTGGAAGAAAAGGCTTGTCAACCTGAAAAGCTGGGGATTGACAAGAGAGTTGAGTTCTTCATGCTACCGAAAATAAGACCTAGATGGACAATCAGCTCTAATGATCTTTTGGAGCAAAGATTAATATAAGACCCAGTATTACATTATACTGTATTATATTATATTCTATTATACCTGGTCTTATTTTACTATAAAACCAGGTCTTATATTAATTTTTGCTCCAAAACACGCATTAGAGCTGATTGTCTGGCTAGGTCTTATTTTCGGGGAAACACAGTGGGCCTTACATTTGAAGGGAATCAGGAACTTTAGGATTGCTTTTGTAAGAACATTGTAGGTTTTGCAACTTGTTTAGGGTTATTCTATTTGACAGCCTGTGGCTTATTAGAGAGTGGTTAATCCTTAACATTAAAAGCAAGTATGTTTTTCATATCGGCAGAACCAGTCCCACACTTTTTCTCAGTATGGTCCGTTTGAAAATCCCCAGGGAGAGAGCACTTTTGCTAGTGACCAGAGAAAGGAAAACAAGGTGAGTCCCTGGGAACTGCAAGAAGGAAAATAAAGAATAAAAGAGCAGGGGAAATCAGCTGAGCTTGAAAACCAACTGCTGGTCACCCACTGGGACTTTAGGGCAGCGGTTTTCTTTTTGGTTCGTTTATTTTCTTTTTTGGGGCCGTGGTTTTCAACCTTTGGAAGATATGGGACTTCCAAAGTTTCTGATGCCCTGATTGGACCCCAGACCAATTGCACCACCCTTTCTGGAATGACACAGACATCAGTTTTTTTTTTTTTTTTTTTTACAGCTGTCAAGGTGATTTCCAAAATGCAGTCAGTGTCTAGACCCCCTGCCTTAGGGCTCACTTCCCAAACTTTAAATGCTCTTGAATCTCCACAGCTTGTTAAATGCAGATTCTGATCTTGTCTGTCTGGCGCAGGACCTAAGTTTCCGCATTTTCAACCCTGCTCCCAGGAGTTACCATTGGTGGTGGTGGTGGGGGATTCGAGGAATGGGGGGGAACACATACTGAGCAGCAGAAGCCTTTGGTATTATCTCCCGGACACCAGCTGATCCTGCACAAGAATTTCACTGCCTACCATTAAGCCAGTGCTCAACATTTCAGTGGCAGACATTTACAAATAGAAATCTTGAAAATCCCATTGAATTTAGAATAAAATCTAAACCCGTGACTATGGCTTACAAATCTTTTAATGTGACTATCATTCCGGGTGTCATGCAGGGTCCCTGGTCCCGCTCCCCACATAAGAATGCAGGATATGGTGAGGCCAAAAAGGAACACCCATGGAGCTATAGATAGGGGAGTCATACCACTATATTCTCGCTGGCGGCTGGTTTAGAGACACAGGAAGCAGGAGCCACACAATCCGCAACCTGTCGGCTTCTCTGCCAACCAACCAACCCCTTGCTAACTGCAATCCATTCTTGCTAGCTCAGCCACCATCTTCTTGCTAGCCCCCATTTACTGCTAGCGTAGCCACAGTAGTTATATTAGTGGCCAATGGCTCACTAGTTACAGCTGACAGCCAACTAGCTGATGGCCATCCAATCACAGTTGGTGGCCATTTACTACCTGAACCAGCACCTTTCCACATGAGGCCGAGAGCCTGGAAACTGCACTCCTGGCTCTGTCCCCACAGTGACAATCCCCACAGTGACACCTACTGCAGTCTACCTCTCTGAGGGTATCTACCCCCACCACTCTCTGCTGGCTCACCCTGCTCCTGAGACAGATTAGTTAGCATGTTGCTAGGTAGACAGGGGGGTCTCTGGTAGAATAAACAAAAAGCAGTCATATCCTGAAACTAAAGGTTCTAGAATGTCTTCTTCACTCAAGGACAAAGATATGAGAATGTGCCTTGAGGTTAATAAATTATCTCAAATCCCTTTTGGCTGGACAAAGGAGCAGATCTGATAGATAGGAATGGGTTATTTCGTTAATCCCTTCAGGATGGGCAAGCAGGACAAACTTGATAGATGAATTCCATTAGAAGGCTCCAGCCCCCTTCCCCAAATAGGCCAGGGAAGGTATATAAGTAAGAGCTTTTACTTCAGTCACTGGGCTTCCCAGTTTTGGGTACCCCATCTTGCTCAGAAGCTGCAACTTTTTCTCCTGACTGTAATAAACTATCATCTTTTTAAAACTCATTGCCTCTCCTGGGTCCGTATTTCCATTCTTCGTTCTCACGAGACATGATCTGGGTCCACATCCAGAAACTGTCGACAGATCCAACATCATTTACATCATTTGGGGGCTTGTGTCCAGGATTGAAGGAGATGTAAATATTATCTGTGGCTTTCTACTTGCCCACCCTATGAGCCTTCATCAATTTTTGTCTCTTTCTCCTGTCACACAAATAGCAGGCCTCCGTCAGCCATTTAAAAGCGACTAGCATGGCTTCCGACCTTAAGCCTCGGAGGGCAGGTCTTCCAGAAGAGCTATGGATGATCCCCTTTGGCACTTAACCGGAGGAATGTCGGCCACAGTTCAACTTCCTTCTCTCTTTCTTTCTCTCTTGTGTTGAGTAAAGCCCAAAGATGGCGCGAGGTTGAGGTGAATGGCCCTTGGCAGCAACTGTGGGACTCTGACCGTAGTTACTCTGCAGTGTGTCCCAAAGGCTTCCTGGGTCTTCTCCCAGCCCGACTGCCTGTAAGGGTGCCGTTTGGAGGTTTCCCTCCCCATCTCTCTGCTATTTTCTCATATCCTTCTGCTGCCTTTTTCCTTTCCACAAGGAGACTGAATACTGGTGTGTGGCCAGGACTGTGGGCCTTTGCGGACAACTGAGGGATCCTGGTTGTAGCTACTCTACAGTGGGTCCCAAAGTCCCTCTGGTCCCTTCCCAGCCTGACTGCCTATAAGGGTGCCAGCAAGATGACTCCTTTGTCTCTGCTGTTCTTTCATCCTGTCACTATCTCTCCCTAGTTCTTGAGACATAGTTCTGGGGTCCCTTCCCTGTGAGACCTCCTCAACACTCTCCAGTAACATTTTAACAAGCCATCCAGGAGGTAAGCCCCTTTTAGGGGACCCCAAAACCTCTCACTCACTTTCCTATACCTCTTTTGCTTGCCATCCTTTGTGGGGACGGGTCGGTCAGCTAAGTGGCCATTAGGGTGTCCACTGCTTGAAAACTCCCATGATAGGATAACCCGGTCTTGGAAAAGGTCATTTAGGACCTGCCAGTCTCAAGACAAATCCAAACACCAGTGAGGTCTGTGTTTGTATGTAATTTTTCATCTCCTCTGTTCTATCGCTGTTCTCCTCTGGGTACCGCGCGGCTTCTCTGCCACCTGGCTCCACCCCTAGACCGGCACTGCTGCAGCGACAGCAGAGATGGAGGGGCCACAAGAGAGCCAGGCCACCTCAGCCACCACCAGGCAAAGTTGTTAAGGAGGACCAACATATTCCGGATTTGCTCTTCCTTAAGGAATCAACCTTCTCTGAAGCCTTTTGGGGCTTCAGATATCTCTTTTTGCACCCCCCCCACCTCACATATTGGGCTTCAGGGCCTCCTTCCACTCCCTTTTGCCTAGGCCGTATGCCTTCCCTACAAGCTTTAAGTATATACTCCCTCTTTAAACATCTTTATTTAGAAGGCCACTATTATATTAATCGTGCCATCAATTTTTGTAATGCCCAGGGTCGGGACATATATACCCCTCTACCTTCTTAAGGCACCTCATTATTGGCCACAGCCTTAATCAGCATGTGGGCCAACGCCAAACATTCAGGCGGGGCATGGGTAGGTGCCCACCTGGAGGCATGGGCACAGCTGCCCAGATAAGCATGAATAAATTGCAAAGGGACGCCTTTTTGTTGTTCTTCCCTTTCAGATGGGCAATCAGCTCTCACGTGCCTTCACCCCGCTGAATTGCATCTTGAAACATTGGGACAAATTTGACCCTCAGACTTGGAAGAACAGGCGCCTGGTTTTCTTTTGTTCAGAGGTTTGGCCTAAATACACGTTAGAAGATGGGGAGATTTGGCCATCTGAGGGAAGTATTAATTACAGTACTATCATATAGCTCAACCTGTTTTGAAGACAGGAGGACAAATGGTCAGAAGTTCCATATGTTCAGGCTTTTTTCACCCTGAGGGACAACCCAGATCTCTGTAAAAAATGTGGAGTTGACCCGGCTCTTTTGGCTGTGATCTCTTGCCTCCCTCCTAAGGAGACCCCTTCTGGGGGGACACCTCCTAGGGAGACTCCTTCAAAGGAGACTCTAAGGAGACTCCTCCTAAAAAGACTCCTCCAAAGTAAACTCCAGCGGGATCCTCCTCTCCTGAGGAGAACCCTTCAAGAAATGTTGCAGAAGCCAAGACCAGAAAGAACCCAAGCGGCACTCAGAGAGTTAGGAGAGTCAGCTTTATTACGCTGGCGGGCTCAGCGGGATCCTTCCCAAAAGACTGAGCCCCTAGCAAGGTTTTGAGCAGGTTTTTATGGGTTGGGGACTTCCTTGAGTTGGGGAAGGGGTAGGTGTTGTCTGGTGATTGGCTCAAGGTGTGGCTTGGAGGGGGTTATGTGGAAGTGGGCTGGGGCTTAGGCTGGGGACTTCTCTCTCCGCTTGGGCCACCATTTTAGGTCAGTTCCACGTGGCAGGGAACCATTTTAAGGTCAGTTTCCCCATCACAAACACCCATCTCTTAATCCACCTATAAACAGGAATCCCTGAGGCTGAGGTAACTGAAGGAAAAAAGTGGCACTTTTAAAAAGCAAGCAGCTAATTCTTAAGCCAGAGTCCTGCCATCCCCCCCCCCCCCCCCCCCCCCCCCCCCCCGTACTTAGCTGCTCTAAGTCCTGCTGGGACCACCCACAGTGGGATTCATTATAAGGGAACTCGCCTTTAGATTGGAATCCCAGAGTACTAACATTCTAAATAAGCCTACTTTTAAAGTCATGTTATCTGTTACAGAATTTGTCAAGAAAATTGCTTAGATTAAATATCTAGGTATTTCAGAATAAGAAAATGCTGAGGTGTTAATTATTAGGTAGGTCTAAGTTCATTAATTTCTGGCTTCTTGTCACAGGGATGTTAAGAGATAAATTAAGATCTGTTAATAAGTATATCTTGTATTTTATGTCAAAAGCCTATGCTTTTGAAGGTTGCCAAATATATTCCTGGATTTGCCAGTGGAAGCACTAATTGCTTGCTTTTAGTTGTCAGTAAAATTTAAGGCTCTGAAGGTCATGGATTCTAATCTGGAAAAAAATGGTGTGTGTTTTCAAGGAAGGTATAAGGTATGGAAACACATTTTTGAACTTACTGAAAGAAAACAGTTTGTAGTAAGGATGGTTATTTCTGAATGAGTAAAAAGAGACAAACTAAGAGGGACTGGGAAAGTTGTAGAAGGTTTGTGAGAAGTTTTGAGAGTTTTATACATGGTTAAGCTAAATACAGTTAACTAAGTAAATTTCAATCTCAAAAGTAAGCTGGTACAAAGTAAAAGTTAAGTTGTCTCTACTAAGATAAAGTTTATTAGACTATTGGTCTCCTACTGACATTATAAAAAAAGTTTTCTACCTAAAAAACAAGGATTACATATGTCACCCAAATAATTTTGTATGTTTTATACTTTCTCAATCAGGTCCTGGGTTATTCAAAAATTAAATCTAAAAACTAAGTTTTGCTAATAGTTCAGTAAACTTCTATACTTTAAACTGCTAGAGTTCATGTACCTTCCTCGGTATCAGCTATAGGCCAATATAAGGAAGCTCAGCCTGATGTTTTCCCCTAACTGGCAGGGAATTCTAATGGTTCTGGCTCATTGTTACATCCCTGATTAAGAGGCTCCGATCCCAGAGAAGGCCAGGAATTTGTTTAAATGTCTTTAACAACCAAGACAGAAAAATGAGAAATAAAGGAATAGTGAGACCAGAGGATAAGACCAGAGACATGCCAGACTTTTGGCCACAGTTAGAGACAACCCAGGGCTGAAGCCATCTCAAGGCACAAGCCATCTCAAGGCACCCCAAAAGCCCCAGAAGAGAAAACGCCAGATAAAAGGAGCCTACTCTGGACGTGCAAGACCAGATCACTGGAGTCCTAATCCTCCAAAACAGCCGTGCCCCATGTACAAACTAAAGGGCCCTAGAGGAGGGAGTACCCCTTGTTCTGAAGGGAGCAAGGACCAACTCCCTCCTCAAAAATGGCTGTTATCACTGTTGGGCCTGAAGTTCCCAGCATGTCCCAAGCTATTCTCATCACAGGGGGTAAAACAATGGGTGACCCTGATGTGGCAAGTAAGCCTATTAATTTCCTAATTGATATAGAAGCTGTTTATTCTGTCGCAACTGCTCACTCTGGACCTTTTCCCTCTAAAAACTGCTTGGTTATAAAGATAAAGAGGGCTCCCAGATTTGGGATCATTTTACTCAGCCTGTTTCTTATCATTGGTCTATACCTTAAAGAAAACATAAAATAAACAAATTAAACTTAAAAAAAGACGAGAAAAGTTTTATCAAAAGACCTCGAAGCCCTGACTCTAACTGCTGCCCATTGCTTTAGATTTTAACCTCAATTCTGTTATTTCCCATGTTAACTTAAGAAGTTCAACAAATTCACAATATAGTTTCTAATATTAAACTAAAAACAAGATTCTTTGGCCTAGATTTTCCTTCCTGACTTCCTAGCTTCCCAGTTTAGTGGGATTTAAGGAAACTTTTCTCTTTTTTATTTTATCCATTATTATAGGTATTCTCTCAGGCTGTTGCCTACAATGTGTCTCAGCTTACAGACTACCCACTGGTTGGCTATAATGGCCTACAAGACAACAACATCCTCATCGGGATTTATTCACCTACTGGGGACCCTTAGATAGACCTCTGGACAAGCCCTGGCTGCCGGTCTCTCTCTACTACGCCCCTCCTCAGCCTGAAGTAGCCAGAACAGTTGTTGTCCCTATTCCTTAATAGCTGTTAGCGTTACATCTTCAGAGTGGGGACTGAGACAGGTTAGTTAGCATGTTGCTAGATAGACGGGGGTCCCTGGTGGAATAAGCAAAAAGTAGCCATATCCTGAAACTCCAGGTTCTGGAATGTCTCCTTCACTCCAGGTCAAAGATATGAGAATGTGCCTTGAGGTTAATAAATTATCTCAAATCCCTTTTGGCTGGACAAAGGAACAGATCTGATAGATAGGAATGGGTTATTTCATTTTTCCCTTCAAGATAGGCAAACAGGATAAACTTGATAGACAATTCCATTAGAAGGCTCCAGGCCCCTTCCCCAAACAGGCAAGGGAAGGTATAAAAGTAAGAGATTTGCCTCAGTCACTGGGCTTCCCAGTTTCGGGTACCCCCACCCGCTCGGGAGTTGCAAACTCTTCTCCTGCCTCTAATAAACTATCCTCTTTTTAAAACTCATTGCCTCTCCTGGGTCCGCGTTTCCATTCTTCAGTCTCATGAGACACTATCCGGGCCCACACCCAGAAACTGTTAACAGATCCAACATCATTTACATTACTCCAGGGCGCAGTTACTTTTGCTGTTCCTCAAACTTTCCAGACTGATCCTGCCCTTGAGGCCTTCATATGAGAGAGCAAATTTTCAGTAAACACAAGCTGTTACTTAAGAGATCTTAGAGTGGTGATTAGTATAGAAGTGTTGTTGAAACAACAGGAATCATCTACTCAGCCATAGTGAACTTGACCTTGGCTCACACAGGCCTTCTAATTCATGTTTTTAGGAAAACCTTAATGAATTCATGTACATTGCAGAAGTTGAATTCATATTTACATGAAGGAAGAACATTACCCAGTTTACGATACATACAGCAGGCATAAACGAATCAAGATGCGTTTGCTCTTTACAGGCCTTTTCTTTTGGTGAAAACTATAATCTGAGGAAGCACTTACTGAGCCTGGCTCTTCCAAGTGAAAACTTTGGCAATTAGACTTATTGAATACTCAAAAAACACCTTCACTTTGGCAGATTATAGGTAATAAGCAAGGAAGACATGCCTGATTAGATTAAAAGGTGCAAATTCTTCAATGGTTTTTATGTTTTGATTTCTAACCTATCTTCTGTCAATTACTCTCAGTTAAGTACTTAATCATACTTAATTGTACTTGAGCTTGTGCTCTTAACACTGTGTTTTGGTGGATTGTCCCAATATACAGAGTGCCAAAAAAATGTACACACATTTTAAGAAAGAAAAAAACTATTAAAATTACGCTGATGGTAACCACTTTGAGCACCTCTTGTAATTGCCGAAGTCAAACGTCACTTGTATTCATCTTTTGTTGTAAGTATATATTATTACATTTTTAATACAGTTTCTTTCCTTTCTTAAAATGTGGATAAATTTTTTGGCACCCTCTATTTTTATATTTAAATTGAAGTGGTAGCAAATGACATATTCATATTGTAACAACATTCAACCTATACAAAACGATAAATGATAAAAATCAACCCCCCTTTTATCCCTGACTTGTTAAAAATGATTAAAGAAGACAATTTAGGTGATACGAACTTTATTTAACATTTCATGAAGTGGACAGTCTCTGTTCACAAGGATGCAGAGAACTGCAAACTGGGGCAGAAGGCAGGAAGCTTTTATAGGATAAAGAATAAGAAACATGGAAGTAAGTGTAAAGCCCAAAGTTGGCTTAAACTTTGGGAATTGACTAGTGTGGGGACAGAGCCAGGAGTGCAGTTTCCAGGCTCTCGGCCTCACGTGGAAAGGTGCTGGCTCAGGTAGTAAATGGCTATCAAATGTGATTGGATGGCCATCAGCTGTGGCTAATTGGCTGTCAGCTGTAACCAGTGAGCCATTGGCCACTAATATAACTGCCGTGGCTACACTAGCAGAAAATGGGGGCTAGCAAGAAGATGGTGGCTGAGCTAGCAAGGGCGAATTGCAGTTGGCACGGCAGATTGCAGTTAGCAAGTGGGGTTGGTTGATTGGCAGAGAAGCAGACGGCAGGTTGCGGATTGTGTGGCTCCTGCTTCCTGTGTCTCCAACCCAGCCACCAGCCAGAATATAGTGGTATGACTCCCCTATCTATGGCTCCGTGGGTGTTCCTTTTTGGCCTCACTATGTCCTGCGTTCTTATGTGGGGAGCAGGACCAGAGACCCCGCCTGACACCCCGCATGACAACTGGTTATATTGTTTTTCTGGTCAAATGGAACATTTACAGGGATAGGAATATCATCTACGTTTTGGTTTGCTGGTGTGGCACCCCGGGCAAGAGCGGTGACATCTGGTGCCTAGAAATTTATTTCAACACCTTAATGTCCAGTTTCTCCTCAAGACAACACCACTATTGTCAGTTTCTTATGTACCCTTCCAAAAATGTTGTATGCAGCAATCATTCTTCAATTTATTAATCTGCAAAATGGGGTATTAATAGCACCTGTCTCATTAGGCTCATGTGAGGATTAAATGCGTTAACGTATGTAAAAGCACTTACAATGGTGCTAAGTACATACCATGAATTTAATGATTTTTAAAAATTATGCATATATTAGTGTAAAGGTTGTGTATCAGTGCTGTCCAAATAGAAATATAATGTGAACCAATGTGAAAATATAATATTTTCTAGTAGCCACATTCAAAAAGTATTTATAAAAAGAAACATGAAAAAGTAATGTATTTTATTTATTTCAATATATCCCAAATAATATTTAACCTATAATCAATGTAGGCATATTTTAATGTGCTATGCTATAATCTTTTTTGGTATTCTTTGAAATCCAGTGTGCATTTCATGTTCACAGTATACACCTCAACTGGGACTATCCCCAATTCAAGCGCCCACTAGCTACATGTGGCTAGTAGCTACTCTATTGAACAGAGCAGGTCTGCATACTATCAATCTATAAATTTGTGAATTCTTTTATTTTATTCAAATAATACCATTCCTTGCTTGCCTGGATGTCATAAAATGTTAATATTTTGAACGAATTTGGAGAGAAACAAATTATATTTAAAATAAAGTGTTTTTAGAATTTCAAATGCCTACAACAGAAATTGATTATTAAAATGCTTAATATGATATAAAGAACAAGGGCCTCTTGTTCTTAGGGAAAAGACTAAAATCCTTGCTGTGGCCCCATTGCAGGGACTGGTCTACCTTGTCTGCCCCCTGCTGGTTCTGCACCTGCAATGCTAGGGCTGCTTGGGAGTTCTTGTTCTTCCTATGGGATCTCTCTCCTGTGAACCTCCTCACCTCTGCTGGTGTGCTTCCTCCCTCTGACCCCCAACATGCTCACACACTTCCACCTTGCCTAGTGGGTGATGTATGAATCACTTTAAAGGAAAACACCATGTTTCTTCTTGTGTCCAAACATTGATTTCAATTATTTTATTACAATATAAAACAGTAAAAACATAGAGATATAACTCCTTAATGTTGACAGTTCATAGACAACATCACATCCAAAATAAAAACATTAACTAAAAAGAAAGAAATTATGTAATTACTAAAAATGGACAAAAGGGTATATAGTAAAAAATAATTCTCCCTCCCATCCATTGTCCCAACCTTGCAGTTCCTCTTCCCAAAGGGCAACTATATATATATATATATATATATATATATATATATATATATATATACACACACACATATATATCCAACAAAATGTATACACATTTTAAGAAAGAAAAACTGTATTAAATTGTAGTACTCAATATATACCCATAACAAAAGATGAATACAAGTCACGTTTGACTTCTGCAATTAAAAGAAGTGCTCAAAGTGATTACTATCAGCATAATTTTAATATAGTTTTTTCCTTTCTTAAAACATGTATCACCAGAGATATATAGGTTATTTATCATTGTTTATTTTTATACAGATTTACTGCATTCTTTTTCAAATAACGATTCACATTATTAATTTAGTGGGATAGATGATATTTAGTTGAAGTGAAAATTGCACAGTATCTACACCTGATGCCCATAGTCCAAGTTCTTTGAAGTTCAGC
Source organism: Rhinolophus sinicus (assembly GCF_057876585.1). Classification (NCBI taxonomy): domain Eukaryota; kingdom Metazoa; phylum Chordata; class Mammalia; order Chiroptera; family Rhinolophidae; genus Rhinolophus; species Rhinolophus sinicus. Next base: position 72,634,553 of record NC_142517.1, on the reverse strand, counting down.
ATGACTGGTCCGTAGGTGCTGTGGGATAACACACTTTATCCACCACTCCCTCTTCGTGGACCACTGTGAAGCTTTCATTCTTGCAGCATTCATAATGAGCATTTGATCTTCCCTTGGCAGGAATGCAGGTCTCTTTTTTTCTCACATTATCCTGAGACAATTAGAGATGTATTATTTGTGGCTAACTCAATAAAAAATACACATGTTTAACATGGGCTTTGGGCAGAACTCAGTCATAAAAGATCCAGAAAAATGTTTCTGTTAATTTTTAAGATTGTCATCAAAATAAAAATATGAAATTAAAGGAAGTCTTATAGAGGACCTATGGGCCCAAGAATATTTGAGATTGAGAAGCACAAGCCTAATTTTATATATATATATTCCTCATATATGTATTCCTCAGGGCTCAGCTAAAATAAGACTTACTCGACAACCCTCAATCCCCCAAACTAACTCAGGTCCCCCAGTTATATGTACATATGTACCACCAGTTACTCCTTTAATAAAATGAGAGTTAAGCCACTGACTACTCATATATGGTCATGTGTTTAATGCTATGTTTCCCATTGCAATGCAGGCTCTGGCAAAAGTACCCTGTCTATTTGATACACCGTGTCTACTGTATCTCCAGTGCCTAGCAAAATGCTTTTCACATAAGACATATTTAACAAATATTTTCTGATTAAGTAAAACAGGTATAAGTCAAGAGAGTAGGGTTCAAGCCCTGTGTTTACCTGTCTGTGTAATCTTGACCAAGTATTTAATCTTTTTAAATTTCGATCTCTATACTCATGAGACAAGTAGACTAGATCAGATATTCCCTAACCTGGCATCACCTAGAAAGCCTTTTAAATAATACAGTTTATAGAGTTCTACTTGTACATACTCTGATTTATTAGTTCTAGGTCAAGCCTAGATAATCTATTTTAAAAGTTCCTGAGTCTACAGGAAACCCTGAATTAGTTCTAACATCCTGTGGTGCTTTGTATATATTAGTCCTTGACTTTCATTCAACATATAGTCATTGAGGGCCTAATATACGCTAAATATTACTAGTACTGGGAATAGTAATATGAGTAATATTTAGATTCCCTGACCCCAAAGGACTTGTCTGTTGAGAGACGCATAGGTGACCTAATAGCTTTTCGAACACATTGGTAGCACAGGATGTTGCAAAAGGCAGACAAAAGGAATTCATCTCAGTCTGAGATTTAGGGAAAGCTTGCAAGAAATGAAACTTGAGCTGACCACTGAAGGTTAAGTAGGAATTAACCAGGAAGGGAAGATATGTTAACAGAAAGGGCCAAATGTGGAAAAGTCCAGGGGTGTGAGAAAACCTCATTCACTAGAATCCTATAAATGATTCCCAAAGATGTAGCACAGTTAGAGGTCGTAGAGTTTAGGAGACGTTTCTAAAGAAGAAGCTGTTGTTATTACAATTTAGTGACTGAGAGCAAGGGTTTTTGTGCCAGAAAGATCTGGTTTAAATCTTCGTTTTGTCATTTTCTCTCTCTCTTTCTCTCTCTCTGTGACTCATGAAATTTAATTAACTTGTTCACACTCAATTTCCTTATCTGTAAAGTGGGGAAAATAATACCTGTCTTGTAAGATTACTTTAAAGATTAAATGAGGCAAAATGAGGCAATATATGTATAGTTCTTAACACAGTGCCTGTAGATGGAAACTAAAAAATGTGCCCAGGAAGGCAAGTTCATTGCAGCTTTGCTTTTTGTTTTTCAATTTTAATGCCTGCATACTGCTGATGTTGTATTTAAAGCTATTTTTATAGAAATTGTAATTGTTATTATTGTCATGTGGAAAATATTCAAATAGTATAAAAGGATGTTTAGGGAAAAGTAACTGTCCTTCTCAAACCCAGGTGTCTATTCTATGATTTGTTCTTCCTAGAGGCAACCAGGATGTACCAATTTTTAATGTGCGCTTTAGAGATATTCTGAAGCACAGTTGAAATAGCAAAAAATTAGAAACAGTTAAAATGTTCATCTGCATGGGAAATGTCGGTGGAATAGGCGCCTTTTCTATACTATGCAGCATTTTAAAAAGCAGGTTGCAAAATGATGTATTCATTATAATATCTTTCTTTTAAGCACACACTAATGTTACATAGCAATATATATACATATATTTATGTATAAATATATATGAATATATATAATTTCATATTTATAACCAATATCTAATGATTAAGAATTAGGTACTCCTTATTGTGGTCTTTTTGCAGTCTAATTGGATCTTTTAAATATTTATACCTTAATGATATAACAGTGTGCTTAATGAATAAATATATTTTCTGGTATGCTAACTCCTAAAAGTAATTTACGCATTGTGAAACGATTGCTGAAATAGGTTTGTATGTGTCAAATCTAATAGTCTGAGACTGCCATTTGGAATTCTGTGACTGTCTTTGACTGAGTGCCTATGGATACTCTGTCATTTTATTGAATTGTGGTCCACCAGTAGAAAAAGGGGAATTCTTTCTTTTTGAAAAAAATTTTTAATTGGGGAACAATGTGTTTTTCCAGGACACATCGGCTCCAAGTCAAATCGTTGTTTTCAATCTAGTTGTGGAGGGCGCAGCTCACTGGCCCATGTGGTAATCGAACCCGTGATCTTGATGTTATTAGTACTGCTCTCTAACCAACGGAGCCAACCAGTCGCCCAAAAAGTGAATTCTTTAAGTATGACTAGATATAACTTTTTTCCTTAGATAACTGTGACTGTAAAGTTCATCCTGATTTATTCACAGCTATTTTGCATGTACATTAAATGCACACATTAATTGTAAGATACATTTGGATCTCAGAAATCAACAAACATGAAAAAAGTCTGCAAGTCAAGTATATATGACATTGAAATGACATTTCTGTTTATTTTCTTAGGAAGGGACGATGAAAGTGTTAAACTGTGGAAAGTCATAAGCTTTCCATTCAGTATGGTGATTGTTTTCCAACATCACGTTCTAATTTTTTGGTCATCTTTTAGTGGAAGATGGCATTGGTTGAATAATAATAATAATAATTATTATTATTGCCTATAACATTTCCACAGGTCTCAATTTCCTTCAGGACACTTTTGCAAAGTACATAAAAAACTATGTGTACACTACCAGATTTCCTTTCCATTGTTATTATTATTATTATTATTATTATTATTATTATTTGGGTGAGGTAGACAGTGAGGGAAGAGAACTTGTTATACCAACAGCACAATATCTTCATTGTACAGACCCCTCATTCCTTGCCCAAACTTTTGTGGCTAGATTTTTCAATGATTAGAAATCATCTGATTCTAGCATTAGATAATATAATACCTATGCTGTATTACAGGACCCATTCATGAGATGTGGGATAGTATAACTTACCCCAAAACATTAATATCTTACCAGCAAAATATATTTACATAATATATTATATTTACATAATAAATAAAGAGTATTTTTAGCCTCATATATTCTCAGGTGTTACTCCCAAATGAGTTTATGCCAAAGTTAGAAAATACGTTTTATTGCATTACAGATGCAGGATTATATGCCCAAGTTATATATACATATATGTGGTTATATACACACACACACACACACACACACCTATATACAGTTCTTATATCTATCCAAAGATGTTAGTTAGTAGCGTCATTATTTTAAAAATAATTAGATTTATTTATTTATTTTTTAAATTAGCTTTAGGCGTACAAAACAATATAATAATGAGACATTTACACCCTTCACAAAGTGATAACCCCTCAATCTAGTACCCCTCTGACGTCGTATATAGCTGTTATGATACCATTGACTATATTCCCCATGCTGTACTTTATTTATTTATTTTTAAAAGATTTATTGGGGAAGAGGAACAGGACTTTATCGGGGACTTTATTGGGGAACAGTGTGTACCTCCAGGACCCTTCTCCAAGTCAAGTTGTTGTCCCTTCAATCCTAGCTGTGGAGGGTGTCGTTTAGCTTCAAGTTGTTGTCCTTTCAGTTTCAGTTGTGGAGGGCGCAGCTCAACTCCAGGTCCAGTCGCTGTTGCTAGTTACAGGGGGCGCAGCCCACCATCCCTTGCTGGAGTCGAACTGGCAACCTTGTGGTTGAGAGGATGCACTCCAACTAACTGAGCCATCCAGGAGCTCAGCAGCAGCTCAGCTCAAGGTGCCGTGTTCAATCTTAGTTGCAGGGGGCAGAGCTCACCATCCCCTGTGGGACTCCAGGAACCGAACTGGCAACCTTGTGGTTGAGAGCCCACTGGCCCACGTGGGAATCAAACCGGCAGCCTTCGGTGTTAGGAGCATGGAGCTCTAACCACCTGAGCCACCGGGTCGGCCCTGTATATATATAATTATAGTTGACATTCAATATTATTTTACTTCTGCTTCAGGTGTGCAGCGCAGTGGTCAGGCATCTACACAGTCTATGAAGTGATCCCCTTGATAAGTCCAGTGCCCATGTGACACCCTACATAATCTTTACAACATTATTGATTATATTCTTCATACTGTATTTCACATCCTTGTAACTATTTTGTGACTACCAATTTGTACTTTTGTAATCTCTTCACCTTCTCCCCATTCCCAACCCCTCCCATCTAGCAACCATCAGTTTTTTTTTTTTGTTTTTTTTTTCTCTCTCAACATTTTATTTTTTGTTTTTGAAATACAAAACACATTTTTCTTACAAAGCATATTAACAAGCTTGACATTCTTTTCAATACAGGACAACTTCCTATACGTACTTAAAAACTTCACTTTTAAAAACAGCACATTTTATGGAGGGAAATATTAATAGCTCATTAATAAGACACATGGGCTATCATTTTTTATTATTTTAGTGTTTATGAATGACAAACTTGGATAGCCCTCCGACTGAAAATTTGGTCCTCTAAAATATACAAGTATTCCTCCTGTAACAAAAATAAATTAAATGTACTATTGAAAAATCAGAAATGTATTTGGTATAGGCCTCTGAGTGAGCTTGAAAAACAAGTTAGGATGTGTTTCAACTGTACAGAAGGAACATTCTGGAATCCACCTAAAAACATTTGGCAGAACAACTGGCCTGATGCTACTGGAGTTATTCTGCCGCAGAGTGGACGGACAGAGGGTGCGTGGGAGGGTACTGCAGACTCACAACAGCCACAGAAACACTCAAAATTAACCAAAATTCAATAGAGAATAATATACAATAACAGAACAATCTCAACAGTTATTCAGTGTCTGGAAAGCACATCGTAAGCTTAGAACAAATACCTCAGCAGAAACAATATTTAAAACATGTGTAAGACTTTGAAAGTGAAAAAAACTTCATTACTCATAGATGATGTCTTGTGCATACGTACATTAGTTTCCAGGACACTGGGGACAACCACAAAACATACAAAGTAAGAATAATGCCAAGCTGCTTAACCTTCCACCAATTTCTTGAGTGTTAAACCCAGACCACCTTTGGCTACTTGCAGGGGTGTCTTTTCTTCTTTATTCTCAATGTAAATACTTGCTCCATGAGACACCAGCAGTTTTGCTTCTTCCACTCTCTCCTCGTCACAGGCTAAGTGTAGAGGAGTGTTACCCTCACTGTCTTGGATGTTTGTGGATGCTTTGTAGTACAGAAGGATATGAATCGTCTTCAAGTTACCCTTGGCCGCCGCCCGGTGCATTGCTGTAGCCTCATAATGGTCCTTAGCGTCTGGATTAGCCCCGCCTTCCAGTAACATGACAGTGATCTCATGCCTGTTTTTGGAAGCTGCATAATGTAGGGGAGTACAGCCATTTTGATTGACAGCATTCACTTGAGCACCTCTTCCTAGAAGGGCTTTTACAATCTCATCCCGGCCAGCAGAAGCAGCGATATGAAGAGGAGACCAACCTGCATCATCTTTATCATTCACTGGCACTCCAAGTTGCAGCAAGAATTCAACAATTTCTGTATGTCCGGCTGAGCACGCCCAATGCAATGCAGTCCTGCTGTCCTGGTCAGTTCTAGTAGCCAGGGATTTATCCGCCAGGATCCTTTCCTTCAACTACAGCTTCCCGCTGTAGGCCAGATTACAGATCATTAGGTTAGATACAGAACCCTCCATTTCGCTTTCCCAGGATCTCGGGCTGTTTTTTTTCTTTATTATCTCTGAGTCTATTTCTGTTTTGTTTGCTCGTTTATTCTGTTCTTTATATTCCACATACAAGTGAGATCACATGGTATTTGTCTTTCTCAGTCTGACTTATTTCACTTAGCATAATATTCTCTAGGTCCATCCATGTTGTTGCAAATGGTAAGATTTCATTCCTTTTAACGGCCAAGTAAATAGATTTAATGTCCATCTTCATTCAGATATTTTGCTGGCTGTGTGAAAAGTATTTTTCTTTCCTGTCAAGGTACAGTGTGGGAACTTCTGTAATTTGAGGAAATAATTATCTTTTCATTCTCTTAGCAATTCTGTTATGTCAGTAGGGAATGGAAACAACCATTAGGCATTAGAAACAGAGTCAAATTTGAATCTCAGCTTCACCATTAGTTGGCATAATAATGAGATGTAGACAGGGACTCACGCAAGTCAAACTTGGATTGAAGTAGATCACAAAGTGGTAGGAGCTGGTTAGTGGTTAATCCTAGGAAGGAGGGCAGGAGCACTGACTAGGGGCATAAGGGGGCTGTTAGCCACCCGTGTTTTATTTCTTGACTTTGGTGGTTGTTGCAGGAGTATGTTTACTTTATGATCATTCATCAGTTTGTACAGTTATTGAGCTTGTATCTTTTTGCGTGTACTACTTCTGTAAGTAATGTTTAAATAAAATGTCGATTAGTGAAAAGAATAAAAGTACTGAAAAATAGTGACAGACTAACTCCCATAACCCATAGACCCAATGGGGAAAATATTTCATAAAACCCATGTATAAAATAAAAAGGATTGAATAATATCACATATATTATTAAAATGGAATATAAAATGTAAAAAAGTTTAGGGGTCATCAGTTACGATGATATGTCTCTAAGTAGTAGCTGGTAAATGTTGTTTAGGGGTCAATGTGCAGATGGAATAAAACATTCTCTGATTAGGAAATTTCTTTCTGCCATGTCTGGAGCTCTGGGGTGTCACTCACCAATCCTTAGGAGTGGTTATTATGAAATAATAACAACAACTGTGTAAATGGTTTAGTGTTTTTAGTACATGAATACTTAAAAAATAGAAGAAAATTTGCAATCATTACATTTATTTTACCCTGAAGACTAGTGTTTTATGAAACATAGCTTGGGAAATATTGGTTTAAATTTTAATCTTATGGGCAATGGGAGGCTGTTTAGTATTTTAAGAAGGGGAGTGACAATCTCATGCCGTCATGGAGGATGTGAAGGCTGGGATAGAAAAAGGGAAATAAGAATGGGACTGTTCCAGTAGTTAGGGGATGATGAGAACCTTAATTCTGTTGACTGGCAGGGTCAATTAAGAAGAGAGAATTGATGCCAGAAATTTCAAGGTGGTAAAATCAATAGGCTTCGTGACTGTGGTGGATACTGCGATCCATGCCCACATCACGCTTGAATGATGTTCAGTTGCTCCAGTTGCTGGGAGTGCCATTGGCAAACAGCCTTCAGCTTCCAGCTCCTTCAGGAATTGTTTCAACCACAGAGAGACTTGCCCACATCCAATGACTAATGAGGAACAGGCCTGGCTTCATTTCCTAGTGACCTGTGTAGTCACACAGGACCCCATGCACAGAAGGGGTCTAGTGCTGTGTTTAATGTTGTACTGTCACTGTATTTGACATCTTAGTTTTTAAAACAGAGTTTTGCATTTTCATTTTGCACTGGATCTTGCAAATCATGTAGTTGGTATTGATGTGGGAGTATAAACGCCTTGCCATGTAGGCCCATTTCAAAGTAACTCTGAAAAGTCACTCTAGCAGCAGAGCTCCCCATGAGTCAGTGGGGCAGTTGTTGGGCCTGCATCTAAGTTTCACTTCACTTCTCCTGTTTAATCCTGTTTGATTCCCCTGTCTTCTACAGATATTGGCCCCAAGGGCACTCCTTAAGCTTCCTGCTCACTAACCTCCATCTTAGAGTCTGCTTTTTGGAGAATTCAACCTGCAACCATGACATTTTGGATATGAGAGCGGAGGGTGAGAGAGGAGTCAAGGACAACTCTGAGATGGTTTTCCTGGGCTTAGTGGACAATAACGCCATTCACAGATAAGGGGGCCCAAAAGAGGAGGAGCAGTTGGGGAGGGAAAAATAAAGAGAGGTTTTGTATTAGAGTTTAAGAATTCAGTTTTGTAGACTTAATTTTGATGTGACTGAAGGCCATCTAGGAGGAGATGAACGTTTGTAGAATATTAATATGGAGTTCGGCAGGGATGTTTGGGTCATGTTCATGAGCTGATTCCAAGGAGTAAATGTCATTATCCAAGAATAGTATATAAAGAGATGACTAAGAAGAGACAACCACTATCTAAGAGCTGAGCAAAAAGATCCAGCAAAAGGATGGAGAAAGAAGAAGAACCAGGAGAGAATGTGTGTGGATGGAAGACTAATGAAGTGAGTTGAAATGTATGATATTTGGAGATAAGAAAGGGGAGACAATGATTCAAGGCCATTTCATCCTGAAATGTGGCTCTGAAAGGAGGCAGGAGATTAGGTCAGCTGGAAAGGGTACAAGCTCAAGAAGGATAATTTTTAAAACAATTTTTAGGATAGAAGACAATCAAAGTTTATTTTGCTAAAGAGAAAAAAACTGTATGCCTTTCTCAAAAGAAGTATGCTTGGATTCTGGGATGATAGTCTTTGAAACAAGCCTTCACCTCTCCCTTCCCCATCCCCCCACCTAAAATAGTTCTAGTTAATGGTAACTTTTGCTATGTGACAGTTTCCTGGAAATCCTTCAAAATGGATGCTGCTTTTAAATAGGAGAATTAATGAGCCCAGTCTCCCCAATTCATACTGGCTTCACAGACTTCTGCCTATCACTAGAGGGAGTTCTTGTCACACTGCCTTAGAAATGGGATTGATATTGGTGAATTCAGGCAGAGCAAAGAGGACCAAAAGGAGGATGAAAAAGGAAGCTTTTAATGCTATGCCTTGATGTTCAGGTCTAGATCAAAGACGATGCATTCCCATTGATCATCTCTTGACTCTGGCTATCATAGTAGGACATTATTGACACTCTCTTTCTTTTTGCCTTCAAAAATTATTTTATTTGCCTTCATTTATTTCATTTGATCTGATCCATTACCTCTATAGTTTCTGCAACAAATATTTATTGAGCACTATCATGACTAATCAGTCACACCAGATGTTGGTGACAAAGAGAGTGAACAAAAGAGACAAAAATCTTTGTCATGATGTAGCATATATTCATTCTAGTGTGAGGATACAAAAAATAAACAAAATAATTTAGAAAGTATGTTACAAGTTGCTGTATGTAGTGGAGAAAAACAAAACAGAGAAAGAGGATCAGAGAGAGGATGAAGGGAATTGCCATCAGGATACCTGCTTTTATGGTTGTGTCTTGCACAAGGATGTTTGGTGAGGCGTAAGTAGGGACTGGAATGTAGCCATCTGCTGGAGAGAAAGATGCCTTTTCCTGACTAATTATTGTGGGGCTTCAGGAGGCTGCAGGTCATGACCAAAATATCTGCGTTTAAGTGAGGCACTCCTTGAAATGTCCTTCTGGCAATACTGAATTCTTGAGCTGTTGAATCCTTTGGATACAAATCTTTATTTAAGTTTTACAAACACTACACTATAAATAACGCTAAACCTTTTTGTTGGTGAAAAAATCAGGCATTATCGAATTAAAATCTCATTTAAGTCCACAGCATTCCATCAATTGTATTCACCTTATCTACATAGCCCAGTTGGCTGTCACAGAATAGTAGATGGATTTGATGATGAGATTTCCTCTTCCCAGAATCAGGTTGAGCATTCTTCCATATTGGCATTGTTGACATTTTGCATTGATTATGTGAAGATTCAATCCAATATCTTTTTGGGAATCTAAGTGAAGCTGAATAGTTTATAATTCACAGGGTTATCACAATTTATCATTTAAAATGAACATAACTTTTGCCCTTTTGAAGGATAGCACCTATGTCCTATCTTATTAAGAGCTAATGACTTGGCAGGGTAGACTAATTTCTTGAGTATTTTAAGTTGGATGCCAATTAGCCCTCCCTATCTACATCACATTTTAACAACTTTGTGGGGACAGAGTTCCAGAGAGCAGTTTCCAGGCTCTCGGCCTCGTGTGGCAGGATGCTGGCTTGGGTGTTGGTTGACTGTTGGCTGTAGCTGGTTGGCCAATTGGCTGCTGATGTAACTGCTGTGACTGCATTGGTTGGTTGGATGGTTGGCAGGCTGAGAAGCGGTCCGCGGATTGCAGATCATGTGGATCCTACTTCGTGTGCCTCTAACCCAGGCACCAGCAAGAATATAGTGGTATTGTGGGGACAGAGCCAAGAGTGCAGTTTCCAGCCTCTCAGCCTCACATGGAAAGGTGCTGGCTCAGGTAGTAAATGGCCATCAACTGTGATTGGATGGCCATTAGCTGTGGCTAGTTGGCCGTCAGCTGTAACCAGTGAGCCACTGGCCACTAATATAATTGCCATGGCTATGCTAGCAGAAAATGGAGGCTAGCAAGAAGATGATGGCTGAGTTAGCAAGGGCGGATTGCAGTTGGCACGGCAGATTGCAGTTAGCACAGCAGATTGCGGTTATCACGGCAGATTGCAGTTAGCAAATGGGGTTGGTTGGTTGGCAGAGAAGTAGACAGAAGGTTGCAGATCGTTTGGATCCTGTTTCCTGTGTCCCCAACCCAGCCGCCAGGGAGACTATAGTGGTATGACTCCCCTTATCTATGGCTCCGTGGGTGTTCCTTTTTGTCCTCACGATATCCTGAGTTTTTATGTGGGGAGTGGGAGCTGAGACCTCATGTGAAACCCTGCATGACAACTTCTTCCCAATCTTGACTTATCTGTCACTCTCTTGGTACAGATGGTTGTCGTGCGAGGTGGCCTGCGGTGTCTCTGGTCCTGCTCCCCACATAAAAACGCAGGATATCGTGAAGCCATAGGTAGGACAGTCATACAACTATAGTCTCACTGGTTACACTATAGTCTCACTGGAGGCTGGTTCCACACGACCTGCAACTTGCTGTCTGCTTCTCTGTCTGCCTACCCACTGACTGACCAACAAGTGCAGCTGCAGCAGTTATATCAGTGGCTAATTGGCTAACTGGCTACAGCTGATGGTCAATTAGCCACAGCTGATGGCCATCTACTACCCGAGTCAGCACCTTTCCACGTGAGGCTGAGAGCCTGGAAATTGCTCTCTGGGACTCTGTCCCCACAATGGTACATATTTCATGTATTACACTGTAGTTCCTTTTTAAAAAACTTAAGATTTTAAGGTTTGAAAACTTCTGGCCTACTTAGAAATATCAGTTATGGGGTACACCATGTAAAAAGAGGGCGATATTTTCACTGCCCTTCCTTTTTTTCCCCCCAAAGTCATTTTAATATTTTTTTCTACCTTTAATTTTCCCTGCAATTTATTATTTTGCTTGGGTCAACCAACTTTAAATCTCTGTACTCTCTCTTAACGAGAATGAGAACTTGTGGTTAGTTTTACAATTGTAGGAAAACCCAATTTAGAGTTGGTAAAGCAACAGAAAGAGGGCACTGGTTTGTGCAGATGAAGATCACTTTAACGACTTTAGGTAGTAAGAAAGCTAAATGCTAACTAGAATTATTGAGCCTCATTGTATTTTCCTATTTGTCCTATTTCTTTTTGTCTCTGTCTCTCTTCACCACCTTGCCACATTCCCTATGACTCTTTTCTTGAGTTAAAGACAGACAACCAATTATTGCAAGAGTCTTTCCTAGTGAAAAAGCACTGACCCCTTCTCACGAGTCATCTTCATTTGCCTTTATGTTTTTCTCCTCTATATATTCATCTTCATTACATTATCTTTTTGTCTACTGGCTAAGGGATGCAGTTTCCCAAACAAATTGCAGCACAGTTAAACTGGAAATAAAAAGGAGAAGCTGACTGTGCTGAAAGTATTCCATATTCATTCTGAATTCCTTTAAACCTCAGACATACACTTACATTCATGACAATATGGATTTACAAGAAAACGATGAGAAAAAAGGTCTGTCCTTCCTTCCCTGCAAAACGGCATCACACATGTCCATGAGAGACGGAATATACAGACAGTGTGTGTGGACAGAGTCCCAGAGAGCAGTTTCCAGGTTCTCAGCCTCATGTGGAGAGGTGCTAGCTCTGGTAGTAGATGGCTATCAGCTGTGACTAGTTGGCCATTAGCTGTTACTGGTTAGCCATTAGCCACTGATATAACTGCTGTGGCTATGTTGGTTGGTTTAGCAGAGAAGCAGACGGCGGGTTGCAGCTAGCAAGTGCAGTTAGCATGATCTGCACTTCCTGTGTCTCGCCCAGCTGCCAGTGAGACAAGGACGCAGGAAGACCCCTCGTTGGTGTACTGGCGGGTGTTGGCTTTTGTGTCTCGACTAGTCGCCATTGAAACTATAGTGATACGACTCCCTGATCTATGGCTCCATTGGTGTTCCTTTTGGCCTCACCATATCCTGCGTTCTTGTGTGGGGAGCGAGAGCTGAGACCCCGGGGCATGACACCCCGCATGACACAATGGCTGGACCATATATGCAAATACAACTCTGACTCACAATCTGCAGCATACTGCCCAGGAAATCAACCCTCTTATCTATAATAAACAGACCAGGAAACCATGTGTTATAAGTTGTGGGGGCTCACTCAGAACTCCAGGATTGATATGAAGATTATTTTAAGATGAAGTCATTTGAGATTCAACAGATTAAAAAAAGTCTTCTTGGAGTTTTCTGTATCTGAGTAAAAAGAGCAATGGATACCTGACTGGGACAATCAGAGGTGGAATCCCTGGGAAAGTGAGGAAACCAAAGAGGAGGATGTTGTGGTGATTGTCAGTGAAACAGGCAAAACGCTGTGGAGACAGAGCCAGGAGGGCAGTTTTCAGGCCCTCGGACTCACGTGGAAAGGTGCTGGCTCAGGTAGTAGATGGCCATCAGCTGTGACTAGTTGGCCATCAGCTGTTACTGGTTAGCCATTAGCCGCTGATATAACTGCTATGCTAGAGGGTTGGTTGGTTGGCAGAGAAGCAGATGGTGGATTGTGGATCCTGCTTCCTTTGTCTCCAACCCAGCCGCCCGTGAGAATATAGTGGTATGACTCCCCTATCCATAGCTCCGCGGGTGTTCCTTTTTGGCCTCACCATATCCTGCATTCTGGTTTGGGGAGTGGGACCAGGGACCCTGCATGACAAACACCCTGTGCCATTGGACCCTAATGCAGAGGAAAGAAATAGCATAGCAACTACAACCCTAGCCAGCAGTCCTCAGCTCCAGAAATATTCATGATGCAAGAATATACGAGTTTATTGACATTGCTGCCAAGTTCCAGCAAAAGACCAAAGAAAGTATCCAGTCTTGGTTATTATGGCTGTGGGATACAGGGGCAATGGCCTGTCTCTGGCTCGGTAGGTGGTTCAAAGCTCTCACTCCCTTATAGCTTGGATTATTCTAGCCTGCAGGAAGGCTTAGTCCACTAAGGGAAATCTCCCCGGGCACATGGCACCCTGGAAATCCATAGAGGAATTACAAGGAATTGTTAGTCCCTAGAGGACTTGATAAATCAGTGGTTCAGATCATGGGGTTCTTGGTGGAAAAAATGGTTATTTTGGTAATCATTATCTTGATCTGTGTTTCGCACATGCCAATACTGTCGCTGTGCTTTCTGCCTCCAGTGCAGCCAGATATCCACCAAAAGAGCCGGCTTTGTGCTAATGAAACCCTTGTTGACCACTCAAGGTGCATTGTGGAAGAGGGGGTTGTGTAAGATTGTAGGAGCGGTCATGACAGGTGGCATGCTGGAGAAGGTCAAGGAGGGGAAGTGACCCCTGTTGACCCACAAGCTCCATCCAGGCAATTGGAGACTCCACCCCCATCCCCGTCCTTGAAATGTATGCTCTCCCCTCTGTGCCCACAGCTGGAACCATTTTCAAGGAGGCAGCCTTGAGAGAGCAAGGTGTTGTTGAGACCATCTGGATGGAATACAGGACTGAACCCAGGTAAGGCCTCTATATAAACTTTTGAAATTCTGGTGACTGGATGCACAGATCCACTTGTCTGAAGACAAGCCTTGTGTGTAAGTTCTTTTGCTTATTAAACCTGTCACTTACCTTTCTGGAGTGGTCTGCATCTTGCATCTCTCTTTCCCCTCTGTGTTCTGGGGCCAGTTTCATATTTCACCCAGGAGTTTGCAAACCAACACTCCCTTGCTATAGCAAGCTCTGAAGAAATAGCTTTTGCTTTTCTCATTTGGTTGATCTGGGTTTATGTCCACAACCATATGTTTCATTCGTACTATTTAGAAGTCTCTTTGGAGTAACTTGCAAAGTAAAATAAAGATATATATTTATTTGGTATGATACGTCCTATATATTTTCTAGTTCTTTAAGTTCTTTACTGAGGTTTTGAAATTCTCTGATGCAGGTAGTACGAAAATCGTATTTGAAGCAAATCAATTAATCCTGATGATGACAGGAAAATCAATATGATATAGCTGCAAATAAACCTACTATTCTCTAAGCTCTTGAAAAATCTCAAATAGCACAAGGCTGCATTTTAGTAAAAGAATTTACACACTGATTTTAGTTTAGTTGTAAAGGAGATAAGAACATTCAAGTATAAAAAACCTGGGACTATACAAGTGTTTTGTCTAAAAGGCTATTTTTTTTTGTTCAAGAAAAAAGGTCTTCAGAAACTCCGAAGTTTTAAATTTGAAGCATCCTTTGTCAGTAGCCCTCCTACGTATACAAACCACCACCACCACCACCAAAAAGGAGCAGAGAGTGAATACCCCAGGCTAGCTAAGGCTGGAGCAATTAAAATGTAGTTAGATTTTAGACAGATTAATATTTACTCAAATACTCAACACAGTGACATTTGGGAACTGAGCCTTGCCCTCAACTACTCAAAACTAGGCTGGTGCACATGGACTTGGACTGTGGAGTGCGATTGGGGGGTAGAGGCTGGAATATGTCAGAGATATTATATTTGATTTTATAGTTAAGTTCCTAGTTCAGTGGTGGGAACCCGAAGCATAAGTTAGAAGTAACTGGTGACATTTCTCTCTGGGAATGCTGTAGAACAAATTGATAATTTGATAAACTGATAATTTTTATAGAGGGCCACGAATGATCTTTTGAATTTCTTCTAATTCTGAAGGATACTGGTTTGCTTTCCCTCCTGGATAGCTAGTCATATCTTATTTGCTATTAGTAGTTCTATAATTTTTACAACTGAAACATTTAACTGTAACTAAACATATTCAAAAACATTATTAATACAGACTGATTCCCGCCCCCCCCGCCCCCAGAATAGTGCTTAAAAAAAAGCAAAACTCAACATGCAGAATAGAAAGAGCAAGGGATTTGAAGCCAAACTGAAATTTTACTGTTCACTCCACCTGCATATAATGATTAGTACTATATGATTTTGGGGTTGGTTAGTCTTGCATTTGTATGTGACCAAATTCAGAGTTTCTGTACACCTCATTTCCATCATTAGAGTTCATTCTAAAGCCCATAGAATTCATCAAAGCAAACAGTAGAAGTGAAATCTAGTTTTTATCTCCACCCCCATCTTTTTGGTTTACAAATGCTGGCCTAACTTTCAAACCAGATCTGGTGAATTCAAATTCCAAATATGAGTTGTCTCCATTATAATTAGTCCCTCAGGATCATTGATACTTTGAGAAACAGCTACTTTTTGTGGTTTTGTGTTTTCACTGCAACTTTCTTTTCTATTGACCAGCAGGATTAGGAGGAGATGGCAGCACCTGGTTGGTTATATGACTTGTGTCCCTAACTAACTCACTGGTCAAAATATAAGCTTGTTCATAATGGATTATTCTGAGAAATACAGAAAATTTTTTTTTGTTCTATGACTCCTGCCCCTCCACACATCCACCCACAGATACTTCTTGTCATGTTTCTGAAACTTAGTAGGTAATGAGTTTCCAGCTTTCTTCTCTGATAAAGCTAATTAAGCAAGAGCAATAGAGAAAGCAGTCTTTTTTTTTTCTTACAGAAGTTATCTCTTAATTAAAACCATTCCCATATTGTAGATAAATGAGTTGAACCTGTTGATGAGCGTGTGCGTCTGCTTTTAAAGGCATGGGAATTACAATCTTAAGCACTTGCTCCATTTCCTGGGTGTTAAAGCATAGCTACTTATCTGCTTTATCACAACATGAAGTTGAGTACACTCCAGCTAGCACAAAGCACTTTCTGTGAAGGTTTTCAGCTTGAATCATGACTCCCCCAGGCTCAATTCTTTTGGTATTAGCAGCTTAAATGTGCACAGTATTGAGAGAGGCTTTGTTTGGGGCTTGGGAAAAAAAGTAAATCTTTTGGCATTTTTAAAATGTCGAAAATATTTGAATAAATGCAACTGCACTGCAACTTGCTAATGTAAAATATTAGATACACCCTAAGTAAAAACAACAGCTTGGAGAGACTCTAATGGTCCCTCCTTAATTTTGTTGCTGACACCTGGCAACATTTAGAACTATAAATAGAGTAGCAGGGAGGGAGGAAGAAAGCTGAAGAGATTTCCTGATGCTGTCTTACTACATACTAGAATGAGGTATTGTGTGTGTGTGTGTGTGTGTGTGTGTGTGTGTGTGTATCAGATTTGTTTAAAATAATTTTTTTTAGTTTTCAACTACAGTTGACATACAATATTATATTAGTTTCAGGTGTACAATATAGTAACTAGACACATATAATTTACCAGGTGATCACCCCATAAATCTAGTATCCATCTGACACCATACATAGTTATACATAGTTATTACAATATTATTGACTATATTCCTTATGCTATACTTTACATAGCCATGACTATTGTGTAACTACCAATTTCTACTTCCTTTCTTTTTTTAAATACATTTTATTGGGGAATATTGGGGGACAGTGTATTTCTCCAGGGCCCAGCAGCTCCAAGTAGTTATCCTTCAATCTAGTTGTGGAGGGCACAGCTCAGCTCCAAGTCCAGTTGCCGTTTTCAATCTTTAGTTGCAGGGGACACAGCTTCCATCCCATGTGGGAATTGAACTGGCAACCTTGTTGAGAGCTCATGCTCTAACCAACTGACCATCCGGATGCCCCTCCAGGAGCTCAGCAGCAGCTTGTCTTCAATCTAGTTGTGGAGGGCGCAGCTCACTGGCCCATGTGGGAATCGAACCCGCAATCCTGTTGTTCAGAGCTCGCGCTCTATTGAACTGAGCCATCCGGCTGCCCCCAGTTTCTACTTCTTAATCCCTTCCCCCTTTTCACCCACCCCCCAGTGCCCCTCCCATCTAGCAACCATCAAAATATTCTCTATATCTATAAGTTCGTTTCTGTTTTGTTTGTTCATTTATTTTATTCTATATAGTCAACAAATAAGTGAAATCATAGGGCATTTGTCTTTCTCTGTCTGACTTAATTATTCCACTCAGCATACACCTATAGGTCCACCCATGTTGTTGCAGATGGGAAAATTTCATTCTTTTTTATAGCTGAGTAATATAATATTCCATTGTGTATATGTACCACCTATTCTTTATACATTCATTCATTGATGGACACCCAGGTTGCCTCCATATCTCAGCTATTGTAAATAATGCTGCAATGAACATATGGATGCATATATACCTTGGAAGTAGTATTTTGGGTTTCTTTGGATAAATACCCAAAAGTGAAATCACTGGGTCCTTCTTTGTCTCTTGTTATAGCCTTTGTTTTAAAGTCTATTTTGTCTGGTAAGTATTGCTATTCCAGCTTTGTTTCTTATATCCATTTTCATGAAATATATTTTTTGATCCATTTACTTTAAGTCTGCATCTTTCAATCTGAAGTGTTTCTTTTGTAGGCAGCATATGTAAGGATTTTGTTTTCTTATCCATTTAACCACCATATATGTTTTTTAATTGGAGCATTTAATCCATTTATATTTAAAGTAATTGTTGCAAGATATGTAGTTATTGCCATTCTATTATTCATATTTTTGATCTCTTTTTCTCTTCTTTTTAAAGAAATCTCCTTAGCACTTCTTGTAATACTGGTTTGATGTTGATGAACTCCTTTAACCTTTTCTTGTCTGGGAAGCTCTTTATCTGTCCTTTGATTCTAAATGATAGCTTTGCTGGGTAGAGTAATCTTGGTTGTAGGTCCTAACTTTTCATCACTTTGAATATTTCCTGCCAATCCCTTCTTACCTGCAAAATTTCTGTTGAGAAATCAGCAGACAGTCTTATGAAAGCTCCCTTGTAGGTAACTAATGGCTTTTCTCTTGCTGCTTTTAAGATTCTCTTTGTCTTTAGGCTTTGGCATTTAATTAGAATGTATCTTGGAGTGGGTCTCTTTGGGTTTATCTTGTTTGGGACTCTCTGAACCTCCTGGGCTTGTATGTCTGTTTCCTTCACCAGGTTAGGGAAATTTTCTATCACTATTTCTTCAAATAGACTTTCAATGCCTTGCTCTCTCTCTTCTCCTTCTGGTACCCCTATTATGTGAATGTTGATGTTGTCCCGGAGGCCCCTTAAACTATCTTAATTTTTTTTGGTATTCTTTTTTTCTTTTTGCTGTTCTGATTGGGTGTTTTCTGCTACCTTGTCTTCTAAATTGCTGATTTGATCCTCTGCTTCATCTAATCTGTTGATTCTCTCTAATGTATTCTTCTTTTCAGTTATTTTATTCTTCATTTCTGACTGGTTCTTTTTTTTTTTTTTTTTTCTATCTCCATTTCATGTTTCCAATCTCTTGTTGAAGTTCTCACTGGGATCATTGAGCATTCTTATAACTAGTGTTTTGAACTCTGCAACTTTGCTTGTCTCCATTTTTTTTAAGTTGTTTTTCTGGAGCTTTTTTCTCTTCTTTCATTTGGGACATATTTCTTTGTCTCCACATTTTGGCCACCTCCCTGTATTTCTTTCTATATATTAAGTAGAGCTGCTATGTCTCCCAGTCTTAGTAGAGTGACTTTATGTAGTACGTGTCCTGTGGGATGGAGTGGTGTAGTCTCCCTGGTCACCTGAGCCAGGTGCTGTAGGTGTGTTCCTTGTGTGAGTTGTGTGCCCTTTTTTTGCAGTTGATCCTTGGTTCCTGTTTGCATGTCAGTGAGAGGGATTTACCCTCAGGCTGAGTAGTTGTGAGGACTGGCTGTAACTACAGTAGAAGAGCTGCTGCACAGGGGCTGACTCTACGGAACAGGATTTGCTTTAGCAGGGCTCTGGTGCCTGCCCAGTGTGTCCTTTTGGTGTCTCATCTGTGGAGGCAGCTGGGTGGTGCTCGGGCTTGGTCTGAAGCTGGCCACAAGGTTTGTCAGCTCTGGGGCTTTCTGGGAGGGTCCCCACTGCAGGCCAAGTTCAGCCTCAACCTGTGCTGTGTCCAGGCCACCTATAATGAGCCACAGAGCAATCTTCAGATAGCCACCACCTACACTAGGCTTGGAGATTCCTGGGAGAGGCTGAGCTGCAAACTGAAGCTCACTGCCACTAGCGCTGGGCACTGGGGCTGTTCAGTAAGAGGTACAGGGTACACTGAGGCCAAATGCTACTTGTTTGGGGTCTGTAAACCTTTGAGATATTTTAGAAAAGTCCACAGCATGAGCCAACACAGGTTGTCTGTATGAAAAAGGCACTGGAAGCAGCTTAGGTAGGCCCACAAGTTGGGTGGGGCTCAGGGAATAACTGGATTGGGGCTAACAGTGTTAGCCAGGTTGATGGAGAGTCAGATATGGTGACTGCCTAAGTCTGCATGCCAGGAATGGGTAGGGCTCAACACAGGAACTGTGCCTTCTACCAACACTCTGTCTGGAGAAAGCTGCCCCTCCAGCCCTTGCCCCAAAGCCAGACAACTCAGTTCATCCCCATATGTCTCTGGCACCTTTCAACCTGCTGCCCCAGTGCTGGAGCTCAGAGCGAGTGAGTCTATCAGTGATTAAGGGCATGTGTGGGCCCTTTAAGAGGAATGCCTGCGACAGCAGCTGCCCTTGTCAGCCACAATGTCCACTGTTTTTCACAGCCAGAAGTTGTGGAGACTTCTCTTCCTGGTACTAGAACCCTGGGCTGGAGAGCCTGGTGTGGGGCTGGGACCCCTTGTTCCTCAAGGAGGACCTCTGGTCACATGCAGATGTGGATGCAGCCTGTTCTGCATCTCTGCCTCTCCTGCCGGTCTGCGGGTGGCTTCTTCTATATGTCCTTAGTTGTAGGACTTCTATTCAGCTAGATTTCAGGCAATTCTCAGTGATGGTTGTTTTGTAGTTTCGTTGTAATTTTGATGTGGTTGTGGGAAGAGGCAAGTACAGTGTTTACCTGCTTGTCCATTTGACCAGAAATCTTGAGAAGGTCTTTAGAAAGAAAGAAAAATAATCACATCTGGAAAAGAATTAGGGGCCCATTCTATTGAGGCATGGGCTGCCACAGGATCTAGTAGTATACATTGCAGTTAAAACAACCTGAGTTCTGGTTAGATTTGTGGGAGTCCTCATAATTATGGGCGAACCTGCAGGAAACTGCTTAATCTTTATAAGATTAGAATCCTTTACAGGATTTAAAGCCCCAGGAGTTTTGGCTGTAAAACTAGGGGGCAGGAGAGCTATCTTCTGTTAGTTTTTTTAAAATTTCAATTGTGCAATATTAGAGAAAGCAGTGGGGGCAGGCAAAAAGGGGGGTGGTAGAGCAAAGAGGGAAGATAAGGGTTCCCAAATGGTGTTGATTTTTTCCCCAGGAAAGAATCTATTTAATATTGTGAGCAAAGTAACTTATAGCTAGAGAGCATTCTAGAAACTGTGTTCAGTAAATAGAATGTTTGGCTTATTACCTGGAAGATATAAATCAAATCTCTGCCTGTGTGTTAATGTGGATTGGCTTCTTTCTTAGCTATCTGTCTTTGAGAAATCCAGGATTACATGGAGGCAGAAAGCAGCACTTTGGGTAGACTAACAATCTTTTAGCAAATATCAAGGTGTAAAGTGTATAAATTAGAAGGATAAGCAGACTGGGTTCCAATTTCTCCCCTTTCCACTAGCCTCATGATCTCAGGAAACTTAGGTTTTCCAAGTCTTGGAAAAATCACACACCTCACAAATATACTGTGAGAATTAAATGAGTTGATCCCTGTCAAAAGCCTATAAGGATGCATAATCATCTGTAGACACTTAATCATCTGTAGTTTCTTCCCTTCCCCTGGAATACAAAGAGGCACTTATTTGTTCGTCAGACAAATTGATTTAACTGTAATTTTTTGCTTTATTATTTTAGCATTACTGTTATGCTAGAAGGAAAAAAAATTACAATATTCTCTTCCTCAGGGGAAGCCTCTTGCAATCTTAAATTAAAGAGTAAGTTTAACCATGCACAGGTCTGAAACACTCTCTATATGCAGGTTTCTAATCCTCATTTTGTACCAAAGGAGTCTAAGAGATTTAAGCATAATATCCAGCTATTTTAATGGTTTTCAAAGAGTGTGAATTAACTTATAATACAGGCAGCCCCTTCTTTTCATGCTAGGGTTGAAAAAGCCAACATTTTTTTCCTGAGGATTATAGGATTACCTCCAATACCATATTTCATAACCTGTTATAAGACCTAAGGAACTCAATAACTGTTAAATAATGATATTTAATGTGAATTTCTTCTTTTTTTTTTCCACAAAAGCATATTAAACTGTGAATTCCTAAGTTTCTCTCTCTTAGCCATTTACTCTTATAATAGTCCAGTGGAAAAAAATCTGGAAGATTCACAAAATCTCCTATTTGCAAGTGGTCAAGCAAAACCAAATTGATCCATGACATCCCTCTTTAACTGAACCTGTGACATTTTCTCCACAACTGGTCCAGTCTGGAGAGGGCTCCAGTTTCTGCTGACCTTAGCTTTCTTCTATTAACCTCTGATAGCAGCCTCCACACTGGTTTAAAGGTCTATTGCCTAAAGTTAAATCTTCCCATACTATTGAGTAGTAAAATATAGATCTCTGTGTCACAACACTTAGCATGGAGAGTAACAGTGTACCCATACTAAAACCAAACAGGGTGATTTTCCTACTGATACCTAACAAAAGCAAAGTGAAATTTATTACCATATGTTATAAATTTTAAGTCACATTTTAGCACATTTTAACAGTTCTGAAATGGGGTGTTTCTTACAATCTAGGGCATCTTACAATAACTATTAACAAGGGGGCAGACATGACCTAGTTACCATTGCTGTGACATGAGAATCTTAGATGGTTTTCCCTTGGTGGCATGACTGCAAAACCTCAGGGTTTTAATTAACACACCATTTCAGTACACTTGAAAAAGACTATAAGTCTTACTTGTGGTTTCAAAACCGTATATTGACACTTTACAGTAAGTCCCCAGAGATCATGGTGGGGTATTCTTTTGCTCTGATGGCATAGCAAATGAAATTGATGCAAAAACGTGGGTAACAAATGAAACCGAATTGAAAGTGATTCAGACAAGTCAGGTTCTGAATATAAAGTATTAGGAATATCTTGACTGATTTATTTTACTTACATCTTTCTTTTTATGTAAGCACAAGAATAATACAGGATAGAAATTTATGTCTAAATGAATCTGAGAAAGTTCTTTCAATAGGCATAAAATAAAAATGTTAAGTGACAGAAAATCATTTTTTTATGGTTTAATGGGTGGTATTTTTTCTTTCTGTTTTTCTTAGTGGTGGATAATATAATGATGAGCTATACTATTAATGTCACCTTAGACTTAGTGTAATACAGTATCATTATTCTTAGGAGTATGTGGATTATCCTATGGATTCTTTTCTTGAAGAGATTTAAAAAAAATCTCCAACTTTCATATCCAATTATTTTCACATGCATATATGCTACATTACTATAGCCATTAAAATATAAATATTATAATATTGATTTTTTTATGCATGACACAAAATTTCATCACTTTTGACAGGCAGTAATGAGAATGTGTTAATACAGTTACCTTTAGGTTATGCATTTTGTAGCTTGTTAAAGCATTATAATTTGTCTTTATAATTAACGATGTGGCATGGAAAAAAGTACCAAACCTCTTCAATTTCAAGTGGCTTATAGGCGACGTGAATTAATTTTTGCTTGAATAGAAGTTCTAATGAATATGTAAAGTCTGCAGTGAATATTTGACAACATCCATTTATTCAAAAATATTTACTGTTTACTGTTCATGGTAGTTGGGGACTCAGCAGTAAAGCCCTGTCATTGCGGATCTTAGACTCTAATGGGGTAGATAATAAATAAGACAAATAATTAAATTGTATTGTATGATAACTAATAACTGCACAGGGGAGAGATAAAGAGGGAAGGAAGATAGGAATTTTTGGGAAGAGTTCAAAATTTTAGATCAGGTGGGCAAGGTAAGTCCTCTCTGAGAAAGTGCCATAAGAGCAGAGCCCTGAAGTGAGGAACCTACCTAGGTGGATATCTGAGAGAAGGACACTCTCAGCAGAGGAACAAACAAATAGAAAGGCCCATGGGCTGAAATGTGCCTGGTGTGTTCCAGGAATGTGAAGAAGCCAGAGGAGCTGGCATTGAGTGAATAAGTCCAAGTGCGTTAGACTAGGTCAGGGAAGTAACAGACGCAGTGTAACTCATGTGGGTGTTGCAGGTCAGAGGAAGCACCTTGGTCCTTCCCTGTGAATGAGATGGGAAGGCACTGGAGGCCTCTGTGTGGAGATGCACCCTGGTCTGACTGGCATTTGAAGTGGATGTTCTGGCTATTGTATTGAGAAATGACTAGGGAGTAGAAACAGGGAGACAGGTTTGTAATAATCCAGGTGAGAGATGATAGTGATTTAAACTCACATAGTTGTAAAAGAGATATTAAAATCCAATTTCTGGATATATTTTGGAGGGTACACTATCATGATTTACTGAACTGGATGTATGGTGAGAAAGACATGAATTCAATGATTACTTCTGGCCTGAGCCACTTAAGAAGAGCTGCTACTTATAAAGGATAACACTGGGAACACTGTACAAGGAGTAGAATTTGGGGAAGAGGGTGAGGCAATTTTGGATATGTTAAATTTGAGATGCCTGTGAATATCTACAAGGGGTATCAGATAGGCAGTTGGATACATAAGTGTGAAATTAAGGTGGAGAGATTAATGTGAGAGTCATTAGTGTACGGATCATATTTAAAGCCATGAGACTCAGTGACATCACGAGGGAGTGAAGCTTAGTGTGCTGGAAGCCATGTCAGAAAGTGTTTCATAGAGAAAGGCATCAAGTGAGTCAAATAGAAAAAATGAGGACTGAGATCTGACAACTGAATTTAGCCATGTGGATATCACTGGAGGCCTGATAGCAGTTTGGGGTGGGGTTGTCCTGATTGCAGTGGGATCTAGAGACAATGTGAGGAGATAAATAGAAGACAGGGAGTATAGATAATGATTTCAAGGAATTTTCCCCTGAAAAGAAAAAAAGGAGACAAATGGAGAAATAGCTAGAGCAGAAGTAGTTTTGTTTTTTGTGTTTTAGATGATAGACACACAAACTGAATGTTGATGGAATTATCCTGTGGAAAGAGGAGAGAAAAAATTGGAGAAGAGAGATTTGCCAAAGTTGGTACATGTTCTGACAGGAAGTGGAGAAATTCATTTTAGCAAGGATCTGCTAAAAATGTATTTTTCAGACATTCCGATCATGCTTTATGCCATTCTCTGCTTCTTTTTGCCTGAGTCCTTTCTTCCTTTCATTGATAGTGTCCATGAAAGACCATCCAGCCTGCAGTAAAGTCTTACAGTAGTTGATTTGAGCCAAATTTTGAGAACATGTCCAGAAGCAAAATCTCAACAGATTGAGAAAATGCTCCAGAGAATGGCAGTTTTGCAGCTTATTTTATACATTAGAATCAAAGGGGAAGACATAAGGAGGCTTACATGAAATTCTTTGGTGGTAGATTCAGGCGACAGAAGAAAGCGAAGAGGGGAAATCCCTAGAATTGTATAAAAAGCAAAATGGAGACACACATACTCTTACATGGTGGGTACATGACACTTAATAATTAATAGTACATAGAGATGGTATGCGGGGAGCATGATAACAAAGAGGGGTGCTGCGGTCTCAAGCTCTGGTCGTCTTATGCTTTGGTGCCTATGGTTGTGCCTTCTAGGGGTCCAGAAAAGAAAACTACTCTGGCATTTTCAAAGGTATGTTATCCTAGAAGCATAAGAACAATGGGCAGGGCTCACTTAAGGTAAAGATGGACCTTTGCTAAGGAAGCTATAGTCCTGGGACGTGAGTACCCAACTGTGACCTGCCCGGATAGGAATTTGTTATCAGACCATCCCTGTGTGGTTACTTTTGGTCACTGAGCTTATCAGGCCTGCCATGTGCCACCCCCCAACCCCCACTTGCTTATCAGGTTTATTACATAGCCTCTTCTTCATTCACAATAGGATTCTACCATTTCATCTCTTCAGTGAAGTGTTTCCTCTCTACCTCAGCTCATGAATTCACAGAGATCTTTCCATTCTCTGAGTTAATTGCTCTTATAATCTGTCCCATGAAATTAACGATTACTCATCTTTTTTGTGAAGCTGTTTTCCCATTAAATTGTAAGTTCCTTGATAGTAGTGAGCATGACCTGCCTATGCTAAGTGCCCAATAAAAGCTGGCCGACTCGGTCTCTACCACGTCCACTGAAAACAATTTCCTCTCTTGTGACTCCCTCAGAATTAGAACATATTACTATGCTCCATGTAAAATAGTCCTTCATGTACTAAAAAGTATTACTAAACTGCCTCTTGGTCTCATCTTTTTCTCTCTTTAATTCTGTTTTCATGTCTAATTTTGTTTGTTTGTTTGTTTTGTTTTCCTTTGGCACCTTCCCAAATATATTCTTTTTCTTTTCTTTCTCCTTTTATCTTCTTATTTTATTCTTTTTCTCTCTGAGTTTAATTAGGGAATCTGACATGTGCAGAAGGAATTGACAATAGGCTGAGCGGTAGCTGCCTTTTACCACACTGAGGGGAAAAGGTGAGGGTTGACCAGACTATGAAGTGTGTGTGTGTGTGTGTGTGTGTGTGTGTGTGTGTGTGTGTGTGTGTGTGTATGTGTGTGTATACACATTCCTGGTAAAAGGAGCTTCATGTAAAAAGGTACAGAGATAAAATCATAAAGTCTTGTCTCATCTGCAGCTACATATTCATCTCCTAGAACAGTGCCTACCCCTTATGTATCTATTAAATTAATGTATCAATAAATTAATTGCTCCCATGATGATCAGTAGCTCCCACTACTTTTTCTTTCTTTCTTTCTTTTTTTTTTAAAAATTTATTGGGGTGACAATTGTTAGTAAAATTACATAGATTTCAGGTGTACAATTGTGTATTACATCACCTATAAATCCCATTGTGTGTTCACCACCCTACTTTTTCTTTCTCTGTAAACAACAGACCCATCTTTAGTTTGTCACTTCAGTTATAGCATAATCACTTCCCTAAATTCCCAAGCAGTGAAAATAATAGCTGATATTAACAAGTATATAAAGCAGTAGAGCAGAAAGATAGAAGTTTATATTCAGGAGCCATATACCTACCTGTTCAAATCTCAGCTCTGCTATCTTGTAGCTGTGTGACTTTGGACAGGTCACTGATGTCTCAGTGTCTCTACTTTTCTCATCTGTAAAATGGGACAGGTTATAACTATTCCATAGGGTTGTTTTGAGGATTAAATGAATTAATATAAAATCTTATAGTAATTGTAAATCTAAATCAATCTAATTCTTAATCTTATCCTCATCTTTTTAGATGAGTTAACTGAGGCTTAGAGACGTTAAAAACTTCCCCACAGTTGACCAGCTAATAAAAAAACTGGGGTTCATCTTTACTGCATGGTCTGTCGACTGTGGTGGCAGGCAAGGCACAGACAAGGATTAAAAGGTTTTTTTGTTAAGGCCTCCCCCTAACATGAAAAAGCTAGGCAGGTCATTGATGACCCAGAGGCAGGAGAAGTAAAGTGTTGAGGAAATGATTATAGAAGGCAAATCTGAGGAGAGAAGAAATAATGGAAAAGTACCTGGAATTGAGGGAGTGATCATTAAGAAAAAAAAAAAAAAATGTTCCTACACTTGGAGCACCTCCCGTTATTAGTTCTTAAGCTTGATCTTAGATGCTCTGTTTTTGAGAACCACCCCAAGATGTGCTTCTGTGGTACGTGGATTGTTTTGAGCTAAAGGTAATTTTAGCCTCAAGCTCCAGAGAAACTTCTGCCCCTCTGTTTAATTACCTAGAAGAACTTGAATTAGGGGCCTTGCCTATAATGAGAGATTATCAACAATAATCTCTTTTTGACCTACCTATATAGCAGGGCAGACTTTTATTTACTAAATTCACTAAACATCTGCTCTTCTTATCATTCTGCAATGACCCTTTGGAGTCTCCAAGTCATCTTACCTCATCCCTAGCTCAGAATGTCTCACATACCCATGTTACCTTTCTGTCTCTGAACCTCTCATTCATGGGGGTATCTGATTCTCATATATGTGGGGTTCCCATACATATGTGTGTATTACATTTTGTTATTTTTTCTTGCTAATTTGTCTTTTGTCTATTTGATTATTAGACCAGCCAACAGAACCTTGAGGGAAAGGAAAGTTTGTTCCTCCCCCATAAGACCATATTCAGATTAGGATGTCAAATTTATTTCCAGACTCTCTTTGTGGAGTTATTACTCAATTCAACATTATATTAGTGAACAAAGCAGAATGATTGGATTTGTCTGTAATCCCCATTTCCAGGGGATTACTGCTATCATTTCTCTTGCAAATGACTATATATCATTTTTATTATGCTCTCTGAGAGTAGCAGAGCTATAAACTTCAAATTAATAAGTCAACAATTTACTCCATTAAAGCTGATACGTAGACAATATTTTGGTGATCTTCTGGAGCTATTCTATCATTTCTATTATTCCCATATTACTCTTCCTTCACTAATCCTAAAGGAGGAATTCTAGAAAGAACCCAGAAGAAGATGAGCTGTGAAACAGGAAAAAATATGTCTTTTAAAAACTAGAAAAGCCTTGGAGAAAGCAGGAATAAGTGTTGGGAAGATTGTGACATGCGTAGACCATCCTGTTTCACTCCTAAGGGAATGTGAACTTCACTAGATAGAATGTAGGGACCACAAAATGGGAGCATGAAGGGGTGAGCCTTCCTTATTTCTTACCTGTACTCCCCACTCTTTGGTTGAATCTGACCTGTGAGGGGCATTATCAGACTAGAGCAGAGAAAGTTCGGAGGTGGTTGTACAACAAAATATAAATATACTTCAAAGCCTTTTTTTCTGAGTAAGAATTTGTATCTGGAGCACTGCCTAAGGTAGTTACTACTTCCTGTTCTGGGCTACTATGAAGACGAGATCTCGCGCTCTCTCTTTTTTTTTAATTAAAGTTTATTGGGGTGACACTTGTTAGTAAAGTTACACAGATTTCAGGTGTACAATTCTGTAACACATCATCTATATCTCACATTGTGTGTTCACCACCCAGAGTCAGTACTCTTTCCATCACCATATATTAGAGCCCATTTACCCTCTTGATCACCACAGAAGGAAGGTGTGGTCAGGTAGGAGCGAAAGGTGGATGTGAGTTCTGCACTTATCCAAGGACGGTTTGGGCTGCAGCTGGCCCTCTCATTCCACCTAGAGGTGAGATCTGGATGTGGCCACTGACAGCCTTTCTACCGCCCTCTTGGCTACAAGCTGGCTGGTTCCCGAATTTTCTAAACAACAGGAGTCCAGGGTGTACAATAAATACATAACCATTTTTTCTTTTCTGTTTCTGTTTTTCCTTTTTTTGAGTTACATATGTACAATACAGTATACTAACCTTAAGTGTTCCATGAATTTTTACCTATACAAACACGAACTACAACCCACATAAAATTGTAGAGTATATACAGTAGCCCAGAAGGTTACATGAGGTCTGTTCCCAGTAAATATCATCATCAAAAGGTAACATATTTATCTTTTCATCCTAATGTAGATGAACATTGCATAGTTACCTGGTGAGGGCTACTATGCGTAACGTTTTAAATATGCTTGAACATGTTTCAATGACTTTGCTTCTTTTGCTTTAGTCTTTAACTATACCATTCATCTTTCTAAAGTGGCTGTTATCATTACCACTCTGTTTTGCTTTTGAAAAAAGGCATATGGCATAGGCATTCACACACATATTACTCCCATAATCTTTCTCGCCATAATGTTATTACAGTTTTTAAAAGTAGAAAAGTATCACATCAATTCATTAAAGAACAACAAATATTCGACCATATATGAAGCAGTGGTAAAATTTGTCACTTAGTCTTTCCCCATTTTATTTCCTAAAGGTAAGTATTTTGAGGTATTGTTTCAGATTGTTTTCTGTGCACATAAGAACATGTTCTAGCATATAAATGGACAGTAATTTAGATACTATGCTATATAGTATTTACATACATTTTTGTTTTTAAATGTAAAAAGAAAAATCACAAAATAACATTTTTCTGCTACAGGTTTTCTTTGCTAACTGAAGGGAGAGTGTTCCTATAAATCTTTCTTAAGTTGAAATGGCATAAAGCAAAGAATCAATTACCTTAGAATACATCATGCTAATGGATGCACAAAATACATTGAGATAAAGCACAGAAGCTCATAGACACAGTTCAAAGCTGTGGTGGCTTGATCCTGAGATGCTGAGTGTAGATCCTGGGAAGGAGCTGCTCAGAGCGTGTGCCGCCTTGTGATGGCTTGCTGACAAACATGCTGAATGCCGTTTTTGCTTTTTGCCTTTTCTCATAAAAGCAAAAATCCTTTTCAGATTTCTTTCGTTTAGTGAAAACAAGTACTACTAATATAGGTCTTCTGTAAAAGCAAAGTGGTGTAAAATGAGCTCTTGAAAAGCAAGGAATACGTGTATGTACCTTTTTTATTCCTCCACATGTCATGGATATCCTTTCATAGCATTACTCTTGACAACAAAATCTAGAGTCCTGGTTTATACATACAGACATGCTGAACAAAAAACTTGAAGACTAAAACTTAGAAATTCATATTTTTATAAAGATCCCCAGGGGATAGAATTCTAAAGGTAGATCTGAGGCACAATCCATGATTAAGAGTCCTTGAGATCAGAGACTAGAACCACACGTGTTTTGGATGAATGACTCCTAGGTAGTTTTGATTCTGTTAAGTAAATATTAATGGTTCTTCTTTCTCCTCCGTATTGATTTTCTGGACTAGGTTTTCTGTTTGACAGAGAGAGAGAGAGAGAGAGAGAGAGAGAGAGAATTGGGCTTGTCTTAGTCAGCTCTGGCTGCTATGATGAACTCCCATAGGCTGAGTGGCTTAAATAGAAGACATCTATTTATTACATTTCTCGAGCCAGGGAAGTCCAAGGGCAAGGTGCCTATAGATTTGGTGAGGGCTGTCTTCCTGGTTCACAGACAGATGCCTTCTCATTGTATTCTCACATGGTAGGAAGGGAGGGAGAGGGAAGAAGAGTGGGAGAGATCTGGTCTCTTCTTATAAGGGCACTAATCCCATCATGAGGACACCACCCTCATCACCTCATCTAAACCTGATTGCCTCCCATTGGCCCCGTCTCCAAATACCATCACTTCGGAGGTAAGGGCTTCAACACATGAATTTTGGGGACACACTATTCAGTCAATAGTAGGGCTATTTAATGTAATGTGTCATCTGAACTCAGAATATTTGAAGGCAATGATGAATTCACTGTTTATAAAAAATTATTTTAGTCACCTTTCTCAAGCCAGCTTTCCTTATTTCCTTAAAAAACAAGAGCCTTTTAGGAGTTATGTAATGTTCCATTCTACACTTTCTTTACTTTTGAGGATTTTTAATAAATGTCAACGAGTCAGAATGACCTTCTGTTTTTTCCAGTCCAATGAGTGAGGACACTTCAATTCCTAAACCCAAGGAAAACATATTACATATTTTGACTTGACCTCCTACCCAAATAGTTTTAACAAAATCACCAGCTTTAAGCTTTTCAAGCATTTTAAATTAGGATTTATCTTTCATAGAGGTACAGTTATTTGTTTCTGATTAAACTTTTGAATTGGAAGATCATTTTTTTATGGCAGTGGCTTTTCATAAATATGTGGCTTTATTTAAATAAGAGGACAGTCCTAAGAACCCTAAACTAAATTATATATTAAAAAATAATTAAATGGTTTCAACTTCCTTACACTTATCTCTGTTTTTTTTTTTAAAAATTAAAGTTTATTGAGGTGACAATTGTTAGTAAAGTTACATAGATTTCAGGTATACAGTTCTGTATTACATCGTCTATAAATCTCATTGTGTGTTCACCACCCAGAGTCAGTTCTCCTTCCACCACCATATATTATACTTATCTCTCTTAAGGTCACTTTTTGGAGGCTCTAAGAGTTTAGAAATTTTTGGGATTCAAAAAGGATACTTTTTTCCCCGGTTGTTTTTCATATTTACAGTTTTAATAGTAGCATGTCGATTACTACTGTTTTCTACGTATTAGGTTCTCGGTTCTAATTTCTAGGTTCTAAGTCAAGCTAAAAAATAATAATATTCAGAGCTCATATACTAATCAGTTATTTTTTAAAAAATTTTGTATACCAGGAAGTAAAGATTTTGAGTCAGACATAACTTGGGGTTTGGTTTTATAATGTTTTTTCTGATCCTCTCCATTCTCTTAGTTTTGCCACACTAGTGCAACTTTATTCTCTTGATTCAGTATAATAGCCTCACATAGCCACATGCCCACCAAAATAGACAACAAATAAAAATTTTAGAGTTTACTATATAAAATGCTTAAGTTTCCTACTCACATCCTTTGAGCAACATCCATAGTCAGATACTGAATGTATCCCTTATTTAAAGAATAGAAATGAGGGAAACAGCAGCTTTTGTGGACGTGTGTGTGTGTGTGTGTGAATTCAAATCACAAGGAAATAGACAGACATGCAGTGTTGGGAAAACAGGTTGGGATTAATCACATGAGGTGAAGCCCTGGCACCGATTGTTGAAAGAGCATGTTGGTGCTCACTTCTAAGTATCTTTAAGAAGAGGAGGGGTGCTAGCTTTTAGAAATGAGGCAAGACCTGTCTCAAAGGCAGAGGGATGGGACAGATTACAGAAGTGCCTCCTTTCTCTGAGAAGGAATTTGAAACCCATACTCATACATTCTCACCCCAAACTACCTGACCTCACTTTTCTCTAATGTGTCCATTATGTGTACATGAAAATTAATGACCTTTAAAAGTCATCTTCATTTTCTTTCTATTGGGAAGAGAGTAGGGCATCTTTTTTTTTTTTAATTAAAGTTTATTGGGGTGACAATTGTCAGTAAAGTTACATATATTTCAAGTGTACAATTCTGTAATACATCATCTATATCTCACATTATGTGTTCACCACCCAGAATCAGTTCTCCTTCCATCACCATATATTTGACCCAAGAGCAGGACATCTTTGTCAGATTTTGAGCCAAGGCTTTGTTTCTTTTATAAAATGATTTTGCAAGTTTTCCTTGTCTGCTTATGTCCTGGAACAATTTAAATAGTATAGGAATTGTGTAAAAGTTTGATAGAATGCATCAGTGAAAACATTTGGATTGTCTTTTAAGAGGTAGGAGTTGGAGGGAGATGAGGATAGTTTTAGATACTTTTCTAACTTCTTTATGATAGTCTCTTTAGATTTTTAATTTTATTTTGAGTCAATTTTAATAACATTTTAACATATTTTTTTACTTTTATTTCAGATAATTTTGGCATATAATTATATATAGAACTGATTTATTTTTCTAAACCTTCCCTATTATTGTAGTAATATCCTCTTTCTTACATACTTTTGAACTTATCACATATTTTAGCACCTTAGAGCCCAGAAACTTATATAGACATGACTTTGCTAGAACAGCTGGCTCTCTGCATTAGTGAAAAGGAATATCTAGAATGAACTGAATTTACCTGTTTTCTTATTGTGGGGCAGGTAGGTGATGTTAGTGAAGGCTGCTGATGGTTCCTCACACGTGTATTAGGGGACAGAAACCGCACCAGTTATTGGAACAGAGAGAATTTAACACAAAGAATTTTTGGCTAGGAATAAAATTGGTAATTAGGAAACTGGTTAACTGAAAGGGTAAAAAACCCCACAAAACCCTCTAAGATAACACAAATGTAGAAATGGAGAAACAGCTATAACACTCTATTAGTTTGCTAGGTGTACCGTGACAAAATACCACAGACTGGGTGACTTAAACAACAGATATTATTTCTTCACAATTCAAGGGGCTAGAAGTCGGAGATCGACATGTCAAAAGGCCCCTCTCCTTGGCTGTTAGGTGGCCATCTTTTTCCTGTCTTCATATGGTTTTCTCTCTGTACATGCCAATATCCAAGTTTCCTCTTCTCATAAGGACATCAGCTGTATTAGATTAGAGTGCACCCAAATGGCCTAATTTTAACTTAATCACCTTTTAAAGAACCTGTCTTCAAATACAGTCACATTCTGAGGCTGTGGGGATTAGGACTTCAATATACACATTTTTTAATTTATTTATTGGGGTGACAATTGTTAGTAAAATTACATAGATTTCAGGTGTACAATTCTGCATTACATCATCTATAAATTCCATTGTGTGTTCACCACCCAGAGTCAGTTCGCCTTTCATCACCATATATTTGATCCCCCTTACCCTCATCTACATTTTTCTTTTTTTTGGCGGGGGTGAGGGGTGATGCATAATTCATCCCATAACACACTTCTAAGTATGGGAAACAGAGGGAAGAATTTGGAATTATTAACCATTAAAAGCTTAGAGGAAAGGCCCTGTAGAGCTAAACTCAGACTTTTGAGGAAATGGGGAAGTTGGTTTGGGTCTCATGTCTCTGAGCTCAGAAAAATCTCAACCACAGCACAAATGTAAGATGTACATATAAACTTCTACTTCTGTTAAAATGGGGTAAGAAGGATTGGATTTACCCTCCTGTCTGAAAACAAACAAAACAGAGAAGCAGGAAAAATATATGAAACACTGGACATGAAGTAATGAAGGAAGAGTAATCCTGGAAAAATAGGAAACAAATGAGGTGAGCCCTTTGATTGACCCAGCTTAGTTATTTGAGGACCTTTCCAGGGAAGGGCACAGGGAGGAGAACCCAGGCAGAGCCCAGCTGACTCTCCACATTAAGGTGACAGGGCCCAGTCTGGGGAGACCGAGGCAGCTTGCATTCTCAGTCAGAGTACCAGAAGTGAAGGAGCGGCACCAGACAGAACTCTGGGATCTGCACATAATTTTCTGGAGAATACTGATCAGCCCATGTGTGTGAAGAAATGACCCAAGGCTGGGGAAAGAAATACCTGAAAGGATTGGTGGGATTAGAACATAATCCTCCCACAGGGCCAGAAAAAGTGCCTGTCCCACCAGCCAGATTGGAGAAGCTCATAACTCATGAAGCGCTGGGGACACTACTCATAAGGACCTTGCCTCAGTAGCAGCGAGTAATTAATATTACACTAAACCCAGCTCTGGTCATTCATAATCAATCTTCAAAGCAAGACCAAAAAGGATCAAACAATTTCCATGCATTAAATGCATCCTCAAGCAAAGCTCAAGAACATTTATAGAAATACAAAACTATCCTGGACGCGACAAGGTGAAATTCACAATTTCACTAGGCATGCAAAAAATAGCAGAAAAAAATTATGCATGAGGAGGAGAAAAATCAATTGATTCAGTTCAAGAACTAATATATACATTGTTTTTTGTTTTTTGTTTCATGAAGATGGCGCCGAAAGCGAAGAAGGAAGCCCCTGCCCCTCCCAAAGCCGAAGCCAAAGCAAAGGCTTTGAAGGCAAAGAAAGCAGTCCTGAAAGGCATCCTCAGCCACCAAAAAAAAAAAAAAAAGAAAAAAGAAGATCCAGACATCACCCACCTTCCGAAGGCTCAAGACACTGCGGCTCTGAAGGCAGCCTAAATATCCTTGAAAGAGTGACCCCTGGAGAAACAAGCTTGACCACTATGCCATCATCAAATTCCCCCTAACTACCGAGTCAGCCATGAAGATGGTAGAAGACAACAACACACGTGTGTTCGTTGTGGATGTCAAGGCCAACAAGCACCAGAGCAAACAGGCTGTGAAGAAGCTCTATGACATTGA
Organism: Rhinolophus sinicus; assembly: GCF_057876585.1. Classification (NCBI taxonomy): domain Eukaryota; kingdom Metazoa; phylum Chordata; class Mammalia; order Chiroptera; family Rhinolophidae; genus Rhinolophus; species Rhinolophus sinicus. The sequence goes on along the minus strand of NC_142517.1, from coordinate 72,599,261 downwards.
CGTGGCCAAGGTCAACACCCTGATCAGGCCTGATGGAGAGAAGAAGGCATATCTTCGATTGGCTCCTGACTACGATGCTTTGGATATTGCCAATAAAATTGGGATCACCTACATGGAGACCAGCTGGCTAACTCTAGATACAAAAGTTTTTCACTTAAAAAAAAAAGAGAACTAATATATACGTTAGAATTAGAAGGACTTTAAAAACAGTTATTATACTTCTTATACTCAAAAAGTAAAATACAGACATAGAAGATAATTTTTTAAAAAGACCCAAAGTGAACTTCTAGAGATGAAAGTGACAGTGTCATCATAACAACTTTATTTGTAATAGCCAAAAAATTGAAACAATCCACATGCACATTAACAGGTAAATAGGTAAACCTTGGAGTATCCATATAATAGAATACTATTTAGCAATTAAAGTGGTGCACTACTTAGTCCTGCAACAACATGAATGAATCTCAAAACAATTATGCCAAGTTTAGGAAACCAGATAATAAAAGTACACATAAACCCCAAATTCATCTACAGTCATAGAAAGCAGATTAGTGGTTGACTCAGAACAGGAGTAGGCCAAAATTACAAAGGGTCAAGAGGAAATTTTTGGTGGGTGAGTGAGTGATTTTTTTCATTATCTTGATTATGATGATTGTTTCATGGATGTGTACCTTTGTCAAAACATACAATTGTACACTTTAAATATGTGATATACAGTTTATGATATGTCAATTGTACCTCAATTAAGGAGTTTTTTTTTTTTTTTAAGGCTGTAACTATTAACAGGGGTGTTTAAGAGTCCCCAAACTTACTGTTTCTGGAAGTTGTTACACACTAACCTGTACTTACACTTAATTTATACCGTTTATAAAGTGATTGTGCAGTTCCCACATCAGTGACTTACATTGATGTGCAGGTTTTCTACCCACATACCCTAAGTAGGATTGCTAGCTAGCATTGGCCTTCAATTTTGTTCCCAGTGAATTTTCTACTCCTGACAGGATATTTGCATCCCCTATAGCCTCATATGAGGCCGAGACATTAGAAGATGAAATATTTCATTAACTTAGAGCAGTCTCATCAGCCATATCAATAGAAAGAAGGGTGGAGACGGGAATAGAATCTTGCTAGAATTATGCTACAACTAAGGAAATGCACCTACAGGTAAAATGTTCCCTACCTGGTGATGGTCTGTTTTCAGCTTTCTAACTGTTCTCTGTAACTGTGCATCATCTTGTGCCTGAAAATCTTCCAGCTAGGCCATGAAATATTTGATTATATAATGTCCTTGTGGAGAAAAGACATGATAATCAAGACTTGCTGATTAAGAATGAGGTCAACCACAGATTTTTTAAATCTTTTTTTCTTTCTCTATCTCTTCTCTTCCTTTGTTAAATAATTCAAGAAATATTTAATAAGCACTTATATGCCAAGCACACTTAGATGTTAAATATTTCTAGAGGCTTGTTATTCAGTGGAATACAGCATCAACATCACCTGGGAGCTTATTAGAAATGCAGACTCTTAGTCCTCCTCCAGACATACAGAATAAGTACCTGCATTTTTAACAAGATCCCTCAGTGACTTGTGTGTACATTTAAGAGGCACTGTTCTAGAGAATTCTCCTTAGATCTACCACTTAAATACTGCTATGGCTTTGAGAAAGTAACTTCACTTCTCTAACCCATTAGCAAATGAGGGGAATGGAATTCATGTATTATTGTGAGGATTTAATTACCCTGTTTCCCCAAAAATAAGACCTACCAGGACAATCAGCTCTAATGCGTCTTTTGGAGCAAAAATTAATATAAGACATGATATTATATATAATATAATATATTATATAATATTATATTATATTATATAATATATTATATTATTATACCTGGTTTTATATGAGACCTGATCTTATAGTAAAATAAGACCCGGTCTTATATTACTGTTTGCTCCAAAAGACACATTAGACCTGATTGTCCTGGTAGGTCTTATTTTTGGGGAAACACGGTAGATGAACTCTCTAAAACCCTTAACATACTGGCTGATACCTATTAAGTGTTTTTTTTTTTTTTTAAAGTTAGCCATTATTGTTATTTTCATTATTATTTTGTAGTCAAAAATACCTTTTTTTGTAAAACTCCCCTTCTAGCAACTTTCCTTCGAGTTCATTTATTTGTTCATAACGCTGACACAATGACATTATTTCAAGAGACATGACAACTAAATGTAACACTTGATCTTGGATTGGATCCTGAACTAGAAAGGGAAGGAGGGAATAGGAATGTCTTAGTCAGCTCAGGCTGCCATAACAAAATAACACAACAGATCTTTATTTTCTCACAGGTCTACTTGCTGGAAGTCCAAGATCAGAATGACAGCATTGTGGGTTCTGGTGAGTACTCTCTGCCTTGCAGATGGCTGCCATCTTCCTGTGTGCTCATATGGTCTTTCCTTTCTATCTTTATCTTGTAAAGCCACTAATCTCTTCATGAGGGCCCTGTCCTTATGAAGTAATCTAACGCTAATTACCTCCTGAAGGCCCAACCCCCAAATACCACCACATTGGGGATTAAGAGTTGCAACATAAGAATTTTGAGGGGAGACAGCATTTAGTCCATACGGGGAGTAAGCTTTGTTGATATTGTTATTTCTTTCTATAAGTGGCACTGTTAGACATTGGAATTTAAGTCATATGGAATTAGATGATGTTGAATCTGTTCCAGATGAAATGCTGCACAAGTAATTTTCAGAACAGGACTGGGTGGATTTAAGGGCTTTAAACAATAACAGTGTTGTTATCCAGAGATGGAAATAGGATGACTACTACCGCCGATTGTCTTTTCCTCTTGTTGGGTTCCATGAAGGAACTTAGTGGCATCTGGTTACCTTAGACTCCTTAACTCTAACAAGCTCCAGATCTTGTGCATCTTATTCAAGTTGAAATCCCCAGAAACTGATAACAATGCTTGGTACAGAGTAGGTGTTCGATATATATTTGTTGAATAAATTAATAAATGGGTTGGGCCAGAGGCCATAGAAGCTTTTTTTCATCTTCCCAATGTTTCTATTACCGATGTTTTTCTGGGGGGAAGATAATTTCAAATGTACAGCAAAGATGCAAGAATAATATAATGAACTCTCATATACCCTTTACCCCAAGTCACAAATATTTTTTAGTTTTTAACATTTAATTTTAAAATGATTTCAAACTTACAAAAATAATAAAATAATTTAAAACTTATAAAAGATTCACAAGAAAACTCCAAATAATAATATAAAGAACTACCTATACCTTTCATCCAGGTTTCCTAATTGTTAACAGTTTACATTTGTCATTCATTTCTTTCATATGTCATTTTCTTTATGAAACATTTGAGAATAGTTTACAGACATGTTGCCTAATTATCCCTAAATACTTCAGTGTGTATTTCTTTAAAACAAGGACACTCTCCCACATAACCTCAATACCCTCATCAAACTCAGGATGTTAAATTAACATGGCTACGATACTTTTATCTAATCTATAAACCTCAGTCAAATTTCTTCAATTGTCTAATAATGGCACTTATATAAAGAAACAGTAATAACCACCTTACCGCCTTTCCCTTCTTTCCTTTCTGGTTCAACATCCACTCCAGAGTCATCTAGTGTATTTAGTTGTCATGTCTGTTTAGTTTTTTTTAAATCTGTAATTCCTCAGCTCATGAGCTTGACATTTTTAAAAGAGTATAGGTCAGTTATTTTATACAAATTTCTTTCAGTTTGGGTGTCCCTAATATTCATGAGTAGATTCAAGATATAGCTTTTTGGTATGAATACCACAGAAATGATGCTGTTTTCGTCTCAGTGCCTCATATTGGGAGGCACACAATATCTCGCTTTCTCATCACCAACAATAGTAACTTTCCTCACTTGGTCAAGATGGTGTTTGTCATATTTCTCCATTGTAAAGTTCATTAATAAGTAGTAGATATTTTGTTGGGATTTACGCTAAGACTGTATGCATACGTATCCTTTTTTCATCAAAATCTCACCCTTTAACATTAATATCTCTTTCACCCATTTAACAATAATACCTCTTGAATCATTTATTATAATGGTGTTTGCTGAATGCTACTTTCTAATTGTATCATGCCTTCTACATTTATTAGTTGGCATTCTACTGGAAGATAGAGGTTTCTCTTTGTATTTATTATTTATTTATTTATTTATTTATTTATTCATTTATTTTATTTATATCTGTATGGACTATGGATTCTTATTTTATTGAAATGGTTATAATTATTATTACTTTATTACAGCTTTACTGAAGTATACTTGACCTATAATAAACTGTTTATATTTAATGTGTACAGTTTGAGGAGCTCTGGTGTGTATATACAGTGAAAAACCACTAGCACAATAAATAAAAGGAACATTTTTACCAACCCCAAGTTTCCTTGTCTTTCTTAAATTCAACCTCCCTCACTTTGTCTCTGCACACCCACAGGAAACCACTTCTTTCTCACCTTGTAGATTAGTTTTGATGTTTTTCTAGAATTTTATATAAGTGGAATTATACAGTGTGTATTTATTTATTTTTTTGGAGGGATTTGGCTTCTTTCACTTAGTATAATTATTTTGAGATTCATCCATGTTGTTGGGCATATTAATAGTTCATTTTTTTTTTTAGCTGTGCAGTATTCTATTGTGTTGATTTACCACAATTTGCCCATTCACCTATTGATGGGCATTTTTTTTTTTCTAGTTTGGGACTATTACAAAGTTACTATGAATGAGTACAAGTCTTTGTACAATTTGTGTACACATCCTAATATGAATATATAATTTAATTCTCTTGAAATGGCTGGATCACACAGTAGATCTATAGTGAGCTTTATATGTTTAACATGTTTAAACATAAAGACAAATATAACAGATATTTATATTTAATAGCTTTATATATGGTTTTGAGAAAACAATATGTATGTGGTTTGAGAAAATGATTAGCAATTTTTGTATATGGTTTGAAGAAATAAGGAAATGATTAGATTTCCTTCCTTTCTTCATTATTTCCTTCCTCCTTCCCCCCACCACTTTCTGTCCATATGACTTTCTAATTGTTCCAGCTCTATTTGTTGAAAAGATTATCTTTTCCCATTGAATTTTTTTGTGTCTTTGTAGTAAGTGAATTGACTCTATCTATCTATCTATCTATCTATCTATCTATCTATCTATCTATCTATCTATCTACTTTTTTTGACCATATATTTTTGTGTCTCTTTTAAGCCTTTGTATTCTATACTATTGATCTATGTCTCTATGTAAATATTACTACCTTAATTGCTATAGTAAGTTTTAAATGAGATAATTAAGTTCTGTAACTTTGTTATTCTTTTTACAAAATTGTTTTGGATATTGTAACTTTTTTTGTTTTTCCATATAAAAATCAACCTGTCAGTTTCCACAAGTTCTTGCTTTTATGTTGATTGAGATTATATTGACTCTATAGATTTTTTTAGTGATTTCTTTATGGTTTATAGTTTATGTCTTAAGTTGACACAGTCTGAACTTCAAGTAATATTATACCACTTCGTCTAAAATATATACTTCTTCTTAGCATGTACTCTAAAACAGTATATTTTTTGGCATTTTTGTTATTTTCATACATTTTACTTTTAAATATGACATAAATCCTCTACTAAACTTTATTTTTGCTTTAAATTGTCAATCATCTTTTACGATATTTAAAAAATAAAATAAAATGTCTTTTATATTTACCATTTTTCTTGCTCACTATTCTTCTATGTATGGGTATGGGTTATTGGGAGGAAGACTGCAGAATTAAAGTTTCATTTTCATCTCATCATGTCAAAGGTACATGCTATCAACAGGATTTATGACTGTTGATGTTGACTTTGGTTACCTGGCTGAGGTACTGTTTGTTTGTCAGATTTTTCCACTGAAAAGTTATTCTTTCTCCTGTACCTGCATACTGCACTCTTTGGAAGGAAGCCACTATTTGCATTCCTCACCTAAGAAAAGGGAAGGTATATTTCCCCTCCTCAAAGGCAAAGTATCTATCTACATAAGTTATTTGGAATTTTTCTGCTCAGGAAATTAGTCTCTTCTCCTTCATTTATTAATTTATTCAGTCATTTATTTACATTACTATGGACTCATAGATATTTATTTTATACTTTGGGTTATAACCCAACACTACTTTATTTTCTTGCTTAAAATATTTCCAGCTTTGGCCATTGGGAGCTCATTTAGTGGCTCCTGTGCTCATCTGACATACACCCATCAATGTGGCTTTCTGGTTTTTTTGTTTTGTTTTGTTTTTTTTGAGTAGTTCCTTATTTTCTGATACTACAAAATGCTCCAGGCTCATATTCTATATATCTTGCCCCAGTCTTAGAACCAGCCATTTCTTGAAGGAGCCCTGGTTCCTTTTATTGGAAAAGAGTATTAGAAACAAAGATCTTGGTACTAGGTATATTTATTTCTACAGGGGTATCTTTAATTTTTTAGGTCCTTTAAGTTGGCAGAGCAAAAAATATACGTGTGTATATTAGCTTGTGTATATACACATATCTATAAATATTTCTGTATGTCACCATCTGTAACTATATTAAGCTGAACTGAATTCATACTGAATTTTTGAACTATAATAAAAAATTCCGTTACTACATGGATAATTCGAGATTATTTTTAATTAAATTTTATTTATTTGATTAGTTCATGCAGTTACATGGTTCAGAAGAGTAAAAGGGCATGTAATGAAAATTCTCTCCCATGCCCTTTTCTACCATCACGCTGGTTCCCTCCTGGAGGTGACTAATGTTACCTGTTTCTGGAGGAAACTTGAAGTGACCTTCATAGGATCTACAAGAAACTTAATTTTCAAAGCAGGTTGACTGATCTACTTCAATTTTATCTTACAACAATAATGTGATTCAATCAAAGAAGATAGTACCAATGCCATTTTAAAAGTAAGGAGACTGGGAAATAAAAATCTATTTTTCTCTCAGATAAGAAAATTGTGTAAATGTGTACTGTGGACAATTTGCGAAGAATTTAGAAATATACAAATTTTAGAGTCAGGATTTGACTGTATTGTAAATCCCATCTCTGCTAGTTCTTAATGACTTGACATTGCTATATGTTTTAAACTCTCTGAGTCTCAATATTTTCATCTGAACATTGCAATAATAATGCCTATCTAATACAGCCATTAATTACACTTGTAATGCACTTAATCTAGTGCTGGGCATAAACTGACTGCTCATTGAATGAATGGTAGTTATTAATTTTGTGACTGGTTTTAGTGGTTAAGCATAAAATACTAAATTTTCATTATATGTCAGTAATGTTATTTAAATTAGTCTCAAATATTGGATGGGGTAGCTCTAGTTATTTTCCCCTGCTATCTAAGTAAGTCCATTGCTGGTAAAATTTCATGATCTGTATTTTTTTTTTTTTGGGGGGGGGTAAGGGGAACAGGACTTTATTGGGGAACAGTGTGTACTTCCAGGACTTTTTCCAAGTCAAGTTATTGTCCTTTCAATTTCAGTTGTGGAGAGCACAACTCAGCTCCAGATCCAGTTGTCAATGTTAGTTGCAGGGAGCACAGCCTACCATCCCTTTGCTGGCAACCTTGTGGTTGAGAGGACGTGCTCCAACCAACTGAGCCATCTGGGAGCTCAGTGGCAGCTCAGCTCAAGGTGCCGTGTTCAATCTTAGTTGCATGGGGTGGAGACCACCATCCCTTGTGGGAGTCGAGGAATCAAACAGGCAACCTTGTGGTTGAGAGCCCACTGGCCCATGTGCGATTCCAATTGGCAGCCTTCGGCGTTAGGAGCACGGAGCTCCAACCGTCTGAGCCACTGGGCCGGCCCCATGATCTGTATTTTAACAACAAACTTTGGGGGAAAGTTCTTGCTTCCACCTCTTGGTAGAAATGCAAAGTAAAACTTTTAGAAAATGATTTAGTAAAGTTGCTTTTTGCCTCCAGTAATGATACAGTGGAGCTTCCTTCAAGTATTTGAAGCATTTTGGGGAGGACTTTATAAAACAGTTAATTTGTACCCTGAGGAGAGATCCTTAAACATGGATGAGATTCTAAATAAATCTAAGTGACAGTTTGTCAGTAACAGGACATTTCTCCCTATTTAAGCTGCTTTTCACAATGGACACCACCTATCTAATCAAATGTGACTTCTATCATCAAAATTCGTAAGGCATGAAAAACTTTTATCAAGTCATTTATTACATTGTCCATTTGAAATATGATCTTTTGTGTCTTACGAGCTGCTACTTGGTGCTCCTTCTGCAAAATGAGATGTTTAGGTTTTTCAGGACAATATTTAACAGTCCAGGATTTGCTAATCCCTATGGAACTCCTTTAATGTCCGTGTTTGCAAAAGAGATACTGACCTCTTGCATGATTAGAATTCTCTCTTGTCTGCTGTTTTTCTTTTTTTTTTTTTTTTTCATGTTAGACGGGTAATGTACGGATGCCGTAACAAGGTTTGTGGGAGGTACATCTCATGCAAAAGCATGAGCACCCAATCATCACACTTTATGAGCTACAAAAGGATCGTCTGCTGTTTTTAATTTGGGCAGTTTGTAAATTATTTGGTGCTACTTTCTCCGAAGTCATATCCTTTCCCAAGTTTGTCTCCTTGGTCCTATATAATACTTATCAAGAAGAGGGGAAATCACTGGTAAGCACTGTAGGGATAATTTAACTAAAGCAAAGAGAATATGCAAGTACAGTTGACCCTAAAACAACACAGGTGTGAATTGTGTGGGTTCACTTATATGCAAATTTTTTTTCAATAAATACTGTAAATGTATTTTCCTTATGATTTTATTAAATAACATCATTTCCTTTCTCCATCTTACTTTAGTGTAAGAATACAGTATATATATAACACATATAACATACAAAACATTTGTTAATCAACTGTTTATGTTATCGGTAAGGCATCCTGTCAACAGTAGGTTGTTGGTAGTTAAGTTTTGGGGAAGTAAAAGTTATACGTGGATTTTTGACTGAACAGAGGGTTGGTCTCTGTAACCCTTGCATTTGTTCAGGGTACAACTATATTTCCAAATTTACTTAGTCTGTCCATCTTTTCTTTTATAATGTCAACTGAAGGTTGTGGTTGCCAGTTCAATACTAATAGGAGTCTATAATTTGGGGTGCAGTGAGGGGAAAGAGACTTTATTTAGTGCAAACAGCTCAGTTGTGACACAGCTTGTCTGTGGAATAGCACAGCTGTGATATAGCTCAATTATGGTACAGTACAGCTGTTAAAAAGCACACCTGTGAATCAGACCAGGAGAGGCAGCCTTGGTGTTACAGCTTAGTCTGGTGAGACAGCTCCACTCCAGTGTTGCAGCTCAGCCAATGTCTAAGCTCCCAGACAATGTTGCCACTCTAAACAGGGAAACATCTTTGATGGAAATTGAAAGTGCGCTCCACCAAGGCAGAGGGGAGGCTGACTTACATAGAGAGAAGTTCTGGCCCCTGGTCCCTGATTGGTTCATTTCTATGCAAATAAGGATTCCAAATTCTCAACTTGATTGATCCAAATAGCATCATCCTGACTGGTCAGAATGGAGCTTCTCTGATTGGTTAGTGAAGCTGCAAATGAAGCTATAGATAGCTGTGTAGTGCTGATTGGATGGGGGAAATCTCAGTCCTACTGGTCAACTTCCCATTCTAGAAGCTTTCTTATAAGCGGTGACTCAGATGGCAGGAACACAGTGCAGGAGTCTTGGCACCCCAGACTGTGGCTTTCCACTGAAATGCACTCTGCATAAGTTAACTCTGCAAACAATGGCTGCTAGTCTTTGGTTAAGAATTTGATCCTAATCAACCAGGAGGGGCCCTTTTTGGCAGCTGTATTCTCAGGGTCAGCAGTAAACAAATGCAGCTATCAAATTCTTGATGTTATAGTACACATAGGGACATATACACAAGTTGGTGTATTATATTCCGTATACTTTAAGCTTTGTTTTGTTTTTCATTCCAGTGAGGTTTTTAATCAACCTGTAATTTTATCATAAAATCATTCGTTTTTGTAATTAGTCATCATGCAATGGTGTTTACTCTGTTTATGCCTCACATTTCATAATTAAACAAGGGATTTCCAGCAAAATAAACCTCAGTCAGCTTGTCTTTTGATTTAAGAAAATGCAGATTTCATCTAATTGGTGAATCAATCTCTATTAGGTAACCTCATGAAGTGCAGAGTCTAGGGAATAGTTTTACATTAGAGACTTGCCGGTGTGGGTAAAAATGCTTCTATGGGCACCTAGAAATAAAATGCAAATTTGCCTTGGTAGTTGTGGCGTAATATGTGTTACTAAATTCCAGCGCACAGCTAATTCTAAAGGTGAATATCAACTAGCTACAAGGTTTTCAAACAGTGCCCGTAAGAGAAATGTGCAAGTCTGCAAATGTCAGGATTTGGCACATATCGCTTAATAAGGTAGCATTGGGCTTTGAAAGACTAGCTAAAAATAAGTAGCTGATAACATCAAATGGTGCTAGGGTTTCCCAGTGGTTGCTAGACCTATGTGTGTTAATTACACAATTATCGGTACTAACTTAAATGAAAATATTTGGAAGGAAGTGAGATTTATGAGAAACAAAACTGAATTGGCTCCTCTACATGCTGTGATGCAGAGCAATTTTTGTATCTTGTGTGTATGTGTGTGCATGCGAGCATGCTGTGTCTTATTTCTCTCATAAAATTCTGGCTACTTGTGTATTTTAATGCAGCATGGTGTGGAACAGAGCTATCCAATAGAATTTTCTGTGATGATGGAAACATTCTATATCTTTACGGTTAGATATGGTAGCCATTAGATTAATGTGACTATTGAGCACTTGAGATGTTGGCTAATGAAAATGAGTAACTGAATTTTAAATATAATTTAATTTAAACAGTCGTATGTGGCAAGTGACTACTGTATTGGGTGGTGCAGTTCTAGACACTGACATACCAGCAATACTCCCTTTCTAGGCGCAAGTGAGAACAGTTGCTAGGTTAACATGCATTGTAGAGGAGAGGCTACTAAACACTTGCATTGTAGATGTAGAACAGAATTCTCTCCTCTCTTAGCGCAACGTAAACATTATCTATATCATTTTTTAATTGGTATTATGTCTTTCAATTCTTTTTTTTTTTTTTAGTCTTTTCTTCGTGATAATAATTGATAATCCTTGACGTCTTTGTATTTTCTGTTTTATTTAGTTTCTGTTTATTGAGCAACTATTATGTGTCAGACACTGTCTCGGTGCTGGATATGCCACAGTGAATAAGATTGATGAGGTCCTTGCTCTTATTGAAGTTATATTAGCACATAATTACACAACAATTTATTCAAATACAATTGTGTAAACTTCTTAGCATGTTTACCTAGGAGAAACGAACAAACAAAAAAAAATCTGTTGATTAATTGAGAACTGTTATTATCTACAAACTCTATTTCTATCAGGCATTGACCTTGACTGTTTAATAGTTCTCCTCAATTTAAATTATATGTGTGGATGTGGTGAAAAGAGAAGAGGATAGGGCAAGGGGAGAGAAAAAGTAGTGGTATTATCTTTTTTTAAATCCATGATCCACTTGAATGTAAGCTTCTTCCAGAGAAGGATTAGCCTGTCCACTCCCTGATCCCAACCTTTCACCACACATGTCCCCAGAACCTGGGCTAGCACATCAAATAGTATAAATAAATACAATAACATTTATAGATTTTTATTTTTAGATTCCTTGTTTCTAGACTGCATGAGGAAATTAACTTTTGTTTTATGCTTCTACTTTCAATTTTATGTTTGCTTTTTCACTTTTTCCTGTCAACCAAGTAAATGCTTCAGATAGGGCACCCTTGTCCAAATTGGAATGATTGAAAATAATTAAAGAATTACCCTCTATCATGCCATTTTCTTCTTTTTCACCTCTTGGTCTTGTTTTCTTTTTTTCCTCTTTAAGTTTGAGATAGGAGATTAGGAAGAGGACAAATGGTCAAGTGGAGGACTCATGCTCAGGGTTTCAAGGTGCACAACTCCTGTCCTTTTCCCTCTGATTACCTCTCTCTTCCCTTCTAGCCATGAATCCATATTGATTTTTTCTTTTGTATTTCTTACATTTTCAGACTGTTTTCAAATTCCCAATACCTGCCTCCTTCTACTCTAAAAATGTGGCTTACTTTTCTTTGAGAGCAGTTCAACATAAAAGAAAAGCAGGAGTCGACCTTGAGGTCATTTGTTGTTAAATTCGTGTCCTTGATTCATGTCACACTCTTATAACATTTTTTTCAACTGAACATTTTTGGGAAATGCCCCATGGAAATTTTCTTCTCTACCTTTGACTTTGTGGCAATTATCAATGTAGACATTTAAGAGATCTGCAGAAAATCTATGTTTATTCCAATAACAACATCTTTATTTTGTTTGGATGAACAGTTGTTCTGTGGTAGTGAAATATATTCAAAATGATTATACCATTTAAAGTTAACATTTGTTTCATTTTAAAATCAAATTTAAAACTGGATTCATGTTTTCAAAAACTTCAGCAGCTCTGTGTTTTTTGGTAAGTGGAGAGATTTATCCAGGAGATTGATCTATTTACGGTGTAACTGGTATTATTTGTAGGATTAGGAGACTTTCGGTCATGTGTCAGAAAGCCAACTGCTTTCTTTTCTACTGCTTCTGTAACAAATTATCATAAATTTAGCAGTTTAAAGCACCACAAAATTCTTCTCTTATAGTTCTGGAGGTCAGAAGTTCAAAAGTTAATCCTTGGCTAAAATCAAGGCATCAGGAGGGTTGTATTCTTTTTGGATGCTCCAAGAAGAATTGGTTTCATTGTCTTTTCTAGATTTTAGAGGCTGCTTGCATTCCTTGGTTTGTGGCTACAAATCACTCCTACCTCTGTTTCTCCTATCTCTGACCCTGACCTTCCTGCCTCCCTCTTATAAGGACTCTTGTGAATACATGAGGCCTATATGCATAATCCAGGATAGTCTCCCATTGTCAAGATGATTAACTTATTCACATCTGAAAAGTCACTTTTGTGTAAGGTAATGTGTTCACAAGTCCTGGGGGTTAGGATGCGTGGCATCTTTGGCAACCAATGTTTTGCTTTCACATCAACTCTAACTTAAACAAGAAAAGAAAGGCCACATTTGGTTCAGAGCATCACACAATGCCATTAAGCCTTTTTCTTTTCCTAGGCTTTGTATCACTTTGCATTGGTCTCTTTATCAGGCAAGATCTTCCTACAAAGTGAAAAAAAAAAAAAATGGGTACTGGCAAGCGAGATAAAATTCAATCAGTGCTCATTTTCTTTCTTTCTTTTTTAATTAAAAATTTTTTTCCTTCACTTTTTTTCACTTTTTAAAATTTTTTATTTATTTTAAGTGTGTTCTTCCAGGATTCTCAGCTCCAAGTCAAGTAGTCCTTTCAATCTAGTTGCGGAGGGCGCAGCTCACAGCGGCCCATGTGGGGATCGCCGGCAACCTTGTTGTTAAGAGCACCGTGCTCTAACCGAATGAACCAACTGGCCACCCAAATGCTCCATTTTCAAGAGTCCTAAGGATGACACTCTTTGACAGGGTTTATATTTCACGCTTCTTTCACAGCTAATCCACAGTCAATCTCTCTGACTAATTGTTTTAGTTGGGCCCAGAGCCAGAGAGGGGATCGCGTTCATCCTTACTCAAACCTCATGGATTTCATTGTAAAGAAGGTGGTTTGCCAAACAAAAATTGAGCTGCTTTTACTAGAAGAAGGAAGGATGGTTACTGGGTTGAAAAACTAATATTGATTTACCGTAAGAGAGAGGAGTCTGTGTGTTTCTTTGAAAGGTTTTCAATCCACAGTACTCTTTCAGACGAGATTGGGTGCTTTCAGGGTGGTATGGCCGTAGACCACAGTACACTTTCAAAGCCCAAGGAAACTGTTTCTTATCATCAGGCTCACAAAGTTGACATAATTTCTCTGGAAGGGTTCAGCATGGCTTGGACCACTATAGCTTGTCGTAAAGTTAATGATGCCTCTGGAATGAAAGGCACTAATTCATTATCTGTCACCATTATCAGGTACACATGTGATTTAGGCACTCTGTCATTCCTCTGATAGGTAGTGGTGCGAGTGGCTAAACTTGGGGATATTTCTAAAGCAGGATTCTGTGCATTGTCTATAAAACAGTGCTCAAAAAGAGAAGAGTTACTTTAAAAAAAAAAAGATTTATTTTTATTAACAGTAATAAAAAACACATTCCCTAACCAACTCCCTCCATATATATACAAACAAATAAATTATAAAAATAAAACATAAGGCTAAATATTAACAGATAACCATCTTTTATCTTGTTCCCCTTCCCAGTTTCTCATGCATCAGCTGGATTTTATTTTAAACATGGTCTGAATATTTGCATTAGGATATATGTAGGTTGCTTTGAAAGCCACGAGACTTAAGTGACAGGATTTTTATCCTGTTATATTCTATTACATTATATGTGCTACTTTCTATTCCATTCCATTCCATTGTTATAGCAATTTCAACAGGGAAGACAAGTTTCCTTTTTTTTTTTCAATTACTTGGGGAGTGAGAGAGAAGAAAAAGTTTGTTTTTTATACAATCATTCCGGATATTTGATAAAATTGACTTTCACTTTTATTTGGTCAAAGTTGCTACTAATCACTTTAGTCTTTCTAGGTCAGATTAGCTAAACCTTTCCATTCTCTTTGGTTGGCAGGTGTGTGTGCAAAGATACTTTCAGACAAATAGGTAATTAAAAAGCCATTTTAGTTATAAAATTTCACAAATATATGTACAAACCCAAATGCCAGCCACACAGGATGACTCATGTATCCATCCTCTATTTTCAACACTTATTAATTTATGTCCATCTTGTTTTATTCTAGGTTATTTTAAAACAAATTCCAGATAAAAAATTCATTCATAAATATAAGCATTCATTAAAAAATTACCATTATTACTAATAAAGAATTGACAATATTTTCTTAAGGTAATAACTTATCTAGTGAATATTTAAAATTTCCTTTTTCTTTATCTCTCTTATTTTTTTAATTTTTTTTAAATTAAATTTATTGGGGTGACAATTGTTAGTAAAATTACATAGATTTCAGGTGTACAATTCTGTATTACATCATCTATAAATCCCATGGTGTGTTCATCACCCAGAGTCAGTTCTCCTTCCATCACCATATATTCGATCCCCCTTACCCTCATCTCCCACCCCCCACCCCCCGCCCCCCTTACCCTCTGGCAACCACTAAACTATTGTCTGTGTCTATGAGTTTCTGTTTCTCATTTGTTTGTCTTGTTCTTTTGTTGTTTTTGGTTTATATACCACATATCAGTGAAATCACATGGTTCTCTGCTTTTTCTGTCTGACTTGTTTCACTCAGCATTACTCTCTCAAGATCCATCCATGTTGTCACAAATGTTCCTATATCATCTTTTCTTACCGCCGAATAGTATTCCATTGAGTATATATACCACAACTTCTTTATCCATTCATCTATCGAAGGACATTTTGGTTGTTTCCATGTCTTGGCCACCGTAAACAAAGCTGCAATGAACATTGGAGCACACGTGTCTTTATCTCTAAATGTTTTCAGATTTTTTGGGTAGATACCCAGGAGAGGGATTGCTGGGTCATATGGCAATTCTATTCGTAATTCTTTGAGGAACCTCCACACTGCCTTCCACAATGGCTGCACCAGTCTGCATTCCCACCAACAGTGTATGAGGGTTCCTTTTTCTCCACAGCCTCTCCAACATTTGTTGCTATTTGTCTTGTTGATGATAGCCATTCTGACCGGGGTGAGGTGATATCTCATTGTGGTTTTGATTTGCATTTCTCTGATGATTAGTGATGTTGAGCATTTTTTCATATGTCTATTTGCCATTTGTATGTCCTCTTTGGAGAAATGTCTCTTCAAGTCCTCTGCCCATTTTTCAATTGGGTTGTTTGTTTTTTTGTTGTTGAGTTGCATGAGTTCCTTGTATATTCTGGATACTAGCCCCTTATCGGCGGCACTGTTTGCAAAAATCTTCTCCCATTCAGTTGGTGGCCTCTTTATTTTGTCAATGGTTTCTTTTGCTGTGCAGAAGCTTTTAAGTTTCATATAGTCCCATTCATTTATTTTAGCTTTTACTTCCATTGCCTTTGGAGTCAAGTTCATAAAATGCTCTTTGAACCCAAGGTCCATAAGTTTAGTACCTATGTTTTCTTCTATGCAGTTTATTGTGTCAGGTCTTATGCTTAAGTCTTTGATCCATTTTGAATTAACTTTGGTACATGGTGACAAATAGCAGTCCAGTTTCATTCTTTTGCACGTGGCTATCCAATTCTCCCAGCAGCATTTATTGAAGAGGCTGTCTTTGCTCCATTGTATGTTTTTAGCTTCTTTGTCAAAAATTATCTGTCCATATTTATGTGGTTTTATTTCTGGGTTCTCAATTCTATTCCATTGGTCTATGTGTCTGTTTTTCTGCCAATACCATGCTGTTTTGATTATTGTAGCCCTGTAGTACAAGCCAAAGTCAGGAAGTGTGATACCTCCATTATTGTTCTTTTTTCTTAAGATTGCTTTGGCTATTCGGGGTCTTTTGTGGTTCCAAACAAATCTGATGATTTTTTGTTCTATTTCTTTAAAATATGCCATTGGGATTTTGATGGGGATTGCATTGAATCTGTATATTGCTTTGGGTAATATGGCCATTTTAACTATGTTGATTCTTCCAATCCATGAGCACGGAATGTCTTTCCATTTCTTTGTGTCTTCTTCAATTTCTTTCAAAAATGTCTTATAGTTTTCAGCATATAGGTCTTTCACATCCTTGGTTAAGTTTATTCCTAGGTATTTTATTCTTTTTGCTGCAATTGCAAAAGGAATTGTTTTTTGTATTTCTTTTTCTGAGATTTCATTCTTAGTATATAGGAAGGCAATGGACTTTTGTGCATTGATTTTGTAGCCGGCAACTTTACTGTATTCGTTGATTGTTTCTAATAGCCTTTTGGTGGAGTCTTTAGGGTTTTCCATATATAGCATCATGTCATCTGCAAAGAGTGATAATTTAACTTCTTCATTCCCAATTTTGATGCCTTTTCTTTCTTTCTCTTGCCTGATTGCTCTGGCAAGGACTTCCAACACTATGTTGAAAAGCAGAGGTGATAGGGGACATCCCTGTCGTGTTCCTGAATGTAGAGCAAAGGGCTTCAGTTTTTCTCCATTAATTATGAGATTAGCAGAGGGCTTGTCATATATGGCCTTTATTATGTTAAGGTATTTTCCTTCTATACCCATTTTATTAAGTGTTTTAATCATAAATGGATGTTGTATCTTGTCAAATGCTTTTTCTGCATCAATTGATATAATCATATGATTTTTGTCCTTTATTTTGTTTATGTGATGTATCACATTGATGGATTTGCGTATGTTGAACCATCCTTGTGCCCCGGGGATAAACCCCACTTGGTCGTGAAGAATAATCTTTTTAATGCATTGTTGTATTCGATTTGCTAGAATTTTACTTAGGAGTTTTGCATCGGTATTCATTAGAGATATTGGTCTGTAGTTTTCTTTTTTTGTGCTGTCCTTACCAGGTTTTGGTATCAGGGTAATGTTGGCCTCATAAAATGAGTTAGGGAGTACTGTCTCTTCTTCAATTTTTTGGAAGAGTTTGTGCAGGATTGGTATTAGATCCTCTTTGAAGGTTTGGTAGAATTCACTAGTGAAGCCATCTGGTCCTGGACTTTTGCTTTTGGGAAGGTTTTGGATGACTGATTCAATTTCGTTACTGGTGATCGGTCTGTTTAGATTTTCCAGTTCTTCATGGTTCAGCCTTGGAAGGCTATATGTTTCTAAGAACTTGTCCATTTCTTCTAGGTTGTTGAATTTGGTGGCATATAATCCTTCATAGTATTCTTGGATGATCCTTTATATTTCTGTGGTGTCCGTGATAACTTCCCCTTTTACGTTTCTGATTTTGTTAATCAGTGTCTTCTCTCTTTTTATCTTAGTAAGTCTAGCCAAGGGTTTGTCAATTTTGTTAATCTTTTCAAAGAACCAGGTCTTTGTCATACTAATTTTTTCTATTGTCTTTTTGTTCTCTATTTCATTTAGTTCTGCTCTAATTTTTGTTATTTCCTTTCTTCTGCTGACCTTGGGTTTTACTTGTTCTTCTTTTTCTAGTACTTTAAGGTGTAACATGAGGTTATTTATTTGGGAGTTTTCTTGTTTCTTGAGATAGGCCTGTAATGAGATAAATTTCCCTCTTAAAACTGCTTTCGCTGCATCCCAAAAATTTTGGTAGGATGTATTTTCATTGTCATTTGTTTCTATGTATCTTTTGATCTCTCCTCTAATTTCTTCTTTGACCCAGTCCTTCTTTAAAAGTATGTTATTGAATCTCCATGTATTTGTGTTTTTTCCCGCTTTCTTTTTGCAGTTGATATCCAATTTCAAAGCCTTGTGATCAGATAATACGCATGGTATGATTTCAATCTTCTTAAATTTGTTGAGACTGATTTTATGTCCCAATATATGGTCTATCCTTGAGAATGTTCCATGTACACTAGAAAAGAATGTATAGTCTGATGTTTTAGGATGAAGTGCTCTATAAATGTCAATTATGTCCATTTCATCTAATGTGTCATTTAGGGCTACTATTTCGTTATTTATTTTCTGTTTGGATGATCTATCCATAGCTGTCAATGATGTATTTAAGTCCCCTAGTATAATTGTGTTTTGGTCAATTTCTCCCTTTAGTTCTGTTAGTAGTTGCTTGGTGTATTTCGGTGCTCCCTGATTGGGGGCATAAATATTGATGACTGTTATGTCTTCTTGTTGTACAGTCCCCTTCACCATTATGAAATGTCCATCTTTGTCTCTTGTTATCTTTTTCACCTTGAAGTCTGTTTCATCTGATATCATTATGGCTACACCTGATTTTCTCTGGGTACCATTTGCTTGGAGTGTCAATTTCCACCTTTTCACTTTGAGTCTATGCTTGTCCTTGTAGCTGAGATGTGTCTCCTGGAGACAGCATATGGTTGGGTTTAGTTTTTTGATCCAATCTGCTACTCTGTGCCTTTTTATTGGTGAGTTCAGTCCATTTACATTTAGGGTGATTATTGATATGTGAGGATTTCCTGTCATTCTATCTTTAGTTTTCTGGTAAGGCTGTGTCTCCATTGTTTCTTTGCCTTTTTGTTGTTGTCTATTATTTCTGAGTGGTGGTATTCTATGATGTTTCCCTCTGTTTCTTCTTTTATTTCAGTATATATTTCAATTCTGGATTTATTTTGAGTGGTTACCCTTAAGTTTATGTAAAAGAAAGTTTGATATTTAGAGTATTCCATTTTCTTCAGCACGCTTACTTTCTCCATTCCCATATTCCGATTCAGGCCTTTACTCTCCCCCTTTTTGAGTTTTGGTTGCCACAAATTGTCCCTGTTGATGGTGGTCGAATAGCCTCCTTTAGTATTTCTTGTAGTGCAGGTCGTGTATTAGAAAATTCCCTCAGCTTCTGTATGTCTGGAAAGGTCTTTATTCCTCCTTCATATCTAAAGGATATCTTTGCTGGATATATTATTCTTGGCTCATGGTTTCTCTCTTTCAATAGTTTGAATATTTGGTTCCACTCCCTCCTGGCTTGTAGAGTTTCTGCTGAAAAATCTGATGATAATCTAATGGGCTTTCCTTTGTAAGTTACCGTCTTCTTTTCCCTGGCTGCCTTGAGGATTCTTTCTTTGTCGTTGATTTTAGACAGCTTCAATACAATGTGCCTTGGAGAAGGTCTGTTGGGATTGAGGTAACTAGGTGTTCTATTTGCTTCTTGGATTCGAGGGTCCAGTTCTGTCCACAAATTTGGGAAGTTCTCATCGACAATTTGTTTGAATATATTCTCTGTTCCCTTCTCTCTTTCTTCTCCTTTTGGTATGCCCATTATTCTTATATTGCTCTTTCTGATGGAGTCAGAAAGTTCTTGTAGAGTTCTTTCATTTCTTTTAAGTCTCAAGTCTTTTTCTTCTATTTGTGTCATTTCCAGGTTTCTATCTTCGATGTCACTGATTCTTTGCTCCATCTGGTCAACTCTACTACCTAAGCTGGTTATTTCATTCTTAATTTCTTCTATTGAGTTCTTAATCTCCAGAAATTCTATTTGGTTCTTTTTTAAGATTTCAATCTCTTTCGTAAAATGCTCATGCTGTTCTTTGATTGAGTTTCTGAGTTCATTTAACTGCCTATCTGTGTTTTCTTGTATCTCGTTGAGTTTTTTCAGAACTGCAATCTTGAATTCTCTGTCATTTAAGTCACATATTTCTGTATCTTTAAGTGCCTTCTCTGGAGATTTTTCACTTTCTTTCTGAGCTATCTTGTTGCCTTGGTTATTCATGGCGATTACTGGTTTACTATTTCTCTTCCTAGACATCTACAGGAGTGACTTCTGCAACAGGTTGATAGAAAGCGGTCTTTCTTTTGTTTGCTAGTACTTTTTGGTAGAATGTTTTATTATTTCTCCAACTGCAACTTATTTTTCTTCTCCTACACGGTAGTGCTATGTTTTCTCTGCACTATTCCAACTTCTCACACAATGGGGGGATTCCCTAGGAGATGGGCTTCTCCTCTGTTAATAGTTCGTCTAGGTCACAGGGCGCAGTGTCCCGGTGGGTATGCGGAGAGCTTTTGATGTTCCAAAGCTCTTCCAGCTCCTGATTCAGAGCCCGAATGTTTCAGCAGTTCTGTTTACTCCTGCAGGGATCCGCCCAGATAGGTGGGGTCAGGGGCTGGGTGAGTTGTGAGAGGTGGCCCAGAGCAATGGCGGCGACCACCACCACAGCCGGTCCCGCCTCCACAGCTGCCCCCCCCCCCCAACCAGTCGGGCTGCGAATCCGTGCCTGCGGCCCACAGTTCTCAAAACAGCAAACTTTCTGTTGTTTTGATCTGACACTGCTACTGTTTCGCTTCCAGCACCGGGCAGGTGGGGGTGGGGAGAGCTCTGGGAGGGGAGGGAGGGGGCGGCCAGTCCCAGTGCCCAAGGCTCCGCTCTCTGCTCGGCAGTGCAGGCCCAAACCACCGTTTTCAGCCTTCTTCCCTCAGTCTTTTCTCCGAGGTCTCTGCTGTGAGCGTTGGGTTTAGCCGTGTTATATGCTGTCCCCTCAGCCCTGTGGAGCCCTGGCGGAGCCCTAGCAGTCCGAGTTCTTCCCCCACCCGCAGCTGCGGTAGCTCCGGGAGGCAGCGAGCTCGGCGCACCAAGCGAGGTCTGCGTCCTGCGCCCGCGCGGCTCCGTCTCCGCGTGCTTCTCCCTTTCCTCCTCCCTCCACTCGCGCGAATCTCCAACCTGTAGGTGATTTCGGTCGGCAGTGGGCCTCCTCGTCCTGCCTGTCTGCCGTGCAGGGAGTCCTCCGTGGAGTTTTTGTTGTTCGACTCTTCGTAAATTCCAGGGGAGCTTTACAGAGGCTCACCTCTCGCCGCCATTTTCCCGGAAGTCTCCTATCTCTTTTTTTAAATAAAATTTTTTGAACAAATAAAGTTGATACTCCTTAGTTGATCTGCTTTGTATGTCCCTCTTAATCTATAAGTCCTTCCTCTTCATCTTTTTTTTTATTCTTTTCTCTTTCATTCTTTTTTTATTTCCTTGCAAATTATTTGTGGCAACAACTATTTGTTTATCCTGTAGAGATTCCTACAGACAGGAATTTGCTGATTGTGTTACATAGTTGACATGTTCTTTCATCCCATAAATTTTCTCTGTATTAATTATTACAACAGTATTCAGTTTAAATTTTTTTTTTTTTTTTTGGCAAGACAAGATTATAAGAAGTGTTACTTACCAGAGACCTAACAACATAGCCAAATAAAAAAAGAAAAAAAGGAAAAAAAAAAGAAATTTATTGCACCACAAGCAGGGAACATTTTTAAGGAAAAATAACATAGAAATATGTAAATGATCATTCTACTTGCAAGATAGATATATTTATCTCAAAGTAGATACAGCCTGCACAAGTAGATCTTGGAAATGTTTCTTGTCTTAATTATCTCTTGTTTATTCTAGAGCCCTCCTCTTGATATTGCCCTCTTCTAAGAAACTATGTAATAATTAAACATACAAAAGAATACATACAGTATATAATAAACTCTAAAAGAGAATAATAAAACATGCACTCATGTGTTTATCTTCCAGCTAAAGACCTAGAGTGCTCTCAGTATCTTTGCTGATCCTGTGCATCCCTTCCTAATCGCATCCTTTTTATTCTCTTCCAGGTATTTATTATTCCCTTGCTTTCCTTCCTAATTTTACCACACCAATATGAGTTTCTAAAACATTTATTTTTAATTATGCCTATTTGCTAAAGTTTTATGTAAATGATATTATAATATGGGATTTATAAGATATGATTCTTCTGTGACCTGCTTTTTTTGCTCAGTATGTTTTTGCTTAGTATGTCTTTGTCATTCATCTATGTCAGAGTTTCTGAGGCTCAGCACTATGGACATTCTTTGGGGGCTGGATAATTATTTGTTATGAGGGGTTCCTCTGTGTATTGTAGGGTGTTTAGCCACATCCCTTGTCTCTACCTTTGCTCCCCAGCAGTGAGAATCACAAATGTCTCCAGACATTGCCAACTGTTCCCTGGAGGACCAAATTGCCCCCAGTTTGGAACAACTGGTCTATATTACTATGTATAGTTGAAGTTCATTCAGTGTTACTGATATACATTATTTTATTCCCTGAATATGATACTTCCAATTTATCCATTTTTCTGTTGATAAAGTTTTCATTTTTCCAAGTTTTTGCTATTACAGACCATGCTGCCATGAATATATTTGTGCATGGCCCAATACCTGTATGCTGTAATTCTTCTAGGAGTGGGTATGCAAGAGTAGAAATGCTGGCTCATGAGGTTTGCACATCATCAACTTCAAAGTTAAGGCCAAAATATTTTCCAGGCTTCTCCTTTTCTTTTACAAACATGTATAAACACACACATCCTTTAATATCTTGTTTCTTCAGTACATAATATAGGAGAGAAGCATGGATACAGTAAGTGGAAAAAATACTGTGGTTAAGTCAATGTTTCTTTTCTTAGGTGCTAGATGGTAATTAGTTGCATGTCGTGTTTTTAGAACTCAAAACCTCGTTTCCATTTCCTTACAAATGCTGGTGTCTTGAGAAAGAATCTTAAAGATGGAGGAAAACAGAATGGCAAAGTTCTGAAATTTTCCATTTTATTCAATGCAATGTGCTTGGTACACAGTCATCAAGATGAAGAAAACACCATCCCACCCTCATGAACCTCACATTAATCATGTAGAAATATGTTAACAATTAACTTCAAAATGTTGTAATATGGTAGATGCCAAAGTAGAGATAAATAAAAGTGCCAGGAGAGCAGGAAGGAAGAAGTCTTTAACTCAGATAAAAAGGCAAGGAAAACTCCACAGAAGAATGGCATTTTACTTATTCATTAATTCAACACTTACTATGCTCTTGCTATGCTCCTGGAACTGTTTTGGGACTGAGAAAATAGTTAACAAGCAAGCACACTCTCATGGAGCTGACAGTCTAGTGGAGGGTGACAGACATAAGTAAACAAGTGTATACTATGTTCATTGGTTATAATAAGGCAGAATAGGAGGGTAGAGAGAGGTTCATGGAAGGAGGAGGGTAGAGGCATGGGAAGACTTTGATAAGATGACATTTGAATGGATCCATGAATGAAATGAGGATAACGTACTATCTAGAGGAAAAAGATACTGGGCAAAGGAAACCAGAAGTACAAAAGCCTGAAGTAGGAGCCACTTGGCATGTTTGGGGAACTGTAGGCTAATGAGTGAGCTGGGCTTTGAAGGGTCTCTAGGAATTTTTGAGGTGGTTGTAGGGAATATTGGTAGCAGAAATATAATGTGGAAGTGCAAGGTATCAAAAAGCAGGGAATAGTGAATTGTCCTGTGTGCCTGGCATTTTGGATACAAATGGCAAGAAGAGTTTTCTGTGAGAAGGGATGGGATTGGAAGAGTAGACTCAGTACAGAATGATTTTTTATTTTAAAAACCTTCAAACGTACAATAAAAGTAGAGGATATACTATAGTGAACTTCCATATTTTGATCACCTAGACTCTAATTTCAAGAATTTGCCACACTTCTATCCCCTTTTCTTTTCCTTCTCTTCCTTTTTGCTAAAGTAGGTTAAAGCACATCCCAGGCATGTCATTTTTCCTACGTAATTTAGAATATATTTCTAAATACACAAATTTTTGAAAAATGTAACCACAATGTCATTAGCACATTTAACAAATGTAATAATATTTCCAAAGTCAACCCATAGTCAAATGTCACAGTCTCACACAATTTTTTAACAAGTTGATTTATTCAAACAAATACCAAATGAAATCTACCCATTGCATTAGGCTGTTATGTCTTTAGTCTTTTAAAATGTCTTTGGCCATTGAACTTGTTGCAGAAACTGGATCTATTGTCCTATGAATGCCCCACATTCTCGGTTTATCTGATCTGACATTTAAATTATTATTCTATCCCTGGTATTTACAGTAAACTGGAGTGAGCACTAAAGTTTTGATTAGATTTACGTTCAACATTTTTGGAAAGGAAACTTTGTAAGTGGTACTGGATGCTCCATGTGTTTCGTGTCAGGAAGCATATATTTTCGTCTTTCTTTTCTTTTTTTAAAACTTTTATTTATTTGTGTTTTTCCAGGACCCATCAGCTCCTAGTCAAGTAGTTGTTTCAATCTAGTTGTGGAGGATGCAGCTCACAGTGGCCCACGTGGGGATTGAACCGGCAACCTTGTGTTAAGAGCACTGCACTCTAACCAACTGAGCTAACCGGCCACCCCAAGGAGCATATATTTTCTGGTTGTCCCACTTTAGTGATTCATCATTGAAATTTACGTGGTAGTCAGTTTCCTTCATAAATACATTGCCCATCAAACTCTCAATTAAAATTTTCATCAATTATTATTTTTTAATGGCTGCAAATGCTTTTCTAATTCTAAACTGCAAATTTGTACTTCTTAATCCCTTCTCCTTTTTCACTCAGTCTCCTAACCCCCTCCCATCTAGCAACCATTAGTTTCTTCTGTGTATCGATGAGTCTGTTTTTTTTTGTTTGTTCATTTATTTTGTTTTCTAGATTCCACAAATAAGTGAAATCATGTGTTATTTGTCTTACTCTGATTTGTTTCACTTAGCATAATACCTTCTAGGTCCATCCATGTTGTTGCAAATGATAAGATTTCATTTTTTTTAAGGCCAAGTAGTATTTCATTGTATATGTGTACCACTTCTTTATCCAATCGTCTATTGATGGACATTTTGGTTGCTTCCATATCTTGACTATTGTAAATAATACTGAAGTGCACATAGGGTGCACATAACTTTTCGAATTAGTGTTTTGGATTTCTTCTGATAAATACCCAGGAGTGGGATTGCTGGGTCATATGGTAGTTCTAGTTTTAATTTTTTGAGGAAATTCTGTATTGTTTTCCATAGTGCCTGCATCAATCTGCAATCCCACCAACTATGTACAAGGGCTCCCGTTTCTCCACATCCTGCCAACACTTGTTTGTTGATTTATTGATGATAGACATCCTGACAGGAGTGAGTTGATATCTCATTGTGACTTTAATTTGCATTTCTCTGATGATTAGTGACGTTGAGCATCTTTTCATATGTCTATTGGGCATGTATATGTCCTCTTCGGAGAGATGTCTATTCAGGTCCTCTGCCCATTTCTTAATCAGATTGTTTTTTTTTTTTTTTGGTGTTGAGTTGTATGTGGTCTTTATATATGACCCCTTATTGGATGTATCATTGACAAATATCTTCTCCCATTTAGTAGGTTGTTTTTTCGTTTTGTAGAAAAGAAAGAAAAGAAATTCAGTAGTGAAGCTGGAAATAATTTATGTTGAGATTTTTGGACAGATGATTTCAATACTATAGAAAGAGGAGATTCTGATACTTTACTAGTCTTTCTTATTTCCTTCAGAAACTGTGATATCAGTCTCATTCCCTGATTTTTAACGAATTAATTCTTCAAAGTTTATGGGTTTAGAGAGCAGTGAGGTAGACCCCCACCCAGGTACTGGGTCAGAGTGCTAGTTATCTAACTAAATCCATTCACTCCTTTTTCCTTAGTAACAGAATCCCAATTTTGTTCAGTGGGGCAAAGTGTCCAGCTAAGAGACCTTTCACAGCTTGTCGCATCCAGAGCAACACGGGCAGTGAGGGTGTGAGAAGGGGCGGTTTGGGTTAAGTTTTTTTAGAAAGAGACAAACAGAGACTTAATGCAGTTAAATCTCTCCGAAGGGCAGGGGTCTCTCAGTCTCAGAGGACTGGAGCCCAGAATATGGCTGACTGGGGGTTTTTATTGAATAGGTATGCAAAAACAAGAGAAAGCAACATTGTTTCGTACACGGTCTTTGAAACTCACACATCATAACAGAAAAATATTTATCTCAATCACCCTTTGTCAGTCAATAGCTGAAGCACAAGGTCCCACAATGTCCTTATTAAGGTATGTACCTTCTCAGGGTCAGAAGGGTCAAGTCTCTTATTTTGTAAGTTCCATTGAGCTAAGTGGAGAGAACTGATCTTTATTGTTTTTGTAACTTCTCTCACAAACAGGTTCCAGGGAAAAGGCAGAGCCGGCAACAGCTTTTCCCAGGCAGGGGGAAGGGGAGGAAAGGCCCCTTCCCATATTTTTCTAAGGCAGCTCATTGGGGTCCCCTCTCGGTTCCGCCTGGCTTAGGTTGTATCTCCCGTGAGATATCTTACCCGTCTTTGGCTGCAAACCATCTTTTGGGGACCAGACAGAGAGACATAAGGTGTAAACATAAGGATGGAAAAAAGACCCAGAAAGGCACAGTCTCACAGACTCTTCTTTCCTTAAGGAAAGACATGGGGGGACAGTTGGCTAGGCTGTTGTGTGACTACAACAGCTTTCTTACAACTAGGTATGGCCAATGAGACACGAGTTGAAGATCATTGAAAAAGCTCTTTCTATGAAGCTATCTTAGTTGAGAGCATTCTGTCTTTGTTTTTCTCCCTTTCTTTCCTCTCCTTTCTCTCTAAAATTTAAAAATGATTTCAGGATTTCCAGTGACCCTATTGGACTATGAGGTAACCTAAGGATAGAAGTCTTTTTTTCAGGATGGCAAAATATAGGATGAAAGCATTATAATAATGACATGACATTACAGAACAGCCATCCATTTCCTGGATTGTGTACTTCTGGACCATTTTTATATTTAAGGAAAATAAACTCGCATGTATTTATTAAAGCTACTCTTTTAATCTGTATGCTGCTGGTGCTGCTGCTGCTGCTGCTGCTGCTGCTGCTGTGTGTGTGTGTGTGTGTGTGTGTGTGTGTGTGTGTGTGTGGCAGTTCTTCTCATAGGTGATTGTAATTCCTAAGAGAGTGGTGTTAACATGTTTAACATCTTAAGAAAACACTGAAGGTGTAACCAGTGAAAAATATAGGAACATTTAGAAAAAACGTTGACCTTATCTGTTTGTATACATGAGTAAGTCACAGTATTAAAATCTCTCAAAAAATAGCTGGAGAAAAATCCTGATTACAAATACATTTGTAACTTACATATAAAATGATTAATTTATGCCCTAGACACAATTCTTTTTCTTTTTGTAGCTTTATTGATATATGTTCACATACCATAAAATCCATCTATTTAAAGTATACAGTTCAGGTTTTTTTTTAGTATATTCAGAGTCGTAGAACCATCCCCATCTAATTTTAGAATATGTTCAGCACCCCAGAGAGAAATTTCATACTCATTGTCATTTCTGCTTTCCCACTTTTCCTCCTCCCTGCTCACTTCTGCTGTGATCTCTGCCCTAACACCTAGAAACCACTAACCTACTGTCTGTCTCTGTGGGTTTGCCTGTTCTGGATATTTCACTTAAATGGAATTGTGCAACATGTCATCTTTGGTGACTGACTTCTTTTACTTAGCACCATGTTTTCAAGGTCCATCTGTGTAGTCTACATCAGTACTTCATTCTTTTTTATGGCCAAATAATATTCCATCATAGGAAATACTCTATTTTGTTTGTCTGTCCATCAGCTGATGGACATTTATGTTGCTTCCATATTTTGGCTATTATGAATAATGCTGCTATGATTGTTCATGTATAAGTGTCTTTATATACAAATGTTTTCATTTCTCTTGGGTATATACCTAGAAGTGGAAATGGTGTCATTTACCAGTGTAAAACCTTTTCTAAAGGTTTACTTTGTACTTAGGAAGAATACATCTAAATCCTTTATCATAAACTACAAAGTTCCTGCTTACTTTTCCAAACTTTTTTCTTCATTTCTTGACTATTATGTCCCCATCAGCCTGGACACCTTTCATGTTTCAGAGATGCCAAGTTATATTCCACATTGGGGACATCCATTTATTTGTACAGGCTGCTCTCTTTTCCTAAAGTTCCTCTACTTCCTATTTACAAGTAGTAACTCCTTCTCATCATTTCAGTTTGAGTGATGCCTCATCAGCATAAACTTCCAATACTCTTAACTGTGTAACTCCCACTTTTTTTTTCTATTACTGTACCCTGTGAGTTTCCCCCATGAAGATTTTTACAATTTGAAAATTGATATTTATTTATTAGTTATCTGACCATTCTTTGTCTTTTTAACTGGTGTGTAAATTCTGAGAGGTGGGCATCATGTTTATTTTAGTCACAAAATAACCAATGTTTAGCACAGTGCTTTGCATACAATAATAGTTCCGGAAATATTTGTTGAAAAATAAATGAATGCAATTTAAAATAGAATAAATATTTAGATAACTAGTAAAACATCCTTTTAAAACTTGATCTTTGTGTGAGTTCAGAACCAGAATGCTCAAGCAGGGATATGTAGCTATTTGGAAGAGTGAAAAACCAATTTAAGGGCATACAATGTAGTTCAAGGTGCTTTCTAATTAGATGCCACAACTTGTTTCTCACTGGTAGAAAACAAAACAGGGAGTAAGACTTTATTTACAATTAAAATAATACCAAAAGGGGCCGGCCCGGTGGCTCAGGCGGTTAGAGCTCCATGCTCCTAACTCCGAAGGCTGCCGGTTCGATTCCCACATGGGCCAGTGGGCTCTCAACCACAAGGTTGCCAGTTCAATTCCTCGAGTCCCGCAAGGGATGGTGGGCTCTGCCCCCTGCAACTAAGATTGAACACGGCACCTTGAGCTGAGCTGCCTCCCGGATGGCTCAGTTGGTTGGAGCGCGGGCTCTCAACCACAAGGTTGCCAGTTCAATTCCTCGACTCCCGCAAGGGATGGTGGGCAGCGCCCCCTGCAACTAAAATTGAACACGGCACCTTGAGCTGAGCTGCCGCTGAGCTCCCGGATGGCTCAGTTGGTTGGAGCCTGTCCTCTCAACCACATGGTTGCCGGTTCGACTCCCGCAAGGGATGGTGGGCTGTGCCCCCTGCAACTAGCAACGGCAACTGGACCTGGAGCTGAGCTGCGCCCTCCACAACTAAGACTGAAAGAACAACAACTTGAAGCTGAACAGAACCCCCCACAACTAAGATTGAAAGGACAACAATTTGACCATTGTTCCCCAATAAAGTCCTGTTCCCCTTCCCCAATTAAAAAAAAAAAAAAAAAAAAAATAATAATACCAAAAGTAGCACTATGATTAAAACGTGAGAAAATTAGTATCTAATATACAACCAAAACTAATGATATTCAAGATGCTTATAAGAAAATCAAAACAAAGCAAATAAATAACATAAGCAAATAAATACACAAAAGCAAAAACAAAAGCCCTCTATATTAACAAAGGAACATGTGTATCGGGGGGCAATTCTGTTCCTTTAAAATTGTCGTCTACTGCAAGAAAATCATGTTTACTGAAGATTTTTTCAGGGCTTTTGTTAAGGATTAGATAATATTGAGAATGGATGGCAAACGGGTTTTTTTTGTATTGGTCTCCTGATTGTTTTAGTATGATTTTTAGGATATTATAACTTGTCTTCAGAGAGGCTGTTAGAGGCCTGGGTACCACTGGTTATAATTGAAACAGATTGTTGTGTACAGAGGTTAAAACTTGTCTTGACTATAGTTTAAGGTCAAACTACAGTTTGGATATAGATTGAAAAGCCCAGTTTATAAAGCCAAAAATAATGATTGTGGTGCAATAATAATTGAACTTGTGATAAAAAGATCAGGAAAGAAATATAGGGAAAGTTAAATTTATTTTTAATTAATGTGAAACAGAAACCATATAAAAACTGTTAAATATAATTCTAAATATTATTTTAAAGTTGTAAGGCTATAATTTTGTGTTTCTTTATGCAGTGATACCGTTAATAGCTACACATTCTGGAATTCTTATGGAAGTATTTATTTCTTAATTAATAATGCATTAGTCCATTCATTGTATCATATGGGCTCTCTTAATTTTAATTAAACTATTTTTGATATGTTTGAATTAATAGCACAAGGAATGTCAAGGAAATGACTAACTCTCAATCACCACATAGAGAAAGAGGCAATGAATTCAATATTCCAATTTCTTCTACACAGTGATTTTTCTCTTTCTATGTCGGTATTTTCTAAAGACAGGGTGTTAAGGAGCTGCATGCAAATTGCTGGAAAATGCTGTTCAGCCAAGGGCTGCTTAGCCACAAAGAGCAGAGACCTGAATTTAAGTAGGCCTGGGGTCACTATGCTGGCAGATGGCAGGTGGGATAGGGGAGTGCTAAGAAATGACAGTAATGACTTCAAAGAGACACGCAAACCATAGGAGAAGGAGCAACGTCTAAGGTCAGGCCAAGAAGCTAAATTAATTCTATACAAGGTCCTGATCATGGGGCGATCAGCTATTTGAAGGAAAAGGAAATAAATACAGTAAGAATTTAGAAGTGTGCTTAAGGGAATATTCTTTCAAATGATTGCTGTGATTTCCAAGAAGTCTTAAAATGTGATACAGTGATTTTTTTCTCATATATGTTTGTACAGTTTTAAACTTTCTATAACTTTGAGTGAAATTAAGCTAGGCACTGAACCTTGCAGTTCTGAAATGGACTAAAGAATTTTCATTCATTTCATTTGACTAACAGCTCAATCTATTGCCCTTACATGTAAAACTTGCAAGGAATTTAAATCCTAGCTGTTTTCACTAGCTGAAGAATCTTGGACAAATCATGAATTTCCTCATATGCAAAATGGTAAATGGGTAGGGGAGAGAGAGAGCAAATTTGGATCTAGAGAGTAAGTTAATCATTTTACAGCTCTAAAACCTGTGACTGTATAAACAGAAAATAAAGTTGCTCCTTCCATCAATTTTTACTTAGTTTGAGTACCTATTAGTCAAACCAACATTTCCCATTTGTAAAATTGAAACAATATCTATTTGTACCATAAGTATTAGCATCTCTATAATGTACATTAAAGTCTTAATTCAGCACCTAGCATATTGTATATGCTTAAAAACTATGATTTTATTCATGTTTTATTATCATTACCAATGTGGGAAACACTTGCATCTTCAGAGGATTATAAAAACATTTGCATTTGGAAAATTAGGAAAAAGGGAAGACGTTGCCTTTTGTGAAAAAAAATTTCCATTATATGTAAAATACTCAGGCACATTTCTCCAAGATTCATCTGGATGAGTATTCACAAGGCCCTTTCCCACAAACATACAGATATCCAACAGACCTATAAAATATACCAAAACTAACTTTAGACAAATCATGTCTAAGGTATATACACACCCATACACACATTTATAAACTATGTATATGTATATGTATATGTAGTATCTATACAATACATATTATCTATACTGGGGTTTACAAACTACCAGTCAAATCTGATCTCCATCTACTTTTGTACATAAAGTTTTATGTGAACACATCCAAGCTCTTCTGTTTATGTATGGCACTCAAATTGAAACTATTTACTAACTGGCTCTTTAAAACATTTGCTGACCACTGATATACTATACATATATATGTACACGTATGTGTTTATGTCTTTATATATTGTATCTATATATGTAAAGATATATAGATACAGAGATACATATTTATATAAATATACATTATATATTTTTATCAATAGTATATATATGTATAAATATACATATATATACGAGTATATGTACATACATATACATACACACACAAAAAGTAATAGTTACTATGTATTTGTCATTTACCAAATGCCAAGCATTTTGCAGGTGTAAGCATACATAATTTTTATATTTATTAGGTAGTTAAAATTATATCCTTTTGTAGAGAAGAGGAAACTGAGGCACAAGAGATTAAGTGACACATCCAAGATTTCACAGCAAATAAGTAGCAGAGTGGTATCTTGAACTCCTGCAGCGTCACCTAAGGGCCCAGTCTGCTTATGAGGACCAAATGATGGTGCAGCTTCATACAGGCCCTTAGTGCATGAAATCAAATATGGAAAGGGGGCTCTGGGGGTTAGGAGCTTCTTAGCCATGAGTAAGGGCTCATGGAGGAGGAATGGGGTGTTTTACTATTCACGTCATTCAGAAGGGTGTGTGTGTGTGTGTTCTGGAGAGTGTGCTATAATTACTCAGAATGTCCAGAAGGCCATCTTCTGTTTGCTCTGAAAGGAAAGTACATTTCAAACTTCCCTGTGGTTGTCATGAGCTCGCTGTAGCACGTGAACATGTCAGAGTCTATGATCACACAGAAACTATTTATTAATGTAATACTAAAAGTGTCAGGAAGCGAATAACTTTTAATAGCAATTACAGGCAATCCTGAGCAGTTACATATTTATATTTTGAAAATAAATTTTTAGAATTTTTACCAGTGTGGAACATTAACTATGTGTCAGCTTTTTTGGCCGTTCATACAACTAGCTGAAGTTTACAAACTGAAGGTCCTACTGAGTCTGTCCCAAGGATAAACCTTTGATAAAACTTGCTTTTTATTCCAAAATTTGTACTTAGCCATGGACAATTGTGTGTGGCTCTTTTCAGAGTTCTATCACTAGATTCATAAGCATTGCATCTGAGAAGAAACAAAATGAGCTTTTGAATTTACAATGAAATACATAAGTAGGTGTTTAAGATAAGCTAATATTTTGTTAATAGTGCTGACAGATACTAGATTTGTGCATACTATCTTGGGTGGGGCGAGTTAATTTTTAAAAAATCTTATTAGATTTATTGGGGTAACATTGGTTAGTAAAATTATATAGGTTTCAAGTATACATTTCTATAATACATCATCTATATATTGCATTGTGTGTTCACCACCCAGACTTAGTTCACCATATATTTGACCCCCTTTACCCACTTCTACCACGCTTTTCCCCCCTTACCCTCTGGTAACCACTCAACTGTTGTCTGTGTCTCCGAGTTTTTGTTCGTTTGTCTTGTTCCTTTATTGCTTTCAGTTTTATATTCCACATATCAGTGAAATCATATGGTTCTTGGTTTTTTCTGTCTGACTTACTTTGCTTAGCATAATAATATCAAGATCCATCCATGTTGTTGCAAATGGCAGTATTTCATCTTTTCTTGTGGCCAACTAATATTCCATTAAAAAAAAGAAAAAAAAATATATATAATCTTCTTTATCCAATCATCTATGGAAGGGACACTTTGGTTGTTTCCATGTTTTGGCCACCATGAATAATGCTGCAGTGAACACTGGTATACATATATCCTTATGGATAAATGTTTTCAGATTCTTTTGGGTAGAAGGGATCATTGGGTCATATGGTGGTTCTATTTTTAATTTTTTTGAGGCGCCGCCATACTTTTTTCCATAGTGGCCATACCAATTTACATTACCACCAGTAGTGTATGAGGGTTCTTTTTTCTCTCCAATCTTTCCAACATTTGTTATTACTTGTCTTGTTGATAATAGCCATTTTAAAAAGTGTAAGGTGGTGTCTCATTGCGGGATTCACATTTCCCTAACAGCTAGTAAATTTGAGCATTTTTTTCATATATCTGCTGGCTGTTTATCTTCTTGGGAGAAGTGTCTGGTCAGGTACTCTGCCCATTTTAAAATTTGGATTGTTTGCTTTTTTGTTGTTGAGTTGTACGCGTTCTTTATATATTTTGGATATTAGCCCCTTGTTGGAGGTGTTGTTTGTGAATATCATCTCACATTCAGTTAACTGCCTCTTTGTTTTGTTGATGGTTTCTTTTGCTGTGCAGCATCTTTTTACTATGATATAGTCCCGTTCATTTATTTTTGCTTTTACTTCCCTTGCCTTTGAGATCAAAGTCATGAAATCCTCTCTGAACCCAAGGTTCAGAAGTTTAATACCTATGCTTTCTCCTGTGCAATTTATTGCTTCAGGTCTTATGTTTAGGTCTTTGATCAATTTTGAGTTAATTTTGGTATATGGATGGTGACAGTATAGTTTCATTCTTTTGCATGTGGCTTTCCAATTTCCCCAGCACCATTTATTGAAGAGGCTTTCTTTTTTTCCATTGTATGTTTTTGGTTCCTTTGTCAAAATTTATCTGCCCATATATACATGGGTTTATTTCTGGGTTTTCAATTCTATTCCATCAGTCTGTGTGTCTGTTTCTCTGCCAGTACCATGCTGTTTTGATTATTGTTGCTTTGTAGTATAAATTGAAGTCAGGGAGTGTAATACCTCCAGCCTTACTCTTTTTTCTTAGGATTGCTTTGGCTATTCTGGTTCTTTTGTGATTCCATACAAATCTGATGATTTTTGTTCTATTTCTTTAAGAAGTGCCATCGGGATTTTGATGGTGATTATATTAAATCTGTGTATTGCTTTGGGTAATATGGCCATTTTAACTATGTTGATTCTTCCAATCTATGAACATAGAATGTCTTTCCATTTCTTTGTGTCTTGTTCAATTACTTTTAATAATGTCTTATAGTTTTCAGTGTATAGGTCCTTTGAGTCCTTTGTTAAGTTTATTCCTAGATATTTTATTCTTTTTGTTGCAATTGCAAAAGGAATTGTTTTTCGCATTTTCCCCCCTGAAATTTCATTGTTAGTATGGAGGAATGCAATGTACTTTTTTTTTTTTTTTTTTTTGGAACAGGACTTTATTGGGGAACAGTGCGTACTTCCAGGCCTTTTTTCCAAGTCAAGTTGTTGTCCCTTCAATCCTAGTTGTGGAGGGTGCCGTTCAGGCTCAAGTTGCCATCCCCCCAGTCCCAGCTGTGGAGGACGCAGCTCAGCTCCAGGTCAGTTGCCATTTGTAGTTGCAGGGGGCGCAGCCCACCATCCATCGCGGGACTCAAGGAATTGAACTGGCAACCTTGTGGTTGAGGGGACACACTCCAACCAACTGAGCCATCTGGGAGCTCAGCAGCAGCTCAGCTCAAGATGCCGTGTTCAATCTTAGTTGCAGAGGGCGCTGCCCACCGTCCCTTGTGGGACTCAAGGAATTGAACTGGCAACCTTGTGGTTGAGAGCCCATGCTCCAACCAACTGAG
The DNA here is from genome assembly GCF_057876585.1 of Rhinolophus sinicus. Lineage (NCBI taxonomy): Eukaryota > Metazoa > Chordata > Mammalia > Chiroptera > Rhinolophidae > Rhinolophus > Rhinolophus sinicus. The sequence goes on along the minus strand of NC_142517.1, from coordinate 72,563,751 downwards.
CCATCCGGGAGGAAGCTCAGCTCAAGGTGCCGTGCTCAATCCCAGCTGCAGGGGGCGGAGCCCACCATCCCTTGCAGGACTCGAGGAGCCAAACCGACAACCTTGTGGTTGAGAGCCCACTGGCCCTCAGTGTGGGAATCGAGCCGCTTTCGGAGCCAGGAGCATGGAGCTCCAACCGCCTTAGCCATCGGGCTGGCCCCTGCAATGTATTTTTGTACATTGATTTTGTATCCTGCAACATTACTGTATTTGTTTATTGTTTCTAATAGTATTTTGGCGGAGTCTTTAGGGTTTTCTGTATAAAGAATTATGATATCTGCAAAAAGTTACAATTTAACTTCTTCATTCCAATTTTGGGTGCTTTTTATTTCTTTCTCTTACCTGATTGCTCTGGCTACTTATCTGACTGCTCTGATACTATGTTGAATAACACCTATGTGGCGTTCCTGTCTTGTTCCTGATATTTGAGGAAAAGCTTTCAGTTTTTTATCATTGAGTATGATTAGCTGAGGGTTTGTCATGTATGGCCTTTTGTGTTGAGGTACTTTCCTAGTATACCCATTTTATTAAGTATTTTAATCATAAATGGATGTTTTATCTGCATCTATTGATATAATTATATTATTTTTATGACTTATTTTGTTTATGTGGTGTATCACATTGATCAATTTGCATATGGGGCTAGTTAATTTTTATAAATCCCTGACAGTGGCCCTATTTTTCATGCATATATACGTGTGTACACCTGATCTTTTTTGTGCAGTCCATTCCATAAAGATTTTTAAAACTTCTTTATGAACCAGGTCAACTTTGTAAGTGTCCTGTAGGCGATTTATTGTTCCTTAATTATCAAGACCAGTCATTAATTATTTGTCTTATAGCAATTATTACAATTTAAAAAGGATTGTAACAGTGTTATTACAATTGCAATTAAAGAATTGAGGATATTGGAGCTTAAAAACACCTCTTTCATGGATCTTGAGATTTAAGCTAATTCACAGCATATATTCTTGCAGATGGTAATTTTTTTTCCAACAAAATGGCATATTTAAAAATCTGTGAGCTTTTAGTTGAGTATGCAAAAATAAATATAAGTCATTTTTTGTATCAGTCTTTTTTTAGAGTGTTTTATGGGACTTTGCATGTGTGGAGTCTGTATCCAGCCAAAAGCAAAATTGTCTTCGAAGCTCATGTTGGGAATCTTAAATGCAATATTTATTTCTTTCCAAGACTTAAAATTCATGTGTAGATATACTGTTATGAAACCTTATTTGATATTCAAATGTTCACTTTATATCTTCCATTCACCCCCCAGGACTGTTTCTACTATCTAGACAGACTTTCTGTGTGGTTTTTGTTTTTGTTATTAATACTATTAGTGACAATAGACTTTAACAGTGGAAAGTAATCATTGCTGGAGGGTGGGGGCGGGAGTTGTTTATAGTCCTTGAAATATAATACTTAAAAAAAGTTTTTTGAAGTGTTTTATTCAGACTTCAGTATGTCTCAAGCTTTAATTTCAAAAAAGATAAAGGAAAATCAAGTAGAGAAGAAACAAAAGGCACCTAAATGGTGAGCTGTCGAACATTTGGGTGATACAAATTTATGTAAATCTCAAAAATATAACAAAAAGCAACAACCCAGTGCTCCACGATAGAATAAACAAGGCAGGGACTTCCTCTTCCCAATTTAGTTTGATGTTTTTCAATTTTTGTGTGTCTCTTCATATAATTAGTGGTAGATAATTATTAATTTATTTGGCATTTATCATGCCAATATTAATTCATGCATATCTAATATGCTTTAATTAAAATTGGGAGGAATTTTCTGATATGATGGACTAAGTCTAACATAGTAGTTATTGAGAGAATATAAATATTTTCACATGAATCCCACTGTAGTTTACTAATTAATGTACCTACTCTAGGATATACAGAGTGACATTAGAATCTATACTAATGAAAAAGCAGTAGTTTAAAAATTGTTCAATATTTATGTTGGTACTTAATGCATCCTTCTTGGAAGCCATATTATGAACAAATTACCCAGCAACCAGGTTTTCTTATAAAGTATATTTTTATGAATATTTTATATATTGGACATCTTACAAATTGTGATAGACTTCTGTTATTGGGAAGATAATGATCTGACACTGACAATAATTGACAATGATTCTCTTGATCATTGTTAAGTGAACTCTTTGCTCCTTCTTGAGCCCATCTTTCCTCATCTGTTCCCTGCCTCTTACATGTTTGAATTTCAGTGTTTGGTCTCTTTTCGGTTTGAATTTAATGTAAGGTTTAAGGCTGAGCTCTGGAAAGTCAGTTTATGAGAACTAAGTCCTAAGGAAACTAGAACCCTCATTTTTCTATGATTGTCATATAAAGCTTGGTAAAATCAAAATATTTTACTGCCTTTTGTATAAATAATAACCTTCTCTACATGATTTCTATGACTTGACTCCATTTTTTAATGCTTGGGAAAAATGGTTTCAAACTCATGTTTCTATGACCATGTTTCAAGGTTGTATTAGGTTGGTGCAAAAGCAATTGCGGTTTAAAAAGTTAAACATAATTGCAAAAACAGCAATTACTTTTTTTAAATTTTATTTTATTTATTTTTTATTTTTTTAATTAAAGTTTATTGGGGTGACAATTGTTAGTAAAGTTACATAGATTTCAGGTGTAGAATTCTGTATTACATCTTTTATAAATCCCATTGTGTGTTCACCACCCAGAGTCAGTTTTCCTTCCATCACCATGTATTTGATCCCCTTTACCCTCATCTACCACCTCCCTCCCCCCTTACCCTCTGGTAACCACTAAACTGTTGTCTGTGTCTATGAGTTGTTGTTTCTCATTTGTTTGTCTTGTTTTTTTGTTGTTTTTGGTTTGTATACCACAGATCAGTGAAATCATATGGTTCTCTGCTTTTTCTGTCTGACTTAATTTTGCTTAGCATTATAATCTCAAGATCCATCCACGTTGTCACAAATGGTCCTATATCATCTTTTCTTACCTCCGAATAGTATTCCATTGTGTATATATATCACAACGTCTTTATCCATTCATCTGTTGAAGGCCATTTTGGTTGTTTCCATGTCTTGGCCACCGTAAATAAAGCTGCAATGAACATTGGAGCACACGTGTCTTTATCTCTAAATGTTTTCAGATTTTTTTGGGTAGATACCCAGGAGCAGGATTGCTGGATCATACGGTAATTCTATTCGTGACTTTCTGAGTAAACTCCACACTGCCTTCCATAACGGCTGCACCAATCTGCATTCCCACCAACAGTGTATGAGGGTTCCTTTTTCTCCACAGCCTCTCCAACACTTGTTACTATTTGTCTTGTTGATGATAGCCATTCTAACTGGGGTGAGGTGATCTCTCATTGTGGTTTTTATTTGCATTGCTCTGATGATTAGTGATGTTGAGCATTTTTTCATGTCTATTTGCCATTTATATGTCCTCTGGAGAAATGTCTCTTCAGGTCCTCTGCCCATTTTTCAATTGGGTTGTTTGTATTTTTGTTGTTGAATACCGCAATTACCTTTGCACCAACGTAATATTATGTATTCCCACCTCTACTATTATGAATGAAACTTCTTATTCTATTTTTTTTTTTTTTTTTTTTTTTACAGAAAGCATTCTGATCACTTGAATAAGCTTTAGGTATAAGAGTACAGAATCAGTTTAAAATCAAGAGTTATCCTCTGAACATTATAGGCATGTGTCAGACAGTAAGATGGACTTACATTTTAAAATTCAGTATGTTATTATTCAGGAAAGACAGAAATATTTACAAACTGACTACCTGAATTTTAAAAACAAAACATGCTCCTTGTTATTATCAGGAAAATATTACTCTTAACTTTTGCCATTCACTAAGAATTAGAAGCTAAATTCAAAGACAGAGACTGAATCAGATTGTCCTTTCTAAAGGACTCGTGCAAACTGCTCCTGGCAGAAATGTCTCTTCTCTCCAACCCCAACATGGCAGACTTAATTAGGCCCATTGCTGGCCTCCTGGAATAGGATGTCATTTCCCTAAAGTAATGAAATTCATAATAATAGTGGCTACCATTTATTGAGCAGTTATTAATGCTGGAAACTTTCCTAAGTATGTTCATATATTATCTCTCTCTTCGACCCTTCTCTCCCTCTTCCTAATTTCACATGGAGTAAATCTAAAAGATTTACCGACAGGATGTTCTCTTTTTAAGTATTCTGACAGCCACATAGTTTAATAATATTGGAAGTTCAGGGGAAAAGAACAGTTGAGCTATCAGTATGAAGCTGCCTGTTGGACTTATAATCAAAATGCAAATGTCAATATTTAAATACTTTTTGCTATGGCACAGCAAAAAGGAGAGAGACAGTTCAATAATGTGCACTGCAGGAAACTGGGGTGACAAATGTCTTTTCACTTTTCTGAAACTTACATAAGAGTAAAACATACTCCAGTAAATTAGGCTTTTACCATAACAGGTTTGGTTTTTCATTTAGGAAGGGAAAAAGAAGATCAAACTCTGAATCGCTTTCCATTTCATCCGCTCTGATAGCTTTAACTGAGGCAAAGTTTTCTGATGATTACGTTTAGTCATAATAATATTTCTCTCATAGTTCTTTGGCACATATGACATAACCTTTGCTGTTATCAACGTGTCATAGCATTTTCTCTCCATGTTTAGCTCGCTTTGTTCTAAACCATCTGTATCAAGTAGATATAATTTTGTGATGTTACTCTTCTAGCACCACAACCTGCTGTTTGAGTGGAATCGCCTGGTAAACAAAATTTAATTTTCTCAAGTGTTTGTTCTTAGTCTTTGTGGAAATTCAGATTTGCATTTTCTTTCATTTTCCCCTGAGTTTTGTGCTCACAAGATAAGTGATCCTTTCTGGAAACTGAAGTTTATCTAGACCACAGGAGCTGCCTGGTTTATAAAAACTGATATAAGAAAATCTACAAGCAAAACAGAAGTTGAAGGATTTTTTTCAAAAATGATCTTTCGTTTACTGAATGGATTTGCCAATGGGTTGCTTCCAAAAGCCATTTCTAAAAGTACATCTGCTTATTTTACATGCCATTAACTATTTGTCAAAGAAAACAGGGCAGAGACAATTTAAGAATTAGGAAACCACTGCCAATTATAGAGCAATTTAAAATGAGGACATGATTATTTTAAATTATAGTGGAAATCAACATGAAAAGATGACTGCCACGCCTAAAGGTAGAGAAGTGAGCCTGAGAACATGACATTGTTGATAGCTATTGACTCACTGGGTACCCTGGGCTCAACTCTGTTAGAAGGTGACAGAAGTTCTTTGTTCTCAAGGGATTTATAATCTAGTGAAAAGGATCAAATTCATAAATGCTGACTCTTTCATGTCAGCATTTGGAAAGTGAACTGGTCTGGAACGGAAAGTGAACTGGTCTGGAAATGAGATTCAGTGGTATAGTTAGTGATTGTTGATTGATCACAAAAGTCTTCCAGAAAACAACTTTTGATTTGTGGCCTAACTATTTGAAGGAAAATATCTGAAGTCTCACTGAGCTAGCCCACAAGTGAATGAGGTGAGAAAATCATGCAGTTCGGCATCTTGCAAGCTGATTTGTCTCTTAACTAGCCATGTGACCTGGGCAAAGCTACTTAATTTCTCTGAGCTTCACTTTCCTCATCTCAAAACAAGACTAATAATCTTCATTTACGTCACGGCACTGTTGGGGAAACCAAATGAGCTATAGTTGGACAGTGTTTAGCATAGTCCTCAACACAATTTACCTAATTGACTTTGAGAGTTTGGCTATATTCTTAATCTTCACGTCTAAAGTGTTGAGCCTCCAAGATCCGAGATCTGTATCTGCCTCTGAGTTGCAACACCTGGTTCAGTGGGAAATCAGCCTCAAGTGGGAAGGTCAGTAGGTGCTGGGGAGAGGCTAGAAGGTAAGCCTTCAAGACATGATGGACAGACACTAATAAAAAGCAGCCTGTGGATTGGGGTTGCTCACTAAATCTGCAAGATTGGATATGGGAAAAACTTAAGCAGCCAGTGAAGGAAAAAGGATGAAAACAAAGTTCAACATGAAAAAGGATGTAAACATAGAAAGATGCAGGGAACTCCTGTGATGAACAGTAATTTTCTTGAGACTAGAGATCAATGTTCTGCAATTTAAAAATTGGTTGTTAATAATTTAATGAAGTTACGAATTGGGAAATCCATGTGTCCCGTGTACTAGTGGTGGGATTTTCTGCATGGATGTGTCCAAACACTGTCATGCCCACCAAAATGGGTTAGGAAGAGGGATTGCATGTGACTTTCTCATGCTGACTGTGCCTGCTCTGGATTTAGAGAGGTGATAGCCTTTTTGAAATTCAGGCTGCTAATACCCGGAACTCCGTTTCTCCCTTGATTCACTCAGAGAGGTCTAGAAAATGAGAGGGTCAGTGGTTAATATCGTGTTAGAAGGGACAGGAAAAACAATCCTGGAATGCGATTTTTCTACCTATGGCTAGAAGGGGTCCATGGGATACCATGGGAGTGGGAAAAACTCAGCAGTTTGGAGAAAATATCCCTTTGTCATCACTGCTAATAAGAAGGTCCAAAAGTAAAATAATTTACACTTCTAGATTTCTGTCAAAGAAACAGGATTATATCAGGAGTTTTCCTACTTCAAAAGTTCTTCCTGCTGTTTGGTTAGACTCTTGGCTAAAATATCCAACTAACAAAGGTAGTTATCCAGGTGCTCTCTCCTTGGCTGTGACAAGACTTGTTTTTTTAAATGTTTTAAAATTGATTTAGTTCCTAAGTGCCCAATAGCTGTCAGATAGTGACAGCTTTTCATCCACAAATAATCTAATAGTTTATTAGAAGTAGTTATTTACACATGAGTGGACATCTGGCCTCCCTTGTACAGTATTAATATTTCTTGAGTATTACCTTTAGACATGGACTTGACACTAGAGAGATGGATGGTACCTAGAGGTCAAATTTTAATGCATCAAGTCAGATTTATTTCTGAGAAGCCACCATTCCACAGAATCAGAAAATGGTAGAGCTGAGGGGCAGAGTGCACCTACTTTATCCTTCTACCTCCAGGTGGTCCACAGAGTGACCCAAATGTTATACTCATGCTAACTATGCTTATTCTGCTGAGCTTGGTAGCATGCTATTTCCTGTCTCTGTCCCTCAGCTGCAAATTCTATAGCATGACATTTGTTTCGCTGATAACACTGATAACTGCTGCCATAATGTCATCTAATAAAACATGATCTGATTTTGTGATTGAAATAGCAAATACTACTCTTACCTGATTTCTTTCTAAAGAAACACTTGGCCTTTGATCCTTTCTGCTTTGGTTTTCCTAAAATCCTAAGGTCAATTTGCTACTCAAGAGTGAGTGTATTTTGTGAATGTATCAACAATTCTCGGGTTGGCCTGGTGGCTCAGGTGGTTAGAGCTCCATGCTCCTAACTCTGAAGGCTGCCGGTTCAATTCCCACATGGGCCAGTGGGCTCTCAACCACAAGGTTGCCAGTTCAATGGTGGGATCCACCCCTGCAACTAGCAATGGCAACTGGACTTGGAGCTGAGCTGCGCCCTCCACAACTAAGACTGAAAGGACAACAACTTGACTTGGAAAAAAAGGCCTGGAAGTACACACTGTTCTCCAATAAAGTCCTGTTCCCCTTCCCCAATAAAATCTTAAAAAAAACACCACAACACAAAAAACAAAAACCAAAAAAACACACAAAACAATTCTCAGAGCCTGGGGAGGAAACAAGAATTCTGGACTTCTGGACCTCATATCCTTTTTTGGTTCTTTTCAATAAAATGTTTTTGATGCTACTTTTTCCATTGGAGAAAAGCAAAAGTGGAGCTGGGAATCAAGCTCAGTTATTTTTTCTTAAGGAAAAGCTCATCCCAAATTAAGTTTCCTGGGTTATATTGAAAGTGAGCAGATGACTCAAGCCCCACCAGCATCTATGAGACTTCCACTGAGATCCAAAAAGGCCAGCTATAATAGCTCTCTCTGCCTTCGACACTTAGACAACTTGTCCAGTTTTCAACATGGTACAGTCTAACTGCCAACAGGTTGCAGATGGCAATGTTTTGGTAGATAAAGTGTGAAACTCTCCCTTAGCTCCAGGAGATTTTATATTTAAAAGTAATCTTATTTTTTTTAAAGGTTTTTAATTTGAAGTAATTTTAGATTTGAAACATTTTTCAAAAAGAAAGCTTTCATAAAACCTTCACCTAGACTTCCCAAATTTTAATATTTTACCGTATTTATTTCCTTCCTTCCTTCCTTCCTTCCTTCCTTCCTTCCTTCCTTCCTTTCTTCCTTCCATCCATCCTCTCTCTCTTTCTTTTTATATTTATACATTTAGGCAGGAAGTATTTGAGGGTAAATTGCAAATATGATACATCTTTACCTCTAAACACGTCAGTGTGTATTTCTTAAAAATGAGAAATTATTTTACACAACCACAGCATGACAATCAAAATAAGAAATTAACAGTAGTATAATACTGTTATCATATAGACTTTGATATAATACTGTTATCATATATTACTTTTCAGTAATATAATACTGAATCAATAGACTTTGATCTAATTTTCCAGGTTTTCCATTAATAGCATTTTTTTCATGCATATCTTTATAGTACAATAATTTTTTCAGTCTGGTTCAGAATCCAATTCATAATCACAAATTACATTTAGTTGTCATCAGAGTAATCTTTTAAAAAACCCAATCTGTTAGTATTGCTATCTGGTTAAGCATCCCATGAGTTTGTAGTTTTCTTAAGATGAAAATAAAATATCCATTGCCAAGGCTGATATTCAGGAGGTATGCTGCACTAATTCTCTTGACCTTATTCAGATTGACTAGTGCCTGTGCCTGATGGTTGTTAAGTATTTGCAATATTACTCTCTCTTTTATTTATTTATTTTTTTATTGGGGAAGGGGAACAGGACTCTATTGGGGAACAGTGTGTACTTCCAGGACTTTTTTTCCAAGTCAAGTTGTTGTCCTTTCAATCTTAGTTGTGGAGGGCGCAGCTCAGCTCCAGGTCCAGTTGCCATGGTTAGTTGCAGGGGGTGCAGCCCACCATCCTTTGCGGGAGTTGAGGAATCGAACCGGCAACCTTGTGGTTGAGAGCCCACTGGCCCATGTGGGAATCGAACCGGCAGCCTTTGGCATTAGAAGCACAGAGCTCTGACTCCCTGAGCCACCAGGCTGGCCCTCCAGTATTACTCTTGACTACATCTTATAATATCCTGCTCTGCTTTGCAGATTCATATTTTGCCATTCTCTCCCAAACTGTCTTTGCTTCACTCACACTTGTCATCAACTGTGAAGGGGCTTAGGTTTTATGCTATTTAAAAGCTAACAATGTAGCCTGCCACAGTTTCATAGATGTGGGCAGACGACATAAGATTCCTCAGTCAGAGACAAAGGATATCATTGTGCATGGCACAGCGGGAAGATTCATATTCATGTTGCTTCTTCCTGACTCCAAAATCCCATGAGGATGATGTGGACATAGGCCCAGGTGGATGCTGTGCACACAATGGGTCTGTCACAGCTGAGCTTAGGAAACCCCCAATCTTATAAGTAGGCTGCCAGCAAACTTGATCTTGGAGTTGGAGGAAGATATTTTATTATCGTGGTCAGGAAACAAATATGCTCTTTTGATCCAGAGAGAGACACTGTATCTTCCAAGATTGTTGCTATATAAACATCCTTAGAAAGCCAGTCCAGCACGAGAGCTGATAGAATATGTCCATTAATGTCATGGAGAATTGTCTCTCAACAACACTGGTCGTCTTTCAGTTTCTCTAATGGGCCATGCTCCCTCCAAGTCCCATTGCATTTATTGTTTTCCTTTTCGAAATATTTTCCCTTCTTCCTCTGCAATATCTAATTGACATCTCATCATTCTTTAAATCTCTTATACTGATGATTTTTCTTCAGTCCCTCAAATTAAGTTAGATTCTTCTATAGATCACTATACATTTCATTAAGGGGATTTATCACGCTCTGTGATTTATGTTAGTGTAAATATTTGGTTAATGTCTATCTCTTGGAGAAGACACAATTCCTTAAATGTCAGGGACTGGACTGTGTTGCTTGACTTGAATCTCCAAGATCTAGCACAGTATTGGACACATAGCAGACACTCAATAAATATTCGAAAAGCGAAAAAAAGTATGTGTCAGGCATGTAGTATTTAAGGTAGCAAAGCCTATGGTTGTGCAGTCTCTCAGTAGTTATTCCAGAATGTTTTAAATATTTGATTTTGTGAAATCATCTGCAAATAGAGTTCAGTCTATTTCTAATATTTATACCTCACTCTGTGTGTGTGTGTGTGTGTGTGTGTGTGTGTGTGTGTGTAAATACACAGGCTAGGCTTTCCAGTATAATGACGCAAGTACTAATGAGACTGGGTATTTCTCTTTGTTTTGACTAATACAAGAATTGTTCTGATTTTTCATTAACAGTGGTCTACTCTGCCTTAAAAAAAGAATGAAATCTTGCCATTTGTGGCAACATAGATGGGCCCAGAGGGCATTATGCTAAGTGAAATTAGACAGAGAGAGACAAATACAGTATGATTTCACTTAAATGTAGAATCTTAAAAAATAAAACAAACAAACAAAACAGAAACAAACTAAAGGAAAAAAAAGAATGACCTTTAAGGATACTTTAAAGAAGTTTCTTTCTATTCATAGTTGGCTAACAATTTTCTTTAATACTATGTATTGAGTTTTACCAACCACTTCTTTTATATTTTCTCCTTTAAACTATCAGTGAGTGACTAGAATAATTTTTACATTCTAAAGAAAATTATATGGTTATATATCATTTAGGAATGCTTTTTTACAGGTTTATTGAAAAATAATGACATACATTAGTATGTAAGTTTAAGGTGTCCAGCACAATGATTTAATTTACGTATATTGTGAAATGATTACCACTATAGGTTCAGCTAACATCCATCTTCTCATGTAGGTAAAATAAGAAGAAAAGAAAGGATGAAAAAATTTCTCTTTGTGATGAAAACTTTTAGGATTTACTCTCCTAACAACTTTCCTATATATGCTATACATGATATAGCAGTGTTAGTTACAGTCATCATGTTGTACATTACATTCCTAGTACTTACGTATCTTATAACTTGAAGTTGGTATCCTTTGACCATCACTCTCCAATTCCCTCTCCCCCCATCCTCTGTCTCTGATAACCACAAGTCTGGCCTCTTTTTCTCTGAGTTTTTTTTTTAAGATTCCACATGTGAGGTCACACTGTATTTCTCTTTCTTTTTCTGACATCTCATTTAGTATAATGCCTTCAAGTTCCATCCATGTTATTGTAAATGGTACGGTATCCTCATTTTTTATGACTGAAATATATCTATATCTATATATATATCTATATATCTCTATCTCTATCTCTATCTCTATCTCTATCTCTATCTCTATCTCTATCTCTATCTCTATCTCTATCTCTCTATCTCTATCTCTATATATTCCAACATGGATGGAACTTGAAGGCATTATGCTAAGTGAGATGTCAGATAGAGAAAGAGAAATACTGTATGTGGAAATACCTCACATGTGGAATTCTTAAAAAAAAAAATGTTGGAGGAAAAGAAACTTTTGGTTATCAGAGACAGAAGACGGGAGGCGCTGGGGGGGGAGTGGGAATTGGAGGATGATGGTCAAAGGATGCCAACTTCAAGTTATAAGATAAATAAGTCCTAGGAATGTCATGTACAACATGATGACTATAACTAACACTGCTGTATCATATATTGCATATATAGGAAAGTATTCCTCACAACTTCTTTATCCATTCATCCGTTGATGGACACTTAGGTTGTTTCCATATTGTAAATCGTGTTTCAGTGAACACGGAGTGGCAGATATCTTTTTGAGTTAGTATTTTTATTTCCTTTGGATATATTCCCGGAAATAGAAGTGCTAGATCATATGGTGTTCTATTTTTAATTTTTTGCAGATCCTCCATACTGTTTTCCATGGTGGCTGTAGCAATTTATAATCCCCCCAACAGTATACAAGGGTTCTTTTTTCTCTACATCCAGACCAGCATTTGTTATCTCTTATCTCTTTGATGATGGCCATTCTAACAGAGGTGAGGAGATATCTCATTGTGGTTTTTATTTGCATTTCCCTAATGATTAGTGATGTTGAGCATCTTTTCATGTACCTGTTGGCCTTTCGTATTATATTTTCAACACTATTGGAGAATCTATGCATGTCTTTAAATCATTAACTTAAGATCTAAATTTTCTTTTTATAAAGATGTACATAATAGTATAACCCTACTATCTAGACATTTTAAAAATAGCATGATACATAGAATGATAATTTTAAAGTCCTAGATACATTTATTTCTCTGCATGCTTTAAACACATATTGACATGTAGCTTAATATTTATAAGTTGATTACTATATCCTTTGAAACATGGTGTATTTGAATTTATAACTTAATTTTAAAAAGAGGTTTTTATGATGGGTTTGAATATATACATAAAAATGCTAATGTTGCATTTTTCAACATTTAGTCTATAATTTATAAACATTTATAAATATTGTACTTGAAAGGGAAATTGTTTTTTTTTTTTTCCTTACATAGAATAGATGTTATTTTGAATCACAAATTCAACATATCTTTTAGGATACTATCCCAAAACTATGTTGAAAATACTTGCTTTTCTTTGAAATAGTATACTTAAACCAGTTTCAGCTGAATATTTAGATATGACTTATTTTATTTTTAAATTAAGTTTATTGGGGTGAAACTGGTTAATAAGACTATATGTTTCAAGTGTACAATATTAATTAATACATCATCTGTATATTGTATTCTGTGCTCATTACTCAAAGTTTAGTCTCCTTGCATCACCATATATTTGACCCCCTTTAACCTCTTTAACCCTCTACCCCTTTCTCTCTGATAACCACTATACTGTTGTGTGTTAATGAGCTTTTAATTTTTTTCTTTGTTCATTTGTTGTTTTGTTTTATATCCCACATGTCAGTGAAATCATATGATTCTTGTCCTTTTCCATCTGACTTATTTTTGCTCAGCATGATACTCTCAAGATTCATCCATGCTGTCACAAATGGCAGTACTTCATCTTATGGCAGAGTAGTATTCCATTGTATATATGTACCACAGCTTCTTTATCCAATTTTCTGTCCATCCAAGGACAGTTGGATTGTTTCCATGTCTTGGCCATCACAAATAATGCTGCAATGAACATAGGGGTACATATATCTTTATGAATAAATATTTTCAAAAATTTCAGGTAGATACCCAGAACAGGGATTGCTGGGTCATATGGTAGCTCTATTCTTAATTTTTTGAGGAACCTCCATACTGTTTCCCATAGTGGCTATACCAATTTACTTTACCACCAACAGTGTATGAGATTTCCTTTTTTCTCCACATTTTCTCTATAAATAGTAACAAGTGTTATTTTTTTGTCTTGCTAGTAAGAGTAGATATGGCTTATTTTAAAAATATACAACACTTGGAAAATATAGGCAGCATTTTGTTATGAATGTGTGTCAAAAACCTGATCTATTTTTTTTTTAAAGATTTTTTTTTTTTTAATTGGGAAAGGGGAACAGGACTTTATTGGGGGAACAGTGTGTACTTCCAGGCCTTTTTTCCAAGTCAAGTTGTTGTCCCTTCAATCCTAGTTGCGGAGGGTGCCATTCAGCCTCAAGCTGCAGTCCCCCAATCCCAGCTGTGGAGGACGCAGCTCAGCTCCAGGTCCAGTTGCCATTGTTAGTTGCAGGGGGCACAGCCCACCATCCCTTGCGGGAGTCGAAACCGTCAACCTTGCGGTTGAGAGGATGTGCTCCAACCAACTGAGCCATCTGGGAGGCAACTCAGCTCCAGGTGCCATGTTCAATCTTAGTTGCAGGGGGCGGAGCCCACCATCCCTTGTGGGACTCGAGGAATTGAACTGGCAACCTTGTGGCTGAGAGCCCACTGGCCCATGTGGGAATTGAACTGTCAACCTTCGGAGTTAGGAGCACTCTAACCGCCTAAGCCACCTGGGCCGGCCCTCTGATCTGTTTCTTAAATTATTTTTTTCAGTTACAGTTGATATTCAATATTTTATATTAGTTTTAGGTAAAAACCTGATATTTTTTTCAAATAAAATCAATAAGTATAGAATTAAGGGACAATTAAATGATGAGGGTAATAAAAATCTAAAGTGTAAATTGTAAAAATCACTATTTATTCAGTGATTTGAATAAAATTAATATATGCTAATACATATCCCTGAAACATACCAGCAAATATAATTCAATATTATTTATGCATATTTTTTCAATCTACCATTTAGTTAGCTTTTTTTGGCAACTATACATTACAATCACTGGTACACCTGTAATTCTTTATAGTGTGTTTGACTAATGAATAAGCAAACACAGCACATGTCAGTTTAAGAAATGACAGTACTTTGTGTAATTTGCAAAAGAGGGGAAGAGTCTTGCATCCACTCCCTAGAAATAAATATCAAGTAACCATAAAAATATTCAGCCGTTTCCCAGGTATTCAGGGGGGTTTATGCACGGTCCCAGGCAGAGCATCAGAGTTTCTCTTTGAAATTTCCCAGCTTTGCAAATGACATCTCTTTTCTCAACTGCATAACTTCCCAAAACATTCGATTAACATCTTGGTGTTTCACAACAGGAGGATGTGTATATATCAAATGTATGCAAAAACAGTTACGTACAGAAGTGATCCTGTATCTACAAAAAGGAGAAGTGTAATAATTGCTTGAGTCTCCGTATTAATTCTGTGTTGACTGAACTCACTCTGGCCAGTGAGAGCACATTTTTTTGGTCCTCTGTATTTGACTGCTGAAGCTTTCACAAATCAAATAAATTGTAATTCTACTGACTCAATGCTTAGAGTTTTCCACATCCTCCAGAATAACTCACTTTCTGAGCATGTTAAACACGGAGAAAATCTTCCTGATTTTTGTCTAAGAAAGGACAGGTTCTGTCCATTGTGGGCCCATCCTTTCAAGATCTGAATTGATCATACAGAGATAAGTCAGCCTTTTTGCAGTCTTTTACACTTGGCTGTATCACATTGAGGTCCTGATGACTGCCACTCATAGCAACACTTGCACTTTAAATTTTTGTATGCCCCTTGTAAAAAGATGTCTTTCCGCCTAGCAGAGGCTCTTGTGTAGGTGATGTTGGAGAACTGGAAAGTCTGTTTTCGTGCTGTTGCCTGCTTGACATTTGCTACATCACCATATTATGAGCTTCCTCAAATAGACTGGCTATGAGTTCCTCCAATTCCTGTCCAGTTTGATCTCGTGCTTTAGATAGTCACAGTCTTCATCTTTTAACTTCAGTTCCCTCTGAGCTATTGCAAGTTCTTTTAATCTTTCATAGCCCCTTTCTCTGACTTCCAAAACAGATGGGCTTTGTAAATGGGACAGACTATCGGTACTCAACCCCAAAATTTATCACTGACATCACAAGCCTCTATTATAGTAGCACCCTTCAAAAACTCCCTCTCTGAGCTACAGTTGTCATAGTTAATTTAGTTAATCCAGCTGTTACTGCAGAGGTAGATCAAGGTGTTGGATCTGTAACACAGATGCTGATACTAGATATTTCCGTGCAATTTAAACATCTGGGAAAAGAATACACAGGTTGTGTAGGAAGGTTAGAGACATCTAAGGCATTAGACTGAATAGGGGCAGAGCATAAAGCCGAAGGGTATGGCCAACACATGGCACCTGCAATAATGAGTCCTCTCCTACCTTTATCAGACTTTCTGGAAGCAGTGCTATTAAAGCTGGTCCCTGAGTTCCTATTTCAATTTCTAGGACATCATTCGACTGGGTCTTCTCTGCCTCAGAGTCAAGAGAGTATCATCGATGGACTAGAAAAGCAAGGAACAATCTCTGAGTGGTACATAGCACTGGGTATGTGCTCCTTGCACCTTGACTAATATAAACAATTGAAAATGATGACTAATATTAGTAATAGGAGTTTAGAGAAAACTAGACACAAAAGTAATAATAATAAATGACAATTTTTATAATTTTAAATTTACGTTGCTCTTTTTTTTTTTTACTAGGGATTTAATCTTTTAGTGTTGAACGCTATTTTTTTTTCAGCTACTGAAATTATTTGCCCAAGGATACACAAATGAATCAATAACTCAATTTTAATGAAATGCATGTGATCTGTTTTTGAGTCCTGACCCTCACAGTTTCTCCAAAGCAAATCCCACTTGGAAAAGTGTAGAATGCTTTAAGTAGCCAATTTAAATAATGTTAAATAGCCCTGAATTTGACACATTGGATTTCTGCATCATCTTATTAATCAGGACAGCCATCTGGCATCACCAAGACTTTCAGAATATTACAGGGACTCAGTGGATTAAACCGAGGTAATTTTAGAAGTTCATAGCTCTGTGTTGTACATTTTCCCCTCACCCCCAAGTCTGTTTTGTGGGAAAAGGCAGTAGTGGCTGGATTTACTCATTTCTTTAGTATCTATATTTGGTGAGCCGGAGACACTGAGATGCTCTGACTTGACAGATAGTTGTAGTTTAAAGAATTTTCTAGATATACGGACTTTTATTAACCATAGAGCAAGGCAGATATTGCATTAAAAGTTTTCTTTCTGCCCTAAGTAGTTGTCTCTTAAGAAATAGAGAATTTTGTATTATTGGGCAAAACCACTCAGTTGTGAACGACCCACAACTTTCTCGGCTAGGTGGAATTCCTGGTAGTGGAGGAACAACTTTCATCTAGAACAATGGGAAGACAAAGGTAGGATCCTGGGAGAGTCCAGCAGATATTCTGGATTTCTGAACTGCAGCATGATGTAGTCAGTTCAATTTTCAGAGGTACCACTGAAGTAACTGCCTAAGCTACATTAATAGAGAAGCTTCCTTCCTTTCTCTGAATAACAAAATATTGTATATAATGGGATCCAGGAAACATTTAAACTAAATCCTACAAAAACTTTCCAGAAGAATACAAAGATAATATAAATCATCTTCAGGGCTGTTACCCAGAGGATGGAGTAATGTTCTCTCTGCATTTTCATATCCAGAGTAGAAGTTTGAATCATTACTTTTCCTGAAATCACCTCAAACTCATTGGCCTCATACCCATCGAGATATAAATGATTTCTTCCAAAATGTATTATTTTTGGTAAATATTCTAGAATTTCTGTGCATTACTTCAGCAGGAAAGGACATCTTTTTGAAACATTTTCTTCATTTCCTCCAACTCTTTTGGGTATTAAAGATTCAGGAGGCATCTACTGATTCAGAGCTAAGCAGGTCTAGCTTTGAAAGGACTTAATAGATTTTAAGAAATGCAGATTACTCTTTGTGACAAAAAAAACTAATGTAAACAACTAACATTTTTTTTCTCGTTAGCTCAGCAAGTGAAATAAAGACTGGGATTATTTTGCCAAATAGTATTCCTAAACCTCAGCTGTGAAGGGCACATTGCAGGAAGTACACATTTCCAATCTCAAAATTATCATATTTGCCACTGTTGGAAACTAAAAATACTCCAAGGAAACTCTTTGTAATACTGAAATCATTGTTGCTAATATACACATACACTATGTGCACTTTTATACTGGGGGGGTGCCAAAAAAATGCATGTACATGAGTTGTATTCATCTTTTGTTATTGGTATATGTTGAGTATTACAATTTTAATAGTTTTTTCCTTTCTTAAAATGTGTATACATTTTTTTGGCACCTTCTGTATACTGTGTTTCTCTGAAAATAAGACCTAGCCATACAATCAGCTCTAATGCATCTTTTGGAACAAAAATTAATATAAGACCCAGTCTTATTTTACTATAAGACAGGGTCTTTATAATATACTATAGCATATAATATACTATAATATAATATAATATTCGGTCTTATATTAATTTTTGCTCCAAAAGACGCATTAGAGCTGATTGTCCAGCTAGGTCTTAGTTTTGGGGAAACAGGGTATTGTGTTGCCTGTTATGAAAGTGAAAGCCCAAAGGAATTTAAGAAGTGACCTTGTAGTCATTGTTTATTGCTGTGTGACAAATTACCACAAACTTAAAAACACCACCAAGTTGTCTCATAGTTTCTGTAGATCAGAAATCCCAGCAGGACATAACTGGGTTCTCTGCTCAGGAGCTGACGTTAAGGTGTTGGCCAGTGCTGTGGTCTCATTTGCAGCTTGGGAGGGCTCTCCCTAGCTCATTTAGGCTATTAACAAAATTCAGTTCCTGTGGTTATAAAATGACCAAGACCCTCATTTTCTTGCTAGCTATTGGCTGGTGTTGCTCTCAGGAGTGGCTTGTACTGCCCTCTTATTCTGCTTACATTTTTGCAATGGCTCCACTGATGATTTCAGTTTCCAGGTAGAAAGGATGGATTATGAACAAAAAAGAACTGAAAGATTTATTGTGAACATATGTTTCTCTATATAATGTATGTAAGTTGCCTGGCACAATGCAGTAACTAATAAACATTAATTAACTTTTGGGCTTCCCTGAGAATGTGGAGAAGGAAACAAGAATAGATTGTAAAAGCAAGACTCTATTTCAGTGATTTCAAACTTTTCCAGAAATGCTTTTATTAAGATTAAAAACAAAAAAAAGAACACTTTAAGGATCCCCATATAGAAACTTGGAGGAGTAGCAACAATGAAAAATGATTCTTGGGATTCAGAGGATTGAGACTTTGACTTTTCATTGGGTTTTGTCATTGATATTCTTTCTTGCTTCTTTATTTCTTTGCCTAACACGTGGTTTGCTGTCACCTTGGTAGAGATGTATAAGGACAAGGTCATGTCTGTAAAGCAGTGTCTGGTGCCTATTGGATTTTCCCCCATAATTTACTTCTTCCGCAGGTGATTGAAGTCTGTGGCTAGTCACAGGGATTCTTCAAGGTTATTGGGATGTCATTTACTCAGCTGGGGAGGTTTTTGTGTCTCTCTGACTTACTCTGGCTGTTTATGTCACCTTATTGCCGAGTGCATGTCTTATTCTATCCATTAGCATATAGGTGTTCAGAGTTAATGATGAGTAAACAATATACACTTTATGCGCTTTACAGGTTATTACCTCTTTTTTTTTTTGCATCTTAGGCGGAACAATCTGACTGTGCTCACAACTGTTATTTGAACACATTTAAAAAATTGCTTTGGTCATTATTTCAGGCGCTTGTGAACTTGCCCCTGAGAATCCTGCTAAAAGCATATGCATTTAGATTCATGGCAGTGCTTCCAGGCATTCTCCCGTTTGAGAAAAACATAAATACCTGCTAAAGTTCAATGGACAGTTTTGGGAAAGTAATAATCACTCTGTTTCTATCAGTCTTACGGAGGTCGACTATTTAATTCTCTGGTCAGAAGCAATCACACACAGAAAACAAGCTCCCATTTGCATGAAAAGATTTAAGTCCTTTGTTTGTACTGCTCTATTAGGAAAACTGTATGGTAATGTGGTTAAGAGCAGTGATTTTGACTTTATGCAAAACTGGTTCAGACCCTGGCTTTGCTGTCTTTAAACTGTGTGATGTCAGCCAAACCTCTTAAGCACTTTGAGCTTCAGCTTCCTCATCTATACAGTCTATAACTCAGTGTCAGCTTGCAAGTTAATGACTAGCACTTAGACACAGATGGCTATACAGTAAACTGTTTATGGCTTGATTATTAAAACTAACTTAATTTTCCTCTGCAAAATTGTTCCCCTCCAGTTCTTTCACAAGTGTTTTAAGTTCTACACTCAAAGTAATCCCTATAGCTTTATGTAGCTGTTCAATATACTAGGTTACGTCCCTCAGATAGGAAAATTAATCCAAAGCCCATGAGGTAAATTATGGATCTTGTGCTGCAATTGCTCCTTCTCATAGTTGTGTTGGGTTATGTTCACTGATACCCGTATTTTCTTACTAGGTTGCTGCTCCAATTAAGGACATGCTTTTGGAAGAGTGCTGTTTTGAGATAGGAGTGCTGATAGTAGTTATGTAATTGTATTTTTCACTGTATGAAGCCAATTTGTCCATACCAACTGATTGAACCTAGGACCCTGTCTCATAAGCTCCACATTCTGGTTATTGTTTGAACAGCTTTTTGAGAGCTGTCACTTTTGTTAGCAGTTGAACTGCACAAAAAAGACCAGGGTCAGAAAAGTGATTAGAGTTCATGAGTTCAGGGAGGCCACAAAAGGATTTTGACTGAGCTCTCTTTATTGTACATGATGAGCTGCTGGGTTTCAGAGGCTTGGCCTATTACAGTAGTCCCCCCTTATCTGTGTGGGTATGTTCCAAGACTCCCGGTAGATGCCTGAAACTGTGGGTAGTACTGAAACCTGTATATTAAATATATAATTAAACATATGATAAAGTTTAATTTATAAATTAACCACAGGAAGAGAGTAAATAACAATAACTAATAATAAATTAGAACAATTATAACAATATACTATAATAAAAGAATAAAAGTTATGTGGATGTGGTCTCTCTCAGTAAATCAGCGTAAATTTCTTTTTCCATCTTCACAATTTCACCTGTTAAAGACTTGTTCTTGCTGTGGATCTTACCAACCTCAGCATAAGATTTTTTTTCTTTCTTTAAATCAAGAACTACCACTTTTTCACTTAAAGGAAGCACTTTACCACTTCTCTTTGACATATCTGAATTGCCAGCATCACTACTTTTGCTCTTTGGGGCCATTATTAAGTAAAGTAAGGGTTACTTGAGCACAAGCACTGAGATACTGAGACAGCAGATCTGATAACCGAACCTGCTACTAAGTAGCAGGTAGTGGGCAGCATATACAGTATGGATATGCTGGACAGGGGAGTGATTCACATTTACGTGAGACAGAGTGGGATGGTGCAAGATTTCATTATGCTACTCAGAATGGTATGCAGTTTAAAACATAAATGGTTTATTTCTGGAAACTTCAATTTAATATTTTCAGACCACAAGTAACTGACACCACAGAAAATGAAACCATAGATAAGGAGGTGACTGAGTAGAACTGGATGAATTACCACTTCAAATTAGCCAGATGAGAGGATTAAATATTTTCTTTTTTGGTATTTATTTTCATTTTCAGTTTGTCTGTTCCTAGATAAAATTCTGTAGTCAGACAGAAGAATTTGAATATTTTTAGAAAACAAGTAAACTAGAAGGATTCAAAACCAAAAGCCATAAACAAAGATGCTCTCTTGTATTTTGTTGATTCTAACCAAAAAGCAAAACAAAACAAAAAACCCAGCACAACAACAAATAACCAATAAACACAGTTATTTATTGCATTACTACTGTCTTAAGATTAAAAGGGAACAGGCTCTCTACAAAGCACGTTATCTAGCTTATTGCCAAGATATCTCAGTCTCTCAGGCATGTTAATGGGTCACGTCCATGAGTTCTTGCTTCTCTCTCTCTCTCTCTCTCTCTCTCTCTCTCTCTCTCTCTCTCTGTCTCACACACACATGATTTAAAATAGCAATTTTCACATAATAGCTGATTAGTAACTGTTAGTTATTGCTGTTGTTGTTGTTACTTGTACTCTAATTGAATCCTCTAGGTATGAGGTAGGTACTATTATTAGCTCCATTTAACACATGTGAGCACTGAGATTTTGAGAGGTTAATTAACTTCCCTGCCCAAGAACTCTAAGTGAGTAGATGGGCAAGCTGAAATGCTAACTCATTACTATCAGTGTTTATTTCACATATTTTGAAGTTCTTATTGGCTAGATAAAGGTTTAGTATTGTTATGTCTGCTTGATGAATTGACTTCTATATTATGATGAAATGCCCCTTCTTTGTCCCTATTCATATTCTTTATTTGGAAATCTACTTTTTCTGATAAAGATATAGACATTTCAGCTTTCTTTCAATTAATATTTGCATGGTATATCTTTTTGTATTCTTTAAGCTTTAGCACTATCCTGAATCAAAATGGTGTGAGCAGACATTCCTGCCTTGTTGTGATCTTAGAGAAAAACTTTCAATCATTCACAATTAAATATGATGTTAGCAGAAGGCTTTTTGTAGATGTTCTTTATCAAGTAGAGAAAGTTTTCCTTTATGCCTAGTTTTCTGAGAGTTTTAGTTTGAGGGAGTAAAGAATATTATGAAATGATTTTTCTGCATCAATTGATACGATCATGCAATTTTTCTTTTTAGCCTTTTAATATGGTAGATTATACTGATTGATTTCTAATGTTGAACCAGCCTTGCCTCCTTAGAATAAACATACCATATGGTCATGGTATATAATACTTTTTATGTATCTCTGAGGTCTATTTGCTAATATTTTGTTTAAGTTTTTTTGTGTGGCTATGTTAAAGAGGAATATTGGCCTGTAGTTTTCACTTTATGTACTGTCTTAGGAATTAGGGTAATACTAGCTTCATAACCTCTGTTGACATCATATTTGATTGATAGCATGTTTCACATTGGAAACAATACAAACAAGAAGACAATGGAACAATATCTTAAATGTACTGAAAGAAAAACCAAATATGTCAGCCTATAAGTCTTTATCCAGTGGAAGTATTTTTCAAAAACAAAAGCAAAATAAAGATTATTTCAGATACTCAAACCAAAAAGAATTCAGACATACATTATAAAAAATATTAAAGGAATTTCTTTAAACAGGAGGAATGTGATACCCGATAGAAATTTGGATTTATACAAGGGAATGAAGCCACAGGAGATGATAACTACATGGGTAAATATAAGAATTCTTTTATTACACATATCTCTGTAAAAAATAATTAACTATTTCAAGCAAAAAAATAACAATGTATTGTGAGGTTTATAACCTATATAAAAATATGATAATAGAATGTATGACAATACCTGTAACGTCAAGAGAGGAAATATGGAAGTAGACTGTTGTAAATTCCTTATACTATATGTGAAATGACATAATATCATTTCATGGTAGTCTGTGAAAAGTTACAAAAGACATTGTAAACCAAAAGACACTTTAAAGTAAGACAACAAAGGCTTATAGATAACAAGTCATAAAAGAAGATATAGTGGAATAATAAAAACACCTAAAGCAAATGAAAGTAGGAAAAAAATGGGAACAAAGAACAGATGGGGAAAATGGAAACATGGTTGATTTAAACCCAACTATTTTAATACTCTTATTAAATGTAAATGGCCTAAAAACCTCAATAGAAAGATTGCATTATTGGAATTAAATGCAAGACCAAAGTGTATGCTGCTTTTAAGAAACAAATTTAAATAAAAAGACAGAAATATGTAAAAAATAGTTATTGATTTCCAGTTTGATTCCATTGTTTTCAGTGAACACATTCTGTATGATTTTAACTATTTAAATCTTATTGAGGTTGGTTTTATGACCCAGCATATAGTTTATCTTGGTATATGTTCTGTGGACACTTGAAAAGAATGTGTATTCTGCTGTTTTTCGGTGGATTTTTCTATTCATATTGATTAAAGCCTGTTGATTGATGATGTGTTTAGTTCTATATCCTTGCCAAGTTTGCAGCTAGTAATTCTATTATTTGCTGAGTGGGGAGTGTTGACTTCCCCAAGTATAATTGTGGATTTGTCTATTTATCCTTTCAATTCTATCATTTTTTACTTCATGTATTTTGAGGCTCTGTTGTTGGGTGCATACAAAATTAGGATTGATTTCTATGTCTTCTTGATGGATCTACCCTTTTATAATTATATAATATTGTTCTCTATACTTAGTAATTTTTTTTGCTCTGAAATCCAGTTTATCTATTATTTATATAGCTGCTCCTGCTTTCTTTTGGTTTATGTTTGCATGGTATATCTTTCTAACTCCCACCTACTTATATTGTTATATTTGACATTTCTTGTAGACAGCATATAGTTGGGTATGCCAATATGTCTTTTGATTTGTATATTTAGACTAGTTACAGTTAATGTAATTATTGATAGTTTAAGATACATGTCTGTCATTTTGTTTTTGTTTTCTGTTCATTCCTCATTTCTCCATTTTCTTTTCCTGTTTATGTAGGTTACTTGTACATATTTTAGAAATCTATTTTGATTTATCTATAGATTTTTTCTCTCTCAGTGTATCTCCTTGAATAGCATTTTTTAGTAGTTGCTCAATCTATTACATTCTTTATGCATAACATCACAATCCACTGATGTCTGTTGGTGTTCATGTAAACTATAGAAATCTTACCTCTCTTTGTGTCCCATTACCCTCACCCATATACCTTACATATTTTCTAATACATTTGAACATGCTTATAATACATCAGTGTTATAATTTTTGCTTCAACTATTAAACATAATTTAGAAAATTCAAGTGGATGCAAAAAGTCTATTATATTTATACATAATTTTTATTTTTCTGTTGTTCTTTCTTTTTGATGTTTCAAGATTTCTTGTTTTATCAGTTTCTTTCTGTTCGGAGAACTTCATTTACCCAGTTTTAGGATCATTCTTCTGTTGATAAATTCTCTTAGTTTTTCTTCATCTGAGAATGTTTTTCCCCTTCATTCCTAAAGAATATTTTTGCTGCATAAGGAACCATGGGTTTGAAGTCCTTCCATTTCAGCACTTAAAAAATGTTGTACCACTTCCTTCTGGCATCCATGTTTTCTGCTGAGAAATATGGTGCTACAGTGAATTATTTTCTCCCTATAGGCAAGGTGTTATTTCTCTCTCCTTCCAAGATTTCTTCATTGTCTTTAGTTTTCAGAGTTTGACTATGATGTGCTTAGGTATGGATTTCTTTGGGCTTATTTTACTTGGATTCTGCTCAACTTCTTGAATTTGCAAGCTTATGTTCTCTTACCAAATTTGAAAAATTTTCAGCCATTATTTCTTTGAATACTTTTTCAGCCATACCGTCTTTATCCTTCCCTCCAGGATTCCTATGATAAGGATGTTAGCTCTTTTTGTTAAATTCCCATAAGTCCTTGTTAATTTATTTTTTCAGTCTATTTTCTCTCTGTTGTTCAGATTGATTACTTTCTGTTGTTCTGTCTTTCAGTTCATTGATTCTTTTCTCTGCCCTCTCCATCTGCTGTTGAACCCATTCATTGGGTTTTTAAATTTTAGTTATTTTTTTAATTCTAAAAATTCATTTTGACCTCCTTATATATTCTATTTCTTGACTGAGATTTTGTGTTTTTTATTCGTTGCAAGCATGCTCATAATTGTTGAGGCATCTTTACTCTTGTCAGGTAATTGTAACATCTGTGTCTCAATGTTGGCAATTGTTGATTATTTTTTCTCGTTCTAATTGAGAATTTCCTAGTTTTTGTATGATGAGTAATTTTTTTTTAATTGAATCTAGCCATTTTGGTTATTATGTTGTGAGACTTTGGATCTTATTTAAAGTTTTAGTATAGCGAATATCCTCTAACACCACTCCAGTGGGGAAAAGTGGTGTCACCTCATCAGTGTAAAAGTCCAGGCTCCCCACTTGACTTCCATTGACACTTGTGTGGGGAGATACTCTTTGATACTGCTGGTTGAGGGTAGAAAACCAGGCTCTTTATTATGCATCCACTAATACCACTCTGGCTGGGAGGAGGACCACAGTATTGCTTCTCACATGGCATCCCTGAGGCTGTCAGAGGGTGGTGCCTTGTCACTACTGGGTGTTGGCAAAAGGCATAACTCTCCACAAGGCCTCATCTAAGACCAATTTAGCAGGAAAAGAGAGGGGCACCTTAATCCCTCTGGGTAGGGGTGGAAGACTAGTTTTCTCACATGGCCTCCACTGATCCCACAGGGAGGAATACCTTGTTACCATTTAGTCTTGAGAAAAGTCCCTTCTCTTTTCTTAGCCTTCATTGACACCTCCATGGCAGAGGAATTGGGGTAACATTTTAAAGTCTGGTGAGCTTATAATTCTAGTTTCCTCACTTGGCTTTTGATGGCGTAGGTGTGGATGGAATCATAGTTTATCTTCAGTGTTTGGCTGGAGTGTTTTGCTTATTGTCTGAAACAAATATCTCTGTAGGTTGCCCCTTTTCTGAATGTTTGTAGGATTGGGAAGTCTTTTCTTGGGAGCATTATTTTTTCTTGTTTCTTTTTTTTCTGTAATTTTTGGTGGTCCCAGTTTGCCTGCTGCTTCAACACCCAGTCTGGGCTATTAGAGGCAAATAGACTAAGGAACTCATTGCTCAGAAGGGCCCATGCCTCCAGTTACTGGAATATTTCTTTGGTTCTAATCTGCAAATTGACTTCCTTCTGTCCTTTTTTACCCCCTAGGGACTTAGCTTTTAGTATTCTCAGATTTTCTAGGTCAGTTGTCTTTTTCCATCTGCTTTCCATTTTTACAAAATCTTCTGTGTAGTATCTCTTGATTACTTTGTCCTTATGGATTTATTCCTAAAAATACTTTAATTCCATTTTATTAGGTTTTTGTGAAGAATATGCATTTTTAACAATCTGTTTTAAAGTATAATTCTTCAAAACTATTTCTTTTGTGTGATATTTTTATTTAAAATATTTTAGATCTACTCTCTCCATGCCAACGGCCTCATAGCATTGTGTGTGTCAGGGATAAGTGAGAGATAGAAACCATACAAATTATTTTTTTTAAAGATTTTTATTAAAATATAGCAAACATGCAATATTATATTTGTTTTAAATGTATTCCATAGTTATTCAACATTTATATACCTAAAGAAATGATCACTTTGATAAATCTAGCAGCAATATGACACTGTACCACACTATCACAATATTATTGACTATATTCCCTATGATGCACATTGCATCCTCATGACTTATTTGTTTTATACCTTTAAAAAATTTTCAATTATAGTTGACATTAAATATTATTTTATATTAATTTCAGGTGTACAGTATAGTGGTTAGACATTTATACAATTTAAGAAATGATCCCTCTAGAAGTACAAATTTATTGTTACAAAGTAGTCATGGGATGTAGGGTATAGCATGAGGAATATAATCAATAATATTGTAATAACTATGTATGGTGTCAGATGGGTACTAGATTTATTGGGGTGATAGATGGGAGGGATGGTTGGGAGACTGGGTGAAAAAGGTGAAGGCATTAAGAAGTACAAATTGGTAGTTACAAAATAGTCATGGGGATGTAAAGTATAGATAATATAGTCAATAATATGGTAATAAATATATGTAGTGCCAGGTGGGTACTAATCAGGGGGATCACTTCTTAAATTGTATAAATGTCTAACCACTATGCTGTACACCTGAAATTAATATACAATAATATTGAATGTCAACTGTAATTGAAATATTAAAAGGTGAGAAAAGGTGAATGGGAATAAGAGGTTCACATTTCCAGGTATAAGACAAATAAGTCATGGGGATGTAATGTACAGCATAGGGAATAGTCAATAATATTGTGATAGCGTGGTACGGTGTCAGATGGTTACTGGACTTATGGCGATCACTTCCTCAGGTATATAAATGTTGAATAATTATAGTGCACACCTGAAACTAACATAACCTTGTATGTTAGCTGTACTTTAATAAAAATCTTTAAAAAACGTTGTCCCGCTGACTGGTCTGGTACCCACTTGGCACTATACATAGTTATTACTATATTATTGACTATATTCCCTATGGTTTACTTTACATCCCCATGACAGTCTTGTAACTACCAATTTGTACTTTTTAATCCTTTCACCTTTTCCACCCTGCCCCTTAACCTCTTCCATCTATCACCCCAATAAATCTAGTACACATCTGACACCACACATAGTTATTATAACATTATTAACTCTACTCCTTATGTTATACTTTACATCCACATGACTACTGTGTAACCACCAATTTGTACTTCTAATCCTTTCCTCCTTTCCACCAACCCTACAACTCCTCCCAACCCCCCGCCCCCAATCTGGCAACTATCAAATTGTTCTCTGTTTTTATGAGTTTGCTTCTGTTTAGTTTATTTATTTTGTTCTTTAGATTTCACATATAAACAAAATCACATTGCATCTGTCTTACTCTGTCTGACATACTTAGAGCAATACTCTCCAGGTCCATCCATGCTGCTGCAGATTGCAAGATCCCACAACCTACAATGGCTGAGCAATATTCCATTGTATGTATGTACCATCTACTCTATCCATTCATCCATCGATGGATAGCCAGGCTGCCTCCATATCTTGGCATTGTAAACAATACTGTAATGAATGTATGGATGTACATGT
Organism: Rhinolophus sinicus; assembly: GCF_057876585.1. Classification (NCBI taxonomy): domain Eukaryota; kingdom Metazoa; phylum Chordata; class Mammalia; order Chiroptera; family Rhinolophidae; genus Rhinolophus; species Rhinolophus sinicus. The sequence continues at coordinate 72,535,519 of NC_142517.1, read as the reverse complement.
CTTCTTGAAGTAGCATTTTGAGTGTCTTTGGATAAATTTTCAGAAGTGGGATTACTGGGTCCTTCTTTGTCTCTTGTTGTAGCCTTTATTTTAAAGTCTGTTTTGTCTGGTATAACTATTGCTACCCCAGATTTTATTTTTTTGTTTCCATTTTTATGAAATATGTTTTTCCATCCCTTTACTTTCAGTCTCTGTGTATCTTTCAATCTGAAGTGAGTCTCTTAAAAGCAGCATTTGGGTCTTTTTCCTTATCCATTCAGCCACCCTATGTCTTTTGATTGGAGCATTTAATCCATTTACATTTAAAGTAATTGTTGATGGATATGTTACTGCCATTTTATTATTCATATTTTATTTTTTAACCTTTTTTACCCCATCTTGAAGTCCCTCTAACATTCTTTGTAATACTGGTTTGGCGGGCATGAACTTCTTTAGCTTTTGCTTGTCTGGGAAGTTGTTTATCTGTCCTTTGATTCTAAATGATAGCTTTGCTGGATAGAGTAATCTTGGTTGTAGGTCCTTGATTTTCCATACATGATGTTTTAATGGAAGGAATTCAATGTACAGACTTGTTTACTAGGTATTTAGAATTGCAAAAAAGAGAACATGATGGTATCATGGAAATACCAATTGCAAGAAGTAGCTACATTTGGAAGAACAAAGGAAAAAAAATAGAATGATTACAATTTGGACAACTACAGAAGGTACTCCATAAAGCTGAAATCCTGGACTCAAAGTTGGATGTGTTCGTTAGGTGGTGCTGGTGACTCTAAGCTCAGAGGAGGGGTCTCTGAGGCTGGGACTCAACACACTGAGGAAAGAAGTGATGGCTGGGTATGCCAGGTGTCTCTGAGAGCACATAATAAAGCAGATCTGTAAGTGTCAGAAACACTGCAAAATAGATTCAACTAGTCTCCAAGAACAAATCATTGTTGCTTGGCTGAAGAAGAAAGGCTGAGATGATGCTGACAAAACAAGATGTACACAGGAAGCCAAAAGCAAGCAAATGGGAAAGGGCAGATCTTTTCTTTCTCCTCCATCTTTGAGGTCTTTCTCTCATACCTCCTATTTGCAGAACATACCAAGAGTGTGATTTGCATAGTTCTGACCTCAGAATGAGAAAGCAGAGTGGAGCAGTTGGATTTGAATCTGAGAGACAACAACTTAAAAATTGATATAATTATCTTTAGTCTTATCTTAAAATATTTGCATTCTTGAATTATTCAGATAATTACTTGTGGTTTGCTTCATTGTAAGATATTATCTCACTGCCTTTACAATACATTTATGATATAGAAGAGTAATAGTTTTCTTATTCTACCTATGTGAAACAGAAGCCATAGTGAAATTAAGTGACTTGTCTAAAACCACATAGCTGAGACTAAAAATCAGGCTCTCTGGATCCTGTATCAGTGCATTCAGTACTGGTTTCATGATTTTGTGTAGTCTTATGGCTAAATAACTTCTGTCTCATAAATATATTCTCTCAAACGTATGTTTCCACTCCAGACTTCTCCCTAATTCCAGATCATTATCCAAATGTGTGTTTAATATCTTTACTTGGATGTCTAATAGACATCTCTGAACATATTCAGAAATTGTTCAGAGCTTTCCACTTTGAAACTAATTTTTCCTGCAACCTTTTCCACTTCAGTTAGTGGCAACTTAACCTCTTTTAGTTCTCAGGTCAACACTCTGAGAACAGGATTTGGATTCCTCTAATTCTCTCTCATCTTCTAGTCAATCCATCAGCAGATCCTGAAAAATATTATCAAATTTCAATGTCTTTTCTTGACATTCACTTCTATTCTCCTCATCTAAGCAGTCATCATCTCTCACCTGAATAATTTCAATAACCTCCTACTATGATTCCTGTTTTCCTCTGTGGTCCCTCTTCTCTCTACACTTAAGGAAAACAAAAAAATTAAGCACCTAGGTAATCCTGTTAAATTTTAAGTCTGAACATTTCACTCCACTGCTCAAAATCTTCCAGTGTCTTTTCATTTTACTCAGAGTCAAAGCCAAATTCATCTTGGGACTGCACCACGCCCTATGTAATCCAGCCCACCCTGAATTCCCAGGGATAACTACGTACCTCCAGAGAGCATCACCCATATGGAATGCTGTGTCATATCGTATGCCCACCACCTTCCTTTTTTCTCTCTGACTTTTCTTCCTACTGTTTTTCTTTTCACTTATTTTGTTCCAATCCCGATGGCCTACATGCTATTATTCAAACAGAACAAATACATTTCAGGATCATTGTCCTGTTGTTCTTTGTGCTTCTACTTCAAAGACATGGTTGGCCTCTTCTGTGCATTCTACAGGTTTTTACTTAAAAGTGTCATCTCAGTAATTCTTACTTTGGCCTATTTAAAAATGCAGCCAGTCCTACTTCCTGTGGACCTTTTCCCTTTCCCCTGCTTTACTTTTCTAATAGTCTTACTCCCATACAACACACTACATATTAAATGTTATTTTATCTATTTTTTTGTCCCCCATTCAGCCAAACTGTAATGTCTCAAAAGAAGGTTTTTCTTTGCCTAGTTTATAAGGGATGTGCTCCATATCGATACCTAGGACTGAGCAGAACACATAATAGGTGTTCAATTCATATTTGAACATTTGACCATATATGTAGTAATCTCATATCACTATCTCCATAACCTGTGAAGGTTTGGCCTGCCTTAATATAAATGAAAAAGAATTTGTAACTTTGAATTCTGGAAAAGAATAAGTATCTCTACCAAGTTGCTAATGCACTGTGGTAAGGCATGGAATTTACAAGATGGAAATTATATTGAATTGGAAATTACATATGTGGGTTATAGTAAATCTGTATCATATTGCCAAATTTGAATAATATTTCAAATTCTTATGCAAGATTGCTATATCCCCCAGTCATCATAATTTAGAACTACCATGGTTATTTAGTCAATATAAATCCATTAAAACTGTTTCAATAAGAAAGAGAAAATATTGTCCTATTGAAATGTTTTCTAGGAGACTGGTTTTGCACCTTATTGGAGTATCTGGCCCCAATTTTAGAATGCATTAGTAAAGAAAAGAAATTAAGAAAACATGTGTTGTGTTGTGGGGCAAAAAATGCATTTGCCACTGGGAAATCCAGCAAATTGACAAAGCTATGGCTTGGCACTGACCTTAATTTTTGTCTTTAAGGATTCTTAATAGGATGAAGTAAAAAGTTGCATTGCTCTCCCTGACAAAGATGCACATTTAAACAGAATGCCAAAATGCAATATAAGCTTCAGGGTGAACTTTGGAATGCAGGATGTTACCATGAATTGAAATGCCAAGCTTGTTAGTATTCCCAGCCCACTCTGTATACAAACAATGTTACCTCTTGTCTTGTGACTCTGGAATTATTTAATTGAAAATGTGTAGGCTATCTGTCTTTAATGGATTACAAGAAGTAAGGGAAACAGTGACCTATAGAATGCTTTATCATTTTCCTGTTGATAGTATCAAACAAATGAAGTAGCCCAAAGTGGAAAATATGTAAAAAACCATCTTTTAGGAGTCAGACATAGGAAAAAATACAATAAGCTCTAGAATGTATTCACAACATCACAAATAAGGCATCATAAAGCATCCAGTATGCTTAGATGGGGCACTATTACAGGGCTTGTGCTAACAATTTATATTAAGCAAAAAATTAACATTGGGAAATAAATTCCTCTGGACACTATCTCTGCAACAGCACTCATTGTGTAACTTGCATTTCTTAAAGTACCACTGGTTTGATAAGGTTAGTTTAATCAGAAACCCACCAGAAATAAATGTGTAGTAACTGAGAAATGAGATTAATAACATTTTGAGAAGATAGGAAATGGGAAAAATGACTGCTGAGAGGGTTAGTTGGCCTGAGCGAATATTCTTTTTTACTGTTTTGGGGAGTAATGAGTGTGCTAACCATGTCAGTTTTCACTGACCTGGCTCAAATTCACAATGTAAGAACTTTGTCTGTTAAGACACAGATGCTGCTACACTTGGGAAAACCAGGGATTTCATCTGACAGTAGAAAAGGCATAGCCTGCTTGTCTTTCTTATATTTACAAGAGGCTTTAGAAAAAGCTTTGGCAAGGCCAAATGAGAGGGAAACAACCCTCCTTTTACTAGATACACCTTTTCTTTGTTCAGTTCTATGATGAATGTTGTTGCACATGCTTGCTTCTCAGAAATGTATTAATATTAGGTCTTGATAAAGTAGTGAGTAGAAATTATGTATCTTAACATCCTTTTTAAAATTCATATTCAATTTAATAGCAGATAAAATTGGTCTATTCAAATTTTTTGTTCAACTTGATTCAGTTTTTTTTTTTTTTTTTTAGTAGCAGCTTAAATTCACAATATAGAAAACGTCTCTATTTTTCTGTTAATTGATTTTTATATTTCACTTTCTGGACAGAAAAATACATATAATTCTTTCTCATTAGACCATACAGCCAGTATGACTGTTCATGAGGAACTAGAAGTAGGAGTGGCTGAAGATTATAACTGGGAGAGAGAAACCAACTGGGAGATGGTGGTGAGGGTTAAGAGTGTGGGTAGAGTTAATGGCCCAGGTAAGGAGGCAGGGAAAGTCTGAAAGTCAACAAGGATGAACCCATGATTTAGGCTATCATGGGAATAGGAGTGAATTCAGAGGAGGAATCAAGAAATCAAAGCGAGTTAAATCCAAGGGACCACAGAAAGACACCTCATAGCAAGAGTGTGTACAAGGAGATCTGTGAGGGAGGGATGTGTCCTATAAACCTGGTGGTAGTTCTTCTCAATCGCTTCATGAACAGATGTTTTTTCTATCTGGAGGACCATAAAGATATCCCGTGTCTTCTTGATTTTTGTTTATTTTGTTACTTTTTAAAATATTTTTATTAAAATACAGCTAACATACAATATTAGTTTCAGGTGTACACCATAGTTTTTCAACATTTATATGCTTAGAGGAGTGGTTATTTTTGTAGCTCACTTCTGTACCTATGCATCCTTCCCTTCTTTCTTTCAGTAAACATGTATTGATGCCTTCTATGTGTCAAACATTATTCTAAGTATTTTGATACAGTAGTAAACAAAACCAGTGAGGGAAGACCAAAAGTAATCAAATGATAGAAAGGGTCAAGCAATAAAAACGGTTATGAAAAAACTAAATTAGGGTAGATGGACAGAAAATAACCTGGGGCAGGGCTGAGGTGGGGCTGTCTGAATAAGTTACATATAAGTTGATACCTGAATGTCAAGAAAGAGGCAATATCTGAAGGTCTAAGAAATACGAGATAAGCACCAGAGGATAGTTGAATAATATCAGGATGGAATTTAGACATCTTGACCCTTTACTTCCTTAGGTTACTCCCTTTTCTAGGACTTGAAGCTGCTTTAATATTCTGTTTTTCCCTCATTTTACTTATGTATTATTTTATTCACTAAGCCAAAATTATTTTTTTGACATTTTACTGTGCACCTTTATGACTTTTAGCACTAAAACATCTTCAACAATTAAATTATCGATATATTAGCAGTGAAGAATTGGAAATTGAAATTTTAAAAGTATCACTACAGTAGCACCAAAAAATTGAAATAGGTAGAAATCTTACAAAACATGTTCAAGATCTGTATCCTGAGAACAAGAGAATACGGTTGAGAGAAATAAAAAAAGATTTAAATAAATAGAGATAATGTCATATTCATGGGTGAGAAGACCCAATTTTGTTCAGATCTTAATTCTCCCAAACTGACCAATAGAGTCAATGTAATGACATTCAAAATCTCAGCCGTACTTTGTGAAATAGAAATTAACAAGATAATTCTAGAATTTACATGGAATGACAAAGAAACTAGAATAAGACAAATAATTTTGAAAAAGAATGAATTTAGAACACAGAAACAATGCTCAACATCATTAGTCAATAGGGAAATATAAATTATAACGACAATGAGACTTCACTATACATTTATTGAGTGGCTAGTTTCAAAACAAACAAAAAACTGACAATATTAAGTCTGGTGAGGATGTAGAACAACTCTCATCTATTGCTGGTGGGAATGTAGAATGATACAACCATTTTGGAAAACAGTTCAGGAGTTTACTATTTAGTTCAGTATACATAGCCTTACCATATCACTCAGCAACCCCCCTCCTAGGTGCATATACAAAGTCATGTATGTGAATATTTATAACAATTTTTTTTAAATAATTGCTCCAAACTGGAAATAACCCAAATGTTCCTCAGCTGGAGACTAGTTAAACAAGCCATGGTATAGCTATATAATGGAATATTCTTCAGCAATGAACAGGAACAAATGGCACAAAACAAAATAGATGTGCCTCAGATTCATTATACCAAAGGAAAGAAGCTAGACTCAAATGACCATATGTTGTATAATTCTACTTATATGACTTCTGGAAAAGGTAAAACAATACAAACAGAAAACATCAGTGGTTGCCAGGGGCTGGGTATGGGGGGTTGGTTATTATAATGAACCACAGGGGGTATTTTTGGAATGATGAAACTTCTGTATCATGATTGCAGTGATGGTTACATGACTATTTGTCAAAACTTGTAGGGTCAGTTTTCTTGTATGTAAATTACACCTTAATATAAAAAAAAAAACATGACAGAAACAAATTATAGAGATACTTCTTTTTGTCTGTTTTTCTATCTGAAATCTAAAGGTCTGGGAGCCACTGGATTAGAACAGTGTGTCTCAAAGTGTAGGTTCTAGATTAGCAGCAATATCTTCACTAGGCACCTAGGTGACAATGTAAATTCTCTGGTTACACACACTGAATCAAAAACTTTGGGGATGGGGCTCACTTTTAATAAATCTGCCAGGTGATTCTGATGCACACTAATGTTTGAGAGTCAACATCAGTTTCTTTGCTTTATATGGAGTCAATATAGTATGGATTTAGGAGTAAAACAATGCTGCTTTTGAATTCTGGATCTTTTACTATATGAAGTATTTAATGCTTTCACGTTTGATTTTTCTCATATCTAAAGTTAGGATTTTATTTTAACAATTTAAAAAAAATTATAGTTGACATACAATATCATATTAGTTTCAGATTCAGTGCAACACAGTGACTTGATATTTTTATACATTATGAAATGATCACCACAGTAAGTCTACTTAGTATCTGTTATCATACAAAGTTATTACAACATTATTGACTATTATATACCGTATGCTGTGCACTATATCCCTATGACTTATTTATTTCATAACTGGAAGTTTATATCTCCTAATCCTCTTCACCTATTTCACCTGTTCTCTCATCCTCTTCTCCTTGGCACTCATCAGTTTGTTCTCTGTATTAGTGAATCTGTTTTTGTTTTGTTTGTTAGTTTTGTCTTTTAGATTCCACACATAAGTAGAATCATGCAACATTTGTCTTTCTTTGTCTGAGTTATTTCACTTAGCATAATATCCTTTGGGTCCATTCATGCTGTTGCAAATGACAAGATTTAGTTTTTTATAAGGTTGAGTAATATTCCATTGTATATATATGTACCACATCTTCTTCTATCAGTGGACACATAGGTTGTTTCCATATCTTGGGTATTGTAAATAATGCTGCAGTGAACATATATCTTTTTGAATTAGTGTTTCATTTTCTTTGGATAAATACCCAGAGATGAAATTGCTGGATCATATGATAGTTCTATTTTTAATTTTTTGAGGACCCTCCATACTATATTCCATAGTGTCTGCACCAATTTAAAATCCCACCAACAGTGTATGAGGGTTCCCTTTTCTCCAAATCCTCACCAACACTTGTTATTTCTTACCTTTTTAATAATAGCCATTGAGACAGGTATGAAGTTGTATTTCATTATGGTTTTGATTTGCATTTCTCTGAAAATTAGTGCTGTTGAGCATCTTTTTTTGTGCCTATTGGCCATCTGTATGGTTCTCTGCCTATTTTTTATTCAAATTGTTTTCTCTGTTGATATTGAATTGTTACATATTTTGGATATCAACCCCTTATTGGATATATCACTTGCAAATATTTCTTGCATTCAGTAGGCTACCTTTTCATTTTGTTGAACATCTACTTTGTTATGTAAAAGCTTTTTAGTTTGATGTGGTCCCATTTGTTTATTTTTACATTTGTTTCCCTTGCCTGAGGAGGTATATGCAAAAAATATTGCTATGGTTTTAGGACTTACATTTAAGTCTTTAATCAATTTTGAGTTTATTTTTTATACAGTGTGAGAAAGTGGTCCAATTTCATTCTTTTGCATTTAGCTGTATACTTCAACACCATTTATTGAAGAGACTGTCTTTTCCCATTGTATGTTTTTACCTTCTTTGTTATAGACTAAATAACTATTTGGGCATGGGTTTATTTCTGGGATCTCTATTCTATTCTATTGATCTATGAGTCTGTATTTTTGTCAGTACCATACTGTTTTGATTACTATAACTTTGTAGTGTAGTTTGAAATCAGGGTGCATGATACCTCCAGTTTTGTTCTTGAAAATGAACAATATTATTCTTTCTCAAGATTGCTTTGGCTATTCCTGAACTTTTGTGGTTCCATACAAACTTCAGGATTATTCTAGTTCTGTGAAAAATGCCATTGGAATTTTGATAGGCATTGCATTTTATCTGTACATTGCTTTGGGTAGTATGGGCATTTTAACAATATTAATTTTTCCAATTCATGAGCCCGGTATATCTTTTAATTTATTAGTGTTCTCTTCAATAAAATGGAGATTTAACATTTACCTCCTAAGTTGTAAGATTTGAATAGAATAATGTCAATAAAGTGTTTAGCACAAAGTCTGAAATATAGCAAAAGCTCAAGGAAAGGTCATTCATTTTAAGTGTTATCTTGATTCACAGCCTTGTATTTTTTTTTTTTTTCTTTTTGATGTATGCACAAGTAAATTCATCTTAGGTAGGGATTTCATTTTTATTTTTCAGTTACAGTTGGTATTTAATATTGTTTTATATTAATTTCAGGTGTACAGCATAGTGGTTAGACATTTCAATAATTTACAAAGTGATCGGCCCGATTAGTCTAGTACCCACCTGGTACCATACATAGTTATTGCAACATTATTAACTGTATTCTCTATGCTGTACTTTACATCCCTGTGACTATTTTGTAACTACAAATTTGTACTTTTTTGTACTTTTTTTAGCATCAAATTATTTTTATTGAATGAAGAAATAATTCATATAAAATTCATTAAAATGTTTAGATTTTTTCTTTTTTCTATTTGTTAATTTTGGGTGTACAGAACAACATAGTGATTAAGCATTTATATAACTCACAAAATGATATCCCCAATAAGTCTATTACCCATCTGACACTGTACATAGCTATTAGAATATTATTGACTATAATCCCTATGCTGTACTATATATCCCTCTGACTGTTTTTTAAAAAAAATTATATAGTTGACATTCAATATTATTTTATGTTAGTTTCAGGTGTATAGCATAGTAGTTTGACATTTAGATAATTTATGAAATTATCCCCCCGTTAACTTCAACATAGTTGATTATATCCCCCATACCGTATTTCACATACCCATGGCTATTTTTTGACTACCAATTTCTACTTTCTAATCCCTTCATCTTCTCCCCCATCTCCCAATCCCCCTCCCATCTAGCAACCATTAGTGTTTTTCTCTGTATCTATGAATCTATTTCTGTTTTGTTTGCTCATTTATTCTGTTCTTTTATTATTATTATTTTTTTTTAAGGAGGGCGCAGCTTACAGTGGCCCATGTGGTGATCAAACCAGAAACCTTGGTGTTATTAGCACTGCGCTCTAACCAACTGAGCTAACTGGCCACATCATGTTTATTCTGTTTTTTAGATTCCACATATAAGTCAGAGCATAAGGTATTTGTCTTTCTCAGTCTGACTTATTTCACTAAGCATAATACATTCTAGGTCCATCCATGTTGTCGCAAATGGTAAGATTTCATTCTTTTTTTATGGCTGAGTAATATTCCACTGCATATATACAACATCTTCTTTATCCATTCATCTATTGATGGACATCTAGGTTGCTTCCATATCTTGGCTATTGTAAATAGCACTGCAGTGACCATAGGAATTCATATATCTTTTTGAATTAATATTTTGGATTTCTTCAGATAAAAACCCAGAAGTAGAATTGCTGAGTCATAAGGTAGTTCTATTTTTAATTTTTTTGAAGACCCTCCATACTGTTTCCCATAGTGGCTGCACCAATTTGTAATCTTACCAATAGTGCACGAAAGTTCCCTTTTCTCCACATACTCATCAAATACTTGTTGTTTGTTGATTTATTAATGATAGCCATTCTGAAAGGAGTGAGGTGATATCTCATTGTGGTTTCTTTTTTTGCATTTCTCTGATGATTAGTGATGTTGAGCATCTTTTCATATGTCTATTGGCCATCTGTAGGTCTCTTTAGATAAATGTCAATTCAGATCCCTGTCCATTTTTTAATTGGATTGTTTGTGTTTTTGATGTTGAGTTGTATGAGATTTTATAAATTTTGGATATTAACTCCTTATCAGATGTATCATTGGTAAATATCTTCTCCCATCCAGTAGGTTGTCTTTTGGTTTTAGTGATGGTTTTCTTTGCTGTGCAAAATTTTTTAGTTTGATGTAGTCCAATTTGTTTATTTTTTCTTTTGTTTCCCTTCTCTAAGAAGATATGTCAGAAAAAAACAAACAAACCACATTACTAGAGAACAGTGTCAAAGAGTGTACTGTCTATGTTTTTTTCTAGGGGTGTTACGGTTTCGGGTCTTACATTAAGTCTTTAATTCATTTATTCTTATATATGGTGTAAGAAGGTGGTTCAATTTCTTTCTTTCTTTTTTTTTTTTTTTAAGCAGGGATTTCAGACAGCTGTCTGACTACTGCTATTGAATTTATACAGGCAAGGGGCTCAAAATTCCTGATTAGATTTTTTCCTTTTCCTTAGTGTTTTTCCAATTATTTTATGTTTTTTATTGCTTTTTCTTAAATTAAACACCACTTGAGGAGAGAGACTCTTTATTGAACATTGGAACAAGAATGCATGTCTATTTTGCAGAAAGAACATCTTTGTTTGCATATTTATATTTCAGTCAATCATTACTCAGGCATTTGTAAAAATATAATTAAAAATTAATTTAAATGAAAATTTAACAGACTAACCTAAGGCAGAATATTCAATAGGAGATATGAGTATCAAACCTTCTTCTCCTGATTCACAATCTGTTTCCATAATCATGTTATAAGCTTAAAATATAGTGTGCATATGTGAATGTGTGTGTGTGTGTGTCTGTGTGTGTCTATGTGTGTATGTGTTGAAGTGAGGGGAGTTGATTGAAAAAAAGAGGGAACATAGGGAAGAATGTATCATCAAAGATGAACAGGTAAAGTTTTAAAAATTGCTGTCTCAATTTGTAAAACATAAGGAATTAATAATCATTTTGTGCTAATTTATCAAGTTGGATTTTTTTTTTTTTAAGAATTAGAGTTGAGAAGTAGTTGATATTATCCTTTCTTTTCTGTTTCTTGCAGTGACAAGTGCTTGCTTAATTGTTCTTATGGCTCAGTAATGCAACCACTTTTCAAATAGGAGACCTGCCAGGATATTTCACCATGTCCCTTTGACTCAATAGTCTAGAGATTTATTTCCTTTTCCTTGATTGGTGAAGTATTGGGAATAGCAAATTTATTTCCTTTTTGAGCATGTGTACTTGCATATCTGATTCAATGGAATTTGAAAATAAAAGTGGAATCTTTTGCATTAATGACTTTAGATTCCACCTTGACTTGCATGAAATCCTGCTACAATGCTATAATAATAATAGTAATAATCATATAATGATCGTAATAAATCAGTAAGTACTAGTATAGGAGTTTTACTTGATATAGTATTATCAAAATATAAGACTTGAGGATAATTTATTTAGAGAGGAGGTTAAATTGTCCTCTACACTGGACAGATACAAAGAAGCAATTTATTTTTGGAGAAGACTAAGTATGGGTATACTATGTGGACATTTGTTTTTCCTTCTGTGCAGGGGGGAAAACATGCTAAAGAAATGGATATTTCTCCAAACCTTCTGATCAATAGTTGGGGTAGTTTGATAAATATGTTAGCTCATTTCTATTTCACTGAGATTTGCAATGCTTTATCATTATTGCAGATCTTCCAACGGTCTCAGAACCAGTTCTGGGAACTTACTGTGCACTTAAGAGCTTTGTAAGAAAATGCATTCTTCCCATTTTGTAGTGTGGCAGCTCTTCAGATCCATGTTTAAGAGAGAAGTTGCTGTTCTGGTACATTGAGTGCCAGTGGTTGACAGCCTTCCTCTGTAGTGCCTTCAGGTTCCTTGGGTGCTTTTTGTTCTAGTTGAGGGCATACTCCTCCTAAGCAGTCCACAGCCAATGTCTGAGCATGGTGGGACTAGCAGGGCCTGGCCATTTCTACTCAACATGAGATGAGACTTCTCGAAAGGGCAGTCTTTTCTTCAGAGCTTTCCATGAGGTTGGCTTACACTTAGACCCAACCTCAGTCTGAGGCTCTCTCTGCCTAATCTTGCTTCCTCTTTATCTTTCACAGGTGTTACCTCCCAATAAATCACTTGTACTTCTCAGCATTTGCTTCTAGAAAGACCAATTGACACGAGATTGATTGCTGTAAAAATTCAAACAAGACAATGATACTTGCATTCAAGAGTAAAATTCCCTTTCAACAGTACCTTCTCCATATTTCGCTCTCCTTCCCTAATCTAAATACATCTACCCTTACATGCACATTATTTCACACCAGTAGAATCATGCAGTCAGGTGTAGAGGTTGAGAATAGAGTAGGATCTGGCTGCTGGATTAGCAGCCCTCATTCACATGTTATTTGCTGTGTGATTGGGATCAGTCTCAGTTCCCTCATTTTCAAAAGCATAAAGTAGTAGTGCCACCTCACGTTAATATTAGCAAGACTAAATTAATTATTATACATAAAATATTTAAAAGAGTATCTGCCACAAATTAGTGCTTTATGGGTTTGCTATTATTAGTAGTAATATGACTCTGACCCTTGTTTTTCATGCAAGCAATATACTGTGGACATCTCCCCATCTTCCCCATCTACTTCTTAATTTTGTAAAGTACCTGTAAAACAGGTACTTTATTTAAGTAATGACGTTTTGCTTGCTTTTTAGAAAAATGCTTCACTGAGGTATAATTGACATAATAAACTACTTCTTTAAAGTGTACAATTTGGTGAGTGTTGATACAGGTGTGTACTTGTGAAACCATCACCACAATCAAGACAGTGAACATATCCTTCACCCCAAAGTTTCCTCATGCCCCTTTGTAATCCTTTGCTCCTAGTCTTCTTCATTACCCCATTCCCAGGCAATGCTTGATCTGCTTTGGGTTGTTATAGTTGAATTTGCATTTCCTAGATTTATATAAATGGAATAATATAGTATACACTACAAATGTCTGTATATGATGCAATGTATAGACCAAATTTCATTTTTTTTTTTTTTTTGCCCGTGGACATCAAGTATTCTACCACGTCTTGTTGACTAGACTCTTTTTCTCTAATTTGCATTTGCCCCTGTGTCTATTTTTATTCCCATACTTGTCTGGATTACTGTAGCTTTATAATAAGTCTTGAAATCAGAATGTATTCACTCTCTAATTTTGTTCTCCCTTTCCAAAGTTGTTTTGGCTTAGAGAGATAACTTTAAAGATAGGTGGCAAGGGAAGAATTTAGCTTATTACATTGCTTCTTTTTAAAAAATTTGTTTCCTTTTATTTCTTTTATTAGTTTCAGGTGTACAAAGCAATGTAATAGTTAGACATTTACACCCTCACAAAGTGATAACTCCCCTTCCCCAATCTACTATCCCTCTGACATCCTATATAGCTATTCCTTTGTCTATCTTTCTTATGCTATACTCCACATCCTGTGACTATATATATTTATATTTAATTATAGTTGATGCTCAATATTGTTCTTCTTCAGCTTCAGATGTATAGCATATTGGTCAGGCATCTACATAGTCTATGAAGTGATCCCCTTGATAAGTCCAGTGCCCACCTGGCATCCTACATAATCTTTACAACGTTATTGACTATATTCCCCATACTGTATTTCACATCCCTGTGACTATATTGCGTCTACTAATTTGCACTTTCTAATACATTCACCTTCTCCCCCATTCCCTCCCCTGCATTGCTTCTTGAAGATAATTATTTTAAATTTAAATAAAATGTCACTTTTATAATACTTTTGTATACAGATGGCAAGTAAGCACATTAAAAGATGCTCTACATCATATATCATCAGGAAATACAAATTAAAACAACAATGAGCTACTACTACACATCAATAAGGGCCAAAAATCCAGAACACTGACAACACCAAATGCTGGTGAGGATGTGGCGGAACAGGAACTCTCGTTCATTGCTGGTGGGAATGCACAATGGTGCAGCCACATTGAAAAACAGTTTGGTGGTTTCTTATAAAACTAAACATATTCTTAGTGTAAGATCCAGCAGTCGTGCTTTTTGGTATTTACCCAAAGAAGCTGACAACTTATGCCCACACAAAACCTTCATGTAAATGTTAATAGAAGCTTTATTCATAATTGCCAAAACTTGCAAGCAACCAAGATGTCCTTCAATAGGTGAATGGATAAATAAACAATGATACATCTAGAAATTAGAATATTACTAAGTGTTAAAAAGAAAAGCGCTATTAAGTCATGAAAAGATATGAAGGAAACTTAAATGCATATTACTAAGTGAAAGTAGCCAATCTGAAGAGGCTACATACTATATAATTTCAACTATATGATATTATGGAAAAGGTAAAACTAGGAAGATAATTAAAAGATTAGTGGTTGCTAGGGATTAGGGGTAGGGAACACGGATGAATAGGCAGAACACAAAGGATTTTTAGTGGGACAGTGAAAATACTCTGTATGGCATTATAATGATGGATACATGTCATTACACATTTGTCCAAAGCCATAGAACGTATAACACCTAGAGTGAACCCTAAGGTAAGCTATGGACTTTGGGTAATAATGATGTGTCAGTGCACGTTCATCAGTCACAACAAATGTACCCTCTGGTGAGGGATGTTGTGCATGTTTGGTGGCAGGGGATATGTGGGAAATCTCTATACCTTCCTTGCAATTATGCTGTGAACCTAAACTTTCTCTAGAAAGTTTGTCTTAAAAAAATGTTGCTTTTGCAGGGGAGCTTTATTTGGGTCTTGGCCATGGCTTCATTGAGCATCACTGCTTCATTCTAGCAGCACTTGTGATGCTGCTCTGGCCACCAGCCTGGAGAAGGCTTGTGGAAAGAATGTGTTGACACACAATGAGGTTAGTAGTCATTGACTCAGATCCTCTTAACGTGATGTCTGATACCTCAACCTCCTGAAACGCCTCCTGTCACATGGCTGAGTGATGGGGAGCTCACAGTCACTGCTTATGACCCCATCTGCACCTTTAATAAAGAACACACCACCACATCTCAATGTGTGGGCTTACAGTGCTGCAAATCAGACCTTGCCCTGTGGGGACATTATCGCCTCTATTAGTGACTGCTGTCACCTCTCAAAAGCCAAACTGCTGCCAGTAAAGAAACTCAACCCCTTGTGGACTCCCCATGTGGAGGACATAAAGTTCTCCCAATGCTTTGGTAGTGGATGGGTGGAAGTAGGGCAGGTGCGTCTGAAAAGAAGGCTGGTAGTGACAGTGTTGAAATTCCTGCTGATAATGAGTGAATGCAGCCTCCAGCTTATTGGGAAAATGTTCTTTGCTTCATTTTCCTGTACCAGTTAGGAAGAGGAGATCAAGGATACCTAAGAGGCTGGCCACTGGAATGTTCTAGGTAAGGTTGAAACTAGTCAAAGCATCTGGACCGGCAAGGAAGTTTGCAAGTGGGGGATTGATGAGTTAAATATGGGGATAAGTGGGTGAGAAACAATAGATTATGGTAAAGACATATGTGTCTGGTGGAAGAGGTTCACGGATCAACATAGGTTAACACAGTCATTGAAACTGACATAGTTTGATCAGGGAAACATGCTTCTTAAATAAATCATTTAAAGGAGCTTTTTATCTAACATGCTCAGAAACACATAATTATATTCACTTTGATTCTACAAACACCTAATTCTGACTGGGAGCTGGGGATACAGAGATGAATAATGTCGTGGACCTTGCCTTTGAGGAGCTGTATAAAAGGCCAGGATACCTTCTGATCCTTCTCGTGCTCGAGCTGCTGTGTGGAGCAACACATGTGGATTAAGAATCTCAGATTCACCAGGGACCTGTTACTGGAGCCGGACTTTATTGGAGAGTCAGACAGGAAGCTTATTATGGAAAACCGGCCAAGTGCTCTGAGGTTTTTTTTGTCTTTCTCCTCCCTCTTTCTCTAACTGCCTGCCTGGAAGTTGACAGAGCATAAAAGCTATCAAAAGTATACTGCTTAATGGAGCTCTCAGAGAAAACTTTTTTTTGGTTTACTGTGGGTAATTTTTCCTTTTTTGTTGTTGCATTTAGTGCCTCTGAATTCCCAGCTTTAGTAAGCTGCTAGTTTTCATCCTTAGGTAGGAAGGAAAGAGTGAAATAAATATGCAAACAAAGTGATAAATAAGTAAATACAAGTGAAAAAGTAAACTGCTCAACATGTAGATTAGAAATGCTGGTTGATCAATGTTTTTGTGGATCAGAATTAGATGTGCATTTCATTTCTCAGATTTTGAGGTAAGTGGTTTTATTTATCGCAGGGAATTAAACCTTTCAAGGGACTGTTTAAAAGTGTTGGGTATATTAGCAGAGGGCTGCCACATCCTACTGAATGTGGGTAATTATATCGCTCTGGGTACTTAACTAAAAGTCACTTTGTAGGAGTTGGACAATTCACTCCTTCCTGTCCCCCAATTCCACTTCAAAACTGCATGTCCCATTGCACGCTCTATTTTGCCTAACCAAACTCTTGTAGGAAAAACTGTAATTTTCTTTTAAAATTATAAATAATAATAATAGTAAATATCATAATATGCAATGTAAATATTTTCCTATAGATTTATTATTCCAAGAAATTCTCCTCTTCTACTTACGAGGAAGGTGACATGTGTCAGATGAAGAAACCAAGCAACAACTTGACCAAGGACGCACATTAAGTGTCACGTGAAACAGTTCAGCTGCCGTTTACAGATTCCCATTCTGAAGGCTTAGCTGTGTAATGAATGAAATCAGCACGTCTACTGAGGTTCCCCTTTTCCCATCATAAGTTTGGTGTTATTAGCCTCATTTTGCCAATGAGGAAACTGAGGCCTAGAGCAGTGAGATAACTTGCCCAGGGTCTCATGTTCACTAAGGTTTAGAGAGAACGTCAGACCCATAACTGACTATCCTGAACACCATCTTTCTTTCTTTCTACTTGGCTGGCTGCTAAATCTCAGAAACTCTGCACACAGCAGATTTTCTGTAAAACCATTGTTGCTGTAAATGAAGGAGTCTGCTGTGTGTTCCTTGAAACATTTAAAAATATCCATCATTGAGATTGTCATGGCCATCACTGTTACTGAGTCATTTAAGCAAGCAAGGTCATAGATTTCCAAGAGAATGTCTATATCTGCTTCATTCTTGTTTCTGAGGACTAATGTATTCATAATATTTAATTTATTAAGGTCAGTCCAAACTCTACAAATAATGTAGAGAGAATATAAATAGATTCCATTGACATACATATATATCCTTTCTACCTCAATTACCGGTAAATAAAATTCAAATACAGGTAATGTAATATATTATGCTTAAAATTTGATTTGTCTGTTAGATTTAATATAAATATTTAAAAATCAAACTGCCATAGAAATAGAATGCACATATCATTTGTTTTACATTTCAATATCTATTCTCATGTATCATAATATGCAATTGTCAGTTCACAGTTATGACAGTGCATTAAAAATAAGAGGAGTTAATAGCATTTCTTATTTTAGAGTTTAGGATACACACCCTGGGTGTGGAAGCCAGTGTTTTCTCTTTTGTTGTGTTTGTGGTTTCTTCATTTGATTTAGGATCTTGGTCAATCACAAATGTTCCCTATTATAATTTCTCCATCTCCAATATGAAAATACCAATAATGATTTGCTACCAATTAAACTGATTCTTAGAATTGATGATGACCTGATTTCTGGAAAATATAAGGTATTATAGGTATAACTGTAGCAACAAAAAAAAAAAGGAAGAAAATGTGGTCAAGTTTATTTCCAATAAACTAAAATAAAGAAGAATGGGTATAATTTTTCATTATTGGAATTTATAGGCTAAAATATTAGAGACAGAAAAGACTATAGATGTCAGTTGTGTTCAAATATACTTTTTTTCTCAATGTAGAGTTTCCTTTTATCAAGTGTTCCTTCTCTCTCTATATATATACGTATATATTTTCCACAATTAAAAATTAATTTAGAGGAAAATCCAGTTATACATTTTTTACTATTGTGTAATATCTTACTCTGTCTCATTTATAGGACCTCAAAATTATGTGTATGCAAATCCAAAACAATGGAAGGTCAAGTAATTGCTTTTTCAACCACTCAGTTATGCATGCAGAATGATGCATTTGTATTTTCTATATGCTTGCAATTTAGAAAAGTCTTTCAAATGCCCAGTTTAAGGACATTTAAATCACAGAAAATAAAGTCAACTTTTTATAAATTATATTCAATGCAGAGTCATCACATTTCCTTTGCCTGGTGAGGAGCAACTCAGTATAGAGAAAAATGCTTAGACACCATTTATTAGATATGTGACCTAATTTTCTCACATGGAGAAATGAAACTAATAAAAGCTACATGCAGGTTTTTTTTTGGGGAAGGTGAAAAATAAGATGTTAAATCAACCAGTACTTATTAAGAGCCTGAAACGTACTAAATGCAGTGCAAAGCAATTAACACTGTATCTGCATACAATAGGCACATTAGTGAATGGAACCTTTATTAATAACTTAAATGTTTTTGTTATGATTAAATTTTTAATGACTTTTGGTCATTGTCTGTTTTCAGCAGTGCACTGGTCCTACAGTGAAGTCTGCCTAGTAACCTTGTTTCTTTGGGGGTGTGACCCTGTTGACTTATGAAAATTTTCATGATAGTTTTAATTCTTGGCTAAATCTACTCTTTTCCAGAGAGATTCATGAAATCACATTCTCATTCAAATGCCTGTAACCTAAAATAAATCACAGTGACCTTGTTGGAAGCCAACCAGCCGAAGCCAGCCCTTGCCCTTTTTGGATTTTTAAATTTTAATATTTCAAGTTTTTTATTTGTAAGGGAAGCTAGCTGCAAGACTGTATGAGGATCCTTTTTCTTATTAAACATTGCCTTTACGATTTAAGAAGGATCAAAAGAGAGTTGATTGGAGAAATTGTGAGGTATTGAGCTGATGAAGATGAATTGAGAGGGTACAACAGGGGACGCATGATTTTAAACTAATTTCACGATTAAGCTTTGCTTAAAATGATCCTTCTTTATCAATGGAATTTGAAAGAAAACAATGAAAGGAAAGAAAATTGCGTCTTAATTTACGATATTACAATGAGTTATTCCTGGGAAGCAAAGGTGCCTACTCAGTTTAGCGTGTATGACAAACATTACTAAATGAAGCTAGGCAGGTATATATGCATTAAGTATGACATTAGGCAATAGGAAATCAAATGGATCAAATGGATTCATGAACCTTGTTGGAATTTTAAGGCTTTATACTATGCACAGTTTGGTACATTGTGCCATATAATGTCTCCTTAGCTATAAGCTCTTTGAGGAGACTGGATTTTATATATATTTTATATTCTCCGTAGCGTTCATTGATCCTCACCAAGAGCAAGCTCTCCATAAATACTTGTTAGCCAACAGTCTGCCTGCCTGACCGAAGACATTAACTAAAACCTAATTTTCAGACATTTTACGGCTTTCATTTTCTGTTTTCTAGTTTCCTTTATTCATGGTCCAGAATGAAAGCATCTTGATTTAACAGCTGCTTGTGATGCTACATCAGTAAAAGTCCCGTGAGCTTTGTAGCTCTGCCCTCTCCATGCTGACTGTGTCACAGCCCATCTGCACAGCAGGGTGTTCTATAACTCCGAGCAGTTGAATCTGATTTCTTTCCAATACCCTAACTATCTTTCTGTCCTGTGTGCTTGCTCCTAATTAACCAAAGGTGAAGGACTGTAGCAGTCCTGGCTCTTATGTCAAATCCATTTATCTATTCTTTCCCACACAATTCACAAACCAGAGGATCAGGGACAACTCGCAGTGGCTGTCTGTAGTATAGGGAAAAGAATATACCTAGGAGGTAGTAGTTGCAACATGGATACATTAAATTTAGCAAGCGTTTGTTTATTGGCTAGAAGTATGTGACCTGGAGTCAAAAGAACTGGATTTGAATTCTGCCTCTGCCATTTGCTGTTTGTGTTACTGTAGGTAAATTACTTATCTGTCCCTCCTTCCTTTAGCCTTTTTTTCATGATTAAAAGTCTTACACAGACTACTTAAGCTCTTCAAACTTCAGTTTCCTTACTAACAATAAATTAAAAACAGCAGTATCCATTATATAGATTTGTTTTAAAGATTAAATGAAATAATCCATATAAAGTACTTACACCCTGTCTGGTGCAGGTTTCCACCAATAAATATGATTCCTGTTATTGCTGTTGTTCTTATTCTTTCTGTATCACCTTTGTATTATAATCAATTGTATGGTTCTTTATATGTCATCAGTATTAGACCATTTTACCGTTCAATATCAACTGTTCTGCCTCATTCACCACAATGTGATCTAAAGTGAATCTCTCATCTCTTTTCTTGTTACTCTAGCTCTTGTAGGTTCCATGAGTTTTAAGTTTAAGGTAATCAGGAACTCCATTCCCTTATTGCTTTGTCTTTTTGTTCACTACTCATAGTGCCCTTTCTTTTTGATGCTCTGAATTGGAAACTGTACCCTTGAACTTGATGGAAAGTAAATCTGCTGTAAGTCAGAAGCTGGCCTCTATGTGAAGCTCTAGCAATAACTATAGAAACTATACAAGCTTATAAATCAACAGAGTTCACCTTTCTGTTCTAATTTAAACTTAGTTTGGATAGTCCTTGGATCATATAAACTGTCAGGTCTTCAACTGTTGTTGAAAGAGACGATGCCCATTTCTCTATTACAAAATGTGCTGATGCCAGCACTCTTCATTCGCACAGCATTCTGCTCAGAGGCAAGTTTGAGTCAGAGGCAGCTGTATGTACCGAGGCTGCTTTTAGGAGAGCAACTCCAGCCCATGTTGCCCTTTTTTGTAGGGCGACTGTGAGAGTAGCCCTGTAAAGGGGAACAGTCTCAGTTTGGGTGCCAAATCACTTGAACTGCTTAAGATTTATTTGCGTGATCCTGGGGATGCCTGCTGCCCAGCTCCTGTAAACCTGGGGGGAAGTAGAGCTCATGAGTAGCTTTTTTTACTGGGAGTAGGAGCCATGGGTCCCTTCTCACTCATTGCCAGGCAGCTCAAAGATGCTCTCCCATGATCATTTATTGGACCATCCTGTGTGCCACTCATAATTAGTTAATTATGAGATATAAAATTAGCAACTAATTGTTAGATCTAATAATTAGTAATATATTAATTGTCAGATCTTACAATGACTAATTAATAGGTCTAATGACAACTTATGATATCTTAATAAAGCTGAAATTAAATTGAGCAGGAGATAAAACTCCTGTTATAATGTGGGGAAAAAAATGTAAGATGCACTGAAAGCCAGATACAAAGGTTGAGAGTTGCTATAAACAAAGGTTGAGAGTTGCCGTAATAGGAAATGAGGATCCATGGAAGGTTTTTGTTCTTTTTTTTTAAAGATTTTATTGGGGAAGGGGAATAGAACTTTATTGGGGAACAGTGTGTACTTCCAGGACTTTTTTCCAAGTCAAGTTGTTGTCCTTTCAATCTTAGTTGTGGAGGGTGCCATTCAGCTTCAAGTTGTTGTCCTTTCAGTCTTAGTTGTGGAGGGCGCAGCTCAGCTCCAGGTCCAGTTGCCATTTTTCTAGTTGCAGGGGGCGGAGCCCACCATCCCTTGTGGGACTTGAGGAGTTGAACTGGCAGCCTTGTGGTTGAGAGCCCACTGGCCCATGTGGGAATCGAACCGGCAGCCTTCGGAGTTAGGAGGACGGAGCTCCAATCGCCTGAGCCACTGGGCCGGCCCATCCATGGAAGATTTTGAGTCAGAAGTTTTGAGTCAGAAAACTGCACAACAAAGGCAGCGTTTGGGGTCCATTGGTCCAGCAGCAATAATCCGTTGTGCAGGAGATGGTGAGAGTTGGGGGAGATTGTTGTTCTGGAGCCTGGACTTAAACAAGCAATAGCAGAAATAGAATAAACATTAAAAGGAAAGGATAGATACACATTGTGATCAACTGAAATCCAGGGATGAAGGAGGGACTGCAAGATGGTTCCCTTTCAGGCTATGGCAGCCTGTGAGTGTCTGACAGAAGAGCACGTCCGATGAGCTTCTTTGAGAGGTGAGGAGGCTAAATTTCCGACACAGTGTGAGTTATTGCAGTGGAGGAAATTTGCTGAGGGGATATTTAGAAAGAGATATAAGGAAGCCCAAAGATAAACTTCAACAATTTCTACAGGTTTGTTTTGTTTTGTTTTTAGGTTTCTGGAGTCAAGACAGACCTGGGCTTTAATCTTGTTCCTATCTGTTACATTTCATACTAGTGCCTACATTTCTTTGAGCTTTAGTTTTCTTATCCATAGACTGGGGAGGGAGATAATAACCACTACCGAGGAGACAATTTGTGAATAAATGTGTTATGGTATATAAAGGTATATAGCACAGTGTCAGGCATGGTAAGCACCCAGTAAATGAAACATGATAAAAATATTCCATGTTCAACCCCTTGAGGTTGGGAGTGAGTATAAGGGAATGTTGAAACTGGTAGTTGGAAGTTGGAAAAGTCAGGAAACCTCCTCTATTCCTATAAGGTCTGGAACTTTAAAAATAATACTGTTTGCTTTTTGAATACAATATTGGAGTTATTGTTTGGGTGAAAAGATTCTGGCTTTTTACCCTGGACATAGACTTTTAAAATCCCTTGGAGATTACTAGTGGACCCTGCAAGACAAAGAGATCATAATGATGAGCTGGTCATAAAATGCATTATTAATTTGTCTGCTTTGATGGAGGTTATTTACTGAGATCAGTGCAAGTTTCACTGTCTCTGTGTTCCCACAGCCCGGATATTACTCTCTTCTTTAAACAGCAGTGACAAGCTTAATTGTGCACTAAAGGATTTAAAAATTGCAGCTCCTAAGAACTGACAAAATACTTTCTGCCCTACTGACTGACATAAAATGCAAATTATAATTCTGCTTTACTTCCCTAGGACATCATATGGAATAACTAGTTAATGAATGTCAACAGCATAAAAATAACGATTAAACGTGAAATTAATGCTAAGCATTAATTTATTTATTTTTGCCATCATAGCTATCTCATTTTAGTGGCTGATACCTTCCTTCTCTACAGCTGCAAATATGCATTTGGTAATTATGAGAATTAATCAAGCCTCCAATTGGATTTGGTGGTGGCAGACATTCTTAATAACAGGCAACGGAAAGCGAAGGTCATTGCTGGTTTGGATCTAGCATAGATCAGTGCAGCGAAAAAGCCATTAACAGCTGAATATGATTTTGTATTCTGAACAGAAGGAATTGCCTCACCCCAATTTCTTAGTAAACAGGTGTCCCACATCCACACTAACAATCACAAAAAAGGATCAACTGGCCCCTTTGCTTGCAGCCTTGATAAGCAGAAGTTCTCAGCCCTGGCTTCACATTAGACTCACCTGAAGAGCTCTGGAAATGCACATGCCCAGACAGCACCCAGGCCAATTAAATCAGGGTCTCTAGGAGCAGAACCCAGGCACCAGTTTTTTAATTTTTTTAATAATGCTCCAAGTAATTCCAAAATGTGCAGACATAATTGCACACCACTGCTTCAGAGGAAAGAAGCTAAAATGCAACTCTTTCCCCCTCTTAATACATATTTCTTCATGATAGCTTTGCAACGAACCACAACCTATGGCAGAAGTATTTATTTCAGTGAAGCCTATGTAAGGTAAGGCTTGCAGATTAAAAAAAAAAAAAGGTTTTAGTTTATTTGAATACCTAGTTCATAACTCTGAGGACTACTATGTTGCTTTAAAAAATGATTTGTAATCCCAACTACAGCCACCACTTGGATATTTGACGTTGTAGCCTGCCTGAAGACTGCATATTTGAGGCCAATAAAGGTTTCTCAGGTTTCTGTACTCATCTCTGTTTATCACCCTGTTGATGCACAATTTAGATCTTTGCCTATAGACAGGAAAGCTTTGCACTTACTATCTTAATATGAGAATTGCAAATTCTTGATTTTTCACGGGCGATCTTCAATTCAGGTCAATGAGTAAGAGATATTATACTCCCACCCTCACCCCCACTTCTTTCAGATTGGCGACTGACAAATGTGGGAGCTACAGGCAATCACAGATACAGAGAATACTTGGAAAGGAAGCAGGATAAACCCACGGAGAACACTTAATATCTCATGTGCTTTAGAACACCCAGAACTCTGGCCAGGTCAGCAGTTGTCTTCTCTCTCAGTTTTGTCCCCAGTGTTTTTATCTTTTATTCACAAGACAGTCAGGGTACTGGCAAGGATGAGCTAAACATGATTGCAGTCTCTCATCTCCTACCGTCTAGAACAGCTTTGGGTTTGATCACCATGACTACCTCCAGTGACTGAAATTCAAGTGAGTTGCCAAACCTAGAGAAGGAAATTCTGTATAACTCACTAGCTTTCATTCACTGGTCAGGAATCGCTTTGGATATTATTATTCTTAAAGCAAACATCTCATTTTCTCTCTAGATTCTGAAAAACTGGTAGAATTTCACAATAAGGAATTCAACTTTGCTGTTTTTTGGGGTGAGAAAACCGACGCCCATAATCACACAGCTAGTTAGTGGAAGAGCCAGAATTCAACCTGAGACCTCCTAACACATCCACCACGTGTTCTTCCCACTACTGCAGAAGTCCCCCTCAGAACAACCACACCTCTTGTTGCCTAAGCTATTTCAAAGCACTTAGCTGACAGTGAGAATAGGATTTGTGCTTATGACTCATGGGGAACCTTGTTCAGGCTTTGAGATTAAGCCAGTTCTCCTTTCCTGTGCTTTTTGGGATTTCCCTTATTTGCATAAAAATTTCACAATTTAAATATTTTCTGTTAAATATCTGAGCTCTTCAGAAAAATATGGGGATGTGTGGTACAGTTATGCAAGAAGCATGTAGAATTGCAACACTTACTTGGGAGATTATATTGTACAGAAACTTCTCTCTACTAAAACTATCAGGCAGCTACTAATATTCTTTAATATGTAAAATAACTTAAAATCCTTTAACACGTAAAATAACTTAAAATCCTTTAATACAATATGCCAACAGTGGTGTTTTTCCTTCAGTAATTCAGTTTAATAGTACTTTGAATTTTGTACATACAAGTGTATTAAACATGATAGCAAGAAAATGGAGGGGAAAGGCAAGCATTTGTATTGTCCTTTTTTAGAAACATGGATGAAGTCTGTATACAAACATTCAATATTCCAGCAGTACGTCATCATTTAATTTTCTGATATTATGATTATGTCAAATTGCTTCCATAATGCTTAATTTCCCATATTATATTTGATATTGGTCTTTATAAAAATTACAAATTACAGCAGCTACTTGAGTGGCTGATACAAGTAGATGGACATACAGTATATCAGAATGTAATTGCCTTTCCTACAAGCCCTAAGTGTAAAGTGTAAAAAAAAAAAAAAAAAAAAAAAGAAAAAAAAGCTTCAGTGAAGCACTGATAGAAAACTGTATCTCATATCAAATCTATGCTCTTGGATCTTACGTACCAGTGAGTGAATATGATAATAAACAGTATCATGTGAGGTCAGAGATAAATGATATCAAGAAAAATCCAGCAGGGTCTGAAGGGGTAGAATTGAAAGGGGGTGCTTTTTAGATAGATTGATCAGAAAAAGACTCTCATAAGACAACATTTGGCAGAGATTTTAATAAAGCGACCCAGAGAGCTCTATTGCTATCTGGTAGAAGAGCATGTACAGCTGAATAGATAATAAATAATTAACACTTTAAAACCTATTAAGAAAAAGCTTCCTAACTTGCAAATTTATTAATCAGAGTTCTTTGTTGCAAGTGACAGAAAAGGAATTTAGTAAAAGCATATTGGATAGTTCACAGATGCTCAGAGGGTTGGAAAACTTGGTGCAGATGATACAACCAGGAAAAAGGGGTCAGACGAAAAACACACAGCCACTGGTACCAGAACCCAAACCCCCAGCAGCTCGACTCCTGTCTGTATTAAGCAAGAAAATGGAGGTTGTAGCAACTGGTTTAGCCCCGAGAGAACATTCTCTGGTCTCCCCTTCTTTGTATCATCTTCTCCCTGGTAGAAATCCATACCACCATGTTTGACTTGTAGAGCTAGGTCATATGCCCAGGCACCCACTGCAAAGAATGCTGGATGGTGAATGCTTGGTATTTTCAGCTTTTATAGTTGGAGAATTCCACAAACACAGGGAGGGCTTTATCTGCTGGGTGGTCATAAAGAATTACAAGTTCTACTACAGCAGGGGTCTCCTACAACTCAAACATTCTTTAACAGTAATTACTTTTTATTATATTGTTTCCAGCCTCAAAATAGTTAATACTACTTTCGTATTTATAAAGAGAACCTGTTTATTTAAAATATTAAATATCCGGAGTAGCCACTATGTTTGCATAAAGTTCGATACTCAGAAGATTTAATAAGGAGGGTCTTTTTTATTCTCCATTTTTTTTAAAATTTATTTTTTAAATTTATTGGGGTGACAATTGTTAGTAAAATTACATAGATTTCAGGTGTACAATTCTGTATTACATCATCTATAAATCCCATTGTGTGTTCATCACCCAGAGTCAGTTCTCCTTCCATTACCATATATTTGACCCCCCTTACCCTCATCTCCCACCCCCCACCCCCCGCCCCCCTTACCCTCTGGTAACCACTAAACTATTGTCTGTGTCTATGAGTTTCTGTTTCTCATTTGTTTGTCTTGTTCTTTTGTTGTTTTTGGTTTATATACCACATATCAGTGAAATCACATGGTTCTCTGCCTTTTCTGTCTGACTTACTTCGCTCAGCATTACACTCTCAAGATCCATCCATGTTGTCACAAATGTTCCTATATCATCTTTTCTTACCGCCGAATAGTATTCCATTGTGTATATATACCACAACTTCTTTATCCATTCATCTATCGAAGGACATTTTGGTTGTTTCCATGTCTTGGCCACCGTAAACAAAGCTGCAATGAACATTGGAGCACACGTGTCTTTATGTATAAATGTTTTCAGATTTTTTGGGTAGATACCCAGGAGAGGGATTGCTGGGTCATATGGTAATTCTATTCGTAATTTTTTGAGGAACCTCCACACTGCCTTCCATAACGGCTTCAGCAGTCTGCATTCCCACCAACAGTGTATGAGGGTTCCTTTTTCTCCACAGCCTCTCCAACACTTGTTACTATTTGTCTTATTGATGATAGCCATTCTGACTGGGGTGAGGTGATATCTCATTGTGGTTTTGATTTGCATTTCTCTGATGATTAGTGATGTTGAGCATTTTTTCATATGTCTATTTGCCATTTGTATGTCCTCTTTGGAGAAATGTCTCTTCAAGTCCTCTGCCCATTTTTCAATTGGGTTGTTTGTTTTTTTTTGTTGTTGAGTTGCATGAGTTCCTTGTATATTCTGGATATTAGCCCCTTATTGGAAGCACTATTTGCAAAAATCTTCTCCGATTCAGTTGGTGGCCTCTTTATTTTGTCGATGGTTTCTTTTGCTGTGCAGAAGCTTTTAAGTTTCATATAGTGCCATTCGTTTATTTTAGCTTTTACTTCCATTGCCTTTGGACTCAAGTTCATAAAATGCTCTTTGAACCCAAGGTCCATAAGTTTAGTACCTATGTTTTCTTCTATGCAGTTTATTGTGTCAGGTCTTATGCTTAAGTCTTTGATCCATTTTGAATTAACTTTGGTACATGGTGACAAATAGCAGTACAGTTTCATTCTTTTGCACGTGGCTATAATAAGGAGGGTCTTGATGAGATAGAATCAGAATCTCATTTCAGCTAAAGGGATTTAGATTATATATAAGGATAGGTATGGTATGTATAGTTTACTTTGAAATGGATAATTGGGTTGTTGGATAAATATGACAAGATACAGTGAAATAAATGCAATTTGCATAGGTATGTAGGTTGGGTATATGTGACTGATTTCACTACCCTGTGAGAACATATACAATAATATTAACATTAATATCTAGATCTCAATTGCACCAATACCCAGAACAATTTGTGTGACCTTAGTCTACTCCCAAATATTAAGTCTCCCTTGGTAATGTCAGATGGATCCAGCATGGTGACATCATCTGTGCTTTTGAATAAGGCTTCTCATGCGCTCATGCCGATTCCTGACACGTCAAATTGTTCCACCAGTCTTTGACATTGGAGACTTCTAGGTACAAATACTTTCTTCTATTGCTCTCCTTTAATTCTCACTTGGGCCTCAAAGCAGTACTGAATAAGTTCAGATTCTCATAACATCTTTTATGTATATAACTAAGTTTCTACCCTAATCTCTTCTTCTACAGAGGTTTAAAGCTAGATAATCGGTTCAAGTATGGGAAAAACATCTGTCTCTTTTACGGAGTTTATCAAAACTTTCCCAACAGATCTTTGTCTTAGTAGTAGTATCATCACCATAAACAACAATGAAACACCCCCTTTCTCCTTCAATCAAAAATTTAAAACCCCTCTCTCACATCTACAGACACAAATAGACATCCGCAGGTGACACCACACAGAAAGCAATCCAATTTAGGTTCAGCTAAGACACTCTGATAAGGGGCTCTGCGATGACTATCTGTACAAATTGGGTGTGTTTGGCTCATACAATTAATAAGTTGTCTTTTACTTTAGCTAATGCAGAAGTTTGGGTGTCCAAACTACCCAAGGTCCTTGTTCTAGTAGTGTTTTATAAGTTCAAATTGGGCAGGAATGGGATCTTGATTTAGTTAGTTAAATAAAATTGTTAAAATGTGGCGTTAACAACAGGAATGTACCAGTCTGGCTCAGTTCAGATCAGAAACAGATCAATAAAGCAGGAGAGGCTGTTGTGTCCTAACTGAGCAGCTTTGCTTAGCTGTTTTTGAGCAATTAGTAGCATGGGGGAAAATGCAAGGACAATTTCACAACCATGTATAGTTGAACACCTTGCATTTATATGTGCAAATTCTTCAAAGAGATCAAATTACATTTAAAAATACTTAAATTTTTCTTCATAATAACTTATGGAAAAGAAAGGGATAAGTATTCATACTATTATTTTATAGATTAGGGAATTGAGTTGCTGAGAGAGTGTGAAAAAGGAAAAGGTGACTAGACTAAACTAGATTACTAGTCTCTGGCCTAAAATTCTTCTTATAGTCTGTATGATAATGCAATTTAAAACATGGACTCTCATTATACATATTCCTATCATTTGTATGTTAGTATTTTGATTACATCTTATATATGCACTTTCATCTTTTTTTTTTGCTGCATAAGGCTTTATTGTTTCAATTTTGTCCATGGCATAGGAGAGGGTTCCAGGTGATTAGAAGGCTTCCTAGTGGTTGCAGGGAGAGGCTCAGGCAGAAGCCCCACACCAGGGGGATCCAGAGTGGCCCCTCAAAGACCTCTGAGCTCCAAAAGCTCCTAGTCATGCTTTAGGGTGAGCTTTTTGCCAAGCCTGGCCTAAGCGCTGGCCAGCCTGCAGAGGTTAGTCAGGTGGTTGCCCATCTTCTTGACAAGTTTCACCTCCCCATCTAGGAAGTGGTTCTCCAGGAAGTCACAGAGATGGGATCTGCGCGGGCAGAACCCAGGGCATGCAGATGCAAAAGGCCCTGGTTCAGGTTCTTCTCCATGACCATGGTGACTTCCATGGCATCCAGAGTTTCACCCCAGTCATCTTGGGAAGGCTTCCGCAGGTCTTAGAAGAGGGCATGGCCACGACGCTGGTTTTGCATCTTTAATAGATACTCAGTGTCCTTGTGCTTCTCCTTGGCCAACTCATGGAAGAAGTGGCTCATGCCTTCTATAGCCACATCATCGCGGTCAAAATAGATGCCTTGAGAGAGGTAGGTGTAGGAGGCCCGCAGATGCAGGTTGACCAGGCAGCTGATGGCGACCTCCACCTTGGTGGAATAATTCTGACGAACTTGGGCATTAATGGTTGCTCGGCAATAAGGAGTTAAGCTTAAACAATGGTGTTGGCTGGTCTCGGAGGCCGAAGATGGCAGAGTTGGTTCTGAAGATTGAGACTAGAAGGGAGGTTGGAGGGTAGTTGGAGGCTAGAAGAAGGGACGTCCCTGGGTCTGTTCCGTTCAAACACTGTTGAAGCAAGAGACAGATCTGGGGAACCGCCAAGTTCACTCTGCACTTTCCATCTTGATTTCATATTTAAGTCCTTTGAAAACTGCTTTTTCTTATCTAAATTCCTTACACAGATGAATTCACTATTCAGCATGAAGGCATTTTTGGGGTTTATAAGAGCATGGATTCATATAAAGACTTCCAGAACTGCTTCAGAAAGTGGCACGAATGATGGTATGGGTAAGTGTTTGAAGCGAGGGGAATATTTTGAGGGAGATTAATGGCAATGTGTTTTTTACTGTGATAAATTTTTTAAAATGTAAACATTCACCATATTTTTTGATCACACCTGATTTTGTGGGGTAAAGGGGTGATGGGTCAAAAATATTGCAAAGTTTTTGAAACATAGTATTGAGCCACAAATATTCAGGTGTTGAGAGAAAGAAAATAGAGATGACAAAGATAAAGAGCCTGAACTGAAGAAAGAGAATCAGGATATGTAGAATAATGGAAACCTAGGCATTTTTGGGGTTTATAAGAGCATGGATTCATACACGAGGTATGATAAAAAGTTTCATGGGTATTTAAATAAAAAATTATTACAGTAAAAGACACATTCCCATTAATCCCCCTCAAATACTCCCCCGCGCTTCAAATACACTTATTCCCTCATGGGGATGACAAAGTTTTTTGTTTTGTTTTTTTAAATAGTCATAATAGTAATAATATCTACCATTTATTTAGCATGTTTCATGTGCCAGGCACTATGCTAAGTGGTATACACACATTGTTATTTTTTTTTATTGATTTCAGGTGTACAAAACACTGTACTAGTTAGACATTTATACTCTTCACAAAGTGATAATCCCGCTCCCCCAAGCTACTACTCCGCTGACATCATGTATATAGCTGTTACAGTCCCATTGACTCTGTTCTCTACGCTGTTCTCCACATTTTGTGTAGGGATGACAAAGTTTTAATACTAAAGGGGGAACTTTCACCAAAGAGCCCTGTTTATAATTCAGGTCCCCCAGCTCCCATTATTGTCATCTATCCAGTTACTAATTTGGCTACTGGGATTTGAAATAAAGCTATATTTCTTTAACCTATAAACTCAGCTCCTTAGGTAGAAAAAAATGATAGGTCATAACTATTCTGTTTTGAATTATTCTGATTTTCATTTTTAACTATTAGAAAAAAAATAAATCATTTCTATAAAACAACAGAACGTTAACAGTCTCACTTAAGTCTTCACTAACATCATTGTGGATGGTCTATTCCAAGAACCTCTTTCTAAGTCTGTTTTTTTTTTTTTTTTTTTCCGTTTGTCTTATCTCTTGCTCTCAGTTCCTGGGAAACAGAGCCAATGAAAAACCAAGCAAACGGACTGAAAAACAAAACTAGACAAAAAAAACCGCACTTTGGTATTTGGATAACATGAGGTGATAATATCTTGGTTACTGCCTGTTATATTCCAACTATGTCATTTAGTACTCTGAAATCACAAACTCTAATTGATGCACACAGATGGGAGACTGGAGAGCAAAATCACAAAATCTGGGAAATCTGAGGGTAATGTCATCAGTGAATCTTCACTGTAAATTTCACTGTTGTAGTGAAAGTAATTTCTTCTTTCAATAGTAGGGAAGATACTTTCCATGTTGAGTCCTCACTGAAAGATGAAAGACTATTGGTTAATTGCTTTATAACTTAAGTTGATAAAAAAGTTATCTTGATTTTTGTTCCTAGATCCAATATAAATCAAAATGGGTTTAGTTTTTGTCTTTAATCACATAGATATTAACTAATAACAGTGGGAAATTTAATTAAAAGAAGGGAGAACTGTATTCCTGCATAGTTTTTGCATCAGACTTATTGTATGAAGGTAGGAAATTAATTAAATGACTCCTTCACAACATTTGTAATATGATTTATTCTAGAAAGGAGACCTTCAAAAAGTGAGACAATAGGGAAAATAAAGCTATATTTATATCATTAATAGAACATTATATCACATATGGAAAAATACCTATTTTGTTAGTCATTGTCTTTAATTGTGCACAAAGCAAGTGTATGCCTAGATTTAGTATGTGCAGTTTGAAAATATATATTTACTATTGTAACTGAATGCATATTTAGGGTGGATTTGTCTGCACTTTTGTCTATTATTGCAAAGCAAAGCAAAGCAACAGACTTGGTGTGAAAACTAATCTGCAGTCTTATTTCACAAGAGCTAGAAAAGAATTTGTGGTAGGCAAACCCTCTGCACATATTGATAACATATATATTAAACATATATATTAAAATGATCATTTTGTGATTTTTTTCTAAGTAAAATATTTATGTTTAATTTCTAACTAATTCTAAAAAGGGATATTTCCATATTTGTCCAAAGAACACATGGGATAAAAGAGGGTGGGATATTATCTTTTCTAATATTTGTGACACAACTGGTTTTGCAAAAGCAATACCTGGCATATAGGGAGCACTCAATAAATATTTATTCAACAATTGGCTGTAAAATTACTTCATCTTTCTATGTTCTCCTTTCCAGTGGTTAGCTTTAGTATTCCTCCAATATATTTATTTTACTATTATTATAGAGCAGACTGTGAAACCTGGAATAAAGAGATACAGTAGGAAAAAAGTAATGGGACTTTTGGGGGTGTAAAGCTGTGTAGTATATAATACTATTTAAGCTTATTCATTGAGATTTGGGTAAGACCATTTATAAAGGAGCAGGCCACAGAAAAACTTTAAGCTTGGGAGCTACACAGCTTAGGAGAGCAATGGCTTTTGTGGTTGAATTAACGCATTAGAACATTGGTTTCTTGACTTGCTTTGCTGTTGTTCATCTGTAATTTGGATGCAAGCTTTGCTGCTCTGGTTGACTTGGGGCTACAGTGGCTTGAGAATATGTTTTCTTGGCACCGACTTCTTCTGTGACAGCCATAGAGGGGCTCTGAAGTGCAATGTATGAAAACAATCACACTGGAAATAAGCTAAGTGGGCTACACTGAAACACAAATACTTGTTGATTGACTGACTGACTGGATGTATGAGTACATGAATAGACTCATCTCTTTGATAAGATAATGAAGATAAAGATTATATTGATGATGATGACGACAGTTGTGATAAAACACTTACCGAATGCTTTCTATGTACTAGATAGTGATCTAAGTGTTCTTATTTATTTAATGCTCATAATTAACCAATAAGGAAGATATTATTATCACCTCCATTTTACTGATGAAGAAACTGAATCACAGAGAGGTTAAGAAACTTGCCCAAGATCACCGCGCTAATAAGTGATCATATTCATGAATAAATCTTATTGATTAATATTAATATAATGAATAATGGTTAATGCAGTAAATGAGTAATTATCTCTTTTGTATCTATATATCTATATCTGCATCTATTATCTTTACCCTGTGCCTAATAATGTGTGAAGCATGTAGGAGATATTAAATAAGGAATAAAACATAGTTCTTCCTTTGAAGCACATATAATTTTGTTAGAAAGACCTACTTACACATAATACAACCCAATTCAATTTATTTAAATTATTTATTTAATATAGTAAAAAAGGCAGTGAGAAGTCAGAGATTACTTGGTGAGTATCCTGGAATAGTTATTAGAAGGCTTTGTTTAGAAGACGGGACATAAAATCAAAAAATGTAAGATAGGTAATATCGATAAAATAATTTTCTAGGTTGGTAGGAAAATGAGGGAAGACATGAATTACAAATACATACATGCAGGTGCCAATGTAGAGTGAGATCTGAAATTAGGTTTTGGGTTGGGCAACAGAAAAGCTGAATTGAAATGATGATACAGTTTTTGGAGGGTGTCTTAGTCAGCTCAGGCTGCTGTAACAAAAGACCAGAGTTCGGGTGCCTTAAACGATAGACATTTATTTCTCACAGTTATGGAGGCTGGGAAGTCCAAGATCAAGGTGCTGGCAGCTCCCGTGTTTGATGAAAGCCTGCTTCCTGGCATGTGGATGTCTGTCTTCTCGTTGTCTCCTCACATGGCAGAGAGCAGAGAGAGAAGTAAGTTCTCTCCTGTCTCTTCTTATAAGGGCACTAAGTCCATCATGAAGGCTCCATCCTTATGACCTAATTATCTCCCATAGACCCCCATCTCCAAATACCATCACATTGGGGAATACGGTGTCAATATATGCATTTTGGGGGGGATGCTAACATGCAGTACATAACAGAGGGCCTTGAATAGAGAGTATATAACTGTGTTCTACTTTGAAATTGTGAATGTTTTTGAGAAAACAAAGTAGAAAGTGGGAAGTAGTGTGATGACAGGAGTGCTATAGCAGGGTTAATGTATTGTTGGATACAATACAAATTAGTACAGAGACTGAGTAGACCTTGAACTAAAGAAATGTGTTAAAGGTGTTGCAATAACTTAGGAATGGGTTAATGAAAAATCAAATTGAAGTCATGGTAATGGGAATAAAAATCAGGAGAGAGAATGAGAGAGAGAATTAGGAATATATGTTTTTTTAAATGATTGGTATCTTTTTCTTTCTTTCTTTCTTTTTTTTTAATTGGGGAAGGGGAACAGGAGTTTATTGGGGAACAGTGTGTACTTCCAGGACTTTTTTTCCAAGTCAAGTTGTTGTCCTTTCAATCTTAGTTGTGGAGGATGCCGATCAGCTTCAAGTTGTTGTCCTTTCAGTATTAGTTGTGGAGGGCGCAGCTCAGCTTCAGGTCCAGTTGTTGTTGCTAGTTGCAGGGGGCGCAGCCCACCATCCCTTGCGGGAATCGAATCCACAATCTTGTGGTTGAGAGGACGCGTTCCAACCAACTGAGCCATCCGAGAGTTCAGCAGCAGCTCAGCTCAAGGTGCCGTGTTCAATCTTAGTTGCAGGGGGCGCTGCCCACCATCCCTTGCAGGACTTGAGGAATTGAACTGGCAACCTTGCGGTTGAGAGCCCACTGGCCCATGTGGGAATCAAACAGGCAGCCTTCAGAGTTAGGAGCACGGATCTCCAACTGCCTGAACCACCGGGCCGGCCCAGGAATATTTTTGATGGCTGAATTCAGTCACTTGCATTTGGCCACAGGTTAGAAAGTTCACAGTGAGTTTCTGCTGAATATTTTCTGAGGTGCAAAAACAACTTTGTAATTTGGTAGTAAAATAGTGTCTGCCAGTCCCAGATTGTTCAGTTTGTTGCACCTGTAAATCACTATATAAATACCTTGCAACAGGAAACTGTTGTCAGACAAAAATTGTATAAAACTGAAAGAGGAGATATGGCACTCTCAAAAAATAAATATAAACAACTTAATAATAAGAGAATTTGGCATAAATATACTCGTATTAATTGAAAATCAAACAACTCACCTGCATGGATCATCTATGCCCATGTCTAATTATGCTACCATGGATAAATACTTGCTTTAAAAAAACAACCATAACGTTTTGCATGTGTCAGAGATACAGTGCTCTTCAATTTTATGAATTTAATACACGAAGTCATTTTAAACATTAGCAGCAAATTGCTGTAATTAGAAAACTATACTCCCATAAATTTTCACCAGAAAAAAATGGTTACTGGTGATTTTGAGATGTCATAACCATTTCGTTTTACCTGATATGAATATCAGGACAGCAGGAGATGGCAAACTTTTCCAGGGGAACTATCTTGCTACCCTGAAATTCAGCAAATGCCATGAATGCATAGGTGTCAAAGCGTGTACTACATATTTTTTACTGTAGTATTTAACTAATGCCTTTACTGCCATCAGTAGCAGCATATTTTTCAGTTCTTTGGATTGGAATCCAAAGTGATATAATTGCTGAATAGTTTATACTGAAAATTAAGGGATGGCATTTTTCCTGTGCGACAAATTAATAGGAAAAATGGTAGTGACGGCCATCAAATCTATGGACCTGTGAATTTACTCAGCATTATATAATTTCTGTCACCATGAATGACTTCCCTTCGTGAATAGCCCTGGAGGATCCCCAAAACTGGCTCATGGCATGGGGCTGATGAGGAATAAAAACAGAGAGAGTGAGAATTTTCTGTGAGGTATCTTGTAGAAGGGCTGAAAGGTCAAGAGGTAAAGGGCTAGTTTTTGTGCCACAGTGTGAACTTCCCTCTGAATTCCGGCATGCTGAAGAGTTGAAATATAGCCGCTTCTCTTCTCCCATTCACCTCCTTGCTTCACCATCCCCACATTTTTCAGGGTTGGAGGATGAAGCCGCCAAGGATGCTTTTTCACTCTCAGGTTCTCACCAAGCTCTATAGGAAGACAGTTGAGAGAAGACAAAAACTGAAGGCCACTTAAAGCTGGGTTGGGAAGGACACCAAAACTGACTTTCCTCTCTTCTCACCTCTCATTTGTTGCTTTTCTCTGATCCCCTTGTTTGTCTCCTTCCCAGTTTTTATGGACTGAGTTATGTCTCCACCAAATTTCTATGTTGAAGTCCTAACCCTCAGTATCTCAAAATGTCACCGTATTTGGAGATAGGGTCTTTAAAATGGTGGATAAGTTAAAATGAGGCCATTAGGGTGGGTCCCGGTACAATCTCACTGGAAAGGAAGTTCGGATACACAAAAAGAAACACCAGAGGTACGTATGCACAGAGGGATGACCATGTAAAGAGGAAGCAAAGGTGACCATCTATAAGCCAGAGAGAGCCCTCAGAGGAAACCAACCCTGCTGGCACTTGGATCTTATACTTCTAGCCTCCAGAACTCTGAGAAAATACATTTCTGTTGTGTAAGCCACCCAGGATGTCGTATTTTGTGTTGGTCGCCCTAGCAAACTGATATATCAGTGTTCTCATGAAACTCATGGTCTCTCTATGATTGCCTCATTTCTGCCAGTATTTTCCTCCCGTCTACTCATGGGAATTTTTCTGCTTGATATAAAGAGTTACTGCATTAAGCTAATTCACAGTTAAATAATCACTTCATAGAATTATATCATGGCCAAATTGCCCAACAGTATATATTTTGTAAGTGTCAGAGCTGGGATGAAAACCTGGATATTTTGAATCTTAGCCCTAAGTATTTTTTGCCACACACTCTTCCTCTTATGATAAACCATTAGAGAACTGTGACTATGAACCAGGTTGTTTGGGCTTTTCATGATATTTTACTAAACTGTGCTTTGGTGTTTGCCATTAGACTGCATCAAACAACTCATTGAAACTCACTGTTGTATTTGTTGTAGTAGCATCACATAAGGTTGTCATTCTCAGCATCCCACAGTGTCTCTTTGAGGACAATCAAATTATTTTGAAGGAACCGATGGATTGCACTTTTGTGTCTCTGGCCTTTTTTCTGGCTTCCTTTTCCCACCCAAAATATTCTCTTCTCTTAAACTTATATGTAATTTATTTCTTTATGTATACATATTTAAAGTAACTTCTAGTTTATTAATTTAGGAGTATTCATATTTTTCACTTATATTTTTAAAAATTATTAAAATTTTTTTCAGTTACAATTGGCATACAATATTATATTTGTTTCAGTTATACAACACAATGATTAGACATTTATATAACTTACGAAGTGCTCACCCTGATAAACCTAGTACCCATCTGACACCATGCATAGATAATACAATATTATTGACTGTGTTCCTATGTTATACTTTACATCCTCATGGATATTTTGTAACTACTAATTTGTACTACTTAATCCCTTCCCGTTTTTAACCAGCTTCCCAACCCGCCTCCCATCTGGCAACCATCAATATGTTATCTGTATCTATGAGTTTGTTTCTGTTGTTTGCTCATTTATTTTGTTCTTTAGATTCCACGTATAAGTGAGATTATGTGGTACTTGTCTTTCTCTGTCTGACTTACTCCACTCAGTACAATACTCTCTAGTCCTTCCACGTTGTTGCAGATGGCAAAATTTCATTCTTTTTTATGGTTGTTGACTCACATTTTAAGAAGAGGTTTAGTTCAAGCTATTTGCATGCATCTTTGCCATCAATATCTTTATAATCAATAGGCAGTTTTCCAGAGAATGTCCATGGATTGTGAGTATGAATTATGACTGTAAATCCAGTTTTTATCATAGCACCATATCATTCTCAACCCACACATTGATATAGCAACATTCAGGGAAGGACACCACATCTTCTCAGGATCAACATAATAGAGTTGCTTAATTTACACCCACATGAAACATACATGCAGATTGGTGGGGGTAGTGGAACTGAAATATGCAATAATAGTATCTGAGACCAGCATACAGAAATTCACTAAGTATAAGCACCCTGAGCTTACACAGCTTAATATCACTAATTTGCTCTTATGGCAAGGAATGCTTCAAGGTTGGGTCTCTGTCCAGAGGCTCTAGAATGCTCTTTGGAAAACAGTTGTACCAGATCCAATCCATAGTCATGGCCTAGCAAACCCTTGGAAAAGCAAAAGCATCTGTCCCCACAAGTCAAATAATGAATCAACAGCGACACCCATCTATGTGGCCTGATATCCCTACTCCAAGAAATATGTGTTGATGTAGTGAGTATGTTAATAGGAAAGTTCAGTTTAGATTCATTGGGTATTTTTAAATTGAATTTATTTTTGTTGTGTAATACTATAGTAAATATAACTAATTTGGAAAAGGCTACCTCTGATCAATTTCCACATTATTCTGTCAAAGCAGTAAAGTATAATGGAGTTCACTTTAGGTCTTAGGCTGCTGGAGATATGGTCATGCCATTTTCACTTCTGTCTAAATTTTTTTGAGATATGCATTTAATAATTCCATGTATGACGTCATTGGAAAATTCAACTTATGCTACAAAATCATCACATTAGGAAGTGGGTACTCTTATATGCTCTATTGGTGTACATTCATAATCTCCAAAACTAACCACTTGCTAATTTTTTTTTTTTTTTTAGTTTTACTTTTTTCCAAGTTGTACATGTACAAAGTTTAAAGAGGCAAATAGTTCTTACAAGATTTGTTACGAAAACCAGGAGTCTACTTTTCCTTACTCTCACTTTTGGATTATTTTGGGATACACTTTTTTTTTTTAAAAGAATTTTTATTGGGGAATGTTGGGGAACAGTGTGTTTGTTTCTCCAGGGCCTATCATCTCTAAGTTGTTGCCCCTCAATATAGTTGTGGAGGGTGCAACTCCACTCCAAGTCCAGTTGCTGTTTTCAATTTTAGCTGCAGGGGGCGCAGCCCACCATCCCATGTGGGAATCGAACCAGCAAACCTGTTGTCCAGAGCTCGCGCTCCAAGCAACTGAGGCGTCTGGCCGCCACTGGGTTACATTTTTATGTCTCTAAATAACATACGTCATTGCCACTCCTTGGTTTGTCAATTTTAAGCATGACCTATTGACTTCCAACTATGGAACCTGCAGCTTAACTCTCTATCACCACTTCCCCTCTCCACTGCACACTGCCACTTCTCAGCCTACATCCTCTTGATAGAATTAAATACAATTGATAGTTGAGCCATGTAATGAATCTTGATAATTTTGCTTTCCTTGCACCACTTTACGTTTTCCCTGGAGATCATAATTGTCTGAATATCCTCAGGATGTTGAAATATATTAGGTGTTCTATCAGTTTCATCTTCCTGAAGAAATCTCTTCCTGAATAGTTTTCTGCTCTATCCCAATCGGGATTGTTTTCCTTCTTTGCTGGGGCGCAGCTGTTAGCATAGACACTTCCTTTACCATCATCTGGGAATTATTTTTCCCCCTCTCTAGTGAGTATCCATTTTTTCCTTAGTTTCTTATCTTCTTTCTTGGCTTACACCTTCATGTTAGTGAAGCTAACCCTCCTGTAGATTTCTGAGAGGGGGATAAATTTCCAAAATCCAAAGTCCAAAATGGTCTTTACCTTCACACTTAATTTTTTACTCTGGCTGTTATATACCTCCTTCCTTCAGTACTTTAAAGTTATTGCTGTATATCTTTAAGGTTCCAGTTACAGCTCTTGAAGTATGATGATACTGTTTGTATGTGACCTGTTTTTTTTGCTATTCTCTTTGTCGCCAGAGATGTGAAATTTTATGATAATATACCTAATGTAGTATACTTTAACCTATTGTCCTGAATTCTTTCAATCTGAAAAAGCAGGAAATGTCCGTTAATTCTGGGACATTTTCTTGAAAAATCTAAATGATTTTCTCTCTTCATTTTCTATGTTCTTTTTTCTGCAATCTCTATTATTCAGACATTAGACCTCCTGAACTAGTTATTCTCATCATTGTTTTCTAATTTTTCTTCTCTAAATTTTTTTACTCTTTAATATACCTAATGTAGTATACTTGAACCTATTGTCCTGAATTCTTTCAATCTGAAAAAGCAGGAAATGTCCGTTAATTCTGGGACATTTTCTTGAAAAATCTAAATGATTTTCTCTCTTCATTTTCTATGTTCTTTTTTCTGCAATCTCTATTATTCAGACATTAGACCTCCTGAACTAGTTATTCTCATCATTGTTTTCTAATTTTTCTTCTCTAAATTTTTTTACTCTTTAAAATTGAGAATTTTACTCAATTTTATCTTTCAACACTTCTACTGAGGTTTTCACTTCTGTAATCATATGTTTAATTTCAGAGAGCTCTTTTTTTTTTGTTCTGTTTTGTTTTTGGAATAGTTCTAACAGCATTGTTTCAGCCTTTGTGGATGCAATAAATTATTTTTGTCTCTTTGGATATGTTAACAATTTTTATGTTTTCTTCTCTTTGTGTAGTCTTTGTTTCGCCCCAAGTTGTTGTCTTTTGCATGAGAGGCTTTACTCAGATGTTGGTAGTTTTTGCTTGTTGCTCCCATTTAAGAGGAATTTTTGTTTGCTTCTCCCATTAAAAAGCCATTTAAAAGGATGGAGGGTGAAGTTAGGGCTTGTGTACCATGAGTTTTACTGTAAGTTCATGTGGCTGGGCCTTTTGGGGTGAACCTCTGATGTTAGTATCTTCTAGATCTTTCCTCTTAAGTAGTCAGATTCTCCAAAGAAGGCCCTTTGAAACTTCTTCATGGAGATGGAAGGTCTAGCTACTGCTGGTGTTCTGAGACCTGAGTCAAGAGAGTGTATTGGGATCCAAGAACCCAGTAAGCATTTAGTACTCAATCTCTCTATATTTGGTATTGTACTTCTACCCTCAACTCTTTCTGGTATCCCACCACCCACCCCCATCCTGCCCCCAAATTCAGAGGCTCTGTTTTTTAAACTTCTTTAATAAAAAAAACTTCAGTCTTTTGCTGGGGAAGGAGAGAGGATCTGAAGAACTACTGCTCCAAGCAAACCTCCTTATTTTAGGACATTTTCTTTGTCATCATTTCCAAAGTGAACCAGTGCCATCAATTCCTGACTTTTTGAGGATTCTGTTGAATAAATAAGATTTATTTTTGGCATTCTCTTCTACTGCTTCAGGATTTTGTTTCTTAGGTAGTTTATGTCATTACCACTAGCTCATCTATTCTAAAATTTTGCTGCTTTTACCTCCTGTTCTTCCATCTTCTGCTGTTATGTCTTAATGTCCCTGTTTCATTATTTGAGAGGGGTTTGAGGAGAAGGGAAATTGGTGTGCTCAATTTTCCACTCTAATACCTAGATGTATCAACATTTATTTGTTATCTATTGCCCTCTTATTGTATTGTATATATTTCTGTATGCTACCTTAAATTTTTTTTAGAGGGGGAAAAAGGATAAACTAAATAGACTACCCTGATTAGAGTTCTACATGTGTCTAAACTTCATCATATAACAGATAACCTTTTGGTTTAGTGCTACAGTAGAAAAATGTGAATTACTATTAGTTTAATTCTTTGAAACTCACTTTATTTCCAAGGTCTTGAAGCACACCCCAAGATCTTTAATGCATCCCCAATGGCAACTTTCCTACTTCATCATTCAACCTAGAGATCACGTTCCTAAAGTATGTGTCTGTGTGCCTAGTGGCATCTCATCATTTTTAGTCAGGCAAATCGACTTTCATCCTGGAAGAAACCCAGGGAGTGGAGTGAAACTATATGCTAGATTTGGCTGTGCCAAAAATGTTTCACTTTGAGATATTATCTGTTCTGAAACAGTAGGAACTCGGTTGTATTAGGAAATGACATGAGTTTAATTGGTTTTTAAAAAGCCCTTTTTAAATG
The DNA here is from genome assembly GCF_057876585.1 of Rhinolophus sinicus. Classification (NCBI taxonomy): domain Eukaryota; kingdom Metazoa; phylum Chordata; class Mammalia; order Chiroptera; family Rhinolophidae; genus Rhinolophus; species Rhinolophus sinicus. Next base: position 72,492,841 of record NC_142517.1, on the reverse strand, counting down.
TGTTCTCACTAACAACCAGAGAGGTCTGGTCATTCTCTTTGCATTCCATGCATGGAGGTTTTAAATGAATGACACATGTCATCTGTTCAGTGAGGTGTGTATTGTGCCGAGCCATCTCAGGGTTGGTCAAGTGTTAGGAAACTTCCTCGAGATGTTGTATATTCAAAGGAAAAAAAAATCATTTTTGAGAAGTTAATCTTAAATCATGGCTGACTCTCTAGTAGCTTGGTTTGATCTGAGACTATGTATACAAAGTAATTTTTAAGCAGAAAAGCACTACATAATTCCTATTATTTTCTTACATTTATTATTTTTCTATGCTGAACTTTGAAATATGTTCTATTTTATGTACATCGTTTAAAAAAGCTGCATTTGGAAAAGGGAATGAAAAAGTATTTTATTTAACAGGTTTAGGGTTCAATGAATGCTCCAAACTTCTGTTTTTAAGATCCTGTGCTGGTCCAGCCTCCGGTTGGCATCTCCATCGATGTGGGCATGGGTGAGTTAGAAGACACAGGAAACAAGCACACACACGGGCTTTCAGACCTCCCTTCATCAAAAAGGTGAGTTTTTGAATGAAACGAAGTTAGTAGGCAAATTTTTATCCACAAGTACCAAACAATAAATCAAGATGAATGTAAACATCTAAGATTTTGCTAAATTTATCTGGGCAGCAGTAATTGTTGCCACCAGTGAGTGTCCTGAAGGGATGAAATGACTTCAATATCCTATACATGGAAATCAAGAAGTCCTCTCTCCCTTCACCCCATATACCGATTAAATGCTGGCAGTGCAAAAACAATATTTTACCTTTATGGAATCTAGTCTGTGTGATTAATTGAAACATGTTTCAAAACAAAGATGCTTCATCAGAAAATACTTGTTAAATAATTTATGTGATTCTAAAAAGGTACTGGCAACAATAAACGGGCAAGCAACTACCCTGACAAAACTTACAGATGAATGAAAAAGATATTAATACAAAAATAATCTTACTTAGGTGCAAAACTCTGTATGATGTAGCTGTTCAACAAATTTGCTGCATTTTTTATTAAGGATGCTTTTAAAAGTCAGCTTTGTTGAGGTGTAATTTGCACAATTAAAATTTATTTAAGTGTACAATTCAATTATTTTTAGCAAATATGTACACTTACTCAGCCACCACAGTCATCATACAGATATTTATATTGTACCAAAGAGTTCCTTCATTTATGATCATTTCCAATCAATCCTCTCCTGTACTTCTGCCATCACTCACTGTTTTCTGTATCTGTTAGTCTGCCTCCCTAAGAATTGTGTATGAATGGGACTGTAGAGTTGAGGGCTTTTGTGTCTGGCTTCTCTCACAGAACATAACCACTTTTGAAATTCATCTATGGTCTTGTGGGTATCAGTAGTTTATTTTTATTGCTGAATAGTATTCTCTTGTATGGATATTTATTTATGCATTCACAAGTTATTGAACATTTGAGTTCTTTCCAGTTTTTTGGCAGTTATGAGTGAACCTGTTATGAAACAGTCTTGGTGTGGACATAAGTTTTCATTTCTCTTGGGTAAACTTCTAGAAGTGGAATTTCTGGGTTGTATGTATGCTTAGTGTAACCAAACAACTGCCAAATTGTTTTCTAAAGTGACTAAAAGCAAAAAATATCTATTTTGCTTTCCCAGTGCCAGTATATGAGAGTTCCAGTTGCTCCACATCCTCACCAAAACTTGGTATTTGGCAGTTTTTAATGTAATCAGTCTAGTGAGGGTTAGTGGTATTTTAAGTTTTAATTTCTATCTCCCAGTTACTAATAATATTAAGCATCCTTCATGTGCTTACTAGTTATCTAAATCTTTAGGGAAGTGTGAGTTCAAATATTTTACCCATTATTTTTTGACTATTTGCTTATCTTCTAATTATTGTGTGTAAGAGTTCTTTATATATTCTAGATACATGTTTATATTTTCTCCTAGTTTGTGGCTTGTCTTATTACCAGTGCGTTTTGAAGAGTAAAATATTTTAATTTTGATAAAGTTCAATTTATCAATTTTCTAAAAGAGTTTGAGCTATTTGTTTCCTATTTAAGAAATCTTTATCTAATGAAAGGTCACTACCAAGTTTTTTTTTTTTCCTAGAGGTTTTATAGTTTTAGATTTTATGTTTAGGTCATGACCCATTTTGAGTTAATTTTTGCATATAGTACAAAATTTTTATCTTCATATTTTTTTATCTTCATATTTTTTTTGCATGTGAATATTCTAATTCAGTGGGAAGAGGATAGTCTTTTAAACTAATGAACTAGTTCATATGTGTTCAGGAGGATAAGTATGATGAGTTCTGGTGGTAAGGCATCCACCTGTGAAAGAACAAATAGTGCAGCGTGAAGCAGTGTGTCCGAGCACTGCACTAGAGTCATACTCATGGGTATAAGTCTGGATGTATGTCATCAAACACCCCCACACACATATGTAAATATATAAATTATATTTTCCTTAATGTTTCCATCTATTTGATCCTTGATTAGAAAATGGCTTAACTCTATGATCCTGAGGATATAATGTAACCCATCTGTACCTCAATTTCTCCATCAATAATGTGGGGATTGAAATAGTATCTGCCTCATAGAGCTCTTAAAGAAATTAAACAAGTAATGCATATAAAGCACTCAAATATTAGACATTATTATGAGCCCCTTCCCCTTCCCAGTGAATGCCCTAAGCAGCTAGCTCACTTATACAGGAGCAAGTCTTCATGGTATCATTCATATTATCTTGCCTCATCTCTTCCTTCTGAGCAACAAGAGTGTCAGCACGAATATCTAGTTACTTTCCTGTAATTAACAATTCTGGAAGAGCTTCTTCTGTCTCAGTCATTTACAAAGACATCAAAAATGATTAATTTAGAACAAGTGAACTCACATCATGAAATTAATTATATAGATATTACTAGCAGTTCATTTAAGCATAAACACAGTTAAAATGATATCCAGAAAAATGTATACCCTTTCATATTTATTACTGACTATTTTTCCAGAGGCTTTGAAAAAATACTGTGCAACTCCTGCTAAGGATATTGTCCTGATATTTACCCATGACTGTTATTTCACTGTCCTTGTTGCTGCTGTCCATTGATCCACTTCTGTATTCCATGCTGGGCCAGTACCTGCTGATCTAATCTGCTTCATGTCTGTCTTGTCGCTCCAGTGATTTAAGACTGATATACTAATTACAAGGATTTCTAAGACCCCATCTGTATTTCAGAGTCTAACAATTCTCTTTTCATTTGTTATTACAGATATTTAAGCCACTGCCTCATTTTTGCCAGTGTGTTGGCTGTAGCCATATATTACAAAATGTCTCCTTTACGTATTGCTCTGAAATGAGGGGCGTTACAGAACCTCCTGAACAGAACCATCCACATAATTTTCTGGAAAAAATATAAAATGAAATTGGGTGGTTCTTTATTAAAAAATCATCAAAATTTTCAAAATAGTGACACCAGGGAGAGAGAGGTGGTAGATGAGAGTAAACGGGGTCAATTATATGGTGATGGAAGGAGAACTGACTCTGGGTGGTGAACACACAATGTGATGTATGGATGATGTATTACAGAATTGTACACTTGAAACCTATGTAATTTTACTAATCATTGTCACCCCGATAAATTTTAATTAAAAAAAAAAAGATAGTGACAGAGAGCATTAAACCAAGAGATGCCTTTTAAGCATGAGTCCTATGCAACCCCACAAGTTGCACACCATAAACTTGCCCTTGATACTGGATTTTGATGGGAAGTAAAGAGCACCCACCTGGGTGTTCTTGAAAATATCTCACCTATTGCTTAGAAAATTTAACTCAATCCTTACTTTCTCTATATTATTTCATGTTCCATTTTCTGCCATCTTTCCAACCCCACTGGTAGCACTGTAGTTAAATATCTGCTTACTGTTTTAATGGTTTTTGTACATACAAATACACATTTGTATGTTTTCTGATTATAAGAGGAAACAACATAAGCCCTGTGATGCTGATGATAAATATGTATTGAACATCAAACTATGTATAGTCTTGTGCTTTACAGTCTACAGAGAAAGCTAAAGAGATACAGTCCTCATGCTGCTCTCATTACAATTGTGTACCAGAGTCTACCTGCTACTGGACCTGAATTACTTATTTTGTCTGTACCATTCCCCAGTTTCCTCATCAGTCAAAATAGAGATCATAAGCTAGGGCTGTTGTTGTTACAGTGAAAATAAAATATACTTAAGACATTTGGAACGGTGCTCGACATATAATAAGTGATCAAAAAATATTAGCTATTTCCCTCAGTTTCCATACCTGGCCCAGGAGAAACACATAATATTCCTACCCTTGGATTTCATGCCCAGCATTTGGATCAATATAGGATTTTTGTGCCTGTATAAGCTGACTGTTGTGCTTGTCAAACATAAAGCAATAAATATCAATCCTGACTATACTTCAAGATTAGAATCTTTAAAAACATATGTCCACTGATTTAGAATCTCTTGGCAGGGGGCTAGGTTGTAAATGTGTGTGTATGTGTGTATTGTAGATGGTACAAAGAAACTGAGCCTGTGATCTTCCTCCCTCCTTCCCTCCTACTTTCCTTCCTCCCTCCCTCTCTCTCTTTCCTTTTCTTTCTTTCTTTCTTTCTTTCTTTCTTTCTTTCTTTCTTTCTTTCTTTCTTTCTTTCTTTCTTTCTTTCTTTCTTTCTTTTTCTTTCTTCCCTTCCCTCTTCCCTCCCTATCTATCCATCCATCCATCCATCCATCCATCCATCCATCCATCCATCTATCTATCATCTATCATCTATCTAGGTTGTGGAAGATAGTGACACTGTGCTAGGTCTTAGGAATTCATTAGCTTCACAGTATACTGAAAGAGAGAGGAAGAAAATAGGACATATTTAGTAAATCTATGGGAACACAAAGGAGAGATACAGAATCTAACCTGGCTGAAGAGTCTCTGGAAGCCCTTTGGGAGGAGGTAACTTCTGAGCGGAGACTTAAAAGTAAAATTGGAATTAACCAGGAGAAAAGGGTGTTCCAGATAGGAGGGATAGTATACACAATGTGAACTTATGCTTTTTTAAGTTCCACAGGCAGTTTTGATGTGGAACTAGGGTTAAAGTTTTTAAATTTAGAGTTGCTTACTAATTCTGAAAATCTGAATAAGGAAGCAGAGAGACCAGAAGAACGACACTAATGTCTTTAACTCTGCTGTTGTCTGACCCAGGCCTGCATCCCAATTAGTCAGTCTGTCCTAGTGCCTTTTGCCTTTTTTCTTTGACTTTACATGGGGACTAAACCAACGATGTGGCTTTTATGTTTTGTGGTTATGATAACTGTCAGAGGATCCTGACAGTATCCTGGGACTATATCGAGACACTGAGTTTGTCTTCCTAAATCTGATTAATAATTTTTTCTTTGAAAGTTACATATTGGCCGTTTATCAGTTCTTTTATTTTCTTTCGCAGGGCCTGCTCCTTGCCTGTTTTTTCTTAGTATGATCTTGTAAGAAAATAATATGAGATAATCAGTTTAGATGAATTGTTTGAATTGTTCTAGGTCACCTTAGTTTATAAATTATAGAACCTGGATTAGAACCCCAATGTTCTGATTTCAAGATCATATTTTTCCATTCTCTTTCAATAAAATTCAGAGACATTATTCACAATTTATTTTGTCTTTGGAACTACTCTCTTAATTCCATTTGTTATACATCAATAGATAAGAAATCTGTGGGGGAAGAGGAGGGTTTTGGTTATCATGATAGCCAATCTCCGAAGATGGCCCCTCCAGTTCCTCCACTCTTGCACTGTGGCCACGCCTCACAGGAAGAGATAGAGTTACAGATATGCCTCAACTTACAATGGGATTATGTCCTGGTAAACATCATAAATTAAAATTATTGTAAATCAAAAATGCATTGAATACACCTAACCTATCAAACATCACAGCTTAGCCTAGCCTATGGTAAATATGGTCAGGGCTAATACGCTTACATTAGCCCACAGTTGGGTAATTGTCTTGCATTTCATCTTAAGTAAGTGCCTTCCTCTTTTTCTTCTTACCAGAAGTAGGAGACACAGATGAGTATCAGTTGTTTACCCTCATGATTTCATGGCAGACTGGGACCTGTGGCTTGCTGCTGCTGTCCATTATCACAAGAGAGTATTGTACTACATATTTCTAGCCTGGGAAAAGATCAAAATTCAAAGTACAGTTTCTGCTGATTGCATATTGCTTTTGCACCTTTATAAAGTTAAAAAATCATAAGTTGAACGATTGTCTGTCAGGGACTGTCTGTATACCCCCCCTCTTTGAATCTGAGCTTCTCTTGTGATACCTTTGACCAACAAAATGTTCTGGGACTTTTGAGTCCAAGCCTTAAGAGGACTAATAGTTTCCATTTCTTTCCTCTTGAAACACACACTCTTGTGATGTTCATTCTGAAAACCCAGCTGTCATGCTATCAGTAGCCTGAAACCTGAGGTGCTTCGGTTTATAACCCAAGAAAAGTCCCCAGTGGACAACCAGTACAAGTACCAACTGCCAGCCTCAGAGTGACCTTTCTTGGACGTCCCAGTGCAGTGAGACCCCAGACAACTGCAGACCCAGTCAATATCCTATGGAACAGAAGAACCGTCTAGCTGATTCTAGTCAACCTGCAGAAACACGAGAGTTACTAACATGGCTGTTATTATAAGTCATTACCATTTTGGGATGGTTTATTACACAGCAATGGATAGCTGAAAATGTTACCTCTTATAATAAGGCTTATACCTTCTTTCAATATTTTGAATAATGAAAGCACTAAGTGAAAAGTAATGAATCCCATGTGACTTACTGAATAGACTGGCTTATTATATATTAAAGTAACAATGATCTCTGCTACAATAAGAGTATTTCTGAAAATTATTTTTTAATGGCCAGAAGTATTGTTATCCCAAGCAGAGCCAAAATGAAAATGACAGTGGAGTTTAAAAAGCCTCATTAATTTGGGCAGAGTGCATGCTCTAAAAGCAAAGGAACTTGGATCAGCTTGCTGAATATCCTTTTGTGACATTAAAAAACACATATTCATTGTTTGACACTTGAGACTTGATTTTGAGCTAAAGTATCTTAAAGTATCTTTTATGGGGACACAGAAGAGGAGCAGAGTGCTAGGGACGAAGAGACATCAGGAGGTATTTCCCACTGGGGGACTCTGCAGCTAGCATTTGAGTTTAGGGAAATTGAACAGTGGTACTAATTCAGAAATATGTTTTCTTTAATTTTGATATAATATATATATATATATATATATATATATATATATATATATATATATATATATAGTAGTTTTGCACTCCTCTTCCACAGAATTTATTTTGTACCTGTTATACCAAACAGCATTTTAAATACTGACATACAAACTCACTAATGAGTAAAGCAAAAACAAAAGTATTTGTCTTATGAGAAACAAGATAACACCATCATTTATTCTTCAAACATTATTGCACTTTAACTTTCATAATTTGACAATGCATTCATGAAAGACTCTGCAGTCTACTAGTTTTAACAGATAAAGAACACTTTTAAGCAGACATGACTGTATTTAATTGTTTACTAGGTAAGAATTTTACAAACATTACTCATATTAGCGGTAACAGTGGAGCTGGAGAGTATTGTGCCTTCTCCAAGCTGCACGGTGAGAACCACTAACAGAATGGTGGAACTTGTGGCCCTTTCCAACGCCATGGCTCTTGCGGCCTGCAGATGTCAGCTTTGCATCTCTCTGTGCATGTGGACTGGTTTTGTGATCCAGTGGGTGTCAGGATTCCGTCTGATAGCTTTATAGAATGAATCAGTGAGGATAATCTCAAAGAATTTGTACCCAGAATTTTCACCAACCCAGTAAGAATTCAGGACTCTCAGAGCCCCACAGCTGGCTCCACGGCAATGGACTGATGGCTTCGAGGAAACCATCTGGTTAATACCGTGATGGACTGGCTTGCCATAGGCTGCACCCTTAGGAACTGGGCATTTGTGGCCCCTATGGCGCACACAAATCTGATAGAAGATGACCTAACTTTACGTGGTCTTGTATCCCAGCTTGCGTGATTTGTCGGGCTTGGTGGGGCGGAGGGCCTTGTGGAACTCAGAGAGCTGGCGGTACTGCTAGCAGCGCACCCTGAGAAGAACCCACATTACATCGGATTGCTGCTTCCCCCATAGCTCCTGGATGTACTTGTAAATGCCCATCTTGGCTTACTTGACGGCCACAGCCAGAAAACAAAGTGCCTTTCTACTACCTGATGGAACATACTTTCCAAACCATAAATTGGAACATCTGGTTGACAGACATATATGAAATTATGAACACATGGGACAAAATCATCAGGAAAAAAAATAATAAAGCATAGCCACACAGAAGGCAATGTAGGTGATAATAAAAATTAGTTAAACAAAATTTATATAGTGCTTATGATATGCCAGGTAGTGTCCTAAGTTTCAGGAATTAACTCATGTAATAGGTACAAAAACTCAATCACATGGGTCCAATGTTAATTCCTATTTTACAGATGAGGAAATTGAGGCACAACCTTTTAGGTGGCAGAACAAGCTGTGAAATCAGTCTTATTCTAGAATCCATATTCTTTATTTTATTTTATTTATTATTTTTATTGACAAGGTTTATAGGAACAAATTAAATATTTAAAATCCAAGGCCAATTCTTAGGTCTCATTTAGTTTATTCCATTCATTTGTATTCTCTAATGTATTAACAACTTTATCAAGAAACAAGTCAAAACTGAAAATCCCTTTTAACTGTCAATAAACACTCCATTGGTTTATCAAAGTCCTAAGTCTCTCATAAGCAGCATGTTTTACTTTAAAATTTGGAGATTACTTAATAAAACTGATTAAGGCAGTCAATTTAAAAGACAAATTAGTCTCATTCAGGGGTGGTCTATATGTTAATCACCTAGACTCTTGACTGGCCCAAATTTAAAACCCAATTGTTCTAATTCCACAAATATGTTAAATTTCTTTAATGTTAACAATAGATCTGTTGTCTCTTTTGAGAAATACTTTGTCAGAGATACCCAGTATTGCTTACACATTATCTTCTGGCATTCTCCTGGTACTTTCTGTCATAATTGTAAAGGTGGCCAGGTTCCCTGTAAATGTCAGCATTTTTATATGGGCAAAAGCAGTTAATAAAAATCAATTATGTATTATAAGCCAAATCCGCTTGTACTTAATCCCAGTCTTCTGCAAATTTGTGGTTTTGATGTGTTGATTTTAGCCTATCCTTAGTATAAAATGTATCTATAGACACTGTTGCTCAGTTAACACTAAAACTACAAATTGACACTTTTAAGACAAAGCAGAGAACTCTGTTCCTTCAGTGCTTTCATTGAATTCTGACTTTCACTGCTCCGTGGTACCATCCCAGTGAACACTGACACTTCATAGTTTATACCTGTAAAGATAACTGCCTATGAGTTTAAAAATTGATCTGCACCAAGGAAATAATAAAAAAAATTATATGCAACAAATTTGTTTTTAAAAATACAAAAATACTATCTGTCACTTTGTCATGCTGACAATTTGACATATATACACCTGCAGGAGAAAAGTTCCAATTTAGTCATCTGGGCAGCTGAAGCTTGTATATTCTTTTTTTTATATAGAAGTTCCTTAATGAATTTTTTTTAAAAAAGATTTTATTGGGGAAAGGGAACAGGACTGTATTGGGGAACAGTGTGTACTTCCAGGCCTTTTTTCCAAGTCAAGTTGTTGTCCTTTCAATCTTAGTTGTGGAGGGTACCATTCAGCTTCAAGTTGTTGTCCTTTCAGTCTTAGTTGTGGAGGGCGCAGCTCAGCTCCAGGTCCAGTTGCCGTTGCTAGTTGCAGGGGGCGCAGCCCACCATCACTTGCAGGAGTTGAACCGGCAACCTTGTGGTTGAGATGATGCTCTCCAACCAACTGAGCCATCCAGGAGCTCAGCGGCAGCTCAGCTCAAGGTGTCATGTTCAATTTTAGTTGCAGGGGGTGCTGCCCACTGTCTCTTGCGGGAGTCGAGGAATCAAATTGGCAACCTTGTGGTTGAGAGCCCACTGGGAATTGAACGAGCAGCCTTCGGAGTTAGTAGCATGGAGCTCTAACCATCTGAGCCACCAGGCCGGCCCAAGCTTGTATATTCTTAATTGATGAACACACAGTCACTGAGGTTTTACACTGACAGAGAGATGTGTACATATTAAAAATATTTCATATACTAAATACTGCGATAGTCTCTGCTTATATGAATGCCAATCATAATAGTTTCTGTTCTACTTGATTAAAAGTATGTCTTTTTTAAAAATTAAAGTTTATTGGGGTGACAATTGTTTGTAAAGTTATATAGATTTCAGGTGTACAATTCTGTATTACATCATCTATAAATCCCATTGTGTGTTCACCACCCAGAGTCAGTTCTCCTTCCATCACCATATATTTGATCCCCTTTACCCTCATCTACCACCCCCATCTAAAAGTATGTCTTAAGCTAATGTTAAGTGCACTAAAAACTACAAAAGTTCAAGAGTATGTTCTTTTTTTTTATTTTTAATTTTATTAGTTTCAGGTGCACAAGACAAAGTAATACTTAGATGTTTATCATTTATATCCCTCACACTGTGTGAACCCCCCTCCCCCATCCACTATCAAGAGTCTATGTTCTTGGGGCCGGCCGGGTGGCTCAGGTGGTTAGAGCTCCATGCTCCTAACTCCGAAGGCTGCCGGTTCGATTCCCACATGGGCCAGTGGGCTCTCAACCACAAGGTTGCCAGTTGGATTCCTCGAGTCCCGCAAGGGATGGTGGGCAGCGCCCCCTGCAACTAAGATTGAGCACGGCACCCTGAGCTGAGCTGCTGCTGAGCTCCCGGATGGCTCAGTTGGTTGGAGTGCGTCCTCTCAACCACAAGGTTGCCGGTTCGACTCCCACAAGGGATGGTGGGTGGCACCCCCTGCAACTAAAATTGAACACGACACCTTGAGCTGAGCTGCCGCTGAGCTCCCAGATGGCTCAGTTGGTTGGAGTGCATCCTCTCAACCACAGGGTTGCCGGTTCGACTCCCACATGGGATGGTGGTCTGTGCCCCCTGCAACTAGCAAACGGCAACTGGACCTGGAGCTGAGCTGCGCCCTCCACAACTAAGACTGAAAGGACAACAACTTGAAGCTGAACAGCACCCTCCATAACTAAGATTGAAAGGACAACAACTTGACTTGGAAAAAAGTCCTGGAAGTACACACTGTTCCCCAAAAAAGCCCTGTTCCCCTTAAAGTCCTGTTTCCCTTCCCCAATAAAATCTTAAAAAAAAAAAAAAAAAAAAGAGTCTATGTTCTTTTATAAAGAAATCCAAAATGTACAAAATACAACTATAAAGGCAAGGAACGTTGACTGCCATGCAAAATTTTAAACTAAAAACTGCATAGAAATGCAATTTAAAATGACAAACTCAAATTTATGTTAATACTCAAGATAAAAAAAAGTCAGCAGTAAGTTCTATCAACAATGCTTGCAAGGATTTCGAAAAAGAAATACATCCTCTTTGCAGGAATAATGGTGTAAATCAGATCTTGAAGTCTATGGAACAAGTCATCTGTCTCCAGAAATTAGCTCTTTAACAGTCATTTTTATGAAACCTTTTCTTTCATTTAAATCATAAGCAGTATAATTTTCATATACCTTTTTACAAATCTGCTTCATTGTAACTTCCTCCAAGTTACCACTGGCAAATAATGTCTTTACGGTTTGTTTCCTTTAACTCTTCAACTGTAGGAGGTTTCTTCTATTTTTCAATTAAAGTTTCATCATCTGAACTATCCTCGGCTTCACTTTCTTTTTTTTTAATTGTTTTGATTCTTCTTGATGGTGCTGCTACCTGCTTTCTTCACATTAGCACTCTTTACAGATTTTTTACTTTTAGAAGGGGTTTTCTGTTTAGGTTTTCACTTTCATTATCTTCATCCCCTGAAGTTTCTTCCTTGTTTTTCTTTTCATCACTGGTAGATTCATCTGACAGGATTTCAGGACATGTGGTTTGCTTAGCTTACCTTGCCACTCCAGAACTGTTCTGTGCCTTTGTTAGAAGTGTTTTTAGATTTTGGCAGTGGTTTGCCAGAAGGCTTTGGATACGTTAAGAAATTCAAGATCCCCTTTACCAGTTCACTATTTACACCTGATCTTTCCAAATCAAGAACGTCACAGATGCTCTTTAACATGGCATTTCTAAATTTTTTCAACATTTCTTCACTCTTTTCATATGGGGTACTTCCTTTTTCAAATGGAAAGCCACTAAACTGACCCACATTCTTCTTTAATGAGGACACTGTGAGTGGTCTGTTGTAAAATAGTTTATGTAGATTTGTAACTTCATCTATTTTCTTCTTACTCAGAAAGAAATATAGTCTTTCAATTTCACAATGTTTCTGCCCCTTTCCTTGTGCAATTGTAAATGGCTGTCTTTGTAAAGAAGAGACTTACATTGTCAACCTCTCTACTTTTTTCTTTTCCCTCTTGCCTTCCACGATGAGGCTCTTTTCTTCCTCCTCATCCAGTATCCATATTCTTTACCACTATATTATACATCATCTAAGTACAGTCAGTGTACAAGGTTAAGTATAAAAGGCAGAAGGCTATAGTTCTTAAGTAACAAGAAGGGGTAGCCATGGCTGGTACAAGCTGATTGCATGTAAAAGAGTTTTGGATAAACAGTGAAGATATCACCTGCCTATCTGACTTTCATCTCCTCTAAAGACACTGATGGCAAAGGTGGAACTACTGTCTAGCAAGTGGCCCCAATGACAAGCTCCCTGGTTACCCAGGATGCTAACTAAACAAGGAGAATGTAGAGACAGCATTGCCACCTCTCCGAAAGAACTGGCCAATGGTAGGGACACACTCATGGCCCCATCAGCTCAAGATCCCATGGGAAATACGAGTTGTTCTTTGAGAAAATCCAATGCTTTGTTTTCTCTGTTTTATGCACTTGTAGTATATCAACAATGAGGCAGCAGTTTGGGTGTCTGATAACAAATTTCAGTGTGCCCTGATTGTCAAGGACAATACAAAGGTCTTCTTAACTATTTCTGTGCAAATGATAGCAGGTTGCTAGCATGTAAGATCTGACAATTAATTTCGCGAACTCATCCTAGAAAAAGTGCTACATACCGCATTGCTGAATATCACTATGGTTACCTTCGAAGTACTCCCCTTGGGAAGCTATGCACCAAATGCCAGTGCCTAGTCCACCCTTCAAAGAAATTTTGGAACTTTTTCTGAACTGGCCATTAGAGCTGTCGTCGTATTACCCTTGATGTCCTGAATGTCATCAAAATGTCTTCCTTTCAATATTTCCTTCATCTTTGGGTAAAGAAAGAAGTCATTGGGGACCAGGTCAGGTGAGTAGCAAGGGTGTTCCAATACAGTTATTTGTTTACTGGCTAAAAATTCCCTCACAGACAGTGCTGTGTGAGCTGGTGTATTGTCGTGATGCAAGAGCCATGAATTGTTGGTGAAAAGTTCAGGTCGTGTAACTTTTTCATGCAGCCTTTTCAGCACTTCCAAATAATAAACTTGGTTAACTGTTTGTCCAGTTGGTACAAATTCATAGTGAATAACCCCTCTGATATCTAAAAAGGTTAGCAACATCGTTGCAACAAGTTTGCAAACTTAATTTACAGACCTCTTATATCAGGACCCAGAAGGGAGAATATAGGATACTATAAATGCCATCCCCTTCAGTAAATGGTTTGATATTTTAGACATAAATTAATTTTTTACCTATTAATTTTTTTGAGTATTTGGAAACATATGTCATTCCATAACCTTGAGGACACTATGCTATTAGCCAGTGTTAGTATTGTCAGAATTGGAGGTTACATTGAGGCTGGATCCCAAGAACTTGGACACAAGGAAGATAACATAACAGCAAAGTTAAAAGTAAGATCAACACAGGAAGGATCTGAGCAGGCAAATCCTAATTCACCTGAAAGAAACAGGATTGTTCCCAGGGCAACCAATCTTACATTAACAATGAAGAATGTATTAAAATATCTATAGAATAGATTTTTAATCAAAAGAGAGTTAATCATCCTAGAGGCACAGAAAAAAATGGAGAGTTGTTGAAGTGAAGTTGGACATAGCCATAGGTACAATACAAGAGAAAAGGATTCTCAACGATTGGAGCAGGAGTATCTCTGAGCTGATGACCAGACCATCTTTGATTTGGACATAGATGTGAGGAATGGAGGGAGTGAATTTATAGTGTTTCTGATCCTCATGGACGGCGCTGTCCCTAATGGAAACTACATGGGACTTGAATAGACTGGGGACATTAAATAATCACAGATCCTCTTATTTTAACTTTATAAGGTAAGCAAACATTTGGTTATGATGTGACTGTCTATGTACTCCTGCATAGGAAAGGTTGTAAACTGAGGACCCAGAGGCCAAATTCAAACCAAAAAATTTTTTTCTTACGTAGTTAAATGTTCATAAATAGTTGTGAACATATGAAAATTGGGAAAGTAGTTTGGGATCAATCTTTATCTTAACTCATCTCCAAATATAGAAAGTTTTTATGAGATTAAGTTCAAATTTCTAGATAGTTGCTACTGATAATGGATAGCAGCTGCTCCATTTAAATAGGATATTTATATTTAATTTTACCAGAATTTTCATCATGCCTTGTGACATTATACCCAGCTGTTCACCAACTTAACTGCCAGCCCTGTAGACTTTTGAGTTTTTATCTTCTAAGCCTAAAGAAAAATTCTCTTATTATATAAGAATTAATTTTTAATATATGTGATAATTCCTCATAGCTAATGAATAAAGTGATCTATGTCTAGCTTTCTATGTAGGTTGGCTGTTATAGTAATTCTGACCTGAATCCACAGAATTTTCTCTTTCTCATTGTTAAATTATAAATTATCATCCTTAGAACTGTTTCAGTGTCAGATACCTTTGATTTAGTGAGATTTTGCTCTAAGGACTTAATTATCCCTGGGCATAGAAATAGCAAGGGTGACCTGTCTAGGCAGAGCATCAAATCTCCGGACATGGAGAATAAAGCACTCCTGGATGAAGGCCACTCTGTCTTCACCTAGATAACACAATTACCACTTCTGATTTTATATAGGAAAAGAACACTGAATGAAGAGCCACTAGAAATCGGGTTCTGTGTAGCTTTGTCATTAAATTGGCTATGTGACCATGAGCAAATACCCTAATATACACCTTGGTTTCAACTTCTTCATAAATGAAATAGAAGAATTGAAGAGAAATATCTCTGAATTTTCATCCTGCTGTGGCATTATGTAAGTCGACCAGACGTACTCTAACATTCTTGAGATCATGTGCACATTGTCTGTATGATTTAGGTATGACTTAAATCCTGTCTGTGTGAAGAATTTCATGAAACACAAATTATTGTGTTACAGGCATATTAGCATCCATATTTATATCCAAACAGAGGAAGTTAGATTTTGAACATATTTCAACAGCATTTGGATATCTGATGATTTTTATAAACTGTTTTTAATCATTCAGTATCACAGAATTCAAACCAAAACAACAAAATGAGCACATAAAAACATGTTTGACTTGCACAAAAATAGGTAGCTGGGGACCCAGGTACACTATGCAAAATAGGCCTGCATATATCACACTTTACATATTTATGACTGTGTAGTTCCAGCAATATTGGCAGTTAATAGAGTGTCAATGAAAGAAAAGCTGCCTCAAAGGCTTGTTTTTATTGGACAAAAGGAGAAGAGCCAGGAAATCTAGTTTTCTTTTTGCCAAATGAAGTTAGCTGGGAGAGTAAGTCATCCATTTTCTTTGGACGTGCCACATATGTTCCTGTTTATCCAAGAGCCAACCCAGCAACACCAGGATAGACTCATCTTCATTTATGTCCAAGTTGAATCTAGGAAACAGAAGCAGAGTTTTCTATATAATTATATTAAAGATTATGGATGAAGGTGATGCATTTGACCAGCAAATTGCTATAAATAAAACAAATAAGTAAAAACAAAACAAAACGAAACAAAAAACTAAAGATTTAACATCTATGCAGAATATAGAGTAGTTTTCATGACAGAATGGCAGAGGAACCCAGGGAAAATTAAAATCATCTAACTCAAATGAGATACAGGGATTTTGGTGATGGTGAGGTAGTGGAAGCAGCACAAGGAAGAATGAAGAAAGCAAAAAAAAAAAAAAAAGATTTATTAAACATAAATGTCATGAGGTATCAGGTATCTACACATATAGGTACTTGTTTTCTACTCAACAGAATTGAAAGGAATAAAATGTAGAAGCATAAGATATGGTTTCTCCCTTACCACAATACAATTGAGGTAAACAAGGAATACACAATTGCTTTAGGTCTTAAATAATATAATAATGCAAATATAATTAGAAAATGATAAGAAGAATGTGACATAGAATTGGTCGTAAAAATCTTTTCATGATCAGGATTAGAGAAGTAGTAAATGGGGCTTAGATTTTGTCCATGGTCCAAGAGGCAAAATTGTGGGGCACAGCTGGTGTCATGGGCAGGAAATTCACTAAGATATACCAAGAGCAAAATTGTGGAGGAATTCAGAAGCATGTCTGGTAAGAGCATCCAAAGATTAGTCACTAGGGCAAAAAAGTGATATAGCTGAAGACAAAGAGTTCTAGGGTGATCCTATATTGAGTGTGCATTACACCTCTGTGGCCTAAAACTCTTTAAGTAGGGTATGTGTCTGTCTCTGTGTGTCTTACTATATTAGTTATTTATTAGCATTAGTTATCTATTGCTACATAAATTACTTCCAAAAACTTAGCAGCTTCAAAGTACAAATACTAACTCACATTTTTTAAAAAAGATTTTGATTGAAATATAGCTAACGTACAATATTAGTTTCAGGTATACACTATAGTATTTCAACATTTATATATCTAAAGAAAGGATTAACATGATAAGTTACAACCATCTCACTTCATACCATGTTATCACAATATTATTGACTGTATTCCCTATGCTATACATTACATCCCCATGGCTTATTTGTTTTATATCTGGAAATTTTAACCTCTATTCCCCTTTACATCCTCCCCACCTTAAACATTTTTCAATTACTGTTGGCATTCAATATTATTTTATATTACTTTTAGATGTACAGCATAGTGGTTGGACATTTATATAATTTAAGAAGTGATCCCCTGATTAGTCTAGTACCCACTTGGCACTATGCATAGTTAATACCATAGTATTGACTGTATTCTCTATGCTGTGCTCATCCCCATGATTATTTTGTAATTTACCAATTCATACTTTTTAATCCCTTCACCTTTTTCACCTGCCTCTGAAACTGCCCTCCCACCTGGCAACTATCAGCTTGTTCGCTGCTTCTATGAGTCTGTTTTTGTTTTGTTTATTTATTTTGTTCTTTAGATTCCACATATGAGTGCATCTCACAGTTCTGTGGATCAATAATTTGAAAGAAGCTTAGCTGGGTAGTTCTTGCACAGTGTCTTTCATGATGTTTAGTCAAGATGTCAACCATGGCTGCAGTCATTTGAGGGCTTGACTGTGGCTGTAAGATCTGTTTCAATCACTCACATGACTATTGGCAGGGGGTTTCAGTTCCTTGCCACATGGGCCTCTATCTAGAGCTGCTTGAGTGGCAACTGGCAAATGGCTTCCTTACAGTGAGTGATTAGAGAAAGAGAGAGAGACAGAGAGAGAGAGAGAGAGAGAGAGAGAGAGAGAGAGAGAGAGAGAGAGAGAGAGAGAGGTCACAATGCCTTTTGAGTCTAATAAGACTGGTCATGTGACAACAGCTCTGTCACTTTCTACAGCCCACAGGAGAAGGAAATTAGGCTACATTCTTTGAAGATAGGTGTATCTGAGAATTTGTGGGCATATTTTAAAGCCAACACAGCGTGATAAAAAATATATGCTATCACCTGAAAGTGAATGGGAGTTATTGGCTAAGGCTTCTTGCAAGACATGTGTATCAATCAGGATCTTAGCAGGAAGTAGATAATTTCAGGAAGGTTTGATAAAAGGTCCATTTGCAAACATGCATTCAGAGTATATGGAAGCAACAGGAAGAGTATATTACTACAGAACTAATAACAATCATCACTATCCTAAGAGACCAAGGAATGGAGCAATTCCTGGAACATGGAGGAAAGGATTCCTGTGGAGACGGCTGCCTTTGGTTGAAGGATGCAGTCGGGAAGGGATAAGTGCAATAAATACCACAATCTCCCGCTCCTCTTTCTTCCTCTCCTATCTCTGCCAGGGTTCCCCTTTGGCCAAACTTCACTGACAGCTAGAAGTCAAGGCTGCCTGTTGATGTAGTCCATCAGCCATCTGGATAGAGGTCAGGGTGGAAAAGTGTGGAGAGTGGATCTGGAAGGGCAGACAGAGGATCTCTTTCATTAGACGAGAATTTAACTTGAAGGATGAGTTAGAAGCAGAGCTATTAGTAGCTGGATCGTATGTTAAGTGAAAATGATAAGGATAAGCAAATTTTGTGGGATTAGAAAAATAACTAAAAGTCAACTAAAACAAATTATGTCATATGGAGAGGCTGAAATAGGCTGGATATGGTTATGGATGAAGCCAGGTATGGAGGATACTGGGAGAAACAGGGGTTTAGACGTCCTGTGAGAAGCAGTACTTGACAGTTTTTAAGCATAGATGTGCCAAGACAATAGGAATGGGAGAGGTAGGGAAAATCTCAGAGACATATGTCTGTTTAGATAGCAAGAATAAATGAAATAATGTCAATAAAAATTTAGTTTTGAAACACTTTTCAGGTAAAATAAATAGTAAGTATTAATGGACAAATGAATAAAAATGTGAATTTGTTAGAATGAGGTATCCATGTTTACAGACTCGTACTTAGTCTACAATTTGCCAGAACTGCAAGCAAAGTAAGCTTATAATTATAAATACTTTAATTTAGAAAAATTATGTCATACTAAAGTATGAACCTAGGGATGAAAACAGTGTTATAACAGAAACAATCATGCCAAAATAGAGTCAGTGATCTGTTCTTTGGAGATCTGTTCTTTGATGACAGCATGGCTGAAGGTTTGGTTTGAGTACACAATGTATTCGAGCATTCATGTATGGTCTGGATACTTAGTACTGCACGAAAGTCTTGTGAGATTCATGGAATCCTTAATTTCTAATTTGATTTGAAACACCCAGAAATTGCAGTGTTTCATATCTATAGAGACTTCAGTGAAGGCAAACATTAGTAGTAGGAAGAAACATTGGAATTTATGCCATGGTTCAGAAAAAAAAATAGAAGTATGATAAGAGTTTACAATGAAAACTGCTTGAATCGCACCCATGCACTTACCACATCTGACCTGCTATCAAAACAGTAAATCAGAGGGGAAAAGTAGCAATAAATACTTAGTGATTGCTAGTGCAGAGTGGGACATGCAAGTGATATATGACTGATTATATTCAGTGACACTTTAATATTACGTATTATAGTAAAGCCTGTTTCACATGGCAGGATGTTAACCATAAATTTCCTAACTGCACTTCCACACATTTACGTAGAATGTAGAAATAATTGACATTAACACAAATGACCAGGGAGTGCTTGCTGAGTTTAGGGGGAAAAAAAAAGAAAAGAGGATGTTACATTCTGAATGCGTGTACTTTAATTTGCAGGTTCTTTCCTGATAGTTTGAAAATTACCAGTTTAGTTAAGAGTGTTGTAACAATTAGTCGGGATAAGGATAAGGGGTAAAGTGTGAATCTTGTTCAAACCTTACCTAACAAGCATAATTGACTGTTACTATTTTTAGGGCTTAACACTTGTTGTGCAGGACCTTCCAGAAACTGTGTGTCTCAGAGGAATGAACACTTAAAAAAAAAAGAAATCTGAAAAATGTTAATATAATGCTACTTACATTCATTCACTCAAATTTTTGAGTGCTTAGGAATTGCAAGTCATAGTAAAGTGTTGAAAACACAATATGTTCTTAGCATGAATGACTGCAAGCTAGCAGTTCTTGCTTTTAATAAATAAACACAAATGATTAATTTACCATGGTAATAAGTGCTACAATGATCTGTTCAGATGCTAAGAGAAAACAGCAATGAAAGATTAGCAATGGCCTAATATGGTAAGTTAGAGGATGTTAAGCTCTGTTAGTCCTAGCTTCACAACTAACACCTCCCTCTTTGATAGAAAATCAACACTTAAAACGAGGAAGATAGCACTAGCCAATAAACAACCAATAATTAACATCTCTTTCGCAGTTAAGCTTTTCCTTAAATTAAAGAATTAAATTTCACCTTGTAGATCTTTATGTGTCTATGGGAACCAATGAAATAATCAGGAAGGTCTTTGGTGTGAGGGAAAACTAGCTTCAGTGTTTTCTCAATGATACCTGAGAAATAGTGACCCCCCCTCCCCTCATGATCTCTTTATTAAGAGTCACATGTAGAAAAGAAGATGAATCGGAAGTAGTCCTACTCCATGGTTATTAAAGATAAACTCAATCCAGTAGAATTTATATCTTAATGATTAATTCTGCTTCTGTCCTGTGCTACTGTTTATCTTGTCGGAAGAGGAAGAAAAATAGGCAAATGACGGACTGGGTGTATGGCAAGCGTTCTACCCCCAAGTTAGCTGGGTCAAGCACAAAAAGGGAAGTGGAAGAGACTCAGGGGGCTAGAAAGATGCGAAGTATAATTTCCAAAAGTAAAAGAGGCCAGAATGAAAGGTTTGGGACTCAGCAGAGTCTTAAAACATCATTTTGCTATACAATCAATTATCAAAATTGTGGTTGGATTATTTGAAAGCTTGGAAAATTAGTAGTGCTATGTTGTGTACTCATATATGTGTGCATGTATGTGTGTGTAATGTACACACACATATGATTTGAAATAATCTGTTCAAATTGGAGATTATATAAATAAAAAAAATATCAAAGAGGAAACATCCAAATAGCTTAAGAAAAGGGAAATGCTATTGTATAAGCAGCCATTCTCCACCTGCAGCTGGGTAATAAAACAGCACAGGTCAGAAAGAGGCCACGCAAGACACTGCCTGACGGACCTGAGACTCAATCCTTCCAAAGGCCTCATCTCATTTGGGGCTTAGGTTTGCCTGCAAATCATGGTAATTGGTAATCAGCTCACACAGCTGTGAACCACAGCTCACAGATACAGAGGGAACAAATTTGAAGTTGAGCATCTCTGCTGGAAAGAGAAGGGAAGTGACTTGTTTATGTACCATTTCATCACTCTCCCCAAGAGGCACTAGTCCCAGGTTTGTGTTCCATTAAAGGTATAGTGACAAGGTTGTAAAGCATTGGCCTCTTATTAGAATTAGGGAATTTGGATTCAATTCTAAGTTAAAAAATCATGAAATGTTAGTTCTGCAAGGAAAGTAGGTATAATCAAATTAATTAAAATTTCCCCATTTATAGGTGAGAATACTTTGACCTAGAGATGTTAAACAATTTGCCAAGTTAGTTAATGATGGCATCTGGACTAGAATCTCCAGTAGCCTGTATTACCACTTCTATGTTATTCGCCCATTCAGGAAAAATATTCCTGGAACCTTGAGGCTCATGCCAGTCAACTTTAGCAATCTCCTTTCTCTATGTAGCAATCTCCTTTCCTCTATGTAGCAATCTCCTTTCCTCTATGTCCTCGTATTTATTATGTTCAAGGTTTTCCTACATACATCGAGAACTCTGTCATATGGTTTATCGTTTTTGGTTTGCCATCCTCAGTCCTGCTCTCATCGAGGTTATTTCCATAACCATGTAGACTGTTAACCCAATTTGCTAAATTCAGATTTTCTTTATACCTTTCTTACTTATTTCACTTTCTATCAGCAACCAACTCTCATGATCCCTTCCTGAACCGTTTATTCCCTAGAACTACATAATGTTTGAAGTCACAAAATGTAACATCCTAATTGCTGATTATAACTCCTTCTGGATAGTACATCATCATTCCACTCACATTCATTGCAGGGTGAGCTGTTGAAACAGACAGACCCCAGAATCCAAGGGCTTTTCCTCATGTAATAATTTAAAAGTGGGTGGTCCAGGGTGGCAGATGGCTCTATTCTACAAGGTCATCAAAGGACCCAAATTCCTTCTATCTTATAGTTCTGCTGCCCTGTAGGTTTCTTCACATATTTGAAGGTGGTTTGCTGCTATTAAATATACTTTCCAGCCCTCAGAAAGAAGAGAGAGAATGAAGGACTAGCATCTTTTTTACTAAAGGATGTTACCAAAAAGTTGCTCATATGTCTCATACCCATATCCTATTGGCTAAAGCTTGGTCACATTGTCATACTTAGTGACTTAGGCCATTTGAGTTGCTCTACCAAAATACTATAGACTAGGTGGCTTATAAACAAAAGAAAGTTATTTCTCACAATTCTGGAGATTGAGAAGTCCAAGATCAAGGTGCCAGTAGATTTGATGTCTGCTGAGAACCCACTTCCTGGTTCACAGATAGTTGTTTTCTTGCTGGATTTTCACATAGTGGAAGAGGCCAGGTAGCTCTCTGAGATCTCTTTTATAAGGGTACTAACACCATTTATGAATGTCCCACCTTCAAGACTTAAGCACTTTCTAAATGCTCCAATTCCAAATGCCATTACATTGGGGATTAGGTATCAACATACAGATATTAAGGGGATATAAACATTCAGTCTATAGCACCTAGCTAAAAAGAAACATGAAGAAATGTATCCTTAGCTGAGCAATGTTGTTTGAAGCCAGAAATTGGGATATTCTATTCCTGAAAAGAAGAAAGATGAAAAGGTTTTTTAGGGCACAGTTAGCTGCTTCTGCTACAACTCTCACTGCACTTGAATTCATTGACTTCATTGGAATCTCCAGTTTCTTGATCCAATATTTATAGCCAAGTTTATCAGTCCCTTTCTAAACTTACATTCTTTCTCCCAAATACGGATCCTATGGAACACAAGCTGAAACTATATCTCACCAATCCTTTCAAAAGTTTATCTCAGTTACCTTCTGCATCATCTCTTAATTTATCATTGTGCACTCCTACTTTAGAGTAGATTAGTGACTCTGGAGAAAAAAATCACACAACTCTTCTCATAGGTGTTGATAGACTGGTGGTTGCCAATCTAGTAGGGGCCATCAAATTTAAATATCAACTGAATCTACTAAACTGTAAGCTCTTCCAAAACAAGAGTTAATTAATTTTTTAATTTTATTTTTATGTTCATTGCCTAGTTCTCTGGCTCTGAATTAATTTAAAAAAATTGTTTGTTGAATGAAAATGGGAACACTAGTGTCTTTCCAACTTTGAAAATTTATTAGTATTTTAAATTAGCCTTTTGTATTTTATGTTTTAGAGGCAGCATTGCCCTTTTGTTTTTACATATTTCTTTTTAATTTTTTTATTTATTTTCATTTCAGGTGTACAAAACAACATAATAATTAGACATTTACACCACTCACAAAGTGATAGCCCCTCAAGTCTACTACCCTTCTGCACTCCTATATAGCTATTACAATACCATTGACTACATTCCCTATGCTGTACTTTACATCCCATGACTATATATATACTGGGGGTGCCAAAACATGTATACAAGTGGACACTTTGGTCACTGTTGCTCAAGCAGTAGTTCGCCGTAATCAGAAGTGTCTGGACACTGATGGTAACCACTTTGAGCACCTCTTGTAATTGCAGAAGTCAAAGGTGACTTGTGTTCATCTTTTGTTATGGTTATGTATTGAGTATTATAATGTTAATACAGTATTCCTTTCTTAAAATGTGTATACATTTTTTTTGTCACTGTGTGTGTGTGTGTGAACTATAATTAATTATAGTTGACATTCAATATTATTCTACATCAGCTTCAGGTGTGCAGGCAGTGGTCAGGCATCTGCACAATCTCTGAAGTGATCCCCTGATAAGTCTAGTACCCATCTGGCAACCTACATAATCTTTATAACATTATTGATTGTATTCCCTGTATTGTATTTCACATCCCCATGACTATTTTGTGAGCACTAGTTTGTACTTGGCCCTTGTGAATGATGCTGCAATTAACATATGGAGGCACATGTCCCTTCGGAGTAGTGTTTTGGGTTTCTTCAGATAAATACTCTGAAATGGGATTACTGGGTTCTTCTTTGTCTCTTGTTATAAACTTTATTTTAAAGTCTATTTTCTTCTGGTGTAAGTACTGTGACTGCAGATTTTTTTTTTTTTTTTTTAATTTCCATTATCATGAAATATATTTTTATGTTCCCTATCTCTTTGTTGAAGTTCTCATTGAGATAATTGAGCATCCTTTGATCACTATTTTGGACTCTGCATCTCGTTGATTGCTTGTCTCCATTTTGTTTAGTTCTTGTTTTGAGCTTTGTTCTGTTCTTTCATTTGGACATGTTTCTTTGTCTCTCCACTGTTGGTGGGAATTTATATTGGTAAAATCACTATGAAAAACACGGAGTTTTCTCTAAAAATTAAAAGTAGCACTGAGACAGGATAGTTAGCATGTTGCTAGGTAGATGGGGGGGTCCATGGTGGAATAAACAAAAAAGCACCATATCCTGAAACTCCAGGTCCTGAAATGTCTCCTTCACTCCAGGACAGAGACATGAGAATATGCCTTGAGGTTAATAAATTATCTCAAATCCCTTCTGGCCAGACAAAGGAGCAGATCTGATAGATAAGAGTGGGTTATTTCCTTAATCCCTTCAGGATGGACAAACAGGACAAACCTGATAGATGAATTCCATTGGAAGGCTCCAGCCCTGTTCCCCAAACAGGCAGGGGAAGATATATAAGTAAGAACTTTTGCCTCAGTCACGGGCACCCCCATTCGGGACACCCTCCATCTCGGGAGCTACAACCTCTTCTTCTGCCTCTAATAAACTATCCTCCTTTACAACTTTTTGCCTCCCCCTGGTCCATGTGTCCATTCTTTGGCTTCACGAGACGCAATCCTGGCCCACCGAGATGCAATCCTGTTGGAAACTGTTAGCAGATCCAACATCATTTGGGGACTCACAGAGAAATATTCACTACTTCAGCACTACCATATAATCTAGCAATTCTACATCTGTGTATTAATTCAAAGCAAACAAAAATACTAACTAAGAAAGATATATGCACCCCCATGATCACTGCAGCTTTATGTACAAGAGTAAAGATATGGAAGCAACCTAAGTGTCCATCAATGGATGAATGGATAAAGAAGATGCGGTATATGGAATGGAATAGTATTCAGCCATAAAAAGAAGGCTATCTTGCCATTTGCAACAACATGGATGAATCATGAGGGCATTAGGCTAAGTGAAATAAGTCAGACAGACAAATGCCATATGATCTCACTTATATGTGGATAGGAAAATAAAAGCAAAGTAAACAAACAGCGAGCTCATGGATACAGATAATAGATTGGTAGTTGCCAGAGGTAAGGGTTGGAGGGTGGGGGAAATGGGTGAAGGGGAGGTAAAAAGATACACATTTCCAGTTATAAGTAACAGGGATGTAATGTACAGCATGGAGACTATAATTAATACGCTACTGTGTATTTGAAAGTTGTTAAGAGAGTAGATTTTAAAAGTTTTCATCACAAGAAAAAAATTTTGTAATTGTTTATGGTGATGGATGTTAAATAGACTGCAATCATTTCACAATAATTACATATAAAAATATATTATGCAACTGAAACTAATGTAATGTTGTTAATTATATCTTAATTAAGAAAAGAATATAATCACACTAAAAAAACTATAAACATCCAAATTTATTGTCTCACAGTTATGGAGCCTAGAAATCTGAAATGAAGATTTTGACAGAGTTGACTCCTTCTGAGAGCTGTTCTAGGCCTTTCTCTTTGACTTGTAAATGACCTTTGTCTCCATGAGTTTCTTCCCTTCATGTTCTCTCAATATATGTGTATCTCATGTCTACATTTTTCCATTTTTATAAGAACACTAGTCATTTTGGATTAGGGCCCATTGTATGACCTCATTTTTTCTTTTTTTTTGAAGGTTTATTGGGGAAGGGGAACAGTGTGTACTTCCAGGACTTTTTTCCAAGTCAAGTTGTTGTCCTTTCAATTTTAGTTGTGGAGGGTACCGTTCAGCTTCAAGTTGTTGTCCTTTCAGTCTTAGTTGTGGAGGGCGCAGCTCAGCTCCAGGTCCAGTTGCCATTGCTAGTTGCAGGGGGCACAGCCCACCATCCCTTGCGGGAGTTGAACTGGCAACCTTGTGGTTGAGAGGATGCGCTCCAACCAACAGCCATTTAGGAGCTCAGCGGCAGCTCAGCTCAAGGTACCGTGTTCAATCTTAGTTGCAGGGGGCGCTGCCCACCATCCCTTGTGGGACTCGAGGAGTTGAACCGGCAACCTTGTGGTTGACAGCCCACTGGCCCATGTGGGAATCAAACCGGCAGCCTTCGGAGTTAGGAGCATGGAGCTCTAACTGCCTAAGCCACTGGGCCGGCCCTGTATGACCTCATTTTAATGTGAGTACCTTTGTTAAGACTCTACAAATTAGGCCTCATTCTGAGATACTAAGTAGTGTTAAGACCCCAACATACCATTTTTGTGGAACAAAATTCAACCCATAAAATATACATAGTGAAATTCAATTTACTTTATAAAACCTGCATAAAAATACAGCCTGTTTGGAGAATCTAGGTTTCTCCCCACCACCTCACTACCATCACTGAAAACTATATGAATCACTGCAACCCTGTATGTTTTCTATTGTTGCTCTTAGCTTAGATTGTAATTTATTTATTTACAAAACAATATGTATCTCTTATTAGACTAGGCCAAATTTCAGAGCAGGAAGTCTTATATTGAACTCATTATCCCCAGAATGGAGAATAAAATAATATTGCTCTTATTATCATTACTATTACAGTGGACACTGAAAAGCTTCATAAAAATTTATATTATTTTAATTCTTAGATACATAAAATAGTATAAATAAGTTTTCAACATCTCTTAGAATAATGTGTTTCAGAAGATTAGCTCCAGAGGCATTTTCAACATACTCCTTTTACTTGTATTTTTCAAAGTTGTTTTCTAGAAATCAATACAAACTTCATTTAGGTGTTGGTGAGTTACCAACTTGAAAGTCCTTTTTATCTGGATCAACCATACCAAAGAATTAAAAAATATTGAAAGCTGGTTGAAATATGTATTATGAATATGTGTGTTTCATATAAACAATATTGTAATAGTGGAGATTAAAAATGTTTAAAAAGTGGAATTACTTAGAAGTCAGTAACCTTAAAAAAAGTAAAATACCTTATATTTTTCAACATTTCACTTCATTTCTGTTCACATATCTATGAAATATATGTCAGTAATCTCAGCATAAATGTGATTTTTCTCACTTTTTAGAACATAAGATTTTATCAAGAACATTTTTCTGTTGCATGAGGAAAGAAGGCTTTAAAAAACACAGCCTTGCTGTTATTAAAAACAAAGATATTTTTAGTTCTCAGTTATGCTTAACCAGTCCTAGCGTAATGGTATCTGTTGCCTATGGCCATTTAGGCCAATATGGTACAGAATCGTGTTCCTGGGTACAGGCTGAGTGGAGGAGTTCTAGCCCTCTCAGGGCCTGTTAGTCTCATACAGTTCCACAGCTGCCTTCCTCTCTGGCCATCTGAAGGCATAAGTATGCAATGGTTTCCAAGGGACCAATTCAGAGAGGATACGTGGGGGTTTCCAGTGTAGTGACAAAATACTATGAACTCCCTCTTTGAGAACAGAGTATTAAATCACAATTCTGAATCAACCTTTAAGAAGAGATTTAATTATAGGAAAATTATGAAGTAATCAATTTGACTTACTGCTTATGCAGGGCATTGCCTTTGAACGATTACTGTAGTTGAAATAGGATTAATTGGGTTAACAGCAAAGGTCCTAGGTCAAAGTGCAGATTACTATGCTCTTTCTCTTGAAGCTTCACACTACTGTTCTGTTTCTTCAAACCAAAGGCTGAAGAACAGCGCTTTCTCAAATGTATTCACAGTCTTTTTCTTTTTATAAAAACATAAATACCAACCTCTATGTGTCTATGGACTTTACATTTCATGAAATAGTTTTAGAAAATTACACCAAGTCACAAGCCAGGAAAAATTTGGAAAATGGCTATCAGTTCATTAGTTTTATCTGTTGTTAATCGATTTTGTTGTAAATTACTGCATAATAAACTCAGTGATTTTTTTTTTTTCTTTCCTTGTCATCTTTCCAACTATATCTAGTGTGTTTTTTGTATCAAACTCTGAAAACTCACTGCGAATCCTGATATTTGAAACAACAAGTTGCTCTTTTTTCTCTCCTGTGCAATGGTTTTAAAAATGCCTCCAATCATTTTTAAACCTAAACCCAACTGGAGCTTTGTTTGTCTTTGACACTGTAGGAAAAACAACTCAATCTGTCCTTTGAAGGAGAGAATACATAATCTAATAGAGTATCAAAATGGAGGACCATCATCAATTTCCAGGTACTGGGTTTGATGGCTTGAGGAAAGATGATTTTTTTTGTCTTTTATTCTAAGTAATGTGGGTCAGAGCTTTTTTTTTTTTTAATCTGGAGTTTCTTGTTTCAGGTCCTGTCCTTGGGAACCTATTGTAGTTTGGGTAGTTTATTTAAAATTAAAAACAAAACAAAACACGAGTGTTACGTTCTGCAGCTATATAACTATACAAATAATGATATATTATTTAAACAAGACTTTGCAAGAAAAGTGTTGCTATTTCATGAGAAATGGAAATCGCTCTGTTATTTAGAATTCAGAGCTTTACTTTCTAAAATGTCTCCTGTGGCTAGGAACAAGATAACCGAATGTTCATATTTCCAAAGAGTTTCAAAAAATGCGGCTCCAAGCCATTCACATTGAAATTCAGTCGTGCACAGTATAACCCTGCTTCAGAAAAAGGGCGCAAAAACTGAGAAATATCTTCAAATTGTCCTTGGTTTTTCAGAGAAATGTGATAAGATTCCTTTGAATGACAAACTGGGAAAGAACATTTGATACGGTTTCTCACAATGTGGTAAACATAAACCAAATTGACCTGGAAAATAATGGAGCTGCATGAACTAAAACCTAGTAAAAAATGCCAGTAAAAGTAGAGGCATAATATAAATGGATTTGAGAGGCTCCCAATCAGGAAAATAAGAGAGTGCAGAGAAAAAGCACCTGGGATGATTAAGAGGATGAAGGCAAAGATTGATGATATTATAAAGGATGTCAGTATGAATAGTCTAAGAAAGCTCTGGAACAAGTTGGAATATCAATAAATAAAATCTAAGCAAAGCAGGCTAAGAACAATCTACAAATGATGCTAACAAAAAAAAATTGTTTAGCACAATACCAACTGAAAAATAGAATTAGGAAAGGGAAAATGAAGGAATAGAATAATAAGAAAAGAAAGCAGCTTATTTGCTGCTTAGAAACGACCTAAACATGCAAATGTCTGTTGCCATTCTCTTTCACAGCTCTCTTCCTTACCCCATCACCATAAACCACGCACAGACCCTCTTTCTCTTTTCATTGTCACGTGAAGAAAGCCACTTCCTTATTCTCAAGAGCCCTCAAAACATTTTCCTGCCTTGTTGTTAGCCTCATTTACAGGCCTTTCTGAGCCTGCCTTGCTTAGATTTTATTTATTTATATCCCAAGTTGTTCCAGACCTTGTGAGACTATTCACACTGACACCTTTTATGGCATAACAAGGTAGAGATGGAAGAGAAGGGAAGTGAATATACTCGTAGATGAGAGCAGGTCCCTGAGAGAAAGACTCTGCTTTCTCCTTACTGGTCAAACTCTAAGGAATGCAAAAGAAGTTGCCTGGTGTTGTCCAGGGTTGTTGACAGCCATACCTCAATTACTGAGCCCCAGCGTGGCATGAAAGGAGCAGAGAGATTTAAGTGAGTCATGGAAGTAGCAGAGATTTCTGCTTTGAAGAGGCCAGTGACAGGGATAAGGAGTGTTTCATGGGGAATCCCTGTGAGGTGAAGACTGAGAACCCAATAAGATGTTTCTCTTTGGACAGACAGCGTCAAACACTAGAGGTCTCAGCCAGATATCCCGGGACTGTGTGAAGTCTCTATAAATTGGATGCTATTCCTAGGAAACTCAAAATACAGAGAGGAAGTTACTGCCATCCCGGCTGAAGGCTGTGCAAAAAATTAAATCATTATAGAAAATTCAGCAAAATTACAGTTTTAACACCTGATTTTGAAACTAAGATTCATCCTTTTACACTGATTTGCTAGTGTTAACTAAGAACACATAAAGCTTCGAATCCTGAATCCATAAACAAGTGTCTTTTAAACAAACAAAAAATACTTTTTTGAAATTAACTTGCAATATTTTCCTCAACTGAATTTAGCAGTATTGCATGCTTTCTTTTTGCTATTTTTTTTCTAGCATCAAAGCAATAATTAGTAAGCTTAAACTCCAGAGAAATATTATCAGGAAGGAATTCTGCATTGCCTCATTTAATTCAACGAAACCTTAGGTAGGAAGTACTATTGTTCTCACTTTTTAGATGAGGAAATTGAGGCACAGAGAGGTTAAATACATTATTCCATTTTGCATATGTGGTAGATGGTAGATCCAGGATTTTGAACTTGATCCTTCTGTGTCTAGAGTCTGCAGTCTTAATCATCTACGAATGTGGATGCCACTGTGCTCCCACTTGGCTCATACATCCACCAAGAGCATGGCAGGAGCTCCAAAGCCCTGTTCTCCTGCTCCTCCAGAGTTGAGCACTACCCATTCCATGCTGCTTGGGGCTGTGTTTAAGATTAGGCAAACCCATGTTCATAGCTCCGTTATAACCATAATTGTGACGTAGAGCAAACAGCTCCCTCTTGTTTCAAATGAACACCTACATAATCTCAAGTAATCCTCAGGGCAACTCTGGGAAATATTATGATCACTGTTTTACAGAGGACGCCACTGAAACTCATTGACGACTCACTCACTTTGGAAATGACATAGCCAGGATTCCAATCTGAGTTTGCTTGCTTTTTCGGTTTTTTAATTTTTATTTATTTTTTATTAGTTTCAGGTGTAAAAAAAAGATAATGATTAGACATTTATACATCTCATTAAGTGATAACCCCAACAAGTATACTATACATCTGATAACATACCTAGCTATTAAAATACTATTGACTATATTCTCTATGCTGTACTTTACATCCTGTGAATATATATATATGTATATATATATATATATATATAAATAAATAATATATGTTTATATGTAACATATATATAATATATGTTATATATATTATATATATAAATATATATATTTAGTTATAGTTGACATTCAATACTATTTTATATTATTTTCAGGTGTACAATGCAGTGGTTAGGCATTTATATAATCTGTGAAGTGCAACCCCTATAGGTCTAGTACCCATCTGACACCATACATAGTTTTTACATTATTGACTATATTTCCCGTACTGTATTTCACATCCCCGTGACTATTTTGTGACTACCCATTTATACAGCCTAATCCCTTCACCTTTTTTACCCATCTCCTTGACCCCTTCTCATCTAGAAACTGTCAGTTTGTTCTCTGTATCTATGAGTCTATTTCTATTTTGTTTGTTAGTTTATTCTGTTCTTTAGATTCCACATATAAGTGAGATCATATGGTATTTGTCTTTCTCAATCTGACTTATTTCACTCAGCACTATATCTTCTAGGTCCATCCATGTTGTTGCAAATGATAAGATTTCATTCTTTTTTATGGCGGAGTAATACTCCATTGTATGAATATACCACAATTTCTTTATCCAATCATCTATTGATGGGTATTTTAGTTGTTTCCATATCTTGGTTATTGTGAATAATGCTTCAGTAAACATAGTGCTGCATATATTTTTTCAAATTAGTATTTTGGATTTCTTTGAATAAATACCCAGGAGTGAAAATACTAGATCATAAGGTAGTTCAATTTTTAATTTTTTGAGGAACCTCCATACTGTTTTCCATAGTGGCTGCACCATTTTGCACTCCCACCAACAGTGTACAAAGGTTCCCTTTTCTCCATGTCCTTGCAACACTTGTTGTCTGTTGGTTTATTGATGATAGCCATTGTGACAGGAATGAGATGGTATCTCATTGAGGTTTTTATTTGTATTTCTCTGATGTTAGGGATGTTGAGCATCTTTTCATATGTCTAGACATTGGCCATCTGTATGTCCTTTTTGGAGAAATGTCTATTCAGCTCCTCTGCCCATTTTTTAATTGTTTTTTTTGTTTGTTTTTTTTTTCTTTTTTTTTGGTTTTGGTTTTGAGTTGTATGAGTTTTTTTTTAATAAATTTTGGATATTAACCCCTCATCAGATTTATCACTGGCAAATATCTTCTCCCATTAAGTAGAATTTCTTTTCATTTTGTTGATGATTTCTTTTTCTATACAAAAACTTTTTAGTTTGATATAATCCCATTTGTTTATTTTTTTTTCTTTTGTTTCCCTTGCAAGGAGCTATATCAGTAAAAATATTATTAGAGTAATATCTGAGAGTTTGCTTCCTATATTTTCTTCTAGGAGTTTTATGGTTTCGGTCTTACATCTAAATCTTTAATCCATTTTGTGTTTATTCTTGTATATGGCATTAGAAGGTTGTCCAGTTTTATTTTTTTGCAAGTATCTGTCCAGTTTTCCCAGCACCATTTGTTGAATAGATTGTCTTTACCCTAATGTAAATTCTTGTTTCCTTTGTCATAGATTAAATGATTATATAGAGATGGATTTATTTCTGGGTTCTGTATTATCTTCCATTGATCTATGTGTTGGTTTTTATGCTAATACCGTGCTGTTTTGATTACTATGGCCTTGTAGTATAATTTGATATCAGGTAGCATGACATGTCTAACTTTGTTCTTCTTTCTCAAGATGGCTAAGGCTTTTTTTTTTTCTTCTTTTTTTTTTTATGATTCCATATAAATTTTAGTATTATTTGTTCTAGTTCTGTGAAAAATGCCATTGGTATTTTGGTAGAAATTGTATTGAATCTATAGATTGCTTTGGGTATTGCTTTGGACATTTTAACTATATCAGTTCTTCCTATCCATGAGCATCGTATATGTTTCCATTTATTTGTATCTTATTTAATTTCTCTCTTTGGTATCTTATAATTTTCTGATATCTCTCCCTATTTTTAACCACCACATGTGGGTGTGGGGCTAGTCCTTCCACATCTTTGCTCCTCCTATCAGTCTCTACATGGCTTTTTCTGTATGTCTTAGTTGTAGGACTTCTGTTCAGCTAGATTGCAGGCCATTTTCAATGATGGTTGTTTTGTAGTTTAGTTGTAATTTTGATGTGGCTGTGGGAGGATGCAAGCACAGCATTTTCCTACTCTACTATTTTGACTGAAAGCCCTATGCTAAAGTTTATGAGATACTTTCTAGTTCACATTACATTTTACTGTAATTGTAGTAGAAAAAAATGCAGGAAGTCACTTATTTAAGATATGGTACACCAGGATCCTGGGAACCACCTTGGTTGTAATAGTCAAAGATCCGGGCAGTGCACCATAGGCAAGGCTGTTGATCCCCTCTAGCTCTATTCTTGATCAGCTCAAGT
This sequence comes from Rhinolophus sinicus, assembly GCF_057876585.1. Taxonomy (NCBI): domain Eukaryota; kingdom Metazoa; phylum Chordata; class Mammalia; order Chiroptera; family Rhinolophidae; genus Rhinolophus; species Rhinolophus sinicus. Next base: position 72,459,163 of record NC_142517.1, on the reverse strand, counting down.
GTTGGTCTGGAACTACTGACTCTGGTGTGGTCTTCCTCATCTCAGATGCCATATATCTTCTCTTGAGTGTGTACCTCAATCACATTGGAAACTTGTAAAAGCTTTTTCTATGCCTGACAAAAAGTTCCTGGCTCAGACCTGTTGTGGGGCTCATATATCTGTACTTCAAATTACTCAGGTATTTCTTCTGATGCAGGTAAGCTGTGAACCACATTTTGGGAAATAATACTCTTCTATAGTAAAAACATTAACTACGAACTTACTGAGCCTGGAGGCACTGTAAGATTTTACTTTTTAACTATCTAGTTTCATATTCCAATCTCTGGTGTAATCGTGACTCCTTCCCACACTGGACTTTATCTGATGGCAGTGGACACACTGACTTCTGTCCTTTCTCAGTACAGCTTTGTTTTCTGCTTCCACTTTCCTCCTTGGAATTTCTTTAGTCCCTTACTATCGTGACAGTGCACCTGTTTTTCCCTGAATGTGACAGCCTCTCTAACAATCCCCAGCTACCTTGGCATGCTGCATTACCACTTCTGCCATTTCAGCTGGGTTAAAACTGTGGAAACCTTATTAACCTTCTGAACCCTTTCATTTAGCTTTCCAGAAACCAACACATTAAATTGCTTTTTACTTCAAACCCACATATTCTAAATCCCTAGGACCTTACTGAGACAGTACTCCTCTCTAGGCATAACTATGTTAATTTTTATAAGCATATTACAGCGCATTTTGAATCCTGTCATTTATTTCTGCCAATGCCACCATGTCCAATTATTCTTCACTTTTAAATTTATGTAGTCTACATTTCAAAGATCCCACTGTTCCAACGTTTCCCCCAATTTAAACAGTTTATAAACTCATTAACCAATTTAAGTAAAAAAATATCCCAATAAGCATGCCTCCTCTTGTCACTCTAGTGGTCTTGTATGTTGACAAAAGTGAGATACAGCATGGTAATTTTTGTTACCCAGTATATTTATAAAAATGGCGTGGCATCTCTGTATCTCCTATTGGCATAGTCCCAAACCTTAGTTTCTGAACTTACTGTAATGAAAAGTTCATATAGAATTGCCTGGTCCTAGGTAACATTCCATGTAGCCATCAACTATACTTCTGGTGAAATCTAGATAAGCCATTCTTATAGATATGTAGTCTGTCCCCGTTGGAAGTAATGATGCCCAATCTGTGCCAGCCTGTAGCTTTGTCTGATTACTTTTCCTCTTTCCAAGTATTCCTAAATCCCCCAGCTCAACTCCTCTTTCCAGTTTATTCTGACACAGCAGTCTTAATGCTGGGGCTGAGGGATTGAAGATGGCAGACATCAGCATGTTGAATAACAAGGACATTGGGCAGGAAGAAATTCATTATCATCGTCATATATTATCTCAATTTTAATCTTCAGATCAGTTCTATATGAACAAGGAGGTGAAGCATATTGCCTACTGTCATACAGCTTCAACATGAGAGGACTGTCTGCCTCTTTTCACAACTGTCTAGGCACCCACATAGAAGTTGTGATTTTTCTAAAGGAGCCTTGGAAAATCTTAGCCCCTTCACTGGTTTACAACAGCCTAATGTGTAAACCTGAAAAGTGGCATGCTGACAAATTACAACCAGATAATGGCCCCATCAGAGTTCCAACTCCCTCCCTATGCCTATGCCTACGACCACTGGCATTTTCAGTAGTCTGCCGAAATGACTTCATCTTTGCAGGAAAGCTGGCAACCAGTACAGTTTCCCTCTTCATTTTTATTTGCAAATCAGCATTAAATCTGCCCCAGGTGAAAGGGTCTAGGGCTTGGCACATTCTTTTTCTGTTTTGCAATCCATGTCCTGCTTCAAATCAAAGGCAATATTAAGAAATAGCACAGGTTCTGAGCCCTAGAGTAGGGTATTTCAATCTCAACATTTTGGGCCAGATAATTCTCTCTTGTGGAGAACTAGCCTGTGCATTGTAGGATGTTTAGTAGCATCCTAACTTTTACCCACTAGATTCCAGTACCACCTCCCCCCACTTTGCCCCATGCGACAACCAAAAATGTTTCAAGACATTGCCAAATGTCCCCTGGGGAGTAAAATTGCCCCTGGTTGAGGCCACTACCTTACAGAAAGTGAAATGTAACCAATGCAATTCCCATTATTACTTCTTTTTTAAAAGAAAATGTGATATCTATATCTATCTATCTATAGATATCTATAGATATAAAATCTTTGATTTGTTTTTAAGACAATTTACGTGACTTTAGAGAATTAGCAAGAGTTCACTCTTGGTTTAAATGTTAACATAACAAGGCTGTTATGAACTTCTCATAGGAATAGAAATGCTGATGCTAAATAAGGTGTTCCATGCAAATTAGCTGCCATCTGAATTTATTATAGCTGAAAGCCCAGCCTAGACTACAGGCATTTAATGTTAAGTACCCATTCAGTAACATATTAAACGAAGTTGTTCAGATTATGAATTAACCCATGTGGAAAGACAACATAAGGCATTTTTCTAAACCAAAGCTGTTATCTTATCAGATATCTAATTTTTAAAGCTAATATTTGATACTCGTCTGATACCATGCCTCATAGGTGTCTCTGAGTTCAAGAAATATCTGATGAAAGAATGCTAATTCACAGAGAAAAATGGGTGTATGTGAGTGGGTGGGTGTAGGGTACATTTCAGGGTTTTATCTATTCCTAAAGTATGTTCTCTAGTACTAGGACTCAACATGTAGTCCACAGACCTGCAATACTGGGGTCACCAAGCAGCTTGTTAGCAATGCAACTCTTGGGCCTCATCCTTGACTACTAGATTATGAATGTCAACACTATGCTAGGTGATTCTTTTACAGTTAAATCTGCTATAAGCACTGTCCCAAAACACTAATTCCTCAGATGATTAAAATATAAACTCTGGGAAAGGATTCTGTAAAAAATAAGTTCAGGGAAGTGTGGGTTAAGTAAAGTTGTATAGGTTGATATACAACAGTATCCCTCAAAAAATATCCATGTTTAAATTCTTTCCAAAGTTGGCAAGTGGTGGGAGATGCTAAGAAGTGATTTCCAAATTTACTTGATGATGGAAACTTTCTCTCATAGACAGCATTTAGAAAACATTGCTATATTTATGTGGTACAAGCGTTCATCTCATAATTAAGTGGCACTGGATCTCAAGTAAATAATTTTAATCAGATAGCTAATGGTTAATGATTTCTGATAATATGCTGAGTGGAAGGAGAAAACAGACTTTCCAGAGAAGAAAAACTAATCATCATCATCATCAAACAGCAAACAATAAAGCATAATCACTAAGAGTACTAACTACTTAATTTAAAAACTATTAACAAAATGAAACAACAATTACAAAAGTAATGGGTTCACAGCATTTAGTATATCCAATTTTTTTTGCAATGAATTTCCTGAATTGAGTTTCAAGATATTTTTACATAAGTTTAGTTCTTATTGTTTATGAAATTTTGCGTATTAAGATTTAGACAAAATTAGCAATTCAAAAATATTTTTTAAACTACTTTATCAAGGTATGATTGACATACAAAATCTGTATATAGTATTTGTCGCATATAACCTGATGAATTTGGAGATAAGTACATCACCACAATTGATCCATAAACATATCTGTCACCTCCCAAAGATTATGAATGTCATAATGCCTGCTCTCTTAAAAAAATAAATACCTTTATGTTGCATAAAAGTCTTACATGCTTATCACAGGAAATGTGTAGGATACATAACAGTATACAAAGAAAATGATATAATCTTACTATTTATAGAGAAGCACCGATGCTGTTTTAATTTATTTCCTTTAACCCTCTTTTTTGTATGTTTATGTATATAAAATGTTAAAAACGTATATACTAGCTTGTATTTTACTTTTTTAAATTTAATATTACACTGTGAACATTTTCTAAGGTATTAAAAGTTATTGAAGACATATTTAAAGAATGAATAATACCCCATTAGATAGATTTACTAGAATTTACATATTCAATTTTTAGTGAGAGATTTTTAGGCTGTTGATGCAATTTTATTCTTATTAATAATGCTCAGTAAACATCTTTATTTGAGAAGAATTCTGGTTATTTTCTTAGTATAAATTCCTAGAAATGTAATTATTATTTCAAAGGAAAAAAAATTAAAGGGCAATTTAAAAAATGAGAGGTTTTAAAGGTTTACCACATTCTTCATTTTTATTTATTCTTTCTTAGAACTATGTCTTCATTTTTATTAAGGCAAAATAATATTTGACATAACTATTCACTTGATATGCATGGACATTTATAATGAGATTTTTTTGTGTTAAACTCATATTCTTCACTGTTCTCAAAGAAACCTAGTTTTCTAGCTGGAGCATCTGGTCTCGTGATTGACTCCATCACAGTGACTGACTCTGATCAAATGACATTCTGTAATTCACTTTCAATTGACAGATCTATAATTATTCAAAGCGAAGAGAAAATTAATGGTTCAGAATCTACAAAAGCTGTTTCTCTTCAGTGAAATCTTGAAAAGTTTCCCAGGAGTCTCCTAATTTCATATTATGCATATGGATCATCTCATGGTGTGACTGACGTTTTTTTTTTAACCATTGTTCAAGCATATCATTCATTTTTGTTTAACCAGAAATTTTAGATGGAGAAAAAATTTTATGGTTTAATATTATAAATGAATAATGTTAATGGTATGGGTATATGTGTATACATCAGAGTAGATTATATCCATTTATAAATATAAATATCAGATACAAATAGTGACATCTTATAATCATTTGTACTTTGTGAACTTGACTCTCTATATAAATGTGTCTAAGAAAGTTATATGCTTGGCTGTAGGGCTTTGGGCTGCAAAGAAGAAATTGAATTTGTCCCTAACAGGCTATTTACTCACAATTGCAAGGTATAAAAGTAGACGATTAGGGTCACGGTGTTTCAGGTTTATTCTCTTTCCTTGGATATTATTTCTAAGAGCAGTTCAAGCTAGAAGAGCAGGTGAAGAACAACTTTGTCAAAAATTGTTTTTCAGGGCTATTTTATTATAAGCCTTTAAGATGTGAAAAGCCCATGGAATAGCTCCCACAGGACATGGCACATAGTAGGCACTTGAACATTTGATTTTGATCTGTCCTCCTGCTATGGCTTAAGTGTATAAATAAAGGCCTAGGAAGTGGGTGAATTTCTTAGGCATTGGGAAGTAGATCAGTATTAATTTAAAAGGGTAGCTCGGTGTAAATATCTGAAGTTCAGAAAGTATGGATTTGCAATTTTTGCCATTGGCTTTGTTGTAGTTTAGTTTAATTCTTAACCTACCTGGTGGGTTTTCTTCCTTTCTTCCTTCCTTTTCTTTTCTTTCTTTCTTTCTTTTTTTTTTTTTTAGCTATAGTTCTTAAAGGGTGTCAACTATTCTTTAGAAATGACTCTTAGAATACACTAACTTTTAATCCCAAGAAATCTCAGACATGTTGGACTCTAATTTGACCAAACTAACAAAGAAAAAAACCTTAAGGATATTACAGATTACCTACAGCTCAATTTTTAAAACTGATGAAATAATTTTTGTAGAAAATTTGGAATCAGTTTTCTCCACTCTCCTTATTTCTATTGCCTCTGCACAAAACCTAGACTGAGTAATTTGGGGTATCCTAGAAATAAAGAGATAGCTAGCCCTAGCATGGTCAGCCTCATTTATATCACACCTTTTTGACATGTCTGGACCTATGTTTGTACATGCATGTGGCAAAGATATTCTCTTTAATTAAGGAAGGATTGTTATGACAACCTTCAAAAATCTTCCATTTTCTTCGAAGTAATCTTCCAGATTACTTAGTTAACCCAGAAGTAGAATTTCTAATAAAATTATTTATAATACCCGAATCATAAAGCTGTATGATTTGGGTTGTTAATAATAGAAAACTTGAGAATCTATTATTTTAAATGTTCATATTTGTCTTAATAGTCCTAACTGCACATTGAAGACACCAGTAGACAACATATAGATAAATATAAACATATATAAACACTTGGTGTGACCTTTTCAGTCAGTGCAGCACTAATGTTTACATCACACATTTTAACCAACGTCGCCTCTACTTATTAATTTAATTTGAATTGGAGGTAATAGTAACCTTTCACTCATCATATCTTTTCTGAAAATGTATGTATTCTCCCCACCTCCCGTACCCATGCCCTTTCCCCAGTCTTCTCACTGATGAAATTTATATCGAGGAATACTCTTGCCTCTAATGGTTATGGTGTTCCCTTAAAACTAGCTTAATTGTGCAGATTCTAATGACTTGTATCCCTGAATGATATTCCACATATTAACTTTATCAGAGATTTTCTAAGACAATTTGCTCAATTACCTGGATTTAATTGAGGTGGGGGAGCTTTGGCTTTGTATCTATTTCTATTTTAATCTTTGAAGGCCCTTTTAGGACTAGGACTTGTTTTGTGTATATTGGGAATTTGGTTCGTGACACATATTTACAGCTCAATAAATTGTGTGCTCAATATATTTGTCATTTATATTTTGTACATGCAAGAACATTTCCAACTTGGGGCCTCTGCTCTTGAAATTCTCTCTGCTTAAAATGTTTCTTCCTTATATATTTCCCATGTTTTTTTTTCTTTCTCATTTTATTTATATTTCTGCGGAAATGTCACCTCCATAGACGAACCTATCCTAAACCACCAAACCTTAACATCTTAAATAGCGTGCACTCACACATAAACTCAGAGGTACTCTCATCATTCCCTTTTTATTTTTCTCATAGGATTTACCAATACCTTACATTGTATTTGTTTATTTATTGTTTCTCTCTTTAGAATATGAAGCATCCCAAGGAAAGGAGATGTGTTCATTTTGCCAGTATGTATAATAGGTCTGGCATATTGTAGCCATTTGATAAATATTAGTCCAATAAGTTAGTAAATTATTTGATTAAACCCTACCTCTGTCCCCGAACACATATACACATATGTTGGACTAAGCATTTCATGAAAATTACAGACAGTATCTTTCTTGTTTATCATTGTATCCAAGCAGGCAGTGCCCAAATGTTTGTTGAATGACTGAATGAATGTTGACTGTTCAGTTGCTTTGCAGGCATTGTTTGTGCAGTGTTTGGGACTATAGTCTATTAGGTACTTTGTTTTAATCATTGCTATGCTAAAAGGAAATAATTGCCTTGCTTTGCATTATTCTTGTTTTTACATGTTGACATGAAAATTTTGAGTGGAAACTTTACACAATAGTCACACTGGACTCTCTGGGGAAATTTAGTGATTTAATTCACATTTTCTTCCCGTCCTTTATTAGACCTTAAAAATGATAATAGCATTTAACTTTGCAATTACAACTTGTATACAGTCCCCGACACCCAACTCCATAACCCACTACCCCACCCTTATTTCTTCTCCCAGTTCTGTAGGAATCCAAATGTTGATTCCTGCAGAATCTTATTTGCTATGGGCAAGTGACCCGGTTCTCTCCTCCTCAGATCCTTCTCTAATGTATCTAGGCATTGGCCTTTGGGAGTTGGGGACCCATGTGTCTCAAGTACAAGCAAACCAGGGGTCTGTCCAGCTTCTCTTGAATTCTCCAGGTGACTTTTTGACCAAGGATGGGTCTTAGCACTTTGATGACTTCAGTGCCCCTACACAGTGTGGGATCTCATAGTACCATACTGACCACTGAAGGGGCCACTCAGACAAGAAAGACATGTGTCAGAGATGATCTGAATGGACTAAAGCCTAGATAGGAAGATGGATATCAAGGCAGATATTTTTTAGGACAAAGGACATGAAAAGTCCACCCTGCTGAGAAGGAGTAGAGGAAATTCTTTAATTGACTGGGATTACATTTCTTCCATCCTACCTCAACCTTGATACTGAATCAAGGTATACATAAGAAGTATAAATAGAATTATAAAAAGTTATAAATAGAATTGAGAATTGAAATAAAAAAAAACAAAGAATTAGAAATTACACATGCACATTCCCTCAGGCGCGTGGGTGCACACACACACACACACACACACACCTTGCATACTTGAATTGTACCTCAAAGAGCATAGTTTGTTGTATACCTAATTAGCAGAGGCCAAGCCGTTCAACTGTAGGCATTCAAAAAATGGCTTTCCCTAAGGAGAAATCAAAGAATTTATTAATGGGAAAAAAAAAATCTTAAAATTCTGAAAGGAATACTATGTAACTGTCAGTAACTTAGATAACTTTTCTTTCATGGGGAAAGCTATTATTATTAACACATTCTGGGTCTACTCATGTATTTGACAGTACTTACATTTCATACTCTGAGTGGAAAAAGGTATGTTTGAGCATTAATCTATTACTGTAAAGTGTCTCATTACAAACATCTAGCCTTCAAACTGTCATTAACAAACTAGTCAGCTTTTTTTTTTTTTTTAATTTTATTGGGGAATATTGGGGAACAGTATGTTTCTCTAGGACCCATCAGCTCCAAGTCATTGTCCCTCAATCTAGTTGTAGAGGACGTTAGCTCAGCTCCAAGTCCAGTTGTCATTTTCAATCTTTACTTGCAGGGGGTGCAGCCACCATCCCATGCGGGAATTTAACCAGCAACCTTGTTGTTGAGAGCTCACGCTCCAACCAACTGAGCCATCCCACCGGCCCTCCAGCAGCTCAGTGGCAGCTCATTGTCTTCAATCTAGTTGTGGAGGGCACAGCTCACTGGCCCAAGTGGGAATCAAACTGGCAACCCTGTTGTTCAGAGCTTGCGCTCTAATCAACTGAGCCATCCCGCTGGCCTCAAACTAGTTAGTTTTTAAAGTTACAAACACGGTAAGAATCTTGATATTAAATTTAAACATATTAGCTACATACTGGATTAAAGGTGACTTTTTATGAGGCTCTTATTATTTTTAGTCCTTAGAGTTGCATAAATTTCATAGAATATTAGAACATCAATTTAAAATTGGTATTAAATAGGTCACTAAGTGAATGTGTCTAATTTGGCTGATGATTAAAGGCTTATAGTGTTTATTTTTTCATAATTATGTTCCTTTCACTGAAATTACAATTTCAAGCCAGTTAGTTCTACTAGCTATACTCTTACTCCCTTCTAGAAAATGGTCTCCACAGAGCCTCATTTAGAAGGGGTATGCTGAGGATATATATATATATATACATATACATACATATGTATGTATATATACATATATATATATATATATATATATATATATATATATATAGAGAGAGAGAGAGAGAGAGAGAGAGAGAGAGAGAGAGCGAGAGAGAGAGAGAGAGAGAGAGAGGCATTTTGGTGCAGTTTTTTGGAAATAACCAATTAGCATGTATTTCTTAACAGAAAAAAGTAAGAGAAAAACAATGCTGCCATTAACTCAACTCTTGCTTCTCATCAGATAATTTTATGCAGACAAAACAACAGACTCATCAAAACTGTTTAGTGCTCCAATCAATCATAATCAAATTGGGTAGAAATTAGCCAAGACTGTCAATTATTTCTTCAGGTATTTATCATATACCTGTTATGTATCTAACAGTACCTGTTATATATTTAGCATAGAGCCTGGCATGTGGGGAAATAGGAAATACTTTATTTTATTTACATAAGACTTTATTTCCTCTTTAAGATCAGCAACAGTGTCATTTATGTTCTATGTGCCACATGCTCAGTGTGATAGCTTTTTGATGTCAACTTGGTTTGACTGAACTACAGTTCTCAGAATTCTGTCTCATATGTGTCAGGTTAGGGCAGGTTGTAAAGGGTATCCTCTCATGAGAACAGGAAGCCAGTGGTCATTCTGTAGTACACACCTAACTTCTAGTCATTGAAACTCTAATCCAGGTGCTGCTGTGAGGGATTTTGCAGATGTGATTTAGGTCCCTAATCAGCAGACTTCAATAAAAAAGAAGAATACCCTGTGTGGGCCTAACATTCAATGGGGAAGCCTTGAAAAGAGGACTTAGAATTTTTCCTAAGGTTAGGACTCCATACAGCTTCTGGCTCTATAATTGCTCTTCCTTTCTTCTGGATCTTACTTCCTGACCATCACCCATGAACAGAAGCTTCAGCTTGTACCTGTGAGGTTGCAGCCTGCTTGTCATCTTCCCTTCCTGACTGCTTGTATTATGGACTTTGCTTACCCAGCCCCCACCCCTGTGCTAGCCATTCCCCTGTAATAAATATATCTCCTACTAGTTCCACTTCTCTGGTTGAACCCTGAGGAATTCACTCAATAAATATTTCTTGACAAGACACAGTCTCTTTCTCAAAAGGCTTACAATCTCATAGAACTGGTCGCTGAAGACGAAATCATAGACACTAGATCAGGATCATATTTAGTTATAAGGTAAAATGTGGGATTCAGAAAATCGGCACTATAGCATGGCAGAATAGCATGAGATCAGTACAGCCAAGAATTAGTGAGAGAACTCTCACCAATAACATGGAAGTTGTTCATGAAGGATGGATTAACAATTAAAAGGTCAGAGAGAAGTGAGAAAATCATTCTGTTTCGTGAGCAACATTGGCAGTTATTGAGATTAAATTAGCATGTTGAGTCCAGAGCACAGTAAACTGATTTCACATTAGACCAACACCCCACTTAAACTTTCACCTTAGTTGTCCTTCTATAAGCAGCTGGAAAGTCTAATAATGTCTTCAAATGACGGTGAATTATTACCAGGAAAATGTCAAGTATATTCAACCCTAACAATCTTTAGTTAAATAGCAATGTTAATTTTTACTGTAACTTTTCAGTGTGAGGTTCATAATCCCGGGTACAGTGTGGTCTTCTGTAAAAGAAAAGTACAAAGACTCAGGAACAAAGTAACAAAAACAAAGATCCCCCTCCCTGCCCCTGCAAAATATTCTTCAGCTTGTGGGCAGCCCTTCAAATTCACTGGGGCATGAATTTGTTGAAGAATGAACCAGCACACTTACTGAAAGTTTCAGGAGAGTAAAAGATGGCAGGAGTGTGTGGGTTTGTGTTTGTGCATGTGGGAGGCGGGGTAGCAGTGAAGGAGCAGCTACTGGTGTTTGGAGAAAGTAATTCCAGAAGACAAGAGTTTTTTCCTGATAAAAACCTTGGAGGTTTTGGGGTTGCTGTGCTAGATCAAGAAAGATTAGTTTGGTTTACTAAGAATACATTTGGGGAAATCACTTAGGGCGTATATTCTTGCTGTAAATACATTTTTCATTCTGGTTTGTGAGCAGAAAACAATTCTGATATATGTATATGGAATAAAAAGGCCCCAACGTTTCCAATAATTTCTTAATTTTAGGAAGCAAGCACCATACTGGCAGTTATAGGAAAAATAATTACTAGTTTGTGTATAGTATTTTGCAGCTTACAAAGCACTGGCATGTATGCCACATAATTTCCTTCCAAGGTCATTAGAACTTCTTGGCAGGTCACAGTAACCCTGTGATACAGGCTTAGACTATTTAAACTCATACAGTTTAAGGCTTTCATCATCTCTCTCTAATTAGAACGCCTTCTTCCTGGAATGGTTTGCCAGCTGTTAAACCCCAAAATACTTCTGTTTCAATTCATAAACAGTTTCATCCCCTAACCTACTGCGTTTCCCCCACCGCCTATAACCCCAAATTATCTACCCGGGGCTCTAGACTCTCCACCATCCATCAATGAAAGGGTTAATATCTAACTCAGCAGGGAGCCTCCAGGACCCAGATCGAAGATCTGTGGTTTTCCTCTGACTGAGTAGTACCCAAGTCATGCTGATTGTTAAATGTCTTAAATCACATCCCCTAATTACTGATTTTACATCTATTATCCATCTTTCAAAACTGTTGACATCTGTCATCTCTGATGTCTTTCTTTCTAGTTCCATTTGTTTGGGGGCTTTATGCCTTAAAAATCTGAATACAGTAATTTCAGTAGTGTCAGGAAGGAGAAGAGGTAAATGTATTAGTCAGTATGCTTTATTCAACCATAAGTTTGATTCATAATCTTGAAGGTTGCTGAAAACATCCACTGGAATAAGGTTTATATAAAAATGCACCGTGGAAGCTTGTTAGTAAGTTCTACATGAAAAGAAAAAGGACTCTTTGATCCAATAAGTGTGGAAATGTTGCATTAAATAAAGTCAAACATGCTATTCCCCCACCCCCCCAGCTTTTTAGGACCTTTTCAATGCTACAGTTCATTGTTATTAGGTAGGTGCAAAAGTAATTGCGGTTTTGCAATTTTTAACCTTTTAAACCACAATTACTTTTGCACCAACCTAATAATTTCCAAGCCAGAGTTTAAGTATGTGTTTGTCACATGTCTTCCCCTTCAGAATCTTTCTCCTTTTTCAATGGAACACAAAGGTACTAACACCTTATCATGCGAATTATTTCAGAAAGTGTGCGTAATTTGGGGGAACTTGTGCTGTATCATCTATAATTCATTGGTCATCTAACACTCTGTTTAAAGAGTCATCTGAATTTCAGCGAAGAAGCTGGAATTTCCCAGAATCCTCTGTGTAGTCTCAGATTTGAGTTTGCCTATGAAAGGAACTCAAAAGAGAAGAGGAAACCAACATTCTTTGGATCTAGTACAACTAGATGTACAGTTAGAAGTGAGCTCTTGAGAACAACCAGTTAATTGGGTTTAGTCTGGGTCAGTTCATAGGACCTCTTCAGAGATACTGGAGAATTGAGGCATCTTCCAGGCAAGACGACCTTTAATCAACAGGTTTAGTACTTTGGGCTGAGACGACTTCTCTGCCCTTCAGTGGCAGCTCCCCTAACCTTTGGTAGAATTTTTCCTGATCTCTGTTCTTTCATCTCTTCTAAGAAAAATGTAAGCCTCTAATTCTTAATGAAACCCTTCAGATCATGATTCATAGGTTAGCTTCTGTTTTCCTGATGAACTGATTCAATACAGAGGGTGCCAAAAAAATGTATACACATTTCAAGAAAGGCAAAAAATTGTATTAAAATTGTAATACTCAATATATACCAATAACAAAAGATGAATACAAATCATATGTATACATTTTTTTGGCACCCCCCCCCCATCCTCCAGTATGTACAAATAAAGAGTAAGTGTCAGTCAATCAGAAATGTCTCTGTAGCTGCCTAGACAAATATTGGAATAACCACTTAGAAGTTCATGAAATTTACTCAATTTCAGAAAGCCAATGTTTAGAGGACTTTTTTATAGCCTTTTCCAGTTTAAAGTTAAGCAGTGTGACTGAAAATAATGCTGTTGTTCATATAGGCAAGTGTTTACCCAAAGGGTATCAGTACTACTTAAGTCACCAAAACTTTGACCAGTACTGAAAAACATAATTATCTAGTGTAATATCCTACAATTCAGATAAATTAATAATATTGAACTGGTGAGCTTTCTTGTTGGAAAAAGATCCCTTCTTAAAAATTGGTAGCATGATGACTAAACTGGGATTAACGGGCAAAATTAAATTAAAAAACAAAAAACAAACAAAACAACATTAAGAAAACAACAACTTCCTCTTCCCTACATCAGGGTATATAAAGAAGTCCCCTGATATCTCTCTCCCTACCCACTTCAATTATGCATTCATTCAGCTTCAACTCAAAGGACATTGAACACTATATATTGCAATCGCCTTATTCTTCAATAGTTCTGATTTCAGAAGCCAGCATTCAGTTACTGTGAACTCCTACAAAATCAAGGCCAGGTCTTTTGTATTCTTTATATAGAAACTTGAACAACACACAGTTTAGTTGTAAAATTCTTCTTGGTGTTATTTAGGGCATTAAATGTTGAGTTGTCTTTTATGTTGTATGTGTATCTTGCTTTTACTCCATCCATGTTATGGAAAGTCCAGTACACACAACTGAATATCAGTTAAATTTAAGTTACATCTCCTCTCTTCCAGGCCAAAGAAGTATGGACAGAACAACAGAACTGGACATACAGGCACTGATCTTCTAGTTCTTTCCTGAGTAATGTGTTTTCTGAGCGTCCCAATCTGTAAAATATCATAAAGAATCACATAGTTCACTTACATGTCAGTCAGTCGATGAGACAGTATTGAGTACTTCCGATGAGTTTAGCATTGTAATCATTTCATATTATTTTCATTGTCAATAAAGAATACTATCTTTGGCCCTCACACACAGAATAAATTATATGAAAGATTTAATTCTTTCCATAAAAAGAGTCAAAATTATATTGCTGTGAGTAAAATTATAATGCATATAAAGCCATTGTAAATTCCTAAACAGGTTGCTTTAATCTAGCATGGGGCAGAGCAGGCCTAATACAGCATATTATTCCTCTCGCAAAAATATATCTGATCTTGTTTTCAAGGATGGTCTGGGAGATTCTAGTCTCAAAAATTGGGTGACGTATCGTAGGTGAAATGCCACCAACCTGAAAACAGAAGAGACCCTTGCAAGGCCAGAATTCAGTTGTTTGTTCAATTTTCCGAGCACAGAAACCATTCAACTCTGAAAAGCAGCCAAGGAGAAATATGTTTAAAATGAAGTCTGGAAAGAGATTGCAATTTTCCCAAGTTCCCAGTCAGCATAGGGAGGTTGTTAACAAGACTTCTGACTCCCAAACTGCTAATAATCAACATTTTCTCATAAAGCCCAGGATTAGCCTCATAAATGGTGTCTGACTTGAATGTGGAGGCCTAACTTTGAATGATTTCATTACTTGGTCTTTTTGTTTGTCTAGTTATTCACTACCAAACACCCAAATGAGAAAGACACAACACAGAAAACAAAACTTGTATATTTTTGTTAACCCATTGTATAGTTTTAAACAGTTTAAAGAAAGGGATAAACTTATAAAACAGACAGTATGTTCTATTAAAGGGATTTTTAATAGTGTAATATTTAAGTGGTTGCAGAAAAGTAATTACTTTAATTTTTGGTTGATTTGGATGGAGAAATAAGCAAGATAAATTTTGAAAATGGAGTTTAAATAGACTTCCATTTATAAAAATTGAATTTTTACCCCACTTTAAAATATTCATTTTTTTGCACAAGGTGACACGAACTGATAGTTTTAATAGCTGATATGATTATTAGTGGGTAGATATTATATATGTTATTTCTGCTTTGTTCGTAAATACATATTGCTGATTACACAGCAGCAGAATCTCAGAACATAGGTCTGGGAAAAGCTGTTACTGCAACTGAAAGAACAATTTAAAATTTGTGTTCTATTAAGAACACATCATCTCAAAATTATAAGGTTAGTTGTATTAAGGAAGAATGAGTTTAAGTAGAGTGTCAGGATGGTATCATATTTAGATATATGGCCCTGGAGTTTCACTATGCTACTCTGTGGCATGTCAGATTAGTCAATGAATTCATGTTCAAATGATTCAGAGCAGATTTAAAACCAAACTTTACTACCAATTTTTAGCACATGTATGATAAGATGAATAAAGCACAATAATCTTAAGTGTCAGCTCAAGGAACTTTTTGCGCACATATCCAAATAATTACCACTTAGATACAACACATGTCTAGTGGCCCAAAGCTTCCATCATATCCCTCTTCAGTCAATACCCAGTCTTTCAAGGTAACCAGTATTCTGATTTCTGTTACTGTCAATTAGTTTTGCCTGTTCCTGAGCATCGTGTAAATGAAATCATATACTATATACTCTTTTCTATTTGACTTCTTTTACTCAACATAATGTCTGTAAGTTTCATTCATATGTAGGTACCATTCATTTGCCCTTATTTTGTTTTTTACTGCTGTGTAATATTTGCATGAACCTTTACAGTGTATGAATCCATTCTCCTATTAATAGATATTTCAGTTGTTTTCAGTGGGGGAGATTATGAAAAAAGCTGCTGTGGACATTCTTGTACGCATCATTTGGTGGAATCAGAGCAGATTTTACCTCTCAGTAATGCTTACTTAGACAAGACGTTTGTAATTAATTCCTCTTTCATAAAAAAACGAGGTACCCATTCAGTTGTAAGCCATTCAGCTTCCTCCAGACAGGGAAGCTTCTAACCCTGCAGCTGTGACTAAGTTACCAAGGATATCATTTTCAAACTCTAGAGAGAACAATTCTCATTGTAGTTTGGGCTCCAGGGGGCACATAGAATAGTGCAATGAGACCAGCCTGAAACTAATAATCTTGCCCACAGGGATGGAGGAACTGACAACAACTCTCAGGTCCATAATTTATTCATTGTTACTTTGTGCAACTTGCTAAACTTGTACTATGCACAATTGTTACTTATGGATATAGGATAATAATCTACTAGGATTTAAAATGTGCCTTGTGTATTGTGCTACATAATGGATGTATTATGTAGCATTACTAGGCTGTTTTTCATCCTCCTGTTTTTGAACATTGGCATTTCAAATAGAAACCCTCAGTAACATTCATGACTATTTTCAAGATACAGCACACCAAGTATTTTCTTTTTTTTTATTTTATTTCTTTTTTATTAGGGAAGGGGAACAGGACTTTATTGGGGAACAGTGTGTATTTTTTCCAAGTTGTTGTCCTTTCAATCTTAGTTGTGGAGGGTGCCGTTCAGCTTCAAGTTGTTGTCCTTTCAGTCTTAGTTGTGGAGGGTACAGCTCAGCTCCAGGTCCAGTTGCCCGTTGCTAGTTGTAGGGGGTGCAGCCCACCATCCCTTGTGGGAAATCTAACTGGCAACCTTGTGGTTGAGAGCCCATTGGCCCATGTGGGAATCGAACTGGCAGCCTTCGGAGTTAGGAGCACGGAGCTCCAACCGCCTGAGCCACCGGGCCGGCCCCCAAGTATTTTCTTTATTCATATGATTATTCTATGTATTCAGATAAACAAGTGTCAAAAAACCATCCCTCAAGGCTTCTTATATGCTATAAAGCATGTTGGAAATAGATTCCTCTGCTCATCAATTGCAAGGACATGTTAAATCTTATATATAATTTATTGCTCTAACTGCTCTTGCTTATCTACTCAGCTTTACATACAGATAAGAGGCCATCTACTCATTATGCCCATAATGGTTTTTAAAACAATATTTTAAGAGCTGGACAGATGTTTTTAGGCAGATGTTAAAACCAACTGCCTTACAGAAGAAATACAAGGTCATTCTGACTCAGCATGGTGAATGGTGATAATGACTCATATTTTCTCATAACTGAATCAGGAATAGAAGAGACTAAGCCCAACATCAGGGTGTCTTTTTTGGGACAAGCCATGGGGGAATGAAATTCTATTTCCTTCATAGACATGCATAGTTCATCTTCATTTTTTAATAAATTCAGTGGTGTTTGTGTTTTGTCAATCAAGATTATCTAGTTGTAAGTGATAGAAGTACATTTAAAATAGGTTATGCATAATAATAGTAGTATCCACAATAATTGACATTTTTTTAAGACATTGCCTCCATAGACTTTCTTTCGGGGCTGATGGACCCATCCCTCCCTACTTTTCAGTAGTTATAGCTTTAGCACCAATATTCGTCTTGAGTCCAGTAGGACTAATCTCATTATGCCCTCTCTCCTTATTTGATTCAGTTATTCTAGGAAGTCCCAGCCAAGCAGGCTACCCCTCCCTCACCCCCCAGTCTCTTCCCTTGTAATTCCTATAGGTTCTGCATACCTATTCTTTTTTAAAATTCAATTTACTTAAACTAAAAACAAACATCTCATCCATATCTCCCACCCTCCCACCCCTGCTTCTGGCAACAACCAATCTGTTCTCTGTGTCTGTGGGCTTAAACTTACTAATTTACAAAACTTCAAAGTCCAGGAGTATATTTGGTTTTAGGCATGGATTCACGCATGACATGGAGCTCAAATGCTGTCATCAGTATGAGTTTCACTTGGAAGTGCTGGACAGATGATGACCAGGAATCCAGTAATTTCACCTGTTTGCTTAGCAGTTGTCACAAGTTTCATCCTCCAGTAGGAAGAACCAAGATGGAGTCTACAGTACAAGCTGTTTATTAGGAATCAACACTTGTAAAAGGAGGAAGGGAAAACAGGATTGGGCAGAGGAAGAAGTCAAACTGAAATTCAGTTCTGAAAAAACCTCAACCATTATGGAGAGGAAATTTGGAGTGAGTACTGCCTTCAGAGTGTTCTTGCATCAGGCTCAAATGGCTGGGTCATTATACCCCCACCTCACTGAGTCACTGGATGCATGCTGTCTGAAGAACTATGCGACCTCTGGCAAGATGAATCTGTGTGACTAGGGAGCGAGGGAGCTGACTGCTGGAGGCTGTCTACTGACAGCACTTTGTGCAGTTGTGCAGAATGCTTTGCCCTCACAGGGGATCTTTGTGTCTACCACAGTTTACCTGTTGGGCTGCTCAGATCTACTTCTTAAAATTACGTTTGGGAGAGAGTTTAGTGGGAAGACCTACAGCTCCTGCCACTGAAATTGGCTTTGGGATCATAATTGATACTTATTTCTTCCTTCTCTAGTTTTCATCCAAGATTGTTCTTAACTACCCTTGGTGCCCATCTGTGCTCACCGTAATGGCCTACCTATAGTCATGATCTAGATCCTCAATCCAAGGGGTCTGGGTCCTGGGTTGCCATGCTTTTCTTAATCAAACTGTGATTCAGGCCTGACAAAGCCTCAGCTGTCCCTATTGAGAACTAGCAAACAGAGCTTGTCAGAGTTTCCTTTTTCCAGGCAAAACGAATGAGACTTTATAACCCCACCTTGTTCAGTCACTGGATGCAGGCTGCCTGGAAAGTTCATATACTCAGGTGGAGGTGAGTTTAAAAACTTAGGTAGATCCTGAGAAAACTGAAAACGAAAGGCCATTTGCTTACTTTTAACCCTACTGCAAAAGTTTTCTTTATAATAGGATCTGAGTAGTGCACCTTCAAGTCTGCCATAGCCAATCCAGTTGAAAGAGGCAATCTTTTCCCAGAGCTATGGCTGTCAGAACAGTCCAGCATTGGGCTGGGGGCATGCACTGTGATAGGCCTGCTTGCTGAACTTGCCAGTCTCTTACCCAATCACTGTGGTCATGAGTACATGCTTTTCCCATTGGCCAGGCTCAGGTAATATGACCACCACTGTGGTCATGGAGAAAAGGAGTGGTTCTCCCATCCATCCTGTGGAATTCGTTCACTATAGAAAACATAACTTTAGTTACCAGACTAAAGGGGGAGGAACCCTGGGCAGCCAAACATAACTGATGTCCACTCCTTACAGAAAGAATTTTAGAGCTAGCTGCAAAACATCTACAAAAGTGAGCTACTATTAATTTAAAGTCCGAGTCTCTAAGAAGTCCTGGGATCAGCATTTTTAGTTCAAACTTGCAGAGAACAAAAGAGAAGCAGTTTCCTTTTAGCAAGTGTAGAGGCAGTAGCAGCAGTAGTGAAAATTACACACAAATGCCACAAAACTCATCTAAAGAGATGCACTCTCACTGTGTGCTGATGAAAAATAGAAGTGCACACAATAAAGTCTTGCTTAGGAGGAAACTCACAGAATTTTATCTTGGTGTATATTTTTTCTTATGTAGAATGACTATCATAGTCCATCTAGGGAAAATAGAAAACTTTGCAAGTGTTTCAATTAGAAATCATATGTGCAGGGAACTCATCAAACATGTGATGGAAGACAAATGGGATGGAGTAGCAGCAGGAAATCACAATCATCACTACAAGGCTAGAGTGATAAGGGGAGGCAGCGTGGTTCAAGGAGCCAAAGGGCTGGGGGCACCCAGTTAAATCCCTGCAGACCAGTTTAATGGGAGGTGAAGCCACATAAGAAATGCAGTTACTACCATAGACACTGTCCAAGGTTGAGTGGTAAGGGAATGGAGAAATATCCTGGCTTTTTCTTTTGGTAGCTTCTCAGCCTCTGAATAGCATAGCTAGCAACCAGCTCTTGTAATCAATCAGTTAATACAATGCAGCCTATTGTAATCAATTCCCTACTCATAGATAGCAGAGGCTGGAAAGGACAAGGGATGCATCAGAGAGCAAGACCCAGGAAAGGCACTTGTAACCAGGATGAAAACACTATCAGTCTTAGACTAAATGCCTTAAATTAGAGGTGAAGTAAAGGAAAGGTAGTCCAGAGACTAAAGTAGATATTCTTTCTTTTCTTAAGTAGTTATCATCCTTCAAAGTCTCCAAGACCAGTAAATTGGTCTTTATAGTTACTTCTCCAAGTCTCTTATCTGTGACACAATAAGGCTCTTTCCACACGATTTATAACCTGGGAAATGAGCTATGCATTAGTGAACTTGACTTGTCTCGTAGAGTTTGGGGAAAGTAAGCACTGAAACAGTTTGGAAGTACAGGGTAGTACACGCAAAATTACAACTGAGGTGTTAACTTTGCTAATACTGAGGTTTATTGATGAGCAACTTCTATGTATCTGGAAATAAATGTTACAGCTTAAACTTAATTCTTTCTTAGAAATTACACCAGTAAACATCCTCCTGGCAATAATAGTCCCTTAGAGTATGCTGTTTAGCTGTGTAAAGCTCCATAGTAGTCAGGTTAGATAATTTTCATCTGGCTGAGAAACTGTGAGAAGAAGCCTTTATTAAAGCCACCAGACTTCACCATAAAATAGATATATTTTGTATGTCTACCTGAAAGTAGAAAGCTAGCTTGTCTACACTCAAGCTAGCTTTCAATAATATGACTTGAAATTCTGAAATCTTTGACATAAATACTGTGTCTAATCATCATCTATTTTAATCTATGAAATTGTAGTACGTAATAGACCAGATAGAGATAAAGCTCATTAAAGATGAATATTGAGAACAGTTGACCATTCTTTGCCCATCTAAACACTGGACACTGTCAGCTATTTTGGATCTACTGGATTCTGCTTACAGCAATAGCCAGAGAGCTTCTTCAGATTGAGAAGAAATTAAAGGGATTTGCTGAGATTGCTTAAAGTTATGCTCCATAATGAAAACTATATATTATTTCCTCTCTGTATTTACATATAATTGGTCTTATTCCTAGTTTCCAGTTTGTGTTCTCTAAGTAACTATTACTACTTCCAAATCATGTGAGCGAGTTTTATTTGGACCTTCTGTACAGTGTTCATTATTGTTCTGCTTGGTGGTGAAATGTCCATTTCTTACAACAAAGCTCTCATCACTCAGGTTGTTTTAATTACTGTGGTTTCATGATTTTTGAATGTTGAACCAACCTTGCATTCCTGAGATAAACCCCATTTAGTCATAAAATATAATTCTTTTCATATTTTTCTGGGTTTGGTTTGCTTTTCATATTTTTCTGGATTTTGTTGAGGATTTTTGCACTTATGTTAGTGAAAGATATTGGTACATAATTGTTTTGTTCTGTAAAGTCTTTGTCAGATTTCTGTAAAAGAACTGCCATACTCTGCTTGGCTCCTCTTTTCTATGCCATGCTTAGAAAGTTATTCCTAGGCAGAGAGCTGGGTACAGGTGGGACTCAGCTTGTAATTTTACCTTCTGTCAGAAATTGTAGTATTTCACTATCTTTTGTTCACTGTCCGAAAATGTTTGCCTCATTTATTTGTTCCACTTTTATTGTTATTTATGGTGGGAGGGCTAGTCTGTAATGTGATAGTCAGTCATGGCAGGCAGGGTATAACCTCATAGACTATTAAGATATATGATATGTTGTTATTGTTTTTCAAAAATATGTAGCCTCTTGTTCCATATTTACTATATCAGATTTATTACTTAGATTATATTTATTTATTCAGTTAATGAATTCAGTCAAGAGCTGAGTATGTGCTACCAACAATAACAAGTACTGAACATAGAGTGAAGAGTGAAAGTGGTGTGACATTTGACTTCATATGGTCTAGATATACTTCAGCACTAGCTTGTAACATTAAAAATAAACTTTACATTTTAGTGGATTTAATTGTATTTATACATTAATTTGGGGGAAGATACTTATGCATTATTTCTTTCATGCCACAGATATAATTTCAAAACACCTTTCTCTCCTTGAAGAAAAAGTTTCATAGATTCTGTTTGTTTGTTTTTCCCTTAAATATAGGACTTGCATATTTTTTTTTAGTTAACTCTAGATCTTTTATAGGTTTTGTTGCTATTGTCAGAGTGTTATTTTCCCCCCATTACACTCTGGTGATTATTGCTGATATAAAGGAAAGCTATTGCTTTTTGTGCAAATCATTTACTGATCTCTCTATGAAATCCTAATAGTGGTTTCTTTGGAATTTGCCAGGTAGTGCTTATGGGACCTTTATTTTCATGAAATACATGCTACACAGTACTGTATAGCTGTGAATTAACAGTGTCTGTGTTTTTCTAATGTAAGCAAGCTATGTATGTATTTTCTGTGCAGGAATTGGTATTCAGTGTAGTGTGGTATGACAGGATTTAAACCTCTTTTGGAAAGATCAGCCACTTCCTGCTTAGAGTCAGGGTTCAAAATCGAATTCCCATCTATTCTGCATCATGTCCTACCCTGTAAAACACCAGTAAATATCCTCCTGGAAGTAGTCTCTTAGGCCAGGCTGTTTAGCCATGTAAAGCTCCATGATAGTCAGGTTAGATAATTTCTATCTAGCTGAGAGACTATGACAAGAAGCCACACTTCACCATAAAACAGATATATTTTGTATGTCTACCTGCGCACTCAAGCTAGCCTTCAATACGATTTTAAATTCTGAAATGTTTGGCATAAATACCATATCCAATCATCATATTTTTCCAAGTAAATGTTATTAATAATGGTATAGTTGAAATCATCAGTAAATGGATGAAAAAAACCCTCATTTTATAGTATTCCATCACCTCAATAGATTGTATTTTCATTTATCTTAAAAATATATTTTAACATATTACATTATTTAAGGCGATTAAAGGCGGTCTTAACATCACCCAGATTTTATTTATGTAAATATAGTTTCTAGTAAGTTTTATTGTTGATATCCATTGAACATTTCTACCTGATAGCATTAAAATCAATTAAACAGAACTTAGGAAAACACACGCGTGCGTGCACGCGCGTGCGCGCACACACACACAGAGAGATATATCATAGGGAATTTTTATTCTCCGCAAATATATGAACACTTTGACACCGTGTTGGGGAAAATGTCTCTTCTCATTCCATGGATTGATTTAGAAGATAAGAGAGAAGAGAACGTTGATTGGCTAGTTTGAGTAGTAAACCAGCTATGATTTAAGAAATACTCTGAAAAATTGGTAAATGATGACTCTTCTCCCTAAGAAAAATGCACATACACGCAGTATTTTACATTTACATTTGATTTAGTCCAACTTTCTCATTTTACAAGTGGTAAACAGATACAGGGAGGAGATAAACCACATGATTCAGTAGAGGTAAATTCTGGTTTAGAAGGACTTCTGATCTCCTAATTTAATGTTTTCATGATGCTATAGGAAAGCTTAACAAGAAAGAGGCAAAGGACAATATATAAAAGTCAGATGACTAGATAGAAAAAGGATGCAAACAGAAGCAAATAAATATTTAACAATGTTTATTTGACTGCCTAAGTGAATGACAAAAAGAGGAAGTAATGTGCAAGTGAAAATATGACTAACATAATATTTATTTTTGCTCTTAAGGATAAGACACCTACTACATAAGGTCACTCTACTAAGACCAGGAGACATAGCAGCTCTACATAATACATAGAAACAACCACAGAGAGGCAGCCACAATGGGGAGACAAAGAAACATGTCCCAAATAAAATAATGAACAAAACTCCAGAGAAAGAACTACAAGAAATGGAGACAAGCAATCTACTAGATGCAGAGTTCACTGGTCATAAAGATGCTCAATGCTCTCAGGGAGAACTTCAACAAAGAGACAGGAAAAATACAAATGGAGATAGAAAACGTAAGAAGAACCAGTCAGAAACAAAGAATACAACAATTGAAATGAAGAATGCATTAGAAGGAATGAACAGTAGATGAGCTGAAGTAAAGGATCAAATCAGTGATTTGGAAGATAAGGTAGCAGAAAACACCCAATCAGAACAGGAAGAAAAAAAAAATCCCCAAAATGAGGGTAGTTTAAGGGGCTTTTGGGACAACATCAAACATACCAACATTCACATCATAGGGGTACCAGAAAGAGAAGAGAGAGAGCAAAGAATTGAAAATCTATTTGAAGAAATAAAGATGGAAAACTTCCCTAATTTGGTGAAGGAAATAGATATACAAGCTCAGGAATCACAGAGAGTCCCAAACAAGATGAACCCAAAGAGGCCCACTTATAGAGGAAACTCAGTAAAGGAAAGAGTCATGCTAAAAGCAGCAATAAAAAATTAAATAAAAATACTCATTATCTCTGTTGAATACAACGTTGGGTCTTCTCATCAACAATTATAAAAATATAAAATCTTAGTTTATTTTCTTGACATTGGAAAGTTCTGCTTTCTGGACACCCAAGACAAATGGATTCCTCTGTCTTGAACCATGTACTAGTAATATAGTATAGTCATCTATGTCCGTACTAAGTCCCCAGTTGTCTCTAAATTGGTTAGGAACTTCTCAATTTTATTTACTGCACTACAATTTTAAGGTGTCATGATGAGGAGTGAATATGTATCTCCCAACAGCTGATTTACTTATCTCAGTTGAAATATAGTGGACAGTGTCTGGATTTTTTCCACAGAAAGTTTTATTTTCCTAGCTCATCCCATTCTTGGAAATGCGTAGGTAGGTGCTTGTCTCTTCCTGTGCTCTAGCCTTAAAACTCTGGATTTTTCCTTGAGTGAGGCTTGCAGTTATTCTTTCTGACTTTCATTAAATTTGTTGCAGCACTATAACGAGGTACTAACAAAGGATCTCCAGCATAGGCCATATTTTGTTTTGTAATCAATTGGAAGACAGACAAATTCTCTTTGAAAGATAAGGGTAAAACATCTTAAAAAACAAGTTGGCGTAGCAACAGTTTGAAGTCGAAAGGGGACAAGATCTGACAAGGCAAATTGACCATGCATACACATCAAAGGATGGCAAATCTGATTTCAACACTTCACCCAACAATATTTGATGGTTGGATGCCAGATTAGTACAGAAATCTGATGTCCAGCTGATAGTGTAGGATCAAGTTCATGGACAGCTGTTCTCATTTTTTTTCTCTAACAGCTTTACTTTAACATTAACAGTTCTATGTTCTACTTCTAGGAACACATCATTTGGTCTTAAGGATGCCTCATGAATAATGTCTTTAACAATAATAGGATTTAAAAAATGTGCTACCTATTTCAAATGTTGATTATAAGAATACTTCAGCTCTGGGGACAATTCTTGCTATTCCGGATTCTGGTCATTTACCCGCAGCATAATCCTCATCATTTCTGCAGGAGTGAGTTCATGGCCTGGAACTTGGGAAGGTTCAGTAGTGCCAAGTTCAGGTCAGGGCACAACGGGTGTCGGGGGTCATTGGGGGTGGGGAGTGAGAGCAGCACTTCAACAACACCATAATACTCCCCATGAGCGCTTCCTCTGTTTATCTAAATAATGCAATCTGTAATATAATTTTTTCTGGGGTTGCTGGCAAACTGTTGGTCAGAGATATGCTATGGATTTTAGTTTCTCTTAATTAATTTTACCTTTTTCATTTGCTGTCCTAAGGGACAAAGTGGTGTGTCACTGGCTGACTTCTCAGAAGGAGTCTAAATATGTTTATATAGAAAGGCTTTAAGTTTTTCGGTTGACTACACAGTGACCCAATGTGACTTTTATAAGTAATGCAACCAATACATTTTTATTTAAACCTACTCATTTTCAGGAAAGATAAGTTAAAGGAAAAATAGTAAAGGAAAGATAAGAACATACATTTACTAAGTTATATAGAAATATAAGGAAAAGTTAACCCCTGGAAACTAACTTCAAAGAGCTTGTTGACTAATTAGGGAGAAAAAATTCATTCACATCCATCCATTCATTTTTTCACTCATTTAAGTAATAAAGCCCTCTCCAAACTCTTCTGATGAGAGGATTATGTTGGGGACAAATGACCAGAACATGGAATATGAAGAACTGTTGCCAGAGCTGAAGTGTTCTCATAATCATAATATGTGTTGAAGATATAATTTTAAATAATGAACACATGGGTGGCACAAATTATAAGAGCTTTACTCCTAAAGTTGAGCCATCTGTGAAGAGCTTTACACGCTTCAAGTTGAACCATCTGTGACGGGTACACTGAGAATGGGGGAATTAATTTATCAAAGGTGGCACCATTTTAGTGAATAGCTGTGGTGGCATTATATTTTTATTTGATTTTTTTCCCTCCTCACTTCCTTGCTTTAAAAGAGCCTAGGTAATGGCACAGCATAGAGAACTGAGTTAAAAAATACATATGATGCTTTAAGCCAGTCTGTGTCTGCCATGGAAGAGATGTATCATGCATAATGGATATGTTATGCTTATAGAATCTGGTTGGCTTTGCAAAAGGATGGAAATAGCAATTGTCACATCTCCACTCCCCTCTCAACTCTTTCCCTCTCTTGAATAAATGGAGCTATTTGTTTATGCTCACCTGCTAAAATTTAACAACTAAGAATATGCTGGAACATCAATTTTGCCCTAGCAAAGAGCTTCTGTGAGTGACCCTGCTGACAAACTTGTCCTAACTGTAGTACAGCTTGCATTTGTCACAGGTGAGTGGGCTCAATTAGCAAGAAACAGAGACAGTGTTTCAATCATTAAACAAACAAAACAAAACAAAACAAAACAAAACAAAACAAAACAAAACCCACAAAGAAAACAGTTTTCTCTTTACGGAGAGGTGACATTATAGCATATACATTTTTCCTTTGTGTTTTACAAAGAAAGCAACTAAAGCAAGAAAACAGCACTTTATTTAGCATTGACAAAGTGATTTGAAACAAAATTTCAGGGCATAATTCTGAAAAGACCTTAATAGGGAGTAAGGTTTTCTATGGGTATTAATGTGTTCTTACACCTCCTAAACTTTCATGCCTTTCTGTTTTTATTATAATCTCAGAGGCAATAATAGGCATTTGCTGTGATTTCTATAATGAAGCAAATAACCACAATTTTGCCTGACCTTATGCAATTTTGGAAGAGCCATTATTCACTTTAGTTTATGAGATAGTACTTAGTACAATGAAAAAAATTTAGATAGCATAATACCATGATAGGTTGAAAGAAAGTCTCAGGCTAGCCACTAACCAGTTAGGTGAGGTATGTGACCTTGATTGTAGTAAGGACTAAATTCTCAACATTTTGTGAACCAAATGAAAAAGAACTGTGGAAGCAGCATGATAGACACCTCAATATTAGAAAAGAGGAAAAATTGGCATTTAAAAGAAAAATCTGACTATATAGCTTCCTGAGAGGAGTTGAGTGTTAAACTAAGAATTAAGTTATGAAGAGCAAGAAAAGATCAGTATTCTAGAGAGTAGTACAGAGATAGATAAAAAGAAAAGGGGAAAGATTTGAAAACAAAAACCAAAATGGAGATTGTGGAACTACCTTCCAAGAAGTATCCAGATTTCCTTGCTTCTCTTCAATGTCTAATTCAGTTATCTATCTTTTGTTTAATTTTCAAGCCTTCACTCAACTCTTCTTAAATGTCAGGAAACAGAGTAGGTGTTGGCAATACAATAATAAGTGAGACATAGGCCTCTCCAAAGAAATGTTGATCTAGCAGATAAAGTTATTTAAACAAGTAATTGCACATAATGGCAAGATAGGTTGGATTCTGCAGATAAGTAAAAAAGTACATTAGGAGCAGAAAGAACAGGGTGAATAACTTTGCCAAGATCTAAACAATAAATAGCGTTGAGAAAGTGACACCTCTTACCACCCCTAGAGGAGGAGTCCCGCTGCCTGGAGGCAGCAAAGATCTTAACACCTGCCACCATGCCCAGCAGTCCCCAGGTGACAGCCCACTGCAGGTGTCAGGGTAAGAAAGACACGATTTACACAGGCACTCCATGGAACAACACTTTACTCACAAAGAGAACAGGCAGAACAAGAACAACTCCAGCAGCGAGCCTGTCCCCCATGGTCAGCATCTCTTGCCCACAGCTGATGCAGGGAGATGGCCTGCCCGTACCCCATTCCTCCCTTGCCCACTGGGAACAGATAGAGCAGGGGGGTTGGCCAGGTCCCGTATGACACACATATGCTCAAGCAGAGCAAAGATGTACACGTCAAGCCTGGAATAGGGAAAGATATTTCCAAGCAAAGACACACCCAGCACAAGCTATGAAGGCTCTGTCTCTTTGCAAAGAAATGTTCCAGGCTCAAGGCCACTCTTAAGGAGCTGTGCAACTGTGCATGACTGCTTTTCCCAACAAGTAGAAACTTGCATGGTGGACAAAGTGAAGAAGATGTTTTAGTAAAAGGAACAGCATATGCAAAGTCATAGAAGAGTGAAATAGCAAAGTATGTTTGTTTGGAGGTCTGTACATGGCAATTGTTTGTTTCCTATATATAAAGTATATAGTTGTCTTAAAAATTACGTCAAGAAAAAAACGTCAGGGTAGATGGACAAGACAAGGATCAATGTGCAAGATATTTGGTCTTATATAGTTACTAATATCCAGCTAAATTTTTGGTTATCTTGTAGTCGAAACAAACAGGGCAATGTAGTAAGTTACATGCTTTCTACTATTCCCAGGAGAAAATTGCAGTTTCTTCAGAGAAGAAAACTGTTTACTTAAGGAAGAGGTAGGGGATGTCTCTTTTTGTTATTATTTGTTTATTAATTGATCTAATTATTGATTTATTCATTCTCTCACTCATTCTGATTGGTGAGAATGTCAATTACGTGGTCCCACTTCCTCTCACTAAAAGGGGTAGGTTATGTAACCCAAACTAATCATATTTCTTCTAGGAGTTTATAAAACATGCAGAATATGAAATGGCTCATTAAACATGCTGGTTAATTCCATGTCAAAATCAGAAAGTGACTCTTCAAGGGTCCATGCTGTTGAGATCCTCAAACTCATCTTCCCTGAGATTTGGCCAATCAACTCTTCAATTCTGTGAACTCTCCACTGTACTTTTCATCCGTACCCCTATTCCCCAACTGCTTTATTTACCTAGAGTTCGTTTCTCTTACTTTTACCAAAATGACGTGAGCCTTCTGTGTCAGAAACAAATGACATTATTACTCACTACCTGGAAACATCACGAGCATCATATTTGCATCAGTTCTCCTCGCCCACCCCACCCCGAGCTCCACAGAAGCAACATGAAAATGTCCAGGTAGATGCTGCACACAGAGTGGATGTATGTCACAGCTGAGTTACCCTGAGTTTGGGGAACCTGAAGCTTATATGACAGGCACTAAACAAACTTGTTTCTGCTCTAGAGAGACATTATTTTTCAGGGCTGTTCACTATATAAATGTCTTTGAAAAAAATATCCAGGTAACAAGTCAGTTAGGTCCTTTGCTCATATGATGTGTAGAAGCATGAAAGACCCATGAAAAATTCTCTCAACAGTGTTGTTAGGACTTCAAGGCTGAGATGTGTGGTGGTCTCTTATGTATAAACTGACACTATTTTAAATACTAGTTGCATTCTCCCAACACCATGCTATTCCTGCTTTGCTGATATTGTCCCTTAGATTCAATAATGCACTCAGTGAAAATTTGGCTCCAAGTATCAACCTCCCCTTTCTGTTCTGTTCTCCTGCTGTTGTCATTGTTGTTATTATTATTATTATTTGCTCAGCCACGTTGTGAACTACAAAAATATCGGATAAAAAACAGTAAATGGAAGATAGGTCTGCAGAATAACAATAGTTTAAACCGCCATAATTATGAAACATGCTGAAAATGGTTTATGCTAATACTAATAAGTTTAAATTATGCATATAATATCTAACTATTTAATCTAAAGTGTCTTGGTCTAAGACTGTTGTTAATAAAAATAGCTCTTTTAGACAGAAAACCTGTCTTCAAGTAATTCATGTCTAGAAGGAAGGATAATATATGTATAGAAAAATAAAAATGCAATGTAGGGTTGAATTCCATTTAAAGAGAATAAATGTAAAGTGTGTCCTTGAAGACTTTAGAGGAGAGGTTCCTTCTGATGAGGAAGGAATGTTTAAAAGATGGAATTTTTATATCTAGAAATTGAATGTGATTGGAAGGAGAAGGAAGGAATGTCCAGTTTAGAGGAGAGAGATGAACACTGACAAGGAGGCAAAGAAACACTGTGTGTGTGTGTGTGTGTGTGTGTGTGTGTGTGTGTGTGTGTGTGTGTGTGAAGAGCATGGTTACAGATTGGCTCCAGAAGAACAGAGCGCAGGCTGTAAAATTACTGGAGGACTTGGAATGTCAGTATAGAATGTAGGGTAGTAACGGTGAGAGCAATGGGAGAGCCATGGCTGTTGAACATGAAGGGAACCAAAAATATGAAATGTAAACATTCAATGAGAACTTAACCAAATTTAGCATAAAAAAATAAGCAGAATGAGTCTTTTTAAAAAAGATTTTTATTAAAAATACAGCTAACATACAGTATTATTTTAGTTTCAGATGTACACCATAATTATTCAACATTTATAGAGCTAAAGAAGTGATCACTGTTATAGGTCCAGCAACCATCTGACACCTACCACACTATCACATTATGGGCTATCTTCCCGGGGCTGTGTGTTACTTCCCTATGACTTATTTGTTTTGTACCTGGAAATTTGGATCTCTTATTATTATTCTCCTTTTCCCCCCTTTTTAAATTTTTCGATAAGAATTGACATTTAATATTATTTTATATTAATTTCACGTGTACAGCATAGTAGACATTTATATAATTTAAGAAGTAATCCCTATGACTAGTCTAGTACCCACTTGTCACTATACATAGTTATTACCATGTCATTGACTATATTCCCTATGCTTTACTTTACATCTACATGACAATTTTGTAACTACCAATTGGTACTATTTCATCCCTTTACCTTTTCCACCCTGCCCCCCAACTCTCTCCCGTATATCACCACGATAAACCCAGTACCCATCTGACACTATACATAGTTATTACAATATTATTGACTCTATTCCTTATGCTATACCCTTCATCCCCATAACTACTTTTTAATGACAAATTTATACTTCTTAATTCTTTCCCCTTTTTTCACACAACCTCCTTCCCACCTGGCAACCATCAAAGTTCTGTATCTATGAGGTTGTTTCTGTTTTTTATGTTTATTTTGTTCTTTAGATTCCATATATAAGTGAAATTACGTTGCATCTGTCTTTCTCAGTCTGACATATTCCAATCAGCACAGTACCTCCAGGTCCATCCATGCCGCAGCAGTTGGCAAGAATGCATTCCCTTCCATGGCCAAGCAATATTGCATTGTATATATGTATGTACCACCTCTTCTTTATGCATTTATGTATCGATGGACACCCAGGCTGCTTCCACATCTTGGCCATTGTAAATAATGCTGCAATGAACATATGGATAAGTGTTCAGATAAGTACTGTGAAATAGGATTACTGGGTCCTTCTTTATCTCTTATTATAGCCTTTGTTTTAAAGTCTATTTTGTCTGGTATAAATATTGCTGCCCCAGCTTCTTTTATGTTTTTTTCATTTCCATTTTTATGAAATAACTTTTTCCATCCCTTTACTTAATATGTGTGTGTGTCTTTCAATCTGAAGTGATTCTCTTGTAGGCAGCATATGTAAGGGTCTTGTTTTTCATATCCATTTAGCCCTCCTATGCCTTTTAATTGGAGCATTTAATTCACTTACATTGAAAGTATTTGTTGATAGATAAGTTGCCGTTGCCATTTAATTATTCATAATTTTGATCTTTTAAATTTATTTTTCCATCTTTTAGAAGCCCCTCTTAACATTCCTTGTAATTCTGGTTTGGTGGTGATGAACTCGTTTAGCTTTTTCTTGTCTGGGAAGCTCTTTATATGTCCTTCAATTTTAAATGATAGCCTTGCTGGGTAGAGTACCCAAGGTTGTAGATCCTTGCTTTTCATCACGTTGAATATTTTGTGCCAATCCCTCTGGCCTACAAAGTTTCTATTGAGATATCAGTTGACAATTGTATGGGTGCTCCCTTATAAGTTACTAGTTGCCTGTCTCTTGGTGCTTTAAGGATTCTCTTTGTCTTTAGCCTTTGTCGTTTTAATTGTAATGTATCTTAGTGTGAGATTGTGTGAGTTCATCTTTTTTAGGACTCTCCGCTTCCTGGACTTGTATGTCGATTTCCTTCACCCGGTTAGGAAAATTTTCAGTCACTATTTCTTCTCAATCCCTTGCTTTCTCTCTTCTCCTTCTTGTATCCCAATGATGAGAATATTGTTATATTTGATGTTGTCTCAGAGGTCTCCTAATCTATCCTCCTTTTTTTTTTTTCTCTTCTTTTTTTCTTTTTGCTGTCCGGATTGGGTGTTTTCTACTACACTGACTTCGAATCGCTCATTTGATTCTCTGCTCCATCTAATCTGCTGGTGATTCCTTCAGGTGCATTCTTCAATTAAGTTATCGTATTCTTCACTTCTGACTGGTTCTTTTTTTTTTTTTTTTTTTTTTTTTATGCTTTCTATGTCCTTTTTAATGCTTGCTATCTCTTTGTTGAAGTTCTCACTAAGTTTCTTAAGCATCATTATAACCCTTGTTTTGAACTTTGTCTCTGGTAAGTTGCTTGCCTCCAATTTGTTTAGTTTTTTTTCCTGGACTTTTCTCCTGTTTTTTTTTTTCATTTTGGACACATTTCTTTGTTTCCTAATTTTGGCTGCCTCTCTGGCTTCGTTTCTGTGCATTAGGTAGATCTGCTATGTCTCTAGCCTTGGCTGCGTTGTTATATGTGGGGCCCTGGCACAGTTCCTGTTCACCTGCACCAGGTGCTCCAGGAGAGTCCTTTGTGTGGGTTGTGTGTGCCCTCCTGTTATAGTTGAGCCTTCATTATTATTTGCACGTCAGTAAGTGAGATTGACCCTCAGGTTGATTAACTGTTTGGGTTTGGCCATGTACATAGCTTATAGACTACTATGTGGGAAGACTTACCCCACTGTGTGGGATTTGGTCTGGCAAGCTCTGATGCCTGTTGAGACTGCCCTTTTTGTGTGCCACTTTTGGGGCTAATTGGGCAATGTTCTGCAGTGGTCTGAAGCCCACCTCCAAGTATGTTGGTTCCGGGGCCTCTTGGGAGGGGCTCTGGTGCATGACCAGGTCAACCAATGCCTGTGACCAACCAGGTAGGAGCCACAAAGTGATCTGTGGTTTGTTCACTGCCTGTGTTAAACCTGGATGCACATGGGAGAGGCCACTTGAGAACTGAGGACATCTGCGACCAGTAATGGGCATGGGGTAGCTCTAGGGAAAGCCAGGATACCCAAGCCTGCTGCCACCTGCTTGCTCCCTTAAGGTTCAGCCACCGATAAAGCCTAGTGCAGTACATGAGTTGGGTGAGAGATGGTTTCAGGGCGTCACTAGAATGTGAAGAGCTGTGGTCATCAGGTTAATGTAGCCTCTGGTTTGGTGCCAGTGCTGAGCATGGAAATACTCAGCAAAAGTCTCAGAGCACACTGAGGACAGCCGCCACCTGCCTGGGGCCTGTGGACTCTCATAGTTTTCCAAGAAAGAGTGCAATATGGGCAGGTCTGGCTGCTCATTGTGAAAGTACCTCTGGCGCTGGGGGTGTTGGGTGGGGCAGGGTCCCAGTGGAGCTTACCAAACTGATGAGATTTGGATTTGACCTGTAAGGGAGGGCTCAATACAGGAAAGATGGCACCCATCTTCCAGCTGCAGGGGAGAAGGACCCCACACAGGAAAAATGGTGATTGTCTTCCAGTCCTTGCTTTGAAGACACACACCTCAGTCTGCCCCTTCGTATGCCTCTGATTCCCTGAGAGTTATCATCCCTCCACTAGAGCCCAGGGTGGGTGCCTGTGAATGAGTGAGTCTGTGTGTGGGCTGGTTAAGAGGACATCTGGGTTTCCTGGAGCCTTTCATCCTCCCAAGATGGTCAAAATCCCCACTGTTTTTCACAGCCAGATGTGGGGGCTCCTCTCCCCATCATCAGTACTCTGGACTGGGAAGCTAGTGTCAGGCTGGGGTTCATCACTCCTTTGGGGGGAATCTCTGCAGCCAAGATACTCCTCCTGATTCTCAACCACCACACAGAGTTTTGGGACCAGCCTGTTTCGTGTATCAGCCCCTCCTGCCAGTGTTGATTTGGCTTCTTTTTTATATCCTTAGTTATAAAATTTCTGTTCAGCCAGACTTCAGATAGTTCTCAGGTTGATGGTTCTATAATTTAGTTGTAATTTTGATATGTTGTGTTCATGGAAGGAAGCACGTACAGTGTTTATATCTACTCCACCATCTTGGATCTCTCTCCAGAATGTGTGCTCATGGAGTCTTTTCTTTTCTTTTTTTTAATTTTTATTCAGGAATATTGGGGAACGGTGTGTTTTTCCAGGACCCATCAGCTCCAAGTCAAGTCATTGTTTTTTTTCAATATGGTTGTGGAAGGCACAGTGCAACTCCAAGTCAAGTCATTGTTTTCAATCTAGTTATGGAGTCGTTGTTTTCAATCTAGCTGTGGAGTGTGCAGCTCAGTGGCCTGTGATGAATCGAACCGGTGACATTGGTGTTATGAGTACTACGCTCTAACGAACTGAGTCAACTGGCCGGGGCGCCATGCTCATGGCTAGTCTTACCATATTCCCCTCTCCTAATAGGAGCCCCAAACCTGAGAAACAGTGGTACCCATGCCTTAGACCGCTCCATTTTTTTAAAGTTTATTGGGGTGACAATTGTTAGTAAAGTTACATAGATTTCAGGTGTACAATTCTATAATATATCATTTATATATATCACAATTTGTGTTCACCACCCAGAGTCAGTTCTCTTTCCATCACCATATATTTCATCTCATTTACCCTCATCTACCACCCTCTTCCCCCCTTACCCTCTGGTAACCACTAAACTATTGTCTGTGTCTATGAGTTTTTGTTTCTTCATTTGTTTGTCTTGTTCTTTTGTTGTTTTTAGTTTTATATACCATATCAGTGAAATCATATGGTTCTTGATTTTTCTGTCTGATTTATTTCACTCAGCATAATATCCATTTGTTTTATATTCTTGATATACTCTTTCTTCCTCCCTAGGTTGGCTTATGTGAAAGAGACCTCTGGGAATCATGCAGCCTGCTTTTTTCTTTTTCTTTCTTTCTTTTTTTTTGCACCAATTAAGGTGCAGGCCTCACTTACCCTCTTTCCTATTCCTGGGAGCAAATGCAATACCAGCTCTGCTTTGTTGAGGGCAGAGGCAAGAGAAAATAATAATTTATTCATAGCACATTTTTTAATGAAGAAGGAAAACTTGTCATCTGGGTTTGCTGAGAAAATTCCACCTTACACCCAGTATGCTCTGTTTATATTGGGCTAGGATAATACAGTAAAAGGAAAAAAAAAAAGTCTAAATTACTTGAATAAGCTTGTATTATAACAGTAATATTATTGGTAGTGTCTGCTTTTCAGCCTGATGTGAATTATTCTTTATTCTGATGCCATTTTAGTTGTTGGTCATTTTTTAAAATTATGTTTTTCCTTTTTGTTGCAATAAAGTATACAAAATAAAAACTTGAAAGGAGAAAGTAATTCAGTACGATGAAACTGCATACAAAAAAGACTTATTGCAGAATAATGCCATTTATGTGTAAGATAAATGCATTGAACTGTATTTAAGATAATGAAATTGACTAAATTGTGTTGTTCTACAGTAATATATGCAGAAGCTAACAAAGTAATTCAGACAAGAGATGTGGGAGGCTTCAACCAGGTTGGAATTGGTGAGCAGTGGAAAGTGGTGATAGTGGCAGAACTTGTTCATGATCTGAATGTGAATGTGAGGGAAAGGGAAGAAATAAAAGATGAGCCATGGGTTTTTGCCTTGAGCAACTGAGTGAATGGCAAAACCATTCACCAAGATGAGAAAAATTGGGGAATAGCAGGTAAGAGAGGGTAAAACATTCTGGTTTGGATAGGTTAAGTGTCATGTGAGTATTGAATTTCCAAGTGCAGATGTTAAGTAGACAGCTGGAAATATGAGTTGAGAATTAAATGTGAGAGCCAGATTAAAGGTATAAATTTGGGAATCAGAAGCATACAGATGATTTTTAAAGCCATTAGCCTGGATGGGATCACCAATTAAGGAAGTGTAGATCGGGGAAAGGGCCAAGAACTGAGCCTGGAAACACTGAGACATTTAACAGTCAGATATAGCAATGAAGACCAAGAAGCAACAAGTATAACAGAGGAAAGGAGGAGATGTATTGTACTGGACCTGGGGTTGGCAAACTAAAGCTTTAATGGCAAATGCAGGTTACTGTTGTTTTGTATGGCTGTCAAGCAGAGTGGGTTTTACATTTTTAAACTGTTCAAAAACATCAAAAGAAGAATAATGTTTTGTAACACGTGAAACTTATGTGAAATTCAAGTTTCGGTGTCTATGAATAAAGTTTTGTTGGAACACAGCCATTCTTATTTATTTACATATTGTCTATGGCTGCTTTTATGCTACAACAGAGTTGTATAGGTGCAATGAAACTGCATGGTCCATAAAACATAAAGTATTTTCTGTGTGACTCTTTCAATTAAGAGAAGGATGTGTTTTAAGAAGGAGAAAGTGATCAAATATGTTGACTTCTGCTTGAAGGTCAAGTTACAGGATGGGAGAGTTGACCCCTGGACTTGGCAAGATAGAGTTAATTGATAGCCATGTCAAGAATGGTTCAGTAGACTGGTAGGGGAAAAGCCTAATTGGAGTGGATTGATGAGAGAATGAAAATACAGCATGTAAATACAGAAAAGTTAGAAAACAAACAGCTAACATTCTTTAAAAATCTTTTCCTATAAAGGGTAAGAAAAATGTTGTAGTGACTAGAAAGGACATGGGTTCAGGAAAGATATTCTTCAGCATAATACATAACTGTGCAGCATATCCTCTTACAGCATTTTACTTTAAATAATTTTTACAATAATCCTGAGAGTCATGCCTACTGCAGAGGGAAAAGCGTGTCTTGAAAAAATGTATGATGAAGGGGTGGCCAGTTAGCTCAGTTGGTTAGAGTGCGATGCTCATAACACTAAGGTTACCAGGTTCAATTCCTGCATGGGCCACTATGATCTGTAGCCTCCACTACTAGACTGAAACAACTACTTGACTTGGAGCTGAGAGGTCCTGGAAAAACAACTTAAAATAAAGTTCTTTAAAAAAATTTTTAAAAAGGAAATAAATGTACAATTAAAAATTGTGGGAAGCAGAATAATTGTCCAAGTTCATTGTGGTAAGTATTAAAGACATCTGAAAATACTAGGTAAAACATAAAAAAAAAAAACGGGAACTAAAATTGTGGGTGCAATTAAACTGAAGATCTTCCCTATAGAAGTTAGTTGTTAAGTACCAACTTCTATAAAAAATTATTTTTGGGGAAATTTTTATTGACCTAGAAAATGTCTTTGAATTATTGCTACGTTGGTATATCCATATGTGATAGATGTATAGAAAAACATATAATTGATATATGGAAAGTTACATTTTCTCTGTTACCGTCATAAACTAAACATGGTAAATCTGATCCAATTAAATGAATGGTAATTGTCAAGCAAAGAAACAACAACCACCATTTTTAAAAATTAAATTTATCGGGGTAATATTGGTTAATAATATTATATAAATTTCAGGTGTACAACTTTATAATATGACATCTGTGTACTCCACTGTGTGCTCATCATCCTAAGCCTAGTGTCCATTTTTGTTTATTATGCTTACTCCCCAATAGTAAAATTATTTCACTTAATTTATTTATGAATCACAGGCAAAGTAGATGAATATGGATTTATGCATATGATCTATCCTGAGG
Source organism: Rhinolophus sinicus (assembly GCF_057876585.1). NCBI lineage: Eukaryota > Metazoa > Chordata > Mammalia > Chiroptera > Rhinolophidae > Rhinolophus > Rhinolophus sinicus. The sequence continues at coordinate 72,421,370 of NC_142517.1, read as the reverse complement.
AGCAACGGAAAGAAAAGAAACATAATCATTGAGATACCAAACACATTCTGTTACTTCACAGGTATAGAAACTCTGGCCAAGAACTGCAAAGCCTTTAATAATAACTCCCACGGATGACTCCTATATAACAGATATCTAGGATCCTTGGAATTTCCATAAGAGTCTAATAACAAGTGAAGTTATGAACTTGGACCTTTATGATGTATAGAGATACGTAGACTTTAAGTACAGCCTTTGGGGAAGAGAATTATAGGATTGAAGCTGTCAGAAGAGATCAAGTACTGTCTAACAAACGAACAAAAAAAGCTCTACTAAAGCTGACAGATTAAGTATCTAGGAACAGTACACTTTTCCACAATAACTTGAGCCAAAATAGTTAGCAGGAGTAGAGAATATAAAGAAGTTAAATGTAAAGTGAAACTGGCTTATAGCAACTAGAACTTTTTCGTTTTCAGCAAATATTTATTGATTAACTACTTGAATAAAGCACATGGGTTATAAATAATGAAATTACGCTGTCCTTCTCTAGGTGATGTGACAATCCAATTAGGATTCTAACATCCTGAAATATATCAGCAGAAGAGAATCAAGGCCCATGCTAAAGGCCAAAAGAAAACAATCCTATATCTTGTGAGCATAAACCTTGAGGACAGACTCTGGTTTTTATACCTATTTTTCTCAGTGTAGGGTCTTTCTCTCTTCTCTGGAAAGAATATCACCCCCTATCTCTACACCTAAGATTTAAGGTGGGGCTGCTGCTTAGTGAACTCTGCCCTTTCTTTATCACCCTTCAAATCACAGGACAGTGAATTTGACCCAGTTATTTCTCTGATTACAGTGACTGAGCTAGTTAGAATCCTTTCCGAGTCAGTTAGAGTCTTCCCGGGATTTCATATGCAAAAGTTGGGGGACACAAATCTCTCCTCCTCTGGGTTGTAATCTAGGATGATATTTTCTAGTTACTTCTGGTCATAAACCACACATCTGCTCTTATTGAAAGCTGTCTAAAGTAGGAGAAAATAGTCAAAACCCAGAGAGCAGCTAGGGTGATGGAAAAATCAGAGAACGTCATTTTAGTCCTTAGAACCATTCTGTCCTTCCCAGTTGTATGAGCCAATACCTCTCCACTCCTCCGCCCCTTTTTTCATAGGCTAGTTTGGCTTAGTCCTGACTAATATGGGCAATGATCCATCAATAGCTTAATTATAATTATTATGAGTAATAGAGAAATAAAAAGAGGTAGCATACGATGATTTGATATTGTGTTTGATTTTATATAAGCTAGATGCAAATTTCTCCAAAAAAGAAAATGTTTTAACCACCTTAAGACCTAAGAGGAATTTTAAAAATGCCTATTTTTAAGTGCTTTAGTATATAAATGAGTGAAGTCATGGAGGACAAGGGTATCTCCTATCATCCAACAGCAAGTCACTAGAAGACCTGAAACCCAGATCTTTTGCTCATAGTTCGGTGACCTTTCTCCTTCATTGCTGTGCCAGTGATGAATTTCAACATTGTTGAGGAAACAGCTGGTATTGTAATCTGCAGTTATGTCTGGATAAAATAAATCACTGTAACAATAAATTCAATGTCTAGATTATAAAAAGGCAAAAACAGAGAAATTCCTCTTTAGTCGACTTGTCTCATAAATACAGGACAACAGGAAAGTGAGGAAAAAGTGGTTTAATGGTAGAATACCTTGAGTATCAATAATGGTCAGTTGCAGAAAACAAATGACATTTACATTTTTGACACGTAGCTCATCATTAGGCTTATTGTTCCTATCAAAAGCCGTAATAACAAATAGACAATATTATCCACAAAACGTTCTGCCAGTTTTTGGGTCACTGAACCTCAATATCATTCAGTCAGTCAAATTAAGGGAGTCTCTTAATGAGACTTATCCAATATAATGTACTTATTAAGGTAATTTGAAAACTCACAGTTTGGTTCTCTGGAGATGCTTGAAACATGAGAGATATAATGCAAAAAATTGATCATAGACAGCAGGAAAGTCATCATTATGATTAAAATCCTTGCACAGCAAGCACTAAAAATATTATAAAACAGATTTTAATCACTGTGGAATGGTGCTTAGTTAGAAATGGGTGTTTATCAAGAAAGTCACATATCTCTTCATACAATTGGGGTAATTTATGAGATTTCAAATTCCTTGTCAGATGGATTGTTGAAAAACATAGACTTGGGAATCAGCTGGAAAAGAGCATGACTTTCTCTGAACACCATTTTGTCCTTTTCTTCCTGAACTCATGGTCACCAACCACTCCCATCCCGACGTAACATAGGCAGAGGCTCAACTGCCCAGTTGTGCCATGAACAAGAATGGCAGGGAGAGGCAGCTGGAGTAAGAACGTTAGCTCTGAATTCAGAATTTCTGCCCCTGCTTTCACCAGTGCTTCTTGGGCTCTGTCTACCTAGGACAGAACAGAACATGGCATGGGATGAAACTTCTTCATTTTCTCTACATTAGAGAAGAAAGAAATAGGTATGAATAATGTTAAAAAAGAAAACAAATAAAATAAGTCTGGGTAGGATATAAGAAGGATGGAGACAAGTCGGGAGAGAGTAATTAGCTAAAAAGAATGAAATTCATTCTTGATGCTGGTCGTATTACCTCCTATATTTAATTCATCAATTTCTGTCTATTTTCTCTCATAAATACCTCTTAAATCTGTCCATGTCTTTCAACTGCATCTGCATCAGCAAGCCACCATCTCTCCTGCCTGGACAGCTGCTGAAGCCTCGTGGCTGGTTTTCCTGCTGCTCTGCAATCAGTGGTATGTGCTGGAGTTGCCCTGTTCAGGCTCCCAAGAGCCCGCTATGTGCGTTACTTTCCAACTCCACTTTCAGTGAGATATTGGTAGCTTGAAATTGTCCGGGGTGGGAATATTTATGCCACAGAAATTGGAATCTGCTATAAATTAGGAATTTTTAAAACATATTTTCCAGATAGTGAATTGTAAATATTTACTGACACACCACTGCCTACAATTCATTCTCCATATAGCTGCAAAAGTGATATTTTAAAAACAAATTATATTATGTCATCCATCTTCCTGGTGTCTATAGTGACATCCTGTGAAATCCAAATTACTTCCTGGATGCTCTATACTCTAAGATATTCTGACCTCCGTCTATTCCATACCTCTGTGTTCTTTCACTACTCATCTCACTCACTACAACAAGCCACCCTTATCTGTTTTCTGTCCCTCCAACATACCAAGTTCATTGCATGCTAGGGCTGCTTTTCTCCTGGATCTTTGCATAATTTTGTTGTTCATTGCCATTTAGGTCTCAGGATAAAAATTGCCTTCTCAGAGAAGTCTTTTATGACCATGCATCTCAAGTCTTTTTTTTTTTTCTCATATTATGTTGTTTTCTTTTCTTCATAATACTTACTATATGAATGTTAAGTATTTCTTTTTTTTCTATCTCCTCTATTATAATGTGTGTTTTGTGAAAACAGAATCATACTTTTTAGTTTCTTTTGCTATATTACCAGCACCTAGAAAAATGCCTGGTTCAAGGTTAATTTTATTGACTTAATTAATAATTGAATGAGTATATAAATTCACAACTACACAGCATAGTGTCTGACATAACTATTTGAATAAGTGAGTGAATCGGTGAATCGTGAACTATATTAATTTAAGAACTGATGATTGAAATCTTACTTGAATCCCATCCCATTCTCTACTTATGTATCTATCATAACCCTTAAAAGAAGAAACCATGCCCAGTGACGGTAGTTAGAGGCTTGTGATCTGAAGATCAGGAAATGACTCTCAATTTCCAGGAAGAAAATCTAAGAGATAGCTCCAGAACTTTAATCTCCTGTTATTGATTCTGCAAATTTGTAGGTTGTAGAGGCTGAAATGATCTGTGCCCTGAAGTTTTAGGCTGTTTTAGTCCCTAAAACATTATTTTAAAATAATTATGTTTTAGCTTTGAATTAAGAAAGACATCTCAAAAAAAAACCACAAAAACAAAAACAACACATGTCTTATTTATTTATTACTGGTATAAACATTTAGAATGTTCATGAGATTTCCTGATATTCATGCCACTTTTTTTTTTTTGGGTGGGGAGGGGTTTTAATAATTTTTTATTTTTCAGTTACAGTTGACATATTATATTAGTTTCAGGTATACAACACAGTGATTAGACATTTATATGACTTATGAAGTGATCCTGATAAATCCAGTACCCATCTGACACCATACATAGTTATTGCAGTATTGCTATATTCTCCATGCTATATTCTCCATCTCCATGACTATCTTGTAACTACAAATTTGTACCCATTAATCCTCTCCCCACCCTTCACCCATCCTTCCGCCCCCGCCCCCCCACCTGGCAACCATCAAAATGCTCTCTGTATCTATGTGCTTGTTTCTGTTGTTTGTTTGTTTGTTTATCCTGTTGTCTAGATTCCACATATAAGTGAAATCATATGGCATTTGTCTTTCTCTGTCTGACTTACTCCACTCAGCACAATATCCTCCAGGTCTATCCGTGTTGTTGCAGATGGCAAGATTTCATTCTTTTTTATAGCGAGTAATAGTCCATTGTACACATGTACCACCGCTTCTTTATCTGGTCATCTAATAATGGTCACTCAGGTTGCCTCCATATCTTGGCTATTGTAAATAATGCTGCAATGAGCATATAGGTGCACATGTCCCTTCGAAGTAATGTTTTGGATTTCTTCGGATAAATACCCAGAAGTGGGACTACTGGGTTATTTTTTATCTCTTGTTGCAGCCTTTGTTTTAAAGTCCATTTTGTTTGGCATATGTATTGCTACTCAAGCTTTCTTTTTTTTTTTTTTTTCCATTTTCATGAAATATCTTTTTCATCTCTTTACTTTTAATCTGTGTGCATACCACTTTGTTTTTAATAAATTTGACAGAAGCTAAAAATGAGAAACACAGGAAGTTTGCACTGAAAATCCCATGATCCTCTAAGCCATCCAGATACATGGAGGGCATAGCTCTTGCCCCTCATTCTAAGGTGCATCCCTTTCATTGGCCAATTCTGAAACTGTACTGCTCATCTTCATGTGGTCTGCTCACTCATGTGCCCTTCTGACTTGCAACTTATGCTGGGCCCACTCTTCGCTGCCACCTGCCACCTTCACAGTGAAGAAAATAAACCCCACACCTTCAGGGTACTCACTTCTCCTCTTGCCCAGTGACCAAGAATGGTGCTCTTCCAAGTAGAAGAGGAACAGTGCCTCTTCTACTTGCACCAGTTTTAATATAGAAAGCCTTTGGCATTGAGATTCTTGGAGACCACCACAGAATTTGTCGTTGTTACTGACACCATTTTCATTGTTTAAAAGTCACAAAACAGCAGAGGAAACATCTGCTTTGGGACAGATGGGTGTTCTAATCCTTAGTTTAAAAGCCTGCAGAAAGTAATAAATTTTTGCACGCTTTTCTGAACTGTTTCCACTGATGTAGATCAACTTTTCTAACTGGGATACAGACCAGAGTTGGCAAGACATTAGTATATAAGGCATCATTTTTTTGTATATCTGGTCACTTATCACACCATAGTCCTATGCTTTCAAAATAAAAGTCATGGTAAGAGACTTAAACTATTTGCTATCTATAAGTTGGTGCTCAGTGCTCAGTACTCAGCACTCATGCAAAGAGACATTGCACATCAGGGAAGCTAGAATATCCGTTTTAGGATTTTTGATGTTCAGTTATCCATGACACTTTTCCTTCATCTCTGATTAAAGATGGCAGTAACAGTAAATGCTTAATATTAACTATAATGCCAATCCATTGTTCTAAGTGATTTGTGTGGATTTATAATTTTATCTTCCCAACAACTACATGAGATAGCTACTGCTGTTCCCATTTGCAGGTGGGAAACCCAAGAACCACTGAGTTTAAGTATTAAACTTACCCAAGATCACACAGCTAGAAGGTGGGGTAGTCAGAGCTTGAACCCTTAGTTGGGATTCAGAGCCACTGCTTTGCCTGTTAATTTCTAGGTAATCCTGCCTCTCAAAAGTTGACAATGGTGCCTAATGAAAAACGGAGAGGACAATTGCAGACACCTATACTTCTGCACTCTAGTCTGGATGAAAGGGAGGTCGCTTGTGCCCTCAGGCATCAAGAATAGTGTGGCAAAAGCATTCAACTGAGAATAAAAGGACCAGGATTCTATTACTGATATATCTATTAACTTACCTTCTGACCTGTACAGTCAGAGAGTAAATTATTAATCTGTGAAGTGAGAGAGTTGGACTAGAGTTGCAGTGTTCAAGCTCTGCTTCTATCTGCCTTGGGGTTTTTTTAGAGGTGTAGTAGCATCAACTTCTGGGGAAGGGAGTGCCAAAGATTCAGAGTTCCTTCTTGGCACTGAGAAGTGTTCCTTTCTTTTGCCTTGTGCCATGTTCTATCTTATTGAGTTGATTCCAAATTGGTCTTATAGAAGGCAGGATTCAATTTTGAAGCCACTTTCTTTCTTGCAATCCCTTTTAGTAGTCTGGCCTTAGTTTTTCCACTAACAGGCCCATGAAAGTGAGGTGATACTCTTACCACCTAATAGAGAGAGGTAATGGTGGCTTCAAAATAACGTGTATTTTTATGGACTTTTGGAGAGAGACAGCATTCTTGCGTTCTTGTTAACACTCTTTGACTCTATGTAATAATGAAATTTGAAGCCAACTAGGGTGGGCAGGTATTTTCACAGCAGCCAAGAAGTGCTTTCCAAATTATAGCACATAAATGGCCACTCATTTGATCTGTGCATGTTCCAAATGTGTGTGCACACATGCAAGGACACACACACACACACACACACACACACACACACACGATGTCAGTAATAATCTTCAGCTAAGTATTTTGGTACTTATTATGCATATTAAGGAGGACATGTACACACATCCATGCAGACACACTTTTTTTTTCCAACCAGCTCATGGTGATCCCACCTCCCTCTTTCCATAATACTCTGTACAAAAAAGCACTTGGGTAACTACCCTAAGCTCTAACACAAAAGGCAAATCAGTTATACAACAGATATTTATTAAGCACTCAGTACTCTAGAGGTCATGGGAGTTTACAAGGAAACACAAGACACATGTCCTCTAGGATCTTAACACACATGAAACATTAGCAGACAGCATATAATTAAATGTTAAATTGTCTGACACAGAGTGTTAAATGTAGTGGGAATTTCGGAGAAGAAGAAGAGAAATTAGAACTAGTAAAGTCAAATAAGCCTTTGGGGGAGATGAAACATGACCTGGATCTTTAAGGGTGGGTATCATTTCAGTTGGCAGAAAGAATAAAGTGAAGGGGAAACCCCTGTTCTGTATCTGTCAATCACAGTAACCTTAGTGACTCGATGTGCATCACAGGGGTACGATTTCAGGAGCAACCAGAAAGTTCTTCTGTCCGTCACATATGGAAATTATCCTACTCTTTGATATAATATTACATTTACTTCTTAAAATAGAAACATTTGGGTGGATTTTAATACATGAAGACAGGTTACCTTTCATTTATACCTTTGCTGAATACAGTTAAGATCATTCCTTTCCACTGAATACTTCACTGTAGAATAACAAGGACTTGACATCACACGTCTTAGTGTTTCCTATATAAAGGCCCATAAAGACATTTGTTCTTTTGTACCAAGCCTCGGTGACTGGAAATACTCGGTTTCCTTAGATAAACTATTTTTGCCTCTTTATAAAAAAAAGGGGAAGCATATACATATATAATTAGTTTAGTAGCAGTGGAAACTTTGGCCCACATTTCTCCCTTCTAACTTTCCTGTAAGTCTTGACTTTCTGTGTATACATAACTCAAGCATCAGACTCTTACTCATTTCCAGGTTCATCATCTTACAGTATATAGAACTAAAGGGAAAATGAGTCTCATTATTTCTCTGAATCATGGAGGTGTTAGTTGCTCCTCAGCATGTTTTTCTCAGGATCAATTTTGAGACCCCTGCACCACAACTGCCATGGCAAAGACTGCTAGTTTTCCACTATTTGTTTTCTTCCTCAGCCATAAAACTTTTGTGTTTTTTGGCAGGTAGCTGTCTACCTATAATAAAGACCACTTTCCCAGACTTCTTTGCTGCAGGTATACTCACGTGACTAAGTCCTAGACAGTAGGAGATAAGTAGAAGTAGTGCATAGTGCATGCAACTTAGAGGAAGTATTCCTAAAGGAAGTGGGTGTGCCTTTCTTGTTGCTTTTTCCTTCCTGTTAGGATATAGATGTAATAGCAGGATTCAGGCAGCCATCTGTCATGGACAATGAGATGACCTTGGGAATGTAGGTCACCTATGGAGAGCAATAAGGAAATAGGACCTATCTCAAAAAAATGAATGTAAGGAATAATAATACAAATGCATAAGTGTGCTTAGGCAGTGCTTGTTACATAAAAAGTACTCAATAAATATTTGTTGATTTCCATTTAGATTGAATTCTGATTGTTTGGGAGGGCTGCATGTTTGTGTGTATTCTACCACTTATGTATTTCATATCAGAATGTAACAGGAAGACTGCAGCTTGCACACAAAAGGAATCAGACTTGGAAAGACTATATCTGCTGGACTATGCCAATGTCCAACTTTGGCTGTCATGGTAGAAGTTCCATGACATTCTTGCTAGGTTGGCTAGCTCAGTTTTGGAGAAATGTGCTGCGGAGGAAAGAAGGTAGATCTTGACAGAGCCCAACCTCTGATACTGGGAGAGATAAGTTAAGCTTCAAGTAACAAAGACCCAAAATAACAGAGCCTAAAAAAAGACAATCATTTATTCCTCGTTCATTTCGAGGGTTTAGTGTAGCCAGTTTTCAAAGACCTAATGAGATTTTTGGACAAGGTGCTATCTTTTTCCTCACTCTCTGGGGAAATTGTAGTAGGGGTGTCATTCTTGCAATTAAGTATATTTTCTTGGGTCTGAATTAATTTTTTAAAATTTTTCTATTTTTAAAAACATGCTTTCCTAAACCTCCTTAAATCATTGGTGGGCTAAGGTAGGAGGATAACAATAAAAATAGACCTGAGAAACTATAAGATTTAATGGGGGACAGGGCAGGAAGAAACCTCTTTGGAATCTGAAGTCATAATACCTGGATAATGAGACTGGGAAGAGTGCCCTGAGGGCAGCAGGAGGGCACTGGCCTATGTGTCAGAAGACCTGAGACATGGAGGGTGCAAGGGCGCTTGGGTTAAGCTCTGCCAGTCTCACTATTGCTTTTCTTGATTGGGCTGTTGGATTTTCTTTCTTTCTTTTTTTTTTTTTTGGTGTTAATAAGCACTGCCATAGTACAACATCTATGAGAGATTTTTAACATTTACTGAGTGCCAGCATGGTACAAAGATGCAGATAAGTCCAAAGGAAAGAAAAGGTTTTTCTAATCCCCTATTGTGAAGGTCAGTCCCTTTGTTTAGACTTAAGGAAAAATAGTGACATATCCTTTAACAAGCTTTCTCTCCAAAATCAATGTGCAATGTGGGAGTTCTAGTGAGCATGTAAGGACTGAGAAAAATAATAAAAACAGGAGGAGAAAGCATAAACTTGAAGCAGGTTCATCAGCTAATAAAAATCGTTGTGTTTACCTACTCCCTTATGAAGAATACGACAGGCCAACCTTCTAGGTTCAGCAAAATCCTGAGACTGCAATGTGTACTTCCCAATTTTATTCTCTGTAAAATAAAAGGGAAACTAAGCATAGTCTGAAAGTGCAAAGAATTTTTTGGCAGAGATAGAGGAGGAATCTGCAATCCCCAAATGATGTGGCATAGTGAAGATGGCCTAGTTCAATTCTGTGCTCTTCATACATCTTCAAGACTCTTTTCTTTTTAATGTCCATTGGCCTCCTTTGTATTAGATGAAGGTATTAGAAACCAATGTAAGCTTGATTAAGGAAGAGAAAGGGAGGGTTATTATAAGACAGCAGGGATAATACATAGGAATTCAGTGCAAGAATGAAGCTGGGCTTCAGGAAAAACCAGGAAGCAGGAAAAGGAAAGCCATCAGAGTCAGCACAGAGCTCTGTGTCTCGATTGCTCCTCTCTGTACTTGGGGTGTGGCCTGTCCCTGTCCATCACATGGCAGAACAGGCCACCAGAAACATGGCTCACACATTTCTATGTTATAGTCTGTGTACTTGCGGGTGGCTGCTTCATTTGCCAGATTTGGAATCTTAGGGGAGAGAAGCTGAGCAGTTTGAATCAGTATCCATCTTCAGCCCAACTAACTATGGGCAGGGGTGAGGGTCATGTGAAATAGGACTGCCAGGGGCCCACCTCCTAATATTCATGGGGGTTATTCTCAGAGAAGGTGATTTGGCTCATGGTCTTAGTCAGGTAAACTACTGCATTGATTTCATGCTAAGTACCAAAGAAACTGCCTACCCCCTGTACATTGTTCTGAAACAAAATGGTAAATAAAAATACAAAGACTTTTTCATTTACCTCTTTTTATTACCTTCAAATAATATCTTGCAAATCCTGCTTTTCTAAGTCAGCATAAAGGAACAGTAAGCGTCTATTAATTTGGCATATCTGCTTTGGAGAGTAAATTCTGAACTGCCTGATCGATTTCTCCATGTTTTGTGGATTTCATTCTGGGTAAATTTAAAGCAAATGGATAACTGAAGATAGACAATTTATTTCAAAGGTGTTTTTAAACAGTAGGGCCTGTAATATGTGTATTTATAACTCATCATTGATACCCAGAGACAGATATAGGATCTGTCATAGCAATTTCCCTGCCATCAAACAACTTCTCAGACCACATTGGAAGAAAACAGAAAACTGGCAGACAACATCTAGTCACCTTGTAGGTGTATTTACAAAAAGAACAAAATGATCAGCCCATCTTTGCAGAACATACATTGTGCAAAAGAATTCCACAGGAGCCTTTGGATTGCCTGTGCTGGGTGCTGAAGGGTCAGAGTCAGTCTCTATTGAGATTAGTTCAAAATGAGAAAACAGCTGCAGAGCTAGTGTTGGCATACCTGATCATGCCAACTAAGTCTTCTAGAATCTGGAGGAATGGCATTCAGAACAGTGTGCACAGAACCAGCATATGCAGGAAAGCAGAGAGCAAATCTTAAGGGAGATACTATTTAGTTTTTAGATGAAAAAAACTCCATCTCTTATTTTTGCCATTCACAGTTCATGCCTGGTGTGAGACTCCCAGCTGTGATGACTGAAACAGTTTTCATCAACAACCATCTTTTTTTTTTTTTTTTTTAAATAGGGGGTTGGTGACAGTGGTGGTCTAAGTTAAATGCACATAGGATGACAAAGAGACTATAGAAATACTACTTTAAATTTGGGCAAATAATTATGCATCAAGATATTTTGAATAATATATAGCTAATTTCTAGAACCCCCAAATAAATTAAAGGTTCACTTCAAAAAAATTCAACTTAGTAATTTCTAAAAAGAATATGAATCTTTTAAAAATAATGAACTAAGTGATGAGTTTGTTTTAGAGTAATGTAAGAAGTTATTAGAGGATTCAAATGAAACCTTTGTCCTATCCACCCCTGCAACTGATAGCGGTCATTTGATTTAAAAAATATTTATTTATTTATTTTTGAACTATATATTATATTTAAAAAATGTTTTAAACCACATTATTGAAGTATGGTTGAAATACGAGCAGCTGTATATATTTAATGTATATAACTTGATGAGTTTGGAGCACTTTATTTATTTTTTAAACTAACCTGTTTAAGGAAGAGTGAATTGTTGTTTTCCAAATGTTGCTCTTTGGATTTTGTTTTTGTATTCAATTAATTTCTAATAAAAATGCACATGAAGTGTCAAAGTTTACGTGGATTTTACTGGATCTCAGCCCAGTAAATTATAATCAGAATTCACTAAATTGACAAGACACAAGTCAATGAAAGGATACAAATGTATTCAAGGGTAACGACATCTATAACAGTGTGGCAATGTTGTCAGGAATGATTCCAAAGTTATTGCTTAGGGTATGTGTGTGGTGGGTGGCCCAGAGAAGAGGATGTACATTTTTCTGAAACTAAATGGCAAATAAGAATAGAAGTTTTTTTTCATATTTCTGTATTGACTTAAAATAATATCTTGACAGTCCTGCCATCCTGAGACAGTAATAAAATCGCCTGCTTTTATTTATTTGATGCATCCCCTTTGGAGACTAAATTTATGGTATGACATTTATTGTCATGTTTTATTAATAATTTTCATATGAAGTATTCTGAAGTTTTTATCTTTCTTCTGAGACAAGGAAAGAGCTGTTACATTTTAAAAAATGACTGAACTAATTTCATATATGTTCAGAATTTATTTTTACTTTGAAATTTCTCTGACTTAATATTTTCCACTTTCCTTCTCCCCCTCTACATATTTCCCTTCCCTTCCTTCAACTCATGCATCATTAGGAAACTTATAAAGTTCAAGCGAACAAATGTCTGGCTTTAAATGCAGTGGAGAATGCCTGTTCTTTCTCGACTTTATACATATGCATGTCCTGTCATCGGGGAATGATTTCATCATATTGGTTACCTCCAAAACTTACAATACTTTTACACCCAAATGTATTATTGACTCAGTGTGGTTCCTGGAATGAGAATGGTTTATATTCTAATTCCAGATATTGATTGACCGTGTGTTACTTTGGGAACAACAGTCGACTTGTTTCCTTAGCAGGATAATGAGAAAATTACTGACCTCTCAAGAGAGGTTTGGCAAACAGAGAATTACAAAATACTTTGCATTAGAAGTGTTAAACATTCTTTCAGTCCTTTCATTTTTCTTGGTGTAGCAGTGTTCAGTTGTGGACTGTTTTACGGGAAGACTTTAACCAAGGAGTACATGTGACTTTGCCTTAGCCACTGCAAAATATCTGCCCATTCAAGAAGCCCTAACCAAAAAAAAAGTTCTAGAACTACAAAAATGCCCTGACAAAGCCTGACCATGTGCTTATTAATGAGACATTAAGAGCTCCCTCCCATGCCATGTTTTCCAGATGGATTCACTGTAATGCCTGCAACTTAGCCAATCTGAATCCTTGCCTTCTCACTTGTAGACAGTCTCCTAATTGGGCCATTACTGCGAAAGGTAGAAACAGTGTAACTGAGATGGAACGGGGTGAGACAGAAGGGAATCCCAGTGCTGCTGGCGGTGTGGCACTGCAATACAACCAGGGCTGTTCCAGGATTGGCAAACACTTCACAAATAAAATAAATGGAGACCAACCAATATTTCATTTGTCACTGTCTCAACAGCCCAAGGCAGAGCTGTTTTGCCAGCCACACTTTCAATGGAAGCATGCATTTCAATCGCATTTGTTTTTCTGACAGTTCAGATGGTATAAGGTCCCACAGCCTAGCTACAGCTTACTTGCTCTCCGCTCACTGCTTCTCTCTGGTGCATCTTCATAGCCATTTCCTCATAGCTCAAGGTTTCCAAGCACACGGGGTGTTTGTATTAGTAAAATATTTATTTACATTAGAATCTAAGACCTGCAAGCGTTCCCCAGGCAGAACTGAGAGACCTGAGAAGAAATCATTCTAAAGAGATAGTTGTCTATCCTCTTTAAACACACACACATGCACACACACACACACACACACACACACACACACACACATACACACACACACACACTTAGAGAATTGCCACATGCCTCAAAGCCTAGTGAAGGGTATAGCTGTTCATATGCAAGTAAGTATCTTCTCCACCCTCACAGTCACACTGTAAGTTCTAGCCTCAGGTATATGTTGCTCTTGGGTATGTCATCATCTCTGCGGGGCACAGACTCCCGTTAATAAAATAAAAATGAAAATCTCTCCTCTGATCCACGCTGGTCTCAGATATTTCTGAGATTTGATTAAAACTTATGCAATGTACGTGTCTGTATAGGGCATGGAATTGACTATACTAGTTGATAACTTGAAATTGGCTGATAGGTACATGGGATTCATTATGATATTCTCCACTTGTGAATTTGTTTGTAGTATTCTATAATAAAAAGTTTTAAAAATATAAATGAAAATAAAAATCTATTCTGCCTAGTTCTCTGTAGAGTTACAGGTGAGAATCATAGGAGACAATATGTAAAATTGTTTTATGGATAATAAAGCACTAGAACAGATATCTCTCAAAAAAGTGTATTTCCAGAATGCCCACATCAGACTCACCTTGTGTACTAATTTAAAAGCACAGTTTCAGAGTTCCACATGCCTATGGAATCAGACATGATGGCAATGTATCCCTGAGGGAATCTCCATTTTGAATTAACCCTTTATACCTCCCATCTCAGATGACGTTTCTACATTATGAAATTTGAAAACTATATATGCTACAAATCTTAGTTGACCCAGGTCTTTTGGGTGGATGGAGAAATTGCTTCTAGTGGGGTTGAGGACCTGTTTCTATAAAGGAACCACTATTCTAACCCCTCCCCCACCTACAATCTGTTATTTGAACCCTGATTCCTAACTGTTGATTAAGCCACAAGTTCATTCTATCTGCTTCCCCTGCCTTGGCTCCACTTAATTACCAAACCTGAAGCAGGATATTCCCATTACATGCTGGGCCCTCTTGATTATATCAAAATCTTTGGCCTCAATCTCATCATCACATGGTTCTGTGTAGATTTCAGTTTGCCCAACTATATCTTTTGCCCAGACATGGCCCAGGCATCGCCTAGGTTAATTCACTCAGGCCTCAACCATTTGTTGAGCACCTTTTATGTGATAGTATTCCTCTAGATGCTAGCAAACAATGCAGTTAAAAATCTCTTCCCTCGTGGAATTTGCACTGTAGATTTGGAGATTTCGTCTTTGAACTGTAAGCAGATAATACAACTTCAGAGAGTGCTAAGCGCCAAGAATAAAATGAAGTCGGGGAAGAGGAGTTTTGAGTTACAGTTGTCAGGGAAGGTCCCTCTGAGAAGGAAATAATTTAAACAGAGACCTAAGATGAGAAGGAGAAGGTGGTAGAAAGAATTGGTGGAAGAGATGAGACAGTAAGTACAAAGGCCCTGAGGCAGGAATGAACTTATGTTCAAGTAATAGCAAGGAAGTCTCCATGGCTGCATAGCAGTGGTCAGGGGTCAAAGTGGCAAAAGGTGAGACTGGAAAGAGAGGGCCAATGGCTATGTCGTATAAGGCTTTGGAGGACATGAAAAAGAGTTCGTATTATAAAGACTGGTTGTGGGTACTGATCATGTTTCCATCCATCTAATCAGGTGTTGCCATGCTACCCGAGACCCGATAACCCCCACGGAAGCTGTAGCTCCTTCTACAGTTCCCTACAGCACTCGAAAGGCATTCATAATATGAAAATTGTTTCTATTTGTCATAATTAATACTCAGAAAAAAAATAGAGAAAACCCGCTCCTTTGTGATCTCTATCATTGCTGACTATCTTTAACTGAACATAATCCTTAAAACCGCCAGGAAACGATGTGGAACAGTGTTCCCCTCACCCCCAACTATGTAATCCTGTAGTTACCAGATTTGACCACTAGATGGTGGCTGTATATCAGTACCGTAAAACAATGAGTTTTCTGTTTGACAAAGGAATGAAACAATGAATTAATGGATTAAAGATACTAACAAAGTGTATGTGTATTTAAAATTCCTTTGGTTGAAAAGATCAGCAAAAGAAAAAGAGAGAGGAAAGGCATCATGCCCTGCTTTTTGTTCAGTTACATTTTTCCTTGGGAGGATTTTGGCTTCTTTGAAAATGCTTTTGTGACATAGAATGCGTAACATGTAAGACAGAAACACTACAGGTTTGGCTATGACTAGGGAACAGATTCTTCCTACTCATTCACCTTACTCCTCATTTAAGGCTCCCTGGAATATTTTCTTCTTGCCCTTATATGCGCGTATATTCTCAACCATGAAGTATGTATGCTGATGATGCCCTGATTAATATCTTCCGTTGGCTCCGTTCTCCAGACCTCCAGACCTGTAATTACAACTACTCCTAGATGGCAGATAGATGGTGTTAGGTACTTGAAACTCAATAAACTTTAAACCAAACTCGTAGTCTTTCTTCTTTACTACTTCCTTCTCTTGAAATATTTTTCTTCCTATCTCAGTTAATGGTGTTACAACTTAATCAGCTGTCTTGGAGAAAAGCCTCTAAATATTTATTTCCACCTACTGCTCACTTTCCATATTCAATTTGCCTTAAGGTACTGTTGATTTTACCTCTTGAAAGTCTTACAAATGTATGTATCGCTGTTTGTTTTCTCATCTTTGTCATCATTTCCATTCATGTAATAAATTCTTAACCGAAGTCTGTTTTCCATTTTATAGCCCATTGTCCACACAGCCTTTGGAAGAATATTACCAAACCTCAGATTGGAATGGGTCCCTTTCTTGCTTTAAATTCTTCTGCGTAGAGAATAAAGTCCAAACCCCATATTCTACTATTCAAAGCCTTCAAGTTACGGTTTCACCCACCTTCCCAGCCTCTTTAGGGTCTTTCCCTACCACACAGCCATGTTGTTTGTTCAGAGTCCCTGGTTTGGGCCATGGACTCTCATGGCTGTATCCCATGGTACATGCTTTTTGTCCTAGAACTCTCTCCTCCTCTGTTGGCCTTCGATTTTCCATTTTCCCCTCCAAGTTCTGGTAAAGCTTACACCTTCCTTCCATGAAATTCTAGAAGTAGAGAAGAGGATGTCCTCCTTAGTACTCTCATTGATCCTTGTATACTCATCCATTATAACATTTGTCTTATGGCACTGTGCTTATTTATGTGCCGGTACCATGCCACTGAACTGACATTTGCTTTCCAGTAGAAAGTGTCTTCGCCATCTTTGTGTCTCCCGAAACTTGCATAAGTCTTGGAAAGTCTTAGGTGCTCAATAATTCTTGTTTTAATGAATGGACAAATGAACAAATTCTGATTCCCTCTGCATCTTTCCCAGTAGTCAGGAAAGGCTTTCCCCTGTTCCTCTTTCTCTTCCACTTCTACTCATGAATATTTTCACATGAGAAAGGAAGCAAAAAGGATATCTGGAAATACTATCTTTCAGACACAGAAAGCAGACCACCCTAGAAAAGGGAAGCTTTAGGAACTGGAGAAGTGGTGGGAGAAGGGGCCACAGTTGGAGTCACAAAAATACAGGTACTACAAGGGGCCCTCCAGTGCCACACCTGCAGTCTCCCTTCCTTACTGCACAAGTGATGATGGCACTGATGGAGGATGAGCCTTGTAGATTGATCGACCAGGGGATTATCTAAGGTCAGGGAACATGACTATTGTTCACTCTCTTCTCAGTGATTAGCATCCGGCCTGGCATTGAGCAGGAGCCTAGTAAGTGATTGAATCCCCACTGTCTATTTTCTTATTGGCAGACTGCAATTTTGAGTTAATGTGATATCTAGAATTGTTTGTAACTTTTGGAGTAAAAGGTGCAAATATGAGCAACTGTGACTATTGAGGAGTCTGTGATGATTGGGGAGGAACTCATTGGGAGACTTGGCTTCATTAGATAATCTGAATGTCTTTGGATAGAAATCTGTGCATTCCATGCATGCCTTCACTTGAATGAATTGCTCAGTCTGGATGCTCTCTGTGTTTCTTTATTGATTCAAGTGAAAAGAACAGAAAAGTAAAAGGTTAGAATTTTTCTCTCTCTATGCCCAGAAAAAAACAAAACTTTGCCTCATGCAGATATACTTATTTCGTAAGAGGTAATAGAACTGCCTGGATTTCATTCATATTTACATTTTATTAAAACATACTTCAAGTTCTTTAGTGCTAATCGACATGTTTTTGTGTGGGGCTCAAATTTACTTTAAGCATGTGACCTATCTCTGCTACCCAAAGATTCCTGTTGTGATGATATTGTTCTGGACAGGAAGTGATCGCCACCCCCATACCCCAATCTTGTAATTTCTGGGGAGTATAGTTATATTACTGTTTGCCAGTAACTCCCTGTCTAGCTGTGCTTCTTGCAAACTATCTCAGTGTGTCAATATAAGAATAATAATCACTTATTTTTGTTTAAGGCTTTATAATATACACTTTTTTTCTCATTTTATCCTCATAACAATAAACTGAGCAGTATTTATGGACCCACTTTACAGATGAAGAAACTAAGGCAGATATTTTTAAGCCAAATTCATACCAATAATAATGTAAACAATGGAATTAGGTGCAGATTTTAATTTTCAGATTCCCCATGTCTTTGTTACCCACACCATTGCTCAATTGTGCTAATATTAATTCATTAGAAAAGACAACATTTGGATAAGAGCTAGTTTTATTTAGCACACCTGGAAATGGCATCCTAAAACAGTATCTCTGCTAATAACCTCTTCCTTATTCACAAAATAGAGAAGTCCTTATAATTATTAGGAGTGTCTGCTCTGTGCCAGTGACACACATGGGCACTGCGCCCTGACAAAGAGCACATCTTCTTGGGCAGAGCATTAATCATTAGATATGACTTGTGGAAATAGGCAATACTTCATCAAAAGACAAAGTGCTAGCTTTGATACCTCTTTGTGCAATTGCCGGAACACTCCTAGCGTCTGCTTCTGATCTAAAGATTAGCTGGTGGCTTTGCCCTTTTTCCTGTGAAATATCTGTTCTTATGGGAAATCAGTACCAACACATCCTCAGAATTTTTATGTCTTATTAAAGGTTGTTCACTGATATTTGTAGTTTGCTGCAGCACCTACCACATTATTATCAGGCAAATTCTAAATTTACTCAGAGAGAAATAATGTTATGAAAAGAGTTCAAAATCATAAGGGATTGCACTATGGGGTGCATGTCTTTGCCATTGAAAAGGTCTCTTATAACTCACTTTTTTTTTTTATAGCTTTGAAATGGCTTGGAGTGGACCTTACCTCAGAGCTAGAATTTTACACGGAAAGCTTTAATGTCACCACTGCAATATTTCCAGACAGGACTGGGCATGGCTCAGTCAGCATCAGAAGACTGAGTAACAGGAGGGGCATTTCTCATTTGGGGCAGGTGGAAGGATGCATATTATTACAGGTACTCAAGGATGTGTGATCTTAAAAAAAAACCCCATGGTACTGCATAGGTTCTGAGACAACACACTCCACATAAGGCAGTTACTACTGGGTGATGTAAAGGATGTAGGGGTGGGGGAGAAGGGTGGCCTAAGAACATCCGCATGTCCTGAGGAGTCCAAGTGGCTTCCAGGGAGCTGTAGGCAGAGTGAATCAGGGAGGTCTGCATTAGGGAGGAGGCTCAGCCATGGAGGTTTTGATCCAGGGGTTGGGGTTCCGTCCTTGGACAATGCTGCAGAATCTAGAGTCTGGAATCTCTGCAGATTTTAAGATAAGGATTTGGTGCTAGAACAAGGGTTGAAGCTTAGATATCAGAACCGGGCCAAAAGGTGGACTCTAATTCTTGAGAATGAGGCAGAAGTCCAGTTATCACCAAGGCAGAGGACCAAGTGGAAAGAAAATAGATTAGGATCTCCAATTCCCCTTACTCTGAGATCTTTCCCAGGTCACTCAAGCCCACCTAACCTCCATCTTTTCTTCTATTACATGACAACGATAGTAAGGTCCACTTCAAATTTGTGAGAGACTCATCAGTAATATGTTTGAAAGAGCTTTGAGTATTATAAAATACCAAATAGTTATTGTTCATAAGTTCTTTATGAGGTTAGTAAGCATTTATCTTCCAAGTACTGTAGCTTTTATGATCAATAATACTGTCATTTTTATAAATAATATCCGAACCCCTTCCTGATGCTGTCTTGCCAGCAATGATCTTTTCTTTTCCTCCTTGCCTATAATTTGATTTCTTCATCCAGCCATATTTTCTGTGGCCACTCTGAATCAACATCTCTTTCTATCCCGTTGTCTTTCCAGATGCCCGTTTCCTGCATATACTCCCATGCTGTCGTGGGACAGTCCAAAACTTTCAGCCTAGACATTACTGCAGAAAGTGCTTCACGTAGTTTAAGTACGTTGGATTGTGCCCATAGGGAGCTAATGAGACTCATTGGGGAGGCCATTGCCGTGCCTCATTCCCTTCAGTGTGTATGGGGCGGTCGGGTAGGGTGCCCCGGGGGGATTTAGCAGTTTGAGAAACAAATGCCTAATAATGAGAGAAAGCAAGAACCCCAGGTCAGAGAGTGTTTGAGGTGATTCTTGGAGCTCAGGAATAATATGAACTAGAAGGCAATACAGGGAAGAAACAGAATGACCTTATTCCAAGTGAGAATTTTTATGCAGAGACAGTAGCTCCCCAAACAGAGAGGACACACATTAAGAGGGAAGCTTTATAGTCTGGGCTCAAGGATCTCTACAGGGTAGCTGTAATCGCTGATTAGGCATGTTCATCTTCTCCCAGTGCTGCTTTCACAGGAATAGCCAACGATTATCTTTGGATACATAGAACACAGGCAAGGGGTGATAACAGCAAGGGATCAGACCCTTGTGATGAGACCGCCAAGGGATGCCCCTCCAGAAGGAGGTAAAGCAGACTTGAGGGGACAGCTTCAAGGAGCTTCCTTAGAGACTGATCCCTGGGGATACTTCTATGACATTTAAAGACATGAGGACATCGTGGGCTTTTTGGCTACTTCAATTTTGATGTTTCTCAGTTACTTTTCTTTTTTAAAAGTAATTTTCTTCTTTTTGGAAGTGTGCTTGCCAGATCTACTTGGTTTGTATTGATTCGACTATTTAAAAAAGAGGGTTTCCTGGGTCTTTGAATGTGGGTTTAAGCCAAAAAAACCATGACAAGCTAGATAGAGCAACCTAGGTTTTCATTGTTATTTTTTTTCTTTTTTCTCTGATACTGACTCTGACACTAGATTTGTATGTGTTAATCAGTAGTCCACTTCTGTATGTCATAAATCAAGCAAACATGTTGATGGCCCAGAAAGTATTAATTGCTGTGTTAAGTGTTACCCAGGACATTTTTAAAAAGCAGAAAGACATTGTCAGTCAAAGAGCTGGAAAACAAAGCATAAGCAATAATAAATTACAAAAATAACAACAAAAAGAAATATAGATATTGGCATAATTAAAAAGTCCCATTGCATCTCTTTCCTTCCCTTATTTATATTTTGTTTAAATTTCCTAACAACACACACACATGTACACACACACAGTCACTCAGGAAAGTTCCAGTAATTATTGACATAGTAAAATAATAAAATCTTAAAGAGGCTAGCTTCAATATTAATAGATCTCTCATAAGGTAGTAAATAATTAATTTTAAACTTACTAAGACAGACTCACGGTGCCAGATGAGAACAGGAGAGGATGAATATTGGGCTAAAATACTTTAGGACAATTTTATAGAAGAGGAAGAGTTTAAACTGGGGCATAAATAATGGATAGAATTTGGTTAGGAGAAAAGAAGTCAGGACAAAAGTGTGGAGAAAGAAAAAGCCAATAGAAAGACAAATAGATAAAGGGGCACAGAATGGAGAAGATTAGTATTTGGAAATGAAATTGAAAGAGGGTGAGGCATGCTTTTAGAGGGTCTTAATACCAATTTAGGAACTGAGGTATGGCTTTTCTGAAGAAAACAACGATTTGTGAATATGAGCCCCTCTTTTCCATTTTAAAGAAAACCTTTTCCTAAACATGTGAGTATATGTGCATGATCACGGGCACAGACATAACATATTGATCGCTGCTGTAGTCACTCAACACAACTGCCCCCACCTGTGTTGAAAAATACTAGAATAAATACTAGAATAGTTATTTTTCATTTATAAAGTGAGCTAGAACCATCTTAACTGGTGATGGATAGATGTTTACCAAAAGTGTTTTGAGATGGTCTCAGAAGCAACCCTAATGCCAGCATATCCTGGTCAGTAATATGATACCTTATGGTTCATGTAATAATGAGAAAACAATCTCGCCTGCTAAATTTTGAAAAATTCTTTCAAACGTTAATATAATTTTGAAGATGAACATACTTCACAGTAGAATCCAGTTTGTGTGCCAGTTGATGAGTTTTATAAGCTTTTAAAAGAAAATATTTAACCTAAGGAATTAATGAATACCTGAGGATGAGAAAGGGAAGGCTCTAAATTGTTTTACTGTTAATATTATTACGTGGATTACATGTATTGTTACAGTATATTTTATATTCCATTTGTTTATGTATTTCACCAAAATACTATGTTTTATGATTATTAAATTACCTTATTAGCTGGAGAGCTAGTTCTATGATATTAGATTTCAACACTGGCTCCTGAGTTATATCTATTATCAAAAATGAAGTCTAGATTTGTGCCCTTAGAGTATATCTCTATATTAGGTTGGTGCAAAAGTAATTGCGGTTTAAAAGGTTAAAAACAATTGCAAAAACCGCAATTACTTGTGCACCAACCTAATAAAACGTCATTCACAGATAAATCTTTAAGGTTAGTTGACATACTGTTGTGTAGGTTTTGAAACACAGGCTTGATTTTTCTTTCTTTTCTGTTTGGAAAGCCCTTTTATAACTTTTTTAATCCCCTCACAGGAAATATGATTGCCCCGTTTATGGTTTTCAGTCACCCACAAATATTTTTTAAGGCAGATTAAATGTAAAAGGCCACTTCTTTAGAGGCAATGTGACTCAAGAGACTCAAGTGATAATGTAAGGCCACTTCTGCCCCCAGATTCCTTATCACTGCAGGTAAACTATGAAACCCACTTGACAATCTTACTGATTACATCTATGAAATAGTGATTAGAAAGGCCCCTTACTCAATTTGTTTCCCAAATATTGCTTAAAACTTAAAGTTCAATTTTTTCATCCCTCACATATTCTTCTTATATTCACTCATCCTTCCAACATTATTATTTAATTATATTTATTTCTCTGCTGTTTTAAAAGCTCATATTTATCATATTTGTGTAAGGGCCTCTTCTGATCTTTTTATTCTCTCTCTCTTTCCCCATCCCTAATTGGGGGGGGGGGCTTGTTTTTGGGTCAGACATCCTCCCTCTCTCTTCTCAAGACCTGAAAGGGCCTCAGTGAGGGACTGAGTGGGGACCTGAGAATAAGGGAAAATGTCTCTTTACTTAACTCTTTATGGTTGTTGGTTTCTGTATTTCTCTGCAAATGGGCCACCAGTGTCCTCTTTCCAGCATCTGTGTGAGTCAGATTCTCAGCAGAAAAGAGATGGCACACTCAAATTGAGACCAAGAAGAAGAGGAAAACAGATTTTTGGTGAGGAGCTTTAACTTTCTGCAACATATGGTAAATATATTTTAAAAATTTAAGTCATATAAATTAATCAGTACTTTAATTTGATGACAACTTACAAGAAATGACCTGGAGAAGAAATAGCGACCAACACAGCAAGTTGTATAAGATTCTAAATGAAACCAATTGCCAGGGTCCAGAGGCATTGTGGTCTTCTACCAGATAATTATGAAAAGTTTTGCTTGCACCTTTAGATCTCTTAAAATCTAAAAATCACCTTCAAATATCTCGACTCCTGAAGGACTAATGGGGCACTTATTTTGGGACTGTGTGGTGATTATGTATGATCTTATTTAGTTCCACCTTTTCTCAAGGAACAAATAAAACAAACAGACTCATAGATACAGAGAACAAACTGATGGTTGCCAGATTGGAGGGGTGTTGAGGGCCTGACTGAAAAAGATGAGGGGATTAAGAACTACAAATTGGCAGTTACAAAATAATCATGGGAATGTAAAGTAAAGCATAGGCAATATAGTCAATAATATGGTAATAACTATGTATGGTGTCAGGGGGATACTAGACTTAGCGGGAAGATCACTTCATAAATTATATAAATGTCTAATTGCTATTCTGTACACCTCAAACTAATATAATATTGAATGCTAAATGTAATTGACAAAAATAAAAATAAAAAAAGAAAGGTGAAGTGACTAATTTAAAGTCAAATGCTGGGAAATTCTAAAGTAGTGTCTTAGTCCATTTTGGCTGCTATACCAGGAACTGAGTGGCTTATAAACAACAGAAATTTATTTCTCACAGTTTTGGGGGCTAGAAATCTGAGATCAGGGTGTCAGCATGTGTAGGCGAAGGTCCACTTCTGGGTTGAAGACTTCTTGTTATATCTTCACATGGTGGAAGGGCAGAGGGGGTTTTCTAAGGCTTCTTTTATAAAAGCATTAATCCCATTTATGAAGATTCTAACCTTATGACTTGACCACCTCACAAATGTTGTACCTCCTAATATCATCACGTTGGGCATTAGGATTTCAACATTTGAATTTAGGGAGGACAGAGACATTTAGCCTATATCAAGTAGGAAATGGAACCCATGACTTTTACCTATTAGTCCAATGACGTCTTTCTTTATATCTTACCATGTTGTCTTTTTTCCCAATGTTGAAAAAAATTTGAAAATATCTTCTATAGTACATTAAGAGCCAGGTGTGGAAGAAAGGAACACAATACATATGGTAACTTAATTGGTAGACAAACTGAGCAAAATTTTATAAAATTATTAAATTTTCTAGTACAAGGGCAGATATTTATATTAACTTTGTAATATAAAATTTTTATATTACCCTAATAATAACTCTATTATTGAGGGATAGAGTTAATAACCACAAAGTGACTCAAGCTTTTGCTGTACAGATTTCATTACTTTATAGTCTAAAGTCCTTTTAGAAAAACAAGATGCTGATTGTTATCATTTGCACATAGAAATCAAAATTATTATCACAATTCAAAATATGAAAAGCTCAAAATTCTTAGATTATGTTGTTTTAAATTATATATAATTATATATGTATATATATTATATATACATATATATTATATATATATATATATATATATATATATATATATATATATTTAAGTAAAGAGACAAGATGAGTGATAAGGTATCAGGTTATAAGGATTACAGAAGCCCCTAGAAGATACACATAAGTTTGTTGGGAATAATAAACAACTTTTTCTTGTGGTGCTTGACACAGAGTATGTGCTCAAAAGGGGTATCTGTTATTTTTTTCTCCTCCAATCAAGTTGACAGCACTTGGCTTGCCTGGAGACATTCTTTTCCATCCTTATTTGATCCTTTATCCAGTATCTCAGAATTTATACTCACCAATAGCCAAGGTTGCAAGCAGCTTCTCCATTTTGAGGTAATAAAATCTAAAATTGAAGTGGAGGGGAATGTAGTCCTTCTCTTATGTTTATTCAAGTTCTGGCACTCCCACACAGAAATATATATTTAAAATTATTCTGCTGCATCTTCCTTTTCATCTATCACTGCTTCCAACCCAACACTCATGTGGCCAGATTCCAAGACCAACTTTATTCCTGGAGGATCTGTTGTTTGAGGCACTACTGTGCATTAAAGAGGGGAAGCATTTCCGTACTTTGATTACATGCTGCTTTCAACACAGCCATTTTGTGTAAGCTGCAATTAAACATTTACAATTCATTTAAGAGCAGTAAGAGAGAGATGGTTCTAAAACATAATTGTGATATTGGCTTTGCAGAGCTTTTCTTTATATCTAAATATTTGCAATCAGTGTTGAGAAATGTATAGAAACTACCTATAGAAAAAGAAAATATTCCATAAATTTATAAAGAGAAAACTAACTTTGCTATTGCCAAATTATATATATATATATATATATATATATATATATATATATATGAAAAAGTTGTTTATTATTCCCAACAACCTTATGTGGATGTTATTATCTCCCATTTTCTTATAAAGTCAGAATGATTTTTTAAGGTTAAGCAAATTGTCCAAGCCCACAAAACTATGAAATAAGTAAGGTCAGAATCCATCCTAGGTCTGTATGGTTCAAGAGCTCTTGCTTTTCCACTCTGTACTACATGCGTTGAGATCTAGAACATATTATTAAGCTACTATATTATTTTTCCTTAGTAATTTTTATGAAACCGAGGAGTGTCATTGGAAAATAATATTTTATAATAATTTTTTTGTGTGTGTCTTTCATTTGGTACATTGTGGTAAATATCTCACTTGTCTTTCTCTCCTGAAGTTCTGTCAGATTCACCATTGGGATGGCTATAACTCTCTTCCAAGACCAATGACCTTGGTAACTTAAATATGATCCTTTATGTCTTATGAACCTTAGAGAGAAAAATAAGTTTCTTGTCCTCAGAGGTTTTAAAACTGTTTGCATACTTACAAATGGAATCCTTGAGACTTTTCCTATCTTCAGATCTATTGTGCAAAGTGAGAAACCCTTGATCATTCCTGCCATGTTGTGTATCTTCTAGGGGCTTCTGTAATCCTCATAACCTGATACCTTATCATCACTCATCTTTTCCCTCATCTGATCCTCGTAGGCATTTTCTAACAGGGATAAATGCTTTTATCTTTCAGCTATGCCTCACAGGTTTCACAATTAGAACTCATTTCTTACTGTATAAAGCTAAGAAGAAGTTACCCAGAAATCCCGCATACTCAGCTAGCAAGATCATAGATCATTTCTGTGTACTGACAGGGTCAAAGAAGCACAGGAAACCCAGATATAGCCCTGCCAATTAGGGAAAAGGCCTTTACACACTAAGATCAGTGGGATTTAGATAATAACGAAAATAGCCAAATCTTAAGGTCTGTCAAGAAATAGAAAAAAAAGGAGTTGATCTTGTCAAAAAAGAGCAAGATCTTGTCACTTACAAAGAAAGAATTTGAGATGAAATAATATCAGTAATGTGGAGCTACTGAGATATTGAAAATAGGAGGCTATTCTCACCTGCCCGACCCCTTATTTATATTGTTCTGTCACTTTAATACAGTTCAGGACATCTAAAGGCAGTGCAGGCTAATGGAAAGAGCCCCTTCCTTGAAGTGTGAAGTCATAGATTTAGGTCTCCTGCTCTCCCATGTATTTAACTTTGTGAAGAAAATGCCTTATCTTCTTTAAGCCTCCCTTTACATAACTGTAAACGGACAGTAAAACCTGCCTTGCCTACTTCACAGGCATTTGTAGTGATAAAATGAGGTAATGTTTGGGAAAGCACTTTGTTAATTTTAAGACGATATTAGCAGGTCTGGCTGCATGATTTGTGGGGCCCAGTGCAAAATAAAAATGCAGGGCCCGTTGTTTAGAAACTACTGAGAATTTCAAGATGGTGATAGCAGAGCATTAAACCGAAGACATTACTCTTCTAAGCATGGGGCCCTGTGTGACGAAGTTGGATGCCCACAAGCCATCCCTGAGTATCAATAGTAGTACAAGAGCCACCTCCGTGCTCCACTTCTTGTCCTACGGCTGCTGTAAGAATTGAGAGTGTCTGTACTGTATGCCTGAAACTAATGTCAAATAAAATTTAATGTCAACTATAATTAATACACACACACACACACACACACACACACACACACACACACACACTATGTAGTCACAAGATGTAGAGTACAAGGGATATAGTTGATGGTATTGGAATAGCTATGTACAGTGTCAGATTTGTAGTTGACTTGTTGGGGTTATCACTGTGTGAGGGGTATAAATGTCTAATCATTGTGTTGTTTTGTACTCCTGAAACTAATTAAAAAAAATAGAATTGAGAGAGTGTTCACTCTCATTGCTGTAGCAAGACAGCTTTGTCTTTCTGATGTCCTGCTTGCTTGTAGTGCATTCCCTTTAGAAGTACTTAGGAATCATACAAGTAAATGGGAAGTTAGATTTAGTTATATTAATACTATTATCACATATTTCTGTTACAGTAGGGGTTAAACAAGCTTGATCTGGTGGGACTACTCTAATGAATGTTAGTTATTACTAATGATTAAGTCTTTCCAGGGGGAACTAGATTATGAATTTTCACTCTGCAGCTTTTTGCAGTCTGCTTTTCGGTTGGGGACTTCCTGTACTTCTCTTCAGCAGACCAGCTGCCACGTTAGGAGAGAATGTGGTAGTTGCCTGAAAAATTTCAGTTCAACCTTCTCTCTACAGCTATTTGATCCTTCTATAGGGAAATCATTAGTTATCCTTTTGGGCCCAGAGCTGCCAAGAGCACTAATAAAGTATCTGGAATGCTGTCGTATAGACACAGAAGGAGATAAACAAGAAATGGAGAAAAATCCAGTAAGTTGATTTCCCTATGGGATGGTACAAAATTGTTTACTATGACCTGAGTTTCTTTTTAGTCTACTTTTAAGTATAATTTCATAAGCTTCTTCTAGGTCAGGAAGTGTTTTTTCTTGGCATTCAGCAAACATTTATTTATTTTGAAAACTTCATTCTATTGTATGGATTTACATCCTTCATGTTTCTACTAATTGTATTTTCTTCCTTAGTGTTTTACATCCCAAGTATTTCAGACTCCACTGATTCTTCTCAATAACTGTAAAGATCAGCTATACAAATTGGACATATTTTTTTTTTCCTTCTCCATCAATCAATCCTGCCATAATTATAACCACTGCTTATCTTGGAACTTTTTCCTATCTGTCACCTGCTGTATGTTGCTGAACTGGTCCAAAGAGAATGAAAACTTCTGGGTCTTTTGTAATAGAAATCTGTGTATATCTCTGGATATTATTTTAAAACTGCCCCTAAATAATTTTCGCCATTTTTTTTTCCTGTGTAGTTTATTGCTATGAAGTAGTATACTTTTTGTGTACCAGGAAGATTAGCTAGAAGGAATTGGTCAACAGTACCCCCATCAGAAAGTTTAAACAAGGGTGGGGGGTAGGAGATGAGAGTAAGGGGGATCAAATATATGGTGATGGAAGGAGAACTGACTCTGGGTGGTGAACACACAATGGGATTTATAGATGATGTAATACAGAATTGTACACCTGAAATCTATATAATTTTACTAACAATTGTCACCCTAACAAATTAAAAAAAAAAAAAAAAAGAAAGTTTAAACAAGAAAACCATGTATTGAATTTTACAATTAGAGGACCAATCTCATCAAACTGTCAATTTGCTTAGCCAGCTGCTCTGAGGCAAGGTCTCTGTGGGTCTGGGAGCTGTGGAGGTGCCCTGCTTGAATCTCCCTCCAGGAAGGAATTTATGTTTAAACTGTGAGATACTCAGATACCTAAGAGCATCTAATTATAGCACCTTTTGGACCTGCCATGGCATTTGGGATAAGGTCACCATCTTCACAGGTAACGCTTAACACATCCCTGAGCATGGTAGGGGTTCTAGGATCTGGCCACTTATGCCTAACATGGGACTTCTCTGCTGGGCAGTCTTTGCTCCAGAGCACAGTATGGAATTGGCTTAGGATTTGTCAGATCTGCATCACAACCTGAGGCTCCCCTGGCCCAATCCTGCTTCCTTCCTTCTTTCCTCTTATAGGTATCAGATCTGCTGAGTGGTCTGAGGACTTTTCCTATTCATTCTGCTTCATCCCACTTTATCTTTTGTGAGCACTCTCACAAAACAGTCTACGCAATTCTGAATAGATACAGAAGGGATCCTATGACTGACTCAGTATGGACGTCACTTAGCTACCTGCTGTGGTGAAACTCATTGTTTCACTGACCATCTCTATATGATCTGTGAGATCCATTACCTCAGACTGGCTTCTTTCATCACCTCCAGCCTTAAAGCACCAAGGTGAGGGGCATAAGATCTGGCTTCCTCAGCATTTGCTGAAGGGGCAGGTGACACCAAGTTGTAGGGAATTAACTTCTCATTGTGTGAACATTGACTGTTCAAGGGGCAGGAGCCAGGAGGGAACAAGCAAACAAATTACTCCCCTATCCCTTTTCTCTGAACTGTGTGGAAATTCAGTGGTCCGACACACCTCTCTAAAGTCATCCAAGGAGACTGAGCAATCAGTGGACCTTGCTACAAAGCTGTGGCCAGTTCAGAAATATACTCCCTTATATATTCTCTTTCTCCTTTAGTGCTTTTTTCCTGTTCCTCTGCTCTTCCTAATAAGATGTTAGCAATGCATGTCATTTTACTAAACGTTCTCACTCCAATAAATTTAATTTAAAAGCTATTAGCAACAAGCTTTTGACTTAGTCTACCTAAGGAAATTGGGCTGAGACGGACATCATTTAATAGTTGCTATTATTGATATTGCTCCACCTTCCTGAGACTCTATGAGTCGCTACGTTATTCAAATCTTCTCACTGTGCAGCCCAGCATAACCTCACTCCTTGTTATAAAAGAGCAAAATGCTCATAGTATATTAGAAACAGGCTAGCAATTCTAGCAGAGAAGGATTCAAAGACATCTGTCACTGACTAGCTGTATGTTGGTATAACTGATTCTCTGTTTAGGCATAGGATATTGTAGTGTGCTTTATAATATGTATTAGTAGATTTTGATAGTCATTTTAATGATAGATTTTCTATTTCTATTCCATCCACATCTGTATATTGAGAATGGAGGGTCTTCAGTGTCCTAACTCAGAATTTGACCATTTTCTATGGATATTTGTGATTCACAGGAGGTTGCAGAATAATGAAGTGACATGATCAGAGTAAAGTACGCCAAAGATATTAGTCAGGAGGTATGTGGGATTCAAAACGGAAGAGTAGATGGCACATGTGAAAGATTATGGACAGAGGGACATTAGTAGCAAAGCAGGTCCCCAAATATTTGGGGGAGGATCACAAACATTTCTCTAACTTTGAAGTAAGTAAGAAGAGCAAAGCTGGAAGAATTTGGTTGAGTGTACCCCAAGGAATCATTGTAATTGTACAAATCTCCACACTTCATTCCTTAGTGGTGAGATGAAGACAACCATGTATTTATTTGAACATTTATTAAACACCTCCCACGAGACCATGCAAGGAATTTTAGTGTATATGTAATTACATTTAGCCCTCTTCACAATTCACATAGATGAGAAATGGCATATTCAAAGTGTTAAGTGTTCAATGCTGCTCACCTCCCTTTGGCCAAGACAAAGCTTAAAGCAGAGTTTTCTGACTCTAATGCCTGTGCTGTATCTATATCACCTTGCACCACCTGTCACATACACTGTCCTGCATGGTTCAAGACCCAGTGAGTCACAGAGACACTAGAGGACCATACAAGGCAGTCTATAATCAAGATAGCAGTCTATAATCAAGATATCAGAGGTGGCTAAACATTTCCTTCTGTCTTCTCTTTTTTTCTTACGGATACTAGTAATGTCTACTTCTGACATGTCAAAAACAGGTTATTATCCTGAGCCGCCATGAAAACTGGCTGTATACTGATGGCAGTGTTTTCATGCTTAGAAACCAAGGTATCTGAGAAACCCTGGTCTAAAATGTAAGAAGAAAATATTGCAGCAACAATATGCGGTTTCCAGACGTAAAGCTCATTCTTTGTCATGCTACATTTGCTCTCTTCTACCTTGGTAATTTTGTTCCAGTAAGTTTACAGCAGAGTTGCCTGAACTATTTCTCCTTGGGCAGCACACAGCTGTTGCTGTGTATGGCACTTGTGGTGTCTTTACTTTAGTTGTCATGTGACTACTGGACTTAGGAACTATTCTAAGAATGAGTAAAATTGTTTATAGGTTTGCCAGTGCAGCAGCAGGGGAGTTGAAATAGTTTCCCACAGCTTCATACTAAATGCTAGTTTTACTAAAGTAAGCAAATAGTTAATAGAATTAAACTGGGTTCTTTATTCTGTCAGAAAAATTATCATAATTCTATAGAATAACATTTCTATTCAGGACGATACTAGCGTGCTATTCCACAGTGTGCAGAAGCTCAGACTTTCAAAAGATTGAGGAGGAAATGCCTCTTGGGGAAGGAGCCAAATTCTCTCAACCTTTGCTGGAACTCATTACAAGCTTTCCTCTTATTCTTGGCTCTAACAATTCGCTACATTATTATTTAATCACATTGAAGGTTCATTTTACTCTCAGTAAACCATAAAGATAAGTTGCAAAACTGATTAGAGATGATTCCTTATTTTGTGTGAATATTTTCTCTACACTGACTTTAAAGAGTTTATTGAAAGTAGAATTTTCTTTGTAAAGACATCTGTTTTGATATACACCTCTGGGATTACTGGCCGTCCTTGACATACCAATGACACATGAATATGAATTGGTGTCCATTGCTTCAGGAGCCACTGGGACAAGTACCAAACTAGGCAGGAGACCTGCTCACTGTTGTCTTTGATGCTGGATTCTATAGTGGATCTATGTCATCCCTACAAATCATCCCCTTACAGAACTCAGTTGGCTCTCTGTATGTGTAATGCATGCATTAAGAAAGTCTGTCTTTCTGCCTCACTAGAATGTAATCTCCATGAAAACAGGGTCTATGAATGGTTTTGCTGATCGTGGAATCCCTAGAGGCTAGTTTGGTACCTAGCACAGGGAAGGTATTCAATAGAGATCTGTTAAATCCATTAGTTTATTTGTTTACTCATTCGATCATTCTTTAATCTATCTAACAGGTATTGAGTGCCTTTTAAGATAGTCGCGGGTCTCGGCATTGGAGTTAAAGGAGGTGTTAAAATATGTGTATATTTGTGTGTATAGATTTTTCTACAGCTCCAGATCCAGATGCTATTGAGGAATCTGTAGCATCGATCTCCAAGGCCACAGTGTAGGAACATTTGGTCATTCAAATCACCAAGGGAGCTGTGATCACGATTCAGTAGGTGAGGGAGCCTTTTTTCTGGTGCCAGTGTGGATAGTATATGGATTAGAAGGTTACATGTGTTTCTAGAATCTAATTTTAAAATGTAAATTATTATTATTATTTTAGAGATAACATTTAAAATGGCACTTAAATATTTTAAGTCTAATGCTAGCAGGGTGAGTTAGCAATGTATGACTCTCCAAAGAGAGTCCCAGGTATGATTCTAGAAGGAAAGGACACAGAAGCCAGAGGTGAGGCACCCAGGACCTGTGAAAGGATTTGAGGGAATCTGGGCAGAGCATCCACAGTGTCCCCTACCAGGGTTGTTGGTTTATCACAGAAATTGTATGGCGGGGGTGAGGAGAAAGTGGACTTACCTCTATTATTAAGGTAGAGGCTCAGAGAAGTTTAATTTAGTTCTTAAATGGAGCATGGTTTTATGCTGATACCCGAAGAGAAATATTTGCTAGACTGAACAGATAGAACTGAACTGATTAATAAAATAGAGCCTGTTTGTTCTTCTGTTTTGTAAAGTGAGGTTCACCTGTAACAACAGTTTACATGTTTATAGTATAGTTTTAATAACTGGGATAGCAAGAGCTCCTTTCTTTGCTTCCTTGATATATGCACCTAGTGTTAGGAATTCATCGCAATAGACAAACAGACTGTAATATGTAGGACTAGATTTTCTTCTATACCTCATTCTAATGGTGTTTGATGAAATTTACCTATGCTCAGAAGGATCAAAATAACTGAACACTTTGACTTGGTAAAGAGTTCAGGCAGAGGGTTGTTTGAGTAGGGAGATAAGCCCCCGTCATGCAGGGTACGTATTCTGTAAGAACAGGGACACAGTACGGGAAGTGTAAACCTGTAAACACAGGGTATGAGCGTTCATTGGAGCAGAAGCCACTGCGACGAAAATTAGTGGTGAACAAACTGTGCTTAACTTGAAAAGGAGCATGAAATTTAGTATTTACAACATAAAAGCTATTTTTTCCCTGTTAAACAAAAGAGTATTGTCAAATATAGAATTGCTTTGAAGTTTTTACCAGTGTTATTAATGGTCAACACACCTGTATGCCTTATTTATCAGAATCTTGTGCTTAGTTAGACATTAGGTGTGAGAGAAAAAAAAAAATAGAAGGCTCAGTCTCTGTCCCTAAGAAACCCACGGCATAGGTGAGGACACCTGTTATGCACAGCATGGACCTGTAAAAAGAACAGTCCTCAATTGTTTGGTGGGTCCTTGCTCCATGCCTTGAATTGTACTAGATATTTTGCTTCCGTGATCTAATCTTCTCATTACCTCAGCACTGCAAAGTATGAAATATTATTCTCTTTTTCTTAATCATTTTTTTGTTCAACTACAGTTGACATACAATATTTGTTTCAGGTGTACAACATAGTGATTAAACATTTACGTAACTTATGAAATGATCACCCTGATAAATCTAGTACCCATCTGATACCATACATAGTTATTACAATATTGTTGCCTATATTCCTTATGCTATACCGTATATCCCCATGACTACTCTGTAACAAATAATTTGTAGTTTTTAATTCCCTCCCCTTTTTCATTCTCTCCCAACCCCTCTCTCCCATCTGGCAACTATCAGTTTGTTCTCTCTATCTATGAATCCATTTGTTCTTTTTTCTTTGTTTATTTTGTTATTCCACAGATAAGTGAGATTATATGGTATTTGTCTCTGTCTGACATATTTCACTTAGCACAATACCCTGTAGATCAAATCCATGTTGACACAAATGGTAACATTTCTTTTATGGCTTAGTAATATTTTATTGTGTATATGTACCACCTCTTCTTTATTCAATCATCTATTGATGGTCATTTCAGTTGCTTACATATCTTGGTTATCATAAATAAGCACTGCAATGAACATAGGGGTGCATATATATTTTTGAATTAGTGTTTTCATTTCTTCAGATAAATACCTAGTAGGGGAATTGCTGGTTCTTAAGGTAGTTCTATTTTTAATTTTTTGAGGAACCTCCAAACTGTTTTCCATAGTGGTTACACGAATTTTCTGTTCCACCAACAGTGCACAAGGGTTCCCTTTTCTCCACATTCTCACCAACATTTGTTGTTTGTTTATTTATTGATGATAGCGATCCTTACAGTTGTGAGGTGATAACTCATTGTAGTTTGTATTTGCATTTCTCTGATGATCAGTGACTTTGAGCATCTTTTCATATGTCCATTGGTCATGTGTATGTCCTCTTTGGGGAAATGTCTGTTAGGTCCTCTGCCCATTTTTTTATTGCATTGTTTGTTCTTTTGGTGTTGAGTTGTATGAGTTCATATAAATTTCAGATATTAACTCTATCAGATGTATCATCGACAAATATCTTTTCCTATTCAGTAGTATATCTTTTCATTTTGTTGATGGTTTCCTTTGCTGTACAAACACTTTTTAGTTTGATGTAGTCCCATTTATTTCCTTATTTTTGTTTCCCTAGCTTAAGGAGATATATCAGAAAAAATATTAGTAAGAGCAATGTCAGAGAGTTTACTGCCTATGTTTTCTTCTAGGAGTTTTGTGGTTTTAGGTCTTACATTTAAGTCTTTAATCCAGTTTTAATTTATTCTTCTATATGGAATCAGAAGGTGGTCCAGTTTCATTTTTTTGCATGTATCTCTCCAATTCACCTAGCACTATTTATTGAATATACTGTCTTTACCCCAATGCATATTCGTGCTTCCTTTGTCATAGATTAAATTACAATATAGGCATGGATTTATTTCTAGGTTCTGTATTCTCTTCCATTGATCGATGTGCCTGTTTTTATGCCAAAACCATGCTGTTTTGATAACTATGGCCTTGCAGTATAGTTTGATATCAGGTAGTATGATACTTCCAGCTTTGTTCTTCTTTCTCAGAATTGCAATGGCTATTTGGGATCTTTCATGGTTGCACATAAATTTTAGGATTATTTGTTCTGGTTCTGTAAAAAATGCCATTGTTATTTTGATAGGGATTGCATTGAATCTATAGATTGCTTTGGATAGTCTGGATTTTTAAACTATATTAATTCTTTCTGTTCGTGAGCATGGTATATGTTTCCATTTATTTGTGTTCTCTTTCATTTCTCTTCTCAATGTCTTATTTTTTCAGAGTATAGCTCTTTTACTTCCTTGGTTAAATTTATTTCTAGGTATTTTATTTTTGTGATATAATTGTAAATGGGATTGTTTTCTTAATTTCTCTTTCTGATAGCTCATTATTCATGTATAAAAATGCAACCGATTTCTGAATATTCATTTTGTATTGTGCTACTTTACTAAGTTTATATATTAGCTATAATAGTTTTTGGTGGAATCTTTTGGGTTCTCTGTATGTAATACTATGTGATCTGCAAATAATGTCAATTTCACTTCCTCCTTTCCAATCTGAATGCCTTTTATTTCTTTTTATCATCTGATTGATATGACTAGGTCTTCCATTACCTTGTTGAATAAAAGTGGTGAAAGTGGGCATTGATGTCTTGTTCCTGATGTTAAGGAGAGTTCTTTTAGCTTTTCCTCATTTTGTGTGATATTAGCTGTAGGTTTGTCATCTATGGCCTTTATTATGTCGAGATATGTTCCCTCTGTTCCCACTTTTCTGAGAGTTTTAATCAGAAATGGATGCTGGATTTTGTCAAATGCTTTTCCTGTATCTACTGATATGACCATATGGTTTTTATTTTTCATTTTGTTTGCGTGGTGTATCACATTAATTGATTTGTGGATATTGAACCAACCTTGCATACAAGGAATGAATACCACTTGATTGTGTTTATGATCTTTTCAGTGTATTGCTTAATTTGGTTTGCTAATATTAGTTGAGGATTCTTGCATCTATGTTCATCAGGGATATTGGCCTATAGTTTTCTGTTTTTGTAATGTCTTTGTCTGGTTTTGGAATCAGGATAGTGATGGCCTCGTAAAATTAGCTTGGGAGTCTTCCCTTCTCTTGAATTTTTTGGGGATTAGTTTGAGAAGAATAGGTGTTAATTGTTTTATGAATGTTTGGTAAAATTCACCTGTGAAGCCATCTGGTCCAGGACTTCTGTTTGTTGGGAGCTAGTTGATTACTGATTTGATTGTTAGTAGTAATTGGTCAGTTCAGATTATCTGTTTCTTCTTGATTCAGCCTTGGACGATTATGCTTCTGGGAGTTTATCCATTTCTTCCAGATTGTCCAATTTTTTTGTGTATATTTGCTCATAGGTTAAATTTTTTTGTATTTCTGTGGTGTCTGTTGTCACTTCTCTTTCATTTCTGATTTTATTTATTTGGATCTTCTCTTTTTCTTCTTGATGGCTCTGGTTAAAGGTTTGTCAATTTTATCTTTTTCAAAAAAACATCTCTTGGTTTTATTGATATTTTGTATTATTTTTATCTGTATTTTGTTTATTTTTACTCTGATCTTTATTATCTCCTTCCTTGTACGCACTTTGGGATTTGTTTGCTGGTCTTTGTCCAGTTCCCTTAGATGTAAAGTTAAACTGTTTATTTAAGATTTTTCTTCATTGTTTAGGTAAGAGTGCATTGTTATGAATTTCCCCTTTAGAACTGCTTTTGCTGTGTCCCCAAGGTTTTGGGTCATTTTTTCTTCACTTTTGGTTGTCTCAAGGTAACTCATGATTTCTTCCTTGATTTCATTGTTGACCTATTCATTATTTAGTAGCACATTATTTAGTCCCCATATAATTGTCTGTTTTTCAGTTTTTTCTTGTAATTGATTTTTTTGTTTCATACCATCGTGGTCATAGAAGATGCTTGATATGATTTCAAGCCTCAAGTTTATTGAGACTAGTTTTGTGGCCTAACATGTGGTGTATCTTGGAAAATGTTCCATGTGCACTTGAAAATAATATATATTCTGCTGTTTTGGGGTGAAATGCTCTATAAGTATCAGTTAAATCCATGTGGGCTTAATGTGTCCTTTGAGGTCACTGTTTCCATGTTGATATTTTGTCTGGAAGATCTGTTCATTGGTGTCAGTGGTGTTTTAAAGTCCCCTACTATGATTGTTTTACTGTCGATCTCTGCCTTTATTTTGATCATTTTTTGTTTTATATATTTAGGTGCTTCTATGTTGTGTGTATAGATATTTATTAGGGTTATCTCATCTTGTTGGATTCATCTCTTTATTATTATGTAATGTCCTTCTTTGTCTTTTATTATAGTCTTCATTTTAAAGTCTATTTTGATTGATATAAGTATTGCTATACCAGATTTTTTCTCATTTCCATTTGAGTGAAATATCTTTTTCCATTGCTTTACTTTCAGTCTTTGTGAGTCTTTCCATCTGATTTGGATCTCTTGTATACAGCATATGCATGGATCATGTTTTCTTATTCATTCAGCTACTCTTTGTCTTTTGATTTGAACATTTAATCCAGGTATTACATTTAAAGTGATTATTGATAGGTACACAGTTATTGCCATTTTATTATTCATATTTTTGATCTTCTTTTGTTTGTTTTCCTCCCTTTTTCTTCTTAAGTCTTTTTAACATTCCTTGTAATACTGGCTTGGTGGTAATGAATTTCTTTAGCTGTTTCTTTTCTTGGAAGCTTTTTATCTCTCCTTCCATCTTAAATAACAGCCTTTCTGGGTAGAGTAGGTTTGGTTGTAAGCCCTTGTTTTCATTACTTTGAATATTTCCTGCCATTCCCTTCTGTCCTACCAAGTTTCTGTTGAGAAATCAGCTGATAGACTTATGGAAGCTCCTTGTAACTATTTCTCTTTTTCTTGCTGCTTTTAGGATTCTCTGTTTGTCTTTAACTTTTGCTATTTTAATTATGTCTTGGTATTGGCCTGTTTGGGTTTATCTTGTTTGGTACTCTAGGGGTTGTATGTCTAGTTCCTTTGCCAGGTTAGGGACATTGTCAGTCATTATTTCTTCAAATACATTCTTGATCTCTTGTTCCCTGTCTTCTGGTACTCCTACGATGTGAAAATTGTTACTGTTGATGTCTCAAAGCTCCCTTAAATTATCTGTTTTCTTTTTTATTCCTTTTTTCTTTTCATTGTTCCAAGTGGGTGTTTTCTGCTACCTTGTCTTCTAAATTGCTGATTTGAACCTCTGCTTCATCTAATCTGCTGTTGATTTTTTCTAGTGTAATCTTCATTTTAGTTTTTGTATTCTTTGTTTCTGACTGGTTCTTTTCTATGGTTTCTGTGTTCTCCTTTATGCTTACTATCCCTTGTTGAAGTTCTCACTCAGTTTCTTACTCCATTTCATTTAGTTCTATTTCTGGAGGTTTCTCCTTTTTTTTTGGGGGGGGGACATGTTTCTTTGTTTCCTCATTCTGGCTGCCTATTTGTGTTTGCTTCCATGTATTAGGTAGTTCTGCTATGTCTCCCAGTCTTGACCAGGCCTCATGTAGTATGTGTTCTGTGGGGTCCAGTGGTGCGGTCTCCCCTGATCACCTGTATGTGTTACGATTGTGTCCAATGTGTGTGTTGTGTGTTCAGACTTTATTGTTTTTGACACATCAGTGAGTTGTATTGACTCCCAGGTTTAGTGCCTGTGCACAAAGTTATGTCCACAGTGTATGAGCTATTGTGTGGTGATGACCCCTCAGAGAGAAATTCACCCCACTAGGCTCTTATGCCTATTGAGACCACCCTTTCATATGCTGCCTGTGGGACTGTCTGGGTAGTACTCTGTTGTGGTCTGAAGCTGGCCTCTGGGTGTGTCGTTTCTGGTGTAAGTTGGGAGGACCTCCCATGCAGGTCAATTTCAGCCTTGCCTGTGACAAGTCCAGGACTATCTGGTAAGAGATACAAAGGTATATGTAGTTGGCTGCTGCCAGTACTGGACCTGGAGGCATGTGGGGGTGCCCTCTCTGTGAACTAAGGCTTGCTGCCACCAGTATTGTGCCTGTAGCAGCTAGCAAAAGGCTCAGGACCCCCCTAGGCCTGTTTCCACCTGCTGGCTGCCTATAAGGTTTAGCTGTTCAGTCTCCTGTGATGCACTGGCAAAGCTGGTTGACCTATTGTTGAGAGAGCCCCAGTGATGCAGCACTAGTTGGACAGGATGGGGCCTGGGAGCCATGGGGTGTGGGCTGTGGTTTTTACAAAGTTAATGCAGATTTTATTCTTCCACCAGTGCTTGGCCTGTGACCACAAACTGCTCTGAGAACACCTGGGACAGCCACAACTTGCCTCAGGCCCATTGATCCCCAAGAACCACTTAAGAGAGACTACACCACAAGTTGTGGCTGACTGTCTGCCACTGACTGAACATTTCTCAGGCCATTGCTGGCCATCTGCTGCTATAAAGGCTTCTGCAGCTTGTGGGGTGGGGCTGGCTGCCCAGAAGCCGAGACTATTCCTGGTGATCTGGTGATGCAGCAGTAGCTGGGTGGGGCAGGGACCCAGAGCATAATCAAGTTCGTACACACATGCAGATTTTACCAGACCAATATGGTCTCATATCTGGCTCTTTGGGAGAGGGGGTTTAACACAGAAAAAGATGGTGCCCGCCTGGAGGCTCCACATGAGGCAGGCTCCTCACAAGGACAGTGGCTGCTGTCTCTACACATGACTCAGTCTTTCCCCATATATCTCTGGAGCCTCTCAAGTTGCTGCCCATTTACTGGAGACCAGGTTAGTGTTTGCAAGTGGGTGAATCTGTGTTCAGACCCTTTAAGAGGACGTCTGGTTTCCAGCCACCTTCCATCTCACTGGTACAGGTGGACAGTGTCCTCACTAATTTTCACTGCCAAGTGTGGGAACTCCTCTTCCCGGCTGGGGATCCCAGTGTGGGAGTGGGACCTGTCTCTCTTCAGGAGGGACCTCTGCCACTGAGGTGTCCCTCCTGGTGTTCACCCACTGCTTGTGGGGCTGTTTCATGTCTTGGCTCCTCCTACCAGTCTCAATGTGGCTTCTTCTTTATATCCTTAGTTGCAGGGGTTCTGTTTAGCTAGTCTTCAGATGATTCTTGAGGTTGATTGTTCTGTAATTTAGTTCTAATTTTGATATGATCCTGGGTAGCAGGCATAGCATTTACCTAATCTGCCATCTTGGACCTTTTCTCCTCATGGCATTTTTATTTAATAAGAAAATGTGCCTTTTTTATGTTCTCCTTAAGTGCAAATGTAAACTGTCTAGTGTCAAAAAATAAGGAAGCATAGCATGTCATGCCCCCTTCCTATTCCCCATACACATCAAAGTTGGTATACCTGTCTTATTTATTTTAAATAAATTTGAAGGTCAATGAGATGAAAAGGCAATGGTGCCACTTTGATTTTCCATAAATTGACTATATTCACAGGTCTTAAATATATAATTCAAGGACTCTTGAATAAGTGGATCATTTTATCATTCAGTAGACAGGTAGCATGATAATGGAAACTGGGAAATCCCAAGATCTGCAGTTGGCCAGCTGGAACCCAGGACAGCCAATGGTTTAGTTTCAGTCCAAGGTCAAGAGAAGACCAATGGCTATTATTCTCACTTTAAAAATGAAGAAACTCAGGCTCAGAGGGAGAAAATATTTTGTTATGATAAAACAACTTGCTAGTGTTCAATTAAGGATTCAAATCTGAATCCAAGCCATCTTTTTACAAAACTAAGCTGCTTGTTAAAAATAGTGTCAAAAAGTTTAATATCCAAATTGATCTGAGACTAGAATAAGCATGCAAAAATTGTCAGAAATGTCTTTTTAAAAAGCTGTGTTTGAGGCAAAAGATCAATGAAGGAATAGTGTGTTGGTTAGGGCCAACATTACAATATTGATGATTAATACAGAGAAGCAGACACCCTCAACTTTTATTTTTCTTTGGTCCTCTCTGTCAAATAGAATGATCTTCAAACCATAAGAGGGTAAAACAAAATTGATTATGGGGGAATTTAAATCTAAATTGTGAAGCTATTATGAGATAGCACCTAACAGATCTAAATGAGCTCAGGTGTCCTGTTAGAGGAAACATGCCCTTGAAGACTAGGACAATCTCATACCAATCAATACTCTAGTTTTATATTCTCATAGCACCCTGTAGCAGTGTATGTTATGATTTGTAAGTATATATTTGTTTGTTTGGTTATGCCAATCATTACTTTTCTCTCTAGAATCTAAGCTCTATGTTGTGCTATTTGTTGTTTCCTTGGTGGTTAGTTCAGTGCTTGGAACATAGTTGGGACTCAGCACACCTTCAGTGAATGAAGCAATTTACTAAATTTCTGTAGGTGACCTCTGAGAAAACAGTAGGAACTGAAGAGGATGATGATACTCTTATTTTGAAGGAGATGTTGATGACAAACAGGGATACTTTCAATAAGGAGTCATAAAATGGTATCCTGTAGGACAAATAAAACTGACAAAAAAATCTATTAACTGGTGTAAATATTAGTATCCCAGCTTTTTTTGTTGGTTTGTTTTGTTTCCATTTTTTTCATGAAATGTCTTTTCCCATCCCTTTACTTTCAGTCTGTGTGCTTTTGATCCGAAGTGAGTCTCTTGTAGGCAGCATATGTAAGAGACTTGTTTTCTTATCCATTTTAGCCACCCTATCTTCTTTTTTTTTGGGGGGGGACTTATTTTATTTTATTTATTTTTTATTAAGATTTAATTGACATACAACATTGTATTAGTTCAGGTATACAACATTATGTTTTGATATATATATATATATGTATATTGCAAAATGATCACTACAGTAAGTCCAGTTAACATCCATAATCACACAGTTACATATTTTTTTTTCTTGTGATGAGAACTTCTTTTAAAAATTAATTTCAGGTATACACAACACCATAGTGATTAGATATTTACATCCCTCGCAAAGTGATAACCCCAACAACTCTACTACCCATCTGACACCATACATAGCTATTACAATATCATGGATTATATTCCCCATGCTGTACTTCACATCCTATAACCATATACGAGATGTGATCAGGAAATAAGGTGAATGTTTAAATAAAAAAAAATTATTACAGTAAAAGACACATTGCCATTAATCTCTCAAAGTACTCCCCCTCGCTTCAAACACACTTATCCCCTCATTGTTGCCACTTTCTGAAGCAGTTCTAGAAGTACTCTTTTGTGAGTGTCTTTAGTTGCATTGTTGTGGCTGCCTCACTGTCCTGAATAGATTCAAAATGTTTTCCTTTCATGATCATTTTGACTTTGGGGAAGAGCCAGAAGTCCCATGGTGGCAGATCCACTGAATAAGGTAGGTAAGGACACACCATAATGTTTTTATTTGACAGAAATTGCCGTATACCAGAAGCGATGTGTGACACAGAGCGTTGTTATGATGAAGGATGATTTATTGAACACTTTAAAATACACCTTCAGTCAACCATAGCTCATCCCAACTGACTACACCGAACAAGTTGAAATTTGTCACACACTGTTACTAAGGTTGGACACACCACTTCCCATATTGAAGATCCCTGCCTTTCCGTTGGATGGCATTTGGCAGCAACATTCACCATATTTTGTGATCACAATGGAAAGGTTCCATGTCCCACATAGCTTCTGGTATGGCAATTTCTATCAAATAAAAACATTATGAAAGATGATATAGGAACATTTGTGACAACATGGATGGCTCTTGAGAGTATAATGCTGAGAGAAATAAGT
Organism: Rhinolophus sinicus; assembly: GCF_057876585.1. NCBI lineage: Eukaryota > Metazoa > Chordata > Mammalia > Chiroptera > Rhinolophidae > Rhinolophus > Rhinolophus sinicus. Next base: position 72,378,227 of record NC_142517.1, on the reverse strand, counting down.
CAGACAGAAAAAGCAGAGAACCATATGATTTCACTAATATGTGGTATATAAACCAAAAACAACAAAAGAACAAGACAAACAAATGAGAAACAAAAACTCATAGACACAGACAATAGTTCAGTGGTTACGAGAGGGTAAGGGGGGTGGGGGGTGGGAGATGAGGGTAAGGGGGATCAAATATATGGTGATGGAAGGAGAACTGACTCTGGGTGGTGAACACACAATGGGATTTATAGATGATGTAATACAGAATTGTACACCTGAAATCTATGTAATTTTACTAACAATTGTCACCCCAATAAATTAAAACAACAACAACAAAACATTATGGTATGTCCTCATCCACCTTATTCATCAGGTACGGCACTGTGCAACTTCTGGCTCTTCCCCAAAGTCAAAATGATTCAGGACATTGAGGCAGCCACGACAGTGCAACTAAGTGGCAAGAATGAGGGGATAAGTGTGTTTGAAGCAAGGGGGAGTATTTTGAGGGAGATTAATGGTAATGTGTCTATTACTGTAATAATTTTTAAAATTTAAACATTCACCATGTTTTTTGATCACACCTTGTACATACATATATGTATATATTGACATTGAACACTATTTTATATTAGTTTCAGGTTTACAGTACAGTGGCCAGGCATACATGCAATTATGAAGTGATGCCCCCATCAATTCCAGCACCCATCCGGCATGATACACAGTTTTACAACATTTTTTTACAGTATTACCCATACTGCACTTCACATCTCCATGACTATTTTGTAAGTACCAACTTGTGCTTCTTAATCCCTTCAACTTTCTTACCCATCCCCTCAACTCTTTTCCCATCTAGCAACCACAGTTTGTTCTCTGTGTCTATGAGTCTATTTCTGATTTGTTTGTTCATTTATCCTGTTCTTTACATTTCACATATAAGTGAGATCATATGGTATTTGTCTTTCTCAGTCTGATTTATTTCACTTAGCATAATATACTCTAGGTTCATCCATGTTGTTGTAAGTGGTCAAATTTCATTCTTTTTTATAGCAGAGTAATACTCCATTGTATGAATGTACTACAATTTCTTTATCCAATTGTCTACTGAAGAGTATTTCACTTGTTTCCATATCTTGGCTATTGTGAATAGCATTACAGTAAACATAGGGGTTCATATGAGTTTTTGAATTCATGTTTTGGATTTCTTTGGATAAATACCCAGATGTGAAATTTCTGGGTCATAAATTTCTGGGTTAATTTTTTGAGGAATTTCCAGACTGTTTTCCACAGTGGCTGCACAAATTTGCAATTCTACCAACACTGCATGAGGGTTCCCTTTTCTCCACATCCCTGCCAACATTTATTGTTTGTTGATTTATTGATGATAGCCATTCTGAGAGGAGTGAGATGATATCTCATTGTGGTTTTTATTTGCATTTCTCTGATGATTAGTGATATTGAGCATCTTTTCATATGCCTATTGACCATGTGTCTGTCCTCTTTGGAGAAATGTCTGTTCAGGTCTTCTGACACTTTTTAATTGTTTTTTTGTTTTTTGTTTTTTGGTGTTGAGTTGTGTAATGATGAGCGGGAAGGAGCGAGGAGCACATGCTACAGTGGGACTAATCAATTTATTTAGCAATATGCAATAGCAAAAGACAAAGGCAATTAATAGAATATGGTAATATCAGAAATTAATGGTGGTTAGGACTCAACTATATACATTGATAACAATGTCACGTCAAAAGTGTATACATACATATAAGTTTAAGAGATCCCAAGATATGTTTACTACTGATAAAAAATCATTTGGCTAAGTACACAAATAACATCAGTAAGGTGTATCCAAAAGTAGTAATAAGCTTTATATCATAGTAATTATTACAGTAGATGCCAAAAGTTTACCAAACTGGGAAAACACCACTGGAAAAGTCATAAATCAAAACCTTGCCAGGTCTGTAGCTGAGAGAAACTCAGGCATCTCCCACACCGCTGTTTGCTAGTTCCCAAGAATGCTGCTGCTGTTGTCTTTGCTGCTGTTGTTGTTAGAAGTCAAGGTGTCTTCTGATACTGTAAGCTGCAACCTGCATATAAGTTTTTAAGGTGTTAACAAGTTCTCGGGAAGGCTAACCATGGGGAACAACACTAAAGAGGTCGAGAACCAGCCAGACCTCACCATGTTTGCGGCTGGAAATCAGGACATTCCTTGGTGGTGTAAGTTTCATGTTGCTGGAAGTCTTCAAAATGTTAGAATGATGAAGAATCACCAATGACAAATGACCAAATAATGAAATAATAATTACACTGCCAACTGAGGTCTGTCTTATATATTTTCTCAGATGTATCTTAGAGCCAAATTTCTTGTTCCTGCTGGACCAAGTTTCTTGTCCCTCGGGAATGGACAGTTCCGAGAGGGTCCCTCAGTTACTGATATGAATGTTGCCCATCCGGCCAAAGGGCCAGTTCATCCAGATAAGCAACAAGGCCTGGCGATGTGCCTGTCATGTCATCCTGATTTAACTTAGTTACTTCTTCACTTCATTTGCTGATGCAGGCGAAACAGGCAGAAAGCAACATCATCTCATACAAAAAGCAACATTATCTTGTACCTGCCCTGCTAAGGAGAATGAGAACAAAGGGGGAATTTACTCCACCTTTAATCACAGCACAGAATTCTTTTAACCCTAAGCTAACCATCGTCTCACATGCAGTAACAGACAAATGCTAATAGACAAAAGCTCACATCAACCAATGAAGATGTTTTCTTTAACATCTTCTCTACAAATTGTATGTTGTTGTTTTTTTTTTTAAAATAAATTTTGGGTTTTAACCCCTTATCCTCAGATGTATCATTACAACTATCTTCTCCCATTCAGTAGGATGTCTTTTTGTTTTGTGGATGGTTTCCTTTGCTGTGCAAAACCCTTTTAGTTTGATGTAGTCTTATTTGTGTATTTTTTCTTTTGTTTCCCTTGCCCAAGGAGCTATATCAGTAAAAATATAACTAAGGGCAATATCTGAGAATTTACTTATACTTTCTTCCAGGAGTTTTATGGTTTTGGATCTTACATTTCAGTCTTTATTCCACTTTGAGTTTATTCTTGTATATGGAGTAAGAAGGTGTTCCAGTTTTATTTTTTTGCATATAGCTGTTCAGTTTTCCCAGAACTATTTATTAAGTAGACTGTCTTTACCCCAATGTAAATTCTTGCTTTCTTTGTCATACAGTAAATGACCACATAGAGATGGATTTATTTCTGGGCTCTGTATTTTGTTCCATTGATCTATGTGTCTGTTTTTGTGCCAATACCATGCTGTTTGATTACTGTGGCCTTGTAGTATAATTTGGTATCAGGTAGCATAAAACCTCCAGCTTTGTTCTTATTTCTCAGGATTGCCATGGCTATTTGGGGTCTTTGATGGTTCCATATAAATTTTACGATTATTCTAGTTCTATGAAAAATGTCATTGTTATTTTGATAAGGATTGCATTGAATCTATAGTTTGCTTTGGGTAGTATGGACATTTTAACTATATTAATTCTTCCTATCTATGAGTATAGTATATGCTTCCATTTATTTGTATCTTCTTTAATTTCTCTCTTCAATGTCTCATAATTTTCTGAGTACAGATCTTTTACTTCCTTGGTTAAATTTATGCCTAAGAATTTTATTTTATTTTTTTGAGATGCAGTTATAAATGGGATTATTTTCTTAATTTCTCTTTGTGAAACTTTCTTATTGGTATATAAAAATGCAACTGATTTTTGAAAATTAATTTTGTATACTGCTATTTTACTGAATTCATTTATCAGTTCTAATAGTTTTGTAGTGGAATTTTTAGGGTTCTTAATATACAATATCATATCATCTGCAAATAATGATAGTTTTACGTCTTCCTTTTTAATTTGGATGTCTGTTATTTCTTTTTTCTTTCCTTCTTTCTTGTTTTATTTTATTTTATTTTTTTGTTTGTTTGATTGTTGTTTCCAGGACTTCTAATACCGTGTTGAATAAAAGTGGTTAAAGTGGACATCCTTGTCTTGTTCTTTAGCCTCTGTTCCATTAATTTCTGCTCTGATTTTTATTATTATTTTTTTTCCCTTCTACTCCCTTTGGGCTGTTTGTTGTTCATTTTCTAATTCCTTTAGATGTAAAATAAAATTGTTTGGTTGAGAATTTTCATGTTTCTTGTGGTAGGCCTGTACTGGTATAAATTTGTCTCTTGGGACTGCTTTCACTGTGTCCCATTGATTTTGGGTCATTGTGTTTTCATTTTCATTTGTCTCAAGGTATCTTTTGATTTCTTCCTTGATCTGATTGTTAGGCCATTCATTGATTAGTAACATGGTAGTTGTCCTCCACGTGTTTGTTTGTTTTTCGGTAGTTTTCTGGTAAGTAATTTCTAGTTTCATACCATTGTGGTCAGAGAAGACACTTGATAGGATTTCAGTCTTCTTAAATTCATTGAGACTTGTTTTGTGACCTAACATGTGGTCTGTCCTGGGAAAGAGTCTGTGTGCATTTGAAAAGAATATATATTCTGTTGTTATTGGGTGAAAGGTCCAAAAAATATCAATTAAGACCTCTGATCTAATATGTCAGTTAAGGTCACTGTTTCCTCGTTGATGTTGTGTCTGAAGGATCTACCTATTGATGTTAATGGGTGGAAAAGTCCCCTGCGATGACTGGATTACTGTCAGATCTCTCCCATTATGACAGTTAATATTTACTTATATTTAGGTGCTTGTATGTTGGATGCAGAAATGTTCACCAGGGTTACATCTCTTGTTGGGTTGTATGAAATGTTCTTCTTTGTCTCTCTTCAGAGCCTTTGTTTTAAAGTCTACTTTGTCTGATATAAATATTGCAACCCCAGCTTCATTTTGTTTTTCATTTCCATGCATGTACTATATTTTTCCATCCATTTACTTTCAGTCTGAGTGTCTTTTGATCTGAAGTGGGTCTCTTGTAGGTAGCATTTATAAAAGTATTTTTTTCTTTTCCATTCAGCCACTTTATCTTTTGATTGGCACATTTAATTCATTTACATTTAAAGTAATATGTAGTTATTGCCATTTTATTATTCATATTTTTATTTTTTTTTCTTCTTCTTAAAGAAGTCCCCTTAACATTTTTTGTAATATTGTTTTGATGGTTATGAACTCCTTTAGGTTCTTTTGTGTGGTTTTTTTTTTTTTTTGGTCTAGGTAGCTCTTTATATCTCCTTCAATTTTAAATGAAAGCTTTGCTGGACAGAGTAATCTTGGTTGTAGGTCCTTGCTGTCATCACTTTGAGCATCCTTATGACCAGTGTTTTGAGCTCTACTTCTGGTAGATTGCTTGTCTCCATTTTGTTTAGTTATTTTTCTGGAGCTTTGTTCTGTTCCTTTATTTGGGACATGTTTCTTGTCTCCCCATTTTGGCTGCCTCCTTGTCTTTGTTTCTATGTATTAGATTGTGTTGCCATGTCTCCCGGTCTTAATAGAGTGGCCTTATGTAGCAGGTGCCCTGTGGGGCCCAGTGGCACAGTTTCCTTGTCACCTCTGCTGCATGCTCCAGGTGTGCCCCTTTTTTGTGTTGTGTATGCCTTCCTGTTGTAGTTGAGCCTTGGTTGCTGTTTGCATGTGAGTGGTATTTATTGACCCTTGAATTGATTGGTTGTGAGGATTGGCCATGACTACAGTGGAGGAGCTATTGTGAAGGGCCTGTACCTATGGAGCAGGACTTACTTTATCAGTGCCCTGGTGCCTGCCAAATCTACTCTTTGGGTGTGTCATCCTTGGAGATGGCTGGGTGATTTTCTGGCTTGGTCTGATGCTGGCCACTTGTTGTGTCAGTCCTGGGACCTCCTGGAATGGGCCACGCTGCAGGCCAAATCCAACCTTTGCCTATGTCCTGCCTGGGGAACCTGGCATGAGCCACAGAGCCATTTGCAGATGGTCACCACTGCACTGGGCTTTGTAATGCCTCAAAGGCCAAGCCGCGAACTGAGGTCAACTGCTGGTAGTGCTGGTCTTGGGGCTATTCAACCTGAGATATGGGACATGATGACGCCAGATGCTGCTTGTTTGGATTTTGTGAAACTTTGAGAGATTTTTAGGAAATTTTGCAGCATGAGCCAAGATGGGATGTTTGTACACGAAAACAACTGGAAGCAGCTTGAGTGGTTGTGCACATTGGGTGGGACAGGATCTCAGGAAATCATGAGAGTAGATTGAAGAGTGTTAGTCAGGTTAATGGAAGACTCAGAAATGGTGGCTGTCTTAGTCTGCAAGCTGGGCGGTGGGAGGGCTCAACAGAGAAACAATGGATTCTTCCAGCACTTCTGTCTGAGAGAAAGGTGTCCTTCTAGCTCTTGCCCTGCAGCCAGACAATTCAGTTCCCCCTTGTATGTCCTTGGTGCCTTTCAGACTGCTGTCGCAGCAATGGAGCTTCGACCGAGTAAGTCTGTCAGTGACTATGTCCATGAGCCGGCCCTTTAAGAACAATGCCTTGGACTCAAGCCACCTTCCTTCTCATTCAGCCACAATCTCCATTGGCTTTCACATCTAGAATTTATGGGGACCTCTCTCTCTGGCTCTATAACTGTGGGGTGAGGAGTCCAGTCTGGGGCTTAGACCCCTCACTCCTCCAGGGGGGACCTCTACACCTGATCTATCTTTCCTGATCTTCAACGGTCACACTTGGGATGAGCCCATTTCATGTCTCTGCTCTTTTTACCAGTCTCAAGGTGGCTTCTTCAGTAGGTCCCTAGTTGCATGATTTCAGTTCAGCTAGACTTCCAGCAGTTCTTAATGATAATTGTTCTGTAGTTTATTTGTAGTTTTAATGAGCTTGTGAGAGGAGGCAAGCACAGTGTTCACCTACTCTGCCATCTTGACCAAGACCATCAAGGAATTAATTTTCTAAGGGCTAACTCAGCTTATTGGATCTTTCTTTATCTGAGACCAAGTATGTTTGAAAACACAGTTTTTTCTTCAGTTTCCTTGAGATTTGTTACACCAAACATTTGTGAGTTTAGGATATGGTATTGATTGTTTTGTAGTGTCATGGGAGATATATAATGTGTCGCAAAGTTTCACTGTTTTCCTGGCTGGTGCCTATTATGTCTTTCCCCTGTCCCCTTCTTTTTACTTTCTTTATTAGATTCCCTGGGAACTTCAAATTGGTTGTCTTCCATTATGCAAAACTATTCTTTCTTTTTTAAAGTTTTGCTATCTGATACTGAGCCAGGCTCTTGAGATCCCACTTTCTGCATCATCATTGTCCAAGGCAGTTTTCTTTTTAAGAAACAATTCTGCATTTATCAGTGTATTACATTCACATAGTTAAAAAATCAAATAGGACTAAAGGGTGTAATTTGAATAAAATGTGGTCTCCTGTCCCGTTATTCTCATTTTCAAGTCTTGTTCTTCTAATATATATTAAGTTCAACTCTTTTACAGTTTTTTTGTCTATAATTTTCCAGTATTTTTATGATTATTTATACTTGTCCTCTTCTTTCTTCATTTATCAGTCTTAGTGGTTTTGGACTTCTTGCTTTGGTAGTTGATGATATGTTACTCAATACATCCGCCTCCACACATATGTGTGTTCCCTCATACTGTTGTCTCAATACAGTTTAGTACATTTCTAATGAACTCAGTATGCAATTTCCACATTATTGAATAATTAAATATTATTTATTGCTGAGTCTAGTAGTATACTATGTTTCTTCTTTTCCTGATTTACTCTATTACTTACTATATTTACTATATTATTCTATTTATATTTTTGTACGTTCCATTTTTTACAAAGTCACCAATAAATCTATCAAACACTAATATTTTTTCAAATACTAAAATATACAGGATAATAAATCAATTTATTTAAAAGAAATACAATACTTTTTGCACTTGAAAGCCTTTTTCCCATCCCTCCATCACCCTTCTTCAGTCCCAGCTCATTACACTCTAGGTCTTGTGAACAAATGTCGTCTTGGAACTTCCTTCAGTCTTCTTCAGCATTTGATCTTACACCTGGGATAGTACATAGCCCTCTTTCTCAGCTTATTCTCTTATTTTTCTGAAGCTCATCTTCCACATCTCTCTAAGGAAGAGTACATGACAATTCATTTGAATCCTTACATGTCTGAAAATATCTTTATTCTATTCTCACATTTGATTGATAATTTGACTTAAATGCTGCCGTGTTTCCCCGAAAATAAGACCTAGCCACACCATCAGCTCCAATGCATCTTTTGGAGCAAAAAATTAATATAAGACCCAGTCTTATTTTACTATATAACCAGGTCTATAATATAATATATAATATAATATAACACAACATAACATAGTATAGTAAAGTATAGTATAATATAATATAATATAAATTATAATTATAATATATAATACCAGGTCTTATATTAATTTTTGCTTCAAAAGATGCATTAGAGCTGATTGTCTGGCTAGGTCTTATTTTCAGGGAAACATGGTATATATATCGATTATTTGATTGGAATAGTGTCCATTGAGTATCTCTCAAACATCTTCCCTGTATTTTTATGATCCCCACCTTGTGAATTCTGTTTTTTTATAGTGTGAGCCAGACTATTCTTTTCACCAACATCTTTTGCAGCTACGTGACTTCAGCCTATCAAACAAGTCAATAAAAGATTTCCATTCAGAAGCAAGTAGCTTGAGTTTTGTAGGAGGTTACTATTTTTCTGGTGAAGGTTCGAAGGCATGTGGCTTTCAAGGGCAATAGTGTCATGAGTTCTGGAAGAAGGCGCAGTTGCAGTGAATTCCAGTGCATGGTTGGTAGAGGGGTAAAATCAAAGTTTCCCATCAGGGTGGTTCTGTAGCGTGGTTCTGTAGAATGGATCTGGGCTTTGGTCCTGCAACCCTAATTTTGAGCTCATTTTTCTAGCCCTTCCAATGATTCAGTGAATTATTTATTATCCCTTAAAGAGTTTATTTTTCTTGGCCTACAGTGTGCATTCTGTTGTTTGAAACTAAGAATGATACCAGGTCTGACAATTAAGTTTGCGAACTTGTTGCAATGATGTTGCTAACCTTTTTTGATATCAGAGGCATTATTCATTATGTATTTGTACCAACTGAGAAAACAGTTAAACATTTGGAAGTGTTGAACAGTTTACTATTTGGAAGTGCTAAAAAAGGCTGCGTGACAAGTTAGACGACCTGAACTTTTTGCCAACAATTCATGGCTCTCGCATCATGACAATGCACCAGCTCACACGGCACTGTCTGTGAGGGAGTTTTAGCTAGTAAACAAATAACTGTATCAGAACACTCTCCCTACTCACCTGATCTGGTCCCCAATGACTTCTTTCTTTACCTGAAGATAAAGGAAATATTGAAAGGAAGACATTTGGGTGACATTCAGGACATCAAGTATAAGACAATGACCGCTCTTATGACCATTCCAGAAAAAGAGTTCCAAAATTGCTTTGAAGAGTGGACTAGGTGCTGGCATCGGTGTGTACCTTCCCAAGGGGAGTACTTTGAAGGTGACCAGGAGGAGTTTGCGAACTTAATTGTCAGAACTTTTATAATTAATATGGAATTCTAGACTAAGAATTTTGCATCACAAGTTGAAAGGTTTGGCTTCACTATTATTGAGTATCTACTGTTACTGATGTGATGTGATGCCTATTATTTTATAAAGGCCTGTGTATGTGTGTTATAAGCTTTCAGAATCTTTCCTTATCTCTTAATGAAATTTCTAATGATGTTTTTTGTTTATTATGGGAACTCTCTTTCTCGAAGATTATTTCAGTTCAGGGAAACCTAATATTATTTGTTTGATAATTTCTATATTTAGGTTTTCTGGAATCCCTACTATATGTTGGAAAACAGGGTACAGTTGTCTCATTTTGTTGTTGTCATGTTGTTCCAATATTCTATCTTGTTTTACATTTAGTCTACTTTCTGGATTTACCAGCTTTAAGTTTCATTCCTGCTTTTGATTAAAAAAAACAAAAGACAGTTATATAACAATATCCTTAATTTTCAGGAACTCTCTTATTTTACACTCTAGTACAGTTCCTTTTTCATTGCATTATTTCCCCATTTTGTAGAAAGAATGACATCTCTGGATATCTTATGTGTTGTGTTGATTTTCTTCTTCATCACCGTTTTTTTTTTTTTTTTTTTTTTTTTTTTGGTTTCTGTTTGCTCTGTTCTTTCACTTTGGAGACTCTCAAATATTTGGTAAAATTTGGCTTTCTATTTATATTTAAAAATTTGTCACTAAAATTCCAATCAGAATTCTGTTGAAGGCTAGGTGGACTTGTTATCTGATGACCTTCAGTTGTAGAGCCAGTTATTTCATTGAGAGTCACCCAAACATCAATATGTGGAACTGTTTAGTTACACTAAATAAAAATCCTCCAGTTTTCACCTGATGGGGAGGGAGTTCTGAGAGTCATATGGTTCAGTATATGAACTTATACATAATTCCCTGCTTGTCAGCACACTGAATCATCCCCTTTCCTTGTGTTTGTTCTTTCCACATTAGGAACTGTACAGACTCTGTTTCTCCAGAGGAAAACAACATTCCTATTCTCACATAGCAGAGACTGAGAATAAATTGCCTTACTGCACAAGGTAAGAAAGGGAACCTGGGTGGGAAGGTCTTCAGGTCACCACTTACTGTGTGAGTGTAGATCTTTAACCATTTCTGTTCACCCCATCTCGTCCCTGGTTTTGTACTGCTGATTGATTTCAAAGGCTGAGCTTCAGGTGTTTTGTTAAGTGAAGTGACTAGCTTCTTTTTTTGGTCCCCTCTGACATGGGTGTAGACTTTAACTTCCTGTATTCTGATATGTTGGTTACCACTCCATCTATTTTTCATCCCTCAAATATTTGTTGAAATAATTTCTCTCACTGTTGCCTCCTCTCTCATTCTCTATGCTACGGGTTATTAGAAAGCTAATTTGTCAACTGTCATTTTGGTGTAATTTTTGGAGGGTTAAAGGTAAAAACGTGACAATACTCTACGTAACCAAATAGTCTTCTCAGTTTTCCAAATGATGACAAACCTTTCAATGAGGAATTCTAGTGTCAGCTATTACAACAGTGAAGTGATCAACTCATCACCATGAAGGAGTTATATTGTCTTTTTAACTCTGGATAGAATGAGATTCAGAGTGTTTAATTAACTTGTCCAGAGTATTATCCACTTAGCAGATGGTAGACACATATTCAAACCCAGACCAGTCTGAATCCAAAGGTCATGCTGTAACTATTAAACATTGCTTAGGACATTGAATAATTGACGTATCATAAGTGCTCAATGATGACAATTATTGGCAATGTGAACCCACAAGTATAGTATTCAATGTTTCAGATAGATATTATTTCTAGAGTGAGTGGGGTAATAGGATCATTCTTAAATACAGCATCTACAATAATTTAGGCCTGACAGTAGGAGATAACATAATTAGCATTTAAAAAAAAAAAGATCTTGTGATAGGTAGAGTAATGCCCCCAGTCCAAAAGATGTCTATATCGTAATCCCTAAAAACTGAATATGTTAGGTTATATGGCAAAGGGAATTAAGGTTACAGATGGAATTAAAGTTGCTAACCAACTGACCTTGAGGTATTTGTATGGGCCCAATGTAATAACAAGGGTCCTTATAAGTGGAAGAGGGAGACAGGAGAGAAAGAACCAGAAGGATGAAGCATGAGAAGGACTCAGTTTAGTGATGCTGGCTTTGAAAATGGAGGAATGGGCCATAAGCCAAGGAATGTGGATAATCTCTGAAAGCTGGAAAAGGCAAGTAAACTGGTTTTCCCTTAGAATCTCCAGAAGTGTAGTCCTGACAACACTTTGATTTTAGCCATGTGAGACTCATTTCAGATTTCTGATCTCCAGAACTATAAGATATCAATTTTTGTTTGTTTCAAACCACTAAGTTAATGGTAATCTGTTACATCAGCAATAAGAAATGAATACATTTATTAAATAAAATAAATGTGTGTGTGCATACATGTGTGCACATGCGTATGTAGCTTACCAGAAGAAAAAGGTGGTAAATGCTTACTTGGAATGATGTGTTTAAATAGTAACCCCAGACGTGGAAGGCATCTTGGAAAGGAAAGAGTAACTGGTGCTGCAAATGTATCACTCAGTGATCACAGTGGGATGGAATCCATTTCATCTTGGGCACAGAGAGGACAGTGAATCTTCTTGCTCCAAGGAGTCTGAAATGCCTCACTAATTTTTGCTACACTATGCAGAGTGTGGACCCTGTCACAGGACACCGAGGTTAGGGAGAACTGATACACAGAGGAAAGAAGCAGAAGCAAATCCTAGTGAAAGAGTTAGAAAGTGGTGTTCTCTTCATAGTGAAGGAAACAAATCCCAATAGTATTGTCTATTAAACACTATTCCTAAAATATCTCTTATCTATTCTAGGCATTGGGACTGGAAGTTGGGTGGGAGGCCATCCCTGGTAGCACCAGGAGGGAAGTGAGGCAGGGAAGAGAAGGAATCAATACTCTATTGAGAAGATGACGGCAATGAGGAAGCAGGGTTTATTCACGCTGGGGACCTCTGGGAATCAGGGAAGGACACACCTCCAAGTTGTTCCCCTGAGGTGTGAAGGGGCTGTGATATTTATTCACCAACTTCCCTTTGTCGGTGATTGAAGGCTGCTTTAGGGATGTCACCTTTCTGCCACCTCAGGATGCCCTTATACTTTTGCTGAGCATTCTCTGGCAAGTAGATCAAGCCCTTGGAGAAGAGCTGCAAATGCTTGAAGTAAGAAGCCTTCAACAGGTATGGAAACAGTGGATGCCAAGGACTTATGTTCTGCTATCCTGTCAATCATGGCAGCAACGACATGACATGTATGGCACAAGAATGGATTGTGCCTGGATTCCATCAGCCAGATCTAGAAGAAGAAAAATCAGACTGGTCACAATGGAAACAATTTTTCTTGGCCACACCGATTAATAGTCATTCATTTCCTGGAGAAGAGGGATTAAGAATTGGTACAAAAAACCATTTGTGTTGACATTGCAGAGCATATCCATATTAATCACATAGGAATCTACCTATATAGGAAAATGTAGGGATACAGCTATGTGGACTCAGACTTGAGTATTGCAGCCCATATGAAGGAGTCTGAAGGAGACAAATAAGATCAATAGCACCACATGTGCATCCTGACAAGGTTTTTTGCATTATGCATGTGTCCCACATTACATTCCACTTTCCTTTTCTAAAAACACACAGAAAAAAAATCAAAGCTCCAGTAGACACATTTCCCAAAGTATACAAATTACTGGTACACAATATGTGGTTGAGAATTCGGGTCAAGGATTTGGTTGTACCTTTCTTTCTTCCGTGAAGGTAGAACAGTTGGGAGTATCATCTTCATGCACATAGAACTACCATTTAAAGCAACAGTAGTCTCAGACTATACCAGTTCCTGGCAGGCTTAACTAACCATGGCAGATGTAATGGCTGAGAAATGAACAGTGTAAAAACAAGTAAAACAAAACAAAACAAAAAGAAACATTTGGGCATAACGTGTATTTGAAGGCTGCAGTCAGTTATTACCAAGATTTGGCAAAATGCAGATGAAAAACCGTTCCTTTTTACATGTTATATTGTCTGAAAGAAGCATTAAAAAGAAAAACCAAAACAAAAGCTCTAGCTTTGGGACCAGATGAGGGCTTAAATATCCTTATTCTTACTAGCTTTGACCTTGAACAAGTTATTTGAGTCTCAATTCTTTTACCTGTCAAATTAATATGGAGAGCCTCTTTATTGTAGATTTTGAATGGAATGTTCATCCTCATTTCTCCTTCTGCGGTCCTGGGCTTTCTCAGAACAGAAGGTATATTTGCTTCATTGTGATTAAGTTCAAGATTGTTTACTGATGGTCTTGAGTTCTAGAAGGTGTACTAGCATACTGGTGATATCAGAAAGACTAGAACACAGATCTTGTCTTTGAGGAATTCCAAACATAGTGGAGATGTAGATAGTAAATCGTCTCAGTACATTGTATTGTGTGCTACAGTAGAAGTATACAAAATGTTAAAAGATATTGGGGTAATTGATTCTGTAAGGGAAATAGAATGGAAAAGAGGAAGCCAAAGAAAGGAAGTAATATTTGAGCTGTGCCTTGAAGAATAGGTAAGATTCTATATTTTAAAAGGGAAGAGGTAGCGAATACTGCAAGCAGGAGAATCATCTTAAGAATTGTGTTTCAAGTGCCTTTATATGCAGTAACCTGAACAACCTATGGGGCAGAGGGTTCTTACGGCTTTTGAGAAATTTACCTCCACAAACTGTACCCTGAATCATTGTGCAGAGAAAGGCAATGCTTGGTTTTTGTAACCATTATAGGGGTGACTTGAATGATCTTTGTGTCAAATATCATTTTGAATTTATGTGGATCACACAAAAGGGTGCAGCATCTCAGAGGCCCAACTTCAGACAAGTTTAACCGTCTAGAATTAGCTAGAGAATAGAAAACTGAAAAACTTATAGAAGGCCTCTGAATAAGAATAGAACTATTACAGGTTTTATGAGCTTAATTTTAAATTTATTTTTAAATCACCCCAAATATACCAGCAAATGATCAATTTATAAGGATTTAGAGTAAAAAAGTAAAAGTTCAGATTTTTGACGAAGTGTAGCACACACATTTTAACCCATGCTTCCTCCCAAAATTCCAATAAAAGGACACTAAAGTGATTTTTTAAAAAGTCATAAATCCACAATGGCAAGGAAAAACAGTACAGATGACAACATAGTAGGTGGGTGAAAGCTGCAATCAAAAGTCTGAAGGAAGCTGAACCCTAACTGGGTAGGGGGTAAAGACCAGTAGCAAAGCAGTTTGGACCACACGGAGGCATGAGGTACCCGGACTTAGGAGAGCTAGTAGGACTGAAGAGCAGGAGGATTATTTCTTAAACAACAGAAAGGCTGTTTAAGAAACAGGCCCCCAGATTCCCTTCTTCAGCCCACATTGTCAGGTACCCACTGTTCCCTTCTCCTGAATAAAGGCAGGTGGATTTTCTGGAGAGGTCATGTCCTTGATTCTGACTTTAGGGCATGAGGCATGGACATTTCAGATTTGGGGGAGGAAGGTGTAATGTGTAGTAGGAGGAGGATCAGAGAGCTGCTGATTGGTTTTTTTAAACCTTATAGAAATTCGTCATTATTTTAACAATATGGATAACTTCGTAAAAAAAAAAAAAGTCCTCTTAACTGCAGGACTTGATTATTAAGAGATTCTTGCAGACCCTGTCATAGACTCATTTTATTGTGGGTACATATGAATATTACAGTGTAATTTATATTCAAGTGTGACTTCAGTATTCTGGGTGGAAGGGAAGGGTTTGTGTGATAAAAAAGATACATGAAGCAATTTTTTCCTCCTTACCTCCTTTATTTACTAGATTTTTTTTCCAATAAAATATTGAAAAAGTAAAATTCAATTTATTACAAACACTGTTCTGATTTCAGGTGTTGGGAGTCTTAGAATAGAACCAGTGATTTTAAAGTTTTCATCCTATCCTGGTTCAATCTCCATGACTTATGCGCGGCTTTTCTGTCAAATGGAAATAAGATTTGCGTCTTGTTCAGTCACACACATAACAACACTGATTCAGTGTCCACAGTGAGCTGAAAGGTGAGCAGATCCTGCTCTGCAAACAGTGGTATCTTATCTTGGTGCCTCCGAGGCCTCATATGAAGCATTTTCTTATTATCAAAGTGATCCTTACTCTCACGATTGTCTTATTGAATGTCTGACTAATAATAATGTGATATTCTTTTCTTAATCCAAAAATTTCACTTCCCAATGAGTGTTTTTCTTTTCAAAATATTCACCCTAGAAAATTAGATACTAAATGGCTCATCATGTTACTTTAGAATTCTCCCTTCGAATTTCCTTTGAAACCTGAAATATGACTTTGTTTTCTAACTTATCCTTGGTCTGAGAACAGACCAAGATCATTTGAAATTAAGTCCAGTGAATAAGTTAGATAAGAAAATCAATGAGTTCCACTTTAGGAAGTAAAATTGAGAAGGCACAAAATAGAAATAACACAGAATTTTGCGTGTAACTGCTGAACAATTCTAATAGCAGCACATTTTTTTTTCTAGGTGTCTGTTTCAAAAGAGATTATCCAGTGGATATAGAGATATTAGGAGATAAAATAGCTCATGGCTAACCACTCACACAGCTTAACACTTATTGGTCAGATGTATTTTGATTTAATGCTTTTATTCTTTCTTTATATGTGTAGCTGCATCGATGGCAGCTTCATTTATTTTAAGTTGTCACCCCCTCTGAGGTCTTTCTGTAAACTTACGAAGTACCATAATCAGGTAATTAAAATACCGTTTTGTTGTAGATGATGAATTTAGTAATGAAGATAACGTACATGCATTCAGGATCTACTGGAGTTTGCAAATCGCATAAAGCAAAAACACAGCATATTTTGCAACCTATATAATTTTACTAACCAATGTCACCCAAATAAATTTAATAAAAGTTAAAAACAAACGAACAAACAAAAAACACACAACATATTTCCAGACGATGTGGACAAGAGCACAGTGATGGGGGTTGTTAGAGGGTAGGTTCTTTGAAGAAGGATTCCTAAAATCATGGGATGTGAGCCTTTCAGATTCTTTTAGTCAGATACCCTCATTTTACAGAAGAGTAAACGAAGGCCCAGGAGGTGATTTTCCTAATACAAATGGAAGAACAGGACTCAAATTCCAGTATTTGGGGCTTGGTGGTTGCAGCCTTCTTTGATTTCTTTACGGTCTCTCTCCCTACTCCAAGCTTCAGGCTACTTATGAAAAGTACGCAGTTTGTCTTTAATGCTTTCTTGCTTAAAATCTCATTCCTCTTCTTTTTCCTCTTTCTTTTCCTAGCCTCAGTGCTAAAAATTTCCTCTCACATTTCTTCCCTCTCAACTTGAAGTTATTTTATACTAAAGGGGGAAGGTTTTGAAAGCCTCTGATTTAAGCTGGCATAAACCTGCTATGGAGTGAGAAAAAGCTAAGAGGAATTTGCCTTCAAACCTTTAACAGCAGAAACCACTGTCAGAAATTTTAGCAATTTCATTTTTTTTTTTTTTAGAAGTCTTCCCAGCTCCTTGGTAATAGAACTGTGCTAAAAATATTAAAAGGTAAATAATCAGATTCTTTCTCCTCTACTATCAGGATGATATATTATGCTATTTGGATCATGGTTCTTTATTGTCTGATTAGAATAACGGATGGAGAAGACAATGGAGGAAGCTCAGCAAACTTAAATTTACATTCTGGGCCTATACCTAGACTTGGAAGAAGAGAAAAGTTCCATAAGGCAAGATGAGGTTAGTAAGAGAGAGGAGATGGAATAGTGAAATTAAGAAAGTTTGGAGGAATTTTGAGACTGGGTTAGAAGAGTTTTAACAGCCGCTTCCTGTAGTGGAAATTCAAGGAGAGGCAGATATGGGGAGAGGTGATTTTAAGAAGATTTTTGTATGAGTTATTAGATACAATTCTTCCTTTTTTGATTGTCCAAGACTTTAGTATAGGCCTACTGTTTTTTAAGTCTTTGAGGAGTTGGATTTTTGTTTCATTGGGTGTATCATCATGCTAAGATTGGCCTCAAATTGGAGCAAGAAAACCCAGTTTCATTTGGAAAATAACAACTATTTTTGATGCCTTCATTCTTTCCCACAATGCCTAGCACAATTTTTTCACAATCTGCATTAATAGGGAAAGTGACTCTGTGGCAGGAACCAAAAGTATGAGGTGGGATATAGGAGGAAATGGCAATTAAGTGCTTATACTGTCATGTCTATTTTTGAAATGTTATAATGATTAACTATGGCAAATGAAATCTATAGTTGACCCTTGAACAGCACGAGTTTGAACTGCATGGGTCTACTTATACATGGATTTTTTTTTCAATAAATACTGTAAAGTCTCTTTTCTTCCTTATGATTTTCTTTTCTCTAGCTTACTTTATTTTAACAATACAGTATATAATACATGTAACATACAAAATATATGTTAATCAATGTTTATGTTATTGATAAGGCTTCCAATCAGCAGTAGGCTATTGGTAATTAAGTTTTTGGGGAGTCAGAAGTTTTATGCAGATTTTTGACTGCACAGTGGTCAGCACCCCAAAACTAGCATTGTTCAAGGGTCAACTGTATGAATTTATTGGCAGGTTAATAAGTCTAATCCATGACCTGTGAGATTAAATTTCCAATAGCACTTTTAAGACACTGTAGTTAATAATTTCTCCCATAATCTGGCTACTTTATCTATGATATGGGTGAAGACAAGTCCCAAGTGCACTTATTATACAATTTCAGTAAGTATTTGGGGCAGCAGTGGAGATATATAACACTTTTCTCCTTGGCATCCATTTACCCACCAGAGCTCTAACCCCTTATTATCTCCTGTCTGGAGTGTGACACTAATTTAGATGACTGTTTGTTTCATTGCAGCCTCTTTTTTCAATCACAATAAAAACAGAAGTGGCAGGATATTAGTAACAAAATGGATAGTGCTAAAAAATTACAGTTTAACTTCTCATTTATCAATGTAATTGAAAGTTACTAGCAGGGTGTGTGGTGCCAGTGTTTCTATCAGGGCATGAGTAATCTATTTATGCAGCATAATTCATCCTTCTGAGGTTCTAATGAGGACTGCTTAATTCAGGTTTTAATCAAACCTGACAAATCATCATTGAAGTTGGCAATGGGCTTGTTCACAGGTGCCATTTCTCTGCTAGTTCAACATTGCTTAGATTCATCTCCCTCTCCGCATGTTCTTTCAAGCTTCACTTATTATAGCAACAACAAACAACAAAAATACTGGTTTCTCTCAACAACAAAATGCCAAATGTTTCTGGTCTTTTTTGGACTACTCAGTGCCATTAGTAGCAGCTGTTTTTATTTATTATTCTTTAATGTTGGAAATATTGAAGAAGAAAAAATGACTTTTTTTTTCCCACAAACAAATTGATCCCATTTTATAAAACATGTGCATTCCTTGAGTAGGTTCATGTTCCACATCTTGCTCTTATCCACTAATCTACTTGACTCAGACAAAATCCATCTGCTGATGACCAGTGGGGAGGATGCTCCAGCTCAGAAGCACTTAGAAGCTCCAGAGCCTGAAAGCTGACGTCTCACTTGAAAAACAAACCCAGCCTCTTTCTAGGAAAGGGCACACAATACAGAGGAGGTTCACAATTCAAACATAAATGGTGGTTTAATGTATAAATTTTAATATTACAAAAATGAATGTTAGGGCCTGTAATCTCCAACACTAACATATGATCAGGGAAAGATGTTTATCAGTTAGCTCCATGCCCCAGAATAGAATTATGACCTCTAAAAAGAGCAAAGTATATTCTGCTCACTTAAGTTTCTCCCTAAAGATAGCTTTATAATTACATGCAGGCTTTTAGTTTTCAAATCCCTTTGACATCTGTTATTTCATTTTTCTGCACAAAACCTTTTGAAGAAGGTAACACAGTTACAGCATCACATTTTATAGATAAACAAATAAAATCAGAGAGGGTAAATTTTTTTTTTTTTCTCAAAGCCATATAGTTAGAAGTAATAGAATTTGATCTCAAATCCAGGTATGTCAGCTCCAGGATTTGTGTCCTTTCCACGGTAACACAGGATCTCATTGACACTAGGGGAGACAAGCATTTGATGGAATTCTTGTTGTACCTGAATATGATATTCACCATGATCTGGGAAATATGTCTCTTTATTTAGGCCACCTGTAATTCTTTGGAAGGTTGTATAAACAAGACAACCCCTAAAACCTTATTTGTGATTCTAAGCCATTTGCTGTTTATCAAGTCTATCTTTCATTATAGGCTATCAAATGCAGACACTGTTGACTTACAGGGATACTAAGTTCTAACTGTGGTTACCAAACATGCTACTCTAAATTCAGATGTTTCCCCCAAGCATTTTGGCAAATGTCCAATCACACTCTTTTGCTGTAGCTCCTAGAAATATTTAGCTGGGAAGAACCTAAGAGAGTACACAGAATAACATTTTTATTTAAAGCAAAAGAAACTGAGGACCAGTGAGGTTAAGTATTTTAAGGGCAATTAAATACCAGAGTCTCTTATTCTTTAGATCATATGACAATCATTGTCTCTGTGGATGCATTTAAAGGATTATTTACCAAAGTTCTACTCTGGGCATTCCTGAGGATCATTTTACTCAGAATTGGGGTAGGACACTCTTCTGTATGAACTTGTTCCTTAAGCATTGGAGGAATAAGAATCAGAGCCAGTTGGGGATTAAGCCAGGCTACAGCCTCATCTTTTGTATCTGGCAAATCCTTACCTATTTTACAGCATCACCCAGAAAAACTCTGATGGTGTTTGTATGGAAAAGGTGCCTTCATTTTTATCAAGGTGGCAGATAGGATCTTAACAACTTGGCTTCTAGCCTATCAATGCTGGATGCAGGAGAAAATCCATGGGCCATGAAGTGGAGTTGAATAGCATATGGAGAAGGTAGGCTGGGCACACTGAGGGCAGAGAGTCTCAAAGTTAAAAGCAAAAGCCCCAATGATTAACTTTACCTGATAGTATCCCTCATTGCCATGACTTTGGGAGAATGCTGAAATCGGGAGGGGACTGTGAAGTGCTGAAATTAGAGAAGGCATTTAAAACTGAGTCAAGAGAACAGGCTAAGCACATGATCTTATCTACCTTTTCTGTTTCAAATCCTGTGAAATTACAGACTGATTTTTTTAACCCATAAATACGTTGGAACTCATGAAAGAAGCACCAGCATAGAAGAACACATTTTGAAGTTTCTGAAAAATTCAAAGCAGATGGGATCTGATTTGCAGAAAAACCACAGTAGAAATAAATTAGCCTCAAAGTGGCACAGAAGAGAATTGCCAGAAAGGAAATTTTGGAGAAACTTCAAGCTTAGAGTTAAGTGTACAGATAAGAAATGGGCACTAATGCTATCATTAGGTTAATTAACAGAATGCCTTACCAATTAATAGGCTCTACATGTAGATGTAGTTCTTATATCACATAATGAGGAAGAATAAAGAAGCAAGGTAGACTCTGAGGTAACTGTGGACCTCTACAATAAGTCGAATAATAAAAAATAAAATAGCTCTTTCTAGAAGTAAAATATACCAACATTTCTCATTTCCTCAGAACTTTCTTTTCTTTGACAAACTTGAGAGTACCTAGCTTGCCTGAGTCCACTCAATCATGCACAATAAGAGAACTTGTAAGTGACTCACCCTGATCCATCTATACAGAATCTATAGTAAGACCCTCCTCCTCCTCCTCCATGGAGTACAGGAAAAGAAACATCAGAACCATGAAGAAACATTACATTGTGTTTTTACATTAATGAATCTAGATCTTCACATATAAATAGGAATAGAAAATGAATCACCAAACATTTGAGATAAATCAACTACAGAGAGAAGAATCATATAAATAAACAGGATGAACATCAGTAAAAATAGAGATAACGTTGAAAATAGGTTTATAACTTCACACAAACTTTTTTAATAGTTCCAGAGATTGGGGATAATTTTAAATTCATAAACAAGACCAAGAAACTGAAAAATGAGTAATGAGAAAATGAAAGTGATTTACAGTAAACAACAAAAAATAATATATACAACAAAAGAATCAAAAGAAGGGCTAAAAATTTGAATGGCTATTGCTGAAGAACAAGTTATTGACCTGAAAGTTAAATTTGATGTTTAAGGTATAACCAGAAAGGATGAAGCCAGGAAATAAAGAAGTTCAGAAGAAAATTTCCCTGAGTTGTAGAAAGACTCAAGTCTTCAGTTTGTAAAAGCTCACTGTATACAAAGCTTGAAAATAAAAATAAACACCTAGACAAATCCTGGTGAAATTTATGGGCTCTAAAGACAAAGATAAACATTCTGAAATGTTCTGGAAAGAACAACAAAAAAGTTACTTATTCAACAGATAGTGTTGTCTGCCAGTAATCCATTCCCGCACATTTTTTTTTTTTTTTTTTTTTTTTTGCCACAATAACCTGCTTTTATCAGGTGACAGATAGGCTCTGTACCTCTCTAGGGAAGGTAGATCTCTTTCCCAAAGGGACAATTTTGATACTTTTATTACTTGTGCAGGGAACAGTTCAGACTTGGAGATGTAATTCAGTCTGGTTCATGGGACGTAAAGAAGTCTGTTTCAGGAAGAAAGGTTTGCCTTCTTGGATAAAGAGAGAAAGAAAAAAAAAAAAAAGTCAGTCCCACCTCTCTTATAAGAGTTCTCAAGGGTGCATGTGATTCCTGGAATTATGGTAGCCATGTCTTGGCCATAAGGACATTTGGCCAATGCACTTAAGATAGCATTAAGAAAATAGGAAAGTAGTTGGGTCTTTGGCAGCACTGTGAATTAATCCACACTGGTACTATCCTGCCAGTAGCCTAGCATTTATAGTGAGAAAATAGTTTTTTGTGTTTTTTTTTTTTGTACTATTTGAGTTAACTATTCTGTAACTTGCAAGAGTAGACGACTACACCTGGAAAACATAAAGAATATGAGAGGCGTCACAATTCCCATTTACAACCCTAGCTGCTAGAAGGCATTGAAAAATAACTTCAAAGTGATAAATGATCTCTTGACATAGAATTCTCTATCTAGCCAAACTATAAGCCAGTGTGAGGATAAATATTCATTTTTGCAGAGTTAAGAATTCCAAATGTTCATCCTTCACACATGATTTATGGAATAAAAAGGTGATTTGGAGACATGGTCCTACAACATAAAAAAGAAATAGAAGAAAAAAGCATGCATTACAAAAAAAAGTAGAAATTAAGTATCACTCAGAAAGTTAAAAATATAATGAAAAAAGAATCCCTCTTATGTTAAACATTATCATCTTAAAGATTTACTTTTATTTAATTATTTATTTGTTTATTTTATTATTAGTTTCATGTGTACAAAACAATGTAATTATTAAACATTTCACCCCTCCCAAAGTGATAACCTCCCTCCCCCAATCTATTGCCCCTCTGACATCGTATATGTCTATTACAATTCCATTGGCTCTATTCCCTATGCTGTACTCCATATCCCATGACTATATATTAAATTATAGTTGACATACAGTATTATTCAGCTTCAGCTTCAGGTGTACAGTGCAGTGGTCAAGCATTTACACAATCCATGAAGTGGTCTCCCTAATAAGACATGTGCCCATCTGACCCCCTATGAAATCTTTATAACATTATTCATTATATCCCCCAAACTGTCTTTCATATCCCCGTGGCAATATTGTAGTTACCAATTTATTTATTGTAGTTATCCCTTCTCCCTCATCCCCACCCCTTTCCCATCTAGCAACCATCAGTTTTCCCTCTATATCTCTGAGACTATTTCTGTTTACTTTGCTCATTTCTTCAGTTCTTCAGATTCCACATATAAGTGAGATCATATGGTATTTGTCTTTCTCTGACACTTATTTCACTTTGCATAATGTCCTCTAGGTCCATCCATATAGTTGCAAGTAGTAAGATTTCATTCTTTTTTTTGCTGAATAATACTCCATTATATAAATGTACCACAGTTTCTTAATCCAGTCATCTACCAATGGGCATTTCAGTTGTTTCCAAGTCTTGGCTGTTGTAAAGATTGCTGCAATAAACATAGGGGTGCATATAATTTTTCAAATTAGTGTCTTGGATTTCTCTGGATAGATACCTAAGAATGGAATTGCTGGGTCATAAAGTAGTTCCATTTCCAGTTTTTTGAGAAACCTCTATACCAATTTCCATAGTGGCTGTACCAATCTGCAATCCCGCCAGCAGTGCACGAGGGATCCCTTTTCTCCACAGCCTCACCAGCACTTGTTGTCTGTTGATTTATTGATGATAGCCATTCAGACCAGAGTGAGGTGGTATCTCATTGTGGTTTTTATTTGCATTTCTGTAATGATGAGTGAGGTTGAACATTTTTTCACATGTCTGCTGGCCATCTGTATGTCCTCTTTAAATAAATGTCTCTTCATGTCCTCTGCCCATTTTTTAATTGGGTTGTTTGTTTTTTTCGGTGTTGAGTTGAATGAGGGTTTTATAAATTTTGGATATTAACCCCTTATCAGATGTATCATTGACAAATATCTTCTCCTATTCAGTAGGATGCCTTTTTGTTTTATTGATGATTTACTTTGCTGTGAAAAAACTTTTAAGTTTGAGATAAGCTCAGATGTTTATTTTTTCTTTTATTTCCCTTGCCCAAGGGGATATAGCAGTAAAAATATTACTCAGGGTAATGTCTTCAAATTTACTCCCTGTATTTTCTTCTAGGAGTTTTATAGTTATGGGTCTTACATTTAAGTCTTTAATCAATTTTGAATTTGTTCTCGTATATGGCGTAAGGAGGTGATCCAGTTTAATTTTTTAGCATGTGTCAGTCCAGTTTTCCCAGCACCATTTATTAAATAGACTGTCTTTACCTGAATGTAAATTCTTGTTTCCATTGTCATAGATTAAATGACCATGTATGAATGGATTTATTTCTGGGCTCTCTATTCTATTCCATTGATCTATGTGTCTTTTTAAGCCAGTACCATACTGTTTTGATTATTGTAGTCTTGTAGTATGATTTGATGTCAGGTATCATGGTACCTCCCACTTCATTCTCATTTCTCAAGATTGCCATGGCTATATAGGGTTTTTATGGTTCCATATAAATTTTAGGATTATATGTTCTATTTCTGAGAAAAATGTCATTGGTAATTTATAGGAATTGCATTGACTCTATATATTGCCTTAGGTAGTATTGACATTTTTACTATATTCTTCCTATCCATGAGCATGGTATGTGTTTCCATTTATTTGTATCTTCTTTGATTTCTTTCTTCAGTGTCTTATAATTTTCAAAGATTTACTTTTAAATGGCAAAGTTTCAATGATGTATAGGATCGTAGTTCTTTCTTTGAGTGTAAAAATACCGTGAATATAAGCACTTCACTATCAAAATGATAATGATCAAATTATGCCATTAATCACAGAAACAGATTGTATTAAAAATGAAACATAATCTAATTTTTTTTTTACAGAGGATACACCAAAAAGTGTAGAGCTATATTACATGCAATGAGTTGAAACAAAAATATACCTAGTACATAGTAACAAAAAGAAAGCTGATAAAATATTTAAAAAATAGATTTTAGGTCTAAAGCTTACATGAGAAAAATTGATGTTTTCTATTGAGAAAAACTTAATGAATCAGAAAGTTTTCATTTTTATTAACCTTTATGTTCTCATTATCATACTATTAAGGGGTATAAAGCAAAATGCAGCCAGAGAAATAAAGACATCTATTAATTTAATGGGAGACTTAGAAACTTATAGATGATGGAAATAAGAATTAGGTTCTAGAAATTGTTTGAATAACACAGCTTCTGCATTCAATATAATAGACAACTTTGTACCAATAAACAGAAGGTACACATTCTTTTCAGATATCCATGAATCATTTATAAAAAATTGAGCTTGTTATTATGCTACAAAGATAATCTCTACTCATTCTATATAAGAAAAATTCAATGAGACAGATTTCTAACACAAGAAATAAAAATAGCAGTTAAGCAGAAAAGTATATTCAAAATAAATACATTCACTTTATATTCAAAATAAATTTCTGGAAAATTTTGGAAATTATTTAAAAATGCATTTATCTAAGTAGATTAAAGGGAATGCTACAGTATATTGTTACAAGCTTTTAAAAAATAACAGGGATAAAATCACATATAAAAACCTAGTTAACACAATTTGCTGAGAAAATTTATAATCTTACAAACTGTGCTTTCAATTGAAAAAACAAACAAACAAGAAACAACTAGCCATACAAACCTTATAGGAAAAGAGAAAAAGAAGCTCTAAGGAAGATAAAGGAGAGATCAACTAGAGAAATGAAAGCATGAATGGGCTGAGTGAGACGAAGGGTGGCTGAGGTCTCAGGTGCTGCTCTGAAAAACCCAAGCACAGACTTACTTGCTGATGGACTCACTCATCTGAGCTCCAGTGCCGGACAGCAGCTCAAAAGGTGCCAGGGACATACAGGGAGGAACTGAGTTATATGGCTCAGGACGAGGGCTGGAGAAGTAGCATTCTCTCAGAACTGAATGCTGGCAGAATCCATTCTCTCTTTGTTGAGCCCTCTGCCCTCTCTGCATGCAGATGCAGGTAACCACTATATCTGAGTCTCCATTAAATTGGCTAACACCATTTGTTTACCCTACCCAAACTGTGGACCCACCCAAGCCAATTCCAGGGGCTTTTTCATACAAATGGCCTGTCTTGTCTCATGCTGCAGACTTTCCTAAAATCTCTGAAAAGTTCCCAAACCCAAACAAGCAGCATCTGACCTTGGCATGCCCTGTATCACTTGCTAAGCAGCCCCAAGCACAGCACTAGAGGCAGGCAGCCTCAGTTTGTGGCTTAGCCTCTCCCAGGCACCTCCAAGCCCAGCACAAGTAGCAGTCATCTACAAATTGCTTTGTAGTTCATTCCAGGTGGCCCTCAGCAGGACAGAGGCTGTGGCGGAACCTGGCCTGAGGTGGGGCCCCACTCAGGATGCCCTAGGACTGGCAGCCTAGTGTTCAGTTTTGGACCTAGCCATCTCCAAGGACAACACACCCAAAGGGCAGACTAGGCAGACAACAGAGCCCTGCTAAAGTGAACCCTGCTCTGCAGCTTCAGCTCCTGTACAATAGCTCCTTTACTGTAGTCACCGACAGTCCTTACAAACAATGAATCCAAGGATGAATCCGTCCATTGACATTCAAATAGCAACCAAGACTTAACTACAACAGAAGGCACACACAAACTACACAAGGGACACACCAGGAGAACCCAGTTCATGTGACCAGGGTGACGGTGTCACTGGGACTCACAGGACACCTACTACATAAGGCCACTCTACTAAGACTGAGAGACATAGCAGCTCTACCTAATACATAGAAACAAGCACAGTGAGGAAGCCAAATGGCAGGACAAAGAAACATGTCCCAAATGAAAGAACAGAACAAAGCTCCAGCAAAAAACTAATCAAAATGGAGAAGAATCTTCCAGATGCAGAGTTCAAAACATTGGTTATAAAGGTGCTCAGTGATTTCAGGGAGAACTTCCACTAAGAGGTAGGCATGAAAACAGAGATAAAAAACATAAAAAAGAACCATTCAGAAATAAAGACTACAATAACTGAAATGAAGAATACATTAGAGGGAGTCAACAGTAAATTAGATGAAGCAGAGGACTGAATCAGTGACTTAGAAGATAAGGTAGCAAGAAAACACCCAATCAGAACAGCAAAAAGGGCAAAGAATCAAAAAAATTAGGATTAAGTAGTCATGGGGATGGAGTGTATAGCATAAGGATATAGTCAGTATTGTAATAAGTATGTATGCTGTCAGAGGGGTACTAAATTTGTTTAGATGATAGACAGGTGGGGACTTGGGGGACAGGGTGAAAAAGGTGAAGGGATTGAGAAATACAAATTGGTAGTCACAAAATAGTCATGGGGATGTAAAGTAAAGCATAGGGAATACAGTTGATGATGTGGTAAGAGCTATGTATAGTGCCAGGCAGTTACTAGACTAGTCAGGGGGATCACTTCTTAAATTATATAAATGTTTAACCACTATACTCTATACCTGAAATTAATATAAAATAATATTGATTGAATGTCAACTGTAATTGAAAAATTAAAGAGGAGGAAAAGTGAAGGGGCATAGGAGGTCCAAATTTCCAGGTATAAAACAGTAAGTCACGGGGATTTAACGTACAGCATAGGGAATATAGTCCATAATATTGTGATAGAGTGGTACAGTGTCAGATCGCTGGACTTATCCTGGTGATCACTTGCTTAGCTATATAAATGTTGAATAACTATCATGTACACCTGAAACTAATATAATATTTTATGTTTGCTATGTTTTAATTAAAATATTTTTTAAAAAGAAAGCATGAATAAACATTAGTTGTAAGAAATAAGGTACAAATATAGATGGAGATTTGAAACTTTGAAGACTGTGTGATGTTATACCAATAAGTCTGGAAACTGAGTCATGAAATCAAGAGTACAGATGCTTTATAAGATATTATATCTTAAATCAAGGAGAGGCAGAAACTGGATAGTAGTGAAAAATGGAAACCTTTAAAAAGGCATCAGGCCCAAAGATTTTACAATGATTTTACCAAATCTTTAAATACATTATTTAAAATATTCCTGAGCATGAAATGGATGGCAAGCTATTGTATTATTCAGGATGATGCAGTAATAAACATCCCAAAAACACCAGTGGTTTAAGATAGAAAATGTATTATACTTGTCAAATTAAATCTGATGTGGGCATCGGTAAGAGTTTTAGGCAGCTCTTCTTGATGTGGTGAATTAGTCAGCAAGGCCGCTCATATTTTGTCCCTCAATTATTTCAACCTAGTGCTTCCATGTTCACTGCTATCAGGGAAGGGGAAACACGGAGAACTGGAGCAGAGATGATACCTTTTTAAACAGTTTGTGTCTAAGCCCAAACTTTATAGGGATGCACATACATGAAATAAAAGTTTAAATGCAATAAACTAAAAGAAAGGAAAATTTAGATATCTCTCCCTTTATTAAAAGAGATGCAACTACTCTAAGCAAAACCCTGATTGTTTTCAGCTTTGTAGTAAAGAGAGTTTTATCATAAGAATACAATAATTTTTAATCATTAGGTACTGTAATGAACTGCTTAATGTATTAAAAATAAAAAAGTCTCTGATAACAATGCTAAATAAGCTATAAAAATAGGAAATTTCCTTTAGCTTAGGATATAAGGGAGATCTTAAAACTATAGAAAACTAAGCTATCAAAACCAAAAACACTGAAAATATTTAAAGTATTTTAGCTAAAATAGGAAATAACAAAAGAAGATGCACCTTCAGAAGCAATGTAGATACTTTATAGATAGTTTTATTGAATGAAATACAGCTTGTAAATAGAATGAATTCTATATATTAGAGAATAAAAAAAAAAATCTCACTTTTTTGGGAACTATATGAAAAAACTATCTGGAAAATACCAAATAGTTAACTAAGTATATATTGGAATAAGAGATAAGCGGAGTGACTCAAATTTAAATGGAGAAAAATGTGTTTCCTGATGCATTAGAAAATAAAAATACATTGGGAAAATATCATACACACATATGTACACGAGGTCCAACAATTAAGTTTGTGAACTTATCCCAGAAAAGTGCTACACACCTCATTGCTGAATATCACTGCGGTCACCTTCGAAGTACTCCGCATGGGAAGTATGCACAGATGCCAGTGTCTAGTCCACCCTTCAAAACAATTTTGGAACTCTTTTTCTGTAATGGCCATCAGAGCTGTCGTCGTATTACCCTTGATGTCCTGAATGTCATCAAAATGTCTTCCTTTCAATATTCCCTTTATCATTGGGTAAAGAAAGAAGTCATTGGGAGCCAGAACAGGTGAGTAGAGAGGATGTGCTAATACAGTTCTTTGTTTACTGGCTCAAAACTTCCTCACAGTGGGGGCCTGATGGTTCAGTTGGTTAGAGCATGAGTTCTGAACAACAGGGTTGCCAGTTTGATTCCCACATGGGATGGTGGACTGCACCTCCTGCAACTAAAGATTGAAAACAGCGACTGGACATGGAGCTGAACTGTGCCCTCAACAACTAGTCTGAAGGACAATGATTTGACTTGAAGCTGATGGGCCCTGGAAAAACACACTGTTCCCCAACATCCCCCAGTTAAAAAAAAAAATCTCCCTCACAGACAGTGCCGTGTGAGCATTGTTGTGATACAAGAACCATGGATTGCTGGGGAAAAGTTTAGGTTGTCTAACTTTTTCATGCAGCCTTTTCAGCACTTCCAAATAGTAAACTTGGTTAATTGTTTGTCTGGTTGGTCCAAATGCATAATGAATAATCCCTCTGATATAAAAAAAGGTTAGCAATATCATTGCAACAAGTTCACAAACTTAATTGTCAGAACTCGTAGAAACATACAATTACCTGAATAAAAAAAACAAAACAAAACTATAAAGCTTTAAAACTTTATAGTAAGATATCAAAATTAGTCCTGAATAAATGTTGAGATGTCCCCTGTTCCTGAATGTGAGAAATTTTTTGGTAAAATATCTACTACTCATGCAATGCATCTATAAAATATATACAATTTCAATCAAGATCCTAATGGATATTTTAGAATAATATGAATAAATTTATTTTCATTTTCCTGGACATCTGCTGAATTGTGGAGCCAGGATCCTGTTGGTAGAGCTGTGTGGTACCTTGTATCTGTCTGCCTCCTGAAGTTCTGTTTACCATCTAGAGAAGGCTCAGCTTCTCGAGAAGCTGAAAGTATATTTATAAGGGCAGGTTCCCAGGATGAAAGAGATTTGTAGCCCAGGCTGATGACATCAGATACATTGAATTTGTCTCTTGGTCAGTCTTGTTCTGGTGTCAGAGAAATAGTGAGATTGGTGCCATTTGATGTAGTTTCTGTACCTTGAACTCCCTTGTCTTAGACATTTTGCTCCTGGTCTTGTTTCTGTTCTAAAAGCTCATCAAGTTTTCTTTTTCTTTCGACATGGAATCTAGATCTTCGACTTTGAAACCAAATTTGGACTCTTGACTCTGGAACTCCAATTTCTTTAGCAAGTTGCTCTCTGAAATGAATCCCAGGACAAGGTTTGTTCATAAATGCTGTGATGAGAGTTGTAATTGGGAGGAGGTGTAGCTGGTACAACATCATCTATCTTCTCTACTATGAATCTTTTCTTCAGGGTGATCTTGGTCTTGGTTCTTGCTCGTAAGTCCTCAGGTTCTGATCTTTTCTGAACTCGTTGCCACGCTCTTCGATTCTGAAACCAAATCTGGATTCTAGACTCGTTAGTGTTGATTTCTAAAGTAAACTTTTGTTTGGTAGCATAACCTGGGTTAAGGTTTTGGTTGAATGCTTTGATGAGGATTTTCAACTGGTCTTCTGTGAATTTGGTGTGGCTTTGTCTATGATTCCTGGCTGTGGTCTTGTTTGGAGAGTTGTCTTGGGCCATGTTGGAATAGAGTCCTGAATCCTTCAACCAGCCTTACAGATTTTTTAAAAATAGAAAATGACAAACTGATTCTAAGCTTACCTGGAAGAGTAAATGCACAAGAAGAGATAATTTTGGTGGTAGGGGGAATAATGGGGAAATTTTGATGCTGCATGTTAAAGCAAAGATTATTAACAGTGTTGATAGGGCCAGAATGAACATGTAATTTAAGAAGTAGAGAAGTAATTCCAGAGCATATATGAATTTAAATTAAAAAAGGATGTATTGCAGACCAGTGGGAAAATAAACTGTTCAGTTAATGTATCTGACAATCCATTTATTTAACAATATATATAAAGCTAGAATCTTCCTAACCATATCCAAAAAAATTCTAGAGATATTAAACATCAAACACTTAAAAACTATGACAGTGATAGAAAAAGTACTGATGCATACTTTTATAAATTTTTAACAAGAAAGGCCTTCTTAGAAAGAGACATAGGGCCAGCCTGGTGGCTCAGGCGGTTAGAGCTGCGTGCTCCTAACTCCGAAAGCTGCCGGTTCGATTCCCACATGGGCCAGTGGGCTCTCAACCACAAGGTTGCCGGTTCGACTCCCACAACGGGTGGTGGGCTGTGCCCCCTGCAACTAGAAACAGCAACTGGACCTGGAACTGAGCTGCGCCCTCCACAACTAAGACTGAAAGGACAACAACTTGAAGCTGAATGGCACCCTCCACAACTAAGATTGAAAGAACAACAACTTGACTTGGAAAAAAAGGCCTGGAAGTACACACTGTTCCCCAATAAAGTCCTGTTCCCCTTCCCCAATTAAAAAAAAAAAAAAAGAGAGAGACATGAAACTCAAAAAGCCATAGAAGAAAGTCTTTACAAATGTAACCAGATAAAACTGGTGACTGAAAAAAAAGAAAAAACTTTCTAATAATAATAATAAAAAAAACTCTATAAACAGTATTAAAAGGCAATGGAAAATCTAGGCCAAGTTTTTGTAAACATTTAACAAAGAAGTAATAAGCATACTATGTAAGGAATACCTTTAAGTCAGCAAAAAAGACAACCAGTAGAAAAATTGAAAAAGGATATGAGCAGCAAATTCAGACAATAAAAAATACGAATGGCCCCAAATAACTATTAAAAGAGTCTCAATCTATTGAGTAATGAAATATATTTTTAACCCATCTAATGGACAAAGTTTAATATATGGAATTAGCAGGAGTGTGGCAAAGTAGACATTTTCATTGTTTCTTAGTGTTAATTGGAACTATTTTTTGATGGGCAGATTGATGGTATCAAAATTTCAAAAGCAAATATACTTTAAAAGAATTATTTCACTTCTATTATGTATATGTAGAGTTATTTGTTGCAGTTATATTTGTGATTATGTAATATTTAATACAATTCAAATACATATGAAGACAGAAATGGTTATAAATAACCCAATTATACTAGAGAAGAGTGTGCAACAGTCAAAAACATTTTTTTGTACTGAAATAAGCAGATCTCCAAGTGCTTTATATATTTTTAGGAAATAGAGGGAAGCAGCAGATTAACACGTACAGTATTATTCAATGATGTTAAAAGTCTGATTGTACGAATGTTTGTCTAATGTGATTGTGTCTGTACCATCTTTATTTTCTGTGTCTTTAGCACACGTATGAATGCATAGAAAAGTCTGGATGGAGTACACCAGTGTCTGAAGAGTGTAATATAGAGAGTAGCGGTTCAATAATGAATGAATAAATCAAGAAAAAAAGAAATTTTAAAATGGCCCATAGTCTGCCATAGTAGTAACCCTAGCCAATACGCTTTTACATGCACATGGTCATAAAAAATCATCTTAACAGTGGAAAATGTCAAATCCAGAAAAAAACAACAACATATTTTTTACACCTGTCCTTTTACCAATATTCGTTATCTAAACTTAATCACTAAGAGTTCACTTACACATAAATGTAGATTTACTCAGTGCCCTATTGGTGCATTTTGTTTCCATGTTTTTAACTATTGTAAACAAGGCTTTGATGACTATTTTTAGGTTGGAATTCTGTTAGGATATACATAGGGTTAATTTTTAGTAGATGAATTACTAGATCATATGATATTACCATTTAATATTAATAGTCACTGCCAAACTGCTTTCTAGAAAGGCACTCCCATGGTGTATGAGAATGCTGAGTCATCGGTATCATCTGTGAAGTCATCAAGGTTGTCTAGTTTAAAACATCCCTTTGCTATTTTAACTGGTATTGTATAAACTATATTGAATAAGTTACGGAGAACTCATATCTCACAATACTGAGCATCTCTATCTAAGAACATGCTCTATCTTGCTTTATTTTTTCTTCTTCATTTCCTCTAGTTTATTTTTATAGTAGTTTTCCATGGGATCAGCACATTTGTTAAATATATCCCCGTCTATTTATTGCTATCATAAAGGTGTATTTTTCTTTTCAAGTATTTTCTAACAAATTCTTTGCATATTTGATGTTACTGATTTTTATGTATGAATTTTGTAACCAGTTGCTATACTAAAATCCTTTTATTTCCAATATTGTTGTCAATTCTCTGTTTTCTACATATGTAGATCCTATCACCATTAAACAATAATCATTTCCCTCTTTTCTTAATCTCATTACCTTTGCTAATTTAATTGACTAGGACTTTGAGAACAAGTTTAAATAATACTTGAGAGGGTGAGCATCCTTGCTTTGGCTTTAACTTTTTTATTCCATACATATTCCTTGGGTCAATACAAAAGCCATGTATTGCTTTTACATTTTAAAAAATTAATTAAAATATTTTAAAATCTTGTTTTGTCTCCAAAATTATATGTTTGACTAAACCTAACAAATCATATCTTTCATGCTTTTCAACCAAGCATTGCAACACTAAATATCATAAGTATCTTAGCATTCTGAAAACCATCCAGTTTTTGCCCTTTTTTGGGGGTGGGGATTATCCCCAAATCCTATTACTAGCAAAGGACATTATAGTCAAGATTCAAAAAAGCTATCACCCTCTGGGGAGCAGATGTAATTAACAAGAGTATATTGTTAACATACAACTGTCAGTGTAAGTACTGCAAATAGGAATTACTACCATTGTTCAGAGCTGATCAAAGATGGCTATTAAGTGGATGGCCATTAGTAAAACATGAGTAAAAGGGTAGAAAAATGGACAGCACTTAACTCTGGGGTTCATGTGTTCTATAAAATAGTTACCCAGGTTTGTTTTGATATTTTGGTTGCTAAAAATCAGAGTGGTGTTATCAAAGTGACATCCTAGAGAGAAAATAGGTCTAAAGAGTATAATTCCATCATGGATAAAAACATTCTGAAGCTCTGGATTGGAAAATTGATTTGGTTTATTACTTTGACTATCAAACATTTTAATTTAAGAAATATTTTACTTGAGGTAAAGCGACCATACTGCTCTTAGGCTTAGCTCATTCCCAGTGGCACTCAGCATTCTAAAAGATTCAAGTACTGTTTATCCATCTTCTCTTCTACTACCTGACCAATTTATTGTGCCCTGCAATAGAAGGGAAGACATAGGGAAAAAGTGAGTGTCAGGTTTGGGTTAGGGAGTGTTTTGGAGAGGGTGGAATATATATTCCTTACGAAGGCAATTATGTAAAGATAGTAAGATATAATATTTAGATTTAAAATCATATTTTTGCAGGATAATTTTTAAGAATTGAGTAATGTGTTTGATTTTGTTTTTTTTAGGATAAAATCACAAACCAGTCTTAGGACAGACTTAAAGCCTGCAAACTACATTCTGCCAAAAGCAGATTATTATGCCTCTGATTTATTTCTGAGCTATAGGTATGCAGAAAAATAACTGGTAATTATTATAATGGATAAGTCTTTATCCATTTTTGCTAGCAACTAATTTATCTCTCCAGATATCTCTTAATTGTTCAAAATTGTGTTTTGAATTCAAAGCTGTGTCACAGTTTTTTACCAAGGACTTCCATTCAAAACTTTTCCAGATACTATGCCAAATTGAGATGTTTTGGGAGGATTAAGAATAAAGGAATAGAAGAGTGTTATCAAAATTCCTCACTGTGAATTCCATGTGTGTCCGTGAAGGAGTCCTGTCCATCATCCCCCGGAACTCACCAAGTCCTTTGGCACGAGGTGGAGTCCTAATGGTGTTTCCTGCTGAGACCTCTTCTGCGTTCAAAGCTGCCTCAACAGCTCTGAGTGCTGGCCACAAAGGTACATTCTCCTGGGCTCCTCTACCTTTCATCAGAAACTGCTAGCGCCCTGGATGGTGATCACTGTGCTGGTGCCGACTTCTTTGGAGACCACAATGCACTTACTTTCCATGCAAAGGCCAGGATAATGCTCCTTTTCCTCCTAGTCCCTCTTTCATTTCAACTTTCTTACTGATATCAAGCACAGCTTGTTCTCTATATCTATTTCTATTGCTGCTGTAACATACTTAGTGCCTTTATAATAACAGAAAGTTATTCTCTTAAAGTTTTGGAAAATTAGAAGTCTGACGCAGGCCTTACTGGGCTCAAGGTGTTGACAGGACCATGTTCCTTTCTCAAGACTTTAGGGAAGAATCTGTTTCCTTGCATCTAGAAGCCACCCACGTTCCTTGACATGTGACCCCCTTCCTCCATCTCCAAAGCCAGCAACACTGCATCTCTGACCACGCTTTTATAGTCACATTCCCCTATGACTACAACAAGGAAATGTTCTTCACTTTAAGGACCCATGTGATTAATTAGATCTGGCCCACCTGAATAATCTAGCATCACTTCCGCATCTCATGATCCTCAATCTTAATCATATCTACAAAGTCCCTTTTGGCAAACTCACAGATTCCAAAGATTAGGACATGGCCATCTGGGAGTGCCATTATTCTGCTAACTACAGTCCCCAACAGCAGGTAGAGTTTTTGGTATAAAAACTTCCTTTAATTGTGTTTTTGAAGTCTCCCCAGCATTTGAAGAATTCAGGCAATAACCCTTTTATTATACTTTAGGATCTCTTCAGTAAGACAGATTTACTCTTCTCTGTCAGTTCTTCTTAAATACAATTCTGTTCATTGCCTGTTTACACTAAGATCCAGGTCCTGCTCTATTATGTGTCCTATCTAGTCTGTATTTGCTCTATGTTGTCGATATTATGTTTTCAGGCTTCTAGGTACATGTAGCCTATAGGAGGCACTGGTGAAGTACTGGCAGGTTGGAGGAGTACAGAAGCCAAGACATTTCTCAAATGCTTCTGCCTGAGGCAGAAGTTTTAAGAAGTGACTGTGTCTTCAGGGTAGCAAGTTCTTTTTGAACAGCTCTCCCTTTGCAGACCCAACTCCTACCAGGAAAGCCCTGCTATGGTTCTAGCTTTCCCTGGGTGTCCCAAGCTTCTAATGTCTGGTAGTACTACCTCCCTACTGCATGCCTCCAGCCCTTGAGGTGGCTTTCTGCTCTTTCTAATAATTCAGTTACCTCATTATGCCCTGCTTGACTTCTCATCTCTTTCATTACCATTGTAACCCCTTCCCTATATTAAGTTCCCTGTGTTTAAAATACCAAGAGTGTTTCCTGTTTCCTCACTGACCTCTGACTGATACATAAATGAAGTGTGCCCTCTTATATGGGCATTCAACTCAAGCTCTCATACAACCAGCCGATCAGATATGCTCAGGCCATGTGAATCCCACACGGAATACAGCTTCATCTCAGTGTCAGCCTCTGCTGTGTGCGAACAATTAGCAATCAAAAAGTTCTTGGTACTTAATAAATCTGGTGGAGTCTCTTATTTGGGTTGGTTGAGTATCAGCAGAGAGGTCCTGGAATCAATATATTCTGAAAAGGATAAACTTCAGTTTTAACTCTACTTCCATATAGCTGTGTGGTGCAAAACAAGACAAAACATTATCAACCTGCATTAGAATTTCTATACAGAAGAGTTGGAACTTCTGAAGAGAACTGGACTGGGAGAAATTTCTGGTGCCAGAGTACTAAGGAACTTTTACAGGAACCAGAATACCTGATACTGAACTTCAAGTTACTTTTGTTGTGGATTGAGTTGTCTCCCCTCAATATTCATATGATGAAGCCCTAACACCCAGAATCATAGAATGTGACTAAATTTGGAGATAGGGCCTTATAAGACATGATGAAGTTAAAATGAGACCATTAGGGTGTGACTGGTGTCCTTATAGGAAGAGAAAATTTGGACATACAAAGAGACTTCAGGGAGGCCATGTGAGGACATAGTAAGAAGGTATCACCTGTAAATCAAGGAAAGAGGCCTCACAAGAAACCAAACCTACTGACACCTTGATCTTGGAGTACTAACTCCAGAAATGTGAGAAAATGAGTTTCTCTTTAAGTCATTCAGGCAGTGGTATTTTGTGAAGGCAATCCTAGCAAACGATTAGGTTGGTGCAAAAGTAATTATGGTTTAAAAGGTAAAAAAAAAAATGCAAAAACTGCAATTACTTTTGCACCAACCTAATAATACACTTGCATTTTGTGATGTAAACCTCTTCAATTGCTACAAATGTCAGTAAACTCTGCTACATTCACAAAGTCTCATGTGAGGTATATCTGGGGTGGGAGGAGGAAGAAGAAGGTGAGATGGTGTCACAGAAGGATTAAAGAAAGAGATCTATGTTTTCTAGGTTAGTGAGTTCCAGAGAAAATAGAGCTGATAGGAAGTATTAAGATGGAGAACTTCATAAATGCAGCACCATGGGAACATGAGTGATGAGGGAAATGTATCACTGTTCTGATCTGACCTCAATACCAGCTCCCTCAAACACATACTGCACCCCCACCCTGTGAAAAATCCTGGAGTTACAGGGAGAGACAGTAGGATTTTCATAATCATATGTAGGTGGTGTGTACTAACCTACAAAGCCAAATTCTATATAAATCTTTTTTTAACAATTGTTTTATTTTTCAATTACAGTTGACATATTATATTAGTTTCAGGTGTACAACTCAGTGGTTAGACACTTATATAACTTATGAGGAGATCACTCCAATAAATTTAGTACCCATCTGAAACCATACATAGTCATTACAATATTATTGACTGTATTCCTTATGCTATAATTTACATCTCCATAACTAGTTTGTAACTACCAATTTGTACTTCTTAATCCCTTCCTCTTTTCATCCCCCAACCCCCCTCCTCAGCTGGCAACCATCAAAATATTTTCTGTATCTATGAGTTTCTTTCTGTTTTGTTAGTTTATTTTGTTCTTTTGATTCTACATATAAGTGAAATCATGACATTTGTCTTTCTCTGTCTGACTTACTCCACTCAGCACAATAGCCTCTAGGTCCATCCATGTCATTGCAGATGGAAAAAATTTTTTCTTTTTTATGGCTATGTAATATTTCACTGTATATATGTACCACCTCTTTATCTGTTCATCCATTGATGGACACCCAGGTTGCCTCCACATCTTGGCCATTGTAAACAATGCTCCAATTAACATATGGATGCACACATCCTCCGGGAGTAGAATTTGGGTTTCTTTGTATAAATACCCAGTATTGAGATTGCTGAGTCCGTCTTTGTTTTTTGTTATAGATTTTGTTTTAAAGTATATTTTGTCTGGTATAAGTATAGCTACCCCAGATTTTTTGTTGTTGTTGTTGTTTCCATTTTTATGATACTCACATATCTTTTTCCATACCTTTACTTTCAGTCTGTGTGTCTTTCAGTCTGGAGTCTCTTGTGGGCAGCATATATTAGTGTCTTGTTTTGTTATCCATTCAGCTATTGTATATCTTTTGATTGGAGCATTTTATCCATTTACATTGAAAATAATTGTTGATATTATAGATATGTAGTTGTTGCCATTTTATTCATAGTGTTGTTTTTGTTTTTGTTGTTGTTGTTCATCTTAAAGCGGTCCCTCTAAGATTCCTTATAATTCTGGGTTGGTGGTGATGAACTCCTTTAGATTTTTCTTGTCTGGGAAGCTCTTTTTCTGTCCTTTGATTCTAAATCATAGCTTTGCTGGATAGAGTAATCTTTTTATTTTCTATTTTTCTTAAGTCAAACTTTATTAATTCAGAGTAGACATATATTAGGGATGATTTTTTAATATATCTCAATTACAGTTGACATTCAGTATTGTTTTACATTATTTTTAGGTGTACAACTCAGTGATTAGACATTTATATAGCTTAGGAACTGATTCCCCTCCTTGATTGATCTAGGACTCACCTGACACCATACATAGTTATTACAATATTATTGACTGTATTCTCTATGCTGTACTTTATATCCCTGTGACTATTTCATTACAGCCAATTTGTAATTCTTTTTTTAATTAAAATTTATTGGGATGACAATGGTCAACAAGACTACATAGGTTTCAAGTATACAATTGTATAATACATCACCTATATGTTACATTATGTGTTCACCAGCCAGAGTCAGTTCTTCCATCACCATATATTTGACCCCTGTACCCTCTTCTACCATCCTCCATCCCCCCTTTCCCTCTGGTAACCACTAAATCATTGTCTATGTCTATGAGGTTTTGTTTCTTTGTTTGCTTGTCTTTTTCCTTTATTGCCTTCAGTTTTATATCCCACATATAAGTGAAGTTATATTGTTCTTGACTTTTTCTGTCTGACTTATTCACTTAACATAATAATCTCAAAATCCATCCATGTTGTCCCAAATGGCATTGTTTCATCTTTTCTTATGGCAGACTAGCATTCCATTGTGTAGCTACACCACAACTTCTTTATACAGTCATCTATCAAAGAATGCTTTTGTTGTTTCCATGTTTTGGCCACCATAAATAATGCTACAATGATCATTGGAATACATATATCTTTATGGATAAATGTCTTCAGATTTTTGGGGTAGATACCCAGGAGAAGGATTGTTGGATCATATGGTAATTTTATTCTTAAGTTTTTGAGGAATCTCCAAACTGTTTTCCATAGTGGCTGTACCAATTTACATTCTCACGTGGGAGAGTAATCTTGGTTGTAGATCGTTGCTTTTCATTACTTCAGTATTTTGTGCCAATGCCTTCTAGCCTGCACTTCCTAGGATTGTATGTCTATTTCCTTCAAGTTAGGGAAGTATTCCATCACTATTTCTTCAAATAGATTTTCAATTCCTTGTTCTGTCTCTTCTCCTTCTGTATGTGAATGTTGGTATGCTTGATGCTCTTCCAGAGGCCCCTTAAACTCTCCTCAATTTTTTAAAAATTCTTTTGTCTCTTTGATGTTCTTATTGAGTGTTTCCTGCTACTTTATCTTCTAAATCTCGGATTCGATTCTCTGCTTTATCTAATCTGTTGATTACCTCTAATATATTCTTCATTTCAGTTATTATGTTTTTTTATTTATTTCTGACTTTTTTTGTTTGTTTTGTATTTCCATTTTTATGTTTCCTATCTCTTTGTTAAAGTTTTCACTGAGTTCACCTTTTCTTCTCCTCAGTTTGCTGAGCATCTTTATAACCAGTGTTTTGAACTCTGCATCCGGTAAATTGCTTGTCTCCATTTGTTTTTGTTATTTTTCTGGAGCTTTGTTCTTTTCTCTCATTTGTGACATGTTTCTTTGTCTCCCCATTTTGGCTGCCTCCCTATGTTTGTTTCTATGTATAGTTAAGGCTGCTATATCTCCAAGTCTTAGTAGAGTGGCCTTATGTAGTAGGTGTCCTGTGGGTCCCAGTGACAGTCTCCCTGGGCCTCTGAACTAGGAGCTCCAGGTGTGTTTCTTGTGTGGGTTGTGTGTGCCATCCTATTTTAGTTGAGCCTTGGTTGCTATTTGCACATCAGTAGGAGGGCTTGATCCCTGTGCTGTTTGGTTGTAAGGACTGGCAGTGATCACAGTGGAGGAGCTGTTGTGCAGGGTATGACTCTATAGAGCAGGGTTTGCTTTAGTTGGGTTCTGATGCCTGACTAGTCTGCTCTTTGAGTGTGTCAGCCACAGAGGCAGCTGAGTGGTGATCTGGCTTGGTTCAAAGCTTGCAACCAGGTGTGGTTCTCCTGAGGCCTCCTGAGAGGGGCCCTACCACGAGGCTAAGTTCAGCAGTAGCATGTGCCCTGCCTAGGGCCACTTGGCATGTTCCATAGAGTGATCATCAGATGGCTGTCAACCACGCTGGGCTTTCAGGTGCCTGAGAGAGGCCAAGCTATAAACTGAGGTTGGCTGCTACTAGTTCCTGGCTTGGGGCTGCTCAGCACAAGGTATGGGGCACACTGAGGCCAGATGTTACTTGTCTGGGTTTTCTGAATCTTCAAGAAATTTTAGAAAGCTTTATAGTATGAGCAAAGATAGGCTCTTTGTATGGAAAAGCCACCAGAAGAGGTTTGTGGTGGTCTGCAAATTGGCGGTGTGGGGCTCTCAGGAAATCACTAGGGTGGGGCTGACGAATGGTGTCAGCCAGGTTGATGAAGATTCAGATACGGCAGCTGCCTGTGTCTCCATGCTGGGGGAGCGGAGGGTTCAACAACAACAATAAAAAAGCTTCCACCAGCTTCTCTGTCTGTGAGAAAAGTGCCTCTCTAGCCCTTGTCCTGAAGGCTGACAACTCAGTTCCTCCCTTTATGTCCCTAGCACATTTGGAGCTGTTGCCTCAGTGCTGGAGTTCAGAGCGAGTGAGTCTATCAGTGAGTAAGTCCATGCATGGGTCATTTAAGAGGAACGCTTGGGACTCTTTCCACCCTCTGGCTCTCTCAGCCACAATTTCTGCTGGCATCCACAGCTAGAAGTTATGGAGACTTCTTTCCCCATCACTGGATCCCTATGCTGAGGAGCATGGTAGTATGGGTCTGGGAGGGGACCTCTGCAGCTGAGATATACCTCCCAATATTTAGTTGTCTCACTCAGATGTGTGATCAGTCCTTTCCATGTGTCTGCCCCTCCTACCAGTCTCTAGGTGGCTTCTTCTGTATGTCCTTAGTTGTTGGGCTTTAGTTCAGCTAGACTTCAGGTGATTCTCAATGATGGTTTTTCTATCATGTAGTTGTAATTTGATGTGGTCATGAGAGGAGGCAAACACAGCGTTTACCTACTCTGCCATCTTGACTGGAAAATCCCTATGCAAATTTTAAAGGACAGTAGATTTTTTTTTTTTTTTTTTTTTGCTGTGGTTATTGATGGAAATAGAAAAAGGCTGAATGGAAAAATTGTGGAAACAGCTGAAGGAAGACTAAGCACTTTACATCCAAGATATCATAAAATGATAATTGTCATGTGATTAGTGAATTGTATTTATCAGTACTAGAGAGAGCAAATATATGAGGGAGGAGGAAGAGCTGCGCATCTACTTTCATTTTAGACAGGTGGAATAACAAGTCATAGCTCCACAGCAAAAGAAAAAGAAATCTTAATTTGACTGGAATATACATGATCTCATGTCACTCATATGAATAAACACAAAAAAAGGGGCCACATACTAAACCTGACAACCTCAGGAAAGGCCTGCATGGTGGGTCTTACAAACTCAAAGACTGAAAGTAACCACATAGGCTGGCCTGAACATAAATATTCCTAACTAAAAGAAAGTTATGGTGGGTAGCCATGTCTTGGGCCTGTAGCTTCCTTGACAAAAGTTGATTTT
Source organism: Rhinolophus sinicus (assembly GCF_057876585.1). NCBI lineage: Eukaryota > Metazoa > Chordata > Mammalia > Chiroptera > Rhinolophidae > Rhinolophus > Rhinolophus sinicus. The sequence continues at coordinate 72,335,562 of NC_142517.1, read as the reverse complement.
TACTTTAAGTGAGCATGTCTATTGTCTTTTTAAGGTATCTAAGATAAGACACCTTTAGAATGTCAGAGTAATCCCTTTTTGCCATACCGCTCAGGTTGCAACCTCACCAGGGCAGGAGACCACAGAACCCCTCTTTGTTATCTTATTCCTCGAATACCATTTCTATGTGCTGTAAATGTTTATTATTAACTATCTTGTACCCACCAATGGAAAACAAGTACGTGTATCTCCATTTTGCTTTTTATCCAACCCCAGAGATTTCCCCACTTTGCTTTCTCCCACCCCCTTAATCTACCACCGATGGATTTCATGTAACTCTCCTTATGTGTCCTCCTAATTTGAATCTAATTTATGAAGTAAGCTGCAAAACTGCCATTCTCTGGAGCATTTTCTCAACCCATTGAGATTTTGCGTCCCCGGAATTGTCATCAGTTTGACTCAAATAAACTCATAAAAATTTTCTATAAGTTTGGACATTTCTTACGTCAACAGTTTTTTTGTAACCTACCTGGCAAAGGTATAGAAGATTATACAATTCATAGTGATAGCAATAGTTACTGTTACTTAGCACACATTATGTGCCTTACTCTGTGTGTTTTATCTTATTCTTATAATTGTCCTGAAAGGTAAACATTATTACTTACGTTTTATAAATGAGGAAAATCATAATTTTAAAAATGAAGAAAATGGGGGTCAAGTAAATTTTTCTAGGATATAAAGCAGTGATAAAAATGGGATTCATACCCTACTATTCTGACTTTCAGAGCCTGCAGTCTTGGCATTGCACTTGGTAGAATTTAAAAGAGAGATTACCATTGTCTGAGGGGGACTAAAAAGATTTCATGAAAGTGGTATTACTATCATTTTTTGAATGAAGAGTAAAATTTTGACAGATGAGATAGTTGGAATTCCATGTGGAGGGAATAAATGAACAAGTACCTATATGATGTTAGCAATGTATTTGAGAAATAGTACACAATCCAGTCATTTGAGGAACAGTAGAGTGAAATAAGAATTGTGTTGAAATATGGTAGAAATTCTTCGCAATAACTTTGTTCTCTTGTGAATGATGGGATGTCATTGAAATTTTTGAGCAATGAATGACATGGCAATATGAGGATTACTTTATAACTTTGTTTGAGGGAAGTTACTGGAGATTTTATTTTTCCTGATATTAACTAGAGAGGTGTTAAATAAACAATTGACTTTGGAAACATGGAAGGCAAGATCCTATTGAAAATTAGCTGGGATATTTAAGAGGGAACTGAAAAGGGAAATATATTGGAGCCATTAAGGTAATCTCCCTCAGAGAAGTAAGGTGAAGTCACTCTTGAAGATTCTGAGAAGGACGTCAGATGCATATCCCTAGGTCTGTAAATGGGTATAATTAGTGCTTTGCTTTAGAGTGTCGGGATGCTGAAGTAGCCAGAAAATAGGCAATGGGAGTAGGTTAAGGTTTATAAGGTCGAAACTGCCAAATCCACATTGATGTCATAATCTGGGAAAAGCATATGAACTGAGGGGTAGCCAAGCATAAGACTGTTTGTTGAATGGGTAGGTCATTAAGCTCTGTTAGCTCTGCAAGCTCACATTAGTGTCCTTGGGTAATAGCTGGAGTGTGTCGTCAAAAGCAGCCTGCTCAGTAAGCTGCTGTATCTGTTGTGAGCACTCACTTCATGGTCTCAGCTGAACATTTTTCTGTTCTCCTCACTTACCAATAGAGGTTTCCCCAGCAACCAGGTACTGCTGTTAGGCTGAAACAATATAATTTCAGTCTAGTGTTTAGAGTGCTGTCCCTTAAGCTGCCCTTCACTATTGCTGTGACTGTATGGTGTTCTTATAACCAAGTCCTTTGAGATTCACCTTTGGCACCACATTTCTATAGTATTAGAGGAAATGTGTACAAGTAATAATAGTAGAACATTTGTTGTTTAAAAATACCTAACAAATGGGGATGGTTTTAGATCATTTTTGTTTTCTTTTGGTAGAGGAAGACCTCTGCGCTTAGTTCCTTCTTTTCTTAGAGCATAAATAAAATTGGTATTTACTTTCTGGTTAAATAATTGTTTTATAAGCAGCTAGAGGTTCATGAGTGGGGCTCAGAAGAACAAAGAGGGGTAGAGCTAGATTTTGTTCATTCATATTTTATTTTAATCTTTGTTTTAATTAAAGATTATTGGGGTGACAATTGTTAGTAAAGTTACATAAGTTTAGGTATACAGTTCTGTAATGCATCATCTATATATCCCATTGTGTGTTCATCACACAGAGTCAGTTATCTTTCCATCACCATATATTTGACCCCTTTTACCCTCATCTATCACCCCCTTCCTCCCTTCCCCTCTGGTAACTACTAAACTATTGTCTGTGTCTGTAAGTTTTTGTTTCTTCATTTGTTTGTCTTGTTCTTTTGTTGTTTTCAGTTTTATATACCACGTATCAGTGAAATCATATGGTTTTCAACTTTCTGTCTGACTTATTTCGGTTAACATAATAATCTGAAGATCCATCTGTGTTGTCGCAAGTGGCACATTTCTTATGGAAGAATAGTATCCCATTGTGTATATATACCACAACTTCTTTATCCATTCATCTATCGAAGGACACTTTGGTTGTTTCCATGTCTTGGCCATCATAAATAAAGCTGAAATGAACATCGGAGTACACGTGTCTTTACGGACAAGTGTTTTCAGATTTTTTGGGTAGATACCCAGGAGAGGGATTGCTGGGTCATATGATAATTCTATTCTTAATTTTTTGAGGAACCTTCACACTGCCTTCCATAGTGGCTGCTTGGTCATTCATATTAGATTGTCACATAAAAATTGATAGGTTTGCAGGGTATAGAAACTACTGTGTGATTGGGTCAATAGAGTTGTGCTCTGCACAACCTGGCCAGACTTACACAGAGGCTGTATGCCAAAACAGGGATAATTCTACTTATGGATATTAACTGGGGGAGAGAGTATTAAAAAAGAACTTTGGAAAATGCCTCAAATTTAGAGGGTAAAAGGAAAAGGAAGATAAGCTGGGAAGGGAAAGAAGGAGAAGTCAGAGAAGCACAACTGGTCCTGAATGGTGCAGTTACCATGTCTTTTCCTCTACATGTCCCAAACTGTCTTCATGATGAAACCTTTCAAACTGAAAGCAGTTTGTTGCCTTTTCTCGCCAATGTAAAGTCAGTCTTTCTCTCTGTCTCTGTGCTGTATCTCTCTCACTCATGTGTGTATAGGTATTTTTCACACTGTCTGTTAGTTTCATTGTCAGTTCAAAAAAGTTTGTTAGACTTAAATGATCTTTGACAAATCACCATTTACCCATGGAAGTGGTTGCTTCCACTTAAATTGATATTAATTAGGAAATTTCATTCCTTTTCTCATTCTGTGTAGAAAATTTTGATTTTCAAAACCTGATCCTCTTCTGAGAAGTTATATTTAACCTTTGAAATTTTATGAGACTATTTTATAGTCATTCAATAACTATATCTGCTTCACTATCTCTGTAAAAGTATATAGATGTTTAACATGGTTAGCTTTATTTTGAAGTTTGAAGCCAGCCTATCAACAACCAATCATCATAATTTGATAACCTGTGTCTGAGGTCTTTGGTCCAAAAGTAGTATTTAAAAAACTGTGTCCTTAGGGACATTTTCTTTCCAAAAGAAGGGAATAATTATTGTGTTTCCTCGAAAATAAGACCTAGCCGGACAATCAGCTCTAATGAGTCTTTTGGAGCAAAAATTCATGTAAGACCTGGTATTATATTATATTATATTATATTATATTATATTATATTATATTATAAATTATATTATATTATATAGACCAGTCTCATGTTATAGGAAAATAAGACCGGGTCTTCTATTAATTTTTGCTCCAAAAGATTTATTAGAGCTGCTTGTCTGGCTAGGTCTTATTTTCAGGGAAACATGGTAGTTCCTAAGAAGTGACACAGCCACACATCGCAATGTAATTCAATGTGCTGCTGCCAAACAGACAAGACTGCATTCCTGTCATCCTGCCTGATGCCAGAGCCAACATATTTTTTGCTTACTATTTTATAATGAGCACTTAGAGAAGCTCAAGGAAGCTTCTTGAATCCCAGGAAACCCATAAAATAAGACTGCCTATCATCCTGGCAATGTCTCCAATGTTAAAACATAGTCATTTAGTCTACCCTACCACTTGTCTTTTGCATCAATGTACCAATTACATTGGAATTATTCTGCTTTCCAAAACCATCAGAAAAGAGTTTTCTATGGCTTTCTCTTGTAATCCGTGGCAATATATAATAATGTGGATTACCAACAGTGAAAACCAAATTTGATCAGCATCTCCTGGTTTTAGGCCAAGTCTAAGCAAACGGTGAAAAGATTTGACTTATTTATCTTTAGCTGCTCTTCACCCACCTTTAGCCATGTTTGTTGTGGAGTGGGGCAGTTATTATTTTTGGCTGCATGTGATGATGTTTCCCTCATTCTCTCTTAGTATCAGACCTCACCCTCATGGTGACTGGATGGGGTGGGGGTGAGGTTATGACCAAGCACAGGATGGTGTCCCCTGGACAAAGTGATTGCTCTGTGATGGGAGCTGACCCAAGTATACAAGGTTGCCAGATAAAATACAAGATCCCCACTGAAATTTCAATATTCGATAAATAATGAACGGGTTCTTGGCTATGGCACTTTTTACCTCTGTAGAAATCTTGTCAAATATTGACTGGAACATATTAGTACTGATGTGGACTTATATAGAAGTCTCATATTTGTTTATCTGAAATTTGCTTTTAGATGGGTATCCTATATTTTTGTTTGCTAAATATGGCAACCCTAAAAGTGGGACCAAAGCCTAACCGCCCCCCAAGTCAACCTATCTTTTTGAATGAACATTAGGAGAGAGAATTTCTTTCTGTTGTGGACGTATGGGAGGGGACTCAATACAACCTGATAAACACTTTTTCTGATGAATAAGAGGAGTCTTTTCAGGAAAGTAAGCGAAGGAGACAGAAACAGGTATTATTTGAGTGGCAGAAAAGAAAATGACCTCTGAGTTCCAGCTCCCATCTGCTGGCTCTGGCTCTTCAGCAGTTCCTTTCATATTAGGCCCTATCCCCAGCATCCTTCCAAGGTATGTGACACAATAAATTACTTTTTCTTATATAAGCAAGTGTGAGTAGGGTGTTGTCACTTTTAACATGTGTGTTTTTCATACACCTTTAGAGCATGTAGCACCCTCATCCTGCCCCCTGGCCTCCTTTGGCTTTCCCCTGGGAATGTGCATTCTGGACTGCCCTCATGTTTTTCGGGGGCAGTCGGTCGATCCCTTGTTAATTCCACACCACAAAGACCTTCATTGGCAGAGACTTTCCTTGATAAGAGGAGAAGCTGGAACACACTTTTTATACTTACTGCATGGATAAGTGATGGTGACTGTAAAGACAATGTTAGCTATTCAGGAAAATAGTGGAGTCTGAGTTTACCAAAGTATGAACACTGGGAGGCAAAAGCTTATAGAAGTGTAAGACACAGAAAAGTAATCACTTTGTTTATGACTATATCAAGTAATTTTAAAAATCAAAGGTAAACTAAAATTGTTAGTAGAGCCTCCTTCAGGCAAGACATAAATCTTCTTGAAAGTAACCTTTAAAAAGGAGAATAAAACAAGTGAAGATGAATGAGAAAAGTGCAAACAAACGTACACCTTCTTGTTTTGAGCACCTGTTAGATTAACTGCCAAGCTAAGTCCCTCATGAGTAAATGGGTGTACACTGTAAGGGTCTAGCATATGAGGTTTTCCACCTCTGTAGAAATCATGTCAATTAGTCTCAGCTCCATGGATCATTAGTCATAAATGAGTGAAAGCAGTGTTCTTATCTGGTTGTAGGTTACCCATAAGACTAACTGTAAAATTTTTACTATCTCCTCCTGAAGAAAATAGGAGTCACAACAGGATGAATTACTGGTCTAGACTAAGGTCAAATATCAGGAATCCTGACATTTAATATGGTTAACCCATTTGGCAGGTTTAGAATCTGTGGCAAAGGCACAGATCAGGAGTAGAGTCCCAGACAAGAGTGAACAGATTTGAGAAAACCATCCTTCTGGGCCAGAGACTGCCATAGTGTGAAATAAATAACTGCCCTTGACAGTTAATATAGAAATCAGAACCCACCACTTAGGGTCCTGACAAACAGAGTAAGGTGATTAAAATCAGATTGATCTCTACAATTAGAGACTCTACCATAAACCCACTTCTTTTGCTTACCTTTTCTATCCTGTGTTGCATAGGAATACTGTAGTTAAGATGGAGACAGGTAAAGGGAATGTGGGGTGAAGAAGAAAGTGGAGGAAAAAACAGGGGAGGTAAGGGTAAGCCATATTTGCTGAATGCTTTCCAGAAGGGTTCAAGAGCACTGTAAATAATAATACATAATATGCGTTACTTTTTCTTTGAGAACAATTTTATAGACTTCAAAAATACTCTATATCCAAAAATTTCACAGGATTCTTCACAAGAATATCTATATCAAGTGAGGTACACACAATGAAAATGGTCCTCAAGAGATTGAGTGACATGGTCAAAGTCACCTGAATAATAAATAGCACAGTTTGAACTCTATCATGAGTGACCTTTTAAAAGAATCTTTTCATTTTTGTGCCTATTTTATTTTGATATCCCATTTATAGAGAGATGTGATGTGGCCTTCTGTTTATTACCATATATCAGGTCTTATCTTTAAAATAAAGAGCGGCATGGAGATGGGATAAGGGACTGTCCAGAATGTCAGAATCAAACTGGGCACTGATAGGGGCAATTATGATTGGCGAAGACACCAGGACCTTAGAAATGGCATTTTAGATATCACCAGAGAAGACCACTTAAAGAAAGTCTTCAAAGAGTTCAAGAAACAAAGTAAACAGAAAGCCACGAAAATATGAACACTTTCAGTAACAGTTAAGTAAATAGGACTGTTCTTGGCAATGACCCTGAGCTATATCTGATGAGAAAGAAAAATAAATGAACAGATGAGGTTGTCTATAAGTTCTGTAGATGCCTCTTTTATATGGAAGGCAATTATAAACAAGGTGCCCCACCTTGATTTCTATCATTTCAGTTCTATAACATAATGTGCATTCATTTACATTTTCTATTGCACATATGCCCAGGCATAATTAATGGTTAAATTTTTTAAATGCATAAAAGTGATCACTCACTGTTGGGACACACATGCTTTTGGCAACAAAACAGGAACAAATTTATTAGGAATCAGTTTTAATTGGGGTTGCTTAAAGGAACTCTGTTGGGTTGCATTGCCTTACATATTACAATACTGCTGTAGCTTGTAGCTTTCATGTTATGTTTTTCTGTGTACTGGTTGCCAATGATACTGGCCAAAGAGACATACAGAGAAGTGTGTTGGCACTCTCCGTTTTCCTGATCTCTTTTTACTGCTTTGAAGCTAAAAACAATTACAGTGGAATTAGAAGGGAAAAGCCAGGAAGATTTTTATTTAATCTTGACATTGCTGAGCTAATACAGCACAAGTAACTTCTAACTTTCAGATTTTATATAACATGATGAAAACAACCTTTATTGTCTAAATTACTCACAGTCAGCTATTTTATTACTTGCAGCTCAAAGCATTTCTAACTGAATCCTGAATTCCTGTATTTCTTATTTTCTCTTTTTAAGCTTTCTACCAGTCTCTCTAATGTGGAGATTTTTTAGTCTTTCTGGCTGCCTAGCATTTGAATCCCCTTCCTATGTCATATGAGTCTTGGTGGGAGACAGAGCTAGCTTTCAACTACAGGAACTAAAGATGCCAGATACTCACTTTCTCAGCCTCACTTGAAGCTAAGGCTTAGACAAATAAGGCTTTTCAACTGTATGTAGCCATACCAGGTTATGAGTGTGGACTTAGTGACACAGAGAAAAGTAGAAAATGTATCATTCTCTGATAAAGGAAGTAGGCATAGCAAAACTGTGCTCTGAATATCAGTGACAGCAGTAGCTAGGACAGTCAATTATTCTAGTCCTTACAGAGGCAAAAGTTCTTTCCTTATCAGCACACCTTTGCAGCCTAATTTGTGGCATGGTTTTAAGATGCATAGTTGTGAGCAAGATGGTCCAGGTCTCCTGGTGATTCAGAGAGCCACCCAATATTTTTTCCCCTGCTTAATCAGTCATGGTTGATTTTTCTAGCTTGCAACAAAAAACCCTGCCTGATATATTTTCTGTCTCCTAAGCCAAAAGAATAGAGGTCAGAGAAATGACAGCCTAGAGAAGTAGAAACACCTCACCTTTCTTGCTTGAGTATACAGCCACCTTTCACAAATGAATTTGCATGTTAAATAAGCTGACAGGAGAAAGGAAAAGGAAGAAAAGAAGCACACACATATTTTTTTTTTCAAATTAAAAATCATGAAATTTATGGCTTTAAGAGCTTATGTAAGAACTCTTGGTAAAGTTTCCAGGTAACTTTTAAAATGTTAATTTATGTGTTTTTTTTCTACTTGTATGCTCATTCAAATAGGAAATCAGGCTTTGTACTTCGTCTCAAGAAAATTTGGATATGAAAACACTGAAGTATCACTTCCACCCAGATGTTCATTTTCTAACAGTGTAGGCCCTTGAAGAGATTATGCTAGATGACCTTGAGGGAGAGAGAGAAAATGCCTCCTAAGAGAGAGGAAAGAAAAGGAATTAAATTTCATCATACTGAAAAGAGTTTCCTCCTGATAGGGGTGCAAGGAGGAGGAATTATTGTAAGGATACCTTACAATACAATAAAGGGTCACAGCAGAGACCCTGCCCACTGTCAGTGCTGTGGTGAAGAAGCCAGACCTCAGGGAGGAATGCTATATGGATCTCAGGCTTGCTAAAGATTCCTGCACCCCCCATGTGGCACATGGAAGCAGCATTCAGGAGGAAGGCTGGGCCCAGGGGGACCATGTGGAATATGTCTAGATAGTAACCATGGGGCAAATGGCCAACGACCAGAAAGGCTACCCTCCCTATGTCATTGTGCTATCTAAGACCCTCACATAGTCTCACTGCCTTTGTCGTGGGTGGACCCCCAGGAATTGCTGAGCTTGTGTTTAGACTGTCTTGACAAGGGGTAGGCAAGAAATCAGCATTAAATACCTTCATAGAAAATAAAGAAATTCACTACTGTATTAATTAGCTAGGGCTGCCATAACAAAACCATGGACTGGGTAGCTTAAACACCAAGAATTTATTTTCTCACGGTTCTGGAAGCTGAAAGTCCAAGATCAAGGTGATAGCATGGGTGGTTCCTTTTGAAGCCTTTCTCCTTAGCTTGTAGATGGCAGTCTTCTCCAATGTCTTCACATGGTCTTCCCTCTGTGTGTATCTGCGTCTTAATTCTCCTCCTTTTATAAGAATACTAGTCATCTTGGATATGGGCCCACCCATATAACCTCATTTTAACTTAATTACCTCTTTGAAGACACTATCTCTATACACAGTCACATTCTGAGGTAATGACTTCAACCTATGAATTTGAGGGGCAGGGAGACAGTTCAGCCCATAACAACTATCTTTTACCCAACAGTGTGTGAAATTGTGGGAAATAAATTTCCCTGATGATGTTACTAATAATGATGTTACTAATAATGATGCTACTAGCAATATAAATATAATAGGAAATATTTCCCAATGCTTATAAGGGATTAGGCATTTTCTAACTCATTTAATAACTCATTTAATCCCTATAGTAGACTAATGTAAGAGATATTATTGTTATTCTCATTTTATTAATGAGGAAGCTGAACCATAAAACATTTCTGTAACATTTATAAGCACTAGTCTATGCTGCTCAATAATGAAAATGTATAGTAATTATTAAGCATGGAAATCATGGCAAAATTTATCCTATAGTTGGGCGAGGGCAAGAATTTTGCTTATGATATTCTTCTCCATTTTTGTCCTTGGTTCATGAAGGCTCCTATCATTAAACATGGGTAGCAGTCAGAAATTCTAAAATTAGCTCGCCAGGAACCAGAGGTGAGGTAAAACCTTTGGAATCACCTCCATTTTTATTCTAGATTATAGATATGTGGCTTTCTGCTGTTTTGGTTATAAATAAGAATAATGAAATTCTATGAGTCCACAGTTTTATTTTTTTATTCAATGGGACTAGATTTGGTTCTGTAGTAAAAATATCACTGGACCTAGATCAATAATGGTGCTACCTCCTTTCTTTTGAAGTCTTCTGAAATCTTATTTCTCGGCTTTAGGGTAGATCCTCCTTGCTTAGTTGGTTTGGTTGTTTCTTGTACTCTCTAGGTTTGGGGCTACTTTGTTGGGGATCAAGTGAATCAGGATCTATAAAAGATTAACATAAGACTCATTTCCTTTCTCTAATTACTACAGGACACAGCTCTAGCCTACTTTCTGACCCCTGCAAAGGAAGGGTGGACTGTGCCAGCTTACTTTGGAGCTTGACACACCAAAGAATTGAGCATAGTGGTGAATCATTTTCACCAGAAACCTAACCAAGGATGAGCTCTCTTAGTGGGAGACCTCATTATCTGCAGAGTGGAAAAGCAATCAAACCTTTCTTAATAGAGTTGGTTATTATGTGAAAACACTGTAAAGCATAAATAATAGGCAGGTAGTGTTTGTTGTTTTTATTATTGTTTCATTATTATAGTTCTTTGATATAATCCAATGGTGGCAGATACAAGAGTCACTGGATAAAAACTGAGGATAAAAAAGAGAACTATTTCTTTGGAATAATGATACCATAACATCTAATGAAAAGGTTAGAGCAACTCATCTCAATATTGACTACATGGTAGAATTTCTAGGAGGCTTCTAAGTAATAATATTTGGCTTTACCAAGATCAATTAAATTTGTAGCCCTGGAAGTGAGGCCCAAGTATTAGAAGTTTTGAAAGCTTTCCAGATGATCCTAACATAAATTTAGGATTGAGAACTAATGAGCCATAGGAAGAGATATCAGGATTAGTCAGCTACCAGTTGTGTATGAGTAAAACTGAATAACAGTGGATTAAATAAAATAGAAGTGTATTTCTCTCACTTAAAAGGCAGTCCAGGGCTGGTATAGTAGCTCTATGATATTATCAAATACCTAGGATCATATCATGTTTCTAAGAATATGAATTTCATTCACAATGTATGTTTTATTATTTATTTATTCAACCAATATTTATTGAGCACCTACCCTGTGGCAGGAACAGTTCTAGGATCTGGTTGCACTTTAGATATAATGGCTACACAAAATATTTTGCTGAAAAGGTGACATTTGAGTGAAAAAAAACTAAATAACATCAAGGAGTAAGCCATGTTCATATCTAAAGCAAAAGTGTCTCAAGTAGAAGAAAGACATGTCAAAGTCCCTACGGTAGGAAGCTGCCTGATGTGTATGAGAAAAAGCAAAGTGGTCTATGCAGCTGGAGCTGAATGAGTGCAGGGTTAAGAAGGCAGGATATAAGAGAGATTGTGAGTGGGAAACATACTATGTAGGTTTTACAGGGTAACAATACATACTTTAATTTTAGCCTGAGGGTAGGGGGTAAGCGGTGTTAAGTAGAGAAGTGACAAGACGATTTGATTTATGCTTTAGTGTCATCAGGATCACTCTGTTAGAAAATAGAGCCACTAATTGGTCAGTTGGAAGCAGTCAAATGCTATTGTAATTATCAGGGTGAAAGGTAACCATGGCTTAGACAAGTTTGGGAGCCATACATTTGATAATAAGTAGACTAATTCCAGATTCAATTTGAAGATAGGGCCAACATTGTTTATTAATATAATGAATGTGCCATGAGAGTAAAGTCAGGAATAAGGATGTCTCCAAAGGGTTTAGGCTGACAAGCTAGAAAAAGGGAGTTGCCATTTACTGAGATAGAAAAGACTGAAACAGAAGATTTGGGTCAAAACCAGCAGTTTAGTTTGGACTTCTCTAGTTAAAATGCCTGTTAGACATTTGTGTCAGTTATCAATTTATTGCTTCTCAGCTCCAATGTATGCTCTGTGATAAACAATGGAATTTCTTTAAGCATTCTCTTTTAAAGTGAGCACAGTATTAAGCTTTTTTAGCAGGGGGTGCCAGAGGGACATTGCAGGAGGTAGAGGTTTTCTCTTGCCATTTCTGGAGGAGACTCGGCATTGGCATTGTAGGTTTGAGGACATTAAGTGGAGCTGCGTCAACCCTGGGATCAGGATCTCACCCTCTATGACACTGCAGTTCAGTCTAGTAATAACTATTTTGCAGCCCTCTTGACATGGAAACCAGAGCCCCCACACTTTCTGAGGCCCTTCCTCTCCTGCGCGAACTCTGACTTCCTCTGCAAGTCATTGGCGGCTGGTTACCTGTTCCCACCTGTACTCCAAATAGTAGCCTGTTTGTCCAGCAATTCCAGACTAGCTCTGGCCTTTTCTACTATCAGTTGGCCTGGACCACATCTTCTCCAACAAAGTTTTAATGCCTTTCAAGTTTTCTTTTCCTTGGGTACCCTCTCTCAGTCCTAGGGCACCATATGCCTTATAGTTACTCTTTTATAATAGTTCATAATTATTTATTTTAATCTTTCCTAGTTAACCTAATCCATTGCTTTCGTCTTCTGGTTAGACAGAGACTGCTACCACCTTCAAGTGAAGATGTGTGCAGGCAATTGGCTATATAAGATTGGAGCTAATAGTAAAGGTCTAAGATAGGGGTACAGATTTGGAACCAGTAATATATAGATGATGGTGAAAGATATGAAACTGGATTAGCTTTCAAAGGAAATGAACTTAGAGATAAAAAACACAAGACTGAACCTTGCTCCAAAATTCAGAGGAAAAGGAAATAAGGAGGAAGTAACAAAGGAGACTAAGAATGGAGAGAGAGAGAGACAGAGAGAGAGAGAGAGAGAGAGAGAGAGAGAGAGAGAGAGAGAGAGAGATGCATCATTGTGTCATGCGGTGAGGTATGCAGGGTCTCTAGTCCCACTCCCCACATAAGAATGCAGGATATGGTGAGGCCAAAAAGGAACACCAACAGAGCCATAGATAGGGGAGTCAGACCACTATTGTCTCGCTGACAACAGGGTTCAAGACACAGGAAGCAGGAGCCACACAATCCACAACCCGCCGTCCACTTGTCTCTGCCAAACAACCTCACTTGTTACTGCAATCCTCCTCTCTGCAATCCGCAATCCACACTCCGCCACCTGCTAGCTCAGCCACCATCTTCTTGCTAGCTCCCATTTTCTGCTAGCATAGCCACAGCAGTTATATTAGTGGCCAATGGCTCACTGGTTACAGCTGACGGCCAACTAGCCACAGCTGATGGCCATCCAATCACAGTTGATGGCCATTTACTACCTGAGTGAGCACTTTTCCACGTGACGGCGAGAGCCTGGAAACTGCACTCCTGGCTCTGTCCCCACAATATGCAGGAGAGTATTTCAAGGAGGAGAATATGATCAACTGTGTTAAATGCAGATGGTCGGTCAATTGGAAAAAGTGATGGAGAATTGGCCGTTGGGTCAGTCAGTGTGAAGTTCTTGGTGATAACAGTAGTTCAGTGGAGTGGAAGGAGTTAAATTCTAATTGGATAGGGTTTGTGGGAGAATGGGACAATGAAATCATGGACAGTGAGTAGGGAGACTCTTAAAGACTTTGTCTATGAAACAAAGGAGAAATATGGGTTAATGTGTAGAGGAAAGTATGGATTCAAGGGGAGGGTTCTCTTCTTTTACATGATGAAAGAAAACAAAACTATTTTTTATGCTAACGGGAAGGTTCTAGTAGGAAGAAAAAAAGTGACAATGGTGGAGAGAGAGAGCAGAACTAGATTCCTGGAGCAATGCCTGAAAAGAAGAGAGGGGATGGAATCCAGTGTACAAGTAGTAGGGCTCATGCATGGTCACAGGAGAGAAGACAACATACCTGGGCACAAATGCTATGCCATAAGTAAAGATAGTGGTGGGGGCATGTAGAAGCATTCTTTTGATTAAATCTATTTCATCAGTGAAATAAGAAGTAAGGTCATTAACTGAGATGAAAGATGGGGAAGAGGCTGTTACCTGCTTGAGAAGAAAGAAGATATGACATAGTTTACAAATGAGCAGAAGAATGCATTAACTGAAGAAATATACAGCTTGCAGCAAAATTTAAGAGTTAATTATATGAAGGACTTGGAGGAAAGATGGCGGAATAGGAAGCACCAGAAATCTGTCTCCCCATGTAGACAATAATTGCACTAGCAGAATCGGATAACTATTTTGGAACTCTTGAGTCTGTTGAAGACTGGCAACTTCCAAGGAAAGGCTTAAATGGTAAATTGTGGTTAATTTCAGTCAATTTTAGCTTTTAGTCCAGTAGTGGGCACCCATACCTCACCACCAACCCCTTCTCAGGCAGCTGGACACACATTCCTGGAGCAACTTGCATACCTCTTGTAGGATAAAGTGTGGAGGATAAGGATCCTGTCCATCAAAATATCAAGAATTTTGCTTTGATTACTGATTTTTACTTCTGATTGCAGAGGTGCAGGCACAGAGAGAGGCAAATATTGTTGCACATCCAACCTCCATTTTTGTCATACCTCCCCTGATAGCTGAAGTGACTTCCATGAGATTTAAGTGATTTCCCCCTTCATTTCTCTCTTTTTGCACATTTGGGAATCATACATTTAAGGACTGTGATGTTTGAAAGCAATCACATATTCAGGGTAATTTAGAAAGTCATTGTGTATGTTGGGGAAAAGTGCAGACTCAGAAAAGACCTGAGAAGACTTTAAATCTACAATTTGGGCTGATCACTGACACATGAACACTGTACAACAATAAAAAAAATAAAAATAAAAATAAATTAAACCCTGGAGAAGAGGGAGAAACTGATCTCCAGAGTCGCCAAATTGTAAGATTCCAATGTCCAGTTCTAACCACCAACAACAACAACAAAAATCACAAGGCGTGCAAAGAAATAGCTAGGTATGGACCATTTAAAGGAGAGAAATGAATCAATAGAAGCTATCCCTGAAAAAGAACAGATGACAGACTTCCTAGGCAATGACTTTAAAACAATTGGCTTAAGGATTATTATAGAACTAAAACAAGATGTGGACAAAGTCAAGAAAACAAGCATGAACAAAATGGAAATATCATTAATGAGATGAAAACATAAAACGGAACTAAAAAGAAATTCTGGAGCTGCAAATTACAATAACTAAAATGAAAATTTCAGTAGAGGGATTCAAATGCAGATTTGAACAGCCAGAAGAATCAGTGAACATGATGATAGGATGGACAATTGAAATGGCCAAGCCTGAGGTACCTAGAGAAAAAACGATTGAGGGAAAGTGGAAAGATCTTAAAGGATCTTTGAGACACTATTGAGTGGGTCAATATACACATTGTGGGAGTCTCAGAAAGAGAAAGAGAAAGGGCAAGAAAGATTATTTGAAGAAATAATGTCCAAAAACTTTCAAAATTCAATGAAAGACATGAATATAAACATCCAAGAAACTCAACAAACTCTAAGCAGGATAGATTCAAAGAGACACACTGAAGCATATTATAATTAAACAATTTAAAGCCAAAGCCAAACAGAAAATCTTGAAAGTAGCAAGAGAGAAGTGACTTGTTACATACAAGGGAATCCCCAATAAGATTATCAACAGCAACTCATCAGAAACCTTGGAGATCAGATGAAAATTAATTGATATATTTATACTGCCAAAGGACAAAAACTGTTAACCAAGAATCCTATGTCTGGCAAAACTGTCCCTCAAAAATGGGGATGCACTTAAGACTTTCCCAAATAAACAAAAGCTTAAGGAGTTCATTGTCACTTAGGGAGTTCATAGATCTGACCTGCAAGAAATACTAAAGCGAGACCTTCAGTTTGAAATGAAGGGCACTGGACAGTAACTCAAAGATGTATGAGAAAATAAAGATCTTTGGTAAATGTATTTACATAGACAATTATATAAGGTAGTATTACTATAACTTTGGTTTGTAATTACACTTTTTTTCTATATCACTTAAGAAACTAATAAAACAATAATGATTAGCCTATGTTTGTGGATACACAATGTAAAGATGTAGTTAGTGACATCAATAACTGAAAAGGGGTAGGGATGGAACTGTAAAGGAGTAGAGATTTTGTATGTTATTGAAGTTAAACTGGTATAAATTCAAATCAGAATGTTATAACTTTAGGATATTAAATGTAATCCCTGTGGTAACAACAAAGACAGAAGGTAGAATAGTAGTTTCCAGAGGCTGGGGTGAGGGAAGAATGGGGAGTTACTGTTTAATGAGTAGAAGGTTTCAGTTTGCAAGTTGAAAAAATTTCTAGAGATAGATGGTGGTGATGATTGTACAATAATCGGAATGTACTTAATGCTACTGAACTCTACTCAAAAATGGTTAAAATGGTAAATTTTAAATGCTACTGATCTCTACTAAAAAATGGTTAAAGTGGTAAATTTTATGTTATGTATATTGTCCAACAATTTAAAAATAAATATTTTAAAATAGAACTAATACTAATGTAATTAAGATGAGAACAGCCATTATGGTTTTATGTCGTTTCTATATTCCAATTTAGTTGTGATGCAGTTCCACCACAGATCCAGGGAAGATATGAGTTTCCTGAGGTTATACGGTAATAAAATGACATGAGTAGGGGGTCAAGGAGGTAAGAGTATACAAACGGTGATTGACTGTGAATGTAAGCTGATCACTAAAACTCTAGCCATTAAGATCAGGCTGGTAACAGGAGGAAGAAGGAGACAGCAAAAGGCCCTTGACCTTAATGAGACAACTGCTTTTAAGCAGCTTTCTTGGATGTCCTGAACACTTACCTTTTAGGGTTCAGAATTAGTCATATTCAATAGATAGCTATAAGGGATTCTGGAAAATCTGTTATTTTATTCTGAGGAGCAAAGTGTCTTGCTGAAAACCACGCTATTTACTACGGGGGAAGGGGAGAACACATGTAGAGAGTACATGTCGAAAACAACTAGCCTTCTCTGTCACAGCATGAAATAATGTCCTGCCTAATGAGTCTCTTTGGGAAAGAGGACTATAGAAGAGTTGATTTAGCCTGGGGGAAAGGAGATGTTCTTTTTTAATCAAAACTAGGCATAAGACCATTTAGGCAAAACATGTGAGTTAGATATCTGTATGTCTTTGCTCATCCATCCATCTCTCTTCATCTTCTCCCTCAGGCATATTTCCCTTTCAAGTCATAAAACTCTTCGTGTATTTCTCACTTCTCATTCTTTTACTTACAGACTCTTCTTTCAGGAAAGGATCTGATAAACCCATTTTCATTATAGTTTAAATGATTGAAAACTTTTAGAGTCATTCATCTGAACAGGGTAAACATTTTTAAAGGGGATGAAATCTTATGCTAAAATGTGGACTTCTCATTGGAGTGGATGGCTAGCTTGGGAAGTGTAAATAGTTTAAGGGATATGGGGAGCTTCCTGTGGCCATTCCCTAGCTGAATGCTCCTAAGGAAGGATGTCACTGGCCAGAGCTGCATGGTTCAATCTTTCAGACTGGCAATCTGGCAACAGCCTTTAAATTCAGTCTAAGACCAAATAAAAAGGAACATTTTACAACTGGATTGAATAAAAGGTAATAACATAAAAGATGCAGAAATTATGATCAGATAGCTGTGGGACTCATACTTCTCATTCCTCAATCAGTGAATGCTGGAAAGTTGTTAACCTCATGGCATCTAGCAGAATTGGCCCAGGACAAATTTTTGCTTATGACAGAAGCACATTTTGTTTTCTGGTCATTGAATAGCCAAATAGAATTGATTTATGTTTTTCCACTGTCACCAAGAGATATCTTAGTGCATCTGATAGGCAGCAAAATAAGACTGCTGCTTAACATGAATTTTATTGCATCTTAGCACTTGCTCCAGCCAAAAGTCATTACTATCTAAGGGAGGCTGTGCTCAGATTATTATTATTCCTGTATCTTTGCATTTGTATTCTGCCGACTACTGTGCAAGGTAAAATTGATAAATGGAGGGACTGATTGTGAGTGGCAGAAACCCAGGGCTGCAAGTTTTTTGCAAGTCTGGAATATGAAGAAAGGTTGGGAGGGGGGGATTGTTTATGTAATTGGGATCATTGTCTAGATACACTGACTTTCTCTCTCATTCAGTCTCCTTCCTTCCCACCCTCCCCCTCATCTCTCTCTGTTTCTCTTCTCCATTAATTTTTGTTAAGATATTTTATTTTAATAAGACACAAGGAAAAATACGTAATAACCCAGACAAAACCCACCAGGCCCAAAAACAAAATCTCTGATCAGTAGTATAAATGCTAGACTTGTAGATGACCGTGAGTTAGAGGTGATGCTCAGGAAAACCAGGCCAGTTGCTGAGATTCTGAAATTCCTCCTTGCCAAATGGTATATATCTGCTGACCCAAGTCCTGTGAGTATATCTTTGCCACAGAGCTCCTTGGTGGGTCCTTAAGGGTCCTAAGATCCTTAAAATAGTCTCAATATGTAGAAGCTAAAGGGTCAGACCTTGGCAGGGCGGAAGATCAGCAGGAAGCAGCTCCTGGTGTCTAATCTGAGTGTTCTGACCCCATGTTATAGCAGCTGTTAACTGCTAGGATGTGCTCCAAAGACTCAAACAGAGAACGCTGCTGTGGGGGTAGGAAAAATAAAATGAATTGTTCCTTTGTAATGTACTGGATTTTTGTTCTTAGGTGTATAACTAGGCATTTAGCCCTCTTGGGCCTTTGATGAGGAGCTGAATCAGTATTCTTTTGCTTATCAAACTGTCTGTTTTTAAGCAGGGAATATTGACTCTAAGTAGATGAGAAAAAGCAAAAGGACAATCTTAATTCATGGGTCAAAGACCCCTCAGATCTAAGCGATGATTCAGCTCATTTTATGTTGCCTATTGTAACCCTTGCAATCTTTGCTTATGAATCTGTAAAATGAATTTACTACTTTATTATTTTTAGGTGTCCTTCTCTTATTGAGAAGGTCAGTGAGGCTCCCAGAGGGATTTGAATTTTACCATTTGGACATTTCGTCCCATCAAAATTCAAAAAGCATAAACATGTTTCGTATCTTTAGCAGGATTCATGTTTTTTCAATTATAGTTAACAATAGTATTGACAGGAAGTTCATCCTGTGCCACCTTATTATGTGCATTTCTTTGAACCATTTGTACATTGTGTATGATTGGGTCTGTACAGATTAAAGTAGCACTGAGAGCCAATTTAAGGCATGGGATGAGCGAGCCTGAGCGTTAGAAACATTCTGGCACACACACGCACCTCGTAAGTCCCATTGTTAAATTTGTAGTGGGTGTGATGAAATGTGCAGCTCAGGCACTTTATTCTTGTTAGTGCAAAAGTAAATTGTAAGGACTCTCACACAGCTTCTTGGGGAATAAAGAGGGAGAGGGAATGGAAAAGCTTCTCTGAAATCTGATAGCTATCCCCCTTGGTACCCTGAGATGCACATACACTGACCAAAAGGGCTAACATCTTTGCTAATTTTAGTCTTGGATATAATTAAACACATCCTATTATTTAGTAGAGGAAATCGAAATGGCTTTCAGCACATTCAAAATGGAATTGATACTAGAAACAAGCCTTCTATAAACAGTTTATCAATAAGATATGGTAAGGGATGTGGGAATTACTGAAGGTTAGTCTCATGATGGCATGTTTGGGAATTAAATATTTTCTTCAAAATTTTGTATTGTTAAATAACACACATATTAATCTGATATGTTCATCTGTTAGAGCAGTAGTTCTCAACCTTGTAGAGACATTAAAATCTCCTGGGGAGCTTTAAGAAATACTGACACCTTGGTTCTACCCAACAAGATTCTGATTTATTTGGTCTGAAGTATGGTCTGAACATCAGAGTTTTTAAAATATCCCTGGTGAATTAAAAAAAAAAAAATCCACCTTTTTGAGGTGTAATTGACAAATAAATTTGTAATATATTTAAAGTATACAATGTGATGATTAGATATATTTAAATATTGTGAAAGGATTCGCACAATCTAATTAATACATCTGTCACCTCACAGTTACTTTTTAGGTGGGAACACTGAAGGTCCACTATCATAATAAATTTCAATTGTACAATACAGTATTATTAATAAGATCTAATGCTATACATTAGATCTTCAGAATTTATCCATCTTATAACTGACAGCTTGTACTCTTTACCAACCTCTCCCTATTTCCCTGACCCCCAGCCCCTGGCAACCACCATCCTACTCTCTGTTTCTATGAATGCAACTTTTATTTTTCAGATTCCACATTTAAGTGATACCATGCAGTATTTGTCTTTTCCTGTCTGGTTCATTTCACTCAGCATAATGCCTTCCATGTTCATTCGTATTTTATCGTCCAGGGTGAGAAGAGCTGAGTGAAACCACTTTGAGCCATTTAGTTTAGAGTAAGGTGTCTTATTGACACAAATGCTTTAAAAGTAAGAAATCATTCATTTATAGTTGTATATTTGTAATATACATATATTCTTCAAGCTATAAGTGACTCTGAAAATAATTGTCTAAAACTTTAAGGCTTAGAAACACTTGGATTAGCCCATTAAATTTTTAACGGAATGTATCTAGACTTATTGTTTCATAGCTTTGTTTGCAATTATAAGGCATAAAGTTTATAGAAATCCAGAAATGTACATATTTTAGATTTTATAGTATCTTTAAGAAAGCAAAACTTCTGAGCACAAATAGTTAATGGTTTTAATGAGACTGTTTTCCTGTAGGTATTTAGCAAGAGCAAAGATATTTCTACATAACAAAGTGTTATTTGTTTTTTATTGGAAGAGAGAGACAATAATCTCTAGATAGAAGATGATAGCAGCTGGATGCTGTTGAAAGTTTGACTGATTTGATTACAGTTAATTAAGAATTTGGGCATTTCTGAGACTCAGAACAGCTCTATATCAGAGGTGCTGAGGATCATTTTGACACTTCAAACAGTCTGTGAGTTGAGTGAAGTCTATTGCAACTTTGAGGTAGGAGAAAGGCTTTCATGTAATTATTTCTTATTGCTTGGCTACTGGCACAAATAATAAATTCACTTAATTAGCAATCTAAAACACTATTGGTAGGGCCTATTTAAAATGCCCGTTGAAAAGCATTGTGGGACACTTTTTCTTTTTCCAGAAACAAATCACCTTTATCACCTGTCTTTGCTAAATCTTAATAGGAAAAAAATGAATATTTAAACTGCTTTTTCATTCTCCAATAAGACAGCAAATTTCCAAGGCTAGGCATTCCTAGGTAGCCCTCTTCTGCTAGGAATTTATTTCCATCACAGCATTTCTGAGGCAAAAGGTTAAGAGAAAACTACCAATACCAATTTACACCGGGAAATAGCCTGATGGTTGTGGACAACACTCTGTGTTGCTAACAAACATGTGTTTTAGAACTAAAAATAGCAGTTTTTAAGAGTGCCGTTCCCTAATGTGAAAAGTTTTTGATTTATCAAT
Source organism: Rhinolophus sinicus (assembly GCF_057876585.1). Classification (NCBI taxonomy): domain Eukaryota; kingdom Metazoa; phylum Chordata; class Mammalia; order Chiroptera; family Rhinolophidae; genus Rhinolophus; species Rhinolophus sinicus. Next base: position 72,314,063 of record NC_142517.1, on the reverse strand, counting down.
AGTTATGAATAGTTTTAAACTATTCATTTTAGAAAAGGCTCAGTAAGAGGTGTCACAAGGCATTTTTGTACAGCTGATATTATTGTCCCCAGAGAGAATCTCTAATGATAAAGTGAATCCCCAAGGATTTCGTTTTTTTTCTTCCTTTCTCATAAATTCTATATTTTCTCTCCTCAGCTAATGTGATGGTTAATTTTGTGTGTCAACTTGACTGGTTTAAAGGATGCCCAGATAGCTGGTAAAACATTATTTCAAGATGAGTCTGTGAGGGTGTTTCTGGAAAAGATAAGCATTTGAATCTTTGATGGAAGATCACTCTCACCAAAGCAGGTGGCCATCACCTAATCCTCTGAGGGCCTGACTAGAAAACAGACAAAAGGAGGGACAATTTGCTGTCTTTGTTTGAGCTGGGACATCCATCTTCTTCTGCCCTGGGATATCAGTGCCCTTGGTTCTCTGACCTTTGGACTAGTCCTGGGGTTTACAGGCATGTCCTCTGGTTCTCAGGCCTTCAGACTCAGGCCACCGGTTTCCTGGTTCTTCAACTTGCAGACGGCAGATTGTGGGACTTCTCGGTCTCCATAATCCAATCCTCATAATAAATTTTCTCTTGTATATATCTGTGTATATCTTACTGGTTCTGTTTCTCTGGAGAACCTTTACTAATACAACTTAATATGTCATAAAGAAATTAGGAATCTTGAAAATCATCCTGAATTTTCTCTTGGTTTTAAGCTGACAGCACCTAAGCCTTGTACATTGTAGGTGCTTAACAGAGATGTCTTTGAATGAAAAGAAGGAGGTGTGAGCCATGACTTAAATAGCAATAAAGAGCGAAAATTTGTGATTATCAACAAGGAAACTTCACCAATCTACTACCATTTTTCTTCTTTTAATGAGATCCAATCTTTGTTATTCTTAACTGGACCATTCCTGAGACATAGTAAGTGTTCTTTCTCTGTTTCCCTGTACGTCTAAGCACCACTAAACACTAATTTACTTTATTACTTCCTATAGTTGATGTGAGGGTTTTGAACTATCTTTCCTCCTTAGCATCATAGAATGTTAAAAGTTGGGCTTAGGAAATCACGAGATAAGGATTTAAAGGATATAGCACAGCATATGGCATTTGCCCAAAATAAAATTAAGAGCAATCCCCAAGAATGGGATAAACCACAAGTTCTTCTGAAACTTAATCTGATGCTTTTAGAACATGTTCCATCAACCTCTTGCTTAACGACATGCTAGCCTGTGACAAAGATAGTGTTATGATTCTTACCTGATCCTGTTACATTTTCCTCTTCCTAGGCACACAAAACTATTTTCCAGCCTTCTTAGATTGGGAGCATGGATTAATTTCTTGGCAATGGGATATAGTTCAAATTGATTTAAGCTAGTTTCGGGACTTGCATTCAAAATACCCTATATGACCCTATCCCCTAGCCTCCTTTTCCCTTCTGGATTACCTTAGACACCATGTGTCCCAGATGGTTTAGCTATATAGTGGCAAGGGCCCAGATCCCTGAGTCATAACTTGAAGGAGAGCCACAGAGAACAACCTAGCTTTCACTGGTACCATGTTTCCCCGAAAATAAGACCTAGCTGGACAATCAGCTCTAATGCATCTTTTGGAGCAAAAATTAATATAAGACCCGGTCTTATTTTACTATAATATAAGACTGGGTCTTATATAATGTAATGTAATGTAATGTAATGTAATGTAATGTAATGTAATGTAATGTAATGTAATGTAATATAGTATAATACCTGGTCTTATATTAATTTTTGCTCCAAAAGATGCATTGGAGATGTGTTTAGTCATTAAGATTTCAGTAATTTTTTCTTGCATCAGCATAGCCTATTCTATCTATATAGCCTATGACAAGCTGTGGGCTTCAACCTGAATGTGTTTTTATCTACTATACAAACTTCATTTGTCCCTTCTATTTTCTGTGGTGAAAAAACCCATGACTACTTTTAATTATAGGGAACACTGATTAGTTTTTCCCATGTTTCTTTATTTTCCATCTTTTCTTCATTTGACTTAGCTGTAGATTGACTCTAACCTTGGGCAAATTTCTCATGGGCTCTTTGCCTCAGTTTCCTCAATGTGAAATAGAAATAATGTTGTTTTCCTATTTATTACTCATAGCTGTCAACAAGATGAATGAGTTGGTAATTATTAGGAAAGTAGTGTATAAGCATAGAGAATTATGTTATTATTATGTTATTCTCGTAAGAATAGTAAAAAGTATTCCTATATGGTAGATCTGGGAAATGTTATGAAGGAAAGATTTATGATTTGTTCAATGATTTGTTTTTCTTTGTAGAATTGGAATAATTCCTTTAGGTTACATAGATAATCTATTTATCTTAAAACTTGAAGGCATCTTAATATGTCCACATGAATATTTAAAATGCTTCAGGGCACTGATATTAAGAATGTTATATGAGATAAAGTGATTGATATAAAGAAAAACATGGGTGGCTTTTCATGCAGTTTCATATTGCAGTACAAATCTGCAGTTGATTCTAGCCTAGACATGAATGAAAAATAGTTACAATACTTAGGCGCTCAGTGAACCTTGTAAAAATAAAAAATAATGTGAATAATGGTTGGTCTTACGAGGAGACCAGACTTAAAAAAATTAATTCTTAATAAGGCATATGTTATTTTTTAAAGCAGTGTGAATATTTAACCACAATTAGTCTTTAAACTTAGGCGATTATTATAAAGTATTCTTCCTGATCTTCTTGAACCATAACTTAATTATGGAAGATGTATTTAGTTTTAACTTTGAGACAATCTTAAAGCATCCTCAAATATATTTAATCCATAATATATTTAATCACATTAGTCAGGGCTTAAAAGTGGAATAATATGATTAATCACAAAACAGTAGTTCCTTTGCTTCATATATCCACCCAATTTGTTGAAGAACTAACTTCCTAAAAATTCCCCTCAAATGATTTTGATAATCCCTAGAAAATGGGCAGCGTATGCTCACTGATGATCCAATATGTGCCCTGTGCTTGGCAACCCCATAATATTGGCCTTTCCTCCTCTTCATTATTGGCTCACTAGGTGATATATTCAGTCTTGCTGGCATCCACATCAGGACCCAAGCTACTAATGAGCCTCAAGATGTCACCTGGTCTGGCACTGATGCCTGCAAACATGCTCTGAGATTACTAATGTATTACGCTCAGACCACTGATGTTTGCATCAATGGTCTTTGTGTCCAGTGAAGCCTTGGCGTGAAGACGCTTCTATAGCCAATGTTGTTTAAAGTCTCATGATAGTAAAAGATGTATTACTGTGGGTGACAGTAAGGCTCTCCACTTGGGCTGACAATGGCCAAAAGTGAGGATGTTACTTTCACTACAGAGATTGTGTTAACACAGTTCTTTCAGGATTTCCCTCTCTTTTGCTGTGACAATTCAGGTGGGAGTCCTTAGGATAGGGGCTGGGAGAGAACAAACGAAATTACCAGGCTCTCTTTAGAATCCCTCTTTAAGTCTGACTCTGGCCTTTTGGGAATTCAGAGTTTGTCATTCAGGCTTCCTTATGTTTGGAGACCTGGAAATTAATGTGAACATGTGACGATGACTCGACAAATGTGAAATCAAATGTATTAATCTTGATAATCACCTAAACTCAAACTCATCCTCTGGAAAACTACGTCAAAGAATATAAATTAGCTAGAATCTCAAGTAGGTGGGTCTCTCAGCTTTTACCCTACACGTGGCTCTTGGTATGTACCCTTTTCTGTAGAACTAGATTGGGGGCTACTAAGGAGTGTGTAGGAGTCTAGGCACGTATTTGTTTGTGTGCATGTGTTTTAAAGATGGGTGATGCTAGAACATATTCGAATGCTGATGGGAATTTTAGAAAAATAGGCAAGGCAGAAGGTGCAGGAGGGAGATTTGGAGAAACTTGGAGTAAATTCCCAGAAGGGCAATGGACATAACCAGCTGTTGACAGCAGGACGGGCTCTTGTGCTCTCTTTCTTACATTAGGGCACTTGCACAGCTAGAGCTCTTCCTGTAATTTTTCTACTCCATATTTGCCAAGCTCATTTCTATTCCTTTTTCTAGTAGTTACTATGCAGTAACACCATTCTTGACACCTTGCCCATCTTTACTTGGTCTAGATGCCTTTCATTTGTGTTCAGCCAGCAGTCAAAGGATACTTTTATCATAGAGCTTTTCATACTTCATTATAATCAGTAATAATCTGTTCATTCTCAATCTCCCATGAGGCTGTAAACTCTTTGAGCACCTTGTCTAACTCGTTCTATTTTTCTTTTTTCTCTTTTTGTGGTGAAATACAGGTAACATAAAATTTAGCATTTTAACCATTTTTTAGTGTTTAGTTCTATGGCATTAAGTACATTCACATTTTTGTGCAACCATCCCTTCCATCTGCATAACTTTATCTTCCTCAACTGAAACTCTGTATCCATTAAACACTAACTCCCATTTTCCCCTCCCCCTCCCCCTGGCAACCAGCATCTAATTTGTTTATATGGTCTCAGGGAGGAACACAGTGCCTGCCATATACTAGGTGGGCAATAAATGTTTATTAAATAAGTGAGTAAAGGTTCTCATTAATTTTTGTTAATTTTCCAGTGGAAATTATGAGCCAATGCCTTTAAATTTGGGGTGATTATCTCATCTATACACTAGTCACATGAAATGTAATATGTCAAAATTTATTTTAATCACATTGTGTTGTTATTTGATGAAAGAACATCATGATTTAAAAAAGGACTGAGTAAAAGTGGATGACAATCAAACTAAAAAAAGGGGTGTGGGCAAAATAGAGCATTCAGATCATTAAAAAACAAACACAAAGTAATTCAATTATCGGCAACCTTTACAAAGTAAGTACAAGAACAAAAATAATCACTAGTTTCAGAAAAATGCCAAATAAATGGCAATGTCACCTATCATCATTAAGGAATTAGGGCACAAGAGAAGATTACAAAGGTGAGCTTTTCTTTTTTTTACAGTGACATTGTTATCCTATGATTGGGTTGTATATGTTGCTTAGAAATGTCAATAAAAAATAAGGAGTTTGATCCTAATAAAACTGTCTGTCTTAATGAACTGTTAGCTGGCTTTTAGGAAAATAAACAGTATTATTTCACAAATTTATAGTACTTTCTCTAATTCTTAGTTTGACAAACATGAAGCTTGAAAGCTAGCTATAAGGTATTTTTGAACTCAGTGGTGTTTTTGATGGAATAAAAAAAAAACATGAGTCTTCTGATGGTCATAGATTAGTTACAATAATAAATGAATGACAACAGGTATATCCTTTCAGATCAACAAATTCCCATTAGTATTAGTAGAAGCTGGGTTCCTCTCTTCCTCTGTGGCTGAGGTTAAGAGATGCAGATTGACATTAAAGCTGCTGTGTCAATTCCGCTTTCTCTAAAATACGGGTTAATCTCTTGAGCCACATAGAGAAAAATAATCTAAGCAAAGTGTAAGTTTCCAATGATGAGTCAGTCATGTGAAACTGGTATATGTTCCCAAGGATGAGACAAGAAAATCGGATCAAAGAAGGTCGGAGTACTAGTGGGGAAAGAGAACATTCACGACAAAGTTATGCAATTATATGGTTTCAGGTTGATTCCCTGCAATTTCACGGATTTTTTTTTATAGTGTAAAATGATGCTTAAAATTCAGAAAGCCACGTGATCCTGTAATTTAAGAACTTATTTAGACTATTTAATAGTGTTAAAGAATAACCTAGAAGTAGCAGGTAATGTTGAGATGCTGGGTTTTAAATGACATGGTGGATTTTAGTTCTGTTGTTTAGCAGCTGTGAGATTTAGGCTAAGAGCTTTCACTTTTATGGGTTTTAGTGTCCTTTTCTGTAAAATGAAGAGATTGAATTAGGTAATCATGGAAATCCCAAAGTTCTATAAAGCTATAAAATTCATAAACAAAGCAGATATTAAACTTACTTCTTTCTTACATCAGCTTCATAAAGGTTTGGAAGTGGCATCAGGTGAACAGTATTAAAAGTACTGAATTGCCATGTTTACAGATTCCAAATTATTTCAACTGTGTATATTAGGCCTATAAATTATTGCATTGTCAACCTTCATCGACACTCTTAGTTTCATTAGATGAACTTACATAGTGAGACACACAGTAGAACCGTGTTCTATTTTTCTCAATTCTGAAGGACAATTTATAGTGCTAAGATTAAACGCTTTTCTTCCTGAAAATAATGAGAATTTATTTCTTTACCCCCAATCAAACTTTGAAGTTCCAGTAGAGTAACTGTAAAAAAAATTGGTTTTTAAACCTTGTCTTTCTGAGCCTCCAAGGGTAAAACGGTATTATGCCATTTAAATGATGGAAAACTGTGTATACCTCATTTTAGTCTTTTACCCAAGTAAATACTACTTCAGGGACCTTAAACTTTAAAGTAAAATTTCCTCTCAATCTTTACCTTGGCAAAATTTATTAAGATTGAATGTAGGGCTGACTTTACATCTAAGAAACCTTGAACAGTTTATACACAGGAGGCCAAAATTGTTTTTAAATTAAAATGCACATTCTTTTTTTTTTTTTTTTTTTTTAGAGTTTTAAATCGTCTTCATTATGTCACTTAAATTTTCTTATTTTGTAGATCTCTGTTTGAATAAATGATAGAGAAGAAAGTCTGGAAATGAATATGTATGCATTTTGTTTTTAGAAAGCCCTGACAGACTTCTCTTTTGCCTTCACTATCAGAACACATAAAAGCAAATTTCCTGTCCATTTGAATTGATGTATTTAGTTCTGATGGTTAGGAGCTTTCTTTAGTACCTGTTCGTTAGAAGCATCCTATTCTCAAAGATGACTAATGCCTTTCAGTTTTAGTGAACTTTGAAATTGTTGCCTACACACCAGTTTCCTGGATGCCATAGTCCTTTAGTGACCTACCCCATATAAAAAAAAAATTTTCGGCATAAAAGTATACTGAAGGTGACCAGCTTCACTAAACACCAGAACATAATAGTATGTGTAACCATGGATACCTGGCTTTAAGCCTAGAGGTACCTTCTGATTCTAAGGAGGAGATGTGACTACACTCATGTATAGAAGCATTTAAGGCCACACAGATGTCTCCCAATTTTTGGATCACTTCATCAACTACAAAGGCCAGCAGTGGCTCTGAGGTCATTTACTATTTCCTACAAACCTTCAATGCTACCTCCCTTTCTTCCTCCTCCCAAACCAATGTTACCAAAAGTGAAAAAGAGATGTTTTGGGTGTCTCAGGCAAATTTCCATTGAAAATGACCCTTGATGACATCAATTGGCAAGTCTTAACCTTTCTCCTTAATGACTTATGATTTAGCTTTTCTAACTCTATATGGGGATTTTTTTCCCCCTGTAGCAAACGTGGTATTTTCTTTCCTAACTTTGGTTTCAAAGACTTAAAAATCTAGTTTTTGTATTTGCAACTTGCCGACTTGTCATAGGCTGAATGTTTGTGTCTTTCCCAAATTCATATTTTGAAACTCTACCCCCTAATATGATCATGTTAGGAGATGGGGCCTTTGGGGAATAATTAGGATTAGGTGAGGTCATGAGAGTGGAGGCTCTGCTCTGCTCTCTGCCAGGTGCATCAGCAACCTACAACCTGGAAGAATGTCGTCAGTAGAATCCAACCACGACCTCTGCCTTCCAGCCTCCAGAACTGTGAGAAATCCATTTCTGTTGTTGATAAGCCACCCAGTCAATGGTATTCTGTGATAGCAGCCCAAATGGACTAAGGCAACACTGAAGCTGGCTTAAGTCCATCCCTTTCTATCCTTTTCTCATTTGCATTCTCCCTCTTGGACTTGTCTGTGCCAGGTATGAATGAATGCAGGCAAAGCCCTGCTGCAGTCAGTCCTGCTCTCTCAATTTTGGTCTAAAAAAAGCCTAAGCGAGTCAGGCTGCTCACCTCTGCATCTTTGAAAGAAGATATAGCTAGCTCCATTTTAGCCTGGGTGTGAGCTGTTGTTGGGGACAGAGTCCCAGAGAGCAGTTTCCAGGCTCTTGGCCTCACGTGGAAAGGTGCTGGCTCTGGTAGTAGATGGCCGACAGCTGTGGCTAATTGACCCTCAGCTGTTACCAGTTAGCCAATTAGCCGCTAATATAACTGCCGTGTCTGCAATGGTGAGGGAGTCCAGAGAGTCGAGTGCGTCGGTCGGTTGGCAGGCAGAGAAGCAGACAGCAGGTTGCAGGTCGTGTGACTCCAGCCTCCAGTGAGACTATAGTGGTATGACTCCCCTACCTATGGCTCCGTGGGTGTTCCTTTTTGGCTTCACCATATCCTGCGTTCTTATGTGGGGAGTGGGAGCTGAGACCCCGCCTGTCACCCCGCACAACACATGGCGCAGCGAGCAGGGTCCCCTGCACAACAGCATCCCACAAATTTCTTAATTGTTTGGAATGATGCATAAAATTCTGTCAGTAATTATTCAGTGTTTATCTTAGTTTATCCAAAGATGTTCTGTGACTGATCATTGATTCACTGTGATTTGGAATTTGTGTCGATCATTGCCTTAAGCTCAAAACATAGAGGAAATATAAACCTGTTTACTCTGCTCTCATTTACACCAATTTGAGCCTGCTTCTAGGACCACCAGGGGTGAACATAGTTCAGACCCCTAGAAATCAGTGTGGAAGAACTAAGGCATTGCTATTTTTCAGGGAACATCAGTAGAACCTGGGTAGCTGTCATGCGGGAGACCCTGCTCGTGCGTCCGGTGGGCCCAGCCTCCAGTGAGACCATAGTGGTATGACTCCCCTACCTATGGTTCCGTGGGTGTTCCTTTTTGGCCTCACCATATCCTGCGTTCTTATGTGGGGAGCGGGACCAGAGACCCCGCAGGCTGCCGCGCACGACAAATGGCGCAGCGAGCAGGGTCTCTCACACGACAGTAGCTATAGCAGGTGGTAGTCAAGACATGACATTCAAGGTTTATCTTGTCTGGTGAACAATCTCATTAATAACAAGGAAACTTCCAGTTAATACAAGGCCTGTAGGAAAGAAATTTAAAACAGCAGGCCACGTTACAGTAGGTAAGAGCGTGGTCCTAATCAGTAGCTGAGAGGGGCTCCTCTCTTCAGTGCCTCTCACTTGACCCACAGCACTAGAGACACGCTAGAGAAAAGGAATCACAGACACAAATACAGAAAAATGCACCTAGAGAGACACATACAGACCTTCACAGATAAGCACAGTCACTCACAGACAGGCAGACACAGGGTTGATTTTTTCCTTGGGACTATAGCTTATACTGTGTCCACCCCATCACCAAATCTAGATAAATCCAGACTGTCCTTTGAATCTCAGCAGTACTGTCAGCTCTCGTGTTCTTCAGTTACCTTGGGTATTGATCTCTATACTATAAAATTCCCACATAATTAAAAAAAATTGTTTCCAAAGGAATATTTTTCTTTCCATAGCTAGATTGCATTGTGCATGAGAGAAGAAGAGACTTTGTTTTATAATTGGAATTATATCAACCTTGGGTCCCACAAGGCTGTGAATAAAAGATTTGCTTCAATAAAATGATTGTAGGGGCATGAGGGATGACCCGGATATGCCCCAAGTATGCAATAGATAATCACTCAACTCTAAATAAATGAGCACTTTCTTGTCTGAGATTCTGTGCAGAGTTCCAAGAATATCAGATATAACAGATAAGAGTCACTGCCCTTATGCTCTTGGAACTTAGAGTTTAGTGGGGAACCAGATAGTTATTGTGGGGACAGAGCTAGGAGTGCAGTTTCCATGCTCTCGGCTTCACGTGGAAAGGTGCTGACTCAGGTAGTAAATGGCCATCAACTGTGATTGGATGGCCATCAGCTGTGGCTAGTTGGCCGTCAGCTGTAACCAGTGAGCCATTGGCCACTAATATAACTGCTGTGGCTACGCTAGCAGAAAATGGGGGCTAGCAAGCGTGGATTGCAGTTAGCAAGGGTTTGGTTGGTTGGTTGTTGGTTGGCAAAGAAGCGGCCAGCAGATTGCAGATCATATGGCTCCTGCTTCCTGTATCTCCAACCTAGCCGCCAGCGAGAATATAGTGGTATGACACCTCTATCTATGGCTCCATGGGTGTTCCTTTTTGGCCTGACCATATCCTGCGTTCTTATGTGGGGAGCGGGAGCTGAGACCCTGCAAGCTGCTCCGCATGACAAATGGCGCAGCTAGCAGGGTCTCCCACATGACAAACATACATAGTTTTCTATAACAAAAATACAGTTGTAAGTTTACAACAACCCTGTGGGGACAGAGCCAGGAGTGCAGTTTCCAGGCTCTCAGCCTCATGTGGAAAGGTGCTGGCTCAGGTAATAAATGGCCATCAGCTGTGATTGGATGGCCATCAGCTGTGGCTAGTTGGTGGTCAGCTGTAACCAGTGAGCCATTGGCCACTAATATAACTGCCGTGGCTACGCTAGCAGAAATGGGGGTTAGCAAGAAGATGGTGGCTGAGCTAGCAAGAGCGGATTGCAGTTAGCAAATGAGTTTGGTTGGCAGAGAGAAGTGGACGGCAGGTTTCGGATAGTGTGGCTCCTGCATCCTGTGTCTCCAACTCAGCCGCCAGTGAGACTATAGTGGTATGACTCCCCTATCTATGGCTCTGTGGGTGTTCCTTTTGGCCTCACCATGTCCTGCGTTCTTATGTGGGGAGCGGGATCAGAGACCCCGCATGACACCTTGCATGACAGTTATAAAACTTTTTTTTTGATATCTCATTGTGGTTTTTATTTGCTTTTCTCTGATGTTCAGTGATGTTGAACATCTTTTTTTTAATTAAAATTTATTGCTGTGACAATGGTTAGTAAAATTACATAGGTTTCAACTGTACAATTCTGTAATACATCATCTACATATATATCACATTGTGTGTTCACTACTCAGAGTCAGTTCTCCTTCTATCACCATATACTTGACCCAGTTTATCCTCATCTACTGTGTTTCCCTGAAAAGAAGACCCAGTGGGGCAATCAGTTCTAATGCGTCTTTTGGAGCAAAAATTAATATAAGACCCTGTCTTATTTTACTATACTATAAGACCGGTCTTATATAATATAGTATAAAATAAGACTGGGTCTTACATTAATTCTTGCTCCAAAAGATGTATTAGAGCTGATTGTCCGGCTAAGTCTGATTTTCCGGGAAACACCACCCCTTTTTCTCCTTACCCTCTGGTAACCACTAAACTATTGTCTGTGTCTATGAGTTTTTGTTTATTTGTTTCTCTCGTTCCTTTGTTGCTTTCAGTCAAACTTAAAAAAAAATAAAGGAAGTGGAAACTAGTACTCTGAGGTTTCAGCAATTAGTATGTAACTTCAACTAGTTACTTTTCCCTTTTATCTACTAATCTATTCTTATCACACAAAAAGTAAAACTAGCATTAGCATCTGCTTAACCTTTTAAAATGCAAAGTAACTGGGTAATGTGTAACATCACATGGAGTGAAATGCCATTTATATGTAACCAAACTTTTCCAAAGAAATAAGATAATATGACTATACTATAAGCTAATCAGTGTAGAGTCTATTGCTGCTTTCTAAATTGAGTGATATTTACATATAACACAAATTAGCATATTAGCACACAAAACAGTTCTCCAAATGAAAGATTTGCTGCCTGGTTTAATCTATAAAGTGGTTGTAAAATAAATGTTACCTTTAAAGTTATAAATAAAAAAACACAATCACTTGCATTAACCTACCATGTATTTATGCAAACTAGAGATAATTGACATCTATTTAAGGGATCATAAGGATTATAAAAGATTACACTGACACTCTTTTAAACTATAATTATCACCTTCCATTAATAATAACATGAATTTACATAAGTATATTTCTCTGCTAATTACCTATAATTGAGATAATAATCCATGGGATAAATGGAATTTTGTTGTTGCTGTTAAATTCCATACAGCTTCTCAAAACGTACATTTTAATTTTTTGTATAAGTTCACTGGTTGGTTTATGTACTAACTACAGTAAGAACAGAGTTTTCATTAAGCGCCATCACTGCTTCTGAGTCAAGGCAAACAGGAAGCAGAGCTGGGGATCCCAGCACTTGGGAAGGCCCATCTGTTCAAAGAAGTGAGACCGCCAGTGGCTCTTAAGGAAAAGGCAGGTGGATGCATTCACACACTCGTGGTTAAACTAACCTAAAGAAAGGAGAGCTCATCAGTCTCAACTGCCTTTGGAACCCATGGTTGAATTACAAGCATTTCCTTTCACTTTGATGCCCAAATCACCGATGTCAGCAGTGTTATCTATTTGAAGGAATCCGTTTTTAAGTAATTTTAACCGCAGCTGCAGTCGTACTTTTTAAAAGCCTGCTTTCCTCAAAGGAATCTAACCATGCACTGGCCAAGATAAAATAATTCAATAAATAAAGATTTACAGTGTGAAGGTGATAAGAATTGATGATTTAGCAACTTCTCACTTCTCTTCAAACAATTATTATTCAAACAGTGAATTGATATGGTCTCTCGATAGCAGAAGGAAAATCTGTGATGATCATAATGGATTATACTAAACATTAAAGAGATGGATAATGATGAATTTCTCAGAATTGGTTGAGAGGAGAAAAGTGGCTGAATAAAGGCCAATTTGCTGTATTTTCAATAATTTGAGGCAGCATGCCAGGTTTTTGTGGCTAGAGAATAGTGTTATTAAGATATTAGTCTTGAGGGACTGCTGTCAGGGGATGTAGATATAGTGCTGAGGACAGATGACGGCAGAAAGGTTCCTGTCATCTCTGAGGAGTGCTATCATTTAGTGAGGACAGTAGTGAGCTGGATGGGTTATTACTAATCCCCAGAACAGTCCTTATATTAAGAGTGTTGTAGATGAAGAAACAGGCCTAGAGATGATAAGTTCCACACATAAGATCTCATATGTAGGATATGAAGAAGCTAAGATTTGGCTACAGCCAATCTGTTCAAAACCTGTGAGTGCTTCCTCTGTACTAAATAGTATTTTGGGTCAGTTCTGCTTAAAGCTCAACCAACTTCTGTACTTACCGATGTGTATGTACTGGGCATTTGTAATTTTTTGACTGCATCTTGGGTATTCAATCCTGTATTTTTAAAAGCATCCTGACCTCCCTTTATTTGTATATAATCTGTAATACAGTTCCTTGCATTCCTTGTCCTTGCATGGGTGAAGGAAGTGGTCACATTAGGTACATACTTGGACTTAGAAAGTGAATTCTTTCTTGTAGGACTTAGAACTGCAAAAGAGTGACTCTAGCAATAATCGGGGGCTCATTGTCCACAGTGGGGTTCAGATCAGACTGCTCCCCTAGCTTCCAGCGATCCCTTGGTTTCTGTTATCCAACACTCATTTCCCAGGTTCCCTTTGATTCCATTGAGTGTATAGCCTTCGAGTACATTCTCGTTGTGTGTAGGCTGGTCAGAGTCAGTTTATTATTATGACATGAGAATCTCCTCACCTCCCTGTCTAAAGCGAAAGGCAACAACAAAATGAAAAAGGAAAAAAAAAATCTTAAAAATCAAGGGACCGTTTTTTAAAGCAAAGTTGCCTGTAAATTGCTTCATATAAAATTCCCCAGTAGATGAGAAATGACAGCAAGAAAACCACTGAATTCAGAAACTATAAGTATCATTACTGAGCCCATCCCTCAGAGTCAGAGCCAAAACCACTCAAGGGGAACTTTCTGAATGAACAGAATAAGCACATCAGTATTACTCATTTTTAAGTTTTAGACTGTCCAAACAAATTTCTAAAACTCAATTTGATGTTTGATATTTAATATTTGATTATCCTACTTTAGTATTTTTCTCTTGGGTCTACTCCCACACATTTTTTTCCCCATAAATAACTGGTTTAAAAAAATAAAAATCTAGGCCTTTTAAATAAAAGCATATGATTGAATATGCCTTTAATGTGCATATGGTACTCTACTAAAACATTGGAGTCTGGGTGATGATTTTGATTTGAGATGAATGAATTTCAATGCGCCATCCAGGGTGCAATTCAAGATAAACCTGGAGAAACAGCTTATTTCATAACTTTTTTTTATATATTACTTTTGAGCTCTGATTTTTATGGTTTTCAAAGTGATTTAAGTACATGACTTCATTTGGAAACAGCATCACAACTGGCAGAGAAAGAGTTGTTGAGAATCTTCTAGAATTTCTGGGGGGGGGAAATTAAAATGCCTTCTGTCAGAGTAAAACCTTAAAATGTGGGTGAAACCTCCACCTTCTGCGCATGAGTGGATGATTGGAATTAACTTGTTTATTACAGGTTTTAAATTTTAACTATTTCTTGATGAAATCATCCTAAAATTGTAGTGTACATTTCTCTAGTTTCTTAGGCAGAATATGCCTACCTAAGAGTATCTTTTTCTACATTTAACTGTAGAAAGCAGCATCAGGAAGCTATGATTTCATGATAGCTCCAGTTGATCTTGAAGGACCAAAGGGCCTTAATCAGATCTCAGTTTTCTGCAACTAATTCTCCTTCTATCTCCCCTTTAGCTTGTTCTAAAAGTAATGATAGTGGAGAAGACGGGATAAGTGTGCAAGCTCTTGGAATCAAATTGGCTGGATTAAAATCAATCTTATTATTTACTAGTCATGTGATCTTTGCCATGTTAGTTGATTTCTCTCTCAGTTATCTTACCTGTAAATTGGGGATCAGTGTACATCTAACTTACAGGATTATTCATTCACTAAATATTTACTGAGCACACATTGTAAGCTATTTAATACTGGGTAATAGGAATATAAAAGTGCAAAAAAGAGGCAAAAATCTTTACAATCTTTAACCTCTTGGAACTTGCATTCTACTACATAATAACTAATACCTATTCAGTACTTACAGAGTCCCAGGCACTGTTCTAAATAAGAAGTGTACGTATATTTATATTTATATATATATATATATATATATATATATATATATATATATAAAACTCAATATTGACAACCACTTCATGAGACAGACACAATTGATATTTCTATTGCTTTAGGCACAGAGTCATTAAGTAACTTGCTCAAGATCACACAAATTGAAAGAACAAATACAAAGCGCTCAGAGAACTACCTCTCATAAAGGAAGCATTAAAGATAGATCGATAGATAGATTTGATATTCAGATAGATATTAGATCTTATTTACTGCTTATGTGTACATACATATATTTTTTCTTTATCACAAATGTAATGTTTAAGTAATACAGAAGTATGTGAAGTAAAAATAAGACTCCTTGTAATATCCTCCCATACATACTGTTAAGAGTTTGACTTATAAATTATTTGATGGACTTCTCTTCCTAGGGAATATGTGAAATTAAGTCCCAAAATATAATAAGACAAAAATTGTGGTTACAATCAGTATTCATCTCAGAAACATCAAATGATTTCTAATATAAAAGAAAATCAACAAGTAAGAAGTAAGTTGCAATAGGGGCAGTATAACGAATGTTTAAGCAATTCCATTAACTGGGATTTTTCACTCATCTTCTCATAAGGGCAATAATATGAAATATCTCTGTTCTCTGTAGTATAGAAAAGAAAGCTCTATTTTTGCCTAATTGGATTGACTGCCAACCAATTTCGAACTTTTAAATATAAGTAGTTACTTAGTGTAACAACATACTTCAGGGCATATGCTCATTTTTATGTATGAGGTGTCACAATCATAACTCTCTTGGAACCAAGAGGAGAATTATTCTTTGCATCTTTTTACACATTTTAAACCAAAATTGCTTGAGAACCTAGCTCTAGTTTTTCATTTTCTTTCTTTCATTTTGATCCAGTCCAACTGAAAGGCTCTAAATCTGATTTTATAGAAACTAGTGTTTTGCTATTGTAATTACCAAGAAAATAGTCTTGTAATATGATTAACGGATAAAATTTCCCTCAGTCTTTCAAACACTAATGGTGTATCTCTGTTTTAAGTAAGTAAAAGCTTACTGAAGAAACATAAACAAAATAAAACAAAATGTGTTTTTCCAAAGTGAGATAATACTTAATAGGTGCCAGATGGACCCACCCTGAGCTGTATACAAATGTAAACTATTATAATCCAGATGTTACCTAGTCAAAGAGAGGGTATAATCTTGGTCAAAATAGGGTGTGTGTGAGTGTGTGTGTGTGTGTGTGTGTGTGTGTGTGTGTGAGTAATTTGGGGTATGCAAAGCAATCGGGGCAGGGAGGAAACTTAAGAACTTCTATTAGTATTATTTTAGTCTAAAAATTGGGAAGACGTATGGCTCTATTAGCATTTATTATGTTAGTAAAATTAAGAAATGGCCCCAAAAGATTCCTGTGAGTAAATTTGCTTTGAAGATAAGCGTAAACCAAGATAAATTGGAGAAAATGATGCGTCTCCTATTTCAATGTCCTCTTAGCAGTATTGAGGGGTAGAACAATGATTACCTATTCATATCTATTAGGAAGCTCTTTAAAAAATGAAATTATGAGGAAGATTATTTGCAGTATGTATTAATATCCACATTGTTAATGATGAACCTCACCCTGGATGCATCTTGTGCCTTGAGATATTAGCAATATATGTGATGTATAATGTGTAGATATAAGATTCACATACCCATGCACTAGGAGGCCTTTTTGACATTTTTTTATTTTCCAAACACTAGAAAACATTTGGAGAACACTGGTCCTGTGAAGACAATAACCATTCTTTCTTTTTATTGAAGGGTGAATTTATTAGAGGGAAGGTATTATATATACCTGAGATGGCAAACATATCTTCTTTGAGCCAAATCTGGTTCACAGAAATGTTTTATGCCACTTACACAGTGTTGTTTTTTCCACCTATTTGCTACTTTTGAAACTCAAGTGATTTAACATTTTAAATATAGTCTCTCTCTCTCTCTCTCTCTCTCTCTCTCTCTCTCTCTCTCTCTCTCTCTCTCTCGCAAAGCTCTGCCAATATTGTGCATGCTTTTCTGTGTGGGAATCATGTTACCTCTTTAGTCAGAAAATATTTTTTCAGATTCCCTACAGGTTACTTCCTGTAATTATATATTCCACTCCATTCATTAATGTCCCTGTATGCATTCTAGCCTGTGAACTTTGGTATAAATGCTAGCTGTGATATAGACAGCTAGCTTGTTCTACAAAGATTCAAACTCCCCCCACATTAGGGAGTATAGAGTGAGTACTGGGAAGCAGCTGCTGAACTGGGAATATTCCTTCATTCTTCTCTCATCTAGTGTGGCATTGCAACTAGTTTTATCAATGGACTATGAATGGAAGGACATAGGCCCCAAAGAACTTTTCCTCCCCCACTACTGGCTGGCTGACTAAAGAGGAGACCCTCGCAGAGAGCAGTCACATCAGATGGTACAAGTCTAGTATCTGAGTTACCCTGTAGAAGGCTTTCTGCTGACCAGGAGCACACTTCTGCTGTGATAAGCCAGAAAATTTGTGGGTTTATTTGTTGTAGCAGTTTGTTTCAGTACAATTATTAACACACACTAATATTCATGAAACACTTATACCCTGATTAATTTAGAAAGCACTGTCATGTTTACTGATAAAAGCCATGGAGAAATAATTAAACTGGAATGAAGCCTGCAGGTACAGCTTATCTCCATTAAAAAAAGAAAAGCTAGATTTGGAAAAGAATATTTACTCAGTTTTTTGTTATTTTAAGAAATAAAACTAAATGATGTCAATGGGTGCATATAAATAATTAAAAAGCAACGAGTAAATGTGTCCCTAACTCTGTCAAATCAAAGATTAAAAAAATAAAACAAACTTAAGATCAGGTGTTAAATTTTGAAACTCTTAAGAACTTCTATAATTAAGGTATCAAAATAATTTCATCTTTTCCTACTGTCAGACTTTTACCCTCTTTATTTTTAGCATCAGATATGCGCACATTACACACTGAGGAGAAAGAAAACACAGGTTCTTTCTAGACTAAATAAATTGAAAACATTTATTTGTCAGGGACAGGACTTAAGAAAAACCCTATGCAGCAGCCTGTCGTCAAATATACTTTATTCCAAAATGATGTGAGGTGAAATTTAAGAAAAAAATGTCACAGCCCTCCCTGCCAGGTCAACTGAAAGGGAAGTAAATAGGTTAGAATGAGCTTTTCCAACACATATGCTGTGTCTTGGGCAGGAGAAATAGCCTTGATCTTATGTAATGGAAGTTGTCTATGAATTGTTTTGAATCTGGCCTGTAGTGTGTGCACATGTGTGCAGGTGTATATGTGTGTCTTGGGTGTGAGAAAAGGATATGAGTTCAGTGTGTAGCTCTAGAGGCCAGAATAGAGTTGGTTAGTCCTGGAAACTGGACAAACCACAGAGAAAAGGCAGATGAGCAGGAGAGAGGAATGAATGGAGCATCAGCAGGAATTCTGGAGGGGAATGCTGCTCATCTGCTCACCTCCAGTTACATCATTATTCATTAGGAGAGAATTATTCATATTTTGAGGTAGCACTGAATCTACATGTGGAAGTTACAGAGTTTTCGTCTCCAAGATCAGAGCTGAAGGAACAGTGCAGTAAATCATCACTGGACACGCTTAACTTTGTTCACTGCCCCTCCGAACTATTGACTTTAGTTGCTTCCTTTAAGCATCAAGGATTTCCCAGCCCCAACAAGAATAGGGTGATTGCTTGGTCTAATACACTCTAGATCCCAACAAGGAAATGTGCGCAGGAGCGTTGCATTAATAGAAAGGCACAGACGGATACAAAAAGTGTATTTAACCCAATAATATGTAAATTGTTACTTTTTGTCTTTCTAAGCATAAAATTAGAATTAAAAAATTGCAAAATCTGTAACATTTGGAGTAGTTTCACAAATTGGAGTGGGTTTCCTGCTGGTTGAGGGCTACTTCAGCTAATCTCTGATACACCTCATACTCAGAAAATTCTATGTTTCTATATACAAATTTATTTTGCTGTAGAAGATTGACTAAATGACATCAATGTTTTTCTGGCGGCATACAAATTTAATGAGTTTAAATGGAGTTTGTTTGTTTTTTTTGAGTTTAGAGTTTCCAAAACTTCACATTTTATTTATTTCTTCATTTGTTCATTCACTAATTTAACCGATAACGAGGGTGCCAAAAAAATGTATACACATGACTTGTATTCATCTTTTGTTATTGGTATATACTGAATATTACAATCTTAATACAGTTTTTTCCTTTCTTGAAATGTATATATATATATATATATATATATATATATATATATATATATATATATATATATTTGGCACCCTCTGTATTTGTTGAGCACATATACTACTCCAGGTACTGTGGGGTTCCAAGACGAGCAAGATATAGTATCTAACCTCCAAGAACCTATAGGACTAAATCACCTGAGACTTGGAAGTTAGGTTGTACAGATGAAGAAAAAAATTTTTTTTTCACATGAATTTTACTTGGATATCACTTGGATTTTAATATGGGTAATAGTTCTTAAAATGTTTCCTTTAAACTAGCATCCTGAGTTTATTCCTCTCTCTCGCTTCTTCTTCTTCTTCTTTTTTTTTTTTTTTGGTTAAAGTAGTCATTTAAACAGATAGGATCTTGAAAACATATGGGTTAACTTCATTTGTCTGCATTCCAAACATTTAAAAATATTTTCACATATTATTACTACTAGAGAAGTGATACCCTCTGGCAAGGGCTGTAGAAACATTGGAATGAGAAAGATTGTCAAAAATATCCCCCAAATAAAGTTTAAAAGTGATTGCTCCAAATGGCAATTCCTTGCTAATAAGTGATGAGTCATTTATAAAGTCAGCACTTGAAACTCTATCTTATGATTCCAAAAATCATTAACTCTTTAGTCACATGATTCCTGAATAGTCTGTAAGTGATATGAATAATCCTTTTATATGACCACATAGGATTTTCATATAATTTATTCAACATTTCTTCCACATTGCCTGAAGAAGGAGTCTACTAAAAATCTCTTTGCTTTCTCGGAAATTTGAATGTAATGTTGGAAAGAGTAATATATGGTAATGATGGCTACTAATGTCCTTTAGGAGTAAGGGCAAAAAGCAGAAGTTTTATATATATAAAGGAAACAAAATATATTTAGCACCTGTCACAGTAATAAGTAGAGGTAGTTTGAAGGAGAACGTATTTGTGTACATCTTACTGAATAATCAGCAACAATACTTTAAAAATAGATTATATTTGCATTAAAATAAAATTATATGTGTCACAATAATTTATATTAAAGGAAACAGCATATTGTTAAAATATTAATCATTTGACACCAAATTTTTGCATATGTTTTTGCCCTCTAATTGGGTTTTATTTCTGTAATGTCATAAAATGAAGATAAGGAGAAATAAATGATTGGTTTCACATATTTGTTCTGTGAATGTAACTTTTTCTTAAGAGAACCTTTACAAAGTTCTGTCACAAAGTGGGCAGAGAGACAAGAAGTTAGATCAGCAGACTTAACAGAAGGAAGAGAGCAATAAAGCATCGTGGTTGAGTGGTAGGCTCTGGAGTCACACTGCCTAGATTCAAATACTAGCTCTGCCACTTTCTAGCTGTGGAACTTTGAACAAGAAGTTTACACTCTCAGTTCCTCAGTTTCCTTACCTATACTCCACAGTACAGCAGGTCCTTGAATAACATTTATTCAATGTCATTTCATTATAATGTTGGTGATATGATGCAGGAACTTAATTCTTGTTTATATCAATCAGCCTTTGGTAAAATTGTTTTTCTATATATCATTTCACTTAAATTTGCAGAACCTATTAATTGCATTAAGTGAGAACTTGCTGTACCCTACAGGTCTATTGTGAGATAAAATGAGTTTACTACTCCTATGGTTACTACAACTACAACCACAACCACTACCACCTTTGCCATTACCACTCCATCTATGGCTATAGGATAACGAAGAAATAGTTGAATTTTGCAGAAATCGACTAAGGCATAAATCTTCACATGGCGGCCATGTTTCTAAAGCAATAAAGTACAGAACCTAATGCAGTTAAAGATTCAGGAATAATGAAGATATGTTAGAGTGGTCAACTATACCAGAAGCTATTATTTAGATGCTCTAGATTATATTCTGTCAGGCTACTCTAGAACCAGTTATGATATAATTGTGTTTGGAGGATAAATGGTTTACTATGATTGGGGCAGAATAGAAGTATTGAGGTAACTAGGTGGCCTGCATCCAATTCTTATCAAACAATATTATTTACTGGAAGAATTTATTTTCCCCATATTTAAGATTAGGGTGCCGTAGAGGACTCTAAAGTCTGTTTGAGTTTTAATATTCAGAGTTCTTAAGAAATATGTGACTTGCTGAAGTCTATATCATTTGTGAAGGATAGAGTTAGACTCAAACCAAGTACAGAAAAAAAAAAGTTATAAATGTATTGAAACAATATTAACCTTAATTCACTTTCACATGAGAACGTCTAAAAAACTAAATAAAAACAAAGTTAAAATCACAAACATCTAATAGTCATGAAGTGATCAAGAGTCCAACAGTTGGGATTCAATTTTTAGACTGCATGGTGGTTCAAAGTTGAGGCTCTGGATCCGGAAGACTGTCCTGACTTGAAAAAAAACAAAGAAAAACAAACAAACAAAAACCCTGAGCACTGTTTCTGCCAGGTTAAGTAGATGCATGCAAAAAAGAAAAATGAAGCACAATTTCTTGAGGTTTCTACCTCTACGTGACTACCCCTCTAGGATTTGAGAGCCCAGGGAAAATTTTAGCAGAACCTCACCATTAAGAGGTATGCACAGGTTCTTGAGATCAAACTCAAATATAACTGCTAACCTCACGGCAATAACGACAGAATCAAATTTATATCACTGAAACTGTTCACAGGAGGAAGCAATATCAAGCCAATAATCAGGTCAATATATACTTAAGAGCATTTGCTCATTGACTTCTGAGTAATCTTGCTGAAATTTCATGAGGAAGAAGAATAAGAATCAATGTGAAATCCAAGATCCCTCAGGAATTATAAGAAAAATAACATCCATAAAATTTGAAGAAGGTGTTTGTATTCTATCTGAAATCATAGACTAACTATCTCCAGGAATATTTTGGGATAGGACCAAATTTGAAGAACTTCTATATTTCTTTCATCTATCTTTCTGGCAATCAAATTAAACTGCTGATGAACATTCTTACTTCATTTCCTCCATGATTCTTTACTCTTCTTTAATACTGTCCTTCCTTTTCATCTGTTTATTGAATTCTTGGTTAATTATTCAAATTAGTCTTTTCTGTTTACTAATTTCTCTGGCTCTATTTAGGTTGTATTAATTATTAATCTCATCTATTGAGTTTTTTAAAAAATCTCTCCCATATATATTTATTAAATTATACACACACACACACAATTTCTAGGAACTCTGTGGTACTCTTTCAAATCTTACAAAATCCCTTTGATAGTCTTATATGGATTTTTTTTTAATTTCACATCTTAAATATGAGTATATTATAATCAAGTAGTCAATAATTTCTATATCTGAAACCCACTAGGATTTAATTTTGTGTTTTTAAATTCTGAGGTGACTGAATTTAAAGTGAATTATTCTAGGCATCATTTTTATTTCTTTTAGACAGTAATATACTTAGCTAGGTTCCACCAATCAGAGATCACCTTAACTTCTATTAGGGTATTTTGGACCAATCATCTGATATAAATTCAAATATGTAAAGAAAATTTATGGGTGGAGAACATAGTTTTATTTACTGATCACAAGATAGAATGCCTTTGTTTTACATAAAACTTAAAAAAATAAAACAAAATTTAACACATTGGCTTTGCATAGAGTTGGTTCCCACCCCCACCCCCCCACCCCCAGCCTTTCACAAGTAACGCAGTTCTACAAGGTTCTGGGGGGGGGGGGGGAAAGAAGAGGTATGCATATGGATGGAAATTAGCTTGATATATTCCCAGGGAATTTAGGGTTGACAGATAAATTTGGAGTTTAGCCAAACTGAAGGAGGTTTCATTTCAGGCATGCCAGTCTTGCTCAAACCTCAACAACTGAGAAATGATTAGGTGAAATATAAATACATTTTGGGTAGACTTTATTATTCTTTTCAATTGATTGCTGCCTCTTCCTGTGAGAAGGTGATATTTTTCCCACTGTAGACATGAGACTTGACTATGCGTCTTACTTTAGTCAATGAAATGTGAATAAAGTGATGTCTGTCACTTTAGGTCAGAAGATTTAAAAGCCCTCACATACTTCCACCACTGCTTTTTCCCTCTTCCAAGACAATAGCATAGCCTCGATAGAGATTGCTCCGACAGTGGGGGACCGAAAATGGAGCAAAGCCAAAACTGACCAGTAATGTACTCTCATAAATATACATGAACAAAGTATTTGTCAAAAGTCATTGAAATTTTGAGATTGTCTGTTATTACAGCGTAAGCTAGTAAAGACTGGTTAATACACTTCTTTCTCCAATATAGGTACTTTTAGTTGGTTACATTTGGATATACTGCTCTTGGTAAAGAATTAAATAAATAAATAAATAAATAAATAAATAAATAAATAAATAAGTGGAAAATTTCTCTGGCAATTTGAATTCACTATTAAGTTTTGCCAAATGTGTTCTCTTAATAAAAAAAAATGGTCTAATAAAATCTGAAATGATACATTTTTTTTTCACCATAGCCAAGAGGTTAATTATACAGAATTAATTGTTTGGCATAGTATGGTCTTAGAAATGGAAAAGTAAATTCATTTCTTAGGAAAAATGAAGCCTTCATTTTAAAGTTAAAATATTTTAAATGCATTGGCACTCATAATGATGCTTAGAATGAATTGACATGATTTCTGTTCCATCTGGAATGGCTGTTCCATCACTTTTTGAGGAGGCAGATTGGCAATGTGCATGACCATCAAACACAAAGGGAAAACATTTTCAGTATGTTGAATGACAGCTGTGAATGGAATGGCTCAGTAAAAGTAAATTCAATTTACTGTCTTTGGAAGTACAAATACTATGAATAACCACAGAGTCTGCAATTATGCTGGCTAATCTATGATTCTGAGTTATACTTCCCACATAGCATCTTTGAGTCCAAGGCATTATTCTGGAGAGGCAATTCCAAGAGTAATGGATTAGTTCTAAACAGGAAAAGTAACCAAAAGCTTTAGAAAAAAATAAGAGAAATTCAGGACTGGCAAAAAATAAGTGGACAAAGAACTTGCTGTCATGTGTGCCTTTGAAGATAACTATATACCTTCCTGGTTCCCATCAATGGCACCCACTTATGCTATTTTGAAAGGAAGATAAAAAGAAGCAGTGGGCTGTTGTGTCTATAGATTCAATCTTAAAATTTCACCTCTTGGGCTGTTCAGGTTTTTTCAAAGAAGCAGATGAAACCTACAGTTTACTGAGACAGGAAGAATAAAGCTGTGAGCAACCTGGTTTACTGTTAATACTTCAATCCCAAGACAACAACGTTATATTAGTCAGGTTAGGCTTATGTTGTAGTAAACAGTTCACAAATTTCTCTTTGTTATTCATGTCACGATCCCATGCATATAGGCTAGTCACTCAGGGACCCAGATTGTTGAAGATTCTACTATCTATTTTAGAGCTATACTCTGGAACACTTGATCCCCAAGTTTCTCAGCATAGCAACAGAAAAAAAAATACTGGAGAATCTTTCACCAGCAGTTAAAATGCTTTAGTCCAGAATTAATGTATACCACAAACCATTGGACAGAACTGGTTGCTTGGCCTTGCCTAATTTCAGAGAGGTAGGGACATAAAATCATCCTCTCATTTACCTAGCAGGACAAGAGAACTAATTATGAATGAGCTGAGTCATAGAAGTGCTCAATCATAGAAGTGAACAGAGACCAACCTTAAAAAAAAAACCTAGTGGAAACCTTAGAATGAAAGACACAATCACTAGACATACGTATAGAAAGAAGGATTATACCATTGTAAGTAGAATTTGGGGAAATCGAATGAGACAGAATAGACGTTTTCCTTTGGAGAACTGTGTTTACACCTGTGTCTTAGAAACTTGTCATCCATGTGTTGTTTCAAAACTGTTTTCATCATAACATATTTTAAATGATGTTTTTGAACTGGGAAACAGATTATGGCCTTTGCAAAAATAGCAGCCTGTAACTAAAGCCAAGCATTTTAAATTAGAAGGAATTTTAATAATAATAATAATAATAATAATAAAAGGAATATTTTCCCAATAGATAGATTTTGGCAATGGCAGGGAAAGGATAAGGAATAAGTTGGTGACAGAGAAATGTTTACTGAATAAAAGACAGTCACTGGGGTTGAGAGAGATCAGTTGCATCACACTGAGTAATTTCTTTTTCTGTTATGAAACTATACAGGAACAGAGAACCAGCTGCAAAAATCTCAATATTCTGGTTGACCAAGAATGCTAGTTGTATATGCTACTTATAACAGGGAAATTATAGCCGAATGAGTTGTACTTGCTGATAAACATTAGATCATGGACCTGAGCATCAGTAAAATTTAAAACCTCCTTCTGGAGTATTACGCAGCCATAAAGAAGAATGAAATCTTACCATTTGCAACACTATGGATGGACCTAGAGAACATTATGCTAAGTGAAATAAGTCAGACAGAGAAAGACAAATACCATATGATCTCACTTATATGTGGAATCTAAAGAAAAGAATAAATGGATGAACTAATCAGAAAAAATGTAAATAAATAAAATAAAACCTCCTTCAGGTGAGTTTGAGGTAGAGCCTTGGCAGTGGGACCAGTGCTGTAAATGAAGCAGAAATCATGTCTTGTTTTATGCATCACTGTATTTCTAGAGAATAGCATAATCCCTAACGTATAGTTGACAGTAAATATTTGCTGAATAAATGAATGTTGATGGAATGAGTATATTTGAAAAAAAATTGTAGCATGTAAAGCACTCTGTAGACATAAGCTGGCATAGGCTTAAAATGAGAAGTGTAGTTTTGAAAGAGAAAATGAGTTAAGGTAAATGTTAGTTAACCTCTCTTTGACATTGATTGGCTACATAGGGTCGTGAGAGGTAGGTCTATTAATTTCCTCTGATAAACTCAATTAGGCAATTAAATGGAGGGTTGTTCTCCTCTTTCTGAGAACTATGATATAGCAGGTGTTAGCAGTGAAGTAAGAATGACCCACTATTCATTTAGATGCCTGACTTTTCACAGAAAAGGGTTACATCTATCTTGAGAGAGCTATAATTAAACCACACTTTATAAGAGTAATTAAATGTAGTGACCACTATGATAACATGGTTGGTACTTCTTTGGTTTAACTCTCAATTTTTGCCACTTGTCAATTTGAACTCTTTTCAAACACTTCTGAATAATATTTCTGTTGCCTTGGTAAGAGAAAAAAAAAAGAAAAAAAATGGTGCTGTTTTGTATGGATTCCCACTTCATTCAAGGCCCTTTAAAAAATCATTTATCCCACTTCTACCGGATTCAAAATTTCCTTCTATACTTATAAGATTTATTTTTTTTCTTGTCTTCATTCCCTTTCCCACGTTCTGCCAATTCTATTGCTGCTTAAATCAGCCCCAGAGCTGTATATCAAAATCTTCTTTTTTTGCTTCATTTTAGGTTCCATGATTCCATACACAGTAAGACAGAGAATTTCTTAACATAGTAGAGAAGTCCCTTTAGGGTTTAAATTTAACCTATTTTTCCAGACTTGCACTTCTTTTCTCTCAACATTCACTCTTCCAAACATGCCTCCTGCCAAATATGTCCTTAGTTAAATATGGCATTTTCACCATTTTGCAAATACATTATGCATTTGCACTTTTATACTGCATCAATTAGCATGCTTTCATAAAACACGATTTAAGTGGCTTAGATAAAATAATATTTATTATTTCACGTACAAAGCCTCAGAGAATGATTCTAATGTTAGTTCATTCAGTGGCGTGATGAAGTCATCAAAAATCTAGGTTCATTCCTTTTTCCCCTCTATAATCTTCAGAATATTGCTTTTGTTCTCTTCATGGTCACAAGTTGGCTGAGCCAGCTCCACAAATCATATTTTCAAACAACAGGGGCAGCAAGCAATAAAAAAGAGTTTTTCTGTCTTCTGTACTTTTCTAAAGGATCGAGAAGACTTTACTGGAGGTCTTCAGGCATCTCCTCCTGTCCCACTGACTAGAATTGCATCTCATGACCTTGCTGATCTCTTGGTGAGAGGAAGGTTTATTTAAACCAGTCTTAATTCATCCACAGTGGTTGATGAGAGACCATACTTCCTTGAAAGGACTTATTGGAGAAGGTTGAATAAAATTGGGGTATTCTTGTCAAGTAAGAAGTTGGGAAATAGATGTTGAGTGGGAAGCAGTGTCTTTCATAAACACAACCTTACTTTTCTACTTGCAATGTTCTCTACCTGTCCCCCTCCGCTTTAGGTAAAATTACAACTCAACCACCAAGATTCTCTTCAAATTTCATGTCCTCTGTGAAGCTTTATTCAACCCCCTGTAGAAAGATTTAGTTACTTATATCCCAAACCATTTGTTCATGCTTTTATTAAAACACATTGCAAACTGTATCACTTATATCTGTTTCTTTTATTAGGTGGAAGATACAGGAAATCAAGGGCTTATTTGACACTGAATTCCTAGGACTCAACATTTTACCTTACTCAGAGTAGACATTGAGTAAATGTTTGAAAGGTTGAATGATCAAAATCAAACTAAATACAGATATCTCAGATAATGTGTTTTTTATGGTTTATATAATCTAACTTATAACTATTATTCTAAGGATGGCTGTTCTCTTGTAATTTACAGATGGGCTAGAAATAATGGATTTTCTATCTTTTGAAAACTTCTTTGGATGCTTTAAATAAACCTTTAGAAACCAATCTCACCTGGCCATTTAAATTCAAAATGTGTATGTCTGATACTGTCCTAGGTTCTTCGGATAGAAAATAACCCAGGTATAGATCCTACTCTCAGGGAGTCCAAAATCTAGTGGAGAAGATAGACTTTTTAAAATAAGTAATGAAAATGTAGTATGTGTTTGGAGAAACACATCCCAACTAAAAAGCAGGAACTCCAAAGAGAAAAATAATAAGAGAGGTTACCCTCTTGGATAATGCCTGTCTATAGTAGAAGTAATGCCTAAATTTGGTCTGGGAAGAAATGAAGGACTTTTCCATATGAACCAGAGGGGAAAGGAATGCCAGGATGAGGCAGAGGAGTATACAAAGACACAGAAGCATATAATCATATGCATAATTAGAAAGTTCAACTAGTTCTACCATCTTGGAAGACATATTTTGAGAAGAACAATACTAGGGGAGGTAACTTTACAGGGAAATAAAGGGTTGGATTGTGAAGGGTGTCATGGGAAGAATCTAGAACTATTCTGAAGGCTTTTCTGGGAGCTGGCTAGCTTAATTTGCGTTACTGCCAGGGGAACATGCTCTTCAACTAACAAATGCCCTGTGAGTTCTCATTGGATGGATGATGGTAAAGTCTTTTATTAGCAAATTAGAGAACCTCAGCAGACTAAATTGATATAAAATGATCAACTTTCTCTTTTACTTTTAAAATAATAGGAAATTTGAAATGGATCCTCTCCCCGTGAGCATTTTTCATCCTCTTATTGTCACTTGGGGGATGTTAATGCTTTTGGACTGCTGCCTGCAGCCTTGGCTTTGCCCCTTAAGTGGATATTTGGTGATGGCAGTATACCTTCATAGAGATAGACTGCTGATTGCATTTCCATTAAAGACCAGAGCTATGTCTGTCTGCTCATTTTCCTGCCAGTAAGAGTTAGGTTTTTATAATGGTCAGTTAACTGTGGAGAAAAACCACTTTTCTCGTCAGAGTGCAAAAAGATAACATATGCAGTTTAAGATTGTAGTCTTCATCAACAAATATCCTAAACAGAGTTTCTAAAATAGTCTTTATGTATCATGGTTTTTGTTTTGTTTTGTTTTTAAATCATGTGTCTTTATTTGTGGCAAGTTATACTATTGTTTACTCTTTTAGATTCTGTTTGTCCACTGCAGGCATAAAAATGAAAGAGAATGGAGGAAGAGAGTATAATTACAGTTATTTATTCATGCAACATTTGCTATGTTTCAGGCATTATGATAGGTGTTGTGGCTTTAAAAAAAAAAAAGGATATGGACTGGCTGTTGACCTCAAAAAGCTTACAACCCAGCCCTTCCCACCTTGAGGGTAAAGTATTTTGATAATAAATACAAAAAAAAAAAAAAAAAAATCCTTATGAAGGAAACAAATCTATCACAGTACTATGGTTAGCAAGAGAAACCATAAGTAAAATTCTAGTATCCAGATTATCATTAATGGTGGATTTAATTATAATAGAGTCTCTGTAACAACACTTCTTACAATTTCATGTATATTTTTTTTTTTTCTGATTACCTATTTTTATGGACTGAATGTTTGTGTCCCCCTCAAAATTCTTTTTTTTTAAAATTTATGATGAGTTGTCCCTCAAAATTCTTATGTTGAAGCTCTAACCTTCAATGTCTTGGTATTTAGACATCAGGACTTTGGGAGGTAATTAGGATCGAATGAAGTCATGAGAGAGGGACCCTCATGGTGGTATTAGTGTACTTATAAGAAGAGACACCAGGGAGCTTACCCTCCATCCCGGCTTTCTTACTATCTCACTCTTTCTAAGTGCACATACAGAGGAAAGGTCATGTGAGCACACAGTAAGTAGGCAGCTACCTGCAAGTCAGGCAGAGAGCTCTCACCAGAATCTAACCATGTTGGCACCGTGATCTCAGACTTTCAAACTCCACAACTGTGATAAAATAAATTTCTGTTGTTTAAGCCACCTAGTATATGGTGTTTCACAGCCCTAGCTGACTAATACATCCGTCCTATGGTAAGCACCATGCCTGGTACTTTTATGTCCACTATTAAATGACACCACTTCATGGCATAGATTCATGCTTTGTTCCCATATTTGACAGAATATGCTACTTTGATATTTATTTGTATTCTAACTTCCCAAATCTCTACTCTTTTTTTCATCTCATATTTAGTAATGATCACACAAACTAATTTGTCCTTGTTCCTAAGCATTCTATATGCTTGACAATAGTCTGTCATTTATATAATGATTTCAGGGGCCATAGAAGCTGGAGAATATTTTTTTCTGAGATGCAAGTATCATCTTCTTTACTATTTAATTTTGTAATGATAAGGAGAAGCAATATAATAGTTGTCTGACTCAATATGATAGCACATTCATTATATGATTACTGAGATTCTTTGCCTCTGTTTTTATTTGCTGTGGAAATTATATGATGATATGATTCAGTGGAAGGTGGAACTGTCAGGTACATGATTTAGGTAGTCATATGGATGTTTTGCTGCCTTCGATTGGTTTACTTCTTTTGTCAGTTCTGGTGTAGCTTTTCAACTATGGGGCACATATAAATTTGGTAGTATATTCTTTTTCCAGTGTGTTTTGAACTTGCATATTTTTTGAGTGGCTAGAATAATGCACATTTATTCTTGAGCCAGTAATTTTTTTTTAAATTTTATTTATTGGGGTGACAATTGTTAGTAAAATTACATAGATTTATGGTGTACAATTCTGTATTACATCATCTATAAATCCCATTGTGTGTTCACCACCCAGAGTCAGTTCTTCCATCACCATATATTTGGAATAATCTTTTAAATGCATTATTGTGTTCGATTTGCTAGAATTTTATTTAGGATTTTTGCATCGGTATTCATCAGAGATATTGGTCTGTAGTTTTCTTTTTTTGTGCTGTCCTTACCAGGTTTTGGTATCAGGGTAATGTTGGCCTCATAAAATGAGTTGGGGAGTACTGTTTCTTCTTCAATTTTTTGGAAGAGTTTGTGCAGAATTGGTATTAGATCCTCTTTGAAGGTTTGGTAGAATTCACTAGTGAAGCCATCTGGTCCCGGACTTTTGCTTTTGGGAAGGTTTTGGATGACTGATTCAATTTCGTTACTGGTGATCGGTCTGTTTAGATTTTCCAGTTCTTCATGGTTCAGCCTTGGAAGGCTATATGTTTCTAAAAACTTGTCCATTTCTTCTAGGTTATTGAATTTGGTGGCATATAGTCCTTCATAGTATTCTTGGATGATCCTTTGTATTTCTGTGGTGTCTGTGATAACTTCCCCTTTTTCGTTTCTGATTTTGTTAATTAGTGTCTTCTCTCTTTTTATCTTAGTGAGTCTAGCCAAGGGTTTGTCAATTTTGTTAATCTTTTCAAAGAACCAGCTCTTTTTCACATTAATATTTTCTATTGTCTTTTTGTTCTCTATTTCCTTTAGTTCTGCTCTGATTTTTGTTATTTCCTTTCTTCTCCTGACCTTGGGTTTCACTTGTTTTTCTTTTTCTAGTTCTTTAAGGTGTAACATGAGGTTATTTATTTGGGAGTTTTCTTATTTCTTGAGATAGGCCTGCAATGATATAAATTTCCCTCTTAAAACTGCTTTCGCTGCATCCCAAAAATTTTGGTAGGATATATTTTCATTGTCATTTCTTTCTATGTGTCTTTTGATCTCTCCTCTAATTTCTTCTTTGACCCAGTCGTTCTTTAAAAGTATGTTGTTTACTCTCCATGTATTTGTGTTTTTTCCTGCTTTCTTTTTGCAGTTGATATCTAATTTCAAAGCCTTGTGATCAGAGAATATGCTTGGTATGATTTCAATCTTCTTAAATTTGCTGAGGCTGATTTTATGTCCCAATATATGGTCTAGCCTTGAGAATGTTCCATGTACACTAGAAAAGAATGTATAATCTGATATTTTAGGATGAAGTGCTCTATAAATGTCAATTATGTCCATTTCATCTAATGTGTCATTTAGGGCTGCTATTTCGTTCTTTGTTTTCTGTTTGGATGATCCATCCATAGCTATCAATGATGTATTTAAGTCCCCTAGTATAATTGTGTTTTGGTCCACTTCTCCCTTTAGTTCTGTTAGTAGTTGCTTGGTATATTTCGGTGCTCCCTGAATGGGGGCATAAATATTGATGACTGTTATGTCTTCTTGTTGTATAGTCCCCTTTACCATTATGAAATGTCCATCTTTGTCTCTTGTTATCTTTTTCACCTTGAAGTCTGTTTCATCTGATATCATTATAGCTACACCTGATTTTCTCTGGGTACCATTTGCTTGGAATGTCATTTTCCACCCTTTCACTATGAGTCTATGCTTGTCCTTGTTGCTGAGATGTGTCTCTTGGAGACAACATATGGTTGGGTTTAGTTTTTTGATCCAATCTGCTACTCTGTGCCTTTTTATCGGTGAGTTCAGTCCATTTACATTTAGGGTGATTATTGATATGTGAAGATTTCCTGTCATTCTATCTTTAGTTTTCTGGTAAGGCTGTGTCTTCATTGTTTCTTTGCCTTTTTGCTGTTGTCTATTATTTCTGTGTGGTAGTATTCTATGATGTTTCCCTCTGTTTCTTCTTTTATTACAGTAGAACTCAGTATTTTATCCTTGAATAATATAAGAGATATACCTGGGAGATCTGAGAAAGAGAGAGAGGGAGGGAGGGAAGGAAGGAGGAGAGAGAGAGAGAGAAAGAGAGAGAGAGAGACAGAGAGAGAGAGAGAGAATCTTTAATGTTAAGTATTCCCCCAAAATTTATAAAATACTTTATACATAGGGATATTTTCCCCTTTCTCTCTCAATTTTACTTCCCACATTATTAAACATGAAATGAAATGGTCATTCTTTGGTAGTATATTCTAGAATATGTATTGGTAAACTAGAGAAGTGGGCCAGCTGTCTGCTGCTAATTTTTACAAACAAATTTTTATTGAAACACTGCCATGCCCATCCATTTATGTATAATGTCTGCTTTCATACTGCAATAGCAGAGCTGAGTAGTTGTCACAGGGACTATATGACCACAAGCCAAAAAAATGTTTACTGCCGAGCCCTATTAGAAGTTTGGTGATCTGGAGAACAAATTCTGTGAGGACAGGGACCAGTCTCTATTCCATTTTAATGTTCAGCAGTACCTAAAATGGGCTCCTACTCAGAGTTCAGTGCCAAAGAAGTTTCTGAATGATGGGATGAGTATATAAATTAATTCTTTCTAGCAGGAAAGAAATAAATAACCATATTAAAATTACACAGAGCAGTTCTGTACAGATGATCTGTGTACAGAAAACATTCATTCTTTCAACAAATGTTAAGGACATGCTTTTTAGACTCTTTTAGAAAAGAGGGCTTTTTAGGAACCTTAATTTCATTGTCCCAGAATACACTGACTCTTATCAGGGGTGTCCAAACTTTTTTCAACGTTTTTCACCGAGGGCCATATGCAGTAAAATACACAAACAGCTGGGCCACTCACTCGAGGTGAAGTACATATTGCCTCACCTGGTTTATTTAAGTAAACTAAATATATTTTTGGAATTTTCTGCAGGCCAACTAACAATGGATCATGGGCCGCAGTTGGCCCGCGGGCCACAGTTTGGACACCCCTGTCTTAGATCAAGCAAGAGAGGGTGGTTCAAAGACATTTATAGGTGTGGTGATCCTGCGATGGATTATAACTTATTACAAAATATGCTCACTTTTTAATGGGATTATTGAAGCTTGGACTGAGACAGAGATACACAACATGAAAAGAGGCACAGTGCTGGTTCAGAATGAGTAAGAATCCAATAGATATTTTCTTTATTCTGGAAGATTGCAAGGATTCCAGTCATGTGCAATAGATACCATGTTTCCCCAAAAATAAGACCTAGCAAGACAATGAGCTCTAATGCGTCTTTTGAAGCCAAAATTAATATAAGACCCCATCTTATGTTACCGGGTCTTATGTTAATTTTTGCTCCAAAAGATGCATTAGAGTTGATCGTCTGGCTAGGTCTTATTTTCAGGGAAATGGTATTATTATCTCTAATTTTGAGGTGATAAAGCAAAGGCTTAGAGAGATTCAGTAATTTACCACATTTTTTATCATTAGCAAGTGGCAGCATTAAGACTTAAATTCAGATGTTTGACTAAGTTCAGTATTTTTTTTGTGATGTGCCAGCCATTTTACATTTGAGATCTGTGAATAAAAACAAACAAACAAACACAGTTTTGTCCCATTGAAACTTAGTTTAACACAAAGTCAAAATATATCCTTAAGCAGTGGACAGTGGAGCACTAAGTATATAAGGGAGATGGGTAGGAAGAGCTTGGGAACTACAAGAATGATGGGGATAGTATGGTGTCACTAAAGACTTATTTGGTAGAAGCAGATCTAGAGTTGATTGGTGGAGAGGACAAGAGCACAATCCACGCAGAGAGCAATATGAGCAAAGGGATGGAAAAACAGTGACTAAAACTCTTTCAGGCTCTTGTTCTGGCTCTAGTGGAGGGATGCAATGAAACTTAAAGGTCTGGCTTGAAAGCTGAGAAAAGTAAAACACTGAGAACAGAAGGGGGGGTATTTTTTTTTTTTTTTTTGACATTGGTAAATTCTTCAGATTTTAGCATTTCTAAAAATATAATATGAAGAAAGTATGAAATCCAATTAAGACAGCTCATCCACATGTCACATTTAATATACAATATTTTTGTCCATTTTGTAAAGAGTATGCAGAATGCAAAAAGGTACACAAGATTAAAAGACGATGAGCTCATTGTACAGAAGGTCTATTGTTTTTTTCCAGTAGAGTAGCCGTCTCAACTGAGTGCTCCTTAGAATCCCTTCCAACAAGTCAATCAAGTAGTAGAGAAGAGTGCATTTCAACAAAAACATTAAGGAAAGCTCATATCCTCATTACCCAATATAAACAAGAAAAAAAAAAAAAAAGATAGCAACAAAAAGTTGAAGAGCCAAGTATAGTTAACTACAGATTCTTTCATAGTCTATAAGCTAAGTGCAATGTGTGAGGAGGAGGGTTTCCTTGGGGAGCCAGGGAATTGACTTTGAGTGCTGGTACATTAATCCTACTTAGAAACACTTACTATTATAAATAATTAAAAACTATGATTCAGGGAGACAGTCTATGCTAAAGGAAGTTCCAGGAAGATAAACCAAGTAAAATAATGGTTTCTATGGAATAATCTGAGGATGGAAAAGCAGAGAAATCATTCTGATATTATTGTTCTTGGAAACACAATGTCCCAATCTGGCTTAGACCTTCAGAAAAATGCCTGAGGACGTGTTCTTCACCAGACATTTAATGAATTGAATAGGGTGGGACTTAAATGGATACTGAATTACAACAAGGAGGTGTAGGGGAGCAAGAATGTAGTTGCAGAGGATCCTCAAGTGTAAGTGATCTTTTATAATCACAGAGACTCTAAAACAACATGGAATAAAAGAAAGTTAGGATGTGTTTGATTATGCACGTCCTTCAGCACATCTACCCAAATCCCTCAAGTAATAAATGGGAAAACCAGTTATAAAACTAGATGTCAACTTGTACATTTTTCTGTTCACTGTAAGGGTAAAAACAAGTAAAAATTTGTAAATAGACCAGTTTTTTATAGGCTAGATGCTGAATCATGTTTTCCCCTCAAGTGTAGTCTTTTTCCTCTAGCGAAATCAGTAGTAGAGCAGATTTTTAAATGGGTTCACACATGTGATCAAAAAGGGAATTGAGTTATAGTAATAAAGGAATATGAGATAAGAAAACTCAATTTAGGTTTTGGATAGCATCTTTTTATGCATTCAGAACATTTCTAAAGTCTGAGTTTTTCTATAAGAAAGTACCTCCTTTAATTGTGTGCTTGACAAAATAACCTCTTAATTGTAAGATCTTTAGCATCTGAAAAATCGAATATGAAAGTTAACACAGTCATTGGTCCTTTATTTCACTCTGTAGAAGAGATAGTTTGATAGGGTCTCTAGTTCCAAGCTTTAAAAGACAGTACATTAAAACAGTAAAACAAAACCAGGATCTCTTGTCACCCACCAATTCTTCACTGATATGGGAGAGCTCAGATGACAAACAATGTTAAGTCCTTTTCTGACCTTTATGTGTGATTCTGTAAAACCTGATCTATGATGAGTAATTGTTCATAAACCTCTACTTGAATGGCATTCAGGTTTAAAATCTGAATTAATATTTTTAATGTTTTCTGAAGAAAGGGATTGCTGCTGTTCAATGACGCCTTGAATTTTATTTAGTCTTGGTAATGACAATGAAAATGTTCACATAAATTATTCTTTTCATTTGCTAATTTTAAACCATAAAAAAAATTATGGGAAATCCAAGATAATATCACATTTAATTACAACTTGTAATATAACCTTGAACAGTTGCTTTTGTTGTCTGTATTTAAAGATGAAGAAACTGAATCAAGAGCAGTCCTATCTTGAATAATTTCCTTAATCGAGATATCTCAGCTCACAAAGTAAAGTTGGAATTCAAACCCAAGACGGTCTGACTTCAAATACCTCTTTTCCCTAAAAAAAATACCACTTCCAATGAGGACAGGAACATTTACCTATTCAACACCAGTTAGGATGAAGGAATTTGTTTTGGTTTTTTACAGATGGAGCTACCATGAAATTACTCCCTGATGAGGCCTGGTTTCTTTCCTCTGCATGACGTTCAGTAGGTAAATATCTTGCATTCTATTCAATCACTGTGGTTAAAGGGAGAGACCACTGATGGCACCTCAGAGTCAGCTAATGGGGTGGGCAGCCTTGGCCCTTTCTGAGTGTATTCAGGCTCCATGTTCGGTCAAAGATCATAGCTTCTGCTTTTGCTCAGTACCCATCCTCTGAACCTGATACAGATCACAATAACAGTGAAGAAAAGAAAGAAGGACAATGTCTAGGCTTTCTGTAATATTACTAGTGTTTTTGACCCTTTGCTTTAAGTGGGTTTTATTTTTTCAATAGCTATCATTCAACACAATGATCTTAAGGCATTTCTGATGTTATGGCTTTTTTAATACTGAAGCAAACATGGGCTTTATATTTTAACTACTTGCTATATCAGAGACAATATTTACTATAATGTGTTTCTTATTAAACTTTAAATTATAGAATCAATCGATATACTTTGTTTAAAAATTCACATTATATAGTGAATTAAATAAAATATAAACTCTAGTTGGCTTCTTCCCTCTTCAATATCCATCCCCAGCCAATCTCACTATCCAAAGGAAACTACTATTGTTTGTTTCAATTGCTCCTCAAATTTCAAATAATGTATTCATTTGATGTATCATTTACTGACTTGTCAAATTAATATAGTGCCTAATGAATCTCCACCATAAAAAATAAATTGTGCTACTCCTTTTTCATTCTTCTTTCTACCTCTTAATTTTTGTTAGTTATGTTACCATTTTTATGTTGCCAAACTTTCTAACATTTCATTCTGTTCTTTAAATATTAAGTCTTCTGTGCAATGTCTAAACTAATTTAAAATAATCAAATACTAAAAGGCAGCATTCACAATATGGCTTTCTAAATATTTTGTGCTATAAAGTCAAGAATGTGAATGGACCCATAGAAAAGAAAATGTGATCCTAAGGAATTAAAAATTCACATTTCAAAAAAAAAAATTCTTCCAAATGTTAATGTTAAATGAACTTTCCTTTATTTTCTAACCAGTTTCCTTCAAGCCTTCTGGGTCACATATGGTGCACAGACAATGAATTTTCTGAGTTCTGACATTATAAAACTAGAATCTAAACTGATTCTATATTGTTCTCACATTTTCTTGGTAGTTTGACATGTAGAGAATGTAATATTCCAAATATTTTTCATCCAGAATTTGAAGACATTCTTTCACCCCTTGTTTCTTGTGAGAAAATCTTTGTCAGTATATGATTTTCACTCATGTAGTCCAGATGTACTAAGTGAACACTCCCACCTATGTAAGTAACTTGTGTTTTATTGTAGAAGTTTTCAGAATTTTCTCCTTATTATTAGAATTCACAATGTTGGGTCTAGGAGTTAGTCTTTTTTCTTAAAAAATCTTCCAGGTCTTTTCAGTCGGAAACTTCTTTAAATTAAGGGAATATTCTATTGTATTCTCATTGGTCCCTTTCTTCATGGTTTCTGCTTTCTTCTTTGAAAATATTTTTAGGTATCTATCAGACTTTCTGGATTTCTCATAATTTTCTTCTCATGTTCTCGTGTTTGTTTTTACTTTATTATCTTACAGTTTATCTTTAAAATCATTCACTTGATTTTAAGCCATGTTCCCTTTTCTGCTACTCATTCCATATTTGTAAAAAGTCACAATGATTGCCTTGTTTTCTGATTATTCTTCTTCTTTGTTACCTGTGATAATATTTTAAAATATTATTCAAAGTAGTTAAAATGTTTCTACTGGGATCCATTATTTTTATGTCCTTCTTACTGTTGATACTCTTTAAATATCATGTGAATTTTTCGTGTGTGAGTGTGTACATGTGTGTGTGTGTTTGTGTGTGTGTGTGTGTGTGTGTGTGTGTGTTCATGACTGAAAAACTGTGGTGGGGGCATGGAGAAAAAAAAAACCTGTGATGATTATAACAAGTAGGTGATTCCTCTGACTTTGTGTAAATATTTTCTCAACAGATCTTTTTCTTG
Source organism: Rhinolophus sinicus (assembly GCF_057876585.1). Taxonomy (NCBI): domain Eukaryota; kingdom Metazoa; phylum Chordata; class Mammalia; order Chiroptera; family Rhinolophidae; genus Rhinolophus; species Rhinolophus sinicus. The sequence continues at coordinate 72,275,506 of NC_142517.1, read as the reverse complement.
AATGAGGGTTGGAGAAAGGTAGCTTGTGCAAGTTAGGAGTACATGTAGGCAAGTCAGCTTCCCTATTGGATGTGTGAAGATAATGTATTTGATGACAGATCACTTTAATGTAGAAGGCAAAAAAATGACCTAAGATTATTATTTATTGGTGGTTCAGTTCAGGACTCATGGTGTATTGAAACTTGGCTTGTCCCGTTCTGCAGAATTCTTTTCTAGTAACTATTGTTAACCTTTTAAGTCATTGTGTCCCTTCTGCAAACCTGTTTTTCTACATGCACTTTGAATGAAACTGTGATAATTAACCTTTATCAAGAAGGCGGTTTGTTTTACTGCTCCATCGATGAACATCTGGTTATTAATAGAAATATTTTATATGCTACATGAAGTTCTTTTTGATACCTCAAATTTTCACCATGGGAAAAAAGGAGGACCAAGAATAAAATAGAAATGATAGAGAAGTGACACACTCCCAAGAAAAGAAGATGAATATCATTTAACAGTAAAATGTTTCAGAGATTGTTGGAAAGCATATGAGAAAACTAACAGAAGTTTGAAAGCATATAAAATATAGATGAGGCAGAACAATGCTTCCTGGATAGATAGACTGAGAAAAGTTTTTAACGACAAATAGAAAAGCATGTTTAAAAATCCTCAGCACTTGGTTTTGTTCTTTCTAGGTCTCTTGTAATGAATGAGTACCATACAAATAAATGAGACAAAGTGATGTTTGTCCTTCAAAAGGACAGGCTGAACAGACTGAAAAGAAATCCTGATGAACTCTTTTGACATATACCTCATAGCCATCTAGTGCACTGATTTGAAGGCCAGTCTTGCTGCCTTAAATACTGTGCTCAGTTCAATGTCATAATGTCAATGCTTTGCTAGAGTAGGAGACTAATTTATTTTCATTTTGTTGTTCTTTAAAAAACAAATCATATACTTTCCAAGCTTGTGAGTTTATGGTTAGGAAAAGTGACTTTTAAGTTAAAAAAGAAACAAAACCTGTGTTTTAATATATGGGATGGGATTCATATGAAATATATTTTCTAGTTTCTAAATTAACTCAAATATTATTTTGTTACTATTATTTTATAGTCTATTTTTGTAATTGTGCTTGACTATAAAAGCTACAGCTGGCCTATTTACTAAATCAAATATTATTTCACTATTAGAAAAATCAGCTGGCACATCTTGAGAGCTCATGTTCTTAATAAGAAGTAGAAGGTACAACCTAATTTAAGAATGGCAATACAGTTGAGCTGGATTGAATTCATTTTATGTTTGAAGGTCCAACATGCTGTTTTGATGTTCTGTGGCTCCTGGTGCTCAAAGGCATAGATTTTCATTGGTTTAAGGTAGACATGGGGTGAGAGAAAAATAAAGACAATCGTTGAGCTACTATAGCGTGCATGTGAAGTGTTTTAGGGACAAATCTATCACTCATTGCTAAGTTGGTCCTCTTCGTCATTGACGCTTTATCTTGTAAGGTGTACACGTATGCTGACAGGCAAGGATGACAAACTTAGTAGGTCTTTGATAGGCCTTATTACTACTGTGCTGATTAACTGAGGGAATCTGCCACAGCACAAAAACCTTGACTACAATCTTTGTTTTTGTTGAGTTTGCTGTATATATACATATGTGTGTGTGTGTGTGTTTATCTTCCTAAATTATACCAGTTTTAGCTTAAAAATCCAGTTATTTTATGTTTATAGTATAGCTATAAGAAAAACAATATAGAAAGTGACATTAAAAATAAAAAATAAGAGAATATCATGGTATTACCTTGGCTGATGTCAACTGCAGTTAGATGGTGCCTAGGAAGGATGCTCACTTTATGTACATCCTGAAAATGCACTGTTAACAAATGAAATGAGCCTAAGGAGCCAAATGAGGAGAAACTTCACCCATTATTACTTTATGACTCTAAGTAATGCTGATCTTTATGTTAGCTGATCATAGGAGTTTTGTGTCTTTATTTTTTTTAATTCAGTAAACCCTGTTATTCTGAGTGGTAGTGTCATCTGGGACTGTATCACGTGCTATACCAATAGTTTACCATGTGTGTAACAGAAACTCAAAGAGACCATGGCTCCCTGGCCAAATAATCCCTGGGTGAACCAGAGCCTCTCTCTGGTGTCCAGTGAAGCCTCCAAAGCTAACTTTCTTTTTTAAAGAGGTACAGTAAATGTTAATGCATTTGGAATTAAGTTTTATTTCTCTTGTGTAAATTGCTTCCCATGTCTTTTGTTTTTGCACTGGCATATTCAAAACATACCATGATTTAAGGTTAACCTCCAATATAAAATAGAACATTAGCTCCACAAATTCTTGGGAAACATAGGTCATTCTTGCATGGATTACGGCAAACTTCCATAAAAATATGGCACATAGACATAGCCTGTGTCTACTCTCCAATTTTTAAGTTTATGTGTACACATCCTATCAAGACTCTAAGCAGGACCTAGTTTTGGAGTTTTAAAGTTCCTGTTCAATACCAGTGAATATAAACATGATTGGAAGGTCTAATACATAAACATAAAAGCATTTTTATATTAAATAATATTTAGAAATGACCCTCACATGCATTTTAAATCAAATATTTATGAACTATATATGTATAATATGCGTGTATAACATTACAAAATGAATTTGGCTCATTTTAGCATAGACCTTTGGCTCTCTTTGTATCAGTAGGGACATATTCATGACAAAACATCTTGCATCAAAACTACAGTTTTCAAGTCATAGCTGAAAACCGTTTCATAAATTCTATTCATACTATATTTACCAGGATCCTTAACTCAGTTGCACTTGTATTTTTCACTCAGCTGACCTGAAATTGAAAAAGACGCCCACACATAAACATCATTAATATAGACACTTAAATGAAACTTTCAAAGAGAGTGAGAGAGATGGCAGAATAGGAATGCATACAACCTTCTGCTAAGTACCTTATTTTCAAGGTATTTTACCTCCTTTATGTGTATAGCTACTGAAGGTTATAAGAAAACAGTTCCTATGGAGAGACAAAAGAATAGTCCTGGTGTGATATGCATGACAGCAACGAGGTTAGCTATGGAACAAAGATGTTTTTGAAAAGCATATTGTGCATATTGAATATACAATCACATATATTGTGATAAACTTCCTTAAATGTATTTTCAAACCCCACAGAATAAATTAAATCGATACCATGATTCTTTTTAACATAACTCAGCATGTATCTATGCTATTATTTTGAAATCTTAAAAAAAAAAAAAATCCTATCGCTTATTTCATAGAAGGGTAGAACACAACCCCTACCTTGAATATCTTTGTAAGAAAAAAAAAAAACAGTGCATTTCTCAAAAATAGTTTCACATTTCAAGTTTGGGAAGTCTTATTCAGTAAAATATTAAACTTCGCCTTTGTTTTAACTGTTACTGCATCAAGAATTTCTGATAAATTAAGAAAAATCCAGATCTCATGAAGGAAATGGAAAAAAAGACAATGTGCTTTGCAACTGAAAGGGAGAGGTTTTAACAAACCTATGACAAGAGATTTTTGGAAATTTATGGCCTCTAAACCATAGTGTAGGAAAGCTTTGTTCTATGGGTCAAAGAAAAACACTGATATTGGAGGCAATATAGAAACAAAATAAATATTAAGAACAGTTATTTAGAATATGTTTACAAAAACTGAAAAAGAAATTAAATTTCCTGCTTTGCCCAGAGAATGTGACCAGAGAATGTGACCATGGACTTGAAAGGAATGGATTTTTTAAAGTGGCTGGGGAGCTGCTGAGAGGAGCTGGCTGCAGCTGGAGGAGGAAGGGATGGAGCCAGGAGCCACGTTGGCATGGAGGGTGACACATCTCTGCTGCACCATGGGGTGGGATGGGACACTGGCAGCCCAGACAAGGGTTTCATCGCCTTAAATGTCTTTGAACCAATGAAGCCGGATTCCGTTAAAAAGACAGACAACCCATCCTGTGAACTACAGAGTTTGTGGACAGATTTATATAGGATTCATAGTGGTGTAATGCCTGCAGACTCCTTCAAGTTCCCCTAAGTTCTTAGAGGACCACTTTGCCTTTTAAATCAGAGAGTTGCAAAATTTGGTGAAGAATGGCCCTTGTGGACAAGCACAAAGTCAAGTGACAGAAATTGGACAGAATTTGTGAAGTATCCATCCCTGGGATAATGAATGGGCCATCTGCCCCCGGCCCCTGGTGGCACTGCTGGAAGGCAGCGACTGTACCATGGAGATGCCAATCCTGAACGACCTGACCACTGTGGCCCTCTGTGGCTCACAGTGCACTCGGGAGATTCACGAGAAGGTTTTAAATGAAGCTGTTGGAGCCATGATGTACCACACCATCACCGTCACCAGGGAGGACCTGGAGAAGGTCAAGGCCCTGAGAGTGATCAAGCCGATAGGCAGCGGCTAGACGATGACATCTACATTAAGTTGCCAGCAAGCTCGAGATTGCCATGTGTGACATTCTGTCAATGGCAATGGAAGAGATGGCAGATTCCACCGTCTGCCACATGCTCAATCTGTACCAGCAGAACACGTGGTTACACTAGGCACTGCTAGAAGGCATGCGGGTCCAGAGTGTCCAGCAAATCCGGGAGGTTCCCTGGGGAGCACCCTGCATCTGGGGGGAGATGCTAGGCCTTGTTGGCTTCCACTGCACAGGGCAAGCAGTCGCTGTTCAAGCAAGGCCTTTAGATTCAGCAATTTTTTTTAAAGTTTATTGGGGTGGCAATTGTTAGTAAAGTTACATAGGTTTCAGGTGTATAGTTCTGTAGTCAGCATCATCTTTTATGGCCCTTACTTGCAAGATCGGATAGAGAGCTCCCTGGACGTGCAGAGGGTCTAGACCCTGCAGGACTTACTGTATCAGAGCAACTGCGATCCTTGCACTGTAATCTCATCAACGAACATAACCACCGTTTCATCAACAACTTTGCCATAAAGCAAATGAGGCAACGAGCGTTCCTGGTGAACACTGCCTGGTGAGCTGGGTGACAGAAAGGCTTAGCCCGGGGTCTCAAGGAAGGCAGGATACAGGGTGTGTGTGGGACAGGGGTCAGGGGATGCGGGGGGGGGGGGGGGGGGGGGAAGGAAGACCTCCATGTGCACTAATCAGAGCCTTTCAGTTTTGCGCAGGGTCACTTGAAAGACGCACCAAATCTCATTTGTACACCCCCACATACCCTGGTATAGTGCACAAAAATCACTAGCGATGCAGGACGTCACTGCAACTGAGATCCACTGGGCAATCACAGGTTGCATTCCAGAAAGTTAAACTGTGAACAAGGGATTCTTTGTCACAACAGCTTCCTGGTTAGTAATAGATCAGCAAGCAATTCATCCAGAGCTCAATGGTGCCACATACAGATACCTGCCAGGCATGGTGGGCGTGGCCCCAGGAGTACTTTCTGCAGCTCTGGAAGGGATCATCCCCGGAGGCAGCCTGTTGACTCAAAACCTCCCCACAGCTGGCACACACTTCTCAAGCTCCCTCTCTTAACTAGCACAAAAAACACTGGCACAATTGAGAGCATCCAAAAGAGCAATAGCAGAGCTTGACAAAAGGTCATCATTCAGATAAACCTAGGACCAAGAGACAGTAAAAAAAAGAGATGAACTAAGAGGAAAGGAATCTGACGTTTTTTTAACTGATTCTGCACATATACATCACTGACATTGCAGTGTTCAAATGACAAAAGAGCTAGAAGCCGTGAGGCAGGAAAACAAGATGCCGGCTAACTATGGAAGCACTGAAAATCTAGAACTGTGATTTATTAACAACCAACTTCTGTTAACATGTGTTAAGTTTTTCATCTGTGCATCAAATCACAAAGAATAAGTAGATCTTTTTTTTTTTTTTTTTAAATCAGTCCCTTGGGAACAGCAGGTCCTCAACACCTTGCTCTAGAATGTTGCATCAAGAGCTCCAAACATCCAAACAAAAAATAATAAGAGAAAATCCCCATTTGTGACTCTAGTGCCTTCAGTCCATAGGAGCTGGTTATTTCTTTATCTAACAGGAAGATTGAATGACTACAAAACAGGAAGAAAATTGTTTGCCTGTGTTAGACAATTACAAATATAGGATTGAAGACAGTGCAGAGAAGCCCCTCATCTGAACTGCATACTTGAGCAGGCACATTGGTTTGTGAGTGCAGTGATACCCTCTGATGATACAAAAAAAGTAGTAAGTTTCACAAGCTGTTTGTACTCAAATATGTTTTCTCAGTTCAGATCCTCAGCTATTTTATGGAGTGGAGAGTCTTAAACTGAAAAGCGTTCAAGAAGAAGATTGTTGCATTTCCTTATGTCTCAGGAAATTCTTTATGGCAACTTGTCTGATTGTCTATGAACAAACCCACATTTTTAGACATTGATAAAGTCTTCTCCATGTGATATTTTATATAAGAACATTTCTGATGTGTTACTAGATGTGACTGATTTTAACAAATCCTATTAGGTTTGTATCAACTAGTTACACATTATATTCATAGTCTTTTGTGAATCATCAACTTTTTGTTTAAAAGATGGCCTATTTTGAGCCTTTGTATAGGGTACATTACTGTTTTTTGTGATAAAAACACTTTTCAAACTGTCTCAAACAGAAAAATAATGGCTATCAGAAATACATTTTGTTTTAGTGTAACTGTTACTGTACTTTTTTAATTGTAAAGGAGGACATTTAGCATTCAGAGCAATTTTCAATGAAAAGTAATAAAAAAAGGAAAGGAATGAACTCAGGATAATTATTTCAAATGATATATCAGAATAAAACACACGAGCTAAGTAAAGGCCATGCACTTTTACCCTTGGTATATTTATATAATGAAAAGACATATTTAATGTTTGTGTAATTGTTTAATTTGTTTTCAAGGAAGAGACAAAGAGATAGTCAGCTGTTAGTGGATGTATTCTATGTTCTAGCACCTTCCTCATGCTTCTAGTACTTCCCATTTAATCATCATGAAACTAAGAGGAAACCATATAAGCCCTTCTTTTACAGATGAGGTTCACATGGTTTGAGCTTGCCCCCAGTTTCAATTCCATTTTATCCAGAGGCAGAATGTCACTACAAACCCTGGTCTTTCTGGTTTGAAATTTGATGTTCCTCCCACTTTACTATGCTGACATCTTAAGTTTTCAAGCCTCATTATGTTTTATGTTACCTCATTTTATTCTCATGATAATAAAATTGACTCTAAAATATTGACTGAAAATAAATGAATATCCTCATTTTAAAGGCAAGGTAATGAAAACCACAATAAACAAACTGACTTACCCTATTTATAATTTGAGATGGAGGTGATAGTTTTGGATCCAAGTTTCAAATACCAGGTGAATGCTTTTACCCTATCATATCATACTTCTAATGGCACCGGGATGGAACACAAGATATTTATAAGGAAGGAATTTAGTCAGAGCCTAAGCTATATACATATTCAGACTTTATGCGTATCCAGGATTGTTTGAGCAATGTTGCCTCCAGTGTCATTTATCAGAAGGCTTCTTGTACCTGATAGGACTGACCCTGGTGAGATTGTCTCTGGCTGTAAGGTGAGCCCTGGACTAAGACCATGTAAATTTTCAAAATAGTGGCCTCCTACTTTTCTCAGGCAGGATTATGGACAAGTTCAGGGAACAAGTTAAGCATGGGGAATCCAATGTGGGAATGAGGGGGGGACTACATGTGAGGGCAGAGGATTGCACTATTACTCAATTATGTCCTGACCAAAATCCCCTCCTCCCAGAATTTATAGAAGGTCAAAGGGACAAAAACATATTAAAGCATAAGCTAAATAGAAAAAGTAACATTACTAGAGGCACTGCAGGCATTGTGGAGTGTAAAGCCCCACTGTGTTTTGTGGCCTAATAACAGAAGTTAACTCAGCTTATGAGAAGGTATTCCCTCAGACTTTATTTAGCACTGTAACTTATAGAGCAGGACCAAGAAGTAGAGCTCATGTGGATAAAGTACAGAAAAAACATTCATCTTACCAAGGGTGAGAACAGGATCACATGGTGAGAGCCCTGGGAATGGAGGTCAGCTCAGCAAGATTTGTTTGTTTGTTTTTTACCTTTATATTTTAGCTGTAGGGCTTTTCAGGTAAAATCTAACATCTGCAGATATCGTGGTGGACATTTTAACAATACTGTTAGTCAAGTGGTACTACTATTTATTGAGTGTTTAATGTATGTCAGAAACAGATCCTATGTTTCCATATATTATCTCATTTCATTCTCATATAAACTGTGTCAGGCATGATTTTTTTGTTTTTTGTTTTACAGATGAAAAAAAACGGAGGCATAAAGAGATTAAATAAGTAGTCAAAAATCAAAAAACTCTTAGATGGTAGACCCAGGTTTACACCCACACAGTTTCTCTAGAGGCCACGTGCTTGACCACTGTGTGTTACTCCTTCCCCAGTAAGATGCTTTATCAGAGATTAATTTTTTTAAATATAGTCCACTAAAAAGAAACAAAGCTTATTAATAAAACAAGTTAGTAGATACACAAATATTGAAAGATAGCTAAAAAAAATTGTGAATTTTGAACAGGTATGAAAATGACTATTTTAAAATTACACTTACTAGTTTTAGATATCTTGTGATACTTTTAGTGAAGCAAAAGAAAAGAATTATTCCAGCTGTATAAGTCAAAACTATAATTTGAACTTTGGTTTATTTAATGAAATTCTATTTTAAAAACTAGTACTTCTCACATGTTTCCCAAAGTCTAACTTTAAATCCGGTAGCCACTGTATCATTCATTCATTCACTCTATTAATAATCATTTAGCAAAACCTACTAAAATCTTTAACTCTCTGTTGATTGCCTGGTATGGAAAAGGTAAAAAGTCATAGACCCTGACTTCAACTAGTTTACAATTTAATGAGAAAATGAAAAAAATATGTTAAATGCCATGACACCGAAGGAATAAACTTCTGAAAGAGTGGTGAGAATTCAAGGTCACCTCTGCTGAGAAGGATGGGGGATTTTCTTCAGAGAAGCAGCAGCTAAGCTGAGAGATCCTGGTCTATTGCAAGCCTAGGACAAGTATTCCACATGGAAGGAATAATGATGAGATTTGACCTTCGTGTTCCGCATGAACAGACTTACATTTAGTCAGAATGTTAAGAAAAATCTTGATCCTCTCTGAAACATTTTCAGAAGTATTCTTTATTTTCAGACTTCCGAATTTCCTTCTTAAACTGTTCTTTGACCAGGTTTCATACAACATACTTTGCTATACTTTTTTCTCTTTGTTATTAGGCTTACTAATGAATTCTGTTGCTCACTTCAGTTGCATCAAATTATAACTGATTCTATCTGAACTGATGTTATTGACAAATGTAGTCTATGGACACTTGGGCGTAAGCTGTATGACTACTCTACATAGTCATATCTCTCAACTTTTGCTTAAGCTTAATGATTAAAACAGAGTACCCAGTTATACAAATGTTTCCATTTTATTGTTCTTTGCACAGTGGTCAAAGTAACCATGGCAAAGAATTGTCATACCATCCTATAAACTGTTTCTACTATCCCTTTGCTGCACACACATTTCTCTTAAAGTTTACTGATCGCTAAGGTTCTCCTGACATTTGAAACAGCATCTTGCTTGATTTCTCTTCATTGTATTAATTTTCAATCTCATAAGCTGAATCACATTTTTTTTTTTTTAAAGATTTTATTGGGGAAGGGGAACAGGACTTTATTGGGGTACAGTGTGTACTTCCAGGACTTTTTTTTTTTTCCAAGTCAAGTTGTTGTCCTTTCAGTCATAGTTGTGGAAGGCACAGCTCAGCTCCAGGTCCAGTTGCCATTGCTAGTTGCAGGGGGCGCAGCCCACCATCCCTTGCCGAAGTCGAACCGGCAACCTTGTGGTTGAGAGGATGCGCTCCAACCAACTGAGCCATCCGGGAGGCAGCTCAGCTCAAGGTGCCATGTTCAATCTTAGTTGCAGGGAGCCAAGCCCACCATCCCTTGGGGGATTCAAGGAGTTGAACTGGCAACCTTGTGGTTGAGAGCCCACTGGCCCATGTGGGAATCGAACCAGCAGCCTTCGGAGTTAGGAGCACGGAGCTCCAATCGCCTGAGCCACCGGGCTGGCCCAAGCTGACTTACATTTTAAAGTCCTCTTTAGACTCTGTTAGAGCCTTCCTGTCTTTTACAATTTTTGTCTCACTTTCCCATTTTGTGTGATTTCAAAGCTCATTACATTTATTTAAGAACTGATGTAAAGAGAAAAGGATTCATGGACTAAGGGCTACTCTGACTCCCACACGCTTCAAGAGATTTTTGCAGGTCAAAAGATGGAGGCCATCAGCTGGGATGCTGAGTTAAAGCCTAAGTGGGAGAGCAAAGAAAGAGTAAGTAAAGCAGTAGCACCTATGTACCCCTTCTCTAATCTTCTCACACCTAAGTCAAACCTAAACATGAAAGCAGACATGTGTACTCTCTTGGGTCTGTCACATATTTCAAGCCCATATTTCCAAGCCTAATAATTTGGTTTTTAGCTCTCAGAACTCCCTTCCACTTACATCACAAGGAAGGTGAACGTTTTTGTTATTCTATCTGACAATATGGTCCTATTGAATACTTCCTTCAGTAAGCTCTCTAAAACACTTTTTTGGGAAATGTCGACAGTGCATCATAAAAGGTTAACCAGTATTTACATAAATTTAGAAAATACAGAACACTATATCCCCTTGAGTATTCACTGTATATATAATCATATTAAAGGATGAGAAAAATTCTAGACTAATGATATCTGTTCAGCAGATTTTAAGTCAATATTTGCAAAATATATTTGATTAAGGAACCTTTCTGATGTGGTGGTACAACTACTACCTTCTTGTGCAAAGACATTTAGAAAACAGTATCCAAGTGAATCACTATGTTCCTCTTGGGTCCAACTCACTGAGATTTATTATCTTTCACCAATTACAGGTAGAATATGGATAGTTAAATATTCATTGACAAATGATCCTAAGGAGAAGCTGACTTTCCACAACCATTTCTTTTGACACCCTGAAACCTGTCCCTTGGCGCAACTCTGACATCAACTGGGACTCTTGTGAACAGCTTCTTTGCACATCGAAAGTATTGCATTCCGAGTTCCTGCCTGCCTTCTTCAGTTCCCTACCCCAGGAGTTTTGGTGAAGTCTGGTAGGACATTAGCCTTAAATATAGGTCACTCTGAAAGTGCTGAGGTAGAGGGCCTGGGAGGGGGCATTAACCTTTGAGTAGCAACTCTCAGCCAATAAGGTGAAAAATGAATGCCCCAGATTCACCACCTTTGGATAATCCTGACGTGAAGTCTGCACAATGCCTCAGAGTCCTCAGGGGGATTAAGTTCAATTGTCCATAGTGGTAGCTAGCTCAGTAACTTACACTTTATAAGGTTTATTCCCATTCCTTTCTTGCTTTCATTTCTACTTCCTGAGATCATCTTCCAAATAACATGAATATTTTTTTCAGGATCTTCTTTTAGGGAAAATCAAATTAAGACAAACTTTTTTCTTTTCCAAATGGCAAAAAAGGAAAGAGTTAAGTTAACAGTTGGAAGGATATGTATCCCTGGTTCCCTGATTCCCACCTGTTCATGTTATATTTTGAGCTGATTCTTTTCTATGGGCTAAAGTTATTTATTTACTTATTTAAATTATATTTATTGGGGTGACAATGGTTAGTAAAATTACATAGGTTTCAAGTGTACAATTCTATAATACATCATTTACAGATATATCACATTGTGTATTCACCACCCAGAGTCAGTTCTAACTTCCATCACGGTATATTTGACCCCCTTTGACCTGTTCTACCATCCGCCCTCCCCCTTACCCTCCGGTAACCACTAAATTGTTGTCTGTGTCTATAAGGTTTTTTTGTTTCTTTATTTGTTTGTCTTGTTCTTTTGTTGCCTTCAGTTTTATATCCCACATATGCATAAAGACATGGTTCTTTACTTTTTCTGTCTGACTTACTTCACTTAGCATAATAATCTGAGGTCCATCCATGTTGTCCCAAATGGCAATATTTAATATTTTCTTATGGCAGAGTAGTATTCCATTGTGTATATATACCATATCTTCTTTATCCAATCATCTATTGAAGGACACTTTGTTTGTTTCCATGTCTTGGCCACCATAAATAATGCTGCAATAAACACTGGAGTACATATATCTTTACAGATAAATGTTTTCAGATTTTTTTGGTATATACCCAAGAGAGGGATTGCTGAATCATATGGTAGTTTTATTCTTTATATTTTGAGGAACCTCCACACTGCCTTCCATAGCGGCTGCACCAATCTACATTCCTACCAACAGTGTATGAGAGTTTCTTTTTTTCCACAGCCTCTCTAACACTTGTTATTATTTGTCTTGTTAGGCTTAAAATAAGGGGATATAATCTGATGGCCTCTTAGCCCTGCCATTGTATCCTAAATCTTATCACTGAGCTTCTGCTTTGTTCTTAAAGGCATTTCCAACTTATAAAACAATAATAACAATACCAGTTATTATAAAGCAATTTTGGCAAATACTGTACAATACGCTTAAAAATGATTGCATTCTCACAACTACCTATGTAGATATTGTTTTCTTCATTTTAGAGGTACAAAAAACCCTGAGAACCAAGAAAGTTAAATAATTTGCAGAGGATTATATTATTGGTAATCAGAGCAGGATTGGAACTTATGTCTGTGTGACTCTGTGGTCCAAGCTCAAAGTCAGTGTGCTGTACTACTTAAACTCCGTGTCTAAGAACTGGCTAGCTGTGATTTTCACTTGGAGATACAGCTGTAAAATGAAGATAATGCTATTACTTTCCTCATAGTGCCATAGGCAGTATCAAATAACTTAATGTATGTGAATATAAACCAATGCCTTACTGTCTCTATAAAAATGTTTACTATATTATCATCATTATTATTACTGTTATTACCAGAATTTGATAGGGTCTATCTCCTTTTCTTAGAGTCCTTGCAACCTCTGGCAGATGAGGAAAGAGTGCCAGTACATGAAACTGTTTTAAGAGCTAAGGCTAGCAGTTCCATACGTAAGTTCTACCTTCATTCCAATGTCCAGTATCCAGTCACATGATCCAATCTAACTGCAAGAGAAATTGGGGAAAAGTATAGCTGTGTGCCTAGGAGGAAAAAAGAAATTAAGTAAAGTGGTTGTATTGCAATATCTCATATGTTATCATCATCATTACAAATTTCATTTAAATTTTGCATAAAAAATATGCTAAATTTAAAAAATTAAATTACATCTTTTAAAAAAACATAAATTACATCCCACCCCAAATATATCCAGAAGCTCCCTATATTTTATCACAGCTCCATCACAAATCTTCTAGTTCAAGCCATTATTTCTCTCCCTGATTTCTGTAATAACTCTAACTGGTTTCTCTCCTCCATTCTTGCCATTCTAAAAATGCATTATTTTCCAGTCAAAATGATGGAGTAGGTAAATGTTGTGCTTGCCTCCTGTTATGATTACATCAAAATTACAACTAAACTACAGAACAATCATCATTGAGAATCACCTGAGGTCTAGCTGAACTGAAACCCTACAATTAAGGACATACAGAAGAAGCTACCTCAAGGCTGGTAGAAGGAGCAGAGATGCTGAACCAGCTGTTCCCACACCCACATGTGACCATTAAAAATTGGCAGGGATATCTCAACTGTGAGGTCCCCACCTTGGAGGAATGAGGGGCCCCAGACCTACACCAGGCTTCCCAGCCCAGTGTTCCACTGCCAGGGAGAGAAATCCCCATCCCCAAAATTTTTGGCTGTAAACACCAGCAGAGATTGTAGCTGGCTGAAATGGAGTTCTCCTTCAGTCTCAGGTGCTCCTCTTAAAGGGCCCACACACAGACTTACTTACTGATGGACTCACTCTGAGCTCCAGTGCTAGGACAGCAGCTGGAAAAGCACCAGGGACATACTGGGAGAAATTGAAGTGTCTGGCTTCAGGGTGAGGGCTGGAGAGGCAGTTTTCACCTGGACAGAAGAGCTCATGGAAGTCATGCTTTCTTTGCTGAGCCCTACCTGCTCCCAGCATACAAATGCAGGTAGCTGCCATATCTGAGTCTCCATCAACCTGGCTAACACCATTCATTCACACTGCCCTAGTGATTCCCTGAAACCCCACCCCAGCCAACTTTCAGACCCACCCAAGCTGCTTCCAGTGGCTTTTCCATACCAACAACCTGTCTTGGCCCATGCTATAAACTTTCCTAAAATTTCTCAAAGGTTCACAAAACCCAATAAGCAGCATCTGGCTTCAATGTGTCCTACATCTGCTCAGCAGCCCCAAGCCCAGCCCTAGCAACAGCTGGCCTCAGTTCATGACTTGGTCTCTAGAGGCACCTTCAAGCCCAGGGAGGGTGGTAGCCATCTGCAGATTGCTTTGTGGCTCATTACAGTTGACCCAGGCTGAAGCTGGCCTGTGGTGGGGACCCTCCCAAGTTGTCTCAGGACTGGCATGCCCAGTAGCCACCTTTGGAGTGAGCAGGAGCATCACCCGGCCACCTGTGAGGATGACATACTGAAGGAAGACTGGGAAGATACCAGAGCCCTGCTAAAACAAGTCCTGCTCTATAGGGTCAGTCCTTGCACAACAGCTCTTCCATGGTAGTCACAGCCAGTCCTTACAACCAGTGGTGCAAGGGTCAGTCCTGTCCACTCATGTGCAAACAGCAACCAAGGTTAAACTAAAACATGAGGGCAAACACAACCCACACAATTCAGGTGAAAAGGGACATGGCACCACTAGGCCTCACATGGCATCTACTATGTAGGGCTACTCTACTACGAGTAGGAGACATATGTGCCTACCTAATACTTAGAAACAAACACAGGGAGGTAGCCAAAATAGGGAGACAAAGAAACATGTCCCAACTAAAAGAACAGAACAAAGCTCCAGAAAGGGAACTAAACAAAATGGAGACAAGCAAACTACCAGGCACAGAGTTCAAAACACTAGTTGTAAGGATGCTCAGTTATCTCAGTGAGAACTTCAACAAAGAGATAGGACATGTGAAAGTGGAAATAGAAAGCATTAAAAGAACCAGTTAGAAATAAAGAATACAGTAACTGAAATGAAGAATACATTAGAAAGAATCAACAGTAGAATAAATGAAACAGAGGATCGATTCAGTGATTTAGAGGAGAAGGTAGCAGAAGACACCCAATCAGAACAAGAAAAAGAAAAAAAGAATCCAAAACAATGGGGATAGTTTATGCAGTCTCTGGGACAATATCAAGTGTATCAACATTTGCATTATAGGGGTACCAGAAGGAGAAGAGAGAGAGTAAGGAATTGAGAACTGATTTGAAGAAATCATGACAGAAACTTCTCTAACCTGGTGTAGGAAATAGACATATAAACCCAAGAAACGCAGAGAGTTCCAAACAAGATGAACCCAAAGAAGCCCACACCAAGACACATCATAATTAAAATGCCAAAGGTTAATGACAAAAAGCTAATCTGAAAAGCAGCAAGAGAAAAGCAGTTAGTTACCTACAAGGGGGCTCTCATAAGATTGTCAACTGATTTCTCAACAGAAACTTTACATGTCAGAAGGAATTGACAGGAAATATACAAAGTGATGAGCAGCAAGGACCTACAAACAAGATTAGTCTACCCAAGAAAGCTATCATTTAGAATTGAAGGATGGATAAACATCTACCCAAACAAGAAAAATCTAAAGGAGTTTATCACCATCAAACCAGTATTACAAGGAATCTTAGACTTCTTTAAGATGAAAAAAGGAAAAAAAATGAAAAATGTGAATAATGCAATACAATAATTATATATCTATCAACAATTATTTTAATATAAATGGATTAAATGCTCCAATGAAAAGACATAGGGTGGCTGAATGGATAAGAAAACAAAACCCTTACATATGCTACCTACAAGAGACTCACTTCAGATCAAAAGATCCACACAGACTGAAAGTAAAGGGATGAGAAAAGATATTTCATGAAAATGAAAACAAACAAAAAGAAAAGCTGGGATAGCAATAGACTTTACAACAAAGGCTATAACAATCGACAATGAAGGATCCAGTAATCCCACTTCTGGGTATTTGTCTGCAGAAACCCAAAACGCTATTTCTAGGGGGACAATGAACATATGGATGTTCATTGCAGCATTGTTTACAATAGCCAAGATGTGGTGGCAGCCTGGGTGTCTGTCCATGGAAAAATGGATGAAGAGGAGGTGGTACATATATACAATGGAATATTGCTCAGCCCAGGGAATGTGTTCTTGCCTTCTATGGCGTCATGGGTTTTATTGTTCTGAGTGGAGTATATCAGATAAAGAAAGACAAGTGCAATGTGATTTTGCTTATTTATGTAATTTAGAGAGCAAAATAAACAATCAAAACAGAAACAAACTCATAGATACAGAGAACATTTTGATGGTTGCCCAATGGAAAGGGGATTGGGAAGGTGGGTGAAAAAGGGGAAGGGATTAAGAAATACAAATTGGTTTTTGCAAGGTATTCATGGTGATATAGGGCATATTGCATAAGAAATGTAGTCAATAATATTGTAATAACCGTGTATGACATCAGACGTGTACTAGATTTATCAGGATGATAGATGAAGGGGGTTGGGAGCAAGGTGAAAAAGGTGAAAGTATTAAGAATTATAAATTGGTAGGTATAAACTACTCATGGGGATGTAAATTAAAGTATAGGGAATATAGCCAATAATATGGTAACAAGTATCTGTAGTGCCAGGTAGGTACTAGACTAGACAGAGGGATCACTTCTTATATAATGTCTAACCATTATGCTGTACACCTGAAATTAATATTAAAAATGAATGTCCAAAAAAATAAAAATAAAAATGTGGGCGGTAATACTCAATCCTTGCCCCCAGAAAAAATAAAAAGGAAAAATAAAAATGTTTTGTCCAGTCAGAAAATACATCAGCCACATGACCAAATTATGTCTCCCCCTCCTTCAAATTCTCCAGTGGATTTCCATGACTCTTAGAATAAATGATGAATGCCTTCTTTATCTGTCCCTGTCTACATCTTTGATGTCGTCTTCTGCCACACTCCTTCGTACCTTAGGACCATAGCCTTGCTCTTTCCTCTTCTTGAAATGCTCTTCCTCTGCATCTTTATACAGATCCCTTCCTCAATTCTTTTAGGTCTGTCCCCAATATCATCTCCATAAGTAGACCTTTCAAATAATTTCACCTAAAATATGCCTTAGTTATTCTCCAACCCCTTAATCTAGTTTTTTTCATAGCACTTAAAATTCCTAGTAATATATTGTGTATTTATTTATTTACCAGAGAGCAATGATTTTCTGTAGTTCACTCTTGTATTCCTAACATTAGGACAGTCTCTGGTGTGTGGGAAGTGTTGAACACATATTTGTTAAAAGGATGAATGATTGCTTGACTCCCTGCGATAACAACCTCAGTGCTTGCCAGTCCTCATAGAGCTCATTTTCCTCTTCCAAGGATTACAGTGCTTTCTCTCTACTCCACATTTCTTTTTATTTCTTTTACTTTTTTATTTATTTCTGGTTTTATGTATTCATTTTTCATTTCTGAGGCTCTATAAACTGATGACAATTTCCATGGTACTCATAGCCCAACTCTCTATATGTCTCAATATGTTTGTTTTTCCCATAGTGGAACTAATGAGAAATGCTATCCAGAGTTTCTATATTGATTTCTTCATAGTGATCAAATTCTGCCTATTTGTGATACCAGTTCAAAGCATCGATGCAGTCATGCAAGATTGTGCCTCCCTCTTTCCCTCTCTCTCTTTCTGCCTTCCTCCTCCTCTCCCTCCCTATGGAATAGGCATTTGATAAGAAAATACAATCTGAACTAATCTGTGAGAAATACACTAAATGGACCATCAACATATTTGAAGTTTTGCAATGTGTCTCTATCATTATTTTCACATAAGCAGGAAACAGAATGGGTGATAATGTTCTTGTGGACATTACCAATACTATTGCTAGTATGATGCACACCTGTAACCATCAGCATCTGTTGTCTAAAGGAATTTGTCATTATGCCCTTTAAATTCCAAAGTATTATAAAGGCTCATCCACTAGCTGTTAGCCTCTTACCCCTCCGCACCAAATATGCTCTTCAGAGAGAGCTCTGTTGTAGAGAAGACATGATCATAATTCTAAGGATGTTTCTTTGAACAATTTCTTCTTCTGAAAGAACATGTTTCTACTAAATTCCCCTGGAGGAAGGAGCAGTAAAAGCTTGATGCCTTACATTTCCTGATTCTAGGAATCACTGGTCATATGAGTACCACTGTAATTTAACTCACCAGTTTTAGTTTTACCACTTATGAAATATAAAAAGGTGAAAAAATTATTTACCAATTTCTATTTTAGTTCTTGGCCATAAGTAGCCCAGGTTCTCCTAAACATTACTTGAGAGAATAACACCTATGAAGGACTATATGTTTCAGTTAAAATTTTTATAAGTAGATCCATTGTTGGCCAATTTTAAAAGTGAGCATTGTGCCAGGATTGTGATATGACCTACAGTGGAGGATTTAGAAACAGGAATCAGAATTTATGGTTTTAGATTTGTTTCAGTTCATAACAGCCAACACTCCTTCCCAAATTCAGAAAACTTCCTCCACATACTCCAAGCGTTTCTTGTATTATCTCATAAGAAACATTGATTTTAGCTTGTTGTGTTTCAGTAAACATCAATAGAGATTTTATCAGCTTAAAAGAAGTCTTTATCAATTCGAAAAATACGACTTTGATTTTGATTGCATTACAGAAGTAATCCCTAATAAAGTTATTCGCTTTATGATCTCTCTCTCTCTCTCTCTCTCTCTCTCTCTCTCTCTCTCTCTCTCTCTCTCTCTCTCTCTCTCTCTCTCTCTCCCCCTCTCTCCCTCTCTCCCTCTCTCCCCGCCCCACCACGACTATTGAGTTCATAATGCAAACAAAAGCCTGTAGGCTAAAATCAAAGATAATGTCAACATTTTCCTAAGTGCCGTAGTGAAAATGTCTCATTGCTTATACCAGTTTTATGTCTTCAACAAAAAGTCATTTGCAACACAGTCAATGGCAGCCAAATGTTTACCAGGTCTGTTGTAGATACATCCTTCTATTTTAAAGCTGGAACTTAAATCAGAGCAGATTCTTAACTCCTCAAACCAAGTCAAAAAGTTTTCATATGTAAGGAAACTTGATTAGTAAAAAAATAGTAACATATTAGCAGGCATTTAAGATCAGTAATACATTATTCTATTTTGTATACCATTGGACTGTTAAGAACCAGAAAGGGAAAAGGTACATAACAAAGCTTTGAAAGTTTCCAACCTTATTTAAATGTAAAGTAGCAATCAAACCTAAGGCATATATATTAACGATGGCACGTACACTTATTTTCAGTAGCATTTGGGCTCTCCTCTTTGTCACCTCTGAAAACCTCACCTGTCACTCTCCCTTCACAACATCATGAAAATTGATTGTCTTCTTTACTATTCTTTCTACTCTTTTTTTATTGTATCATGAAATACCAGAACAAAAAAGCAATAGTAGTACATCGCCCTACCATACTAAAATATGAGCTGTTATCCATCCATTGAATGAACATTATCTTAAGAATTACTGTTATTTGAAAAGTTACTTATGCAGAGTTTATGTAAGAATACAATGACACAATGACAGGATTAGAAAATTGATAAAGAATAAAGACAGTTGGATGAATAAAGTTGTTAATGAACAGAAAAAGTGATACAGAAAGAAGGAAGAGTATTCATAGAAATCAGGAGAAAATAAAACCAATATTCCCTTCTCCCTAATAAAATTGGTTCAGATTATTGGCAAATTGCATATATATTTTTTTGAGTCCAGGAAAGACAACTGCTTAAGACCGCAGGTCAACTACGTAACTAACAGAAGTCTTAATGGACAGCAAGAAGCCCCCAAACATCTTTTTCAATGACTGCTTCTTCAGATAGTGAAACAATACTTAAGTAAACCAGAGGTGATCAATATTTAAATTATGTATTAGCTAATTTGAGGTTGAAAATACTGTAAATATAGTGATAAAATTATAAAATTTATAATCTGGATCATGTAAGCCAGCAATAAGATAGAAATAATATTATGCCTGAAAATCATTCAATAACTCCAGCATAATACAACTGGTGGAGTCTACTATTTATAAAACACTGTGTCAGACACTCAGTGGGTGTGACAAAGATGAATGAAGTATGAACTTGGAATTAGTAAAAAATCTTCTAGCAAATTATGAATTCACATACTTGAAGTCATTACAAATTCTAGCAAATGATCCATTCCCCTGCTTTCCAACATTTATGTTCAAATATCCAAATAAATATTGATGAAAATATTTATAAAAATATGAATATTTTGTCTGCAGATCATTCCCAAGGGAAAAAAACAAAACAAAACTCTGTTGTGTTGTAATTTGTTTCCAGAGCTCATCTAGGAGATGGCATACACATCTTTCTCAGACTAATTTTCTGTAGGGGAAGTAGAATATGCCATGGTTAGGTTGAATCAACACTTAATAAATATTTAACAACTTACACGTAGACAGCAGTGAAAGAGCCATCTAAACATTTTGCATAATGACTGTAATGCCTGAGAAAGATGATGAGTTCATTGGAGGGAAAGCAGCAAATATCATAAAATTTATGCCATTAAAAACTTGCTGTGGGATTTATCATGGAGAAATGCCACGGGAATCAGTTTAGCACAAATAAACCTATACTGTCATTCAACTAGTTTTCTGGGGTTTCTTATACCTGAGCATTAGAGCATTAGAGCACATGGTGTATTGACTTGAATTTAAATATATATATATATATATATATATATATATATATATATATATATATATATATATATATAAATATATTTAAATATATATTTAAATATATATTTATTTATTTTTGTGTCTATATATATATAGACACAAACACACACATACATATCAGTCTAGAAGGTAAAGTGTAAACAAGGTAAGGAAACCATCATTTTTCATCTAGTGAATGTAAAAATAAAGTTAAAAATTACTTCTGGTTCTCCAGTCATTACTCCTTTGTCTTTTTCCAGTCTATTCTTTTTGTAGGTGCCTCATTAATTTTGGTGTTCCCATATTTCTGTTTTAATGTTTTTCTTCTCATGACATATTCTGTAGAATTTCATTTATTCTTCTGTTATTTTAAAAAATGAAAATTGGTTTGTCTTTTCCAAACCCTGAGGCTTAAAACAACCCAGGTCATTAATAGAAAGAAATTATGCAGATATTACCTTTAAAGGAGAAAATTAAATTCTCCCTGAAATTCTATCCCTTGAATTGGTTGTTTATCCATCACTTGTAGACTGATGATTTATACACCTAGCACTAATTCTTGCCTGACTTTTAGTCATGCATTAACAGGTTGAATAGGATTTGTGACAGGTTACATAAAAGTCAAAATATCCAAAACGGAACTGGGCATATTTTGTCCCCATCACTCTAATAAAACACCAATATAACTTGGTATTTATACTTTTCCTTCAACTTTCTATGTTCTATTACTTAGTAAGACTCATAGATTTTACCTCTTAAGTATTTCCTGGATACATTCGTGACCTCTGTCCTCATTGCCATTGCCACAACTTTAGTTCAAGCCCTTATCTTTTACCTGATTTCCTTACTCCTAGCTCCTTCATCCCCAACCTCTATCCATCCTGTACTATGGCCGAAGTGCTGTATCTATTTCAGAGGATATAGTTTATATTTCTTAACAAGGCATATGAAAGCCTCCATGATTTAGACCAGCGTCCATAAATGCTCCCACTTCCTGACTCAAAGCTTCAGTAATTAAACTGCTTGATCCTCCCTGCTCTATGCACCCCCTACCCCACCAACACACACACACAAGCACTAAATATTTTGTACTTTGGTGCTTCATTATGTTGTTTCCTCTTCCTGGGCAACCCTGCTCCCATCCATTCCATAAACTTACTCTTCTTCTTTGGGACTCTTACTCCTCCCTTAGGACTCAATTTGCATTTACTTCCTCCAGAAGGCCCTGCCTGACCCTTTCCTGCCTCTGGGGTTCTTCCTCATCATACTGGAAACTCCTTGAAGACTGGGACCATTCTCACTAGTGCTTTTCCAGTGCTCCACAGAATCTGTAAAATAACTGATCAGCAAATGTTTAAACAGTGAGCTCCAAAGAGGATAAATGGAAGTGACTAGTAAATGGACAAAAACTAGTCAATCACAGAATCCAACCCTTAAATTTCTGCTATACTCTTTATATTCACCACCGCAATGAGTATGGCTTCTCACTTCTCATTTCCAGACCAGTGATTCCCAGTTTTATAGATATGGCTCTAATCTTTCTCCAGCTTCTACTTGGGTGCTGGACATCTCCTTCCAACAATCTCATCAATAACAAAGTATATTATTTTCTTGTAGTATTTTTTTTTTTTCTGAAAATCTCTTTCCTTCCCTTTTTCCTCTTTTAAATATATCGTAGGCTGATCTGGCTCCAATCTTACTCGCCTTCTTCTTCTTCTTCTTCTTCTTCTTCTTCTTCTTCTTCTTCTTCTTCTTCTTCTTCTTCTTCTTCTTCTTCTTCTTCTTCTCCTCCTCCTCCTTCTCCTCCTCCTCCTCCTCCTCCTCCTCCTCCTCCTCTTCCTCCTCCTCCTCCTCCTCCTCCTCCTCCCTTATTCAACACATTAAACTCCCACCCCTCCCCACTTCCAGACAGCAGGATGGTTTTCACTAAACTGTCTAAAATTGTCGTTCCTAAACTATCTTTCTCTAAATAATGCATACTATATAATTCATTTCCATCCCTTCTTTCTACCTCCTCATTCTCTTTTATTCTTTCTTTAGCTGTCAAGAATTCATATTTGAATTTTACGAACAATTTAAAAAGTAAGTTGAGGGTAAATAATCATTAATGAATTAATGGAAAAAAACCACTCTTGGTTCTCTCTTAGGGTCCATATCCCTTGGCTCTCAGATCTACATCATATGTATTCATGTTCTCTGCCTCTGCTTTTATGCTGATATCTTTAGCATATCATAATATTTGCTAATTAAAATAAGGTTAATTTGTTCTTTATCACATTTCATCTAAGGAATCAGGTAGCTGAATAGTGAATATAAGAGGACTGCTACTAAAGAAGTTGAAAAAAAATTAGAAAGCCATAGATAACAGTGTCTTAAAAGTTTGCAGTTCAGAGTAATTCTGATTTTTTTGTTTAATAAACCATAACTATTCCAGTTATACTGTTTTGTACATATTGATTAATATTCAACATTGGGGGGAAAGTTTTGACCTTGCTTTTAGTAAACAGATTTATTGTAAATCTTTTGGAAATGATTTAATGTCCATCAAGTTAAAATAATGCTAATTGGGGTAGCTTCACAAGGGAGAGGAAATTCATATTTGTAAGTATTAAAACTCCTCAAAATGTTTTAGTTAAATTCAAGACTGAGCCAGAGGTCCAAAATAGAAGTCCTCTCATCCCAGTTATTACCTTTTGCTGATGCTTTCTCTGCGGTTACTCTGTCTATGGGAGAAGATTCTAAAGCTGGAAAGACTATTTGCTTTTTAATAGCTAGTTGGCCAGACCACCGAATGCTTTACAATGCTATGGCTCTGAAAACAGTCCAGAGTATTAGATTAATGGCTTTTGCTTTGACCAGCAAGAACAAGAGAGTTAGGAAATAAAAAGCAGGACCCCTGTTTTCCCCGTTGCAGAATTCTTTGTTCCCTGAACCACAGGGAGGATTAGTTTGAATAGTGCTGTGTAAAATGAATTCAGTCTTATAGATCCTATCACTTTTTATCACTCCAGTATGGGAGGGTTCAATTTAATAAGACATGGTATTAACTGTATTTGCTTTTTTTAGGACTTTTATATAGATTAGCAACCCTGGACTATTTTTGTTTGTTTGTTGTTTTTTTGTTTGTTTTCTTTCTTTCTTTCTCTCTTTCTTTATTTCTCTTTGACTGATGATAGTGTGATTACCACTGAAGGGAGGTAATGGCGGCAGGGGTGGAGAGGATTTTGAAGGTGCAGCTTTGATACATATCTGGGATTTGGGACTCACAGGAAGACACTGTGTCCCACGTCCTTTGTTTGGGGATCTGTCAGAGAAGTCTCAGTGGTTTCTAGTTTCTGCCTAATGGAAAATAAGCAGAAAAGATCTCTCTTTGGTTGCACTCTGCTACTAAGTTGTCTATCAGTCGATCTGCAGTCTCACAAACAGAAACTGAAGAACACAAAAAGCAATTTTCCTAGTTTAGATCCTGGGCCCCCATCCTCAGTTGCAACAACCACCTCTTTTCCCCATCCTACTCACAATCTCAACCTCTTTGTAGTATTTAATTTCCTTTCAACAAACATTAATTGAATGCCAGGCATTGTATTAGGTGTTGAAGGGAACTAGGAGATGAATATAAAACCTGGCCTCTGCCCTTGTTTTCATCACTTTAAAAATGCAATTGTGTCTCATAGAGTGATTTATTTGTTTAGTAATCTAGATTAGCAACTAGCCACACAAAATACAACTGGAGGCATAACTAAGTAATGACACTAAATATAGCAAGTCTCAGGATACAGCGTCAGGTAACAGCATAAGGTAGATAGATAGGGTCCTCAGCAACACCTGGATACCAAACAACTATAGTGAAGATGCTATCACGTGGATCCTCCCAGGTGACTTTAGTTTATACTGTTATTTAGAGTTCACACACACACACACACACACACACACACACACACACACAGTGCTTCTCTCTGCAACTGGATATACATGCCCAAAGATATCCAAATGAGTTGATTAGCATCTGACATTGAATAAATTAACAGTTTCAGAATATCTTTTGTTAGTTTATATAAACTGTGATTATCGAAATTGAAATGAACCAAGGCTGTTTTATTCTTTTGTCTTGTTAAGTAATGATGCTGATGATTTGCATAAATCACCCTTTTCTCCTGAAGAGATTTAGAGAATGAATTATACAGATATTTTCTTTTCTGCTTATATCTAAGTTGTAGAATATACAAATATTAGCATCTTTATTTTAGAGATAGAGAAAATGAGACATTGAACTGTGTAATGACTTCGAAAAGACAGGAATTTAGGATTAGAATTCTTAATTTTAGAACCAGAATCTACATTGGAGGCAGAAATAGATTGTCCCCAAAAGACACTTTTGCTACTGTTCTTTGGTCTTAATCAGCTTTCTGGGCACATTTAAGCATGTTCAAGAAATCACAAAAACAATGTGACTGCACTGGGCAAGGGAGGGAGGGGATAGTGCCCTCCTCCCTTTGTTTGGTAGAGCAAGTTTGATAAGAAGGAAGTTAGGGGGTAAGAGGAAATCTTTTGAGTATAAACTGGTACTTTCTTCCCCAATTCATTGCATCAGGAAGACAACATAAAATAGTCACCCCTGGCTACTAAGCCCAACTTTTGTCTTCTCATGGTTTGGAGTCTAGATCTTTTAAATAGAGCATTTTCATGTGCTTTAATTTTAAAAGGCACACAAGTTAAAAATTGGCTATATTTCCAAGATGCTGAAACAGTTTTGTAAATTTCATGAATTGTTTACACTTTTCCCTTTCATACTTCCAAACAGTTTGCAAATAGTTAAGAAATTCAGTGACAGTTTTAAGCAGCCTGCTGTTGACGCGGTGTCTAACATGTTTTGACAGACATGGGAGCTTTCCAACATGTAAATTGCTGTTGTGTTTCAGCACAACTCAAGTTTCAACCACCTGCATTAGAAACAAATGCAAGATGTTTTCTTGGCAACTACCATTGCTTTTGGCTTTTTAAGGAGAACAATGCAGGTCTGACCAGTGGAAGAAGGAAGGAGTGGTTATATCATAAAATAAAATAAAATAATAAAATGAAATAAAATAAAATAAAATAAAATAAAAAAGTGAAAAGTAAAGTAAAATAAAATAACCACATAGATTCTTAGGCCTGAGAAGGATTTCAAATAAATACTCAGTCAGTCCTCCTGTTCCCAAGCAGAATTACACCCACTTCGGGCAGACATTCATTTGCATGTCCTGGCATCAGATTTTTCACCAGTAGGGCCTCATCTCTTGGATTATGTATTATCTGTAAAGGTATCTTAAAATCTAAATAGCTGTGAGGTAAAGTAAGATTTAATGAAAAGAGAATAGGATCTGGAATCAGAAGGACCTAGTTTCATGTTTCGATTTCATCTCTGACCCTGTGTACAATTTATAATAATTCTTTAAATCATCTGAACCTCATTTTCCTCATTTGCAAAATTGGCATGAACAAATTCATAAATTATTGTAAGGATTAAATAATATAACCTATCTCAAGTTTCTAGCATAGTATTTAGCACCAGATATGGATGTTTTGTTTAATCCTCATAAGCAGGATGAGAAAGATGCTGTCTGTATTTCTTAGAAGAAGACTCTGAGGTTCAGAGTGATGATGTGGTTTTGTTACCAAGGGGTGAAATTCCCCTTTTCGAGAACCTCAAGAGGGATTCTTTTCCTGTCAGGTGTCTTGAAGCCAATTAATGAAACTGAAACTGAGTGTTAATAGAGTAAGCTTTTATTCCATGGCCAGAGAATGGAGAAGTGGGAGTGCAGCTCTCAGATCAACTTCTTATCCTTTAGCGGTGGAGAGGAGGCTAAAATTGAATAGTAGGAATGAAGGGGGAGGTTTAAATAAGTAGGTAGGAGGACTATTCATAGTGTTTCCAGGGAAAGGGGCAGCAGCTTTCTCAAGATCAAGGATCCATCCTCTTTTTGTTCCTTTTTGGACTCTTCCAGCCATTGTAATGGCGATTGCCAACTGTCATGGCACTGGTAGGAGTGTTATTTAACGTGGAGATTATATTATAATAAGCTTTAAAATCTTTTGGAGGTCATTTAGAGTCATCTTGGTTTCAACTGGTTTCAACTAGTGTTGACAAGTTCTTAACTGCAGGTCTCTGGCTTCCCTGTTCTCAGAGATGGATAGTTAGAGCGGGTGACAGGTTCAGCCAAGCCTTTTAGACCTTCGGGCAGGCCCTGCAGGCCTGTCACAGGGCAACAGTTTCTCCAAGTTCCTAAGTTAAGTAAACAGTAGTAGGCGGGATAGCCAGGTACCATCTTACTTATCAAAGTAAATAATCTTTGGAATCTTCACATATTTTTCAACTTTCAACTTCATCCCTCAGTCACCTCTGGGGTAGATACGGTGTCCATTATAGTTTATACACCAAAGGTAAAGGAAGTAAATAAATATAGAACCAGGATCACCACCTTAACAAATAGTTCTGTTCTTTATCATTATTGGACAAGAATTAATGACACGCATTAATTGAATTTTAAACTTCAATTTTTTTATGATTATGCATTAAATTTAAGCCTATCTTTCCTGTTAGACTGAAAGTTTCAGGAAAGCAGTCCCTGACACATAGTAGTTATCTATAAATATTTAAATGAATACTGTTTGTTGAGAAATAAAATTTTTACAATGGTATAAAATTCCACTTTTTTCAGTATATTCTTGTTTCTATTTCAGGAATTTTTCTTTAGAATCTACATTTTATTTCTTTTGTAAATAAAATAAATTCTTATTGCTAAGGAAGATACAGAAAATATAGACATGATAAAGAAAAATAAATGTCATCCACCACGTCAGTTTGATGTTTTGCTCTTTTTTTTTTTTTTTTTAAAGATTTTATTGGGGAAGGGAAACAGGACTTTATTGGGGAACAGTGTGTACTTCCAGGACTTTTTTCCAAGTCAAGTTGTTGTCCTTTCAGCCTTAGTTGTGGTGGGCACCGCTGAACTCCTGGTCCAGTTACCATAGTTAGTTGCAGGGGTCGCAGCCCACCATCCCTTGCGGGAGTCAAACTGGCAACCTTGTGGTTGAGAGCACACTGGCCCATGTGGGAATCCAACCAGGAGCCTTCGGAGTTAGGAGCATGGAGCTCTAACCGCCTGAGCCACCGGGCAGGCCCAATATTTTGCTCTTTTTAAAAGTTGAAATCAATTTTAGATAGACTTCAGAAACTGTAGATGTTTCCCTGAGGATTTCTTGGTCTAACCACAAGGCTCTTCCCATTACAAGAGATAAAGCTTAATAATGACATTGCTCTAAAATTTCAACCAGATGACACAGGGAAAGATGGCAAAAACCCCTTCATGTTTTTTCAGGTTGATTGTTTGGTGAGATTTGGTTAGGGACACTCCTTTCATAGATCTTATAATTAGTTTTTCATTCTTCCTATTGATTTTCCCACAGTGAAGCAGGAATATTTTTTTTTTACTAATAGATATTTTAATACCGCCACTGTGTTCAGATTAATTTTGAGTCATCTTTGAACTATCCAAAAACTTCAAGTGATTTAAGAATACTACATATGTAACTAATATTTTAGCTCTGAACACTTTAAAATTTGACTGGAAATATATTTCATTTGCTTTCATACATGGAACAAGAATTTGTTTCAATATTAAATTATTAAATCATAGTTTTTAACTTCAGAGCTTCATAATGGCTTATGTATTTGTTTGTTGGTTTGGGCCTGGGAGTTGTAATTGTTTTAAAATTTGTCAATTATAATTATTTCCATGATGTATTTTAAAATGCATTTGTTTTAAATAATTTTGCTTTGTTTTCTATACTTATTTTTTAAGTATAGAACTTTTTTCAGTTATGTTTTTGATTAATCTTTTGACACACTTCAATTATTCTCACTTCTTAGAACATCTAAACATCTTTTTTAATGTTGATTTTTAAAAAATAAAGCAGTACAAGTACACAGTTAAAAAATCAAATATAACTAAAGGGTTTACATTAAAAATTAGCAGTTCCTTGCCCCTCCCCCTCCTCATCCTTTCCTACATTCAATTCTACCCTTATTTAACTTTTAGCTATAAATTCTGTTATTTACCTCCATATGTTAAAGTAACATTTTTATACTGCTATTAATGTTTCCATTTTAAATAAAAAGTATTGACTAGTTGAGTTTTAAGCTACTGCCATCATCTTTCCCTTCGCTTGGCCTTCCAAAAATGGTTTTGTCACAACTTTTGGTTAAATCAACAATGCTTATATTATCACGATTATGAAAGTATTAGTCATTACTGAGCCAAAGAATGCACTATTATTTCAATAATATACTACTTTTTGTTTGTCCTGGAGTTGATAATTGCTTTTTGTTTTGCTTAGTTTTCTGTGTGTCTATCAATAATCCTTTACTAAATGCTCCAACAGATCTGTGAAATGCCTAGTAATAATTTTCCCAAGCACTAAAATATAGCAGAAAGTCCATAGCCCCATTTGTTATTCTTCTTGGAAACTGCCCTCTCCCAGCTCTCTAATCTCATGCTCTAATATGCACTATTCCTTTCCAGGCATTTTGCACAGCTGCTGCCCTGGAATTTCTTGATAAATCTTCTATATTGAACCCACTGCTTCCTGTATACCATGTCTACAATTTTCTTTCATTTGTTTTGCCAAAATGTATCCTCCAGTAGCCTCCCAAGAAGAAGGAAATGGGTAGTAAACTTTTGAATTATTAGGTGTCTGAAAAAATCTTTATTCTGTCCTCCCACTTGATTAATAGTTTGGATGGGAATAGATTACTAGTGTAAAAATTATTTTCGCTGACAATTTGGAAGGCATCATTCCCCAATCTTTTAGTATTCAGTATGGGCTGATGAAAATTCCAAATGCTATCATAATTCCTTTTTCTTTAATTATGTTTTGGTTGTTTGTTATTTCTGGAAACTTTTAGAATTTCCTTTTACACCTGTTGTTCTGAAATTTTTATTTCATTCATTAGTCTAGTGAATCTGCAAAGTTTTCATATGCACAAAATTATTTCTCTCTAATTTTTCAGTTCTTTATTTTGGGGGTGGTGTGGGGATAAAATTCCATAATTGTTGGATTTTGAGCCTTCCAGATTGGTCCTCAAAGACTATGATAGTTTATCTAATCTTTTCCATATTCTTTTCAGACAGATTTAGTTTGGCTATATACAAAGCTTCCAATTTTAAATTTTATTTATATTTTAATTTAAAGGTCTATTTATTATCTTTTGTCCTAATAGCAGTTATGTTTATCTATTTGTTTATTTACAACACGGTGTCTTCTCTTGATGCTGAATACATAGTATATATAATTTTCATCTGCTCTCTTTTTTTCCCTCACTTTTATTTCCTTTTCTTCCTTCCCACTTTTTTTGTTTTGTTGTAGTTTTTGTTTTTGAATTTTTTGAATTCCTTTGACTTCTCTTTTTTGCACTGAAAACATTCTTTAAATAACAGTTGATCTTCATCTGTCCATTCATATTCCAGAGGCATCAAAAAGTTCAGTGCAAGCTGAGCACCTTCCTGGGAGAATGAGTTTGATAGTTGGCAGAATAGTTAACTCTATACTGAGTGAGAAGAGAGCCAGCCTTTTAATTGATGGACCACACGATGTCAAAATGAGGACTTCTTTTCTCAGCCTGTACAGTTACACCCAAAAAGTTCCGTTTTCCAGCTTCTTGTGGCAGGATGCAGAGAGAAGATCCTTACATCCAATTTCTAGGCAAAAGTAGGAGAGGGATACCAGGACTGTGCAGTAGATGGACTTTACTGCATCTCATTTTCATTCCCACACACTCTTCTGCTCTCTGCTGTGCCCCTATCACAAAGTCTAGAGCCTTTCAGAGAATAGACATTGGTTGTCCTGCCAGTGCAGGGGCATGTGGGAATAATCCTCTGGCTACTGTCATGGAGAAGGGGGCCTGGGATATTCCAACTGCCCTGTATACCATCTTCCAACTAATCTATCTTTTCAGTCCTTGCCCCTCCTCCCTACTTCCTTGGTGCCTCCACTAGTTAAACCTTTCAAAGGCTTTGGGGCAGATTGCCTCATTGCTTCACAGTTTATCTTCAGGCACCCGGATTATTATTTACTTTACCCAAGCAAATTAGTTATCATGCCTTCTGTTTCTGTCTTCCAGATATTTATTGAAATCTTTTGTTTATATTTTTGTGTTATTTATCCTGTGGGTTAATAAAAATTTTTATTTTCTGCTATGTAATTTCTGCATTTTACTGCCAAAACCCCAGAGTGTAATGGTGTCAACCATCTCTCTTTTCTTTTCATCGTGTTCGTTTTTCAAGGTATTTTGGTCTATTTTCATAGAAATCTTGTTCTCATACATTCTATTCTGATTCCCAAAACATTTAAAAACTGTCTTTGTCTCCTGGTTTTCACAGGCAATCTCTAATTTTGGCTCTTTAGTGTGATATTAATCATATTTTCTCTTGTATTGCAGGATTTTTGAGAACTGTTTTGGTTCTTAGTATTGCCACATTCTGTTTGACTGTTGTTTGAAATCTCTCCTCAAGTTGATGATATCAGGCCTATTTGTATAGTTCTGAACAGGCTTGCCTGCTCAGTCCATGCTGTGGAGCTGTGGTGGGAATGTCAGACACTTCTCACTATGAAGTGCTTGAACTCACCCTGTAGAGGAAGTACCTGAAGACCACGATTTCCAGCATTCTTCCTGAGTTTTCCTCTTTTCCTTCTCTCTTTGCTTTCCTGGGGTCATCTACAGCATTGCCTTCCTCTTCTTCCTGTCAAATAGTTTTCAGGGATGTACTTAATGTCTCTTTTCGGCTAGAATTGAAGTGTTCATTTACTGGTATGTTTGGGTGTG
Organism: Rhinolophus sinicus; assembly: GCF_057876585.1. Taxonomy (NCBI): domain Eukaryota; kingdom Metazoa; phylum Chordata; class Mammalia; order Chiroptera; family Rhinolophidae; genus Rhinolophus; species Rhinolophus sinicus. The sequence continues at coordinate 72,243,764 of NC_142517.1, read as the reverse complement.
TCAGACTAACCCTGGAGGACTGTCAGACAGTAATCACACAATATCACAGATGGCTCACTTTTTCCAATTGTCAGATTTGTATAGCTATTGCCTGTCTGTGCTCTCAGAGGAAAGAGACAAATGGTGGAGGTAATTCCTGCTTTTCTAGTGCTGAGCATAGCACTAGTGGAGCAATGATTGCAGTTAATCGTATATAAAACTTAATAATTATGGGAATTCCCAATGAATGTTGGTAATGGTGATTTTTCTGCTTAATTTTCAATGTTGTTTCAAATTTTAGTCACCTCTGTATCTTACTAAATAGTTTTAGGGGGAAGTCAGAAGGTCTTATTAAGTCTTTTATTAGACATCCCTTTAAATGGTAGCTTCATGTAGTTTTATTAAATTTAAAACAGTAATGTTATGTACAGTCTTTTCATTTACTCATCACATATGTTAAGTTCTGTTTAATAAGGGTGAAATCAGATTTTGGAGATAGTTTCTAATATAATACAAAAATAATTGTGTGGTAATTTCTTACTATGTATCAAGAAGGATAAAACTCTTAATGTTATGCAAAACTCCTAGAGCAAAATATCAATTTCAGTGCTTTGTAAAAAGAAAACTCAGTATGTATGTAACTAGGTGGTTAGAAAGAGAAAGTGGGCAGATATAGGGAAAACCCATTAAAGTTTTATTTTTAAGTTCTACTAGGGTCTATTTGAGTATACTTTTTCACTAGCTAAGTTTGAAACTGCTATTACAAGCGAAACGGGAAATTTAAAAAGAGAACAGATAATGTCTCATAAAGGTATAAACAACAAATACCTAATGGGAAAGCTTTAGCAGAAAAAGTTTCTCTGAGAGTTGTTTTCATTGACCTGTATTAGAGTAAAAGTATCAGTATTATTGTACAGTAGTTAAGAGCACACTCCTTTAGTGTAATGTAAATTGTCTGATTCTCACTTTTCTCCTTTGCAAAATGTACAGTCGTTTAGTGAGGATTACATAAGCTAATGTTACAGCATGTGATAGCCCTTGGTGCACAGTAAATACTTGAAAAATGTGGTAGGTTTCGGTAAAGTAGATTCTGTGGATTAATATTCTGAGAATTTTTTTATTTTCATGGATTTCAAATTGTTGATCTAATAAATGTATTTTCCCCTCATCAGTTTTGTTAGCCAATGCCATATGGATTATCTGCTCCTACTTGCTCCCTGGAACTAATAAAGGAAATGATGTTGCTTTGATTAGATCACAGTGAGCTTTATATCCCTCATTCCTGGAATATTGAGAGTGCATAATAAATATTTGTTGAATTAATCAATACCAAAAATTAAAACAGCCCTTCTTTAATTATTCGAACTACTTGATTTGAATCTGTAGAATATCTGGGTAATGCTCAAGGATTACAAGTTATCACCAAGCATCACTCTCCATTATTAAATATAGATGAAGGCTATTGATACAGATAATCTATCCATACAATTATAGGTTGGGAATGTTTCCCCTATTCTTTAGGCAGAAGACAAGTTAGACATTTTTCTTGAAAGGATTCCCTCCAATTTTCTTTAAAAATCTGTAATGGAGAGTTTTATACTCCTTATACCTCTGTCCAGTAGGTGATATTCAAGGCACTGGGCTTACTGAGGGTTTAAAGAATTATAACACGTAATTCCTATCCTATAAAGCTTGTGAGACATTTGGAGATATAATTATAGAACTCAGAAGCTTTCTGTGCAGTACTTGAATATAACACACAAACTTTATTTACATACAAAAGAGATAGGATTGGACAAAATATGTTTCATAAAGAAATTGAACCTTGATTTGGACTTTGAAGGAAAAGTAACATTGACTGTATTTCAGTAAAGGTGAATGCGAAGAAGAGGAGAGAGTGAGCAAAACAAAGGAGGCAGGAATAGGCATGGCACATGCAGAGTTCTTGAAGTTATTATAAATTTGTGTTCTATTTGAAATGGGCATTGGTTTCTTCTTATGTGATGTTTGTTAGCAGTGAGCATATTTTAATTTGATGGTGTTTCTGGGGAATTATATGAGAATATTGCCATTAAAAATGTTATGGAGGAAAAATTTGTTAACTCATTTGAAAGAACCAAAAGTAGAATCCAGGCATATCCAGGTGCTCAGTGATTTTTTTTCCCCTCCAGGTTTTTCTTGAATTAGGCTGTATTTATGACTTTTTCTCTTTTCCTGTAATCTTTCATTGGAAACCCACTTGAAATCATGCCAGAAAAATAAAACTAGAGGTGATTCTGGAGACCAGAGTTGGATTCTCTAGGAAGCAGATTCTGACATGAAGATGAGAGATACCCCAGGAAGAAGGGACCTTAGTTGGGGCAGCTTTCTCCAGCTGAGGGCATTTTGAGAGGGCTGAGGTGTCTGAGCTGTTAGCACTCTTCCAATTTCTGGAGGCACACATCTTTCAGTCCTGAAGGAGATTCTGGTCAGCACATCAAAACATCTACTACAGGAGGTAAAGCCATTTGGTGGAGATGTGGACGTCAAAAGCACTGTTTTGCCTGGATGCAAATTCAGATGAAAGTATGGATCACCCAGGCAACTTGCCAACGCCAGTTTCCAAGGGCCACTACCACTTTGCTGGAATAAAGAAGAGCTATGGGGCCTATAATAGTTTGCTTGGGCTGCCATAGAAAATACTTCACACTACGTGGCTTCAAAAACAGAATTTTATTTTCTCACAGCTCTGGAAGCTGGAAGTCTCAGATGAGGGTGTCAGCCAACTGATGATCTGGTGAGAGCTCTCTCTGGCTTTCAGACAGCCACCTTCTGGCTGTATCCTCGCATGGACTTTCCTCAGTATTTGAATCTGGAAATAGAGCTCTCTGGTGTCTTGTAAGAACACTAATGCTATCAGATTAAGACCCCACTATTATGGCCTCATTGAAACTTACATCTTTAGAGGCCCCATCTCCAAGTATAGAGATAAGTTTCAACATATAAATTTGGGGGTGGGGGCACATACCTGTATAACAGGGCCAGTTAATGGAGATTTTCACATACTTTTTATTTTTAAATTAACATTTATTGGGGTGACAATTGTTAGGAAAGTTATACAGATAATTTTCACATACATTTCTTCATGAAACTGAAGAAATATAAATGATTCCTGCTCCTTAAAAAGTTGGCATTTGTGTTTGTTTTGCTCTTGTTGTTTCTAAACCTTGACACAAACAGATAAGCAACAAAAAAATAACACTACTCCCCCACTTCGATCAACCTCCTATGAGTTTTTCATGCATTGCCTTTTTAAGTTGCTTGAGTGGCCTGGTTGCTGCTGATTACATGTGTAATTGAAGAATTGCCCTCCTTGGGGTTGAAATCTATTCAAGGCAGGCAGTTTCTTTCAGGAGGACTAGAAGGGAGAAGACTTGGGTTCATTTGGGATAACTTCAATACTACCAATGAATTTTAGTTCATTTTTCTTCCCATCAAAACTTATTGAATATAATAGCCATTCATTTAATCAATAGTGTATTTTAAGTGACTACTATGTACTCCATGTATTTCAATTTATATTTAATTTACCACCCATCACCGTTCACAATTATGGGCATAACTTATGAAAATAGAACAGTCTCAAATATTTCTTATGTTTAATTTCTAATTTAAAATTAACTATTATTAATCAGTGCCAACATTAAAAAGGTTTTCTTTTTTCATTATGTATAACATGAAAATTCCTAGAGTTGTAGTTAGAAGTAGCAGTAATTCGCTGTACTTTTCAGAGATGGGATATAGGTTATAAAACATTTAGTTGAATTGATTGGTAGTTGTGGAAAATAAATTTTAGTGATTACCAATGTTGCATTAAATGGAATCTTTTATAAACATATACATCACAGTATGCCTTCATAATACTTGACCTTTTGATAACTATCAAGCATCTGCTCTGCTCAACTCTTAATGGACTGAGGGGAATTCACTACTTAAAAGGAAATAGAGCTCTCGTTCTTCCTTTTGAGTGTTTATGTGTCAGTGCAATGTAGAAAGACAGCTATTCCTTTGATATTTGGATATAAAAGGAAAGGAAACTGAATATCTTACCCTGTACCTAGTGAATAAATGTTGTACAGTTTTTTGGGGGCTGGGGTTGGGGGTTAGGGAAGTGTTTAGATAGTGGATGCGGAATTGAGATGAGAAAGTGGAATGAAAATTATACTACAAAAGTCTCAGTATTAATTGAAGCTTCCATGTCCTGTTTGGCTTTACTTCGTCTTTTGTGTTTAGTAGCTTAAATATAATAATGATAGATAAGGTTTTGAGACTCTCCCCTAAACCTGAACCTACTGGAAAGTTGTTCTTAAAATCCACAGCACACTGTCTCCCGGGCACAGCATTGAAAATAGACTCACATTTTAATCTCCTGTTTCTGGAATAGTTCAGCTGGAGGGTAGAGAACAATTCCGTTGTTCTCCTCTATGACAGCTTTATGTGTTCTTTAGAGGATGATGAGCAATAGAATTTCTTTCCTTCTCTTTTATTCATTTCTTCATATGACAACTTTTAAAAATTTACAGTTGAAATATGTGACTTGTCACATCCAGGTGCTAACATTATCTTCCTATTGAACATGGGACATATCTAGTCATACTTCTTAAGTGGATTTTGACCCGAGGGATAAAACAATCAATTTGAGTTCATCTTTTGTGAAGTACATGTGAACTAGTTGTAATTCAGTCCTGATGAGGGTGTTCCAAATATATCATCAATTCTAAACATTCATTTATATTTGTGGTGCAAATATCGAAAACCACATGCTATGCTGTGATATCTATATTTCTGTATATATATTTTCAAATAATATGTCATCCAGAGAGTAACATGTTATATGATCAAGGGCTAAACTTTGTGAAACAGCTTTAAACCAAAGAAGTTACTCAGAGCCAAAATAATAAGGAAGATTCATAGAAGAGTGAGATTAAGAGTAAATTCTTGAACAAGAGAAATATTTACCCTGAAAATGAGGGAACAAACTAAGTGTGGGAGTGGGACTAATTAGACTATATTTCAGAAGCCCTGAGAAGTTTGGCCTAATTCTCAATTGCTTAGAGACAGTGCTTGAAAACAGGGCCAGTATTTACCTAGTTCACCTTTTTACTTCCCACACCCCATGCAAAATGGGTTCTCAAGAGATATTTGTTGAATGAATAAATGAATGTAAATTCAAGTAAGAGAAAAGCTAGAGGGTGGGTCAAGATTATTTTCTGACTACCTTTAGGTAAATATTTGACTTTGTAAGGGATGCTTGGAAGTCATTTCTTCCAACTGACCACTTGCCCTTTTCTGCTTGACAGCCATATATGTTAGTGAATTGATGTTCAATTCCTTTTTCAACTACAATCTTACACCCTCAAGCACATAATGCCATTTTTCCATGAGAATCATGTACAATCTAGTGTTGTCTTTGATTGAACTTTTGAGTGTGAGAGGTTACTGATATCCAGAGCTGAGAGCACAATCCAAAAAGAAACTGAAAGAACAGGGGAAAAAAAAAGTTCTCAGAAAACAAGACATTTTCTTTTGGTCTGTGCTTCACACATCTTCTCACACCAAAGATGTGGTTAGATGTCAAATTGTTAACTTCATCATGAAAGAGTTTTGTTAGCTGGGAGAGCACTCAGGCAGGTCAACAGAAATATACTGTAAGCTGACTGGTACTCGGACCCATGTCTGAACTTCATACTCATGGCAAGTATGGAAGCAGAGAATATACTGTATTTGGCATTCTCTGATTCAGGTAAAACAATGAGAGAATGTTACACCTGCCTTACTCTTTGTAAAAGTTTAGCAACCCACCAGAGGAAGATTACTGTAATAGATTTTTAACAGTTCCCTCCTGTATTTTTTATCCACTCTATTTCTTTCCCTCGAATGTAGTCAGATGCATGGTTGGAAAACAGAAATCTGATCATATTGGCCCCAGTTGAAAACCTCTAACGTATTCCTGTGGCCTTTAGTGTAACATCTAATAAAGTCATTAGAATAGAGTACGAAACTCATGAGGCACCCCACATTTCTCTTCCCTCCTTTCCTATAATGAGTACTTATGGAGTACCTACTATGTGCCTGGAACTGGGCTCATTGTCAAGGACCTGATGATGAATAAGGAATACAGATAGACTGGCAGGGTCTTTTCCCCTATTTCTCAGCCTAACCTCAACGATGTTTACATGGGCCCTTTTGCCTTTTTTTTTGCATGTAATTTTTGTCCCTGCTTCTTCATCTCCCCATTTTTTGCTTAATTCTTATTCATTCTTAAAACTCCATCCAGACCCCTGCTCCTCTCTAGGACCTGCAAGCCAGATGCACACACTCTGCATTTCTACAGCACATTGTGTTTTCTCTCTCATGGCTCTGTGCGACGTGCTTTTCTCTGAGAGGAAGCCTGTTTTTCATCTCTATTCCCAGCAACTTGCACAATGCCTACTATATAGTAGGTACTTAATAAACATTAGTTTCCCTCTTTTATTAGCTTAGAGGTCATCCCTTCATCAAATCTTATTTTTCAGATGATTACTTTGACGATGTGGATTTTATTCATTCTCTCAGCAAGCATTTCTTGAGAATCTGCTATGTGTCAGTCATTACATGGGTGCATTTCACTCCCCATTTCTTCAGCAACAATGCTGTTGAAGAAATGGAAGCTTGGTGTGATATTGTCGGTCTCAAAGTTCCTATGTGGCAGAAAAGCTTCTCACTCAGTTTTATGTGACGCCAAAACCCATGCCCTTTTTTTATGCCATGCTTTTTCCTCTGGGATAAAGAATAATCTCTGTACATTTTATATAGCCAGTAAGAATATACTACAGTTTAAATTCTGTCGTAATAAACTGTTTAAGACCTCCAGATTCATTTGTCATTTGATCATAATGAGCATATTGTTAGAAATTCGTTTTACAATTAGGATCTGAACATAGGAAAACAGGCGCTTAGGAGTTTTTGTTTTTTGGTTTTTCTATTCGTTAATAGATTATTGGATGGAAAAACTTTTTTTTTTTTTTTTTTTTACCCACTGGCAGAAAGAGAAAGGTTCAACGTAAACTGCATTCCCACTCCTTCGGTAAGCTTGTGGATTGAATGTACTAGTGCTGGTTTGTTTAGAGAAGCTGTTTCAAGTTTTTCTCTTCAGTCACTTGTCTAACAGGGGCCTATGGGGAAATTTTTTTCCTGTTTCATCTTCATGTTATGCATTTTATATAAGTGCAGGAGCTTACTTGGTTCATATATACTGTGGTAAGAAAGATATGTGGGGAATGAGGCAAAGAAAAAAGAGTTAAGCTACAGCTGATTTTTACCAGTGTTTGTGCAGCAGATTATGGCTGTAAATTCTTTGACAGTCTTCCGAAAGAGAAGTGAGGTTTATTTCTCCTTCCCTTGAATTTGGGCAGACTCTGTGATTGGTTTGAATGATATAATGTAGTAGAAGTGATATAATGGTAATTTCCAGGCCCAGGCCTGAATACACTGATAGTTATTACTTTTTGTTTCTTAGAAATCTCACTCTTGGAGTCCTGCTTTATCATGAGAAAAGCTCCACATGGTGACCATGTAAAGAGTGTGACTGCATAGAGGGTAGAGGGGGAAGGGTGTCCACTGAGCCAAATCTTCTAGATATCCTTGTAAGAAGCCAGGCTTGGAGCACCTCCCCACCCCTGCCTCACCCATCCAACCCCATCCCAGACCAGCCACCAGCTGAATACCACTGAGTGACTGCAGTTGATGCTACATTCTTCTGGGAACAGAAGAATCTTCCAGATGAACCCTTCCTAAATTTTAAAACTGTATTAACACACTAAAGTTTGACATAGTTTGTTGGCAATAATAGGTAATTGGAACAGTTTATATCCAGCCATCAATTAACAATTACTTTAAGTGATCCCATATCTACTGCAGGACTCATTGAAGCTCATTGGATCTATATAGATTCCTTTTCTGTGGTGGTCACCAGAATATATATATATATATATATATATATATATATATATATATATATATATATATTCTGGTCATGTATTTATTTAGCCTATATATATATATATATATATATATATATATGAGCTAAGGTGGAAGATATGTGTTACTTGTATGTTAAAAGTATGTTAAAAAGTAAATACATAAATACATCTATATGTATTTACCACATGACATTTTCCAAGCCACATTTATATCTATTTTCTCTATGTATCCTTACCATATGTCTCGTAAGTTCATTTGTCAAGTCTGGTTTATGCCATATTGTGGATGGTGAAGCTAAGGCATAGATAGGTTACCTTCTATGATCACATAAGTGAGATTCTCAGAAAACACTTTATTTTCCCTTTGTATAATTCTCAAATTTAATTAATTTTAGGATTATTATTTGTTCAATGTCTGTTGTATCAATTAGATTTTAAGCTCCAAGAGGTCAACAAACTTTTCTGTCTTATTCACCACTCTATACTTAAAACTTAAACCAGGGCCTGACAGAGAAAATACTCCGTATTATATTAATTGAATGAATAAATTAATACAAAATAACAGAGCTGTGACTGACACTTAGATTTCCTGATTCAGAGGTGCCATCTCTTTCCATCATACCAATGAGTGATGAGAGGGCATGAAACATTTAGGAATTCCAATCAACTCTCCCCTCCCTCTATTCTCTTTTTCAAGGGAGCATATCTTTGGGAAGGAAATCATGCTTTTTGAAAAATTTTCCTAGTAATTCTGGTATTTTTTTTGTTGAGAACTAAGACACAACACTATTTTTCTTACTCTTAATCACATGTTGTACATAAAAAGGAAGTGCTCTGAGAAAATACAATGGCTTTATACTTGCAAAGCAAACACCCAAAAACAGAGAGTTGTATCTTCATGACTCAATGAATACAAGACTGAGGGCATAGGGAGAATCTGAATCACCCAATCACCAATGACATGAGAAGACAATTTACTATTAGGCACTTCAGCATGTCTTAGCTAATGGGTATTGTAGCACCCATTAAGGTAACTATGTAAGTTGCTTCCACTGCTGTTTTCCTAAGTGCTTCTGAACTCTAAAAGGCCCTTGAACTAAATGTCAGGTCCTGAGAATTCATAGTGATTCCTTAGGGGCTGCCTACAGGCCAGCATGCTGGGGGGACAAGGAGCTGCCTCCTAAGATTCTTGTCCTTTCCTTTCGTGCTTCTCAAGGTTCTTAGCCAACTGAGCCGTGGGAACATCTGGCCAATATAATTAAGGAAAGAGTGCCACGAACTTGTGTTTTTGGCTAGCCAAAATTCACAGATGGGTTTCTTAGATCTGAGTGGCTGGGATGCTGTGGTCTATAGATTAGATTCATCAGTCAGGAGTAGGCTAAAGAGATGCTAATACCTTAAGGTAATTGGAATAATGTTTCTCTAATGTCTCAGACTACCAGCAGCATCTCTTTTCTGGAGTCAAAATCAGTCCCTCCAATGAGAAGGAAAGGAAGGAGAGAGGGAGGGAGGGAGGGAGGGAGGGAGGGAGGGAGAGAGAGAGAGAGAGAGAGAGAGAGAGAGAGAGAGAGAGAGAGAGAAAGCGACCTTAGTTCTAAGAAAAATAATTTCCTGAGAATGTATGTGTACATATTTACACACCTCAGCAAAAACATTGTTGGATTAGAGTCATATGTAAAATAAGGTGATTTAAGAAGCTTGACTAGTCCTAGTAGACAACTGATTGTGTATCAGATATCAAATACTAAATTACAAGCTAATACCAGAAATTGCCACATGGGTTATCTCAACTATAACTAGGGAAGAAGATAGAAGAATCATGGCATCCTGATGATGTTTATAAACTGCATTCTACACATTTCAGTTATCCTAAAAGAAGTGCTACTCCTCCAGAGAAGGTGTCTTTAGAATCATTAGGATGGCTCGTGTGCAACTTTTAAAAGATGTATATTTTTTATATCAAAGTTAACTATTAGAAATACTTGGGAAAAAGCAAAGATTAGGCTGAAAATACTCAAAATCTCATCTTGCAATGACATAGTCTGTTAACATTTTGGACTAGCTCCTTTTTTCTGTTGTTATGTTATACAGAAATATATCTTATCAAAGCAACATTCCATTGAGGGTACAACTTACCTGTTTTGTACCACTCTGAGCAAAATTCTCTTGTTTTCAATAGTCCCATGGAGTGCAGGAAACTGATAATTTTCAATACCAACTTTAAAGGCTACTTCAGTGTGGGGCTTTCAAAACAGTGCAAAGGAATCTATTGTAAATGACTGAACACAGACCCTGGACTAATTCTATGTGTGGCTTATAATGAAGATTACATTGGTACAAATGTATTTTATAAACTATAATGGATATGTAAACGAGTCTGCTATGAGCTTTCATTCATCACTGAGGAACAGATAGAAATACCTCATGAGCTGTGGCTAAGAAAGCAATTATTGCTCTAATCCATCCTGGATTCCTATTTCTCCTTGATATGTTTCACACCATTTGTGTATCGTACTGCTCTATGCTGCGATATACACTTTTATTTGAAAAAATAAATATTTTAAGACTCTTATACTTAGTCTTTGAACATATTATAATCAAAGTTACTCGAAGCAGTCTTTATTCAGTTAGTGAGCTTCCTCTTCTACGTTTTGTAGATGCTGTCTATCTCTTTACACACCCTAGCAACATCTGTTTTGTCCATTTAATGCTGTAGCTCCCCCTCCTCATCTCAGTGTCCTCTGACTATTGACACTTCATTTTCCTCTCAGTCATCATTCCTTCTGGGGGATGGATAGTTTAGGTAGTTTATGGCAGGAGAAGTAATTTCTACTTTCGGATTTGAGGTACCTAGCAGATGGATGATGCTACTTTTGTAGACTAGTGCCCCACTCCACCCCATCCTGTCCCAATCTACAGCAACTCAGTAAAATGATATTGTCTGATTTTGTATGTAGTACAATTTCTCAAGGATTGCTTTTTATTTTGAACATAATAAACATATTTTATTCTTCCTCTTTCCACTTAGCATTTTATTGTATCCTATTTTTATACTTACCATAAACTTAGAATAAACCAAAAGTATATCATATTAACTTATTTTTCTTTCCTTATAAAATTAATAAAATTCTATCAAAGCAAATCGCAAAATAGGCGAAAGAAACAAAATACTTCTACTCTGTCTTCTTCTTCTTTTTCTTTTTTTAATTAAAGTTTATTGAGGTGACAATTGTTAGTAAAGGTACATAGATTTCAGATGTACGATTCTATAATACATTATCTATATCTCACATTGAGTGTTCACTATCCAGAGTCAGTTCTCTTTCCATCACCATATATTAGGCCCCGGTTACACTCTTCTAGAGCCCCCCACCCCCATTGTCCTCTGATAACCCCTAAACTATCTTCTTTTGATATATATGTACCATATACATATAGCTTTGTATCTTGTCATTTACTTTGTACCAGAAATTATAAGTATATGGGTAAATACCAATAATTTTTTTCTTGTTATTTAAATAATTTTAAAAGATAAATTTTGCTTACAGAAAATATTAATAACAATGTATCATGGAGTTTAAACCATATGCAGAAGTAAAATGTATGACACTGATAGTACTAAAGCAAGGAGAAGGAATACTCTTGTATATTTGTTATACTATAATAGATGTGAAATATCACTTGCAGGTAGATTTTTAAAGATAAGTTAAAAAGGTATATTTTACATCTGAAAGCAAGCACTGAAATAACACATGGAGTTATGGCTAATAACTAAGGAGAAACGTTGGAATCATTAAATGTAATCAATTAATCTAAAAGGCAGAAAAAGAGAGCAAAGAGAACAAAGAACAAATGAGACAGAAAAAAATCATAAAACTGATAGATTTAAACCTAACCATATCAATAGTCACATTAATGTGGAGGGTCTAAACAACTCAATTTAAAAAGGAGAGCCAAGTTGGATAAAACAAGGAAGAACCAACTATATGTTGCTTAGAAGACAGTTTTAGGAAACAGAAGAAAAATCGTTCACTCCTAATGCCAATATTCCATCATTGCTATTCTTGTTTGTGTTTATTCCTTTCTAGTCTTTTTTCATAGGCACACTTTATTGTGTTGCTATTGTGGTGTGTATCTGGCTTCCTTTTTGCTTTTCTCACTTAAAGTATGTTGCTATATGGAAATATTTTAAACCTCAATGTTTCACAATAGACCATTCTCTAGCAGTTATGAATTCGGAACCAAGTTTCTAATATCAGCCTAATAAAAATGTTTCAAAGTTGGCCTACATAATGAGTAACAAGATACAAATAAGAGAGGATCTGTATTCTCAAGAAATTACAAATAGCTTTATTTACAACGGCCTGTCCTTGGGTAAATGGCTCATAGCAGTATTCACCAGTAAATGTTGTTGATGCAATGGTCCAGTTAGATCACATATTCATTAATGCATAACTTTTTTGAAGTGAATGTAATTTTTTTAAGATGACTTAGAAAATTCTTTTGAAATGTGTTCATTGTGTTTAGGATGGTCCTAAAGCATCATTTATCTTTGAGCTATAAAAACCCAAAATCACCTTAGTAATAGAGGTTTCTGCTTTGTAGACTATTCAATCTACCATGCTTCTCTATGTATAGCTTCTAGCTCAACACTTGGCATATAGTATTCACTTATGAAATACTATTGATGTTCTTTTTATTCATTGTGCTGTCTTTATATTTTTATTTTAAGCTTTTATAGGTTCAAGTACACATTCTTAGAAACATAACTTGCACAGTTGAAGTGGAAATATTGTAATGTCAAGGGATAAATTTCCAGAAGTGAGATTACTAGGTAAAAGGCTTTGAACAGTTTTATGGCTTTTGATGCATTTTGCCAACTTTATCTTTCAAAGTGGTTGAATCTACTTATTCTACCACCAATGATGTAAGAGTACAGAAATTCCATTTACATGTTGTTAGCATTTGGTACTGGCATCAATTTTAGTTTTTGCCCAACTACTAAGTTTCTTTTAATTTAATTTGAATACTTTGGTAAAGAGTTGAATATTTGAGGGCCTTCCACATTTGAATATTTTAATTGTTAGAAAGTTATATTGTGATACACTGAGATCTGTTTGTTGTAACACACTGTTATTTTGCCTAATTCAGGATTGTCATGGGACACTATTTCCTTTTTGAATGAAAGCCACTAAGAATATTTCCTCCAATATTAAAAGTAAAAAGTAATCTAAGATTTCAACAGAAAGTAGTTCAGGAGGAAATTGTCCAGGCTGTTGAGGCTAGATGCTGACATTTCCTTTTCACAATAGTTTCTGTAGAAGTGTTCTCACTCAAGCCACTAACAAATCAATATTCCCCTGAAATTTAGGTGAGCATGGACCAAAAGCCCCTCCCTTGGATGTCTTAGCATAGCTTAGGACAGAAAGGAATGAATTTGAGAGACAGTTTAGCATCTGTGCTAAAAACTAAAAATTGTACGTGAAAATGTCATAAAATTCAAATATACAAAAGGTATGCATTATAAAGTTTTCCTTCTCAGAAACAAGGAGTTATTTTTTTATGCATTTACAAACAATCTCTGCTCCCTCTTCTTCCACTCTGCATAATACTACTCTAAATAAGTGTTCTGTCTGGCTACTTGGAAATGATCAAAAGCTTTGGCCTAAGCACAGACTTCATAAATGACAGAGCCAGGCTCAAAACTATCTATGCAACTTTAAGAAAAAGCAGTCATCTCTATGAAGTTTAATTTTTTTTTTTTTTTTTTTTTTTTTTTTTTTTTCAAAAATGGAGGAAACGATGATTACCTCAGAGGTTTACTCACCTCAGAAAAAGTACAAATAAGTCACTTAGTACAATGACGGGAACATGGATGGTATTCAATAAATGATAGGTATTGCATGTGTTATTATTAAATGTATTATTGTTGTTTTTATTAATTTCATGAAGAGAGATCAAAATCATAAGAGATTAGTGAAAATTCTAAAAGCATAAGCAGAGAGAAGTATACTTAGTGAGGCATTCTGGTTCTAAATGTCAGAAGAATCTGGGAAGAGCTTTAGTTGACTCCTAATCCCTGTAGATGTCACCAACTGCTCTGGTTCTTACTGAGGTTTCTTTCCCTCCCATAGTAGGATTGTCCCTCAGCACCTCCTCCTAGAACGAAATTAAAACAAAACAAAAAACAAAAGCTCCAGTTCAAAATCACCAATGTCCTAGCTTTCTTTCAGTTTATGTTAGAGAAACTTACTGAACTAAATTGAACTCCTTCACCTTGCTGATCCAAGATGTCAGCTCTACTCATCACTCTGGGCATTGTTTATGAAGACTTGCTAATGGGAAAATCCCCAGGAAGAGAAGTGACTACAAAAATGATAACCACACCTTATCCATGCAAGACCTGTGAGAAAAAACTCCATGAGGGTAGTAAATGTCATTGTGTCACCAACCATTCTGGTGATCAGCAGAGCTCTACATAAAATATGTACTTGGTAAGTTGTAATTATTGGTTAATGCATTTCTGGCTTATAAAACAGCAGACACTTTCACTAAAGCAATTTGGCATGTCTGGCATATGTCTGAATTCTTCTCCTTAGTAAACACTCTTGGATTCATGGTCCTTTAAATATTCTTAGTCTCTCTCCTTTTGATGTTTGTCACCTAGACTCATTAAGGAACAAAGATTAAAGGACACAGAACAAAACCAACAAACAAGCCAAAGACTTCAGAAATCTTACTTCTTGTCCAAACAGGATGCATCAAACAATTTTCTCCCTTACTTTCCCTGTATTTGTACTGTAATACGTATATTGCATTAGCTTTTTTTCCGATATAGAAAACTTTGGGTATAGAAATCAGATATAAAATTCTTCTCTGTTAATATTGACCCATTTAAAGTTTTCGACATCAATAATTTATTGCCTTCTCTCTTTGTACTACCTAACAAAAAACAAACAGACACACAAAGAGACAAAGCTGAAGAATGCCCATTATCCTTTGGTAATCTCATTTGTTCTGTTTTCTCAGCTGGGAAAAAATGGGGAGGGGGGCAAAACTAAATATTGTCTTTAAGAAATTGTAAGTTCCGGAAAAATGGCGGAGTGAGGTGAGCCTCTGTAAAGCTCCCCTGGAATTTACAAAGAATCGAACAACAAAAACTCCACAAAGGACTCCCTGCACAGCAGACAGGCAAGACGAAGAGGCCCACTACCGACTGAAATCACCTACAGGTGGGAGATTCGCGCGCGCTAGCGGGGGGAGGAGGAAAGTGAGAAGCGCGCGGAGACGCAGCTCCGGGGGCGCAGGACTCAGACCCAGCTCAGTGCGCCGAGCTCGCTGCTTCCCGGAACTACCGCAGCTGCGGGAGATCAGACTGCTAGGGCTCCGCCAGGGCTCCACAGGGCTGAGGGGACAGCATATAACACAGCTGAACCCAACGCTCACGGCAGAGACCTCGGAGAAAAGACTGAGGGAAAAAGGCTGAAAACGGTGGTTTAAGCCCGCACTGCCGAGCAGAGAACGGAGCCTTAGGCACTGAGACTAGCCGCCCCCTCCCTCCCCTCCCAGAGCTCGCCCCGCCCCCACCTGCCCGGTGCTAGAAGCGAAACAGTAGCAGTGTCAGATCAAAACAACAGAAAATTTGCTATATTTGAGAACTGTGGCCCATAAACACAAATCCACAGCCCAACTAGTTCCAGCAAAGGGAAGAGAGCTGTGGAAGCAGGACCGGCTGTGGTGGTGGTCGCTGCCATTGCTCTGGGCCACCTCTCACAGCTCACCCCGCCCCTGGCCCCACCTATCTGGGCGGATCCCTGCAGGAGTAAACAGAACTGCTGAACAAAAGAAAGACCTCTTCCTATCAACTTGTTGCAGAAGTCACTCCTGTAGATGTCTAGGAAGAGAAATAGTAAACCAGTAATCGCCATGAGTAACCAAGGCAACAAGATAGCTCAGAAAGAAAGTGAAAAATCTCCAGAAAAGGCACTTAAATATACAGAAATATGTGACTTAAATGACAGAGAATTCAAGGCTGCAGTTCTGAAAAAACTCAACGAGATACAAGAAAACACAGATAGGCAGTTAAATGAACTCAGAAACTCAATTAAAGAACAGTATGAGCATTTTACGAAAGAGATTGAAATTTTAAAAAAGAACCAAATAGAATTTCTGGAGATTAAGAACTCAATAGAAGAAATTAAGAATGAAATAACCAGCTTAGGTAGTAGAGTTGACCAGATGGAGGAAAGAATCAGTGACATCGAAGATAGAAACCTGGAAATGACACAGATAGAAGAAGAAAGAGACTTGAGACTTAAAAGAAATGAAAGAACTCTACAAGAACTTTCTGACTCCATCAGAAAGAGCAATATAAGAATAATGGGCATACCAGAAGGAGAAGAAAGAGAGAAGGGAACAGAGAATATATTCAAACAAATCGTCGATGAGAACTTCCCAAATTTGTGGACAGAACTGGACCCTCGAATCCAAGAAGCAAATAGAACACCTAGTTACCTCAATCCCAACAGGCCTTCTCCAAGGCACATTGTACTGAAGCTGTCTAAAATCAACGACAAAGAAAGAATCCTCAAGGCAGCCAGGGAAAAGAAGACGGTAACTTACAAAGGAAAGCCCATTAGATTATCATCAGATTTTTCAGCAGAAACTCTACAAGCCAGGAGGGAGTGGAACCAAATATTCAAACTATTGAAAGAGAGAAATCATGAGCCAAGAATAATATATCCAGCAAAGATATCCTTTAGATATGAAGGAGGAATAAACACCTTTCCAGACATACAGAAGCTGAGGGAATTTTCTAATACACGACCTGCACTACAAGAAATACTAAAGGAGGCTATTCGACCACCATCAACAGGGACAATTTGTGGCAACCAAAACTCAAAAAGGGGGAGAATAAAGGCCTGAACCGGAATATGGGAATGGAGAAAGTAAGCGTGCTGAAGAAAATGGAATACTCTAAATATCAAACTTACTTTTACATAAACTTAAGGGTAACCACTCAAAAAAAATCCAGAACTGAAATATATACTGAAATAAAAGAAGAAACAGAGGGAAACATCATAGAATACCACCACACAGAAATAATAGACAACAACAAAAAGGCAAAGAAACAATGGAGACACAGCCTTACCAGAAAACTAAAGATAGAATGACAGGAAATTGTCACATATCAATAATCACCCTAAATGTAAATGGACTGAACTCACCAATAAAAAGGCACAGAGTAGCAGATTGGATCAAAAAACTAAACCCAACCATATGCTGTCTCCAAGAGACACATCTCAGCTACAAGGACAAGCATAGACTCAAAGTGAAAGGGTGGAAATTGACACTCCAAGCAAATGGTGCCCAGAGAAAATCAGGTGTAGCCATAATGATATCAGATGAAACAGACTTCAAGGTGAAAAAGATAACAAGAGACAAAGATGGACATTTCATAATGGTGAAGGGGACTGTAAAACAAGAAGACATAACAGTCATCAATATTTATGCCCCCAGTCAGGGAGCACCGAAATACACCAAGCAACTACTAACAGAACTAAAGGGAGAAATTGACCAAAACACAATTATACTAGGGGACTTAAATACATCATTGACAGCTATGGATAGATCATCCAAACAGAAAATAAATAACGACATAGTAGCCCTAAATGACACATTAGATGAAATGGACATAATTGACATTTATAGAGCACTTCATCCTAAAACATCAGACTACACATTCTTTTCTAGTGTACATGGAACATTCTCAAGGATAGACCATATATTGGGACATAAAATCAGTCTCAACAAATTTAAAAAGATTGAAATCATACCATGCATATTCTCTGATCACAAGGCTTTGAAATTGGATATCAACTGTAAAAAGAAAGCGGGAAAAAACACAAATACATGGAGACTAAACAACATACTTTTAAAGAAGGACTGGGTCAAAGAAGAAATTAGAGGAGAGATCAAAAGATACATAGAAACAAATGACAATGAAAATACATCCTACCAAAATTTTGGGGATGCAGCGAAAGCAGTTTTAAGGGGGAAATTTATCTCATTACAGGCCTATCTCAAGAAACAAGAAAATTCCCAAATAAATAACCTCATGTTACACCTTAAAGAACTAGAAAAAGAAGAACAGGTAAAACCCAAGGTCAGCAGAAGAAAGGAAATAACAAAAATTAGAGCAGAAATAAATGAAATAGAGAACAGAAAGACAATAGAAAAAATTAATGTGACAAAGAGCTGGTTCTTTGAGAAGATTAACAAAATTGACAAACCCTTGGCTAGACTTACTAAGATAAAAAGAGAGAAAACACTGATTAACAAAATCAGAAACGTAAAAGGGGAAGTTATCACGGACACCACAGAAATACAAAGGATCATCCAAGAATACTATGAAGGACTATATGCCACCAAATTCAACAACCTAGAAGAAATGGATAAGTTCTTAGAAACATATAGCCTTCCAAGGCTGAACCATGAAGAACTGGAAAATCTAAACAGACCGATCACCAGTAACGAAATTGAATCAGTCATCCAAAACCTTCCCAAAAGCAAAAGTCCGGGACCAGATGGCTTCACTAGTGAATTCTACCAAACCTTCAAAGAGGATCTAATACCAATTCTGCACAAACTCTTCCAAAAAATTGAAGAAGAAACAGTACTCCCCAACACATTTTATGAGGCCAACATTACCCTGATACCAAAACCTGGTAAAGACAGCACAAAAAAAGAAAACTACAGACCAATATCTCTGATGAATACCGATGCAAAAATCCTAAATAAAATTCTAGCAAATCGAATACAACAATGCATTAAAAAGATTATTCATCACGACCAAGTGGGGTTCATCCCCGGGGCACAAGGATGGTTCAACATACGCAAATCCATCAATGTGATACATCATATAAACAAAATAAAGGACAAAAATCATATGATTATATCAATTGATGCAGAAAAAGCATTTGACAAGATACAACATCCATTTATGATTAAAACACTTAATAAAATAGGTATAGAAGGAAAATACCTTAACATAATAAAAGCCATATATGACAAGCCCTCTGCTAATCTCATAATTAATGGAGAAAGACTGAAGCCCTTTGCTCTACGTTCAGGAACACGACAGGGATGTCCCCTATCACCTCTGCTTTTCAACATAGTGTTGGAAGTCCTTGCCAGAGCAATCAGGCAAGAGAAAGAAATCAAAGGCATCCAAATTGGGAATGAAGAAGTTAAATTATCACTCTTTGCAGATGACATGATGCTATATATAGAAAACCCTAAAGACTCCACCAAAAAGCTATTAGAAACAATCAACGAATACAGTAAAGTTGCTGGCTACAAAATCAACGCACAAAAGTCCATTGCCTTCCTATATACCAACAATGAAATCTCAGAAAAAGAAATACAAAAAACAATTCCTTTTACAATTGCATCAAAAAGAATAAAATACCTAGGAATAAACTTAACCAAGGATGTGAAAGACCTATATGCTGAAAACTATAAGACTTTTCTGAAAGAAATTGAAGAAGACACAAAGAAATGGAAAGACATTCCGTGCTCATGGATTGGAAGAATCAACATAGTTAAAATGGACATATTACCCAAAGCAATATACAGATTCAATGCAATCCCCATCAAAATCCCAATGGCATATTTTAAAGAAATAGAACAAAAAATCATCAGATTTGTTTGGAACCACAAAAGACCCCGAATAGCCAAAGCAATCTTAAGAAAAAAGAACTATAATGGAGGTATCACACTTCCTGACTTTGGCTTGTACTACAGGGCCACAATAATCAAAACAGCATGGTATTGGCAGAAAAACAGACATATAGACCAATGGAATAGAATTGAGAACCCAGAAATAAAACCACATAAATATGGACAGATAATTTTTGACAAAGAAGCTAAAAACATACAATGGAGCAAAGACAGCCTCTTCAATAAATGGTGCTGGGAGAATTGGATAGCCACGTGCAAAAGAATGAAACTGGACTGCTATTTGTCACCATGTACCAAAATTAATTCAAAATGGATCAAAGACTTAAGCATAAGACCTGACACAATAAACTGCATAGAAGAAAACATAGGTACTAAACTTATGGACCTTGGGTTCAAAGAGCATTTTATGAATTTGACTCCAAAGGCAATGGAAGTTAAAAGCTAAAATAAACGAATGGGACTATATGAAACTTAAAAGCTTCTGCACAGCAAAAGAAACCATTGACAAAATAAAGAGGCCACCAACTGAATGGGAGAAGATTTTTGCAAACAGTGCCTCCGATAAGGGGCTAGTATCCAGAATATACAAGGAACTCATGCAACTCAACAACAAAAAAACAAACAACCCAATTGAAAAATGGGCAGAGGACTTGAAGAGACATTTCTCCAAAGAGGACATACAAATGGCAAATAGACATATGAAAAAATACTCAACATCACTAATCATCAGAGAAATGCAAATCAAAACCACAATGAGATATCACCTCACCCCAGTCAGAATGGCCATCATCAACAAGACAAATAGTAACAAATGTTGGAGAGGCTGTGGAGAAAAAGGAACCCTCATACACTGTTGGTGGGAATGCAGACTGGTGCAGCCGTTATGGAAGGCGGTGTGGAGGTTCCTCAAAAAATTACGAATAGAATTGCCATATGACCCAGCAATCCCTCTCCTGGGTATCTACCCAAAAAATCTGAAAACATTTAGAGATAAAGACACGTGTGCTCCAATGTTCATTGCAGCTTTGTTTACAGTGGCCAAGACATGGAAACAACCAAAATGTCCTTCGATAGATGAATGGATGAAGAAGTTGTGGTATATATACACAATGGAATACTATTCGGCAGTAAGAAAAGATGATATAGGAACATTTGTGACAACATGGATGGATCTTGAGAGTGTAATGCTGAGCGAAATAAGTCAGACAGAAAAAGCAGAGAACCATGTGATTTCACTGATATGTGGTATATAAACCAAAACAACAAAAGAACAAGACAAACAAATGAGAAACAGAAACTCATAGACACAGACAATGGTTTGGTGGTTGCCAGAGGGTAAGGGGGGTGGGGGGTGGGGGGTGGGAGATGAGGGTAAGGGGGATCGAATATATGGTGATGGAAGGAGAACTGACTCTGGGTGATGAACACACAACGGGATTTATAGATGATGTAATACAGAATTGTACACCTGAAATCTATGTAATTTTACTAACAACTGTCACCTCAATAAATTTAATAAAAAAAAAAAAAAAAAAGAAATTGTAAAACTGCGTATAAAAAATTAATATGTTTGAGCCACAACAACAGAGTGATGAATCTATGCATATTAAGCTGATAAAATCTCTCTATAGGCAGAATATTCTTACTTCAATTGCTACTATGATACTGGATTCTTTCTACATTTCTTCTTAGACATATAATTACCATTTATGAGGACAATTCACAAGAAAGTTTAATGTATATTATATATGTAAAGACTAAACAGAATAATATTCATTGGTATAAAGTAACTCTCAGCAAATCATCGATTAGGATCATCCTAATGTTTCTATTGTGATGGAAAATGAAGGATCGCAGTTTAGCTTTTGTTTTTACCCTGTGTATTAAGACTGTCATTAATGGAGTGATGGATACACAGTGATACCGGGAAATTTACAATTGATTTTTATTTACGTGGTTTTTTTTTCCCCCAAAATATTGTCTCAGATAAGTAGTTGTTACTGGAATAAAGAAACTATTACAAGAAACTAAATAATATTATTGATAATGGGAGGATGAACTCAATTAATGAATGCACTAATTTCTGGCTCTTCTCCAAACCTAAAACTCAGCTCCTGTCTAATTTTTGAATATTGCGTCACGCTAAAAATAAGTCATTCTATTGTATAAAAATGAATGTATACTTACAAAATTTCTAAATACAAGGATATGCTTCCTATGGACTGAATCTGAATTCTGTAGAGAATATTCTGGAACATGCTGAAACTTTCTTTTATCTGTTTGTAACTTTTATTCACAGTTGGGGTTAGAGGTGGGAGAAGGAGGCCGTGGTAAGGAAGCGGTAAAGCACATGTTTTAGTATCCACATATTAGCAAATATTTTCAGATGAGTAAACATGAATTTATAGGGGGCAGAATATTTGAAATTATGACTGTCATTGAAAATCTAAAATATAAGTCATATAATTTTTCTTTTTACCTTTATGATTTCTGTAACAAATCTGAAACCATTAAATATAAAAAATTCCACACTTAAGACTCTTTTTGCTTAAATAATTATTTTAATAATATATATGTCTGCTTAATGATCATGGCTTACAAATCAAAATATTACATATGGTATTTGCATGACAGCTGGCAGAAAGGAATACGGTTCAATTTTATAACTTGTTTGTTCAATAATTATTAAATTCCAAAACCTTATCTATTTCAAATGTGTTTGAATGAGATGTAGCAATTTCTTCAATGACTGAGAGTGAATTTTATAGCACTAAGGATTATTTAAATTAAAAACAAGGCTCTACTTACCTATCAGTTAGTTTTATTAAAATAGTCACAAAATATAGAACATGATGGAACCGAGTAGTCCAAAGGGACAGTATGAAAAAGACATTTGTGTTTCAGACAAATTCCTTGGTCATGAATATCTGTGAAGAATGTTCATTTTAACCCCCAGTCTGGTGTCCAACATATAGTGGACAATCAATTAATGGCAAACAAAGGAGTGAATGTGTGAATAGCTGACAGAGTGAGGAAACAGATTTAAGTGAGTCATGGAGAGCTGTATTTGACATTAGGGAGAAATGCTATGATTTTTTCTTTGATAATTATAAATCTACATTATCTCTCAATTTCTGGATAGTTGCAAACAATGTAAAGGACTTCAAATCACATTTATTGCTGCCTTAATTCATATTTTATGTAATAGTGATATATTTATAAAATGAGGCATGAAAATAAAATATCCATGAACACATCATCCAGTCAAGAACCTAAGGACAATAACTTGACTGCAATGTTGAAGCTGCTTTTGTTTATTGTTCCTTAATTCCATCCTGTGCCACTCCTGTATGGGTAACCATTATGTCTTTTTACCACATATTTTTTTGCCACATAGTTACAGTTTTAGCACATATTTATATGTTTGTAACTGTTTGTTTTGTTTTGACTTTTTGAGCTTTATAACATTTCTGTCTGACTACAAGTGATATTTTTGACTTAAATTGTTACCTAGAGCTGAATATATTTACTTTTACCATTGTATAATATTCATAAAGAAGCTACCTATTCTCCTACATATGGACATTTGAGTTGGCTGTTGTTTTCTTTTATTTATTTACTTTTTTGTCATTACCATGCTGCTATACATGTGCTCCTAAAGTGAAACTCCACCCAGGCAGGGATGTTTGTCTATTGATTTTATTTTTTAGCCTATAAAGGTGCCTGTTTCTTTTTAAGATTTTTATTCAAACTGTAGCTAATATACAATATTATATGAGTTTCAGAGGTACATCATAGCTGTTCAACATTTATATACCTAAAGAAGTGATCACAATGATAAGTCCAGCAACCATCTGACACTGTACTATGCTATCACAATATTATTGACTGTATTCCCCATGCTGTACGTTACATCCTTATGACTTATTTGTTTTATACCTGGAAATTTGGACCACTATTGCCCTTCACCTTTACCCCTGCCTTTTTCAATTAGAATTGACATTCAATATTGTTTTATATTAATTTCAGGCATATAGCATAGTGGTTAGACATTTATACAATTTAACAAGTGATCCCCCTGACTAGTCTAGTACCTGCCTGGCACTATACATAGTTATTGCCATACCATTGACTATATTCATTATGCTTTACATCCCCATGACTATTTTGTAACTACTAATTTGTACTTCTCAACCCTTCATCTTCACCCGGCTCCCCAACCCCTCACCTGTGTATGACACCAACAAACTAACCATCTGACACCATACGTAGTTACTACAATATTATTGACTATATTCCTTAAGCCATACCCTACATCCCCATGACTACTTTGTAGCAACCAATTTGTACTTCTTAATACTTTCCCCTTTTTCATTCACACTCTCAACGCCCTCCCATCTGACAACCATCAAAATGGTCTCTGTATCTATGAGTTTGTTTTTTCATTTGTTTGGTTTTTTTTTTGTTCTTTAGATTCCACATATAAGTGAAATCATATTGCATCTGTCTTTCTCTGTCTGACATAGTCCACTCAGTACAATACCCTCCAGGTTCGTGCATGCCTCCCCACATGGCAAAAACCCATTCCCTTCCTCGGTCGAGCAATATTCCATTCTGTATATGTACTCCCTCCTCTTTATCCATTCTTCCATTGACAGACACCCAAGCTGCCTCCACATCTGGGCCATTATAAACAATGCTGCAATGAACATTATGTATGCATATGTCCCCTCAAAGTAGTGTTTTGGGTACCCAGAAGGGGATTATTTGGTCCTTTTTTGTCTCTTACTATAGGCTTTGTTTTAAAGTCTATTTTGTCTGGTATAAATATGTCTACCCCAGCTTTTATTGTTTTCTCCGTTTCATTTACATTTTCATGAAATATCTTTTTTCCATCTCTTTACTTTTCATCTGTGTATGTATCTTTCAATATGAAATGATTCTCTTATAGGCAACATATGTAAGGATATTTTTTAAAGATTTTTTTGGGGAAGGGGAACAGGACTTTATTGGGGAACAGTGGGTACTTCCACGTCTTTTTTCCAAGTCAGGTTGATGTCCTTTCAATCTTAGTTGTGGAGGGTGCAGCTCAGCTCCAGGTACAGTTGCCATTGCTAGTTGCAGGGGGCACAGCCCAACATCCCTTGTGGGAGTTGAACTGGCAACCTTGTGGTTGAGAGGACGCAGTCCAACCAACTGAGACATCCGGGAGCTCAGCAGCAGCTCAGCTCAAGGTGCCGTGTTCAATCTTAGTTGCAGGAGGCGCTGCCCACCATCCCTTGCGGGACTTGAGGAATTGAACTGGCAACCTTGTGGTTGAGAGCCCACTGGCCCACGTGGGAATCGAACCGGCAGCCTTTGGAGTTAGGAGCATGGAGCTCTAACCGCCTGAGCCACTGGGCCGGCCCAGGATTTTGTTTTCTTATTCAGTCAGCCATTCTATGTCTTTTCATTGGAGCATTTAATCCATTTACATTGAAAGTATTTGTTGATAGATATGTTGCTATTGCTATTTTATTATACATAATTTTGATCTTTTCATTTTCTCATCTTAAAGAAATCCCTTTAGCTTTCCTTGTTATTCAGGTTTGGTGGTGATGAACTCGTTTAGCTTTTTGTTGTCTGGGAAGCTCTTCATATGTCCTTCAATTCTAAATGATAGCCTTGCTTGGCAGAGTACTCTTGGTTGTAGGTCCTTGCTTTTCATCACTTTGAATATTTTATGCCAATCTCTTGTGTCCTGCAAAATTTCTGTTGAGAAATCAGCTGACAATCTTATGGGAACTCCCTTATAAGTAATGAGTTGCCTTTCTCTTGTTGCTCTTGGGATTCTCTCTTTATCTTTAACCTTTGCTATTTTAATTATCTCGTGTCTTGGTGTGGGCCTGTTTGGGTTCATCTTGTTTAGGACTCTCTGCCCTTCCTGGGCTTGTATGTCTATTTCTTTCACCAGGTTAAGAAAGTTTTCCATCATTATGTCTTTAAATATGTTCTCAATTTCTTGCTCTCTCTCTTCTCCTTCTGGTTCCCCTATGATGTAAATGTTATTATACTTGACTTTGTCCCAGAGGTCTGTTAACCTAGCCTCATTTATTTTGGATTATTTTTTTCTTTTTGCTGTTCTGATTGGGTGTTTTCTCCTACCTTGTCTTCCAAATTGTTGATTTGATTATCTGTTTCATCTCATCTGCTGGAGATTCCTTCTAGTGCATTCTTTATTTCGGTTATTGTAGTCCTCACTTGTGACTTGTCCTTTTTTTATGCTTGCTATCTCTTTGGTGAAGTTCTCACTAAGTTCCTTGAGCATCCTTATAACCATTGTTTTGAACTTTGTCTGTGGTAGGTTGCTTGCCTCCATTTTGTTTAGTTCTTTTTCTGGAGTTTTCCTTGACTTTCATTTGGGAAGTATTTCTTTGTTTCCTCATTCTGGCTGCCTCCCTGTGTTTGTTTCTATGTATTAGGTAGATCTGCTATGTCTCCCAATCTTGGCCGGCTGGCTTTATGGAGTAGGTACCCTCGGGCCCTGGCACAGTCTCCTTGGTTACCTGCAGCCAGTGCTCCAGGAGTGTCCCTTGTATGGGTTGTGGGTGCCCTCCTGTTATAGTTGAGCCTTGATTGCTATTGACATGTCAGTTGGTGGGATTGACCCTCAGCCTGATTGGCTGTGGGGTTGGCCACATCCACAGCCACAGCTTACGGGCTGCTGTTAGTGGGGTGTACCCCACTGAGTGAGACTTGCCCTAGCAGACTCTCGTGCCTTTTGAGACCTCCCTTTGTGTATGCCACCTTTGGGGCTAATTGGATTGTGCTATGCTGTCATCTGAAGCCAACCTTCAAGTATATTGGTTTTGGGGCCTCTTGGGAGGGGCTCTGGTGCAGGCATAGGTCACCCACTGCCTGTGACCAGCCAGGGACAAAGTGATTCACAGTTTTTTGCTGCCTGTGCTAAACCTGGAGTCACATGAAAGAAGCCATGCTGCAAACTGAGGATGGCTGCTGCCGGTACCAGGCCTGCTGTAGTTTCCAAAAAAACTAGGGCACCCTGAGTCCTGCTGCCACCTGCCAGCTCCCTTAAATTCAGTCACTAATAAAACCTGTTGAGGATGCAATTTGGGTGGGGCAGCATCTCAGTGTGTCACTACAGTGGGAAGTGTGTTATCAACAGGTTAATGTAGACTCTGGTTTGTGCCAGTGCTGCACCTGGATCTGTGCCTGGAGCTACTCAGCAAAAGTCTCAGAGCACACTGAGGCCAGTCATCACCCACCTGAGGTCTGTGGACTCAGATATTTTTCCAAGAAACAGTGCAATGAGGGAAGGGCTGGCTGCTCCTAGAGAAAGTGCCTCTGGTGTTGGGGGAGTTGGGTGGGGTGGGGCCCCAGTGAGTCAGTAGGGCAGAGCCCCAGAGCTCACCAAACCAATCAGATTGAGATTAGGCCATAAGTGTCAGGGGAGGACTCAACACTTTAAAGATGGCAGCTGCCTGCCAGCTATAGAGTAGGAGGACCCTTCACAGGGAACATGGGGCTGTCCTCTACCCCTGGCTTTGAAGCCATTTAATTCAGTCTGCTCCCTATATGCCTATTATGCCCCCCAAGTCATCTATTATGCCCCCCAAGTCTCTACTGGAGCCCAAGGTGAGTGCCTGTGAGCAAGTGAGTCTATACACGGGCTCTTTAAAGGGATGGCTGGGTTTCTTCAGTCTTTTGTCCCACCCAGATGGTCAGAATCCCCACTGGTTTTCACAGACCTATGTGTGTGGGCTACTCTTCCTGGCACCAGTACTCTGGGCTGGGGAGCCAGGAGTTGGGCTGGGGTCCTTTACTCCTTTGAGGGGAACCTCCTTGGCCAAGGTATCCCTCCCAATTTTTATGTGCCACACAGAGGTTTGGGACCTGCCCATTTCACATCTCTGTCCCTGCTACCAGTTCATTGTGGCTTCTTCTTTATGTCCTTAGTTATAAAACTTCTGTTCAGCTAGATATCAGATGGTTCTCCAGGTTGATTTTTTCTGTAATTTGGTTGTAATTTTAATGTGTTCATGGAAGGAATCAGGCATAGTGTTTATCTATTCCACCAACTTGGGTCTTCTCCAAAGGTGCCTACTTTTTAATGAGTGCTTAATAAATGCTTGTTGTTGTTGAGAGGGAAAATAATATTGTATGTGATTCCTAAAAGTACCTGTGCAAGAGGTGTGTGTGTATATATATAATATATATATATATATATATTATATATATATATAATATATATACACACATACATATATATGTATGTATATATATATATATACACACACACCCATATACACACATGTATATGTATATATATATTTTTATATAAACTATATATATATATAGTTTGAAATTTTGCTCACATATCCCACAACAGGATTTTGAAAGCTTGTGTGACTCTTCACACATTTTTAAGTTGATATCTGATTTTTTTTTATCAACTGTTTAAGTGATTACAAATGATGTAATTTCTGGTATATTTTGATACTGACATTTTAAATTAATACTGTAATATCATTCTTTTAAATACTGGAGGTGCCAGAAGAATGTACACATTTTAAGAGATGTTATCTATGTATTACTTTTCGAAGTTGAATTGAATTATGATAGTAATGTGTAGTATGGCATTTGCTCAAAAGGTAGTGTTAATCACATGAAGGCTAGCATCATTCATTGTATTACAATTTTAATACAGTTTTTTCATTTCTTAAAATGTGTATGTATTTTTTTGGCACCCTCTGTACATCCAGTGGAATCCAAATACTATTGTGATTTGTTTTACTATCATTTACTTATAAAATTCAGAATAAAAAGTTTTTTTTAAAAGCCAGACATTTTATATATATTTTTCTCTTGGACTCATGTTTTCATTTCACTGCTCTTACAGAATTTTATCCTAATAAAATATGCATTTGCACTTAGATTCTTTTTATTGGTCACCCTATTATGCTTTCCAACTATATCTATATCTATATCTATATCTATATCTATATCTATGTCTATGTCTATGTCTATGTCTATGTCTATGTCTATGTCTATGTCTATATCTATATCTATCTATATATATAGTTTTTATTTTTTTATTTCCCTGTGCCTTTACGATTCGTGTTGTTTTCCGAATTTAGCAATTATTATTATTTCAGTGTTGGTTAAAGCTATTTCAAAAAATAATGAACACAAAGTAAAACTTTATTTGGAAATGCATCTCTTTAAAAGTATGGGACTATTATTTTTCAATTTTTTCCTAGTTCTTGCATGACTTATCAACTGTTGACATAAGACAGGATTCAGGGAAATTCACAGTAAGAGAAAGTATTTGGCCACCAGTAAGTGTAGGGTTTCGTAAAGTGTTGCAATGATCATTGCTAAGTATGCATTGTGTACAGTACAATCTATTTTCTGTTCCATTAGGAAATAATCAAATAGAGAAGTGGTTGACAAGTGCCAGAAAGGACATTTATTACTAAGTAAAAAACAAAACCATTTTTCAGTGTCCATTGATTTTTTTTTTTTTTTTTTTTTTTTGGTAAAATGCAGGGAAATGTTTATCCTATGAATAATAAATGTTCAAGAAAACACAAAATACTTTTCACCTCCAGTATATGTTCCATTTTCTCAAAGATGTAATGCTGAGATATCAGAAATAACATTTTCATGTTTAATTCTTTGAAATCATGTAAAATATCCAATTGAGACACAGTCCCAGACAGAGTCAAACCAAAAATTTCTGAGCACATTGTTTTATTTCTATGATGCTTTTTCAAATATTCTGAATATTTTAATTCTATGACAGATAGAGTGATAAGACAGATAGCTTTATCTTGTGCTTGTTGTTGTCTTGGGTATTTCTTACCCTCATTCTTTTCTGCTTTTCTTTCATGAACAAGGGTCTCTCCCTCGGGTACAATGCTGTCTAATACAGTCACAAGCCCTGGAAAAGTGAGGCTATTTAATGAAACTTGTCTGTACTCCCATAATCCTACTCTTCAGTATGTATGTATTCACTACACTCTAATGTGGTGTGTGTGTCTGTGTGAGGGAGCCATTTCTAACGCCCACCTTGTCCTTAATAGAAATACATTTATACATAAGACACAAAGTCGTATGATTGACAAGCCATTGTTGATATCACTATCATTAAAAGAAAGTTCTCTGTCACCAACATTTTGAATTGTTCTCATTATTTGACTTCCTTAAAGTTTTTACGGGTTAGGATAATGCATCAAGAAATTGAAGATGGGGGAGAGGTATTTTTTTTAATACAATGGTAGAAAGGATGATTTTGTGAAAGGACAGGAGAGAATTGACAAGAAACATTCTCAGAAAGATCACTTCAAAATATATACATTACATATGGAAGCTGGGAATCTAACAATTTATTCCATTAGATTTATTTGTGCCTGTAAGAAACTCCTCAGGTATCCAGGGTTACATATATCCAGTTTGAAGTTTTCTGATATATACCAAGAGGTAGATTGCTCAGTCATGGGATACACCTCTTTTCCTCTTTACAAGATAATTGCCAAATTGTTAACCAAAGTAATTGTTCAAATGGTAGTACACCAACCAGAAGATATGAGAATTCTCATTTTCTTCACATCTTTACCAATACTTATTGCCAGTTTT
Organism: Rhinolophus sinicus; assembly: GCF_057876585.1. Lineage (NCBI taxonomy): Eukaryota > Metazoa > Chordata > Mammalia > Chiroptera > Rhinolophidae > Rhinolophus > Rhinolophus sinicus. The sequence continues at coordinate 72,213,405 of NC_142517.1, read as the reverse complement.
TAAAATTTTAGGCAATCTAGTAGATAAAAAATGACATTATATTTTGATATTAAATAGCATTGCCATGATTACTAACTTACTAAGTAGGTTGAATATCTTATGTTTATTTGTCATTCATGATTCCTCTTCTGTGCAATACCAATGCATATATTTTTGCTCATTTTTCTACTGAATCATTTGTCTTTTTGTTATTATTTTGTAGAATTTATTTGTATATTCTGGATTTTAATATTTTTCTTGCTAAATATGTTGTAATTATTTTCTCCTAGTTTTTGTTAATCTTTTCACATTTTGTAATGGAATCTTTTGATGAACAGAAGTTCTCAAATGCAGTCTAATTGATCATTGTTTTTCCTTTCATGGTTAGAGCTTCTTATAGTTAATTGAAAAAGTATTTCATACTCAAAGTTTATAAAGATATTTTCCTCTTATCCTTTTTCTAAAAGTTTTGAAAGTTCTTGTTTTACCCTTAAGTCTTCAATCCATCTGAAATTAATTTTTGTGTGAGATTTGAAGTAGAGGTTTAATTTCAGTTTTTGTACTAGTATCCAGAATTGTTTACTGTTTAGTGAATCTCTTGCTTTATGATCTGCAGTGCCATCTTTACTCTATATCAAGTTTCATGTATGTGCATGTCTGTTTCTGGTCTTTTTTCCTTTTGTTTACAAACTTTTTGTATGCCTATGTTAATATCACACTCTCTTTATTAGTGTAGTTTTATAATAAGTCTGGATATCTGTGGCAGATTAAAGATGGCAGGCAATTTTTTGACACATTTCCCATCGGACGGTAGAGTCTGTTTCTCTCCACTAGAAATTGTACTGCCCTGTGATTGCTTTGACTAGTAGAATATGGCTCCAGAATTAGACTTTCAGATATCTGGCAGTTTCCAGTATAGTTCAATGGATCACTGTGCCACCCTTGTGAGAAAGAAATCCAACTACCTTGCCAGATGGTGAAACTATTACAACTGCATGGAGGAGGAGAAGGGGCCAGCTAAATCCACTCTGCTGTCTATCCCTGCCAAGGTCCTGGGCATTTGAGTGATGTTGTCTTGGACCCTCCAGACCAATTAGCATCTAGTTGAGTACCATTGAATGATCCCAAACATACCACAGCAATTTGGAAAAATCAAAATAACCCAGCTGTCATGGCTTCCTGAAAGATCAATTTGGTTGGGCTACCATCCCACTTTATTCAATCAAGTAGTAATCTAGGTGCTGCTGTGAAGGGATTTTACAGATGCAGTTAGTGCCCCTAATCAGTTGACTTTAGGTAAGAGCTATTATTACTTAACTTAATTTGTTGGATGGCCTTAAAAACAGGACTGAATGATTCTCAAAGGAGGAGAAATTTCACCTCAGACAGCAGCTTCTGCCTATGCCCATGGAATTCAGAGCTGCATAATCTCCCATTCCTGATTTCTTGCTCTACATACTTACTTAGCCAGCCCCCACAATTTCAGTGGCCAATTTCCTGAAATAAATAAATCTTCATAGTAAATTCTACTGGTTTTATTTCTTTGATTAAACTTTTACTGAGACACTCCTCAAGCCTTGCCCAAATTCCTGATCCATAAAATAGGAAGATTGATAAAGTAATTGTTGTTTTAAGCAACTAAACTTTGGGATGGTTTGCTACAAAGCACTAGATAGCCAAAACAATATTTCATAGGGTAGATTATCATTTTTTTTTTGTATCTTCATATCTTTGGTCTTTGATGTTCCATACAAGTTTTTAAATCAACTTATATAGTTTCTTTAAAAAATTATTGGTATCTTAAGGGGAATTGAATTAAATTATATCTGAAAGCTAATTTTAGGAGAACAACATACCTTCTATTCATCTATTTATTTCTCCATTTATTTAATGCTTTTAAATGATGTTTTAAATTCTCCTCCAAAAGGTATTACATATTTTGCCATATTTTCTAGACACTTTATATTTTGTAATATTATATGTAAGTATTTTATTAAAATGACAATTTCTGTTTGTTGCTATGGATGGGAATTTTTTAAAAATATACTGATCTTATATTTCTGCAATCATGTTTAACTCTCTTACTGATTTTATATTCTGCCTGTAGAACCTTCTAGGTTTTCATTTTATGTCTTGTTTCTACCTCCTTTCCTCACCCTGTGCCTTCCCTTTAGAAACTCTAAGTGGAAGGTGCATGGAAACAAAAAGCTGATTTCAAGTTTACCCATGGCTTAATTTGTGGAGTTTATGGTATGTGCACTTTTAGAATACTGATATGTGTTCTTCTGTTGGGGCTTTGCAGCTTAATAATGTTCATGGGAAAAATTACAGTTAAGAATATGTGTAGAAAATTTACAGTATACTTAGAGGTTAAGTTCCCAGCCTTGCTTCTTATGAGCCATATGACCTTAGATAAATTACTTAACATTGTTAAATGTGTTTTCACCTGTGAGGTGGGGATTAAAATAAACTTATATCATGGGCTTGTATTATGGACAAAATGTAATGAGTATATGCATACGAAATTCTCTTCACTTTGAAAGCACTCAGTAAATAGAGATTATTGTGATTGTAGGCAAGTAACAATCTGTATTTAATTAAAATGTTTAATAAGTATATATAATTTTTCTATGATTGAAGTCATACTTTATTGTGCAATTTTAACATTTTAATACTGTATTCTTACCTAGGGCTGGCAAAAAGCAGGTGAAGTTGTCTTGCATATTACCCTCCCCTCTTTAGAAACCCTGTACTTCCTTTCAGTCATTTCCCTTTTATATGTTCAGTGTTGTCATGTAGAGACAATTTTAGGGGAAATGAAACTCATAAAACTGATACTAAGGAATTTGTGATTTATGTGATGTCTGTGGCAGATTGTTTCTTTAAAGATTGCCGTGTGTGTGTGCGCGCGCGCGCGCACGTGTGTTTGCATTTTAACAGGAATTATCCCGGTACTGTTCTTCCTTTAAAATTGTCCTGACCCTCAGACAATAAGGATCCAGCATAATATGCCTTCATGACTCTTTCTAAAGCCCACTCTTGAAAGGAGATATTGAAGAAAAAAATCATTCTTAATTTGGATTTGCCTTTTTCCATGATTATCCACTTGTTTTTAAGTCAGACCAATGTCTCCTGTGGCTTTATTTCATGAATAAGAATGCACAAATGATTATATGTGGACTTTGTGGTAGAGAAACGGTTCTCACCTTGGAGCAAACCTCTAATAGCCTGACTCTCATAAGATCAAGTTAGGCTTACAATTCAAAAATGATTACTTGAATGATGTTTTAGATGTTTTCTCTCTTGATTTTTTTTAAATAGGATTAAAAGCCTAAAACCAGTATCTCTGTTCCAGTAATAAGGCTCGGCCAAAGGTGAGAAACAAAACAAGACCCAATTAAGGAGCTGAAAGCAGATACCAGCGGCTATATAGTGAAAATATTTAAATATGATCTTGCTTATAAATGTGCTAAAAGGTTCATCTGCATTTTCTAGTATTGTCAGAGCAGCATATAATTAAGAGAAATAATTTGTAATTGTAGGGTACCCTATTATAACTTAATAGTCTTCTTATGCTTTGTTTAATGTTTAAAATGTTTCATTCTGTGGGAAAGGTCATGCTCCCTTTCAGAGAGGGCTAAGGACAGGTTTCCAAATTATAGAGGGTTTATTTTATGTAGATAGTATAAATTAGTAAATAACTATTAACTAGTTATCTAACAGAAGGAGAGATTACAATAATTTATGCAGTTGGAGAAAGGGAAATCTGCTGAGAGAAAAAAACCCAAAACAAAATACATTTTTTTTCTTATTTTTTTATCTGTCCCGCTGGTATCTGATGTTATGAATGTCTTTCTCTCTGTATTTGGCCTTAAAATTAGAGAAAAAGCATGAAGCAGTTATAAAGGAGATTTAAATAGAAAGGCAAAGGGCTGTTTGATATGGACTGAATTGTGTTCCCCTAAAATCCATGTGTTGAAGCCCTGAACCCCAATGTAACTGTTTTGGAGTTGGAACCTTTAAGAAGGTAATTAAGACTAAGTGAATTAAAAACATGGGGCCTTAATCCAGTAGCATTGGTGTCCTTATACGAAGGGGAAGAGCAGCCAGCAGCGTGTGCATATAGAGGAAAGACCATGTGAGGACACAGTGTATGTAGGCAGGTGTCTACAACCCAGGAAAAGAGGTCTCACCAGAAATTAACCCTGCTGGCACCTTGATTCTAGATTTGCAACCTTCGAAACTGGGAGAAAATTCATTTCTGTTGTTTAAGCCACCCAGTCTTTGGTATTCTGCTATGGCAGCCCAAGTCGACTAATGCAAGAACTGAGTAGGATCCAGCCCCAGGAGTTCTAACATCAACTCTGTTAATTTAGTGTAAATGAAACCTGTATCAGCTTTCATATTTAAAGCTGGTTACTTTTATATTTATAAGTAATTACAGTTGACCCTCAAACAACATGGGTATAAATTGCACAGATCCACTTAAGGCAGATTTCCGTGTGTAAGTGGACTTGTGAAGTTCAAACCGGTATTGTTCAAGGGTCAATTGTAGTTCTGATCTGAGGTTGGGAATCCACCTATGCAAAGGGCCGACTTAAGTTAGAGTTGAATTTTTGACTGCATGGCAGTCAGTACCCTTAACCCTCATGTTGTTCAAGGTTCAACTATATTACACTCCTCTAATATGCATCAACATTTAAAACAGAAAACTGTATACAGTAATTTACAATTTATAAAATGTTTTCACATTCATTAACTCATTCTGCATTATTAGGGAATGTGATGTTCTTGGAAAGTCATGTATATTCTGATCGCCCTGCTATTTATCCTAATGAAATCAATTGATATGGATATAAAGAGAAATCTATGGATAAAGAAATAACATGGTAGCATCCTACTTTGTAGCCAATGGGGCAATGGAAAGAAAGAGGATTTGCAGATTAGAGTGGTACTCAGAGTGGCCCAATATGAGTGACATCAGCGTCACCTGGAAGTTAGGCAGAAAGGCTCTGCTCCAGACCTGCTGAATTATGAATTAATGGCATATCCCCTTATACTGGTTAGTACAGCTATTATAAAAAAGACAAGGAATAACAACATTTTTCAATGTGTTGGATCTGTTTAGAACCCAAAGCAAGACAATAAAAATGAGACTTTAGCCATTTGTATAGTCCTAAGAGGAATAAATAACTTGTATTTGAAGGATGGACTGGAGTTAGCAACAACAAATGAATAAGCAAACAAAAAAACTAGTAAATAAAACATACAGTGCTACCTAACACATTACCCTTTTCCAAAACGCCAGAGCTTCAGTAGCCTGGAATTGGTTATATACGAATATTCCATTTATACAGGATACCATTTTTGCTTCAGCGTGAAACTCTGACACTGTGCTAAGTTGTTAAGTAACCACTAATTTTCCCAAGTGGGATAGATGGAGCATCTCATGACTGATAATTTATATCGCTGGATAATATTGCTGCCTGCTTTTCTTTACAATATTCCTAGCTTATTGATTAGGACTATCTAGCTAGCTACTGGATTGCTTGTCTGTTACTATCAGGTAGCAAATTTCAGGTATCTCAGCAACCCAATTTCTGTCTGTTTACATCAGTGTTCAAAATCTAATTACCTTTAACTTTATGAACACAGAGATTTCAAATGTGATCTTTTAATTCATCTGGGGAGAATTCTAAATTATAGAGCATAATATGAATATTTGTTCCTCCTTTATCCTGGAATGACCAAAATGCAATCTAGGTTTTGTTATCTCTTGTTTTGGTATCTTTGTTTCCCTTCTAGTATATTTCTGTAGAGGAAGTTGTGGGCTGCTAGCATGATACAACCCACCCCACACCCCCATTGAAAGCAGTTAAGTGTTACCTTATGCCTCATAGGGGTGTGTAAAATCTTATTATTTATGCAGGTTATTATAGTTGTCCTTCGGAAAAGTAACTTTATTTTACTGAGGGTAAGAGTATTTTATAAGAACTATGGATTTTAAAAATATAAGAAGTAATAACAATGACACTTACTAACTTATATGGTTAATCACCTGCTAGACCTGAAATGGACTGAAAAAGAGATGGGCAAACACTGAAATTTACAAATGGTTAATCCTTCATTGCTATTTCTTTTAACTTGTGCCTGGAAGGGGCTCTGAAGTGTATGTCATTGACATAAGGCCATGCAAAGGAGGGTATTTAATAAGACAGAGACTCCTGTGTTTGAATCAAACCTCTGCCTTGACTGTTTGCCTTGGACATTTCATGTATAAACCCTGAGAAGGAATTTATCCACGGAGATGGACTCTCTGTGGTCAACCGAGGCCCCAGATTGCATGAATAATAAGAGTCTAGGAGCCATTTGCTGATGGGCTCCTGATGTACTCTGTGTACCAGGCAGAACCTCAGACTGACCTCTGGGCTTCCTGCATCATGCCTTGATTGTTCATGCCGTCTGAGTCAACCACTGCAGGGAGACCCTGATTTTCTCTTTCTACCAATGGACTGAGACCTGCCCCGTCCAATCATAATGGCACAATTTGGATACCTCATTTATATAAAATGGACCTAACTGGAAACTTGGGCGGGAACTTTCACTATAAATTGCGACCTCCCCTTCGTCTTGGTGGAACACAATTTAGGTTGCTACCTGAATCTGTGTCTCCCAGGATGCAGCTGCTTTTTGCTCAAATAAATACTTTTTATTCTTTATTACAGTCTAAAATTAATGTTGGTTTACACATATAATATTTCTAAACTCAGTTGCCTCATCTAATCCTAGTTACTGCACATATGGTAGTGAGCATGAAATGGAACAACCCAGGTTTAGCACACAGCAAATGTAAAAAGTGCTCCATAGCATTCATTCCTTCTGTGTTTCTATAGAATCTGCAAGACAACCTCTGACTTCACTCTTTCCTCAATAGTCACACAAGTTGTGACAGTGGCAGAATTTCACCCTTGCTACAGAGGAGAAGGTCCAGAGCAATGTCTTCAAAGCAAATGTGGGGACTCTGCTGGAAGACCACTTCCCTTTCTGGTCTCTAGCAGGAACAATTTTATCTTACACTTCTCTATGTAAAGTTCCCTCTGAGGCATGATGAGTTATATCTCTTACATAGTAGGTACTTATACTGGTAGAAGGATGGATGGCTGACATACTGGGTTTTCAGACATTCTGGTTAGTAAGTAAGGTGCACAACATTTTTGTTGTTTTGTTTGTCTTATTTTCTGTCTCTGCTTTTTTTTTCTAAGACTGTCTGCAAGATAATATATGCACATACACAAATTGTACCCATACCTATGCACATGCATACATGCCATTGATTGATTGATTGATTATTTTTTAATATTTTTATTAAAAATATAGATAACATACAATGTTATATAAGTTTCAGGGGTACACCATAGTGATTCAACATTTATACACCTAAAGAAGTGATCACCATGATAAGTCCAACAGTCATCTGACACCATGCCACACTATCACAATATTATTGACTATATTCCCCATGCTGTACATTATATTCTCATGACTTATTTGTTTCATACCTGGAAATTTGGACCTCTTATTCCTCTTCACCTTTTCCCCCTTTTTTGAATTTTTCAATTACAGTTGACATTCAGTATTCTTTTTATATAAATTTCAGGTGTACAGCTTAGTGGTTAGACATTTATATAATTTAAGAAGTGATCCCCTTAACTAATCTAGTACCCACCTGGCACTATACATAGTTATTATCATATCATTGACTATATCTCCTATGCTTTGCTTTCCATCCCCATCACTGCTTTGTAATTAAAAATTTGTGCTTCTTTATCCCTTCACCTTTTTCATCTTGCCTCCCAACCCCCTTCCATCTGTCACCTTGATAAATCTAGTACCCATCTGACACTATACATAGTTATTACAGTATTATTGACTATATTCCTTATTCTATACCCTACATCCCCATGAGTACTTTGTAACAACTAATTTGTACTTCTTAATACCTTCTCCTTTTTCCACCCACCCTCTCAAACACCCTTCCATCTCGCAACCACCAAAATGTTTTCTTAATATATGAGTTTCTTTCTGTTTTGTTTGTTTGTTTGTTTGTTTTTGTTCTTTAGACTCCATATACAGACAAAATAATATTGCATCTGTCTTTCCTTGTTTGACATGCTCCACAAAGCACAATACCCTTTAGGTCCATCCATGTTGCTGAAGATGGTGAGAACCCATTCCCTTTCATGGGCAAACATATTTCATTGTATAAATATGTATGTATGAGGCCTGACAATTAAGTTTGCCAACTCGCCACCATGCACTTACATTGGCAGCACTGTACAAACAGTTTGGTAAGGTTTCATAACCTTGGTATATCAGTGTCTCACAATTGTGTTCGTGTCAATGAGTGGTGTGAACTACTGAGTGGTATTCGGTGTTTTTGTGTGCCATCATGAGAATGTCTGAGCTTGAATTAGAGCAATGAACAAACTTTAAATTTCTTGTTAAACTTGGCAAGAATGGAAGTGAAATCAGGGACATGATAGTCCAAGTTTATGGGGATAATGCCAGGAAGAAAACGGCAGTGTACAAATGGATTAAACGTTTTTCTGAGGGGAGAGAATGTGTCAGAGCAACCAGAAACAAGCAGAATTGACAAAAAGTTTGCAAAAATTAATCGAATTGTGCATAAAAATTGTCGGCTGACTGTGAGAAGCATAGCAGGCCAAGTAAACATCGATAAAGAAACAGGAAAATCTTAACTGCAAATCTTGGCATGTGCAAAAATGGTTCCAAAGGAGCTCACTGATGAACAAAAGCAAAGGAGAGTCGAAGTTTTCCAATACCTTTTGGAGAGGCAAGTTGATGTTTTGGGCTGTGTTATCACTGGTGATGAAACATGGGTGTACCAATACGACCCTGAAGCAAAGCGTCAAAGTGCACAATGGAAGTCAGCCAATTCTCCATGACCAAAATATTTCTGTCAGTCCAAATCAAGAGTCAAAATGATATTGCTAACCTTTTTTGATATCAGAGGGATTATTCATTATGAGTTTGTACCAACTGGATAAACAGTTAACCAGGTTTACTATTTGGAAGTGCTGAAAAGGCTGCATAAAAAAGTTAGACAACCAAACTTTTCGCCAACAATTCACAGCTCTTGCATCATGACAATGCACAAGCTCACACAACACTGTCTGTGAGGGAGTTTTTAGCCAGTAAACAAATAACTGTATTGGAACACCCTCCCTACTCACCTGATCTGGCCCCCAATGACTTCTTTCTTTACCCAAAGATAAAGGAAATATTGAAAGGAAGACATTTTGATGACATTCAGGACATCAAGAGTAATAATGACAACAACTCTGGTGGCCATTCTAGAAAAAGAGTTCCAAAATTGCTTTGAAGGGTGGACTAGGGGCTGGTGTCAATGCATAGCTTCCCAAGGGGAGTACTACAAAGGTGACCTTAGTGATATTCAGCAATGAGGCATGTAGCACTTTTTCTAGGATGAGTTCATGAACTTACCTGTCAGACCTCATATAACTTGTTTTACATAAAGCAGGCAGATGCTCTCCTGCTCTTTATACTATTCCAGTATTTCATGGATGCTTGCAGATAAATGTAGTTGTTTTTATGGTTTGACAGTATTTCTTGCCATTTAATAAGTTTGACTTACTGCTGTTATGCGTTAACTATTGTGAAAGGTAAATATTTTAAAAATACTGACTTTCTTTAGTATCTTTAATCATTTCATATGTTTTATCATGTAGTTGAATTATGGTGGTCACTGTCTCTGAGTATGTGGTCATGCAGAATGCTGGGAAATTAACAGAATCAACTATGATAACGACATCCTTGAATCCACATCTTAGAAGTGGCACTGCTGTTGTGTAAAAATAAGGCCAAAATCCATCAATTATTGTTATTTACAGTATGAGTTAGCCAGTGGAAAGGACACCTTGTTATCAGGTCCTCTTAAAAGATAGCACTGATGGCATCTTTGCAATTATAATCTTGGAGAATTATAGGTGTTCTATAGACTATGTCATACCGAAAAACACCTTTAAAGCTCATGCATGTCATCCCTGTTTTCTAAAGGACATATCTTATCTTGGATATAAAATGGGAATTTTATTTATTTTCTATAGTTAATCAGCACATTCTATGGGAGAGGAAAATTCTGGCTGTTAAGTAAACAAATCCTCGGTACTATGTTCTGGTTATGAGCGCCCAGGTACCAGTTAGTTTCCTTGACCAAAAACATAATGGCAGTTACATATAATTGTCATAGTATAAATAAAGATTATCATTATTTATAGGATGTTTCAGCCCATCAAGATTCTTGGAAGATTCTGTTGCAAGTGAGAAGTGCTGTGAACTGATTCTGTGCTAAGAATTATTTAGTGTGTAAATATGATGCAAATATTTCTCTTCAAAATTAGGTTGACTTGTACTATTCAGTGATGAATCTTTCTAAAAGAATAAAATAAGAACACTAGGAACCCCCACACTCTTGTCTGGGAGCTCTGTTTGAAATCTTGAGATTCCTTTTCAGAATTAAGAAGCTGATAAAACCTTATGATTCTATTAGTTTGGTGCAAAAGTAATTGTGGTTTTTGCAGTTATTTTTCTCCTTTTAAACCACAATTACTTTTGCACCAACCTAATATGAGAGAAAATGACAAGGCTGATGTGCTTTAAAGAAAATTGTCAGAGCATAAAGATATGTGTGTATATGGACGCATGTGTGTGGGTATATATGTGTGAATATGGGTGTGTAATATGTTCTCTCTTCTTTAAAAAGGGCCAGGAAATAATTAGTCATTTTTGAGGACATGCCAAGAACAAAACAAACTCAACTGACAGGAATAGTTTTCTTTTTTCCAGAAAGTTAAATCAGTTGTCTGAAAATAGGGCCTGTAATAAAATTGCTTTCTCCCACAGAATTATAGCAGAATTACTGAGAAGCAATAATGTACTTTATACTGCTCTGTTAGAACTTTCTACTGTTTTTTATTCCTTAGAAAATTACACTACACTAGACTCAGAACAGAGATCACAGTCCATAAGCTGACAAATAAGTACAAAAGAAATAATACTAACTAGAAAAATGCTAATATCTACACTCGACAGAGTAATGCAGAACTACCCTTAACCATTACTTTAGCTATGCTAATTAATCATTAAACAAAGAATTCAGTAATGTACAATGCAAAGCTACTTACTCCCATAAGAAAGTCTGTATTTTTAGTTATAGGCTCAAAGAATCTTCTGGATTATACATTTTCTAGTCTTTTCAATTAAAGCAATGTGAATAAATATACCTATCCAATCTTAGTATTTGAATAGAAGCATGCTTAATATTCAAATACAATTGATTATACATTTTAAGCAAAGTGTATTTCAAAGAGCCTTTTGTCATCCTTTGAAAAGAGGAAAATACCGTTATAAAAATTAATTATATCTTTATTTTTACATTTGTAAGTAAATGCTTTCAGGAAAAAAAGTTAAAATACTAATGATTAAAAAATTAAATACATGTACTTCAACACTAGATTTCTACTCTGCAAAATTTGCTGTCTTATACATCTAAATTGGTATTGAACTATTTATAGTGGAAATATAAAACTTCTGCGTGCATAAAAGGCTATATTGATATTTATTGCACCCGAAAATATATGACTCAAACTTTTGGGAATTATTAAATTTGGGGCTGTCATTTTCTGCTTTTGGATATTTTTTATTTCCTTTGTTTACCAGTTTCTACAATTATATGACATAAATTCCAATTTCCAAATAAGTTAAGAGCAAAGTTTATCCTAATATTCTAAAAGCTCTCTGTTAATTAACTGTTTAATAATAGAGACATCACTCATCTATATTCCCATATTTAGTGTTCAACTTACATTATAATTTTTTATAAATTAAAGTTTATTGGGGTGACAATTGTTAGTAAAGTTACATAGATTTCAGGTGTACAATTCTGTTAATACATTATCTATATCTCACATTGTGTGTTCACCACCCAGAGTCAGTTCTCCTTCCATCACCATATATTTGATCCCCTTTACCCTCATCTACCACCCTTCTCCCCCTTTACCCTCTGGTAACCCCTAAACTATTGTCTATGTCTATGAGTTTTTGTTCCTTCATTTGTTTGTCTTGTTCTTTTGTTGTTTTCAGTATTATATGCCACATATCAGTGAAGTCATATGGATCTCTACTATTTCTGTCTGACTTATTTCACTTAGCATTATAATCTCAAGATCCATCCATGTTGTTACAAATGTTACTATTTCTTCTTTTCTTACCGCCGAATAGTATTCCATTGTGTATATATATCACAACTTCTGCATCCATTCATCTATCGAAGGACATTTTGGTTGTTTCCATGTCTTGGCCACCGTAAACAAAGCTGCAATGAACATTGGAGCACACGTGTCTTTATCTTTAAATGTTTTCAGATTTTTTTTGGGTAGATACCCAGGAGAGGGATTGCTGGGTCATATGGCAATTCTATTCGTAATTTTTTGAGGAACCTCCACACTGCCTTCCATAATGGCTGCACCAGTCTGCATTCCCACCAACAGTGTATGAGGGTTCCTTTTTCTCCACAGCCTCTCCAACATTTGTTACTATTTGTCTTGTTGATGATCGCCATTCTGACTGGGGTGAGGTGATATCTCATTGTGGTTTTGATTTGCATTTCTCTGATGATTAGTGATGTTGAGCATTTTTTCATACGTCTATTTGCCATTTGTATGTCCTCTTTGGAGAAATGTCTCTTCAGGTCGTCTGCCCATTTTTCAATTGGGTTGTTCGTTCTGTTGTTGTTGAATTGTGTGAGTTCCTTGTATATTTTGGATATTAGCCCCTTATTGGAGACACTGTTTGCAAAAATCTTCTCCCATTCAGTTGGTTGCCTCTTTATTTTGTCAATGGTGTGTTTTTTTGTGTGTTTTTTTTTTGGCTGTGCAGAACCTTTTAAGTTTCATATAGTCCCATTCATTTATTTTAGCTTTTACTTCCCTTGTCTTTGGAATCAAATTCATAAAATGCTCTTTGAACCCAAGGTCCATAAGTTTAGTACCTATGTTTTCTTCTATGCAGTCTATTGTTTCAAGTCTTACACTTAGGTCTTTGACCATTTTGAATTAATTTTGGTACATGGTGACAGATAGTCAAGTTTCATTCTTTTGCACATGCTTTCCAATTCTCCCAGCACAATTTATTGAACATGCTGTCTTTTCTCCATTGTACATTTTTTGCTTCTTTGTCAAAAATTACCTATCCATGTTTATGTGGGTTTATTTCTTGGTTCTCAATTCTATTCCTTCATGTCTGTTTTTCTGCCAATACCATACTGTTTTGATTATTGTTGCCCTGTAGTATAAGCTAAAGTCAGGGAATGTGATACTTTCAGCATTCTTCTGTTTTCTTAGGATTGCTTTGCCTGTTCTGGGTCTTTTGTGGTTCCATACAAATCTGATCATTTTTTTGTTCTATTTTCTTTTAAAAATGTCATTGGAAGTTTGATGAGGATTGCATTAAATCTTTATATTGCTTGGGTCATTTTAACTATGTTGATTTTTCCAATCCATGAACACGGAATGTCTTTCCATTTCTTTGTGTCTTCTTCAATTTCTTTTAAAAATGTCTTTTAGTTTTCAGCGTATAGGTCTTTCACATCCTTGGTTAAGTTTATTCCTAGGCATTGTATTATTTTTGTTGCAATTACAAATGGAACTTTTCTTGAATTTCTTTTTCTGAGATTTCATTGTTAGTATATAGGAATTCAGTGGACTTTTGTACATTGATTTTGTAGCCAGCACTTTACTGTATTCATTTATTGTTTCTAATAACTTTTTGGTGGAGTTTTTAGGGTTTTCTATATATAGCATCATGTCATGTGCAAAGAGTGAAAATTTAACTTCTTTATTCCCAATTTGGATGCCTTTTATTTCTTTCTATTGACTGATTTCTCTGGCTAGGACTTTCAATACTATGTTGAAAAGCAGAGGTGATAGGGAGAGCCCTGTCATGTTCCTGAATGTAGAGCGAAGGGCTTCAGTTTTTCTCCATTAATTATGATATTAGCTGAGGGTTTGTCATATATGGCCTTTATTATGTTAAGGTATTTCCCTTCTATACCTATTTTATTAAGTGCTTTAATCATAAATAGATGTTGTATCTTGTCAAATGTTTTATCTGCATCTATTGATACAATCATATGAGTTTGGTGCTTTATTTTGTTTATATGATGTATCACATTGATGGATTTGCGGATGTCAAACCATCGTTGTGCCCCTGGGATGAGCCCTACTTGGTTGTGATGAATAATCTTTTTAATGCATTGTTGTATTCGATTTGCTAGAATTTTATTTAGGATTTTTGCATCGGTATTCATCAGAGATATTGGTCTGTAATTTTCTTTTTTTGTGTTATCCTTACCAGGTTTTGGTATCAGGGTAATGTTGGCCTCATAAAATGAGTTAGGGAATACTCTCTCCTCTTCAGTTTTTTTGAAGAGTTTGAGTAGGACAGGTATTAGATCCTCTGTGAATGTTTGGTGAATGAAATTGAATGCTTGGATAATGTTTGGTGAATGAATGTTTGGTGAATGAATTCACTAGTGAAATATTTTGTCCTGGACTTTTGCTTTTGGGAAGGTTTCAGATGACTGATTCAATTTCCATACTGGTGATCAGTCTATTTAGATTTTCCAATTCTTCGTGATTCATCCTAGGAAGTCCATACGTTTCTAAGAATTTGTCCATTTCTTCTAGGTTATTGAATTTGGTGGCATATAGTCCTTCATAGTATTCTTGGATGACCCTTTGTATTTCTGTGGCATCATGATAACTTCCCCTCTTTCATTTCTGATTATGTTTATTAGTGTCTTCTCTTTTTATCTTAGTGAGTTTAGCCAAGGGTTTGTCAATTTTATTAATCTTTTCCAAGTAGCAGCTCTTTGTCACATTGATTTTTTCTATTGTGTTTTTGTTCTCACTTTCATTTAGTTCTGCTCTGATTTTTAGTATTTCCTTTTTTCTCTGACCTTGGGTTTCATTCGTTCTTCTTTTTCTAGTTTTTTAAGGTGTAATGTGAGGTTATTTTTCTGGGATTTTTCTTCTTGAGATAGGTTTGTAATGATATAAATTTCCCTCTTAAAACTGTTTTCGTTGTATCCCAAAAATTTTGGTAGGATGTATTTTCATTCTCATTTCTTTCTATGTGTCTTTTGATCTCTCCTCTTATTTCTTCTTTGACCCAGTCATTCATTAGAAGTATGTTGTTTAATCTTGTATTTGTGTTTTTTCCTGCTTTCTTTTTGCAGTTGATATCCAATTTTAAAACCTTGTGATCAGAGAATATGCTTGGTATGATTTCAGTCTTCTTAAATTTGCTTAGGCTAGTTTTATGTCCCAATATATGGTCTATCCTTGAGAATGTTCCATGTACACTCGAAAAAAATGTATAGTCTGATGTTGTAGGATGAAGTGCTCTATAACTATCAATTATGTCCACTTCATCTAATGTGTCATTTAGGGCTGCTATTTCTTTATTTATTTTCTGTTTGGATGATCTATCCATACCTGTCAATAATGTATTTAGGTCCCATACTATAATTGTGCTTTGGTCAATATCTCCCTTTAGTTCTGTTAATAGTTGCTTGGTATATTTCGGTGCTCCCTGATTGGGGGCATAAATATTGATGACTATTGTGTCTTCTCGCTGTATAGTCCCTTTTATCATTATGAAATGTCCGTCTTTGTGTCTTGGTACCTTTTTTATACTGAAGTCTGTTTCATCTGAGATTAGTATGGTTACACCTGATTTTCTCTGGTTATCATTTGCTTGGAATGTCAATTTCTACCCTTTTCTTTGAGTCTATATATGTCCTTGTAGCTGAGATGTGTCTCTTGGAGACAGCATATGGTTTGTTTTAGCTTTTTGATCTAATCTGCTACTCTGTACCTTTTTATTGGTGAATTCAGTCCATTTACACATAGGGTGATTATTGATATGTGAGGATTTCCTATCATTCTATGTTCGGTTTTCTGGTAAGACCGTGTCTCCATTGTTTCTTTGCCTTTTTGTTGTTGTCTATTATTTCTGTGTGGTGGTATTCTATGATGTTTCCCTCTGTTTCTTCTTTTATTACAGTATATATTTCAGTTCTAGGTTTTTTTTGAATGGTTACCCTTAAGTTTATGTAAAAGAAAGTTTGATATTTAGAGTATTCCATTTTCTTCAGCATGCTTACTTTCTCCATTCCCATATTCCAGTTCAGGCCTTTACTCTCCCCCTTTTTGAGTTTTGGTTGCCACAAATTGTCCCTGTTGATGGTGGTCGAATAGCCTCCTTTAGTATTTCTTGTAGTGCAGATCGTGTATTAGAAAATTCCCTCAGCTTCTGTATGTCTGGAAAGGTGTTTATTCCTCCTTTATATCTAAAGGATATCTTTGCTGGGTATATTATTCTTGGCTCATAATTTCTCTCTTTCAATAATTTCAATATCTGGTTCCACTCCCTCCAGGAATGTAGTTTCTGCTGAAAACTCTGATGATAATCTAATGGCCTTTCCTGTGTAGGTTACTGTCTTCTTTTCCCTGGCTGCCTTGAGAATTCTTTCTTTGTCGTTAATTTTTGACAGCTTCAATACAATGTGCCTTAGAGAAGGCCTGTGGGGGTTGAGGTAATTAGGTGTTCTATTTGTTTCTTGGATTTGAGAATACAGTTCTAGCCACAAATTTGGATAGTTCTCATCGACTATTTGTGTGAATATACTCTCCATTCCCTTTTCTCTTTCTTCTCCTGCTGGTATGCCCATTATTCTTATATTGCTCTTTCTGATGGAGTCAGAAAGTTCTTGTAGAGTTCTTTCATTTCTTTTAAGTCTCAAGTCTCTTTCTTCTTCCACCCATGTCATTTCCAGATTTCTATCTTTGATGTCACTGATTCTTTCCTCCATCTGGTCAACTCTATTACCGAAGCTGGCTATTTCATTCTTCATTTCTTTTATCGGGTTCTTAATCTCCAGAAATTCTATTTGGTTCTTTTTAAAAGTTTCAATGTGTTTGGTATAAAGTTCATTTTGTTCTTTGTGTTTCTGATTTCATTAAACTGCCTTTCTATGTTTTCTTGTATCTCACTGAGGTTTTTCAGAACTGCAATCTTGATTTCTCTGTCATTGAAGTCACATATTTCCATATCTTTAAGTTCATTTTCTGGAGACTTTTCATTTTCTTTCTGAGCAGTCTTGTTACCTTGGTTATTCATGGCAATTAATAGTTTATTATTTCTCTTTCTAAACATCTATAGGAATGGATTCTGCAACAGGTTGATAGAAAGTGGTCTTTCTTTTGTTTTCAAGTAAGCTTTGGTAGAATGTTTTTTTTTTTTCTCTGAATGCAGCCTTTTATTCTCTCTCACACTGTAGCATTATATTTTCTCTGCACTATTTTGGCTTCTCACACAATGAGGAGATTCCCTGGAAGGTGGGCTTCTCCTCTCTGAACTGTTCCCCTGGGTCATAGGGTGTGCCACCTCCATGGGGAGATGTGGAGAGCTTCTCAAGTTCCACAGTTCTTCCTGCACCAGATTCAGAGCCCAGGTGTTTCAGCATCTCTGTTTACTCCTGCAGGTATCCGCCCAGATAGGTGGGGACAGAGGAGTGGTGGGTAGTGAGAGGTGGCCCAGAGCAATGGTGGTAACTACCACCATAGCCAGTCCTGCTTCCACAGTTCCCTCCCTTTTGCTGGAAGTAGTTGTTCTGTGAGTCCATGTCTACAGACCACAGTTCTCAGAACTGCGAATATTCTGTTCTTTTGATCTGACACTGCTACTGTTCTGCTCTAGCACTGTGCAGGTGAGGGCAGGGCGAGCTCTGGAAGAGTAGTGAGGGGGTGGCTAGGCTCAGTGCCAAAGGCTTCCATTCCCTGCTAGGCAGTGAGGGCTTAAACCACCGTTTTCAGCCTTCTTCCCTCAGTCTTTGCTCCTAGGTCTCTGCCGTGAATGTTGGGTTCAGCCGTGTTATGTGCTGTCCTCTCAGCCCTGTGGGCCATCAGCGGAGCCCTAGCAGTCCAAGTTCTTCTCTCTCCCACAGCTGTGGTAGTTCTGGAATGCAGCAAGCTCGGAACACCAAGCTAGGTCTGGGTCCTGCGCCTACACGATTCCATCTCTGCACTTCTCCCTTCCCTTCTTCCCTGCTTGCACAATTTGCCCACCTTTAGATGATTTCAGTAGTGCGCCTCTTAGTTTTGCCTGTCTGCTGTGCAGGGAGTCCTTTGTGGAGTTATAGTTATTCAATTTGTTGTAAAATCCAGGGGAGTTTCAAGAGGCTTACCTCACGCTGCCATTTTTATCACCCTCATTTCCTATTATTTTTGTAATTGGTATGGAGTAAGGAGGAGGTTGAAATTTTTTCTAGCTATATGTAAAATAAGACACAAATTCTACCCTTCTAACAAAAGTTGATAACTGTTACTCATACCTTCAAATTTGTCCATATAATTGTGTATTCTATTGTGATACCATTATTATGAAATACCATGTGTATGAGTATAACAGATATGTTTTGATGATAAAGGGTAATTAATGTACCCTAATGTGCCACTACTTGTATTCAAAACCAGTGCAACCATTGCTGCTGCCTGACCTTTCAGTCTAGAATCAGTCACTATGCTCATTTCTGGTTATTTTTCCCTCATATTTCTTTATATTTTTGCTTACTTGGATTTATTAGGTATTTACAAATTTAGAAAGTTCATAGTTCTTTATGTAGTTACCCTCTTTATCCCTGGTTATATGCATTTTTGTCTTAAAGCTCACCTTTAATATTTTTGTGTAGTTAAACCAACTCGAGCTTGCTGTAGGCATTTTCCCTGTGTATTTATCTTTTTTTGTCATTTCTCTTTGCCCTTATTCAAGTACACTCTTACTGTGTTTCCCCAAAAATAAGACCTAGCCAGACCATCAGCTGTAATGCGTCTTTTGGAGACAAAATTAATATAAGACCTATTCTTATTTTATTATAAGACCGGATCGTTGAAGAAAGAAATGAAAGAAGACACAAATAGATGGAGATACATACCATGTTCATGGATAGGAAGAATTAGTATAGTTAAAATGTCCATACTGCCTAAGGCAATATACATATTCAACACAGTTCCTATCAAACTACCAACGACGTTTTTCACAGACATTGGACATATAATCCTAAAATTTATATGAGACCATAAAAGACCCCGGTAGCCTCAGCAATCTTGAGAAATAAGAACAAAGTGGGAGGTATAATAATATCTGACATCAAATTATACTACAAGGCTACAGTAATCAATACAGCATGGTACTGGCATAAAAACAGACACATAGATCAATGGAACAGAATACAGTCCAGAAATAAATCCATGCCTACATGGCCATTTAATCTACGGCCATTTAATCATTCTTGGAAGCAAGAATGTACGGTGGGGTAAAGTCAGTCTATTCAATAAATGGTGCTAGGAAACCTGGACAGACACATGCAAAAAAATGAAGCTGGACCACCTCCTTACACCATATACAAAAATAAATTCAAAATGGCTTAAAGACTTAAATGTAAGATCTGAAACCATAAAATTCCGAAAAGAAAATACAGGAAGAAACTTCAGAGACATTACCCAGTGAGATTTGTGCTGATATATCCCCTTACGCAGGGAAGTAAGAGAAAAAATAATCATGTGGGATTACATCAAACTGAAAAGCTTTTTCACAGCAAAGGAAACCATCAATAAAACAAAAAGGGATCCTACTGAATGGGAAAATATATTTGCCAATGATATATCTGATAAGGGGTTAATGTCACAAATTTATAAAAACTCACTCAACTCAACTCCAAAAAAACAAACAACCCAATTAAAAAATGGGCAGAGGACGTGAAGAGACATTTTTCTAAAAAGGACATACAGATGGCAAACAGACATATGAAGAAATGCTCAATCTCACTAACCATCAGAGAAATGCAAATAAAAACCACAATGAGATACCACCTCACCCCAGTCAAGATGGCTATCATCAATAAATCAACAAACAACAAGTGCTGGCGCAGATGTGGAGAAAAGGGAATGCTTGTGCACTGTTGGTGAGATTGCAGATTGGTGCAGCCACTATGGAAAACAGTATGGAGGTATCTCAAAAATCTGAAAATGGAACTACCTTATGATCCAGCAATCCCACTCCTAGGTATCTATCCAGAGAAATCCCAAACTCCAATTCAAAAATCTTTATGCACTGCTATGTTTATTGCAGCACTATACACAATAGCCAAGACATGGAAACAACCGAAATGCCCATTGGTAGATGAGTGGATTAAGAAACTGTGGTACATTTATACAATGGAGTATTACGCAGCCACAAAGAAGAAAGAAATCTTACCATTTGCAACAACATGGATGGACCTAGAGAACATTATGTTAAGTGAAATAAGTCAGACAGAGAAAGACAAATATCATGTGATCTCACTTATATGTGGAATCTAAAGAAAAGAATAAGTGAATGAACTAATCAGAAACAGGTTTGGAGACATAGAGGAAAAACTGAGGGTTGGTTGCTAGATGGGCGGGGATAACGGGGAAGGTGAGGGGATTAGAAAACAGATGGTATCAACAAGGTGGACACGGGGTTTTGAAAATTAATTTGGGGAATGCAGTCAATAATATAAAGATTTTGTAGGGTATCTGATGGACAGTTGTCCCATTTGGGAGACCACCTCAGGGATGATGCAGATGCTTGGTCTCTGCACTGTACACCTGAAGCTGAACAATAATGAATGCCAACTATAATTTTAAATATATATATTTATGTATATGGTTACAGGAAGCGGAGTACAGCATTAGGAATAGAGACAGTGGAAATGTAATGGCTGTGTGCGATGTCAGAGGGATAGTGGATGGGGGGAAGGGGGTTCACACAGTGTGAGGGATATAAATGATAAACGTCTAAGTATTACTTTGTCTTGTGCACCTGAAACTAATAATAAAAAAAAATACACAGAAAAAAAAAGTTAAAGAAAAAAGAATAGTTACTTTTGCAAGAAGTTAATTTTCTTGGTTTACTGACTAATTAGCTTCCTGATGAAAATGATAACATAAATATTACAAGTTGGAGTAATATTATAAAAGGTAATTGTGTTTGGTGTTTCAGCATAAATACAGAATATGAATTTTTATGTACTGGGAGAAATAAATCTATAAGCATAAAGTGAAAGGAAAGTGAATACAGGAAAACTTCATGAACAGCTGAAATCTGAGATTAATTGGGCACATAATCTCTTTGCTGTTGTCAGTGTATTGTCTAATATAAAATGCTATCGCTTAGTGACATGTCTTTTTTAAATGTAGCAGAGTAACCTTTTGGCAAAATAATAAAGTTTTCCAAGAATAAAAAGATTAATTATTGAATGTGAAAGGCAGAGAAAAAGTACAAAAATACAAAAGGATTACTTCAAGACGTACCCCTAAGGGGAAAAAAATTGTCACAAGTCACTTAACTGCTGAGGATGTTAAAAAGTGGAATACATAGTTAATATTATGATGAAAAAGAAAGCAGTCATTTACAAGATGGTAGTGTTGGGAATCACATAATGTCAATATATGATGGAAAATATAAAATATTAATTGCTATCATGTTTTACTTAAATTTGAACGATTGATTTCCTGAGAAGGAATCAGCCCATTGTATCTGTACTTATAGGACTGAGCATTGTTGATCACTTTTTGTTCTCTTTATCACTGAAAGCCTATAATACAAGATAAGAGTCTTTCTCTTAATTTATCCATTCAATTATTATTTTGTGAGCCATCAGATGGACTAGAAGAGGTGTAATGATATCAAGCTGATAGAGCACCAGCAACATATTCAGCAAGGTTGGAGAGTGATGGTACATTTTTGAAAGATTAGAGATAAATGATAATTCACATATTTCTTTATTTGTGGAGAAAGCTGGTAGTTGTCCATAGATCTTGATTCAGTTGATACCTTTCCATCACAGGTATTTTAGCATGTACATTTTCAAGTATGCTGTTTGATTCAACTCTGCATGAACAGGTGACTAAGACTTGGTACTCAGACCCCCTGATTACAGGGCAATAGTAATTGATTAAAATGTGAGCATATGATCAAAGATTTCCCTAGACCTATTAGGATGAAAAAGGTTCTCCCCAGTCTTTTATTTTTCCTCTCTGGTAGATGTTTGCAGTCATTGCCAACACAGGAGGAGAGTTTGCTTGAGAATGGAGCCAAAAAAGAAGTCTGAGAAACAGGTCTGAAATATGGAAAAGTCTTGGTCAAATCCCAAGGATGTTGTTTGAGCTGATGTGTTTGTGATGGAAGTCACATTTGCTGTGAATTTTCATTTAGTTTTTTTTTTTTTTCTTTAGCCATTTTGAATGTGGTATTTTTCCAGTTGAAAGGGAAAGAATCCTAAGTACAGAATAGATTGTGGAAATTAACAGCCTAGATTTCGAAGTCAGACTGAATAGTCAACTTGTCATAATTATGTTATCATTTTCATCAGGAAGCTAATTAGTCAGTAAACCAAGAAAATTAACTATTCCTAGCTCCACCACTTGCTTATTGCATAGCCTAGTACAAGTTTCTTCACTTCTCTGTGCCTCAGTTTCATCATCTACAAAAAATGAAGACAGTAGTACTTATCTCAAAGGGTTATTGTGATGGTTAGAAGAGATAAGATAAGTGAATTATAATACCTTTAAATTAAATATATGTATAATAACTCAGAATATCTGGCATATCGTAAGGACTCAATATTGATTTTTATTATTTTTATCTTTGTTACCATGTATATAAATTATCAGCCATGAAAAAATTCATCCAAATCTGAAAGAGTGTCCACAAACACTCACAAAAAAATACTTTATAGCGCTGAATAAAACAGAAGTATAGAATTGGAATCCACTCACCTCAATCCCAAATTGAAACTTTAAAAAATATTTCAAGTATTGAATAGTTCAAGTAATTTACTTGTAATTCTTCTCTGCTAGGTAACACATTTCTCACTCAATGTCTGTTTAGGAAGGAACTATTAACCTAGCAAGTTGCCACATGGAGAGGGCTGCCCAAAGGAGTAGATTATTCTGATGGTTTATAGAAGCTGCCTTTAATTTATTTTCTCTCTCAAGCAAGCAAAAAAGGGTTGTATATAGTCTCCCATGAGAAATCTCTTCATAATTGCCATCTCTACATTTAATTGAAATGCCTAGATGTTGGAGCTGCCAAACAGTTGCTGCCATTTAATGAATAAATGTGAAATAAATTTGTTTTAATTTAGTAGAGAGAATGAGTAGGATATGAAGCTGATGAGATGTGGAATCTGACTGCAGATTCAAGCCATATATCATATAGTCAAAGAGAAATGAATTTGTTGAATGATTCTAATTAACATTTATCTACTTTTTCTCATTGGTAGGACTAAAATAATCATTTGAAATAATTAAAATATTCTGTTTTATTTATTAAAAGTATGATTTTCTAAAGGTGGCAAATTTCTGTATGTGCCAAAAGATACAGAAATATTGATTTAAGGGGAGTGAGGCTATAGATCTGCAATTTTCTAAACGGACCATTTAGAGTGCAGGGAAATGTTGGAGAACTCATCTCATCTGTAAACATAAGCATGAGAGCACTAAGGACATTCAGGAAATTATGTATCCATCTATTATGTATTAAAATTGTAAACATTTGATAAAAATTAATTTGATTCTTTGAGAGAACTTATAATGTAGATATTTGTATCCCTATTTTACAGGTGAGAAAACTAAGGCACAGAGAAGTATAATAATTGGCATAAGGTCATAGAAGAGGCAAATGGCAGAGCCAGGATTATAACTCAGGGGATCTGATCTGCACCCTTGACCAGTACAGTCTTCTGCCTCTCATGATTAGAAATCACTTGATAAAGGAATCAACCGTGGATCTAAATTGTCTCCTGTTTGTATTCCTCAAGTCTCATTTTCTTGTCTTCATCTCATTATATTTCAGGGCAACTTTGCTCTAAATAGATAAAATATGATCATCAAACTTTGATATAATTTGTGTGTTAATTTAAAGCATTTTCACTGTTCTCCTCTAAAAAGTCCTACATCTATTTTCTCTTTCAAACTTATACTCAAACTTAGCCAACCCAGCCAGGGCTTTTATTTAAAAAAGAATTATAATTTTTCAATATCCATTTTCAAATTGAATTATCCAGCAACATATGTGTACTTTACATTATTTAAAAATATTTTCACATTTAAAAATTAGATCTTAAATGTCTCAAGCATAGTGATACCATGTTAGTTTACAAATTAGATGGGAAATAGTGTCTACCAAGTTTGTTCACATGTATATATATTGATTTGTTCAGATCCCACATCATATTTTAAACTTCAACATAATCCTCTGTATTTAATTCCACTCAGTGCAAGTATATCCACTCTCCACCCAATGGCTGTGCATTGGTATATATCGAGATCAATTTGATCTCAAAAGAAAACACTGCAATAGTCATTTCATAGCATATATATATATATATATATATATATATATATATATATATATATATATCATTACACTGCACAATTTAAATGTACACATGTTATTTGTCAATTGTATTTCAATAAAACTAGAAAACACTTAAAATAAATAAACAAACAAACAAATAATACAAAATTAAAAAGAACCAATGGATAAAGAAACAGAGCTGATTTAGAAATTACTGTGAAGATGGTAAACCTCTTGACTCTTTGGAAATTATCTGAAAGGAAACTATTCAGATTAAACACTGACATAATAATCTGACAGGTAAAATAGTGATTCTCACACTATCTTGGGCTACAATCGTCCACCCAGTACTAAGAGCTATGCCACTGGTGACTATCCCTGCAACCCATTAGTATGGGAGCCCCAACCCTGCCTCCAAAGACACCATAGCCTCAATTTTGCCCACACATGTACCTCTTTCTCTGCCCTTATAAGAGCAATGCTCTGACATTTCTACTTCATTCATTTATTTTAAAACATATTAACTGAGCCCCACATTCCTGGCATCAGTGTTAGAAGGACAAAGGTGAAAAGTCAGATATTGTTCCTTTCCTCATGATACCTGTAATTTAGTTGAGGAGGGAAACATTAATTAAATAAGTACACAAATGCTAGTATTGTATGAGTATTGTTTAGTCAATACTCAATTTTTGTGCTAAAAATATAGATTATATTTAATAAATCACGTATAATATCCTAAAACAATTGTATGGCTGAAATAAAATTCCATCTTTGAATATTTAAATGAGGAAAAAACAAAGGACCAAGGACACCAGACACTATGTTTGAGGCATTTTTCATAAGTTACTTAAATATGCTTTGGTTTCATAAAGATTATTCCATCACTTTACACCCAGTAGGATGACTACTACTAAAAATTGAAAATAACAAGTGTTGGAAAGTAAGTGGAGAAGTTGAAACCCTTGTTAATTGTTGGTGGAAATGTTAAATGGTTCAGTCACTATGGAAAACAGCTATAGTGCTTTCTCAAAAAATAAAAATAGAGTTATTATATTTGACCTAGTAATTCCACTTCTGGTTATATACCCAAAAGAACTGAAAGCATGATCTCAGAGATATTTGTCTATTCATGTTTATAGCAGCATTATTCACAGCCAAAAGGTTGAAGTAACCCATGTGTCTACCAATTGGTGAATGAATTAACAGAATGTGGTATATACATACAATGGAATATACATACAATGGAATATAAAAAGGAAGAAAATTCTGACACATACTACAACATGGATGAACCGTGAGAACATTTCACTAAAATAAGTCAGTCATAAAAAGACAAATTGTGTGTTAACTCAAAGCATTTTCACTGTATGATTCCACTTACATGAAGTAGTCAAATTCATAGAGACAAAGTAGAATGGTGGTTGCCAGGCGAAGCAGGTAGGGGAGAATGTGGAGTTGTTGTTTAATAGGTATGGAGTTTCAGTTTTACAAGATGTAAAGAGCTCTTCTGGAGATTGTTTGCACAATGTGAATGTACTTAACACTACTGAACTGTACACTAAAAAAATGGTTAAGGTAGTAAATTTTATGTTATGTATATTTTACCACAATTCAAAATAAATATCAACAGGGAAAAAATCATCCCAGATGATTGTTGTGTGCAACTAGGGTTTAGAACCACTGTACTTGTCTTTACCAATGATCCCTGGATCATCATCATCATCATCATGTGGGAACTTGAAAAAAATTCATTCAGTATTTTATTCCCCCTACTTAATAGGACAAAGCAGAGTCTAGATTTCAAATCTAGATATCAAATAATCTCATCCTCACTAAAAATAAAATTTATACTACAGTGATTTTTTGTGTGAAATATATAAAATTAGTACATTATAGGTACTAAAAAAAATCAATACTATTTTTTGTTTACCTTATAAAATATTTATCTATAAGGTAAATAATTTCACTTTTAAAATTTTGTTTAAGCCATTAGTAGCACAAAATTAGAAGAAAGTGATCACTGTAAACTAATGTGAAAAAGTTATACAGATTGTTTCATGTGGAAAAATGGAAATTCCCAAGGATACTAGTCAAAATATTTTTTTCTTCCAGTTTTATTGAGATATAATTGGCATATATCATTGTATTGTTTAAAGTGTACAGCATATGATTTGATATATTTATGTATTGCAAAATGATTACCACAATAAGTTTAATTAATATTTACCACCTCACAGTTACAAGTGTTTTTCTTGTGATTATAACTTTTAAGATTTACTCTAAGAATTTTCAAATATGTAATACAGTATTGTTACACATGGGCAAATCTTTACAGACACTGACCATGGTGCTGAAGCTGAATTCTAGATGCCCGCTGGTGTTTCAAGCATTACCTCTTTAGTTTCTGGATAATGAGAGTTGAGGCGGGATCCTGAGGCAGCATGGGGTGGCAAAGATCACAGTGAGACATTTGAAGGGTTCAGAGCACCAGCTAAGTATCAGGTAAAACAGAAATATTTCAATATTTTTACAAGTGGCCTGGATATACTGCTGTGTACTGGTGAAGATTAGCCCTGGCTAAATTTTATTGGTTTGTTTTGAAAAGTTCATGATTGCATGTGTCTGCTAAGTCACTTTAATTAGGTTTAACTTATTTACACTGAAACATTGCACTTAACGTCACATTGGACTTGAATTAGATCAGATTCTGGAAAATCGGAGGTATTAATACAATAATATGAACTGGGTTGTAGAAGCTCAGAATAAAAATCAGAAAGAATCAAGAGTGACTCAAGATTAGATAAGCATGTAATCTCACAGGTAATAACTGTTCAGTGGTTTGCACACCCTACTGTTTAAACTGTGTTAAATGGTTCAGGAAAAAACGGGATGGGGGTGAAAAAAATACTTAATTCCTTTGTGGAGTGGAGTAGGCTAAATTAACTGGCTAAGCAAAATCTAAGAAAATGATAATTAGCAATAGTTGGTGTCAATTTTGAGGATTTTGAACATTCTTGTGAATACTGTTTCAATAAATTCTGTGTAGTAGATATATCGTATTATCTGTCCAATCATGGTTGATGATTACTATTAGCTTAACATTGACATACAAAATTTACCTTCCATATGCCTTTTGTATGGTGAACATGCTGTATCTAGTAAAAATAGACATCTAATTTTTCTCAGGCTGGAGCAATATTACTTTATTTTTATGGCTTTAATGTACCCTTTAGTAAGTTAACCAAAACTATTATTGAGAGTTGTCTTTCTTTTCCTTATTTTTGAATCACTTGAGAATAAGTTACTGACAAGGTATCCCAGCATTTCAGAATATTCTAGCATATATTTCCTACAAACTGGATATTCTTTCACACAATCAGACTACAGTCATTAGAATCAGGAAGTTAATAGCAATACATGGTATCATCTAATAAGCAGACCCCACTCAAGTTTTTCCAATTGTCCCAATAATGGCCTTTATAGCAAAACTTTCTAATTTATGATCACATGTTGCATTTGTTATGTTTCTTTAGATTCCTCCAGTGGTTTTGTCAAATGTTCCTTATTTTGGGTTTGTTTTATGTTTCTTCTTGATTAAATTCAGGGTATGCACTTCTGCCAGGAATATCCCAGAAGCAATGTGCTGTTTTTATTGTATTTTATCAGGTAGTACACAATTTATTAACCTTGATCACTTGATTAAGATGATTAAGTGTTTGTAATATTCCTCCACTGCGAATCATGCTTTTCTGTATATTAGTAAATATTTTATTGGGAGGTATTTGAAACCATATAAGTATCTTTTTGCTCAGCAAACATTTATCTGCTAATTTTAATATCTATTGATGTTTCTTCACTGAATTAATTGATTTCAAATAAAGTTTCCTAATAGTGATTTTCTGAAGGAATTATTCCTTCTATATTTAGACATTGACATTCTACTATAAGTGACATTTTTTTCTACCCTCATTAATTGTCAATATGGGCTATTAGATTCCTATTTTCTTTAATAGTAACTTTAATACTAAAGTTATTTATTTAATTATACATTTTGCTTTAAAATAAACTTTAAAAAATATAATTTACCTTCAATAAAATGAAACTTATGAAATGAAATAAAATGAAAAATAAAATGAAAAGGAATATTGTTCTTAATTTTGGTAAATATATACGTCTTTGTAACCACCAAACCAATCAAGATACACATTTCTTTCACCATAAAATGTTCCCTCCCAAAGGAATGTAGTCAACCTTTCCACCCACATCACATGGGTCTCAGGCAACCTCTTTTGTTTTTAATCACTAAACTGCAGTTTTGTCTATTGTAGAATTTTATATAAATGGAACCGTTCTATATGCACTCTTTTGTTTCTGGACTACTTTGGTCATTATAATGTTTTTGATATTTATCTATGCATTTAATGGTATCAGTAGTTTATTAGTTTTAACTGGTATGATTTTTTCCATTTATATACCAAAATTTATTTATCCATTCATTGATTGATGGACATTTTAATTGTCTTCAGTTTGGAAATAATGTTTCTATGAACATTCATATACACGTCTTTTTGTGGACTGGATATGATTTTCTTTCTCTTGCATAAATACATATGGATAGAATTGCTGTTATGATAAGTATATATTTAATTTTATAATAAACTGCCCAAGTGTTTTTCAAAGTAGCCATACCATTTAATATTTCTACCAGCAACTGTGAAAGTTCCAGAAACTCCATATTCTCATCAATGCTTGGTATGTCAGTCTTAATTTTCACTGTTCTAGTTGGTATGCAGTGGTTTATTGTGGTCTTAATTTGCATTTCCCTGATGGCTAAAGTATTTTTATGTGTTTATTGGCTATACATATATTTCTTTTGTCCATTCAAAAGTTTGTTCATTTGTTATTATGTTGTTCATTTTCTTCTTATTGAGTTATAAGAATTCTTCTTATATTTGAAATATGAATCCTTCATTGGGTATTTGCATTGCAAGCTTTTTCTTTTATTTTGTGGATTCTCTTTTAATTTTCTTGAAAATGTGTTTGAAAGAACAAATTGTTTTGACTTTGATGAAGTGCAATTCAATTTTTAAAAATATATTTGTTGTTCTTTTTTATCCTTACTGGACAAACTGCATATTTAACAAGAGCCTCAATGGGACTATTATGTAGAATTCTGGAGTTTTTCTCTATGATGTTCTATACTCTGTAGTGCTCGGCTCAATAAATTTCCTGATATTTCTGCCTCCCTAGACTCCAGTCCTATTTCTTCAAGAGTTTTGCTTTTGTTTTTCTTTGAAATTTCTGAATCACTTGAGAATAAGTTACTGACAAGGTGCCTCCACCACTTCTGAACACTCTAGTTTATTCATTGTGAAACTTTCACACTCTGTTTAGATTCCAATCCAGAAGATATCTTCAGAATGAAAGTCTGCATGGGTTTTGGGCTCATTTAAGTGATTTCCCTTCTCTCAGGGATCACAGCCACATTATGCTTGTTGCTCAATATATCAAAACAGTGGCTTTATATATTTTGTCCAGTTTGTAGTTGTTACAGTGAGAGGATAAGTCCAGTGTCAGTTCTTCCATCAAGATTCAGGTGGAAGTTCTCTAATAGACTAACAATTCACTTTTGAAATAGGTATTTAAAAAGTAAAATGTAGGCTGCAACACCATTCTTTCCTAGTGATTTTATTTTATAAAATTAAATCCCTGAGCCCCTGAATCTCTTAAGTATACTTCGAAAAATCCTACTGAGACAGGAGGGCAACTTCCTACTGTTGAGTTATTCAAAAAGGTCAGCTGCTGGAGCCTGGTAAGTTTCACAAGAATACCCGCCCGAGGGTACCACCCATTGGCATCAAGGAGCCTTGAAAGGCAGACCACAAAGGTCCACATACCAGGAATAAGAGACTTTCCTATCACCGCACATGCATAGGAAGGCTCAAGAGTGTCCCTAAGGTGACCGGTCCCTAATTTCAATACTGAAAATCACAGCCAGGGGTGGAGATTTACCATGCTAATGAGACATAATGCATGAAGAAGCATGTAGTCGCACTGAGCAAGCCTAAGAAACTGTAATGGTGACCCTATATCTTCTATTTTTGAAATTTAAACCTCTGATGTAATTCAATTTGACAGTGGTTTGGCTAGGGACTTTTTGAAAGTTTCTTTTTTTTCCCTTTCTTTGCTTCCCTCCTCTCCCCCCAAACCTCAATTATTCTGTGTACTGCACATTTACTACGCATACCAGTTCCAATGGTTCTGTTTACTTTGGACCAGTGTGCATACCTGGCCCAGTAACTCGGGAGGGGTTCTTTTGCATCTGTATGGGATTCACTCCTGGTGCTGGGACAGACCAGCCTCTAGGAAGAGCTTTTTCCTGAAGTTGCCAGGCCAACTTCTCCTTCCTTTGTTCTGCCCCTCCTTGCCAGTCTATAAAACCTTTTGGCGGTATTGAGCGAGGAAGGTAGTCTTTGTGACAGGGAGTCCACTGTCTTCCCTTAATGCTGGCTTCTGGAATAAAACCTGTTTTTCTTTCCACCAACCTCACCTCTTGAGTTTTGGCTTTCATGCGGTGAGCAGCTGGACCTTTTGCAAGGTAACAAAACCTCTGCCTTTACATGCCAGGACATCATTTTTACCGAGCTAGCTCCCTTTAAAACCCTATGCCAACTTCTCTCAAGGAACCACACCAATCTTTCCTTTCTCAGTGTTGGTTCCCTTGTGCACAAGCTTAATAAACCTTTGCTTCTTGATTAACTTTCTTGTGGTGATCTCTCTTGATTTCCATCCTGGGAGATCACAAGCACCCAGGGAGCTGGTAACACTATGAATTACTGCCCAGTTCTAGTTGCTCTATGTCTGGTTTGTCTCAAGTCAAAATGTAGTTTCTCAGCAGATAGTGTCCAGACTAAGAGTAACTGGAATGAATACTTCAATATGCTTTCAGATATCTAGATGTTGAAGAGAAGCAGAGTTTGCCACCCCAAAATAGGCCTTTTGGGATATTGATTTTAAGCTGATTTTTAAGAAACAAAAGACTCCGAGAGAACCTTTGACCCTCCCCCTAAATGCCTAAAGGAATTTAGTTAGAGGCCCTGCCCTAGGAGGGGAGATATAATCACAGATGACTATAGTTTAATATAATCTGGTGTGTGATAGACAGAGAGGAAGGCCCATTTGTTCAAAGTCCTCTCGGTGTCCCATTGTTAAAGATGTCCCAGCAAACATTTGTTTACCAAACACTTCCTTTTCCAACTCCATATGAATTGCCTTTTGCCCTTTGAAGTCCCAAACCTCAACCCCTCCCTCTACTTAGTTCCAGAATGGCTCTTAAACCTCAACTGTCCAGTGCCTCTTTGGATCTCCTTTTTATGGCATCTCTGAATGTGCATCCATAAAATAAACTTTGGACATTTTTTCTGTTTATTTATCTCATGCTAATTTGATTATTTGCCCTGCTAGAAGAATATAGAAGGTGGGAGAAAAGTTATGTATTTTGTGTACCCACAATATTAAATACATACATACATACGTACACACACATATATAATGTGTGGGAGAATCTTAAATGACAAACATTAGTACATTCTCATCCTTAGAAAGACCTAGTGAATAACTGAATGCCTTTGTCCACAATCCTGAGCAAATCTTGTGCTAAAAATAAAAGTTTGAAGATACAGTGAAGTGTCATAAAATGCAAGGAATAAGCTAAGTTTTCAAAAAATAAACTTTTGCTTCTATGAAACTTTTTTGACTTATACTTATCCCATTTCTCCCCATACTCTTATTTGTTACAATTCCTCTTTTAAGCTGCTTTAATTTTTAAGGCTGCAAGTCACACTATCTTTGAACCATACAAAGTTTGTTATGGATTTTTCACCCGTTCGTTGTCTAGTATGTTATTGATTACCATATGTATATCTAGTATATTATTTAATTACCATAAGTTACTGTACTCATTGATGATAAAGGTTTTCATTTTGTATGCCACATAGTCATTATTGCAAAAATAATACATATTGGTAAGAGTTTTGAATGAGGAATTCCACTGTCACACAGAAATTTATGTTACTTCTAGATTCTCACACTAGATTCTCCCACAAGATTCTTGGTCTAATTATTTCTGTCCATTACTATAGCTAGACACACAAGAAAGTGTTTGAAGGAAGCTTAAGGTTACTTAACTTTCACTCTATGTAGCAGAAGAAATTTAGATGGACTCCAGTTCACTGCCCAGTTTGTCTGCATTCTTTTTTCTTTGGTCAGTTTAATGGGATGTATACAATGAAGTTGGGGATGAAATATTTGGCAGCAAGCAAAGCTTAGTGACCAGTACATAGAAGATAATCTATATGTGTTTTATTTCACTGAACTATTGACTATTGCTTAGTAATGAGAAGCTTCTCACTCACCTGATGACTCAGTTATTTTACACAATAATAAGATAATCCATAATAACAAAATAATTTATTTGTTTAGCAATCTCAGTAGAATCTATTGAGGTTTGTTAAGAAATGTAAATATGGAATCCAATACATTATGGCTTCATGATGACAGCATAGAATTTTTCTCCAATTTCTCTACTGTATACTAAGCTAGTGATTCTCAAATTTTCATGTGTATGAAAATCACCTGGAAGGTAGTTTGGGCTAAAAAATATTAATACTTTTCTTTCCATCTTCTAAGTTCTTCTAGCTGGGCTAATAATCAAATTAAAAGGTAGATTAACAGGAGAAAATCAAATTTTAATACTGCACATGGGGAATTCACATAACCATGAAAATTCCAAAGACAGTAAGGCAACATGGGGTATATAAGACATTTTGGAAAAATAGAGAGTAGGAGGTGATGGAGTATTTGATTTAGAAGTGAGAATGGGAGATTTACAGGTAGTTGAGGAAAAGCAGAACATAAGCGGCAGGAAAATACTTGCTCAGAAACAATGGGACACAGGTGGTATGTAGCTAATAGGCTTGCAGTCTTCCTGACTAATGCTAAGGTGAAAATTCTTAAGGTGAATTTTTTTAGGAAGCTCCCTTCCTAAAAAGCAGGTTTCTTTGTCTGAATCTCCAGCAGGAAAGGAGGGGAGGCTCAAAGATTCTTTCTGAGTCTTGTTTGTTAATAAACAGCTTAAAGTCAGTATCCCAAAAAGTAACTTCAGGATGGCAAATTTTGGTTGCCTTTGTCACCGGGAATGACAATTTTCCTCGGTTCGTGTCTTCTTCGAAGAAAGAATTCAATCAAGAAACTGGAGTCAAGCAAGCGGCAGACAGCAAAGTTTACTTGCAAAGCAGGTACACTCTGAACATGGAGTGGACTGACCAGAGGGTGATAGCAGTTCAATGTATGGGGCTATCCTTCTTTTGCAGGTTTTTCTCCTCATTCTGCATGTCTCCTTCATCCTAGTGTGTTGCATTAACCTCAAGTCTTTCTTCTGGTTACTCGCTTCAGTAGGTCTGTAACAGAATGTCGATGACGACAATGAGTTACCTGTGGGGGCCTCTTAGTTCCTCCTCCTCCTGCTCCTGTCGATCTTCCCACCTACTCTGTCACCTTCAGTGGGTTTTCCCCTGGATTTCCTGACTCAGTTGGTCGGGATGGGGCCTGAGAATTTGCATTTCTAAGAAGTTCCCAGGTGGTGCTGATGGTGCTTGCAGAAACACTGCCTCAGGAAACCTTATTATCAGAACAGAACTGGATCTTTAGGCAGGATATTTCACAAGTAGTAAATATATTTGCTAACTTGGCTAACTGCCTGCCCATGAAAATGAACTATAAATATTGCTTTTCTATTATGTTTAAGTGTTTTAGTTCCTGTGTTTGTAACAATGATAATTGTTGCAATGATGCTGTTTACATCTATTATAATTGCTTCCACAACTAAAGAGCTTCTTTGTTTTAGGAAAGCCCAGGCTTTTGTATTTGGATACTAGTTTTACGTTTGTTTTTTTTCCTTGTCAGACCAGGCTTGATTTATGAATTTGCTCTAAATACATGCCTGCACTTTGATATGTAAATGGCTTTAGGCTCTAAGTCAATAATTCAGTGCAACTCTACTTGACACCAGTAACTTTTTTTTCCCTGTTCTCTACTATGCAATGTAAGATTTTCACACTATGTGCTTTTCTTTCACACATAGATCATGATGTACAATATTCCACTACAAAACGGAAGTAATTTCAAATGCAGATTATTAATTAAAGCCTTTTCATCAATACACTTCTTGTTTAAAATATCATTTTCTTTAACATTCAATTAGAATTGTATTCTGATTTAGATTTCTTCTATTCCTTTATTTTTTTCATCGTTTTCCTCCCTCCTAACACATATACACGTGTGTGTGGGGATGTACACACACAATATACATAAATGCACACACTATTGTTTAATCATAATATCAGTGTATTTATGTAGCACTTATGGTTATAAATATAATATGTAATATTATAAAATATCGTAACATTCAGTTAATAAGAGAGATGAGGCATGGGATTCCCTCTCTATCACACAGAGGAAATCTGCATGGCTTAGTTTCATGGGAAATCTGCTATTTCTTTAGGCTCAACTCTTAGGCATAAAGAACATCAGTCACATTGTTACTGGTCAAAAGTCCATGTAACTGATGTCTAAAAGGCCAAATCTCAAAACATCAGAGGTTGCAGTAAGGAAACGTTTATTGATTGAGAAGGTGCCAACTGAGAAGATGACAGTTCTAATCCTCAAATCCATCTTGCCATAGTACAGAATTTAGTCTTCTTTTATGTCAAGGGAAGGGGAAAAGAGAGAGGATGTTTTTGTAAAAACTCAAGCTCCAAACAGAATTCCTCTAGTGATTAGCATGTCTAAAGCAGGACTATTAGCTTGAGGGCCATGGGAGCAATGCAGGTTTCAATAAGATGCAGTCAGAGACTGAGCATTTCAGTCTGTTACAAAGCAATGAGTGTACATTTCACGTCCCATAAGTACACAATAACATGCATTCATGCCCCTGTTTTCCAAAGCAAGTCTTATTGATGGTGATTTTGTGTCTTTTTTTTTCACCTTTTCAAAATGATTAGTTAATGTCCATTAGCAATAAAGTTATTTTTAGAATTATTGCAGAAGCAAATCAGATTCAGTTATTGTATGTTAAGTATAAGTTACAAAATGACATTATTTTGTTTAGGTTCATAGGAACCTAGGTTTAGGAAAGTGATTCACGCTAATTACAGAATAATCAATAAATGAAATTTTAAAATTATAGAATGAATCACCCAATTTATAGATGAGGAAATTGAATTCCAGAGGCTCTAAATGATGTGTTCTACACATTCAATTTGGCAGGAAGCGTGGATTAGAACCCAGGTATTGTAATTTCTAGAACTGTGTTCTTTTCACTACCCATTCAGGAAAAATAAACTAAAAAAGAATGGTGATCAGTAAAAATAATCTGACTTTTATATTGGAAAATAACATAAAAGACATACTCTTTATCTATAGCCTCCACTCTTTAACCTTCTCATTTTTATGCTTAGATTATGAATAATTGAAAGCTTATGAGGGGCTATTAGCATCACTGACGGTCAGGAGGATAATAACAGTATGTAGCAATGGTTTATCAAATTATGTATGTATGTCCAACGTGAATAATTACCAAATCATTGTAATAAGTAAAGACACCCATAGATTATAGCTCTCATCAGTGCAAGGAATTATATATTACATCATCCACTTTGCTAAATATTCTTAATGGATTCATCACATTATACTTGGTAATATACTCTCAAAAAAATAATGTCCTTGCAGAATAATGCATATACAGAATTTTTGTGTTGTTTTAAAAAACATCCTATGAAATAGCACCATGATACACTTTCCTAAGAGTACAAAATGAAACCAAAACCAGACAATCAAATCAGCCTAGATGAATAGCATAATTTGAAGCAGCATCACAAATATTTAATCAAAGTGAAATTATGCCTGGAGTCTGAGAAATATTCCCTTATCAGCAGCACCAACTCTACTCAGGGAAAAATAAATTTAAAAATTTTAACATTTAACATGGCTTCACATCTGAGGCTTCACATACTGAGAGCCTTTTAAATTGTTCTTCTCATAAACATTTGTGATCTTAGACCATTAGCACTACAAGGAAGCTCTGAATACATACGATCAACTGTCACTTTATAGATGAGGAAAGCCAACTCCCAGAGGTAAGCATGATTTTGGGAAGTCAGCTGAGTGACTCATAGGAGACCTGGGAGTAGAACCTCTGCAGATGACTTCCAGACCATTATGTGCCACTTACTTGGTCAAGACAAAAGAAATTGCTGCAGCTCTGGGCTCCATGCTTACGCCTTTTTGTTTATTCCTCAGTGTCACTCTGACACTCACTATTCACACTAAATTAAGTACCTTGAGTCCTGAGCACAGGGGGCTTATATTGTTCTATAACTTAATTCAGTTGAACATGACCTTATTTATTATAGCAAGAGCTCAAAAAGAAACTTCTTTTAATACTAAAAAAATCATGAAAGTTATTGTTCAGTTTGGAGTGTTAAAGAAAGTGAATAAATTGGTATCTATAAAAAGCTGCTTCTGACTGAGTTAGTACAAAGAGTGAACTTTGCAGAAGTCTATAATTAAATTCTAAATTCTCAGTTTTCATATCAAGGGACCAGGATCACTGCTTTTAAAGATTACTCTTTAATACAATGACCAAAATTTTATCTTGTTCAGTCCAATTTCTCTTTATTACTTCCTTCTTCCATAAAGCCACTGACATCACATTTTCAAGTCACTAACTCAAATTTTGGGGACTTGCCATGTTGTAAAGCAAAGAATGGGAAAGAAACTATGATCTGAAAGTTAACATCTGAGTTCAGAGACAAATGGGCACAGGCAATAACTAAGGGCATGTATTTCTTTAATAGAAAAAACACCCATGGGCAGAATCATGCATTTTAGAAAGGTAAATGAGACAGGTTAGTTAACATGTTGTTAGACAGACAAGAAAGTCCCTGGTGGAATAAACAAAGACGGTTATATCCTGCAACTTCAGGTTCTGAAATCACTCCTTCGCTCCAGGACAAAATGTAACAGAGCCTTAAGATTAATCATAAAATTCCTTTGGGCCTGAAAGAGCAGATCTGATAGATTGGAGTGGTTTATTTTGCCAGTTCCTTCAGGATGGGCTAACAGAACAAACCTGGTAGATGAATTCCATTAAAAGGCGCAAACTCCCCTTCCCCAAACAGACAAGGGAAGATATAAAAGTAAGAGCTTTTGCCTCAGTCACTGGGCACCCCATTCGGGAACCCCATACCCCTCAGGAGCTTTGACTCTTTGCTTTTAATAAAATATCCTCTTTTTAAAAACTCTCCGCCTCTTCTGGGTCTGTGTTTCCATTCTTAGGTCTCACGAGACACGATCCTGGCACTCACTCAAAAATCTCCTACATCATAAAGACTAATTCAAATGTGATATTTATTTATTTATTTATTTATTTATTTATTTATTTATTTATTTATTTATTTATTTATGTATCTTCTTTGATTCACGTGTGATTCTTTATTATCAACATCACAATAGGATGAAGGTTAGAAAGTAGAGAAGGAAGGAAATCTGGATTTAAATTACTGATCTGTCTCTCACCAACAGGATGATGTTAGGTAAATCAGTAAACTGCTTTGAATTTCAGTGTACAATTATACCCATCTTCCCTACCTACTCAAGTGTGCACACATACAGGGTTATGATTATTAAAGATGATAAATTAAAAAAATGCCTAGAATATAATGTGACGTGTAGTTGTTTAAATGTACTCGAAATTCAATGGGTAGGACATATGAATGTTGTAAAACCATACGTTGGCTCTTACAGACTAAGTAATATGAATATCTCAATCCTACAGTCTGAATATCAGTATTTTATCTCACTGAGAGCATACCTCTGAGGTTATGGCCAAGATGTAGAACACATTTTAGTCAGACAAATGAAGACAGTCCTTTCATCAGTTGGTATAGGTTACTTGATGGAATAATTTTCTCTAAGAAAAAGTTAAAATGAGAATATCTATCATTTGAGTCATTTTCTCATTGGATTCTACCAATTTTTAAAATGTATTCCAAAGAGGGGAAATGACTCTGGGATCTAATAAAAATCAAAGGGAAAAAGTATTGTGAAAGAAGTCTAACAATTTCTCTGCTTTGCAGTGAGCGGTGCTAGTTCGGGGACAGACAATGTGCTGTGTGGATGAGAGAAGAAGCACTGTGGCTCACTCTCATAGAATCCCCTGGCAGAGCTGAACCACCAGGAGCCAAGGGCAGGTAATGATGTCATCCCAGGCCTGGAAGTTTCTTGTTTGGGCCTGTCTCCAGGCTTGTGATTTAATGGCAAATGAAGGGGTGAGATGAGACCAGCTCATGCTGTTCACTCTGAAACTGATGGTAAAACAATGTCAGGAGACAACAGATAGGGAGTGAATGTCTTATGTTTCCAGAAGATTCTAGTCTGTCAGCAAAGGTACCCACTGAAACTATGAATATGATTTTTCAAAAAACACTTACTTCTTTTCTTCTCAGTTTTTTCTTGTAATTATAGTGAATTTCCACAGGTGTGTTTTTTGAAAATGGGGTCTTATCCTATAGTAAGCATTGCATTTTACAACTCAAATGTTAAAAAGAGCCACCAAATATTCCTAGCATGTTCCAATTCAGGATCATACTTAGATGAATGCCAATGTGAACACAGCTTTCTTTCCCATTGATCCCTCTCACACATATGAAAGGATGTTATAAATGATGTGGGTCAAACTCAGAATATACCTTTGGAGAATATATTGTTATCCTCCTTTTCTAGAATGTTAAGCTAACATTGAGTGTCTCCATATTCTTACATCATTTTCAAACTGATTTTTGCCCCTCTAAGATTAACAAGGAAGATGCAAACCAGGCATCCTAGGACTCTGTACCAGTGAATAGATCTGTAACATTCTGCAGAGCAGTGGAGATCGCTGCTAAACCCGGGGCACAAACTGGTTCCCAACACTACTCCACAGGCCAGTGCCAGCCTGCATTTTATGATCAGTTGAGGAAGATTTTATAAAGTACAGAATCCCAGACCCCAAACCCACAGATTATGCTACATTAGGTCAGAGATAGGGCCCTGAATTAATATAGTTTTCCAAATGAAGTATGGTTTGGAAGTTGCTATATGGTATGCCATATAGCTTTGAACCCTTCAATACACATGGGTCTGAGTAACATAAATGTATTGATAAGAAATAAGACAATTTAAGCAGGAACATATAACTGAATGTTAATTATACTCAAGCATTGTCAATTATAGCTATAGAATGTAATACAGATAAATGCAATAAAGTTTTAAACATTTAGATATTCAATATAAATCAACAATATTATAGAATGTCTATTATATGCCTATCTTTGAACCCATTGTATTTAGGGCTTCCCTTAGTCCTCAGTGAAAAAAGTCAGTACTTATATTTTAGTCTATTGCAGGAAAACAAGTATTTTATTTTATTACCTTTTCTTGATACCTTTAACATGTAATCCTGAAGCAATTGTTAAACTTCAATTTGTAAGGAATGAACATCAACATTTTTAAGAGGCCATTCTATCTTGTCCATTCTGTATTGTTCATTAATCAAGTATTTATTGAATGCCTACGATGTGCCAGGTACTAGACAAATGAACAGTACTCCATAAGTAACTCCCCTTTTTGAATGTAAGAGGCTGCAAAATCATCTCATATTATATTAATGGAAATACGTATAACTTATTACTTTAAAAGGAGGCAAACTTAATAACTTGATGCAGTATAAGCAGTTAAAAGTCAGGGAATGCAAAAAAAGAAAAAAAATTCAAACTGGAAAAAATTACATTTACTTGGACGTGAAACAGATTACGAGCAACCTATGTAAAACAAGTCTTAAATTACAAAATCTAAAATTTGAGTTGTAGAATAAATAAACTCTTCTTAATGGCCTTGAAATCTAGTCATCTTCTGCCATGGATTCAGGCTTCACAGGCATTTTAATTACTTATTCATTAATTATGTTATTTTGTTTCACTGGTTTCTAGCAGAGACTAGTTAGCAGAGGATACTTGGATATGGATGGATAAAAAAAACAAATTGTCAGTCAGGGAAAGGTTAGTGAGCAAGGTAAATTAGGCAGAGACCTGGAGTCATTATAGACCCAGATCAAAGCGAAATGCTATATTCTTATTTTTTAGGTTAAAAATCTATATAAGGACATTTTTTAAAAACAAAACCAAAACAAAACAAAGAAGCTGGAGCAAATTACAGGTAGTATGTCAACTAAGAACACTGGTTAAGTTTGTCTGATTTTTTTTAACCTCTCAAAGAATTTTTGTTTTCTCATTTGATAAATGGCAGCAACATATCCCGCAATTCCAAATATCTAAAGAGGTCTAAACAGAGATTTTTTTCTTTTTTTTTCCAATTTGGCATCACAACTCATTTGGCAGCAAAACTGTATAGATCTGAACTGATCAGAAGCAATTTATAATCTTTATTTCCCCCAGCAATATTCCTAACTACAACTATGTTTTTATAGCAGAAATATTAATGTGTTTAATTTTACCTTAATCATTGTATCTATGTAATGGAATCATAAATTCTTCAGATAAATACCCAGAAGTGGGATTGCTGGGTCATATGGCAGTTCTATATTTAATTTTTTGAGGATCTCCATACTGTTTTCCATAGTGGCTGTGCCAGTTGACAATCCCAACAATGCACAAGGGTTCCCTTTTCTCCACATCCTCACCAACACTTATTCTTTGTTGTCTTTTTGATAATAACTGTTCTGACAGGTGTGGTTTTAATTTGTACTTCCCTGATGATCAGTGATGCTGAGCATTTTACCTGTGTCTGTTTGCCACCTGTATGACTTCTTTGCAGAAATGTCTATTCAGGTCTTCTGTCTCTTTTTTAATCAGATTGTTTGATTTTTTTTTTTTTCCTTCTGATGTTGAGTTATATGAGTTCTTCATATATTTTGGGAGTTAGTCTCTTATTGGATTTGTAAATATCTTTTTCTCCTACTCAGTACATTGCCTTTTCGTTTTGTTGGTCATTTCCTTCGTGGCACAAAAGCTTTTTAGTTTGATGTGGTGCTATTTGTTTATTTTTGCTTTTGTTGCCTTTGCTGTAGGAAACATATCCAAAAACATATTGCTAAGACTGATGTTAAAGAGGTTACTGTTTATGTTTTCTTCTAGGAGTTTCATGGATTCAGGTCTTATATTCAAGTCTTTAATCCACTTTGAATTTATTTTTGTATATAGTATAAGAAAGCGGTCTAGTTTTATTTTTGTTTTTTGCATGTATCTGTTCATTTTTTCCCAACACCGTTTATTGAAGAGATTGTCTTTCTTGCATATATTCTTGTCTCCTTTGTCTTTGTCATAGATTATTTTACCACTGATGTATGGGTTTATTTCTGGGCTCTCCTCCGTAGATCTGTGTGTCTATTTTTGTGTCACTACTATACAGTTTTGATTACTATAGTTTTGTAGTATAGTTTGAAATCAGGGGACATAATATCTCCAACTTTGTTCTTCTTTCTCAAGATCACACTCTTGTGTTCATCACATCATTATTTACAATAGCCAAAATATGGAAGCAACCTTGGTGTCCATTGATAGATGAATGGATCAGGAAGATGTGGTACATATATAATAGAATATTACTCAGCCATAGAAAGAATGAAATCTTGCCATTTGCAACAACACAGATGGATCTAGAGGATATCATCAGTGAAATAAGTCAGACAGAGAAAGACAAATACCACAAAATTTTATTTACATGTGGAATTCGAAAAACAAAATAAATGAGTGAAAAAAACATAACAGAAACAAACTCATAAACACAGAGAACAGACCAGTGGTTGCCAGATGGAAGGGAGTGGGTTTCAGGTGAAAAAGGTGAAGGGGGTTAAGAAGTACAAACTGCTAGTTAGAACATTAGTCACAGAGATATAGTGTACAGCATAGGCAATGTAGTTAATAATATTATACAACCCTGTATGGTGACAGATGATTACTACCATGGTGATCACTTCATATAGTATATAAATGTCTAATTACTATGTTGTATACCTGAAACTAATATATTGTGTGCTGAATATAATTAATAAAACAAATTTTAAAAAATCAGAAAATCACAAAATGGTTGTTCTTAGCACTTGATAAGTTGATTATAAAATTTATACGAAAGCAAAAAACCAAAAATAGCCAAAGCACTTTTGGAGACAAAGAAGCAGTGTAACATATTAAAGATAATAATGGACTCTAGGGCCAGACAGCCTGGTTTACAATCCCACCTATGGCACTTACTCACTATCTGTTCTTAGAAATGTTACTTAATCTCTCTATGCCTCAGTTTCCTCATCTGTAAAATCAGAAAAATAGAAGTACCTACCTTGTAAGGTTGTTTTGAGCATTACATGAGTTAATATTTGTAAAGGGCTTAGAATAATGCCTGGCACAAAATAGGCTCATATGTGTTAATAAAAAATATGAGGGAAGTATTGCTCTACATTTCACACTTCAATTAAGGCAGAATGATATTGCTGTGGGGAGAGGACAAAATCAACTGCAGGAACAAAATATAGGGCCAAGAAAAGTCTCAAGGTTAGATAAAACTTTAATATATGACTGAGGTACTTGGACAGATCACTGAAAAAAAGAAAAAAAATTAAAAAAACTAAAGTAAAGGGGCCGGCCCGGTGGCTCAGGTGGTTAGAGCTCCATGCTCCTAACTCCGAAGGCTGCTGGTTCGATTCCCACATGGGCCAGTGGGCTCTCAACCACAAGGTTGCCAGTTTAACTCCTCGAGTCCCGCAAGGGATGGTGGGCTCTGCCCCCTGCAACTAAGGTTGAACACGGCACCTTGAGCTGAGCTGCCTCCCGGATGGCTCAGTTGGTTGGTTAGGAGCTCCATGCTCCTAACTCCGAAGGCTGCAGGTTCGATTCCCACATGGGCCAGTTGGCTCTCAACCACAAGGTTGCCAGTTCAATTCCTCAACTCCCGCAAGGGATGGTGGGCTGTGCCCCCTGCGGCTGGCAGTGGCGACTGGACCTGGAGCTGAGCTGTGCCCTCCACAATTAAGACGGAAAGAACAACAACTTGAATCTGAACAGCACCCTCCACAACTGAGATTGAAAGACCTGGAGCTGAGCTGTGCCCTCCACAATTAAGACGGAAAGGACAACAACTTGAAGCTGAACAGCACCCTCCACAACTGAGATTGAAAGGACAGCAACTTGAGTTGGAAAAAAAAAAAAAAAGGGCCTGGAGGTACAGTGTTCCCCAATAAGGTTCTGTTCCCCTTCCCCAATAAAAAAAAAAAAAATCTTAAAAAAAAAAAAAAAAAAAACTGAAGTAAAAAAATGAGTCATTAATAAAATAATGAGGTTGAGTTTCTACCTCATACAATACACACACACACACACACACACACACACACACACAAAATCAGCTTTATATGAATTAAGAATGTTGAAAAGCAAAAGCTGAACTTTAAAACTTTCAGAAGAAATATAAGTGCATGCTTTTCTGACCTTGGGACAGAGAATATTTTATGAAAGACTTCAAAAAATTTGAGCAAGCAGATGGTGTGAAAATTAAGAACGCTTTTTTCTCACAAGGGACTTTAAAGTCAGTGAATAGATGTGAGAAGTTATTTGAAATTCTTTTATCGGCAAAGACTGTAATTAAGTATGCATAGACAAATTCCATGAATTAAAATGGAATAGACATTAACAATAAAACTGGACAATATTAATAGACATGTCACAAAACATGTATGTAGCCAATAAACATATGAAAATTCACCAAACTTTAATTGGGAGAATTCAATAAAGAGTAAGAGATACCATTCTCTATCACTAATCAGTAGAATTTAAGAAATCTGAAGGAAACTGTTTGGGGAGCACAGGGATCTTTTACACATTGCTGGTAAAAGTAAAAAGTGATGCAATCATTTTGTAAAACAATTTGACTTTGTT
Organism: Rhinolophus sinicus; assembly: GCF_057876585.1. Classification (NCBI taxonomy): domain Eukaryota; kingdom Metazoa; phylum Chordata; class Mammalia; order Chiroptera; family Rhinolophidae; genus Rhinolophus; species Rhinolophus sinicus. The sequence continues at coordinate 72,168,841 of NC_142517.1, read as the reverse complement.
TTATAAAATTTAGCACTACTGGATATATACCATTCTTGCATGTATGTACTAAAAGACATAAAAATGTACATCACATCATTGTTTGTAACAGCAAAAAAATTGAAGCAACAAAACCATTCATGACCAATACAATGGCTAAATATAATATGAAAGTTTCATAAAATAAAATATCATGCAGCAATAAAAAATATATGTAATTAAGGATCATGGATGAATCTTAGCATCATAACCTGAGGTGAATAAAACAAGTCTTAGAAGACTACACGCTATATGATACCCTTTTAAAACATTCATAAATAAGTAAAGTCAAGTAATACATTGCATAGGTATCAATATGTGAGTTATAAAACTGTGAAAACACAGGTATCAACAAACAAAATTTCACGTGATGGTTAGAATTCCTTTTTCCATTAATCAAGCACAGCAATTGTCTTAAACCCTCTTCAGACCTCTTCTAGTCTTTCCCTTTATTAATAGCTCTAACTATTACTTTTATACAGACATTATCAACAGGAACATGTTGGATTTATTGAGTTTTGTAGGTTAAAAACACTTTTAATCTCAATTTTTAATAGTAAATAAAATGATGCTCAAAGAGTTTGTGATTCACCTAAGGTCATATAAATTAGAAGATCTAGGATTTGATATTAAATCTTGGAACTCTAACTTTTGTACTATTTACATCCCCTTTTAAGGTCCAAATCATAATTCAAAAGCCCAAATTTTCAAGCAGGAACCTTAATCTCAACATTTTAATTAAAGCAAATATCACTCTACTGCCCATAAAATCAGTGCATTTTCCTGCCTTGTTTTTTTTGTTTCTGTTTGCTTTTTTTTTTTTGTAATACAGTCACCAGTATACAGGTAGTTCTTTTAAACCACAAATTTATCTTTAATTTTTCTTTCTACACTATGAGCTACCAAGTCCTATAAATTCTTACCTTTTTAACTTTATCATCTACCTCATCTACGTACTCTACTCTTCAAAGGACCTGAATATACCTGTAGCCTGTTTGTTCTCCCTTTCGCTCCTGCTTTCTAGAATGTCTTTCTTCCTTTCTCCCTTACTTGTCAAAATCCCTTAAAATTAATCATAAATGGCTCCTCATCCAGGAAGCTTCTTATTCCTTCTGTCTCTGCCTCTCTCTATATCTAGATTATTTTTTATATTTTTCTTAAGTTATTTACCTTCTTTGCTTTGCATTTTGAGTATTTTATTATTCCTACTATTACCAGATTGTAAACATTGTGCTGGCAGACACAATAATAGTTCACTGATCTTTTTAATCCCTACGTAACAAAGTCATGGAATAGGTGATCAACAAATATGCAATGACTTAAATATAAATCTGAGGAAATCCTATAGGCTGAACATACCCATAAGACAGGAAATTATAGCAAACTTTAAATTCGACCTGAGACCCCAAAAATAAGTATATCAACGATTTCTAACTCTAACAATAATTATTACAGTTTTTAATCAGTTTATTTCTTAAGGTTTTCTCCAAGAAAATTTTAATATGTCTCCATATGTATTTGATCTAAGGTCACACAGTATATTGGATAATTTGTATAAACGCCTATCAAAAATAGTTCTTGCAAATGTAAAAGTCTTTCGACTTTCAGGATAAGTAAAAAAAGGGATTTAAATGTGTCATAAATCCTGGATTATGTTTTCAAACAAACTGTTCATCTGCTTTAGAGAAGTTCAGGCTGTTACTAATACAGATAATGTGTGCACGTGACAGAAATACATTTTTCTCCCAGTGAGAAGGAATACGGAGTCCTCTACTCTCTTTGAACCCAGTGATATTAGCCAGTCGATACTGAGGAAGTATGGCTTCACTTTATATCCTTGTGTTCTGGGTAAAGCGAAAATTTCACCATAGTACTTGAGTATTTGACTAAGAAACACAGTGTGACTTCTGCTTTCACATGAAAATCATATACATACATCAACACTGAATAATCCTCTATTTATTATCATTGTGAAAGTTAGTGATTTTCTCTGATGTCTTCCTAAAATTACAGAGACCAAATCTTGAACAGTCTGCATTTTGAGAGTTTAAGGAATGGAAACTAAAACAATCAGGTTAAAAAGATTTTGACTTTTGAATTCTCTAACAGAAATGTATTTCTCCCTTTTATTTCTTATAAGTGATTTTTCCCCATCTATCACATTACTTTTTATGTTTACTTTGCCCAAAGAAACTAATAACAAATGTCTGAATTTTTTCCCCCTACCAAGCCCCAAATTAAAATATTATGAATCCAGTGAACCCCAAAACTCATGAGTTTAAGTGCCATGATTGCACCTATTGTAAGTACACCTGCTTTCCTGGTGAGGAAAAAATGTCTATAGCTTATGTTCATTATAAAGACAACCTTTGGAGTCAGATTGTGTTCACTCAAATATCAAAGCTGATGCTTACCTGCAGTATATCTCTGAGCATTTAACCCACCCTCCAAGTTCAATCCCTCATTTGTAAAATCACTATCATAATGATATTCACCTCATTGTGTTTTTGTGAAAAATAATTAAGATGATATACTTAAAATTCTCAGCTTTTTTCTGTCACATAGAAATGAAATTAAAAAGTTAGCTACTAATACTCTTGATAAATAGGCAGTTCACTTTTGTAGTAAAGCCAAGATAGATCTAGTTTATAAACTGATTACATAATCAAATCATCCTTCCACTTCTGGTTAACGCACATGTAGCACAGGTAAAGATTGGTCATAAGATCCATTTAAAAGTAGAAATGGTATACGCAAAAATATTTAGCACAAACCTATAAACTATAATAGGCTATTGAATGACAAACGATAACACATAATCATACCTTGGTTTAGGTGAACCTAGCTAGTTTTGTTTTATGGCACGTATCCTAAAATCCCTGGATATGTTTTCTCAAAAGCTGAATTTCTTGAAAAAAAATTAATTTTTCTATTAAAAAATAAAAAATGCCTATGGTATGTTATGCATAGCTGCAGTTGAATAATAGAGTCTCCATCCCAAGGAAATAATAATACTAAAATACGTTATTCTTTAAATGTCATTTTCTGTTATAGAGAAGACCTAATTTAACAGTACAAAAAAATACTAGAAGAGCAGAACAAAATAATGGAATTTATATTTAAAAAAAGACTTTATCTTAATTTACCTTGTTTTGACAATGGATTAAATGAGACTCAAAATCATTTCTGTGATGTTTTTGCACCAATAAAATATAACCTGATTTTAGTTATGACAGAACATCTGACAAACCTAAATTGAGGAAGACTGTACAAAACAGATAATGAGTACTCTTCCCAAATGGCAAGATCATAAAAGAAAAGAAAAAAGAAAGCAAAATCACATAATGAAGAGCAAAGAGAAATAACAGCTACATACAATGTGAGATCCAAGATATCACCTTTGTGTAAAAAAGAAGACATGGAAACATATACTGGGGGAAAAAAAAGATTTAGTGAAAAAAGTGGTGCAATTTGAGTCAAATCTGCAATGTGGTTAATAATATAGTAACACTGTCACTTTCCTGGTTTTTCCAATTGTATCATGGTTATATATGGTGCTAACATTAGGAAAAGCTGAGTGAGGGATGCAAAGGAATTCTCTGTAGTATTTTTGCAACTTCAAAGTCTAAATTTAATTTAAAATTTAAAGTAAAAAATGTTAGTTCACTTTTCCCATTTCCATAAGTTGATTAGTAGAAAAATTTTGAATGAAATCAAAGTCCATATTTTTCTTTTGCTCACAGCACACTACATCCCCATCTAAGTGGATATTCTCCAACAGGGCAAGTAAGTTTCTAGTATTTCATTTTATATTATCTGCAAATATTTGCAACTTAAAAAAATGTTCTAATCTTAATAATTTAGTAGTAATATTAATGGACCCTAAGCAGAAAAGAATCTCAAAATTAGTAATGAATTTTATTAAATCAATCAGTTAGAAATATTATCAGGCAAACCTATCTGTTCAGCAACAGAACTCACATACAAATTTGCATTAGATATTTTCTATAAGAATGAGCTATTGACCGTCTCCTACCGAGGCGATAAGGCGTATTTGGTGTTAATGCGTTGTTTAAAAAATAAAAGTCACATTCATTCCATTATGATCTAGTAACCCTAACTTGCAACAACCAGAGGAGAGAAATTGTGGGAAAATGTCAAATTCCATTAAACCTGTATATAAAATCCATGGATTAAGATGAAAGTATACGTAGAAAGAGGTTTTCTGAAAGAAAAGTCTAAATGAGGCATAGCCTGAGGCTTAGAAAAGTCTACATTGAGGATCTAATGACACCCAGGAAATAAAATCCTTCCTAAGTAAGAGTGAGGTAAATTAACCACCACAACAAAAAGACTACTGGGGCATGATTTTTGTCCACAAATACTCTAGGCAATAAATAGTTTTGAAACCTATTATGATCCAGGCATTCTGTTTTGCCTGAACAATGATACCGGTTCACCTCTACAACCTTGGGCAATTAATCGCCTTAATCCCCTAATGCCTAAAAGTGGGATAATCCCTTTTAAAATGTGGGTATTTGTTATTTTACATTAAGGTAGTTTTAATAAATAACTGGTTAATATGTGGAAACATTTTACATTCTTTGAAGGCATTTTCTTAGTCACTGTTCTAGGTAGAAGCCTTTTGGTTTTCTGGAAAAAAGCAAAGAAATATGATATAAAAACTATTTTTGAGCTTTGAAAAATAAAGTCTTTACCAGGTAAGAGAGAAATCTGAAAATAGTCTTCAGGGTAGCAAATTGGAAGGATTGAGTCTTCTCACATATTTCCTCTTACCAAATAATAAAATGATATACTAAATGGGAAGCGAGGGTATGAATTCTTTGCTCAGATTCTTGCCTTCGGTCTGAGAGATCTTTTATAAGTAAAATGGCCAAGTTGAGAATCTGAGTAAGCACTCTGAATACCTTTACACCATGATAGTCTCTGTGAGGTAACACCTGTGTGTGCTTTTGTCCTCTAATAACGTTATTAAAACAGTAAGTGAAAAATTGCAAGAGCACAAGAATGGTCCTAGAGGACACAGAAAACATGACCCTTTAATAGAAGAGGATTTTGTACCGAGAGGCTGGTTTTCCTCAGGATCTGTTGGGTTGTCATGCTTTTCTCTCTCAGGAGGAATCTGATAATCTCAAAGTGAGGCAGAAACAAAACAAATCTCTTGTCAAATCATGTTTTAAACCACATTAACTTTGCACTGTAAGGACAGTCCTTGAGTCATAGCATAAGTAAACCTATGGCTTCTGAAATGGAATGAACAGATCCCCAGTCCAAGGAACATACATACATCTTTATATATTTCAGTTCAACAGATGAACAGTTATTAATTCTGGACTCAGAATTTAATGCCATATAACTTCATGAGAACAGAATACCCTGAGTTCTCTGAGTGTTAAAATGCTAGCCAAATTCACTAGTCTATTTTTCTCTAACTATTTCAGTAATTTATCCCTTCTTAAGTTGTCCTTGGGGGTTTGGCATTAAACAAGGATCTCTTAACAGAACCCTTTTAGTGGGAAAGCTGAATATCATACACAGACTTGCAGAGAGAAATGACTGTTGCTGACAAGTTTCTGTTCTGCAGGAGCAAGCAGCTCTTCAGTGAGAACTATGAGCAGCTCAGGTCGCTTGATACATTTATGGGCTTTCTGTGTCTCGGATCCTGACCCAGCTTTCCATGTCAAAATTGGAGATCTACAGGGAAATCTCTCAAATAAGCCACAAGGTGAATTTTCAAAAGCATTTATTTTCTGGATACAAACTAACCTATGACGGCTTTTCTTGTAGTGGAAGGGAGCTCTCCCCTGTAAGAGTGGATCCACCCATTGTTTCTTGCTGTAGTCTCTCTTTCTTAACATATTTTCAATAAGATTTAGCAATTTCTTTATTCAGATTAGCAACAACAAAAAATTCCCACCTCTGAACTTACTTTCCAAATCAATAATCAGTAATTCAAATTTCAAACCACTGTGTGGTCCTGGACAAACAGCATTGGCATACTCTTTGAGTTTGTAGGAAATTCAGACCCTCAGGCCTCACTTCAGCCTTAGTGAGTTTGCATTTTAATAAGATCTCAAGGTGATCTATTGTACATTAACAGTTTAGAAGCACTATCTTGTCCTATTAGACTGGCAGATGTCTGCTTTTCACTGCACAGTTGGTAATTATAATTGTCCTTTGATTCTGACAAATTTCAAGTTGAGTTATTATATATATGATATATGCATATGTACAGTTATAATTTAGGAATATACCAGGGAGCCCTATGTAAAAACTAATGCTCCAATGGAATGTATACAAATCTTACTTTAAATCTTCTACATATATGTCAGTATCAGCGATTTTCTTTTGTCAGAAATAAGCCTTTTAATTGACAGGTTATGTAGTCTATTTTCTACAGATTGTAACATAAGTAAAACCAGCACCCTTTACTTTATGTCAACCACTATAATTAGTTGAAGATTGAGCACAAGAAAATGCAGCCTATAAGAAAATTTATGCATTCCTTCAGGGCAGGAACCATGCCTCATGATATTAGCTAAATACTAAGAATATAACAATAAATAACATGCAGTGGATTCTAAATAAATACATGTTGAATAACTGATTATGCTCAAGTGTAACTCTTACTTGCTTAGATGATAAGGTGATAAAATGCCTTTTCTTCTGAGTGTTTCCCCAGTAGGGTCCTAATTGTACATGATTTCTCGTTTATTGCCATTATCTTTCACCTCTTCCATTATATATAACACTCTAAATTCACACGGTGATATTTCAATATGCAGTTGCAACTGCCTTTGCCACTACCATTCAAAAATTAACAAGAATTTGACATGGTGTCATATATCTTTGCGTTGATCCACTGAGGAGACAAAGGGCTTTCTCCTCAGTAGGTTTATTCACTTTTATTGGTCTCCCAAATAAACATTTCAGCCTTATATCCCTCTTTTACAGAATTTGAGAACTTGAGATATTTAGCAAAACTATTCAGTCAATAAATATGCATATGGTACCTATAATGCTTAAAGTTGTGTTTAGGTCACTGTTGGGAATAAGGGTATGAATAAGAACAAACACAATACTGATAGATGGTGATAAAAATTAGAAGGAAATATATAAACAAAGAGATGTGATGGAAATAAAATGGCAGTGGGAGGCTATTTTAGATCCGGGTGATGTTTGAAGAGTCCCTTGAGGAGACGGTGATGTTTGAAATGAGTCCAGGTAGAAACCAGAAAATTGAATACAGGGGAAGAGAGAGAGAAAGAAAAGAATCAGGAATGGCACCTAGGATTTTTTAGCTTAAGCAACAATATGGTTTGTTTTGTGATTTACTGAGACAATGGGTTCACAATAAAAATGAGTGAATGAAGGAATGAAATTATTAACGAAAAAGTAATGAACCTATGAAAGTTTCCCTGTATCTGGGTATGAGAATATTTGAGCGATACCCTAACATCATCACAATGCCATTTTGAGTATTATTCCTCATAAATTCTACCATGATGGAGTCAAAGCACCTTTATTCTTTCCTACATTAGGGTAGTTCCTCTTTCTCCCCACCCCCCACACCTGGGGCACTCTCTGAGAGGTTGGCAGTGTCTTTATCTTCTCTATTTATTCTTATAAACTTGCATTCATTCCGGTAGGCACAGCTGGTTCTGACAGTCCTGAAGGAAGGTAGGCTGAGACATTTTTTAGGACACTTATTTCTCAAGATAACACCTGAAAAGTTGTTTTAAAATATGTGAGAAATGTCTCACAAATTTAATAACAGAACAACACATCTTCAGTTCTATAAACATACATGGAACTACAATGCTGTTCATCTCCACCACCTCTCATGTTGAGTTCTCCATGTGTACTGAAATGTATTGGTTTCAGATGAAAGGAATAGCTGTGTGCTCATGTCTTGTGGTCTGTGAATAGAATACAAAGGCTTAGTCCTTACTTGCAGAGAACTGTAGGAAAAGTGTCATGGAAAAGTGGTATGAGATTATGTGAATTGTGGCTTTCCAACACATCAGAAAGAAGCAAATTGAGGGGCATAGTGCTTTTGCCTAAGTACAGCTGTATTTGGATGTCTTTAATGCCTATGATCTCTTAACACCAGTCATTTATCTGCATCAATTTTTGCCTGTTTGATATTAAGGATTGTTTTTTCAGTTATGCTGATGATTTTTAAAGTTGAGCCCATTGGATAACTTTATGCTATATTATTAATTGATAATAACTTCTTGCACAGATGACTTAATTGCATTTTGATTAGGATACACGTAAATCAGCAATGGGGTTGTCAGAGCTTGGAATCAGTGTCTTAATAAAAAACAAAACAAAATATACTACTCAGTATTTACAGTATGCGGCACACATGTGACGTTATTCACTCTCTTTTAAAATTTGGTTGATTGTTTTATTCTTGAATTTTCCTGAGGGTTTTATCCACCATGAAAATAACAGAATGATAAGGTCCTGGCTGGTTTCTGCCTGTAAGGGAAGAGAGATTATTCATGTATTTTTTACTTAGAATGGGCCTAGATTCATTGCTGAGTTTTGGTCTATAGATCTTAAAAAGAAATGTATTTAACTTCTTGCTGCCTGTTTCTAGTTATACTAGAGATTTATCATGGCTAAGAACTATATTTCCCCATTTTATGATTTAAAACTACAATTATCATAGAACATTATTTAAATAAATTATCATTAATAATTTTTATTCTAAATGATAGATAAGAGATTCCCATCTTATCAGAAGAACATTAGGGACTGAGGTGTCTGTCAGAAGAAAACACCTTAAAGGAGTAGAGTCAAGTGAACAAGTATGATCCCTATAAAATCTTAGTTTCTTGTGTAGTGATGGTCACTTAGATTTGTGTCTAGGCCCAGATATCTACGGGCTTATGTTTCAGTCTTATGTGTGAAAAGAAAAATTTCCCTAAAGAACTAAAAAAAAACACCACCCTCTAACAATACTAGGGCATAAGCAACATTCTTTGGATATGCATTTGGCAAATTGAAGTAATAAAATGGAGCAAAACATTTCATTGCCATTGGAGAGAACAAGTCTGCTTACTATAATCTGTGGGTTTCACAGAGCCCATCACTTTCACACCTGGTGACTCTGAGCATCAACTGCCTGGCAGTAGTAGTGTCTGGACAAGGCGGTCCTAATGGTTCTCAACAGGCAGGGGGACCTAGGACAAGAAATACCCAGGACAAGTGGTTTATGATGAAATGCTTCCTAGTGATGGTGGTAGGGAAATGGCAAAGTGAGATGAACAAACTTTGAGAAGTATGTGACATGGGTTTGAATTTTACTTTATTTACATAATAAATGTGTAACTTGGATAACATATTTTTGAGACAGTTTTTAATGCTTTAATATAGAAAGAGGGGCCAAAATAATGTATACACATTTTTAAAAAGGTGTTACTTTGGTCAACGTTGCTCAAGCAGTAGTTCACCATAATCAGAAGTGTCTGGATGCTGATGGTAACCACTTTGAGCAGCTCTTGTGATTGCAGAAGTCAAACGTGACTTGTATTCGTCTTTCGTTATTGGTATATATTGAGTATTACAATTTTAATACAGCTTTTTTCCTTTCTTAAAATGTGTGTACATTTTTTTGGGCACCCTTTGTCTATGTCATGCAGATATGCACTGTATACTTCATATATTTGCTATGAAAATGAAATTGCACAAGAGATAAAAACCACCTAGCATAGTGCCTCACTGGTTCAATGAGTTCAAAATGTTAGTTCTCTTTCTCCCTTTTACATCTTCTCTGTGTTAACTGAGAATCAGAGAAGAAACGTAAGGCAAATGGTAGGAAGAAAGGGAATATAAGTGAAAAAATGAACAAGAGAACATGATCTACATGAAAGAAATGAGAAAAGATAGATGATCACTAGATAGGAGTGAGCTATTGAACGCACATTCTACTTGATGGAAATTATATTAGAGAAAGAAGAATTAGAGGAGGGAATAATTGATGGATTGTTGATAAAAATAATTAAAACAGACAAAATTGTTAAATGTAGAAGGAGAATAAAAAAACTGTTAGGAGAAATTACAGTGTGTTGAAAAACTCTTGCCTGTTAGTTTGCTAAGAACATTTAGAAACACTGTACAAAATACTGTCAAGAGAGTTGTATTAAGTCATTTGAAAATGACATTTTCCTTCTCTTTTGATTAAATCCTCCCAGAAACTTGGAGTTCAACAGGCATAACATAGCTAACAAAGTTAGACACTGCAACAGCGTCTATGGAAGGAAAAAAAACCAAAACGCAAAAACAACAGAGGATTGCTAGAAAGAAAAAATTGACGTGCATCACACCAGATATCCTACAGGTGATTGAAGCCAATCCAATATTTTTAAAAACAGTTATATAAACAGGTGTTGAAATTATGGTGCATATGTTACAAACAGGATTTTTAGTGAAAACTTCTAATCCATATTTTAGAAGAAACAGAAAAATAAAAATAAAACCATCCCCCAAAAGAACACAACATAAATAATTATTGGTGGATCCCAAAGTCATATACTGATGTGGTACATCAAAATAATGAATGTATCTAAGTGAGACACATGAGGCATTCACACCTAAATAGAATTATTAAAATTCTTCAAATTATAGTTAAGTTCATTCAGATAGTTTACCACTCTTTAATCGTAGCTTATCCAAAAGAGTCTCTCAGAGTAGATACTTAAAACACATTTTTTGAAAGGTCATTGATGATTCATAGATGATTTATGTAAATGTAAAAGTGTTTTCTCCTTTTGACTCAGTGTGGTGTAAAATTTCTTTAAATCTTTTCTGAACTTCAATTTTTTTTTTTTATATTACTTATTTGAACTTCAAAAAAATACCACTAGTGGAGGGTTAAAGATAAGTAATGGGCCAGTATAAATCAAGTTGTACCTTCTTTGTCATTAATAATGCTAGATTGAATACTTAATTACATGTCATATTCAGTCATCCATGTCTATATGCAATGATTAAGCTAAAAAGCTGGCGAAAAATGAATAGTGATGGAATTAGAGTATTTCCCATGCTCCTATTATTAGGGCAATCATTAAAAAATATGCAAATGTATGGAGGTAATAGAGGGGAAATTAACACATACATTTCAGTTCTTTATTGCTGTCACGGTGCGAATGCATATTATTTTTCTCTTTAGACCAAATTGTTAGCAGAACATGGACCATAGTAAAGGTTTGCAGATAAAGCCTTGGGCCAGAGACAATAACCTTCCTCCCTAAAAAGCTTTCTTTAAAAAAAAAATATATATATAGGAGATTATCATTCATTTTTGTCCTTAGTGAAAGGATTGGTTTGTAAACCAAGAAAACGTATTTTATTAAATTGAGGCCAAAAATGTCCACTGTTATTTCAAAATATCCAGTAACATGGAAGCTTTATAGAAGCAAGGTAAAATTTATTTCATTTATTTCCTAGGAAATAATAGTTACATTTGTTTCTGAAATTTATTTTGAGTATCTGTATCCTAACTTCTTGAAAAATGCTCAAATTCGGTAATTTCCATGGTGGTTGCAGTTACCTCTGGGGCCAGAGGGATTAAACCCTGCACTACTAATATAGTGAATGAATAAATAAAATAGCAGAGCATCTGTCTCAGATTATAATGTTGCTAGGGTACTCCGGCCAACACTGGAATAAAAGAAGAGAAAGACTATTTTTTAAACTAACATTATGTTTATTTACCTTCATTTCCCCACCCCCCCTTTAAATGTTTCAATAGCAGTTGACATTCAGTGTTATGTTATATTAATTTTAGGTGTATAGCATAGTGGTTAGACATTTATATAATTTAAGAAGGGATCCCTGAGCGGATCTAGTATCCATCTGGCACTATACATAGTTATTACCATATTATTGAGTGTATTCCCTATGCTTTACTTTAAATCCCATGACTATTTTGTAATTACCTTTAGGTGCTTCTTAATCTCTTTACCTTTTTCACCCTGCCCCCCAAACTCTCTCCCACCTATCACCCTGATAAATGAAGTACCATTCTGATACCATACATAGTTATTATATTAGTATTGACTATATTCCTTACGCTAAACCCTACATCCCCATGACTTCTTTGTACAAGAAATTTGTGCTTTTTAATCCCTCCCCCTTTTTCACCCACCCCTCAAATACTCTCCTATCTGGCAAAACCATCGAAATGTTTTTTGTATCTATGAGTTTGTTTCTGCTTTGTTTGTTGGTTTTTTAGATTATTTAGATTCCACATATAAGTAAAATCACATTGCATCTATCTTTCTCTGTCTGACATACTCCACTCAGCACAATATCCTTCAGGTCTTCCGTATTGACACAGATGGCAAGAACCCATTCCCTTCCATGGCTGAGCAATATTCTATTGTATACACACACCACTGTCTTTTTACCCATTCATCCATCAACAGACACCCAGGCAGCTTCCACATCTTGGCCATTGTAAACAATGCTGCAATGAATATATGGATACACACGTCCCCTCAAAGTAGTATTTTTGGTTTCTTCAGGTAATTACCCAGAAGTGGGTTACTGGGTCCGTCTGTGTCTCTTGTCATAGACTTTGTTTTAAAGTTTATTTTGTCTGGTATAAGTATTGCTATGCCACTTTTTCTTTTCTTTTTTTTTTTTCATTTCCATTTTCATGAAATATACTTTTCCTAACCCTTTACTTTCAGTTCTGTGTGTCTTTCCATCTGCAGAGTCTCTTTAGGCAGCATATATGAGCAGCTTGTTTTCTTATTTATTCAGCTACCCTATCTTTTATTGGAGCGTTTAATCCATTTTAATTGAAAGTAATTGTTGTTAGATATGTATTTATTGCCATTTTATTATTTATATTTTCTATTTTGGTTGCTGTTTGCATATCAGTGTGAGGGATTGTCCACTGGGTTGATTGAATGTGAGGACTGGCTGTGACCATGGTGGAGGAGATGCTGTGCAGGGGCTGACCCTACAGAGCAGGATTCACTTTAGTGGGGCTCTATTGCCTGCCCTGTCTTCCCTTTGGGTGTGTTGTCCCTGGGGGTGGTTGGGTGATATTCAGGTTTGGTATGAAGCTGGCCAGCCTCAGGGCCCCCTAAGAGGGGCCCTACCATAGGCCAAGTTCAGCCACCACCTGTGCCCTGACTGGGGCCACCTGACATGAACCACAAAGCAATCCACAGATGACCTTCTTGACGCTGGTCTTGGAGGTACCTCAAGAGGCCAGGCTGCCAACTGATTCTGGCTTTCACTTGTGCTGGCTTAGGACTACTTAGCCAGAGGTAAAGGATATGCCAAAGTCAGATGCTGTTTGTATAGGTTTTGTGAACCTTTGAGAAATTTTAGGAAAGTCCACAGCATGAGTCAAGAAAAGCTATTTGTATGGAAGACACTGGAAGCAGTTTGAATCAGCCTGAAGTTTAGGTGGGGCAGGATCTTAGGGAATCATGGACAATGAATGGTGTTAGCCAGGTTGATGGAGACACAGACATGGCAGCCACCTGCATCTACACACAGGAAGGGGGAAGGCTGAACAGAGAAGCAATGGCTTCCACCAGCTTTTCAGTCCAGGAGAAAGCTGCCCCTTCAGCTCTTGCCCTGATGCCAGACAATTCAGTTCCTCCCTTTATATCCGTCGTGCTTTTCTCACTGCTACCACAGTGCTGGTGCTCAAAGTCAGTAAGTCCATCCGTGAGTATGTGCATGTGTGGGCCTGTTAAGAGGAGCTTCTAGGACTGTAGCCACCCTCTATCTCACTCAGCTACAATCTCTGCTGGTTTTCACAGCCAGAATTTGTGGGGACTTCTTTCCGCAGCACTGAGACCCTGGGCTGGGAAGCCTGATGTGGGGCTGAGACCCTTTACTTTTCTGGGAGAGGCCTCTGTGGCCGAAATATCTCTCCCGATTTTCAATTATCACACACAGGGGTGGAACCAGCCTGTCCCACATCTCTGTCCCTTCTACCATCCTCATGGTGGCTTCTCCTATATCTCCTTAATTGTAGGGTTTCGGTTCAGCTAGATATCAGGTGATTTTCAATGACGGTTGTTCTGTAGTTTAGTTGTAATTTTGATATAGTCATGAGAGGAAGTAAGCAGAGTCATTTAGCTACTCTGCCATCTTGACTGGATCTCTATAATTAGTCAACTTTAAGTAGGGAGATTATCCTAGATAAACTGCACGGCCTGATTCAATCAACTATCAAGTCTTAAAAGTAGATCTGTGGTTTACCTGAAGAAGAATTCCTCAGCTTTAGCCTGTGCCCTAGATTTTCAGCCTGTCCCTCCTAGAGAAGGACTTTTTTGAAAGGACACCTCCAGTTGAGCAACCATGCTTCACCTAATGCTATTTTTCTGCCTTATGTTCACTTTAAGCAGCTATTACCAGGCACCCAGTGTTCACCCCCTGTTGAAAGTTTCTAATGTTGAAAAGAATGTGGAATCAGAGATTTAAGAGGGTTTCTTGGTACTTATGGATGAATTCCAGTATTTCTGTAGCTTTTCTGTTGCTATAGTTCCCAGGGAGGATATTTACTACCAAAAGACCCAATGCATTCAAGTCATTTAGAAAGATGTTAAAGGAATTTTAGACTGGAGTGGATGAGAAAATAACAAACTTGTATAGCAATGAATGCATTGCCAAACTGTGGTGGGGTTAAAAGGAAAACCCAAAATGTCACCTTATGCCTCAAGGTCAAATAGTTCTCTTCCTTTCAGGGATGTCTTTGCTTTCTACCTTGCTGGTAAAATTCAAGCCACTGAATGCTCACCACCACATCTATTCTCTTCCCAACATCTGTACCTACCTACATATTCTGGCTTCCCTTCTGTTATTATCAACAGTCTTTATTATTCTTTAAGGGAAAATTATCCACTTAGGTATAGATCCTGTTCCTCTCTTTACTCTAGGATGCTTTTTGAAAAATTTTCCTCTATCCTATTTCAGTAAGATTCTTTTTTTCCTGGATCATATCCACCAACATTCAAACATGCCAATATTTATCATATCTTTAAAAAAAATTGTTCTGATCCCAAGTCCATTGTACTACCCCAATTTCATGGTTTGTCCTTATAGCAAAATGCTCAAAAAGTTATCAAAACTAACTACCACCAATTCCTTTTTTACTAAGCTCTACTACAATGAAGATTTAAATCTACTACAATGAAGATTTCACCCTCACCACTGCTCTTAAAGTAGTATAACTAAATACCTACATGTTGTTAAATCCAACTGTTAATGCTCAGTCATCATCTTAATTAAATTTCTAGTAAGTAATCCTTTTTTTTAATGGTACACACTCCTGGTTTTCTCCTCCCCATGGGTTCCTCCTTTGCATTCTTCTTTACTGGTTCTTCTCCTTCCTGACCTCTGAATTTCTTCAGAATGTCTCAAGATTCAGTTGGACCTTTTCATTTCTCAGACTAAACTCCCTTATCTAGCACTATGATTTTAAATACTGTACATATGGTTATGATTCCTAAAATTTTATCTCTAACTTCACCTTCTCCTGAACACCAGATTCATATATTCAAATGCTTACTTAGTATCTTCATTTGAATGTCTAATAGATATCTCAAACTCAACATGTTGAAAATGAAACCTCTCACAGCTCACATTGAATCCACTGGCAAATTCTCTCAGTTTTACCTTCAAAATATATCTTAAGTTGTACCACTTGTCACCACCTTCACTACCATTAGTATGGGCCTTCCCCCTTCATCTCTTGACAAAAGCATTTTCATTAGCTTCCTACTTTCTTCAATTTCTGTCTTGCTCCTTTTTACCTTACTTTCAAAAGAGGAACCAGAGTGATACTATTAAATGTAATTTTGATTATGTCTCTCTATTGTTCACAACTCTCTGATGTTTCTTTATCTCATTCAGAATAAAAATCAAAGCCCTTTTCATGGTCTACAAGGCCCTACAAAACTTGTGTCATTACCTTTCTGGCCTTGCCTATTCCAATCGTACCCCTTGCCATTTCTGGTCTTCTGACACTGGGCTCCTTGCTCCTTGAACATGCCAGGCATTCTCCCTCATCAGCACCTGTGTCTTAATGTTTCCTCTGCCCGAAATGTTCCTCCCCCCAGTGCTTGTAAGGCTGGTTGCCTCATTTCCCTCAAGTTTTTGCACAAATAGTGTGTTTTGTAAGGTGTTTCCAAAATGTAACTGCTCATCACCTTTTCCTGCTCTTTCTCTTTTCTGTATAGAATTTACTACCTTCTAACAAATTATAATGTCTGTTTTTCTCCAGTAGCATATAACTTTACAAAGGCAGGGATTTTTGCCTATTTTTTCAGTACTCTAAGCCAGGTACCTAAAGTAGTATATGTGGAATGTAGTAGGATCTAAAAGTATATTTGTTGAATAAATAAAGATATTTTCATTGGAGTTAAATTGACACAACTATATTATTATTATTATTATTATTATTATTATTATTATTATTTTTAATTTTGAGAAGAAAGCTTCTTGGATTTCTTTCAGGTCCCCTTTTAAGTACACCACATAATTAAGAAAGCCAAAATCTTTTTAAGGTTTCATAAATCTTTTCACTATCCATCCCATCTATTTTCAAACAGTTTTAAAAATTGATTGTGATATTTTCAAATTTATAGAGTGGTTGAGTCTGAATTTGGAGTTATACTGCCAAGGTTTGATCTCAGCTCATCAAATTCCTGGATGTGGGATCCTTGGCAAGTCATTCAACACCTCTACATTCAGTATCCTCTTCTGTTAAATGGGGATGGATCTATATATATATATATATATATATACATATATATATATATATATATATATATATATATATGTATATATATATACACACACATATATATATCAAGCAATGGCAAAAATATACATGTATACAAATATAAATATATATATTTATAATATATAAATATATAATATATAAATTTATAATATTATAAATAAATTTATAATATGATAAAGTTATATATACACATATATATATATATTTGTTATTGTTGTTGTTTGTTTTGTTTTTTGCCATTGCTTGATGTATCTCTTTTTCTTTCTCTGGCTCGCTGTTGCCCTAAGTCCTACTTGCTAGAAGTGATTGGTGGATAGAAGAGTGTCAGTCTGGAGGAAGGAGGAGTGAACATGCAAAAGGGGCCATGACTTGTGACAGACTATCAGACTACAACATGGAGAACACTGTTCTAAAGTGTGATTTATTCCCTGGTTGTTTAATAAGCACAAGTTTATTAAATGTTATTTACTAATGTGAAATGCAATTTAGACAGCTGAATTTGTTCCTAAGTTGACATGAATGACAGAGTTGTTTTCCTACTGTAACTCTTTTCCTAGTTGATGCCTGACTTTAGACCCTTTTAACCTCCATCAACATGGACTTGATTTTTAATTTTGATTCCAAATCAGGATGACAAACAGTACAAATTAGAGAGGGTTATTTAGAAATGACCAGAAACATTGTGTTATTACTGGTATCATACTTTAGCACTTAGATAGTTATAGCATTATTATTTTGGTTGAATCTTGGTTATAGAATATGATGTTATTCTCCAGGTTCATTCACTCCCCAGTGGTGAAGAAAGTGGCAATTGCTTCATCCTTATCCTAAAACAGAGTTTCACAGTTGCATTATAAGGAATGTAATTAATCATGACCACATTCATGAGCATATTGAAATACAACATGCATTTACTTAAAAAATGACACTACTTAGAAACAGTGTATATTAAATAGAACTCTTTCACATCAAATTTGACTAATGAGGACCCAGCCCTGAACTAACATCAAAGAATGTGATTAACTAAAACCCTGAAATATCCTTGCTAGTCATATTCTTAAAATTCTAATCCTGTCTTCGATTCCAAAGGCACAATATAGACTTCTTAATACTATTATTTAAAATCTGATGAACATGTGTAATCAATCTACTTCTATACTTTGTCATGTATCCTTTCCACTACGTTGGACTCTGCTTCTGACACAAAAATTGTCAACCCATATAAATAAAGAGACTTGGATATATATATATATATATATATATATATATATATATATATATATATATAAAATCTCCCTGATTGCTGGTATATAAGTGGTATCTGCTAAGCTAATTCTTGCAATAGAACACATCTTGCTCTATAATTTTATTGTCTGCCTCTGTAGTCCCTGCTTTATCATTTCTAAAACATGTAAGAGAGCTTTAAGATCTCCATATTTAAGTCAACAGGATACATTTAAATTATCTTTATAACTAGGAATTTCTATTCCTCTATAAATGAGAAAGATTTAGGATGGTTCTGGCCTTTCAAAGTCAAATGTGTTTATGTCATTTCTGAAGATAACTATCATTCTTAAGCCTGTGGTATTCTCATTGAAAGAGATTACTTTCCATTACACAGGTGAATCCAAATGCTTTTCACTCTTAAAAATGAATAGCTCATTCATCTGAATGTTTTATCATGTCAGTGTCTTATAATTATTCAATTTTTTCTTTAATTAAGTAATGGCACAAGGTAATATACTAGTGAAGATATTAAGGAGACTTAACATACAAATGAATTATGGAGTGAAAATATCTGATGTGATACCAAAACAGGGAGTGCATAGGGAAATAAGATGTTACAGAAGAGTAAAGGTTTATTTTTTTTAAATTCTATTCTTTTCTAAGATAAATGAATACAAGCTAAGATCTGAGGAAGTTAATTGAATGTCTTTCAGTCCAAGGCTGCCAATTCTATGTGAAAAACCTCTTCAGAATATCAAAATAATACTACTGGGTTTCCCAGAAAATAAGACCTAGCCGGACAACCAGCTCTAGTGCATCTTTTGGAGCAAAAATTAATATAAGACCCAGTATAATATAATGTAAAATACTGGGTCTAATATAATATAATATAATATAATATAATATAATATAATATAATATAATATAATACTGGGTATAATGTAATATAATTTACTGGTTCTTATATTAATTTTTGCTCCAAAAGACGCGTTAGAGCTGACTGTCCGGCTAAGTCTTATTTTCCAGGAAACAGGGTACTTTTAGATTCTTCTGTTGTTTTTGATGAGTGTCTAGGCTGCTAATGTTTGAAATTTTTACTGTCATGGTTCGATTCACTGAAGTTAAACAAGGGATCTCTTTCATTTGATAGCCAACGTCTCTTTTATATTAGTCTTCATCTGTTTGTTGGCTTTTCAGTGTTAATTAACTCAAAGTAAGGAACACTGTAGCACAGAGTATCCAAAGTACTTCTCTGTCAGCTTTTTTATGTCTCAGAAACATGTGAAAATCCTCCTTCTAGATAACCAGGGTGGAAGACAACATTTCTCCTTTAAAATATGTTGGATACTTGCCTATTAAGAACATCTTACTAAAAAGGGAAGAAACTCAGAGTATGCTCCATGTTTCCTTAGCAACACTGAAGCTGTCAGTAGAGATTCTGCTCTTGTCAGCCCCCAAGTGGTATAATGGTTTCTCTGAAACTCACAGGCCTAGGACTGTTTTTCCACTAAACTTAAATGACTTTGGCCTTGGTGGCCTTGGTTCTAAGAATTCTGCTGCTAAGTCTCTTTACTTGGTTCACTCTGGGTGCTTCCATGAGTATCTTTGCAATCAAGCAAGTCCAAAATGTCTTAGCTTCTAAGTGTTTAAGACTCAGTGTGGCTCTTTAGTCCATTGTTCTTTTTGGCATTTTAAAAATAAAATGAGAATTTACCTCTACTCATTTAGGTATAAATATTTTAGCTGAAGGTTTTCAGAAAAGTTGTTCTTCAGCAATAAAATTGTCAAAGTCAAGAGCTTTTCCTTTAGACCTATCTGATTAAACCCCAGTACGGGGAAGGAGGCAGGGCGGGGGCGGGGGGGCAATAGGTGAAGGGGGCTGTGTGTGTTCCATAATGACAATCCTGACATGCATGTTTTTTGAATGTGAAGAAAAATCACTAGTATATGTGCAACAAGATGGATGATATAGTAATATGAACTATAATTCAGTGATCACATAATAGGTACTATGCCCCTACTATTTGCTTTAAGTATATTATTTTTACATTCATGAGATTTTGGAAAGGTAATTATTATTATCTCTGTTTGATAGTCAGTAAAGCTCAGGCTCACTGGGTTTAATTACTTGACTAAGGTCAAAGGTCAGTAACTTTTAAAGGATGTCTCTGAATCTTAGTTTCTCTGACCCTTTCCACACAATCACACAGCCACTGTCTGTCAGTAATTTTATTATTACAGCTTCACTCTGGTCCTGAAAAATTTACCCAAGTTACTTAATCTTTTTGAGTCTCTGCTATATTTTCTGTAAAAAGGAAATTATAATTTTTATCCACCTGAATAAGCTCAAGTAAATATAAAATGAAATCATATATACATAAAGAGCTCTATAAATTATAAACCACTATTACAATATTTTGAAAAAGTTGTAATTATTTCTCAAAGGATTGTGGTGGTGGAAATAACGGTGGTCATGAATAAATCCAAATCAAATTCAGTTAAAATTGGGTCAAAACATGGTACAACAGTTAATTAACATAGATTTATTTTGCCTGGTAGCTATTTCACCCCCTGTGTCCCACTGAAGCAGGAATTTGCCTGCTGTCTGTGTTCCACTCTTCCTCAATTACCTGTAAATTGCCCATTCTTACTTTGGAAATCTAAGATCCCCTGTTTTTCTCCTTTGTCCAAAATGAAATAAACACCCAATTTTGCCTCACTGTCTTTTGAATTTTTGTGCTTATGTGAATTCCCAATTCACACATATTAAACTTTGATTTTCTCCTCTTAAATTTTCTCTGTTAATTGGAATATCAGCTCAGCTAGAAGAACTTGGAGGGTGGGAAAAAAGTATTATTAATTTTAGCCCCCACAATAGATAGATGAGCGATTAGACAGATAACTATTGACACACACACACACACACACACACACACACACACACGCATTCCTCTCATCCTGGCTACATTAACAGTATGTGTTTTGACTTCCAATTCTAACTTTTCTGTATTTTAGCCAAGTTAATTTTAAAACAGTTTTATTTTCAACCTAAATTGGCACAGGACAGTCAAACACTGACAATGGGAGAACAGTGGATAAAGGGAGCGTGAAGAATGGATACTCGGGGGCAGAGAAACAATTGAGGCTTTATGGGGCATTAGAGGGAGAGAGATTATTAGGCTAAACTTCTCTCTAGATTCCTAACCCCACCACCGCCACATTCACACTACTCCTCTGAAAGAGGGTCAAAATATAAGTAAACATGAACTATAAGACTATATTCCTACATAGCTAAAAACTGAAACTGTACATTTTAATAACCCACTGGATTGTTCTAATACACTGATAATTCCTGTTTTACATGCTTCCACTCTTATGGGTGACTGTAGTCTCTTATATTTGGTATCTAAGGCAGATTTGTTGACACTTTGTACACATTTCACAAAGAACAATAGTCTAACCCTTTAGTGTTTGTAATATCTCATTGATGGAAGCTTCATTGAAATGTTTGCAAAGTATAACAAAGAGAGAATTTGACTGGAATTCAGAATTGTGAGTCAAGGACTGAGTAACACATCTTTTTTTTTTTTTTTTTTTAATTTTATTTTATTAAATTTATTGGGGTGACAATTGTTAGTAAAATTACATAGATTTCAGGTGTACAATTCTGTATTACATCATCTATAAATCCCATTGTGTGTTCATCACCCAGAGTCAGTTCTCCTTCCATCACCATATGTTCGATCCCCCTTACCCTCATCTCCCACCCCCCACCCTCCGCCCCCCTTAATGAGAAACAGTTTAACTGCCTATACTAAAGAAAAAGGAATAGAAATTCAAGAGATCTACAGGTTTCCTCAAGCCTTATGATGGTGAATAGAGTTTCTTCCTATGCATTATAAGAAAATCTTATGTGTAAATAATGTAATAAAAACAACCTGTATGCCATCTTAAATAAGTCATCTTAAATAAGTCACTATCAATCACTATTCAGAAAAAAAACACAAATTTTCAAAATATCTCAATCTAAAGTTATCTTTTTAAAATCAAATCACAAAGCATGTATTTTTCAATTTAGAAAGAGAAGTAAAATAAATTTCATAGTTTAAAGTAATGTTTCATTTTGCTATTTTAGCTTCTTTGGAATTATATCAAAAATCCAAATTAAGTTTAATTATTTTATTTAAAATATTGTCTTTAAGTAAATAAGAATATTGGCAAATTAAATATTTGGAATAGTATGATCCATTTTCTTAAATATCATGTGATTATATTAAATGATCAGTAATTCATGATCATAAATCTACTATGATGATGCCAAACTTTAATGTTTTAATTTTTAAAATGTTAATGTCTAGATGTTAAAAATATGGATTTTTAATTAATATCATTTTGTCTTAAAAATCAAATTCTGAAAATTAAATCATTGTCTAGTTATACTATAAAGAAGACCCTACAGGATCCACTGAACAGTTGTTAGTAAATCATAGAAACAATTCTTCCAACTTTGTACAGTATATAAACCAAAAACTTAGTGGTGCTTGACATCAAATCATATCTTGAGTTTTTAAAAGATGTATGTATTTTTTCATGCACCTAAGGTGGAAGCAAATAGACGAAGACTCATGCTTGGGGTCCAGTAATTAAGTCAAGTTATAAAATTAGGATTAAAATAATTTAAGGAGGACTCTATCCTAGAACCAGGTGGGCATATGTTGCTTACATCTACCCATACAGTTTGTATTGTGAATGCCTGAATGGTATGTCATGGAGGATCATGGAACATTTTCAAGCAAAAGAGTGACATAAATGTATTAGGAGAATTACTCTGATAGTAAAAGGATTCTATAGGCATTGGGGAAACTTTCATAGGACTAACGAACTAAGGCAGTGTGCTGGGGAAAAGATAGGAGGACAGACCCAGGGGCCTTTTAATAATTGGAATCTATAGAATTTGCTGATGAATTAATTGGATGCAACCGTAGAGGGAGAGAAAGAAATTTGTAGTGAGTTCTAGGTGAGGTAAGTAGTGGTGAAATCTTTCCCAATTTAGTACTAAAGGAAAAGAGACCTGTTTGCAGAAAAGATGATGAATCTCTTTTGGGGCACCATCTGATTGTGGAATATCTTGTAGAGGTGTCCAGTGAGGAGACAGAATTTTCAGGGTAGATGTAGAATTCGAGTCTGAGTTGGTCATCATTTGCGCATGGTGGGTGGTTGATGCCTATAATACTTTAATCAATGAGTTAATACACATAAAGGCAGGAACAATTACTGGTACATGGAAAGGATTCAATAAATGTTACCTACTACTATGATTCCTCAGGGAGAGTTTTTCAAGTGAGAAGAAAAGTGGGACAGACCTTAGAAAAAGTCTTGTCCTCTGAAAGTCATGCTATAAAATTAACACATAATGAATGAGGACTGAGATTCATTGCAAAGAAAAGTCATTGCAAAGAAAAATGGGTCCCATTAGACTTGACTAGAGTTACTAATATAGCTATTATTATTACCTGAGACATTTGCCATTGCTAAGTCCTTCTCATTATTTATTTATATTTTTCATTTTAATTTTTTTTTGCATCATGGCACATAAAAATAAACATTCAAAGCAAAGAAGCTCCCAAATGTTAGAACAATGTGTTTCAGCAGTATTTCATTTTGGCTGTCTAACAGGCAATGTGTACTGTTGACATGGACTACAGCTTCTGCATATTTTTATTCCCCACAGTGTTTTAGACATAGTACACTTTGGATAAACATTGGATAAATAGATACATAAATGAATATTTACTATGTCCGTTCTTCAGTTGTAAAATGATTGCTGTTATTTATTTGTTTGTTAGTTTATTTCTTACCATTACTTGCATGTAAACCCGATTGGTGATTGGTTGACTAACCATGAAGAGTCAGGGCAGATAGAGCACAGGTAAAGGAGAGAGAAGGCATTTAGATATTGATGTTGTGGGAAAAGTTTGGGAATCCAGAGAAATGCAGAGCTCTATGTCTGAAGGCCAAGAGTAGCATTCACAAAGAAGCCCGGAGAACCAGCTCTAAGAGATACCACGGCATTGAGAAGGCATGGAGCCCTGTTTTCAGGCTTTTATATTTGGTACTATAGCCTGACTTTTCTGGATTAAACGTTCATCCGTTTCTGCTTTGGGCTATGTACTTTGGAGCACCATCTAAGAAAAAAATTCCTCATGACTAACTATCTGCATGGTCATAGATTGAAGCTTTCCTACTGAGACCTATATGGCATGATGAAAACCAGGACTTTTTTAGTAAAATAGTGAAGATTTTTTTGTTTTTACATATGGAATAATTCAGGAGCAAAAAACACAAAAAACAACAGGACACACAGGGCACAATGTTTTCTAATTGGAATGATAATAACTATATGGAGGTCACTTATATGTCTTTTACTGAATGAGTGTTAATTGTGTGCCAGCCGTTGTAAAGCTGAATTTCAGGAGGGCAGATTATTTTCCCTTCTAGGTATTGAAGATTTAGCTGTGAACTAAATCGATGCAAACTTGGCACACCTACTAGTAAGCACACATGGCAGGCATGCTCTATAAACATTTAAGCCTAGGGACGCGAATACCAAAGTGAATGCAATTCTTATGCTGAGAAGGCAAGACAGGATGTCTAGGCACTGGAGCAGCACACACACTGTTGGAGGAAGTCTCTGGCTTGTGCATGTCCAGGGATGAGCAAATATAGAAGATCTCTGCTCTGCCTGGGGTGGTTGCTCTCAAATAATACCTTTTTTTCCCCCATTAGTCGCCTGCTTAGATGAGCTAAAAAACTCCTTCTGAATGTAGAACACAGACTATGAGCAAAGTTACAATGGCCATATGAGGGTTATGGACCAACATATGACATTTGCCAGTGTTCTACTATCTTGCTATGCAAAGCATATCCCTGGACTTGTAGAAATAGGCATTACCAATGGAGAGCTGAGTGTCTACCAGAGTCTCATGGAATTAGAATCTGAATTTTAACAGATGCTCATGTGATTCCAATGTTAAAAAAACAGTGTCTCTGGAAGATGTAGTTGAGGTTCACATAAGTTATTTCCCACATCTGGGAACATAGAACCAAATACAAAGTGCTAATTACGTTTCTACAAGGTGATCAATAAATACGGTGAATATTTAAATTAAAAATATATATTACAATAAAAGACACATTGCTATTAATCCCCCTCAGAATGCACCCCATCTCCCCCGCTTTGAACACACTTATCCTATCGTTCTTGTCACTTTCTGAAGTAGTTCTGGAACTCTTCTTTCTTGAGTGTCTTTAGTTGCCCTGTCATGGCTGCTGTGGCTATTGCGATGCCCTGAATTAATTCAAAACATTTTCCTTTCATGGTCATTTTTACTTTGGGGAAGAGCCAGAAGTCGCACAGTGCCAGAACCAATGAATAAGGTGAATGAGGACACACTGTAATGTTTTTATTTGACAGAAATTGCTGTATCAGTAGTGATGTGTGACACGGAGTATTGTCATGGTGGAGGACGATTATGGCACACGTTAAAACACACCTTCTCTCAACTGTAGCTCACATCCAACTGACTGCACTGAACAAGTTGACACTTGTCACACACTGTTACTAAGGTTACTAAGGTCATGCCGCTTCCCCTATTGAAGATCCCTGACTTTCCTCTGGATGGCACTCGGAAGCATGATTCACCGTATTGTTTGAAGACACCTCATATTTTATAATGTTAGAATAAGAAAATTATCTCAGCAATCATGTGGTCTAATTTCTGGATTTAAACTGGAGTCTATGGAAGCTCCAGCACAAATTATGATAACAAATTGAAAGACACAAATTCCATATTTTTAATGCAATTTTTAAATTTAGAAGATCTTGGACCAGTCTGATTAGAGTACAACTTGATTTACCTGATTAAGTTTAACCCCCAAAGTAGAAGTTGGCTCAGGAGAGATAGCAAATAATCAAAAGGTTCTGAGGCAGGAATTTGGGGGATTTTCCATGTCCCAAGAAATACGTCGGTACTCTGAGATGTGAACTGATTGTGTGCCCAGGACCTTCTGTTGCACAGCTGTACTGTACATGTATATTTTCAGCCTAATCACTTCTCACAAGCTACTGCACATTCTGCATTTCACCCAGGTTTCTGAAAATAATACAAAACAGTACAAAACATAGTTCTCATTCATGCCTTTGTGTCTTTGAAGCGACATAATTGAAATTATCAAAATATGTGCTGTTTCCTTCTCCTGAAGAATTTATCTGGTGATTTCATGTACTTGTCGCAAACTGAAATGGGATGATGTATATGAAAGGACCTTGTAGAGTCTAACATCTACACCATGTTAAGACACTAGATTTTATTGTAATTATTGTTCTGATTGTCAATAATTGTAATGACTAATAATATCATATTATTCCTACTGAAGTTACTATATTAATAATAAACAACAGAGCAATATGCTAATAGAGTAAATGTCTTGAAGTAAGCTTCACAGCTTCCAGTTATGAAACTCTAAAGAAGGTATTTAATATCTCTACATTTTATTTCCCCATCATTACAGAAAAATTGCAATTCCCTGAAACATAGATTTTGTCTTAGTTTGGGTTTCTCCAGAAGTAAGAATTAATTGCGGTACAAGTAGTTAATTTGGGGGGAAGTATAAGGAACACCAGGAAGAAAGGCTGCTGGTAATAACTGCATGACTATGCCAGTTACCACAGTGGGCAAGTGGAGCTTAACCTGCAGGGAATTACTTGTCAATGTGATGATGGAAGCAGAAGGAGGAATGATACAGCCACAAGCCAAGAAATGCAGGTAGCCTCTAAAACCTGAGAGGGGCAAGGCAAGAATTCTCCTCTAGAACTTCCAGGTGGAATGCAGCCTGACTGACACCTCAGATTCAACTCAGTGAGATTTATTTAGGACTTCTGAACTCTAAGATAATACATTTGTGTTGCAAGAGGAACTAGTGCAGATTTTATGAGGAAAAAAAGAGTATATACCTCATAATTATACCACCTGAAGGACAGGGAGCTGAGGTATTTAAATGCCATCTTCCAAGTGTTTTCAGTTTTCATTCCCTTCAAATAAGGAGAAAGAACTGCCGTTCCTGGGTGTGGAATAAAGATCTCAAGCATAGAGATGCAAAAACTGGCAGTTGGAAGTTAGTCAAGAAGGGACTATGGGTGGGAGCTGACAATCCCATGCAAGAATTAAATGAGGTTATGTAAACAAACATCTGGCTTGTGTCCCATAAATTGAATGAATGATAAATGTTACCTTTATTCTTCCTCCTTTTTCTATCTGCTAAATCCGTACTTTTTCTTCAAATACAGCTCAAATATCACCTCTTTTCTGAAGTCTTATCTATAGAGGGAACAATTTACTTTGGTGTATTATGTGGATAATTCACTGAAATACTACTTCAATTTCTTTTCATTATTTGTTAACATATTTATGATTGCCACTAAATTATGAGTCCTTGAGAGCAAAAACCATGTTTAATTCATTTGAAACTTGCATGTATAATACAGGCTATCAAAATTTAGTCTCATAAGAAAACTTTGTTAAATAAATGAACTTTTATTTTTAAAACTCAGTTCTCATCTCAAGTAGAGGTTACATTTTACAGTTTTCACACCTCTTACAGAAAAATCTAGGCCCTTCTATCATATTTCTGGGCATTCTAGGTCCTTGTCTTATTTTCACATCAGCAATGTCACCAAGTGATCTCTCCCAAGACAGACGATGCTTTGGATGCCCAATGTCATCACCCCCATTAAGGAGTCATTTTCCATTAGTCTCACAACACCTCCTGTCATAGAAAGGTTACACTTGGTAACAGAAACCAAAATAATCTAATTCGTGTTTGGGAAACTTTTTTTTTAAATATCCTGAACATCTGTAAAAATTAGGAGGCTCTCCATGAGATGTATATTTCTTTATTAATTAGAGAAAATAGCTTCTCCTAGCAGTCAAGAATGCAAGGGGGGTACATTAGGTTAGTGCAAAAGTAATTGCAGTTTTAAAGGTTAAAAATAATTGCAAAACCCGCAATTACTTTTGCACCAACCTAATACTTTGTTTGTCTTGGTTTCCACAACATTTGTAACCTCCACAAAGCAGAGAACAGCTGTTACACTGGCAATCTGCAGTATATTTTGGGCAAGTAGGGCAGCGGGGTGAGTAATGTGCACTGTAATGGCATTATAAGTGACTCACTGGAGTGCAATTATCAGTATAGTTGCCACGTGCTTGGTTTATGATTAGATTAATCTGTTTCTTAGCAGATTTCACTCTGTGTGTCATCCTCTGGTATAATTGAACACTTCGTTCTTTTGCTTGGGGAACTTAGGCATAGACTTTATTTGAGTTCATATGTCACCTTTGCTGCAAGTTGCTATTTTCCCTGGATCCTGTTTGACCCTGCAGGCCAATTCACAAACGGTACCACTGTGCAAAATGTCATCAGTGCTGAATTCCCAATCAGTGCTGAAAACCTTCCTGGGTTTTAGCAACTAGGAGTCTCTCAAGCGAGCATGCTAGTTTCTTTATTGCTTTTCTTACTTGTTACTCATGATCATCAGGACACACAGGGAGGAGATGGTGTTAGTTCTTCATATGGAGAGGTATTTCACATGCAACTTGGGGGCTCCTCAACTTGCAAATGACCAGAGGACAGTGATTTTTGGAGCACTCCATAAACTAAGGCCTAATATTATGAAGGCAGTCAGGGCAATACCTTCAAGTTCTATTACTTTATTCCTGTTTCTATTTGGAAACAAAGCTGAATTTTCTCCTTTTAGCACACATTTCCTCCCCATTACTCAAAAATCTTTAGTGAGTTCCTAACTGTTTCAGACAGAAATTTAAATTGTCTTAACATGGCAGTCATGATGCTCAGACTCTAGGGTGTCTCCACTTATCCTTACCTCTGGTGGTTATGCTTTGTATTATCCCCTGCCCTTGAATGTGGGCAGATTCTGTAACTTGCTCCTAACCACTGGTAACCACTGGCAAAGATGATGGCATGTGGTTTCCATGATTATGTTTTGCTAGTATAATCACTCTACATTCTCTTCTTGATGCCTTCATGAAGAAAGTGGCTGTAATAGGGAATCCCAGTGGCAGGAAACTGTGATTGACCTCTAGGAACTGGGGACAGCAGCTAGGAGCCAAGAGTGGCTTCTAGCCAACAGCCAGCAAAAGCTACTGATGCTCAGTCCTACAGTTATAAGAAACTAAATAGTGCTAACAACTCTGAGCAGGAAAGAGGGCTCTTCCCCAGCTGAGCCTCCAGATGAGAATGCTACTGGCTGACACCTTGATTCCAGCCTGTGAGACCCTAACCAGAGAACCCAGTTGAAATGTGCCCAGACTCTTGACCCATATACATTTTGAGGTAATAAATGTGCATTTTTTAGTGCTAAAGTTATAATTTATTACACAAGCAGAGAAAACTATATGGCAATCAAAGGCTTCTATAATTTAATTACCTTTTTCACTTCTCACATTTATGTATGTGTTGTAAATTCCTGTCACAAATTCCTGTCCTGACTATTTATTCTCTAAATAGTCAGGATTCTTATCTGTAAAATGCAGATATTAAATAACTCACTGGTGTACAATTATCATCATTGTAATGTGGGATAATGATACTTGAAAAGTTTTTGTATTAAATTTTATGACACATGAAAGCACTTATTGCAATCTTGGAACATTGTAGGCACTCAGTAAATACTAATTTCCTTTCTTTTTCACTTTTATTTCTTTTCTAAAGAATCATTTTGGGTCCCAGTCTCTCTGCCTTTAATCTTGCTGATCCCTCGTTCCAGAATGCCCTTCACACTCATCTCCATTACCACGCCCTCTCCCGTCTTTAAACTTCAGTTTTGATTAAATTACTGTAGGAAATGTTTCGCTACAAGAATCTTAATCTCACTCTGTCAGTACCCCTTCAGTACTTAAAAATATAATGAAAGCTGTGATTAAGGTATAAAGTGACTTACAATTAATTATGCTTCTAAAGAAGAAAATATATGTTGATATAAAAAGTTGAGTATCTATTATAATTATATTTACATTGTAAGTCTTTGTGGAATATGGTTCCTCTTCCTGGTCTTATCTGTTATTGAGCCTCATCATTAGTGTCCAATGAAGGTCAGACATTGGGAAGAGGCACTGGAGATGTGAAACTTGTCACACGCTTACTTTGTTCCCTCCAGATGCACAACCTCCACAGTACAGGCCCTGCTATTTTTGGCAATCCTGTCACTTATTCACTTATTACAGTGTTACAATAGAAATGGATAAGGAGATCTGAGGTATTTATCATTTGGTTTTTTAAAAAGAAACATGAAAATAGAAGCAATACTAAGCAGTACTGTTAACTGGTGAGGGAAAGGGTGGAGGGTAACTTTTATTGTTGTTATCCAGCCACAATATTCTCTCTGTGCACAGTCACACATTTCATAACCCTCCTCATATAGATTATGCTTTATCTGTAGTTCATTCTTTCATGTTACTTATATGAGGTTTTTCATCCATAAAGTAGGCAAAGTCAAGCCTGCAAGAAAAATAAGACAAAAAGAGCAGTTATGGAATTAAAATGTCCTATTGAATGAAAGTAGAAATATCAGTTCCTTAACCCTGATCAAACCTATTTTTTTGCCCATTGTAGCGGTTACCCTTACAATTTAATTTGGCTGTGACATCAAAAACAATTACATTAAATATTTTTATCTCCATCCCTCAAAATGTACGCAACTGTTAGTGTTTTCATGCGAGTCCTCTAATGTAGTTGGCCAAGTAGTAGTTACATGAAGAGAGACTGACTTTGGAGAGAAAAGAAATACTCTGACTTTTTTTTTTTTTAATTTTATTCACGAACATTTTTAGGATCCTATTTTATTTTCTTTAGATAATTTTGCTTTTGGTACAGTCTGTTGCATACTGGCTGAGTGCAGTTTTTCCCCCATAAATTTTGTACATGCGTATGCACTAAATTGAGTGGCTGTCTAGCAGTGACAGGAGGGAAGATATTCCACTGCATGTTAGTTATTCCCAGGGGCTATCGGGGCTGTTGCCATGATTCTGTAATCTGGTTATTTAGCTCTTTTTTCTTTGTAAATCTACAAATAATTCAATCACAATATTGTTTGTAAATGTTACACTGTTGTTTGACTGGGGAAGTTATGAATTGTAAGGTTATGTTTGTATCATAAATATGAACACACCTGAAATATTAAATAAGAAAGGAAATAAAATAAGGTTCAGTTCTGCTCCAACAAAATGCTGTAAGATACAGTCTAGTTAACCTTCTCCTGATGCATGGTTAGCTTGAATTTGTGGGTTGAGATACACTAATAAGGGAAACATACAAGATCCCCTTAGCTATTTCAGAAAGGGACAGTGCTTG
The DNA here is from genome assembly GCF_057876585.1 of Rhinolophus sinicus. Taxonomy (NCBI): domain Eukaryota; kingdom Metazoa; phylum Chordata; class Mammalia; order Chiroptera; family Rhinolophidae; genus Rhinolophus; species Rhinolophus sinicus. The sequence continues at coordinate 72,137,358 of NC_142517.1, read as the reverse complement.
TTCAGTGGGAGGAATGGGTTCATTCTGACTTAATGTTTGGAACATTTGGAATATTTATTTACAATGAAATCCTATTAGAGTTGTTATCTTCCATGTAAAAAGCGTATGTTTTATTTAACAACACCTTTTAACCAAGAGAAAATTTGTTCTGAAGTATTAAATGATGAGAACAATGCCCTTCTGAATTTCAACTGAAGTGCCTTATATTTCTCAATAGGATCTGCCTTTCTCCCACACTTTGTGTCTGTCCGACACTTTGTTCTGCATCTGTCACTACTGTCTGTCAAGTAAAACTAACTCGAATGCATCCATAATGTCGTGTGTTTTGTATGCATTATCCCATTCAGTACTAAAAAGAAATTTTGTCCAAATCATAGGGATGAGAATTACTGTCAGAAAAGCATTCATAGGGCTGCTTTCATGTAAAGATTAAATGTGTAAGAGAAATCCACAATCCATAATACCACATTGAGAAGGACATTTTGGAGAATGGAAAACTGGAAATACTTGACTGCCTTATCTCTCCTGAATCTTTTTCATACTGTCTTCAAATATTTGAATGTCGTTGTGTTTATTTTATGTGTCTCAAAAGAGTAAAAGTAGGGTCAGTGGAGAAAAGGAGATGAATTTTACTATTTTAGCAGATTTCCCATAGAGTAGCCATCATTAAGCATGCCAAGCAAGGTCATGGAAGAGATGTCATAGAGGGGACACAAGTGCCAAATGACATATTGGACCAGATAACCTTTAAAGCTCCTTAAAAACATAAAATTCTGTCATTAGAATTATTTAAGGACCAAACCTCTAGCTTTCAAAACTTTGATCTAGTTACTGAATGGTTCCAGAATGGCCTTTCTTCCTCTATCTGTGACATTTTTCACTGACAATATTTATCACTCTGTATCGATAGCCAATACTATGATAGAGTAGAATGTCTGTAAAGAGAATCAATTGATGTCCAAAGGGATGAGAAAGTATTATGCCTTATGATCCACTACAGATTGGATTATGTTCTTGAATGAAAGCCACTCACTATCAATATCCTAAGGAAATAAGCATATAACTCAATATGGAGGGTGGGTGTTGTTTCATTTCATTTAAGCATTGCTCCTTTCCAATGATGAATGCCTGTGTTTTTCCTGCTTATAAGCCTTGTTTTTTCCATATGCTTTCTGAATAGGTACATGGAAGTGATTTTAATGACTCTAATAATAATGTTTAATTGAACTGTATATTATAGAGAAGCAAATTCTAGTTATAGGTATATTAGTCAAGATTCTCCAGAGAAACAGAAGCAGTAGGGTGTGTGTGTGTGTGTGTGTGTGTGTGTGTGTGGAGAGAGAGAGAGAGAGAGAGAGAGAGAGAGAGAGAGAGAGAGAGAGCTATTTAAGGAATTGTCCCATGTGATTTTGGGCCCTGGTAAATCCAAAATTTGCAGGGTGGGCTGATAGGCTGGAGACCAGGGAAGAGCTGATGTTGCGACGCATATCCAAAGGCCATCTGCTGGAAAATTCCTTCTTTTTAGGGAGAGGTCAGTCTTTCATTATAGTCAGGCCTTCAACTGATTTAATAAGGCCCACCCACATGGATAGCAATCTGTTTTACTTAAAGTGCACTGATTTAAATGTTAATCTCATCCAAAAACAACCTTTTAGAAACATCCAGAATAATGTTTTGACCAAACATCTGGGCATCATGGCCCAGACAAGTTGCTACATAAGGTTAACCATCACAACAGGGATGTGTCAATTGAGGGCTTCCACCATTCGTGTTTCTTTGTCTGGAAAATAAATGATTCTTCAGGATGTCTGTCCTCTTCTTCCTCTGGGCTATGTTACTTATAACATTATACATTTTATTATTAGCATATAGTAAGCTTTAAGTCAGGGTTTTGTTTCATGAAAGTTCCACTGACTTGTCACTGTTTTCTTTACTTCATTTTACACATTGTACTTATTGGATTAAAACTTTTCAAGTCTATCAGAAACAAACCTAACTTCCAATCTTATTAGGTATTTTCAACTATCTTATCTAGGTAGTTGGGTTTTTTCTGACCTGTGCTATTCAAGTGTGATCTGTAGACCACAGCACTGGTTTAGATCTCTCATGGTAAGAAGTCTACTTAGAGTGAGTATTTTAAGACTTGGAATCTAATTATTTCTATATTTTTGTTTGGTTGCATGAAATTTCTGAAATCCTATTCTGTACAAATAAATATTTGTAAACAGTAGTGATTATTTATATTATAAAATCAGCATTTAATTAAACCGATTTTAAAGCCTCTAACAATTACAAGAATTTTTAAACTTTTAATCACTAAAAATATCTGACAATTATTCTAATTGCTTTCTTGGTAAGTGGTCACTTGACAGACATTGGTGAGCACTTTACTTAGAAATGTGTCTTTACTATTTGGTAGAAAATAGTTTTCAAAAGTATATTTTAACATTATGAGGCAGTTAGTGATTTTATTTTTTAAAATCTTAACACTTCAGTACTTACCTCTGTGAGGCATTATTCAGAAGTTAAAAGTTGGACACAATATATAAAATAAAACCAGTTAAAATGGTTTATTTCTTCTTTTATTTGAAATATTCATGCCAGCACCTTCCTTTGGGTAACAAATAAATATGTAAATTTTGAACCCCTCTTCTTATATCGTTATAAATATATCTAAAGTGTTTCTTAATTATTAGTCTTAAATAATTACTCCCTAATGTTATTCAGTTAAACAATCTGCATAGCCATGTACTGTGGCTCATCTATATCCTTCTTCAGTGGGAGAGATTATCTAATATTTATAACATATTTATATTATTTTATAGACAATGTATTATGCTGCTGCGGTGTTTTTCACATAACCCTCACATCACAAAGTCTGATTATTGCTGCTTGATAAAGGCTAAAAGAAAGGCTTAGACAACTAGTTGAATACTGCAAAGTAAGTATTAAGAATCACATTTTATAGAAGCTAAAACTTGGTGGCATTTAGGGATTGGCACTCATGTATACATCTGGGTGATTTCACAGCTTGTGATTCTGCCTATACTCTTGCTGCCTCTAACAAATAGAATATGGAATGTGGCCATCCAAAGCCTCGATGGAACAAAAAAAGAAGGCTCATTTTGAATAATAGTCTTTGGCTTCTAAATCTTGGCTAAAATGGAAAAACTTGCATAACTCCATATATAAAAGCCATATTTAAGAAAACATGTTAGGCTGTCTGAAAACAAAAGAAAAGAATCACATTGTGAAAGTCAACTATATCTTGAAGGTAACAGTCTCACAATAATTTTGCCATATAAAGTGAGTTTAGGTTTAATCACAAATTTTTATACCTTATTATGTCTCCTAAATGTATTGTATTCATATTTCTATGAGAATTACCTATGAAATGCCTAAAATTTTTATGTTTTTCTAACATAGGAAAATAGTAGTATTTTACTATTTGAGTGGCTTAAAATTCAAGTGCTTTTGTATTGCTCCATTAATACAGGAAAAGTTCAGGAAGAACTTTTTAAAGAACATTTTGATAATAATAGTTTACTTCCTTGAGATTGTACAGTTTCAAGAAATCCTATCTGGATAATACATAAATAATAGCCCTGTTGAGGATTGCCTCATGAATATTAATTCCCCTGATTAAGACTTTAACTATCTGATCAGAGAAAGATGAGAGAGAGAGAGAGAGAGAGAGAGAGCGGGGAGAGGGGAGAGGGGAGAGGGGAGAGGGGAGTGGGGAGAGGGGAGAGGGGAGAGATTGTGCCATTCATCTGATGCACAGTGCTGCCATGCACTGTGCTGAAATCACGTGAGCAGTGGCAATGTGTTGTGGTACAGAACAACTCTTTGGAACAGCCTGTCCCTATATTCATCAGATATCTTCATGTTTTCATGGTTGAAAACATCAAGTGATTGTTTTTCACTGAGAAAATACGTTAAATTAAGAGGGTTAATGGAACAGCCTGTACTCTTTCAACTGCAACTGATATTCATCATCATCTTCCTCTTCTATTATCCAGATTTCATTCACATCACATTCACATCAGTTGGTCACAGTTATTTGCCTGGTGAAGAAATCCAGAATTTTATTCCTTCAGGTGTGACCCTTGATGACCTTGACCTTATCAGATTGTATTAACACAATTGCCCACTTACTATTTTTTAAATTAATTAATTTTTATATTCAATATTATTTTATATTAATTGCAGGTGTACAGCATAGTGGTTAGACATTTCTGTAACTTAAGAAGAGATCCTCCTGACTATTTAAGTGCCCATCTGGCACTATACATAGTTATTACCATAATATTGACTATATTCTCTATGCTTTAGTTGCTATCCCCATGACTATTTTGTAACTACTAATTTGCATTTCTTAATCCATTTCCCTTTTTCACTCATCCCGAAAGCTTCTCCCATCTAGCAAATCATCAAAATGTTCTCTGTATCTATGAGCTTGTTTATTTTGTTCTTTAGATTCCACATACAAGTGAAATCACATTGCATCTGCCTTTCCCTGTCTGACATACTCCACTCAGCACAATACCCTCCAGGTCCATCCATGCCACCATAGATGGCAAGAACCCATTCCCTTCCATGGTCAAGCCATATTCCACTGTATATGTGTACTATCTACTCTTTATTTGTTTTTTCATCAATGAACACCCAGGCTGCCTCCACATCTTGGCCATTGTAAATAATGCTACAATGAACATATGGAAGCACATGTCTCTTGAAGTAGCATTTGGATTTCTTCAGATAAATACCCTGAAGCAAGATGACTGGGTCCTCCTCTGTCTCTTGTTACAGACTTTGTTTTAAAGTCTATTTTGTCTGGTATAAGTATTGCTACTTCAGCTTTTTTTTTATTTTATTTCCATTTTCATGAAATATTTTTTTCCATCGCTTTACACTTCATCTGTGTGTGTCTTTCAATCTGGAGTGAGTCTTCCGTAGGTAGCATATGTAAGGATTTTGTTTTCTTATCCATTCAGCCCTCCTATGTCTTTTGATTGGACCATTTAATCCATTTATATTAAAATAATTGTTGATAGATATGTAGTTATTGCCATTTTATTATTCCTATATTTGATCTCTTCTCCTCTTCCTCCTCCTCCTCCTCCTCCTCCTCCTCCTCCTCCTCCTCCTCCTCCTCCTCCTGTCTTAAAGAAATCTGTCTAACTTTGCTTGTAATACTTGTTTGGTGGTGATGAAGTCCTTTAGCTTTTTCTTGTCTGGAAAGCTCTTTGTCTATCCTTCGATTTTACATGATACCTTTGCTGGGTAGAGTAATCTTGGTTGTATGTCCTTGTTTTTCATCACTTTGAATATTTCGTGTCAATCCCTTCTGGCCTGAAAAGTTTGTGTTGTGAAATCACCTTATAGTCCTATGGGAATTTCCTTGTAGGTAACTAACTGTCTTTCTCTTGCTACTTTTAAGAGTTTGTTTTTGTCTTTAACCCTTGGCATTTCAACTATGATGTGTCTTGGTGTGGGCGTCTTGGGTCGTCTTGTTTGTTACTCTTTGCAATTTCTGGGCTTGTAAATCTATTTCCTTCTCCAGGTTAGGGAAGTTTTCAGTCATTATTTCTTCAAGTAGTGTTTGCATTCCTCGTTCTCTATTTTCTCCTTCCGGTACCCTTATGATGCGAATGTAGGTATGCTTGATGTTGTCCTAGAGGCCCCTTAAACTCTCCTCGTTTTCTGGATGCCTTTTTCATTTTTGCTGATCTGATTGGATTTTTCCTGATACCTTACCTTCTAAATCACTGATTCAATCGTCTGTTTCATCTAATCTACTGTTGATTCCCTCTAATGTATTCTTCATTTCTGTTATTGTGGTCTTTATTTCTGACTGTTGTTTTTTTATGTATTCTATCTCCATTTTTATATTTCCTATCTCTTTTTTGAAGTTTTCTCTGAGATAATTGAGTATCCTTATAACCAGTATTTTGAACTCTGTGCCTGGTAGATTGGTTGTCTCCATTTTGTTTAGTTAGTTTTTTGGAGCTTTGTTCTATTCTTTTATTTGGGAAATTTTTTTTGTCTCCCCATTTTGGCTGCCTCCCTGTGTTTTGTTTCTATGTATTAGGTAGAGCTGCTCTGCCTCCTGGTCTTAGTAGAGTGGTCTTATGTAGTAGGTGTCCTGTAGGACCCAGTGGTGCAGTCTCCCTTGTTACCAGGCCTGGGTATTCCAAGTGTGTCCCTTGTGTTGGTTATGTGTGCCCTCCTGTTGAGTTGAGATTTGATTGCTATTTGCACATAACGGGAGGGATTGACCCTCTGGCTGATTGGTTGTGAGGACTGGCTGTGACTACAATGGAGGAACTTTTCTGCAGGGCCTTACCCTACAGAGCAGGGCCCACTTTAATGGGGCTCTGGTGGCTTAGATGTGGGCATGTTGTACTTAGAAGTGTCTAAGTGAAGTGATGCTTCAGCCCACTCTGAAGCTGGCCACTGGGCATGCCACCCTCATGGCCTCCTAGGAAGGGACCCTCTGCAGGACAAGTTCAGCTGCAGTCTGTGCCTTGCCCTGGGAAATCTGGCATGAGCCACAAAGCAATCCATAGATCACAACCACCCACACTGTACTTCAGAGGGCAAACTGAGAACCAAGGCTGGCTGTTGTTAGTGCCAGGCTTTGGTTTGCTCAGCCAGAGTTATGGGAAATGCCAAAGCCAGAAGCTGCTTGGTTGGGTTTTGTGAACCTTTGACAAATTTTGGGAAAGTCTTCTGCATTAGTAACGGAAGGCTGTTTATATGGAAAAACCACTGAAAGTGGCTTGGGTGTGCCCAAAAGTTGGGTGGGGCATGGTGTCAGGGAATCACTAGGGTGGGACAGATGAAAGTTGATAGCCAGTTTGATGGAGACTCAGAGGGGGCATCTGTGTGCATCAACAAAGAAACAACGGCTTCCACCAGCTTCTGAGTCCATGAAAAAGCTTCCATTCCAGCCCTTATCCTGAATCTGGATAATTCAGTTCCTCCTGATATGCTCCTGATGCCCTTTGAGCTGCTGCCCCAGCACTGGAGTTCAGCGCAGGTCGTCCCTCAGTGAGTACATCTGTGCATGGTCCCTTTAAGAGGAGCACCTGGGAGTGCAGCCACCCTCTATCTCACTCAGCCACAATCTCTGCTAGTTTTTACATCCAGTAGTGATGGGTACTTCTCTCCCTGGCCCTCTAGCACTGGATCCCTGAGCTGGGGAGCCTGGTATAGGGCTGGGACCCCTCCCTCCTCAGGTATCTCTGCTGCTGAGATATCTTTCCTGATTTTTAATAGTTACATGCAGATGTTGGACCACCCATTCCGCATCTATGCTCCTCCTACCAGTCTCAAGGTAGCTTCTTCTGTATGTCTGTAGTTGTAGAGCTTCAGTTCAGACAGACTTCAGGCAATTCTCAGTAATGGTTGTTCTGTGGTTCAATTGTAATTGATGTGGTCCTGTGAGGAGGTGAGCACAGCATTAACTTACTCTGCCATCTTGACTGAGGATGTAGAAATCTTCTGGGAAGTGATTAGTCTATCATAGATAGAAACACCAAATGTTAATAAAGTTGCAAAACTATGTGTTTTGAGTTATACCACAATGATCAGTGATCTAGATTAGTGTGTTTATAAAGTGAAGGTGAAAGAAAAAGTGGAAGAGTGTTGTTCAATGAAAAGAGACAAGCCATATGAGCGTATTAATTAATGATTGATACATTTTATTATTTCCATAGATTTTGAAAAGATGTTTATTCAAATTTTGCATCTATTCTTAAACTCATAGTAAAGTAGGAATGCACTGTATACACAGGTACACAAACACACACACACACATTCACACTCACATGCCAAACCCAGCATCATGTTTAATGGTGGGACAGAGGTGAGGGAATAAATAGAAGCATTCTCATCACAGTTAAAAATAAGACAAAAGTAACCTTTATCACAACTGTTATTTATTATTGCTCAAGTTAATTCAAACCATACAATCTAGTAGAAGAAAGAAATAAGAGGCTTGCAATTGAAAATAAGACAAAATATGATTTGTAGATTATCTGTGTTTACCTTGTAAAACCTAGAGTTAATTAAGCACTATTATAAGTCTTGAGAAATTTTAGTAAGGTATATGGCTGTACAATTATTAAAAACATGATCCTTCAAGATCCTTCATATTTTCAAATAAAATATATAGTTTGAAAATATAATGAAAGAAAAGGCTTTATGATAGTATTATATAATTAAAATACCTAGGAATAAAATTAAAATCAATGTGCTGGATCCACATGAAAAAAATGTTTAAAACACAAAGTGGATGTTTCAAACATACAAAAAAAGCACAAAATAATAGATGAATCTCTGTACATCCATCATCTAATCACAACAATAGTGTTTCATCTATATCCCCATCCATATTATTTTAAACAATCCTAGGCATGATATACTTTATTGACAAATATTTTTGTATGTATTTTTTAATATCATCAAATATCCAAATGTCTTCTAATTATCAAATTATTCATATAATCAAATGTCCAATTATCTTTTATAATATCCAATTTATACATTTATTAAATAATAGCTTTTTATGTTTTATACATATTAAATATATTTATGTATTTAAAGCTTATACATATGAAGTAAGTGCGTTACATTATATATATGTATGCACACACACATACACACATGTACACATTACAAGTGTTTTTGTTGAAGGAACTAGAAACTGGGTCATTTTTGTCATGTAGTTTCATACAGTATAGTTTAACTTATTCCTCTGACGTCTCTATTTCCAGTAAATTGGATCTACAGCCTTGATCTGATTTGAGTTCAATTTCTTGGCAAGAATACTTTATAAGTACTGTAATGTTCTTTCGTCAGGAGACACAAAGTTTCTGGTTGTTTCTATTTTTGTTATGTTAACAGCTGTTCATGCTCAATGACTAGATTCATTCATTTAATAGGAATTTCAAAATGGTGATGTTTTGAGTCAAACATAAATCGTTAACTTACTAGCTGAGATATTTCTATACAGAGCAACTTACCTCTTCTTCAGTGGCAGAATATGTATTGGAAAGCAGGATAAAATTACATTTTTCCCTTATTTAGCAGTTTGCAAAATAATGTATTTTTTTCCTAGCATTTTCTAATGGGAATTAATTTGAACTTTTAAAATAATATTTTATTAACTCATGGATTTGATAATACATGATGTGCTGCATCTGCTGTTTTTATTGTTGCTATTAACATCTGTGAGAGGCTCTTCACCAGGAAAGATAGAATTAAAAAATGATATAATTATTCATTTGTTTTATCCCACATTACAGACAAAAGTCTCCCATAACAATACCATCAATGACCACACCATCAACAAATGTGATTACTAAGTTTTGTTTTTTTAGTTTTTTTAAGTTCTTGTGTCCCAGTGCTATAATCCACTGGGGATATGCAGTCAAATTACCTTGTTCTCTTAAATTCAGTTGGAATAGATTCTTTGTATTGATATGCCAGCAACTAGATACAAAATGCATTTGTTTTACTTTGTTTTCAATTTTTGGGCATTTATTTCTCTTTAAAATGTAATTTTGTTTTATGATTATATAACTATTTAGAATTTTCAAAAATCAAATCTTTAAAGTAATGCATATTCCAAGAAATTTAAGTTCTATATCTGCCCCGTATATTGAATGACTTCTCTTATAAATAGAAATTTTTTAAATTTTATGGCTTATCCTTGCATTGTTTTTAATAGAAGCATGTATGTATAGATTTATATTTGTATTTCCCCATTTATCAAATAAATGACAGTATATCAGCATACCATACATACCTTCCTCAATCTTTTATTCAATTTAGTAATATATCTTGAATATTATATGATATAATGTAATTATAAAGATGTCTTTTATTCACTATTATAACAGCATAGTATATCACTGTGTGGCTATACTGTTGTTTATTCATTCAGTATATTACAAATAATGTTTTCAACCAGGCCACCTAAAATGCACATAGTTACACATAATATAGCAGCATTTTACTTTACTGCCCTGGTTGCTGAATTTGTATTAATGTACTCTAATTGTTTGAGTTTAAAGTTAATAAGAATAAAATTACCTTTTAAAGTAAATATTAATACATATTGCATAATCATATTTTTCTGATGTTTGATTGAAACACATCTAGAAATTTACATGTTTCTTAGATATATATTTTCAAGCTAATCCTATTATATCAGTATATAAAGAACATTTTAAACCTTGACTTCTGTTCCTGTTAAGTTTGTGGATTTACCAATTTGACAAATATACTTTCTATTACCTCATTAATGTAGCTTGTAAAGATGTAGTACATTTCGGAACCAAGTACATGATCTGAAAATACCACAATAATGTGCTTTCTGGGGGACATTGACCCATCAATCAATAATAGTTAGGATAATTTTCAGTCAGAAATGAGTCAACATTATTTTAACTATCCCAAATTACTTCTTTAAATTTTCCTCAGAGTGGATAGAGTTTTTAGAAAAATATTTGAATTTTAAAATATTTCTAAAATTTAAAATATGTAAAGGAGTTATGATGCCATGAATGTTGTAATTAAATGGATTAGATTCTTGAAATAGCAAATGTCTATGATATTAACAACGTATAAACTGAGCAGAGCAGGTATTGCCAAATATCTGGAAAGCAAGATTCCTTCATGATAATAACTCACATTTTTATTGTACTCTTCAATTTTCGTAGTGCACCCCCTTCCCTTATTGATCTCCCCCACAACAAATCTGAGCGGAAGACAGGGCAAATCCAATCATTTCCATGGAAAAAACCTACGACAGAAAAGAACAGCTTTCTGTAGTAGACATATAATTTTTAGCTCATTCACTGGCAAATTTTGCTACTTGTCCATTTTAATTCCATTACAAATATCATGTAGAAACCAATTTAAATGAGAACAAGTCATTTTGTGAGTGAATGTCTGACCCTGCTTTAAGCTAGCATTTAACTGGCTTCTTCAAGAATGGTCTGAGGGAAATCTGAAAATTAAAGCTCTACAAAGAGAATTGCTATTAAACTGACTCAAATATAGGCTAAGTTTCTTTTGCAGCGGAAGGTGTAATGACAGATAAACTGAAGGAAACTACACACACACGCGCACACACACATGCACAATCAAAAAAGAAAATGTTAAACCTAACATAATTTCAAGTTGAGACTCTTAAAATCACTGCCATTAGAGATAATGCTGAAATGCAAGAAAACTGATAAATACTTTGTGAAACAATTTTTTCCCCTATGAATGTGAAACAAGTTTCTGAAGCTGTTTTCACCCTAGACTATGGTAAATGAATAGTGTAGAGGAAGAATGTGCCCACTAAATTGTCCTGAGGCAAGTTGGAAGAGTAGAATTCACCAGGAAACCTGGCGCCAGCACCAAATACTCCTTTGTTACATTGTTTCTCTTGTATTAGCAGGTAATACAGTGAAAACAGAAACTAGTCTGGCTCAAAGAAATCTGGGCGCTTTAATAACCTCAGGATTCCAACTGGTTTCATGCTGACAGCTTATGTGTCCCAGTCCAGATCAAAGAAATAGGGTTTCGTAAAATTTTATCTATGTTAACTACTTTGTACTATTCCTTCCCACCTTGGTGTCTATTGCTTCTCACCAGAACAACCTGTACTCCATAAAAGCATCCTGTGCACCATTTGCTGGCTGTTATCAGCAAAAGGGATGGAGTGAGTACTTTTTGTCATCCACTCATTTCATGGGCCATTGACATACCCAGGCCAGTAGTTTCTGAAAGCCTCCTTCTGATTCAAGCTCTTCTGAATTCTTGGCTTACGGGGCATTTCTTGGACCCATGCATATCCTTCCCAGTATACAATCTCGATAGATGAGTAAACTGAAAGAATACATAGATCCAACATGGCAAATAGAAAGAATTGCAATTTTACTCATAACCATTGATGACAAAAAGAACTATAAAATATTCTAAGTAAAAGGGGATATGCAGTGGTGAAAATAATAGTGATCATAGAAATCACTTATTTAGAAAAGTAAAAGGCATGTAGAACACAGTGCAACATGGTTTTACATTATTTTATATTTTCATCCCTTCAGCTGTAAGCCCAATGTATTTCATTCAAATTATGTCGAGTGATTGCTGTTTTTAAGCTCCCACAGCAAAAAGAAAAAAAAATCTCATCATTAACAGTGGACTAAAATACAAGCTAATAAATTGCTAATATATGACTGTAGTGTAAATATATAAAATATGGGAGATTTACTCACAATATTTTAAAGTCAATGGATCACCATGTTGACTATATGCAGAGTTAATATTTCTATGCTGAGGTAAGTTCTGTTTTAAAAATAATCATATGTACATAACAACTGCAATATAACTGTTATTTACAAGTTTCATGTCATGTACTTATACACACAAAACTACTGTACTTATACTGTGCTGTAATTGTTGGAATGTCAGGGATAATTATTTTTATTTCTTGGACTGTGTGTGTGTGTGTGTGTGTGTGTGTGTAACTTTATTGCTAATTATACTGCCGTATTTGAATGTTTCAGAAATCACTGCAATAGCTGTTTAGACATCACATTTTTAAGGTTCTGGGTTTTTTGTTGTTGTTGTTTGGCATTTTACATCACTTCAATTCATAATACTGAAATGCATCATATTTAATGGATTTAGAATAGGGTGTACCATTTTTATGTAAAATCTTCTTTCCACTGTTTATTATTATTATTCTAAGTGAGGACTATGTTAGCAGCCTAGTATGCAACCATAATTTAAAAAACTTTTACTTAATTTTAAGATCATGAAAGAATTGGTTTTGCTAAAAATTAGAAAGAATTAATTTTTTATATTATAACCCCCATTTGACGAAGAACAAGTCCTTCTTAAAATTATAAGATAGTGACAAAATTCTTTACAACTAATGTTGCTATATATTTTTCCCTTTGATGTATCCTTATTAAAAAAATTCTTTAGAAAAGCAAAAAATGTTATTGGAGACTTATTTGATGAAGGCCTTATGATTGCAAATACTGATAGTAACTATTTAATATCCATTGAGCTCTAGGTTTTATTCATATAATAACTCAGCCCTAACAACCCTTTGGGTATGATATGCCCATTTTATAGATGAAGATATTGAGGTTCAGAGCCCTTGAGATAAAAGCACAAATATAACTTGTACATGTATTAAAAAGTGAGTGTATATTTGTTAGATTTTTTTTTCTTGTTCCAGCCAGAGTATTTACTAAATCTTTAGTATAATAGGTGCTATATTAGGAGCAGAAGGTAAATAAAATTAAATTTAACATATGGAAAGATAGATAGCCTAGATAAGCATTTGAGTCTTGATGTTAGGTGTAATTCTCTCCAAGACACTGAAAACACAGTGTTCACTTTATCCACATAGGCTTCATAGGGTCATTGCATGATATTCCAGAAAAATTTCATATTGTCATCAGTCTTAACCCTCAGAGCAGTTTAAGAGCCTGAAAAATTAAGTGGCTTTGGAAATAAATGAGATAAGGATGAGATAATTGTAGAATTTTAGTGATGGAAGAATGTCTGAAGAAATTTGGACTTTCTAAGCTGTGCTGCTTCCTTTACAAGCATCCAGAATGGCCTGAAGTCACAGATGTTGGTTGTATGCATTGAAAAATATTTTATTGATTTGCTTGAATGGGACAAAGAAGTCACCTATTCATCTTTGAGGTAGAGCACTTAGCCTGGTGCCTGGCATATACAGGGACCCCTGAGGTAAATGTTTACTCAGCAAATACATACCCCAAATGAATATACAGGAGGAACAAATAATTACGAATTCATTCAGTGAATATTTTCTCTAAGAATTATCTTTACAGAAAGAAGTTACAACAATGAATTCCTCTATACTCTAAAAATCTTTTAACAGCTAAAACATTTTTTTGGTGTAAAATGCCCTTAGATGTATCAGAAGAGCTGACGTTCCTATGCCTTGCTATGTTATGGCAGCCTAAGTATAGTCTTTGGGTAATCTAAACACTGATTTTTCTAAATAAAAATGCTTATGAAAAGTAAATTTTTAGAAGCAGCATATTAGGACAGACACCAATTTCTGAAATAGGGACTCTGGGATATAACATAAAACACTTAATACCTACTTAGTGGTAGTTACTACATGTACTAATTATATATTCTGTCTATTACTTTTAGAGGGGCTCAGAAACTGCAATAAATGTAGAAATATCTTAAGCTTTCTTTGGCAAATATCACTAGACTTAAATTTAAAAATTTAAGGACTTTTTAATATGATATCACATTTCATCAGAGGGAGACTTTCTGCTGAGAAATTTATGTGTGTGATTCTCAAATGGAGGTAATCATGATGTTTGGGCTAGCAGAGCTAAATTTGATGTTAATTTGTCTCCCCTCACTCTGGATGATACTGATATATCCTTGGCATGTGTAATCTTGTGAAGATATACTTGCAGATTCCCAGAGTGGAGAAGAACTGGGATTAAATCCAGATGGGTTTTGGTCACTTAAAAACAAATGAAGTTAGAAATAGGTGAAGGTCAAATGCTTTTGAATGTCTGAGAAGCCACTAGAATTTTCAGAGCAAGGAAAAAAAAAAAAAGATTAGATGAACTGTAAATGCAAGAGTGTGTGATTTTCCAGATTGATTTATTGAGATAGGTAATTTATCTGTTTTTACATTGCTTGTTTACTTATGTGGTAGAATGGCATTTTTGAAGATTGAGGTAATGTTTTCCTTTATTTCTTTGGCTCATTGAACTCTGAATAAATCAGGCAGGTGTTGGTTTTCAATGACATCAAGAAACAGCAAAACTGCAGAGACAGCACACAAAATAAAGAATTGTCACTTTTGAATTTAAAATTCGAAGGCCTCAGTGAAACGGGAAGCACTTATGCACATAGACAATTGCTATGGGAGAATATATGGAAAGAGAAAAGATTGTCATGCTGTAGTAGAGAGACATCCTGGATTTGGAGGGGTTGAGAGAAAATAAAGGAAGTGTGACCAGTGACAGAATGGTCCCAGAATGAAGGACCGGATGTGAAGGTGCCAAGTGTACCAGAAAGAGTCAGCATTCAGAATGCTCTCAGCCACTTGAGGAAATCCCATCCATTACCCACACAGGAGCTAAATACTCAGTATGTAGAACTCCAAGGTATAGTCGTTGGACACCAAACATTACCTGTGCCAACAATTAAATATACATTCACCCTTTACTGGCAGAGAAGACTACTTAAGCAGCAGCCAAAGTGCTTCCTTTAGACTTTCCGTAAACAGTGAAGCCATTTGACCCTCCTTATACCTCACTGACTTACCCTGTATAAAAAGCTTTCTTCCAGTTTGCCAGAACATGGAAAAGTTCTGTGATGGAAAGTGGTGCCCTGGATACTGTCAAAGACAAATTGTTAGGCAGAGTTGAATGGTCAAGGAAGACTTTATTCAAGACTATTGCAATAGGAGTCACGATTATTGCAATAAAAGAGAGAGATTGAACTCAACCTTGAATATAAAATGCCCAAGTGGGGATTTGTACATACCAATGGGCAGGGTGAAGAAGTGGATGGAAAATTAAGAATTTGGTTAGGTATCAAGTGTGGGGAAAGGGTCAAGGGAGTGTCTCTAAACTGGCTTAGCAGAATTTCTTGCTAAGGAATTAGGCTCAGCAGGCCAAAGATGGGGCCAAGAAAAGGCCTAGTTATAAAAAATAAGTGCTCAGAGGACCCTAAACAAAGTTTGGTTAAAGTGGGAGTCCTTGTTAACATCTAGAGGAAGAGAGTGCATGGAAGGAGCATCACTCTCTCCCACCAAACCTGCTTGCCAATCTCTGTCACCCCATATCCTCACAACCTTCCTGACCCCATTACATATTAATCATATCCTTAGACCAGAAAAACCTGAGAAACAAACAGCTTTTCAAAAATTATTTGTGCTACCTGATAACACCATGCCTAGGGCAAAGCTCCTTGCTGCTGACCTCTACTGTGAAGGAAAATCATCAGGTTAAATGCTCTGGGATCTCAAATCTTACAGCCCACATTTCTTTATCTTGACAATCCAGCATTCTGCATGATACTTAAAGTAGGTCTATTTTTAAAAGTAACAACTTCTACTCAGTGTTTAGTGACTCTATACTAGTGGTTCTAATCTCATGGAATTACCTGGGAAACTTTGAAAATATATAAATACTCACACGAAATACGGCGCAAACTGAATTAGAACGTATCCAGCATAGGTTGAGGACAGAGGCAGCCTTCTGTATGTTTACAAAGTTCCCAGGCAATTATGATGACCGTATGCCTTTTGGAAATGGTGACTTTGACAACTGTCCTCCAGGGCAGTACCCTCACCCAGGAGCTCACAATGAGTATGCTGAGTCATCAAAATATTGAAAATGAAAGGGAATGTATTGTCTTAGTGTTTGCTTTGGAGACTGCAAAGTAATTGCAATAATTGTACAATTATAGTTGTAGGTAACAATTATTGAGTGCATTCTATTCACAGGCTCTATGTACTCTGAGCCTGTGTAATTCTTACACTGGGCCTGTGATATTACTATCTTTGAAATGAGAAAACTGAGGCTTTGGAGGTTAAGTCGTATGGCCAAAGTTATGCAGCATATAAGTGACAGTGCCAAGGATCACAGATCTGCCCAAGTAACTTTCTCATTCTTAACTATTATGTATTATAGCTTCAATATTTTATCCCCTAGAGTTTTTTTGTTCTTTCTTTTTTAAATTAGCTATTACAGTTACCTAATGAGGTTAGAAATTAAAGAGAGGTAAAATAAAATATAAAAACATACTTATGCCCATTATGGAGTTAAATTTGAAGTATTCTTTGCAGATTTGTATATATGTGTAGCTTTTATTTGTGACATGATATATGCATACAGGAATATGTTCTACTTAAAAAATACTATTTGTAGCAGTAATTTCCATATTATTATAACATCTATAAAAATTTTACCCTCAATGGTTGCCTAATAGTCTATTAGCTTAACATAATCATTCTCCTCTTTTTATTTGTATTATAAATAACATTTAGTACCTCAATAAAGTTCTTAAACACTAAATAATTTTATATATATATATATATATCAAGGGTGTCAAAAAATGTATACACAAGACTTGTATTCATCTTTTGTTATTGGCGTATATTATTACAATTTTAATACAGTTTTTTCCTTAACATGTGTATACATTTTTTGGGACCCTCAATTTGTGTGTGTGTGTGTGTGTGTGTGTGTGTGTGTGTGTATTTCTTCAAATGTCTATTTCTTCACGGTCTATTCCTAAAAGAGTTATTTTATTTAAAATAAATTATTTGAAAATTCTAAATACCTTATGCAAAATTCTTTTTTAGAAAGACATACAAACTTACAGTTAGCACTATGTGAAGTGACTTCAATTTTATTTAGTCTCTCATTGAACAGTATCATTTTTCATTTTTGTTAATGTGATAAAGTAGTATCTTGAAATCATAGTTTTCATACCCCTTTTAACCATATTTTGTTTTCTTGAATACATAATATGTTGTGTCCTTTGTTTTTTTCTAAATATTTTCATCTAATAATAACAACAACAAAAACAACAGTTTACATTCTATGGAGCACTTATTGTATGCAAAGCACCATTTAAAAGCTTTACATGAATTACCTAATATATCTCGAACAACATGCATTTAAATAAATACTCTTGATGGATCCATTTTATGTATTAAGAAACTGAGACCCAGGGAGATGAGGAGAGATGAAGTGGGGAGATTTGCAGAAGGCTATTACTAAACCAGTATTCTCTTTTTAAAAATATTTTATATCATAGTGATTAAGAATTTTCCTATAATAGTATTTTTATAGATAATATTTTTATAGATAATAAGATTGTTGTTTATCCTTCCATTTTATTTATATTTTTATTGTGCAAAATTATGTTTGCGTGTGGTCAAATTATCAATATATTCAATGATTTCT
Source organism: Rhinolophus sinicus (assembly GCF_057876585.1). Lineage (NCBI taxonomy): Eukaryota > Metazoa > Chordata > Mammalia > Chiroptera > Rhinolophidae > Rhinolophus > Rhinolophus sinicus. The sequence goes on along the minus strand of NC_142517.1, from coordinate 72,119,353 downwards.
TCCTTTGCTTCAAAGATGACAAAGTAACTCCTTTATTTCAAAAATAATCAGTCTCCCATAATTTTAGTTCTTAATGCTGTCTTTATTTCTTTAATATAATGGGAATATATTATACAAATGATATGAGATATGACTCTAAACATAAATTGATTTTTCCACAAGTAACCCATACTTTAAAATTAATTCATTGAACGATCCTTTATTTACCTATTGGTTTGTGATAGCTCTTTTATTATACGTTAAATTCATCTATATAAAGTCTACTAAATTATTTTATTTCCTCTTGAAGCTGTATTACAGCATTTCAATTATTTTACTATTATAAAAATTTTAAATACCTTTTAGAGTAATCTCAGGGATTCTGATCAGTGTTAATCTAGCAGAATATTCACTCAGAGGGGAAAACAGAAGAAAATCATGTTATAAGAAACAGCAAAGGGAGACAAGTAGAATGAAATCTGTGAAACTGAGATTAGTATTGCATAAAGTATATGCTGTCTCACTCCGAACGCACATGGGCACGTGCACTACAGATAGGCATACAACATATACAAAAAAACACCATTTTGTAGCTATTCCAGAAGCTGAACTTGTAATGGCACACAGAATTGATATTTTTTTGCTCAGGATCTATAAGCGTGAAAACTATTTTGAGAAAAATGTTAAGTGGAAGGCATTCCAAACTTTCATGTGCATAAACCACAATATATACTGACTGTGCTCTTGTTATTAAATTGAAGCACAATATTATATGCACATATTCTCAGCACAATAATTCATATTTTTGAATCACATCAAAATTTTTGGTTCTACTAAGGGAAGAAATCACTTTATGTTTATAAATATGTATTGAGAAGATATTATGCTAATTACTAACAATAAAAAGATAAATTATGTCTCCTGCCTTCAAAAAGCTCTCAGTTTGAAAGGGCTGAAAAGCATATTAAAAAGCAATACACTGGGGCCGGCCCAGTGGCTCAGGCGGTTAGAGTTCCATGCTCCTAACTCTGAAGGCTTCCAGTTCGATTCCCACATGGGCCAGTGGGCTCTCAACCACAAGGTTGCCAGTTCAATTCCTTGACTCCCACAAGGGATGGTGGGCAGCGCCCCCTGCAACTAAAATTGAACACGGAACCTTGAACTGAGCTGCCGCTGAGCTCCTGGATGGCTCAGTTGGTTGGAGCGCGTCCTCTCAACCACAAGGTTGCCGGTTCGACTCCAGCAAGGGATGATGGGCTGTGCCCCCTGCAACTAGCAACGGCAACTGGACCTGGAGCTGAGCTGCGCCCTCCACAACTAAGACTGAAAGGACAACAACTTGAAGCTGAACAGCACCCTCCACAACTAAGATTGAAAGGACAACAACTTGACTTGGAAAAAAAAAAAAGTCCTGGAAATACACACTGTTCCCCAATAAAGTCCTGTTCCCCTTCCCCAATAAAATCTTAAAAAAAGAAAAAGCAATACACTATGATTAAGTCATAATAATAGAGTAACAGAGCTAGTATAAATGAAGAAATGTTCAGTTAAGGAAAAGGTGAAATCTCAGAGATAGTGATATTGAAGTGAAACACAGTATAAATCTACAAATAATAGCGTTGTATATTATTGTGTGTTATACACACGAAACTAGGTCTCCTATTTTTCCCTATCTGAATACCTTAATCTAAAAGATTCATTGTCTGATAAACAATGCCTTTGAACAAAATAAATATCAGAAGTAATCACAGTTGCCCTTCCTGATTGTTCCTACAACCTTACTTACTCAGATTTTTTCTAGCATTTGATATTTTAATCATTTTGCACTACTTTAATCTTGGATGTTGACCAGCTTCCCCCCTACAAAAATAATACACTACATTATGGCACCCTATTTGTTACAGAGTCCTTTGAGTCAAACATCAGAAACTTTGTTAAATATTGTAATATTATTATTCCCAGTCAATTCTTTTTTCTTTCTATGTAGGAATAAAGAGACTGAGAAGTTGCACAGGTTACCTATGTTTTGTAACTAAGCAATTCAATTGAAATGCACAAGGATTTATTGAGATTTTACTATGTGTCTGACACCGTTACCCAAGCTAAGGATAAAAAAATCCATAATACAGAAACTAGAATAAGAAGAATTTCTTTCTCTGCCAATGCTTAAATAGACCACATGATATTGGTTGTGAGGTAATTAAACACAAATGTCCCTCCTGTGGTGCTTCAGGAAATGTTTTTATCCAAAGAGGAAATCCATATGAAATTGAGACCTTAATCAGGAAATAGCCATCTTGTTGAAAAGGATTTTAACCCCAGCATTGCTATCCCCTCATTATCACAATATATGTAACCCAGACATACAACAGAGCATCTAGAAGTTGACAAAAAAAAAAATAAATAAAAGCTCATCCAAAGTTACTAAGTAAATAACAGTTCCTAGTTTACAGTTTTACAGTAAACAAATCTCAGGATAAATCAATAAAGTCAGTAGTGAAAGTGAACTTATGGAATGGTAGAAAAATGAACAAGAGCCCTAAAACAAATAATAGCTTGTCTGAAGGCAGACTCTAGGATAAGAACGTGTGATCATGTATATATGATGAAAAAAAAAATGGAAACAAGGCAGATCTTTAATGAAGAAGAACTAAAATTCATATTAGAAGTACTCCACTATAGAGACTTTGTGTTTGCTGCATATTTTCGGTAAATAAACAGATCATGAGTCATCATAAAAGCAAGAAAACGATTTGTTTTAAAGCCCTAAGCCAAAGAATTGTAAGTGCACTGGGTACAATGGACATACTATTTAAAGTCAAGATTTTGACCTGGGTATGTACCCCAAAAATGTGAAAACATTTATCTGTAAAGATATACCTATGTACTCCGATGCAGCTTTTATTTATGGTGGCCAAGACATGGAAACAACCAAAGTATCCTTCAATAGATGATTGGATAAAGAAGATGTGGTATATATACACAATAGAATACTACTTTGCCATAAGAAAAGATGAAATACTCCCATTTGCGACAACATGGATGGATCTTGAGATTATTATGCTAAACGAAGTCAGAGAACTATATGACTTCATTCATATGTGGGATATAAAACTGAAAGCAACAAACAAACAAGACAAACAAATAAAGAAACAAAAACTTAGACACAGACAACAGTTTAGTGGTTACCAGAGGGTAAGGGGGTATGGGGGTGGTGGCAGAGGTTAAAGGTGGTAAATAAATAAATAAATAAAAGATTTTGATAATTTACCCTAGGTAAATAAGGTAAGAATCTCACCATACCTCCAGGTACCATCCCAACAAGTCTTCTGCTTTAGTAGGCTACACATTATACTCTCATATAAGAGGATCATTATTTGTTGAGACCTTACTGAAATTATTTTGATCCTATATATTGATAGTGTTGAGTCAATACACCTATAGTATCATTAAGAAGGCACATTTCATCCTATTTAATATATCTAACCTCTATTTCATGTGACATTGTTGCAGAAAAATGCTCTGGAAAATTGCAACAACAGTAGGTTTTATTAATAGCTTCCAGAGGAATCAAAATGTTGAGGTCCACTATCAGTCATCTCAGTGCTTCCTTGGGGTCAGAGAGGGTTGAGGAAGGAGGGCTCTGATGAGCCATAAAGTAGCTCACCCAGCTCACCTCAGGCTTCACATTATTTTTAATTGATTTCAACATCCACAGAGTGCCCTATGAAGCTGTATTTCTGAACTTGGAGCAAGAAATAAACATAAACCTCGTAAGGACTGAACCAGGGAAGAGGCAAGCATCAACCCAGTTTACTCTTGCTCTCCTTTATAGCCTCTCTCTCTCTCTCTCTCTCTCTCTCTCTCTCTCTCTCTCTCTCTCTCTCTCTCGTCTCCCTCTCCTTGTCTCCCTCCCTTTCTCTCTCATTTTCCAGATTAGCTTTCCCTACTTTAATATGTATATACTACATACTTAACACTCAGCTCTACAAGGACGTCTCAGATTAGAGCAATCAATTGAGTCTTGTCCTGTCATTCCAAGTCATACATATTCCAAATACTACTAGAGAGACAGTATATACTTGGGCCATCTTGGGTAAATTGTCCCTTTTTGATTCAATCATGTGCACCCAAGATGGTACTAGAGGTATGAGTGAGAAGTTTTTTATTTAACTGCAAAGCACAAACAAAAACATTGGCAGATGAAATAATCGTCCTCTTTATGTGCTGCTCATATTGATAGTGTCAAGACAGAGTAAAGCCTCTTCAGTAGATATGCTATAAAACCAAGAGATGAGATTAAGGGTCTTTAAGTTGTTTTTCAAGTATAACCAAGAATTTCTAAGAATTTTATGGTAAAGCCATCAAATCCAAAATGATAAATATTAATAATGATAATAATGGTTAAAGAATTAATACATTATTCATCAACAAAATGACAAATTGAGCAATGAACCATTGAGTACTTTCTGTATAAAAACACTTTATTATGTATCATATATTACCTGTGTTACATCACACATTATATATGCTATTGTATTATATATTATGTATTTTATATTACATATATTGTATCATGTGTAATATGAGCCATGACATTACATAATGCCATGTTTTAAATATATTTTATAATATTTAAAACTATTCCATGAAGTGGGTGCAAATTTGTCAACAGTAAATAACAAGAAAACTATGTTTAGTCAGTTTAACTTGCTTAAGACTACTGGTATTGAATGAATGTTTGTGTCCCTTCAAAATTCTTATGTTGAAACCTAATCCCCAGTGTGATGGTATTTGGAGGTAAGGCCTTTGGGACGTGATTAGTTCATGAAGGTAGAGCCCTCATGTATGAGATCAGTGCCCTTGTAGAAGAGACTCCAAAGAGCTACCTTTCCCCGTCCACACTGTGAGGTTACAGCTGTCTGTGAACCAAGAAAGGGGTGTTCATCAGACACTGAATCTGCCACAGTCTTGATCTTCAATTTCCCAGCCTCCAGAGCTGTGGGAAATATTGATTGTTGTTTAAGCCACCTGATTTATGGTATTTTTGTTATAGCATCCTGAATGAACAGAAACTGCTACTAAAAAGCAGGGATGTTGCTGTAATAAATACTGTGGAAGAGACTTTGGGACTCGGTAATGGGCAAAGACTGGAAAAGTTTTGAGGTACATGCTGGAAAAAGCTTTCATTGCCATGAAGCTACTATTTAAAGGAGCTTGTGGTGGGAGCTCGGAAAGAGAAGAGGAGAGCTGTAAAGAAAGCCTCAGTCTTCTTAGAGAATACCTAAGTAATCCTAAACATGATGTTGGCAGAAAGATGAACGGTAATACCAGGTCATTCTGATGAGATCTCAGATGGAAATAAGGAACATGTTATCGGAAACTAGAGGAAGCGTCATCTTTGTTACCAAGTGGCAAGGACTTTGGCTGAACTGTATTTCTATTCTAGTGTTTTATGGAAGGTAGAACTTGCAGGTGATAAAATTGGATATTTAGCTGAAGCTATTTTTAAGGTCCTCCTGCCTGCGTATAGTCAAAACATAAGAAGAGATAAGTCACTTAAAGACAGAAATGCTAAACAGAAAAAAAGGAAGCAGAACTTAAAGATTTAGAAAATTCTCAACCTATTCATATTATAAAAAATTAGAAAACTAAAATCAAGTGAACATTTGATAAAAAGATTAGTATGAATTGCCATCTCTACAGAAGTCATGAGGTAAACTTCAAGAAAATGGAAGGATAACCCCAAAGGTGATTATCATCAAAGCCACCACTCTCATCATGGCCTAGGTGCAAAGGACTAGGGGTCAGAGAAGGTTCAAAGGAGGGGCTGCTGGCACCTGTGGGACCTACGTTTCCATTGCCTGGTGCCTCCTCTTGTTGCCAGGTCTTCTCCCTACATTCCAGCTGTGAGATCCTCAGTTGCCCCAGGTGCAGCTCTGGTGGGCCCCAGTTCAGTACAGTATGCTGTGACTGCCCCTCTGGAGGCTGCAAGCAATTAACTTTGGTAATATCCCTTCAGGGCATCTTCTGTACAGGTCCAGGAGGCATTGCCTACACCTAGTTTTCAAATGATAGAGCCACCTGGAGTCATAGCAGGCACAGGACCCGAACTGTGGAGTACTGCAGGCATGGCTCCTGCAGAGAGCTGCCTGGGGCAGTACCCAGGTAGAGCGACTCAGTGGGGCTGTCTTGCTGAGTCATGGGAATGCAGCCAAAGAGTATTATTCTCAATCTTTAAGGCCTAATGGAATTTGCCCTGTTAGGTTTTGGACTTATATAGGGCTCTTACTTTTTTCTTATTTCTCCCATTTGGAATGGAAATGCCTATCCTATGCCTGCCTCACCATTGTGTTTTGCAAGCACACATCACATTTAGTTTCACAGGTTCACAACTAGAGGGGAATTTGTATCTGGATGAGTCATACCTTGAGTCTCACCCATGTTTGATGTAGATAATATTTAGGTAAGATTGTGGACTTAGGCTTTAAAGTTGATGCTAGAACAAGTTAAGACTTTTGGGGCTACTGGAATGGAATGAATGTATTTTGCATATGAGAAGGACATTAGCATTATTGCCAGCTGTAAATCAGCAGCTTCCTTGAGCAAGTATTGTCTTTTACAATTCTTTTTGTACTCATCGAAATAATAGGGTATATTGTTATTTTTGTGTATATAAGAAGATTCCAAGCAGTTTCTATGCTTCCTGATAGTGTATCATCTCATTTCTCCCCAGAGACTTTTATGAGATCTTGTCCATTGCCTCTGTTGATTAATGTTTGAGCATAAGAAGAGAAACCCACAGAACCTAGTAAAGTAAGTAGTTGGTTAATTTTAATACTAGATCTCACAGAACATACAGCTAGATCTCATGAGAAAAGCTTTTGAAACTGTAGAGTTGGTATGAGTGATGTTGAATGAGACTTCTGATATTCTAGAATTGCAGTTAAGGCTAATTATAAATTATACTCATGACAGACTCTGAGTGCTTTATATTCTAAAAAAGAATTCCAATGAGCAAGTCATAGTCGTGGCCAGATTTTTCTCCAGAGAGTTTTCCAGTGATCACTCTACTGCTCCCTCCCTAGTGAATAAAAAAGAGAGACTTGAAGGTAGATGGAAGACTCAGAGGGTCTTGGCAGTACAGTTGGGCACAGTGTACAAAAAATGGTAAAAAAAAGTACTCAGTTTCCTGCCTCCTGACAACTCTCCCCACTTCTCAAACAGGACTCTTTACCACTAACAATACCAAATTCAAGGATAGTTGAAGAGAATCACTAGGATAGTCTGGGTACACCTCTAAGAGATAGAATTGTGCATCACATTCCTTGGGTGGATGTTGGCCAAATTGAAGAACTTGAAAGCGCATTGTTGTGTGATCATGAGTGAAGAAAATAACGAGGAATCTCTTGGCAGACCTTGACTTGTATCCTCTGAGTTTGAGGTACTGTCCATTTTGTTATCTACAGATTTTGGCAGGCTGAGAATCATCTGGAGTATCTCATACTATTAGGGCTTGGAGGAAACATGACAGAGCGTGTTTGGAAAAAGATGGAGGCAACTTCCATTATGGTTCTCTTTGACCCTCAATTGATGACAGGCAGGATCTCAGCAATTACTAAATATTTGATTGAGGGGAAAAAAATGAATTAATAAAGTAGCAAAAGACATAGAACTGTCCAGACAGCTGCCAGACAAATAATAGTATTCTCAACATTAAAAAAAGAAAGGATCAGATGGTCAAGATGGTAGAGTAAGTAAACACAGTGCTCACTTCCTCCACAATCACATCAAAATTACAACTAAACTACAGAACACCATCATTGAGAATTGCCTGAAGTCTAGTTGAACAGAAGTCCTATAACTAAGGATATACAGAAGAAGCCATGTTGAGACTGGTGGGAGAGGCAGAGACACAGCACAGGCCGGTCCCACACCCATGTGTGGTGGTTAAAAATAGGGAGAGATATTTCTGTCTCGGAGGTCCCCCCGAGGAACAAAGTGTCCCAGCACCACACTAGGCTCCCCAGCCCAGGTTTCCAGCACTGGAGAGAGAAGTCTCTAAAACTTCTGGCTGTGAAAACCAACAGAGATTGTGGCTGAGTGAGAAAAAGGGCTGCTGCTGGAGTCCCAGGCATTCCTTTTAAAGAGCCCACACATGGACTTAGTGGCTGATGGAGTCACTCGTTCTGATCTCCAGCTCTGGGACAGCAGATCAAAAGGTGTCAGGGACATATGGGGAGGAACTGAAGTGTCTTGCTGCAGGATGAGAGCTTGAGGGACAGCTTTCTCCGAGACAAATGTCAGCACAAGCCGTTGTTCCTTAGTTGAACCCTCCCCCAACCCAGAAGGGCACCATATCTAAGTCTCTATCAACCTGACTAATGAGGATAACCCCGCTGTGTGATTTCCTGTGACCCCATCCCACCCAACTTGCGGGCCCACCAAAACCACTTCTAGTGGTTTTTCCATATAAATGTCCTGTCGTGGCTCATGCGTCAGAATTTCCTAAAATCTCTCAAAGGTTCACAACCCCCAAACAAGCAGCATCTGGTCTTGAAATGCCCTGTACCTCTTGCTAAGCAGCCCCAAGCCTAGCACTAGCATCAGCCAGCATCAGTTTGCATTATAGCCTCTCCCAGGTGCCCTCAAGCCCATCACAAGTGGCAACCATCTGCATATCACTTTGTAGCTCGTACCAACTGGCTCTCTGTGGGGCAACTTGGCTTGCACAGGAACCCCTCCCAAGAGGCTCCAGAACCAATGCACACCGTGGCCAGTTTCAGACCACACAAGAGTACTACCCAACAAGCTCTAATAATGAAACACCCAGAGGGCAGACTTGGCAGGCACCAGAGCCCTGCTAAAGTGAATCTTGCTCCATAAGTTCAGCCTCTGAACAGCAGCTCCTCTGATGTACTTACTGCCAGTCCTCAAAACCATTCAGCCTGAGGGTCAACCCTTCCCATTGACATGCCAACAGAAATCAAGGCTCAATTACAACAAGAGGGTACATACAACCCACACAAGGGACACACCTGGAGCACTTGGTTCAGATGACCATGGAGACTGTGCCACTGAGCCCCACAGGATACTTACTGCATAAGGACACTCTATTAAGAACAGAGACATTGCAGCTCTACCTAATATATAGAAACAAACACAGAGAGGAAGCTAAAATGAGGAGACAAAGAAACATGTCCCAAATGAAAGAACAAAACAAAGCTCCAGAAATAGAAGTAAATAAAAAGGAGACAAACAAGATACTGGATGCAGAATTCAAAACACTGGTTATAAGGATGCTCATTGATCTCAGGGAGAACTGCAACAATGAGATAGGAAACAAAATGGAGATAGAAAACATAAAAATGAACCATTCAGAAATGAATATAATAACTGAAATGAAGAACACATTAGACGGAATCAACAGTAGATTGGATGAAGCAGAGGATCGAATCAGTAATTTAGAAGATAAGGTAGCAGAAAGCACTCAATCAAAACAGCAAAAAGAAAAAAAAATCCAAGAAATGAGGATAGTCTAAGGGGCCTGTGGGACAACATCAAGTGCACCAACGTTTATATCATAGGGGTACCAGAAAAAGAAGAGAGGGAGCAAGAAATTGAAAACCTATTTGAAGAAATAATGACTGAAAACTTCCCTAACCTGGCAAAGGAATTAGACATAGAAGTAGGAAGCACAAAGAGTTTCAAACAAAATGAACTCTAGGAGATCCACACCAAGACACATCATAATTGAAATACTAAAAGTTAAAGACAAAGAAAGAATCTTAAAAGCAGCAAGAGAAAAGCAGTTAGTTATCTACATGGTAGCTTCCATAATGCTGTCAGTTGATTTCTGAACAGAAACTTGGCCTGCAAGAAGGGGTTGGCATGAAGTATTCAAAGTGATGAAAAGCAAGGACCTACAACCAAGATTACTGTACCCAGCGAAGCTATCATGTATAATGGAAGGATAAAGAGCTTCCCAGAGAAGAGAAAGTGAAAGGAGTTCATAACCACCAATCCAGTTTTACAAAAAAATGCTAACGGGACTAAGAAGCAGGAGGAAAAGGAGGAGGAGGAAAAGCAGGAGGAGGAGGGGGAGGAGGAGGAGAAGGAGGAGAAGCAGGAGGAAGAGGGAAAAAAAAGAAGAATAAAATGGCAATAAATAATAATTACACATCTATCAACAATTACTTTAAATGGATTAAATACTCTGAGACATATGATAGCTGAATGGATTAGAAAACAAGATCCTTACATATGTTGCCTACTAAAGACTCACTTCACATTGAAGGACAAACACAAACTGAAAGCAAAGGGATGGAAAAAGTAGTTCATGAAAATGGAAACAAACAAAAAGTTGGTATAGCAATACTTATACCAGAAAAAATAGACTTTAAAACAAAGGCTAACGAGAGACAAAGATGGATCTAGTAATTCCACGTTTGGATATTTATTTGAAGAAACCCAAAACACTAATTTGAAAAGACATGTGCTTCCACATGTTTATTGCAGAATTATTTACAATAGCCAAGATATGGAAGCAACCTAAGTATCCATTAATAGATGAATGGATAAAGAAGAATAGATAAACATATAGAGTGGAATATTACTCAGCCATAAAGAATAAAATATGGCCATCTGCAACAACATGGATGGACCTAAAGGGTATTGGGCTGAGTGGAGTAAGTCAATTAAAGACAAATGTCCTACGATTTCACATATATGTGGAATCTAAAGAACAAAATAAATGAACAAACAAACAGATACAAACTCATAGATACAGAGAACATTTTGGTGGTTGCCAGATGGGAGGGGGACTTGGGAGATGTGAAAAAAGGGGAAGGGATTAAAAGGTATAAATTGGTAGCTATAAAATAGTCATAGTTCTTCATTTTCTTGTCTTTTCTTTCCAACCTTATACAATTTAGAGAGCTAGTGAGTAGAAGGAGTGAATGGCATTGGTGAGGAAAAAGTGCTTTGAATCAGATAAGAGACTGGAATATTAAACTGGAACTAAATTTTCACCACTGGCAAAGACCAAGAAGTTATAGATTCTTTCTAAGACAAAGTAGAAGGATTAAGTAGGGCATGTTTGAAAGGAATAATTGAAAAACTAAAACCAGCTAATGTTAATAAAATCTAGTCTTATTAAAGTCAATGTTTATTTCTCTCATGGGCTATCTATCTTTCCCTCTTTCTATCTCAGGTTGGCACAGTCTCTTTCATTCTCTTATGTTCTTTACCTTTATCTTCTCTCTATCCAAGTCTGCCCTCTCTGAATATGTTAGGTTGGTACAAACGTAATTGTGATTTAAAAGGTTACAAATAATTGCAAAAACCGCAATTACTTTTGCACCAAGGTAATAACATGGCCCCAAGGTAATATGACCCCAGTGCAAATCATCTTCTGACTACGCATTTCCTAATAAACATTTTCAAGGAAAGGTATTTTACTTGCTTAACACAGCTACCAAGTTGATTCTCCTTAGATGCAGCATTGGTCCAATTAGCTTTGGTCATGATGTGGACACATGGTACAAATGGCAGCAAAAATGGATAATCGTTAAAAATTTTCTTAGAGGGGGACGTGACAAGTACGTAGTCACTGGGGGTTACTCAGAGTGAGTGTTCATTTAATGTTTTGTGGATTGTGGTGCTTTTAGGATGACTCAGTTTCTTTAACATCTATCTGTAACTCTGCAATCACAAAGTGACTCTGTGGTATTTCGTCAAGGTGAGTCATACTAGATCTATTTACCTGCTTATTACTTCTGAACAAAGAGGGAGGCTTGTTAAGTAGGTCAAGTATGACATCTGTTTCTGGTGAGGAAGAAGAAATGAAATAAGCAAGATAATCTTTCAAATTACTTGCTCACGGTTAAGCAAAGAGCTTCAGGTAAATGAAAAGTGCAATTGCATTAGTAATGTGCTTGTTCCTTAAAGTGTAATATAAAAAAGTGTGTATACAGCTGAATATCACTATTAGAGAAGCGCTGAACTTCACGGGGTCTGACGGGCCTGTATTCAGTGTTCTGGATGATAGCTCACTCACATCATGTCCTTGAGAGCAGCTGGGGGTTTTGCATTTGATATGCAACTGAGAAGATACACACATGTGCTGGACACTAGTTTCTCGTTACTTGGCAACAGTTTCTTTTTCCTCTTAGCAACAGTAGAAAGAAGAGCTTTTGGAAAACTGAAAAAAAATAGAGAACATAAAAAGTAAAGCCTTTTGTATGTCCTTGGGCTGAAGGGTATATTAGAAAGAACTGGATTCAGCTATGGATAAAATGAAGTATATTTGTTATCTAGTTATGATTTTGTGCCTATTGAAATTTAACCAAAACTTTTAATATCTTAGTCATCTAACTATTTCACTCCTATTGCACAGTTATAAAACAGTCTTCTCTGTTAATTTATATTCATGTCAGTTTTTCAAGTATGTGACTCACACTGAAAAGAAACATATCAAGAAAGGCGATAATTTTCAAGTAACCTCTTATTATTTGGTTAACCAACCACAGCCTGGGTTTCTCATTTAATTAAGTTTTTAGAAAGACTGCAGTTGTGGATGGGGAAGAAAAGGAGAGAAACACTGATTGATTTTAGCAAAATTTTTGACGTATAAAGAAATCACTAGTCTTCTTCTCTTTGTCTTGGTGGAAATGATGACTTTTTTAATGCAAGAAATAAATTTTTATTAAGTCACTGAGAATCTAGAGCTTGTTTATTATAGCAGCATGTCCTTTAACTAGTATGCTACTCAATGCAAACAAACAAACAAACAAACAAACAAAACTTATTAGATGGAGTTTCAGATCTCAGATGGTCTTGTTTGGTGATGAGAGTTGCTGATGAGAGTGGCCACCAGGACTGCACAATCTTCCAACAGTTTTACCAGAAAATGAGGATCTGGCTGTTGAAGTGCAGCATCGAGCCATTCTTTGTTGTTTATGTTTGCTTTTTATAGTGCAATGAGCAGATCTAAGTGTACATTTCCATGAGATTTAGTCAATGTGTTTCCCATGTAATTGCTATTTCAATTAAGATAGCAAACACACTAACACCCTATAAAGTTCCCTCATGCCCCCTTCTAATCAATCCACAGTTACCCAGGCAATCAGAGTCATGATATTTGCAACCTAAATTAGCTTTTCCTGGTCTAGAATAAATGAATATATATATGTGTATACACACATACAAATGCATGTGGCTTTGCAATGGTAAATTTGTTCAGCTCCTCAAATGCCCCATCCTCTCTAGCCCTCCGTGCCATTGCATATTCTGCAAAATTCACCATCACTTCTTCTGAGATGGCGGTATAATATAGTAGAAGATCATGGACTGTAGAGACAGATTGCTGAGCTCAAATACTAATTCTTTCCCTTATTAGCAGTGCGCCTCAATTTCCTCACTTGTAAAATGAAGAAAATAACATCTTTAGAGTTAATATAAAGATTGAATGAGTTCAATATGTAAAACACCTGGAACAAATTGTACCATCTTGTGAGCACCATATCAGTATTCACTATACCATGTTACATTTCCAGATTCTGGTCCAGTAACGCTTCCACTAGGGAGCTTTGTTAGTGCTTCCAACCTGGGTCAGAGTCACCTCCAAAGTTTGTACATGGTACTCCCCTACTACCCCCAGAGTGCTAGAATACATCTACCACTTCCCCTATGAAAAAAAACAAAACACAACAACAAGTAAAATAATGCAAAATCCTGAGACCTATCCCAGCAGTACCAGTGTAACAGATACACAATTCACTGTTTGCATCTCAGCGGTAGGTATAGCTTGCTCAGCCTCTGCCCTACCCCTCCACCAACTGACATTGCCTTTTATTGGTGTGTATGTGAGGATGATTTCTTCCCTCGCTCTGCTCCTTCCTATTATCCTTTTTGTTCTCCTTTTCTCTCCATGTACACAAAAGGAGCAATTACTAAGATTATTGGTCTGACACAGGCAAATTAATTAGACCACTTGCATTACTGGACAGGCTCACTTGTGTAAAAGGTCACATGTGTGTACCCAAGAGCAGCTGTCTCTTCTGCTCTGGGTCATGGTGTAGCAATTAACAGCCCTCTTAGGATGCAGCCATTCTGCTCTCCACTCTTCCTTCCAATTGACTCGAAGCACATTCATGAGTATTTTCATCTCCTCTACTACTAATCCAGCCTGAGATTGGTAAAATGCCAGAATTTTAGTTTTGCACATATTTCTTAGGCCTTTATGCTTTGCCATATTATCTAACTCAGCTTTACCAGGTCTCTGCTTTGATCATCTCAAGCATGAGACTAATAAATATCAAATTGACATGTCTCCCTACATCCAAGGGATAAGTGTTTATACTTATTCCTTGTATGTAGAATGAGTCTCATAGTAAATTTATAGGGAAGGGTGCTTTGTCAAGACAGGATTATTGTATTCCCGGATTTCTTTAGAAAATTGGGAGAAGGCTTGATTATCATTACTGTTCTAAAATTTATTCCCAGCTTTTAAGTTGAATTTTATCTTGAATTCATTGTGATACAGAAATTACTATTTTGTAAAATAGATGTAAATGTATTTAACAACCGTAACTCAAATTTGTAGAATCCTTTAATACTCTAAGTCAGAGAGCTGGACTCTAAATCCAAGTCTTACAAGCAAGAGCATAGTATAGAATTGTGTGACATTGGGCAAATCATTTAACCTCTGACATATTTCCCTTAAAGAAAGAGACACTAAAATTCGTTCTACTCACTTTAGTGTATTATATTGGCTGTTTATATACATGTTTAAGTTATATATGTTTATAACATTATTTTCTAGATGAAGAACCTGAAAAGTTAACTACATTATTCAAAGACACACAGTTACAGTTTGCCAATAGGAGGAACTAAATTGCAGTCCAGGATATTTTGCCTCCATTTCCTTCTCCTTCTTTAAAATAGAGCAAATTCCATAACATAAGGGATGAAGGGCAGCAAGGCATTTAGCCTTATAATTCTCTAGCATTTTGTTATGTGTCGGAACTCCAGTGCGCACATGTTTATTTTGACTGAATGTTTTCACTTCCAGAAGTAGATAAATATCCCAGCAACACTGTCAAAAAGCATGAGTCTCAGTTATATCATCTAGTTATGTGCTCAGTAACATTTCATGGGAAATGTTGTCGGATGCCCTAATCGCTCAATTTCATGACTTCCTTTTTGTGGCTTCCCCAGGACCAATACCTCCCCTGCATCTGTACCATGACTGCATTCTGGACGCTGATGTCAACGAGTTCTGCGATGACTAGTCCTCCGCGATAAATGTGGCCACTGAACTCAGGGCCCTTTGCCTTTTACTCTCACACAGATCGGGCCTCTCACCACTACCTGAGGGTCAATGGATTGACAACCTCAAAGCTAGAGCCTCATAGTCATTTTATTCAGACATGGACCCCTTCCTCAAAATTGAAATCCACCCAGGCCAACTTCTAATATTCTCTTCCCATCAGA
This sequence comes from Rhinolophus sinicus, assembly GCF_057876585.1. Taxonomy (NCBI): domain Eukaryota; kingdom Metazoa; phylum Chordata; class Mammalia; order Chiroptera; family Rhinolophidae; genus Rhinolophus; species Rhinolophus sinicus. The sequence continues at coordinate 72,103,879 of NC_142517.1, read as the reverse complement.
AAGGAAACAGCCCTGACTATTTTGGCAGTTGGTCAGGACCGTACTATCCGTTAATCTATCATTTATGTCTTTTCTCTAGGAAACTTATTTAACCCTTCTTACAAAATTTATTCCAAATCTATGTCCCTCAGATTCTACATTTTATAAAGTTCTTAATATCATTAACCACTAGAGTAGCTGCTATTTACAAACTACCTAGTCCTACATCATCATTCTTGAAGGCTGACACCTGAAAGATCTCATTATTACCCAATTTTGCTACCATCCCCAGTAATTTTAATGCTTTAGTGAAAGACTTGTATAAACTTTAATTTCTCAGTTTTCCCCAGGATCATTACCTCCATTGCACTTGTATCAGTACTTCTACATCTACTCTCTGCATGGCTTTCCTTTTTTTTTTTTTTTTTTTTTAGGGAACAGGACTTTATTGGGGAACAGTGTGTACTTCCAGGACTTTTTTTTTTTTTCCAAGTCAAGTTGTTGTCCTTTCAGTCTTAGTTGTGGAGGGCGCAGCTCAGCTCCAAGTCCAGTTGCCGTTGTTAGTTGCAGGGGGAGCAGCCCATCATCCCTTGCGGGAGTCCAACCAGCAACCTTGTGGTTGAGAGGATGCGCTCCAACCAACTGAGCCATTTGGGAGGCAGCTCAGCTCAAGGTGCCGTGTTCAATTTTAGTTGCAGGGGGCGCAGCCCACCATCCCTTGCGGGACTCGAGGAATTGAACTGGCAACCTTGTGGTTGAGAGCCCCCTGGCCCATGTGGTAATCAAATCGGCAGCCTTCGGAGTTAGGAGCATGGAGCTCTAACCGCCTGAGCCACCGGCTGGCCCCTACTCTCTGCATTTCTTGATCAGATTTTGAAATATTTCGCTTTTAGAGCTCTGAGATGGAATAGTTCCTAGTGATGAAAACTTCTATAATTCTAATTATATAACTCAGTTATGCTCATTGCACATGTTTAAGATAAATAGGCAAGGAGAAAAAGGGAAGTAAAGGCAACCAGGGATTAGAGGTTTTAATGAAGTCAGCTTTCGTAGTTTAGCATCACTTAGACTCTATCAGATTATATCTTCAAATATATTTTACCTGAGTTTCACACTGCTATCAGAAAGACATTTTTGATCTCTCTCTCTCTCTAAATATATATTATGGTAACTATATACATATATAGGAATAGTATAGTAACACATAACATTAGTTTTACATTATTTTATTAAATAAGTGTTAATATTAAATAATTATTAAAATTATTTAAAAATGGAAAATGGAAGGATAAAATTTACAAAATAAAAATACAAATTTTTAAATTTTCTTGCAACATCACAATAAACCATCCCCTGCTTCAGAAACAATGCTCTATGTTTGTGCTCTGATTTTTCTTACATAGAACCCAAATAGAAAACCCTGATACCAAATCAGACCACCTGCTAATGTTCTCTGTACCCATAATCAGGATCTAGAACTCCACTGCTAGAGTAAAACACACATGCCAATCTTGGTTTTGATTATAAATATATGTTTTCCAATTTAATTGTGTGCTCAGTGCCACCAGTTAATCTGTTTATGTTCTCTTAGTTCTCATTTTCCACAGCTGGCAATTCAATGCTTTTCTACTCTCTAAATTCTAACCTTACTATCTATCTACTTCATTCTTACTAAATGACTTTATCTCAGCTTCCAGTCTCACTAGATGACTATTTACTTTATAGAGTGGGCATTTGCATCCCAGCATTCCATGAAACTATTCTTTGATTTTCAACAGTCTCAGCCCTGTGGCTGAAGGAGCTAAGTCCTCCTTCAGGGCACAGATAGAAACTTTCAGGTCATTTATACAGTGCTTGAACTGGGAATTCAAGTCCCTGAGCTCATCCTTTTCTTTTCCCACTTTGTCTAATGGTAATAGGAAGAACCAGCCAATCTCATTATATACATTAGTTTGCCCAAAATGTTTGAAAGTATCATGTATGAGGTGTGATCACAAAATATGGTGAATGTTTAAATTAAAAAAAATATTACAGCAAAAGACACATTGCCATTAATCTCCCTCAAAACACTTCCCTCGCTTCAAACGCACATCACCCATCATTCTTGCCACTTTCTGAAGCAGTTCTGGAAGTCCTTTTTCATAAGTGTCTTTACTTCATCCTCCATCATGACAATGCTTCATGTCACATCTTGCTTCTGGTACAGTATTTTCTGTCAAAGAAAAACATTACAGTGTGTCCTCATCCACCTTATTCACTAGATCTGGCACCATGCGACTCCTGGTTCTTCCCCAAAGTTAAAATGGCCATGAAAGAAAAACGTTTTAAATCAATTCAGGACATCGAGGCAGTCACGACAGCACAACTAAAAAAACTTATGAAAGAAGACTTCCAGAGCTGCTTCAGAAAGTGGCAAGAATGTGTGTTCGAAGCAAGGTGGAGTGTTTTGAGGGGGATTAATAGCAATGTATTTTTTACTGTAATAATTTTAAAAAATTTAAACATTCACTGTATTTTTTGATCACACCTCATACACAATCATCCAGATTTGTGCTTCTCATAAGTGATTAATTAGGAGTATCTAATTGTGATATTTTTCTATCTCTATTGTCAGATCATGCCATTGACTATCAGCACTTTTTTTTTTTTTTACTGAAAATAGGATCATTAGTATCTTTAAATCTTACTATATTAGAGAGTCAATTCCAGAAACTCCAGAACCAATTCAGAAAACTCATCCTTAAAATTCTGTTCTTCCATAAGCATTCTCAGTATGAAAATCTGTATTAGTTAGGGTTCTCCGGGGGATGGGGTTTAGGGAATAGAACGTATCTCTCTCTCTCTCTCTCTCTCTCTCTCTCTCTCTCTCTCGCTCGCTCGCTCTCTCTCTCTCTCTCTCTCTCACTCTCTCGCTCTCTCGCTCTCTCGCTCTCTCGCTCGCTCTCTCGCTCTCTCTCTGTATCTAGAGATATACTATAAGAAATTGGTTTATACAATTATAGAGGCTGAGAAGTTCCAAGATCTGCAGTCAGCAAGCTGGAGGTCCATGAGAACCAATGCTACAGTTCCCAGTCTGAGCCTGAAGGCCTGAGATACTCTAGAGTTCCCTTTCCTCCACATCCTCACCAACACTTATTTTTTGTTGATTTATTGATGATAGCCATTTTGACAAATGTGCGATGATATCTCATTGTGGTTTTAATTTACATTTCTCTGATAATTTGTAATGCTGAGCATCTTTTCATATGTCTATTGGCCATGTGTATATTTTCTTTAGAAAAATGCCTATTCAGGTCCTCTGCCCATTTGTTAATTGGATTGTTTCTCGGTGTTGAGTTGTATGAGTTCTTTATAAATTTTGGATATTAACCCCTTATGAGATGTATGCTTGGTGAATATCTTCTCCCATTCAGTAGGCTGTCTTTTCATTTTGTTAATGGTTTCCTTTGCTATGCAAAATCTTTTTAGTTTGATGTAGTACAATTTGTTAGTATTGTCTTGTTTTTTTTTTCCCTTGCCCGAGGTAATGTATATGAAAAAATATTAATTAGAGCAGTGTCTGAGAGTTTACTTGTCTGTGTTTTCTTCTAGGAGTTTTATGGTTTTGGATCTTATATTTAAGTCTTTCATCAATTTTGAGTTTATTCTTGTATATGGTGTAAGAAGTAGGTCTAGTTTCTTTTCTTCTTATTCTTCATCTTTTTTTTTTTTTTTGCCTGTATCTGTCTAGTTTTCCCAATACTACTTATTGAATAGACTTTTTTTTTTTTTTACCACGTTGTATATTTTTGCCTCCCTTGTCATACATTAAATGATCATATAGGCATGGATTTATTTCTGGGCTCTCTATTCTGTTCTATTGATCTATGTGTCTGTTTTTATACCAGTACCATGCTGTTTTGTATATGTGCCGATGAAGCAAGCACAGTACCATGATGTTTTGATTACTATGACCTTGTAGTATAATTTGATATCAGATAGCACGATACCTCCAACAGTGTTCTTCTTTTTCAAGATTGCTGTGGCCATTCAGGGTCTTTTATGGTTCCACACAAATTTTTGGATTATTTTTTTCCAGTTCTGTCAAAAATGCCATTGATATTTGACAAGGGATTGCACTGAATCTATAGATTACTTTGGGGAGTATGGACATTTTACAGATGTTAATTCTTCCTATCCAGTAGCATGGTATATGCTCCCATTTATCTTTATCTTCTTCAGTTTCTTCAGTATCTTATAATTTTCTGAGTACAGTTCTTTTACCTTCTTGGTTATATTTATTTCTCATTATTTGATGCAATTATAAATGAGATTGTTTTCTTAACTTCTCTTTCTGATAGTTCATTATTGATGTACAAAAATGCACCAGTTTTTGAATATTAATTTTGTATCCTGCTACTTTACTAAATTCATTTATCAATTCTAATAGTTTTTTGTTGGAATCTTAGGGTTCTTAATATATATTATGATGTCATCTGCAAATAATGACAGTTTTACTTCTTCCTTTCCAATGTGGATGCTTTTATTATTATTATTATTTTTTCTTGTCTGATTGCTGTGTCTAGGACTTGCAATACTATATCGGGTAAAAGTGGTGAAAATGGGTATACTTGTCTTGTTTTTTTTAAACTCCTTTTCATTAATTTCCACTCAGATCTTTATTATTTCTTTCCTTCTACTCTCTTTGGGCTCTGTTTGTTGTTGTAAAGGAAAACAATTTTCACCTTTCCCCTTTGAGTATAATGTTAGATGTGTGTTTGTGATATATGTACTTTATTATGTTGAGGTATGTTCCCCCTATTCTCACTATGCTCAGAGTTTTTTTGTTTTTTGTTTTGTTGTTGTTTTTTTAATCATAAATGGATGCTGGATTTTGTCAAATGCTTTTCTGCATTTATTGATATGTTCATATGATTTTTATTTTTCATTTTGTTTATGTGGTATATCACATCAATTGATTTGTGGATATTGAACCAAACTTGCATACCAGGAATGAATCCCACTTGATAGTGGTATATGATGTTTTTAATGTATTGCTGAATTCAGTTTGCAAATATTTTTTTGAGGATTTTGGCATCTATGTTAATCAGAAATATTGACCTATAATTTTCTCTTTTTGTGATTTCTTTGTCTGTTTTTGGAATGAGGATAATGCTGGGCTCATAAAATAAGCTTGGGAGCCTTCTCAACTCTTGAGTTTTTTGGAGTAGTTTGAGAAGGATAGGTATTAATTCTCTGAATGTTTGGTGAAATTCACCTGTGAAGCCATTCAGTCCAGACTTTTATTTGTTGGGAGTTTTTGATTACTGATTTGATTTCATTGGTAGTAATCAGTCTTTTCAGATTTTCTGTTTCTTTTTGAATCAGTCTTAGAAGATTGCATGTTTGTAAGAATTTATCCATGTCTTCCAGATAGTCCAATTTGTTAGCATATAATTATTCATAGTATTTTCTTATAATCTTTTATAATTCTGTGGTGTCAGTTGTTACTTTTCTTTCATTTTTTATTTTATTTGGGTTCTCTCTCTCTCTCTCTCTCTCTCTCTCTCTCTCTCTCTCTCTCTCTGTCTCTCTCTCTCTCTCATGAATCTGACTAAAGTTTTATCAGTTTTATTTATCTTTTCAAAGAACCAGCTCTTCATTTCATTGATATTTTTATTGCTTTTTTAGATCCTGTTTTTTTTTATTTCCTCTCTGATCTTTATTATTTCTTCTACTCCCTTTGGCCTCTGTTTGTTGTTCATTTTCTAATGTATTTAGATGTAAGGTAAAATTGTTTGAGATTTTTCTTGTTTCTTGTATTGTTATGAATTTCTCTCTTAGGACTGCTTTTCCTAGATTTGGGGTTGTGTGTTTTCATTTTCATTTGTCTCAAGGTATCTTTTGATTTCTTCCTTGATCTCATTGTTGACCCATTTGTTGCTTAGTAGCATGTTATTTATCCTCCATGTGTTTGTGTGTTTTTCAGTTTTTTTCTTTTTATTAATTTCTAGTTTGATACCATTGTGATTAGAGTAGATGCTTGATAAGATTTCAGTCTTCTTAAATTTATTAAGACATGTTTTGTGGCCTAACATGTGACCTCCCCTGGAAAGTCTATGTGCACTTGCAAGGAATGTATATTCTGCTGCTTTTGGGTGAAATATCCTAAAAATATGAATTAAGTCATCTGATCTAATGTGTTAGTTAAGGCCTCTGTTTCCTTGTTGATATTCTGTCTGAAAGATTCTACCTATTGAAGTCAATAGGATGTTAAATTCGCCTGTGATGACTGGGTTACTGTCAATCTCTTCCTTTACTTCAGTTAATAATTCCTTTTATACTTAGGTGTTTCTATGTTGCGTGCAGAAATATTTACAAGGGTTATATCCTCTTTTTGGATCTTTTCATGATTATGAAATGTCATTTTTTCCCCTCTTATTATAGCGTTCATTTTAAAGTCTACTTTGTCTGATATAAGTATTACTACTTGAGATTTTTGTTTGTTTGTTTCCATTTTCACAAACTGTCTTTTTCCATCCCTTTACTTTCAATCTGTGTGTCTTTCAATCTGAAGTGGGTGTCTTGCAGATGACATAGGTATAGGTCTGGTTTTCTTGTCCATTCAGTTACCCTATTTCATTTGATTGGAGCATTTAATCCATTTACATTTAAACTGATTATTGATAGGTATGTAGTTATTGCCATTTTGTTATTCATATTTATGTTCTTTTTTCTCTTTATTCTTTTTAAAGAAGTCCCTTAAACATTTTTTGTAATACTTGTTGGGTGCCTATGAACTCCTTTAGCTTTTCTTATCTAGGAAGCTCTCTATCTCATCCTCACTTTTAAATGATAGACTTGATGGGTATAGTAATTTTGGTTGTAGGTCCTTCCTTTTCATCACTTTGAATATTTTGTGATTTGTAATTTTTTGTTGAGAAATCAGCTGACAGCCTTATGGGAGATCCCTTGCAGGTATCTAGTTGCCTTTCTTTTGCTGCTTTTAAGATTCTTTCTTTCTTTCACATTTCAATTATGATGTATCTTGGTGTGGGCCTCTTTGGGTTCATCTTGTTTGGACTCTGTGTTTTGGGGGTTGTATGTCTAGTTCCTTTGCCAGGTTAGGAAAGTTTTCCATCATTATTTCTTCAAATAGGTTTTCAATTCCTTGGTGTCTCTCTTCTCCCTCTAGTTGTCCTACGATGTTAACGTTGATATGCTTAATTTTGTCCCATAGGTCCTTTAAACTATCCTTATTATTATTTATTTATTTAATTTTTTGCTGTTTTAATTGGGTGTTTTCTGGTACTTTGTCTTCCAAATTGTTGAGTAGATCCTCTGCTTCATCTAATCTGCTGTTGAATCCTTCTAGTGTATTCTTCATTTCTGGTTAGTTCTTTTTTATATGTCTTTTTTTATACTTACTATTTATTTGTTCAAATTATCCCTGAAATCATTGAATGTCTTTCTACCCAGTGTTTTGAACTCTGTATCTGGTAGACTGCTTGCCCCCATTTCATTTAGTTCTTTCTCTTGAGTTTTCTCCTGTTCTTTCATTTGGACATGTTTCTTTATATCCTCATTTTTAGCTGCCTCTCTCCTTGTTTCTATGTATTAGGTAGTTTTGCCATGTCTCTTACCCTTGGCATGGTGGCCTTATGTAGTAGATATCCTGAAGGGTCCAGTGGCACAATATTCCTCGTCACCAGAGCTGGGTGCTCCAGAAATGTCCCTTGTGTGGGTTGTTTGTGCCCTTTTGCTGTAGTTGAGACTTGATTGCTGTTGGGATGTCAATGAGTGGGATTGACCCTCAGGTTGATTGACTGTGAGGATTGTCCACGACCATTGAGTAGGAGCTGCTGTGCAGACGCTGACCCCACAGAGAAGGATTTGTTCCAGTGGATTCTGGTGACTGCCTAGACCATCCTTTGCAGGTGCCACTTGTGGAGATAATCAGGTAGTGCTCTGTTATAGTTTGAGGTCTGCTTCCATATGTGTTGGTTCTGGGGTCTCTTGAAAGGGCCTCCATTGCAGTCCAAGATTATCCACTGCCTGTGACGGGTCTGGAGTTACCTGGTAGGAGCTACAAAGAGATCCATAGTTGTAGTTGCCTGTGCTGGACCTGGAGGTGCGTGGGAGAGGTCATGCTAGAAACTGAGACCAGCTGCTCAGCAAATGGCACAGGGCACCTCAAGACCTGTTTCTCGCAGCACTCAGCCACTGAAAGAGCATCCTGCAGTATATGGGTTAGGGAAGTGGGTTCTCTGGGAGTCACCAGAGTGGAGCATTTATGGTGTTCACCAGGGTAATGAATGAATCTTCAGATATTGCACCAGTGCTGAGCCTAGGGCCACTCAGCAAAAAGCAAAGGATGCACCAAAGTTAGCCACTGCCTGCCTGGGACTGGTAGACCTTTAAGAGTTTTTAAAGAAAGATTGCAATTCAGGTCAAGGCCAGCATCTGCCACTGAAAAAGCCTTCAGTGTTGCAAGAATTGGGTGGAGTGGAGTCTCTGGGAGTCATCACGGTGGTCACGGGAGAAGCCAAGCACAGTGTTTATCTACTCCACCATTTTGACTGGAACTCCAAAGAGTTTTTCAAATATCTCTCTCAGAACTTGAAGAATCTGTGGATAGGGGATTGGACTATAGTTTGTCCTGTTATTCCACCCAAGGGATGGGATGGGGTGCAAGGACCTGGTGACTCTGAGTAGTTTGGGTAGGAGACAATTTCTTTGCTTAAGGTCATTAACATTTAATAAATCAGTAAATGTTCTATGGTGAGTTTATTTTATTTTATTTTTAATTATAAAACTTATATTGAAGTATAATTTACATACAATAAAGTATAACCATTTAGAGTATACACTTTGATATATAAATACATGGTATATAAACCCCTGAAACAATCAAGATACAGAATATTTCCATCTTTCAAGAGTTTAGTGAAACACTTCTAAGAGTTTCCTTTTGCTACTTTGCAGTCCTTTCGTTCTCCTCCCCTTCCCTGGCCCAGGCATCCGCTCATCTGCTTTTTATTTTTATAGATTAGTTTACATTTTTTTAGAATGTATCTGTGTAAATTGAATCATAGTGTATATACTCTTTTGTGTCTGGCTTCTTTCAACATGTTTCAAGATCCATGTTGTTTTATCAATACTTTGTTTCCTTTTATTGCTGACAGTATTTCACTGAATACTGAAGGCAATATACCGTAATTGAATACTAAGGATATACCATAATTTGTATATCATTTTACCTGTTGATGAACATTTTAGTAGTTTCTAGTTTTTGGCTTTGTAAAATAATCTGTGAACATTTTTGTACAGTCTTCACCGAGATAAATAGTTACCTTTTTTGGGGTGGGGTGGGGGGTAAATGCTTAGGAGTATAATTGGTGAACTAAATGGTAAGCATATGTTTAAATCATAGTAACTATAGTTTGCCAAAGTTTTTGTAGCATTTTCAGTTCCCTTTAGTGTTGTCTGAGATTTCTAGTTGCTCCGTTTCCTTGCCAACATTTTGAGATTTTAACTTTAGAAGTTCTTTAAGTGTACAGTGGTATTTCATTGTGTGTATTTTTTTCCCTGTATCTTCATTTGCTTTTGATTTTTGAGGTATAATTTATATACACTAAAAATCATCGTTTTATTTAGCATACAGTTTTTTAAAAATATGATATTTTTAATCATCAAAAAGTAAATTATACAACCAAAGTTTTAATCTTTGATCAGTCTTATAAAAGATTGATTAATTCTATAAAATGTGTGATTCAACATCACAATTTAATGTTTGTTTTTAGTCATATGGTCTGTAAATCTGTTTTCCTTGCCCTTTTAATTACTGATTTTTTTTTTGTAAAAAAATAAATTTATTGAAATATGAATGACACACAAAAGCTGCACATATTTAATGTATGAGTTTGGAGATATGTATACATCCATAACATCTACACCACAATCTATGCCATAAATATATCCATTATCTCCAAAAATTTCCTCTTATTTTCTTTCTTATAATTGTTTCTGAGAAGAACACTTAACATAAGATCTAAACTTAGCTGTTTTTAAGTATACAATACAGTGTTGTTAACTATAAGCACTATGTAGTACCATAGATTTATATGAATTATTCATCTTGTACAACTGAAACGTTTTGATCTTTGACTAATACCTCTCCATTTCCTCCTTTCCCTTGCCTCTGGCAATCATCATTTTACATTCTGCTTCTGTGAGTTTGACTATTTCAGATCCCTCATATAAATGGTATCTTGTAGTATTTGTCTTTTGGTATTTGCTTATTTCATTTAGCATAATATCCTTCAGGTTCATTGATGTTGTTGCATATGGGAGGATTTCCTTCCTTTTTAAGGCTGAATAATATTCCATTGTATGTATATACCACATTTTTTAATTCATTTATCCATCAGTGGACATTTAGGTTGCTTCTTCCATGTTTCAGCTGTTGTCAATAATTCTGTAATGAACATAGTTGTGCAGATTTTTTTTCTTTACGTCCTGATTTCAAATCATTTGGGTATATACCCAAATTTCACTTCAACATAAAAAACTCCTTCTAACATTCAGTAGCATTTAAAAAAAAATAAAAAACTATAATGGTTTCCTTTAGTAAGAAGTATGTTTCTTATCACTGGAAATAGTCAAGGGCTACTAAACTGTCATTGAATCTACAGAATATAATAGAAGAGCTAATAAATACTTGAATTAACTCTATAATTAGGTTAACTCTATTAATGTCTCCTCAAATTTGATTATTTCCAAATATATGATATAAAAATTATTATAGAAGCTAATTTAAAAGGGATGACACATCAAAAAACATGAAATATTTAGAGATAAATTTATTAAAATAGGTACTAACCCTATACACTGACAACTACAAAATAATGCTGAGAGAAATGAAAGGAGACCTAAATAAATGGTGAGATATGTATATGCCACGTTTATGTATTGGAAAATTCAATGTTGTTAATATGTTAATTTCCCCCCAAGTTATTTATTGACTTAATGCAATCCAAATAAAAATGCCAACAGACATATTTTGGTAGGAATTGATAAGCTGATTTTAAAATGTATATGAAAATACAAAGAATCTAAAATAGTTAAAGTAGTTTTGTAAAGAATAAAAGTGGAGGACTTGAAGTACCATGACTTCAAACGTTTATGTAGACATATTTATATATAACGTAGATATAGATAAATAGATGATAGATAGATAGAAGATAGATAGATAGATAGATAGATAGATAGATAGATAGATAGAGTAGTTATCACAGAAAGAAACACAAATAAATACAGTGGGAAGATGGGTAAATTAATACACTGGAAAAGACATTTTACAAAAGAAGATATATTAATGGCAAATAAGCATTGAAAGGATGTTCAGCCTCATTAATTGTCAGGAAAATCCAAGTTAAAATCACGAAATTCTCCACCTAATGGAATGGCTGAAATTAAAAGATTTGTAACAACAAATATTGACAAGGTTGAGGAGCGACTTGAACACATTGCAGGTGAGAATGTAAAATGATAGAGCCACTTGGATAACTATTTGGCAGTTTGTGATGAATGTAAATGTATATCTATTATATCCCTCAACAATTTCACTTTTAGCAAAGAGATGTGAAAACATCTGTGCATTAAAAAGACTTGTGCAGGAATGTTCATATTCGTAAAAGCCAGGAAATGAAAACAATTTAGATATTCATTAGCAGGTGAATTATAAACATATTTTCATAAACACATATAATGGACTATTATTAAACAATAAAAAGAAACAAAAAACTGATATAGACAATAGTATGGATGAATATAGAAGTAGTATGTTGTAGGAAATACACCAAATATAAATAAGTTTATGCTGTTTGAATCCATTCATACAAAAATGTTATAAAATAAAAATAATCTTTAGTAAGAGAAACCACATTCATTACTTCCAAGACCTGAGATGGGTTGGATTGGCTGCAAAGAAGCACTTAGGAAACTTTTTGAGGTGATAGAAATTCTTTATATTTTAATTTTGATGGCAGTTATATAGGTGTATATAATACTCAAATTCATTAATTGTGTGCTTTAGAAGAATGTATTTCTATTAACTATATTTAAAGTTTATGTAATAGAAGATGATGAAAAATGTACATGATAAAAGCAATCATAAAGAACTAAATATTATAGAAACATTTTAAGAATTATTATTTTAGGAATAAATACAATGAAAACATTATCCAAAAGACTACTGAAGGATCTGAAGTCACTAAAGAAAAAGAAAATACTCACACAATGGAAAGAGAGAAAAGAAGGAGGTGGAAAAAGAAGGAGAGAACTATTTATACTAATTGATACTTTTTCATGTAAACAATGACTAAATATGTTATGTAGAAATAAAATCTGATTATAAAGAAAAATGGTCATATTCAGATAGTGTTTTCAGGAAATGATATTTTTGTAAGTAATGTAATTTAGAACTGCCTTGAAAGAATGTTCTGCTACATCATTCCAAACTGTCTTTTCAATAAAAATAACATATGACATTAATTATGAGATGGCAATGTGAAATGCACATGTTAATTTTCATGTGAAAGAAATTGCGTAAGATATTTTTATGAAGATCATCATTATTATAACACCTCCAAGGTACTTGTCCAGCCTGGAAAAATTATTCAAATTTTATGTGAACTGCAGCAGGCTAAATCAAAGAGTTTGCTATTATCACATTAAGAATAATAGTCTTTTTTCTTTTAATACCTGCAGGGAAAATGGCAGGGAAATGCACCTGCTGATGTTTTTTAAAATGTCCAAGTTACACACACACACACACACACACACACACACACACACGAATGTGTGTGTATATAGTAGATCCTCATTGTTACATATTACATATATGTGAATATATATATATATATTATATTATATAATATATATAATATATATTATATTATATAATATATAATATATATTATATATGTGTGTGTGTATATATATATATATATACACACATATATATATACACACATACACACACACACAGACACACATACACATACACACGCACATTCGGTCAGGGAGAATATGATCCTTAGGTAGGGAAGAGCACCAGGGCCACAAAAACGTTGTTAATCACTGTGCTTTGCTGCATTTCCTCTGGACAACTCCTCCAGTCAGTATTTTACTTTAAGAAGAAACAACACGGACCAGAGCACTCCTCCTAGGTTGAACTCTCCAGACTTGATGTTTGGAAAGGCAGGATGGATGAATGATTATTTGAGCAATGCTAGACAGCCCACACATGTTTTATCAATTTCTCGTTGTAGCAGAGTTTTTGTATATCGTCGTTTTACCCTTGAATACTAGTAGCCTGGTTTTTGAGAATTTATGTGATATGGAAACAAGGAATGGTAGTCCCAAAGGAACTAGCAAGACAGGAAAGAAGAGGCTCAAAACTTTTCTCCAAGTAACCTTCTTACTGCTGGCTCAAACCATACACACACACACACACACACACACACACACACACTCTCTCTCTCTCTCTCTCTCTGTCTCCTCTCTCTCTCTCTCTCAAACCAGGTGAACTACACACAAGTGCAGGACAACTTTCAAATTGGGGGCTGTTCCCCCAGTTGTTTTCTTTGTTCCTGACATCCATGATATTCTCCTAATTTTCTTCATGAGTAACTTTGGAGGAGGAGGGCAGGTGGAGGATGGCAGCAGCACATGCTAGTTTAACACTGAGGCAGGAAATGAAAAGCCAGACTTCCTTTTTATCACCGTTTGTTGACCTCACTTTTTATTCCCATCCTCGTCATATTTTCATAGTCTGACTTTGGGGTGCTGTAATAGGAATTTAGTAAGAATCATTTCTCTCCCTGAGTTCCTTGCATCTGCCAGATCTCTAACTTCATAGGACGTTCTATTCCAGTATTTTTATGGCATGCTATCAATTACATTTTTAAATTTTAAACCCAAATATAGCTACAAATATATGTATATATGTATATATGTATATATGTATATATATATATATATATATATATATATAGCTGAAATTATTTTTTATTAAAAGAATACTTATCTTTTTATATAAGATCAACTTTGTTTTCCTTTTCTATTCTATTTCATTAAAAATGTTTTTCATGATCCAAGAGTAGATTCCATGACAAACAAATAGGTATATGCCTCATAGATTGACATTGTTTTTATCTGTTAACTTCTCTATTTTATTGCTATCTCTTAGCCCTAGCTTGGTGTATTAGGGTTCTTTGGAGAAACAAGATATATATATATGTGTATATATATATATATATATATATATATATATATATATATATATCTTGATGTTATGAAGAGATTTGTTATGGGGATTGGCTCATGTAACTATGAAGGCTAAGGTATACCACTGTATGCTGTCTGCAAGCTGGGGAACCAGGAGACCCCCTGTTGTAATTCAGTCTGAATCCAAAAGCTTAAGAGCCAGGTGCAACTCTCTGTCCAAGGCTGAAGACCTGAGGACTGAGGGAGGAAGGGGGCATTGGTATAAAACCTGGAGTCTGAATGCCCAAGAACCAGGGACTCCAATGTCTGAGGGTGGGAGAAAATGGATGTCTCTGCTCAAGAAGAGAAAGAGAATTTGCCCTTCTTCTGGTTTATGTTCTATTGGGGCCCTCAAGTGATTGGATAATGCCCACCCCCACTGGTGACAGTGGATATTTTTTCTCATTGTACAGATTGAAATGCTTATCTCTTCCAGAAACACCTTTACAGACACACCCAGAAATATAGTTATCTGGACATCCCTTAGCCTAGTCATGTTGACAGATAAAATTCACAATCACACCGAGGTGTTTTTTTTTTTTTTTTTAATTGTGGAAGGAGAACAGTACTTTATTGGGGAACAGTGTGTACTTCCAGGCATTTTTTTCCAAGTCAAGTTATTGTCCTTTCAATCTTAGTTGTGGAGGGTGCAGCTCAGCTCCAGGTCCAGTTACCATTTCTAGTTGCAGGGGACACAGCCCACCATCCCTTGCAGGAGTCGAGGAATGGAACTGGCAACCTCGTGGTTGAAAGTCCACTGGCCCATGTGGGAATCGAACTGGCAGCCTTCGGAGTTAGGAGCATGGAGCTCTAACCGCCTGAGCCACCGGGCCGGCCCCACACCTAGGTGTTTTTGATTTGTAATTTTAGGTCATCCTAGATTTTATTCTGTTGATAATATCTTTATCTCAGTTGTCCTATTTTATTTCCATGGCAAATCAAGGTTTAAAAAGAAAAGAAATCAATCCTGGATGAATTTCACTAGCCATCCTTGTTTCTCTACTCCCAAGTAGCTGAATTGAGCTAGAGAAAAATCAACAAACTACCTAGATTAATGCTAATATAAATGTATGACCCACAAATTGAAACGGTTTAAATTGTTTTATATTACTTATAAATTTCTCGGGTCTGTTTTCTTGTCCATTCTTCATAGCTATTATTTAAATGTTTATCTTATATATCTCACACCCTCACATGTTCCCTTTACTTGTCCCAGGCAAATGGCCTCCTAACCTATTTACAGAGACACTAGGAGTCACAAACCAAGGACTTGTCTCAACTCCTATATTATTGATACACATTTATCTATAATTTTACCTACCCTTCGTTCCTTTCCTTCTGTGCAATAGAAAAAGGATTCTCTGTAGATTTACATAGAGTAGAGTTTGAAAATCACTGCAATAAATTGTGGAAACTCATTCAAATTATTTGAGTGTGATAAATTTAGAAAAAAAAAATTACTCTGCCAAATAGAACAAGAGTAGAAATCATGAAGAACATGTAGGAAGTTACTATGAAGGTCCACAGAAAAGATGAGAGTTTTAAGTAAGGTAAAAGCAGGAGCAGGGAAAGGAGTTAATGCTACTCAGGATATTTGAAAGTTGTATTAATCTACCAAGTACCTATAATGTGATAGACATGGTTCTAGTTATTGAACAGCAAATACAACAGACAAAACTTCCTACTTTCATTTTTATGGAGGAAGAAAGATGATTTCCAAATCCATGACATATATTGATGATCTGTGTTTCAGAGAAAAGTAAGTTACAGAATATGGATATGGAATCCCAAGGGTGAAGAGGTTGCCATTTAAAGCTCTGTGGTTAATGAAGGCTCAATGAAAAGATGACATTTTAACAGAGACCTGAAGTGGATGACAGAGCAAGTTCCTGGCAAAGGAAGAGTGAATGAAAAGGCCCTGAGGCAGGAGCAGATGTAGTGAGTCTGAGGAACAGAAATGAGACCACTGTAGCTGTAATATGGCTTATGAGGGAAGCAATATCAGAGAGGAGGTCAAAATGATACTACGGGCCAGTATAAGTCATTGTAGAGTTCTGGCATTTCCTCGGAGTGATGTGGGAAGGCAGTGAAGGAATTTGAGTAGAGAAGGCATTTCCCTTTTAAGAGGCTTACTCTGACTGCTGTGTTGAGACTGCACAGCAGTGGAAAACAGGTGCCAACATGGAAACCCACTAGGAGGCTATTGTATAGTTTAAATGAGAGATTATGGTAGCTTGGTCTGGGGAGATGGCAGAAGAAATTATGAGAAATGGCCAGATTCTTGATGTAAAGTTAAGGCTAGCTAGAATGTGTGCGAAAAAGAGGAGGCAAGGACACCTCCAAGATTTTTGGCCTAAACAGTTGAAAGAGAGAGTTACCATTTGTTGAGCTGAATAAAATTGTGGAAGTAGAAGAATTTGGGGAAAAGATAAATGTGGTATGTTAAGTTTGAGACGCTCATTAGACATTCAAATGCGTATGTTAAGTAGGCGATTATATTTATAAGTCTGAAATTTAGGGAAATGTCCAGATTGAAGATTTAGATTTGCAACCCATAAGTATGTAGAGGGTGCCAAAAAAATGTATACACGTTTTAAGAAAGGATAAAACTGTATTAAAATTGCAATAGTCAATATATACTGATTTAAAAAGATGAATACAAGTCATGTGTATACATTTTTTTTTGCCACTCCCAGTAGATGGTACTACAAGTGTAAGACCACACAAAGCCACCAAGGAAATAAGTGTAAGAAGAAAAGAAAATCTGTCCCCAAACTGAATTCTGGGGCATTCCAAAGTTTATTTTGATTAGTAAGATAAAGAAAAACTATGAAGTGAGACTGAGAATGGGATAGGATGAGTTTACTATCTTGTGAGTCAGTAAGGAAATTGTTTCTAGGAAAAGAGAATGATAAAAACAGTGTCAAATTTAGAGAGATGAATAAGATGAAAACTTAGAATTATCTGTTAAATTTAACAGTGCCGATGGAGATTATCTGTGATCTTGTCAAGAACAGTATCCACGGAACAAAGGGGACAAAAGGAGTCAGATAGAACTGGTGTTTTTAAAAGAAATAAAATATTATATAGAAACATTAACATGTTCGTATTTTGCTAATAGTACTATTGTACAGGGAAAAAAATTGTTACTGTTCTTGCAAGAAAACAATTGCTAAATAGTCCTTTAGTAAGTGATTGACCTTTGTTAGGAGCAAGAAAAAAAATCTATCATCTATCTATCTATTATCTATCTATCTATCTATCCATCCATCCATCCATCCATCCATCCATCCATCCATCTATCTGTCTGTCATCTATCTATCTAAGGGTTGTGGGGGAGAAGCCCAAATATATGGACAGGTACATGGTAAACATTTTGGAGACTTGTAAAATATTATTTTAATTACATCTCTTTTCTTGGAGAAATATGAAGCAAGGTCATCAGTCAAGAGTGCAGATGTTGGAGGAGCTTTTTGATATTTGAGGAGAGAAGACATCAAGTAATTAGAAAAGCGGGAGAGCAAGTGACTCTAGAAGAAAATAATTAGTTACACAAAGCTAAGTAGATATAATAAATTTTGTCATATTCCATAGATCTTTTTCAAATCATATTTTATTACCACAACTACTTATAAATGTGAATGAAATAAGTCTCCAAAGCTCTTCCCTTTTCTTCTAGAAACACTGAGATTCGTTGCTTTGCTGATTTGTGTTTAAATATGAGTTCTAAATACTTTAAGTTGAATCACAAAACTAAATTATGGACATGCTTAATTCACCCTCATCCCACCAAAAGGAAGACAAAAACATATGGGAAATCATGGGCAAAGTGTGCTGTTACAAGAAATGTGCAATTTGTACTTAAGTTCAGTCAATAACGGCTGACTACCATATTTTTCTTTTTTTTTTTTAACACCATAGTTTTCTTAACAATCTATTTTTTTCTGCACTATTTCTCACACATTTCTTTAATATTCTCTTCCTAACTCAATTAATCACAGTTCTTATTAAACCCATTGTAGCTATATAATTATACTTACAGAATTAAAAGAAAATTTGAAGTATGCAACCATTGAATTTTAATTATTTTAATTAAAAAAAGCCATAGTTTGTAAAAACTCATAGAACTATATAACACAAAGAGAGAACTTCATGGTATATAAATTAAAAAAAAAAAATCAACAAATATGGGGAACCCAAAATGGAATACAATCTGTAACAAGTAGATAAATTACAAATAACTTGCTTCAAATGAATGACAAGTTATTAAATAACTCATTAAATATGAATGGCCTAACAATAATGATGGAGAAGAAAAGAACTAACCTAAGAATCTTTGGAAGCAGTATTTTGACTGGATGCAGGTTAAAGACAAAAATAATGGTACACAAATACTGTTCTCTCTTTGGGTTTCTCACAGGGGCATGGGTTACCCATTCAAAAACTACTTTATCAGTTTACCAGAGTGAGACAAATAGTACGTACATATTGCAGATAAAGAGAGCCAGGCTTTCCTGTCAGAAAAAGAAGTTACAAATAAGGAAAGGATGAAGACTACAATAAACCTTGTAGTATAAGATTGGAATCAGAAGTGTCAGTACAAGTCATGGTTTTGAAAATACACACATTTACAGATAGATAGATAAAGAAATCAGAGTAGATGTATGTGGATATATGAGGGGTGTGTGTGTGAATAATTTCCTAGCACTGTCCCCTGAGAGGGCTTAAAATAATTGATACGCAGTAGGAATTGATACACATTCTAGTCTTGATTTCTAAAGACCATTTTCGAATAAGAGGAACCAGGGCTCCCTGGAGAGGTGGTTGATTCCACAGCTAGAGCAAGGAAAATTTCAAAAGATGAGCATTTTGTAGTGCTCACAAAAGGAAGGGGACACATCAGAAGTGCAAAGGAGCCAAGCTGAAGGAGGTCTTAATTACAGAGTTGGAACAGATTGAGTAACGAAATAATAGCAATAGTATTAGATTGTAACATATAGAATAAATAATATTCATGATATAAATAAATAACTGAATAAGTAAATAAATGGAGAAGAAGGGACAGTGTTTTCTTACCAAAGAAGTCCATTTAACAAAGTAGAAGAAGCAAGGGATATAGAAAATTACCATTAGAAAAAAATAGTAATAATTGTTGCATGATGGATGCTAAAAGTAGTGGGTGAAAGTTGAAGGAAAAACAGGATATTTACATAGTCCCAAAGTATCTCCCCAAGATATTTATTCATTACACAGAGAAAATAGCAATTTCACAGTAGCAATTGCTATGAAATTTCAGTGGGTAACACCACTGTGACCAACGGGTCAAGGAGAGCATCACTAGTAATAAGCTATATCAACAGCATGTACTCCTGATATGAAACTTTTGTGGTATCCTTGCTTAAAACACATAACCTGAATCTAATTATGAGAAAACATCAGATAAACCTGAAATGAGGGACATTCTACAAAATAATTTATCAGTACTCTTCAAAAGAATCAAATTAGTGAAAGACAGTGAGACAAAAGAAATGTTGGATTGGAGGAGGCCGAGGACTAAATACATTATGCAATTCTGGACTAGATACTGGAACAGCAAAAGGACATTAACAGAAAAACTGACAAAATTGCAATGAAGTCTGCTGTTTAGTTAAAAAAAATAATAAATCAAAATATCAAATCTTTATTTATATTTAGGAAGAGTACACATCTTTGATGTGTCTCCTCTGCCCGAAACTCCAGAAGGGCAAGGCCTACCATATATCCACACTGTAGTGGATCGTGAAGCAAATTGAATTTCGTCTGTGACAATGTATTATAATGACCTGTTATGATTTTTAAGTACCCTCTGTAATGGGAGGTTCTTAAAGGCAATGATCTTCTGTGTAAAAACTAGATCTGGGACACAAAGATAAATGTTTACTCAATGTGTTAAGTGAATTTTGCTATCTAATTGAAAATAGGACCCCTCCCTGTAGGGATAACTGTAGACTATTAAAATTTTCTTGACTTGTGATTAGAAGCACTTCTGAGTGCAAATGTATTTTGTGCATATGATTTAAATATTTGTGTGTGCATGATGTTTTTTAATTTCCATCATATCTGGCAGAAAAATAGAGGATAGAAGATTGTCTTTTATTAGTATAAATGACATATAACTCATTAATAAAAATGACTGCATAAGTAGAAATTTGATAATTTTTTCCATAATATTGTATTCTCCCCCAGTATGGTCAGCATCAATAATAATTCTTAATGTTGAAATAATAAGCAAGAACTTTGTTCTTTTGCTCTTTTGAAGATATTTCATATATTATATTTGAGATGGACTGAGAATTGACACAAAAAGTAGTTGCAACTGACAGTAAAGCCAATTTATAATTGGTTTTCAGGCTTATACACATACTCGGAAGTTGTTATAACAAATAAAAAGAACAAAATAAATAAATTTTCATAATAGTATCCCCTGACTGCATTGAAATACATAAATTAAGACAAAACTATTTTTGTCAAAATTTACACTCTTGACAGCAGAACTCTTCTTGATTATTAATTTTTGTTTATATAAGGGAAAATATGAAAATATATAAAATGTCAAGATTTGAATTAACTTGAAAAAATGAAGTTCATAAGAGGAAAAACATTTATAAATAAGAATATTGAAGGTGGCATTTTCAATTAGCATCACTTTAATGAAAAATTTCCATGTTCTTTTAATTTTAATCAATAGGGCTAGTTAGAAACAAATTCAAAAGTCTAGGTTAGAGTGTTTTGCATGATATCTTGAAATAGGTCACTGAAGTCTAGTGGATCTGCCTCAAAGGGGTTGAGTTACATGGTAATAGAACAGAAATGCAATAGAAAGAAAGCATTATAAAAAACCCCAAAAACAAATGTAAACTAAGGATGATAATCTCATAAATGTGTATTCATTGATTTACGCATTCACATATTCAGCAAACAATTTTTTTTCTGGCAGTGTGATCTAAGGCAGTATGATTGTGGGGACAGAGCCAGGAATGCAGTTTCCAGGCTCTCAGCCTCACGTGGAAAGGTGATGGCTCAGGTAGTAAATGGCCATCAACTGTGATTGGAGGGCCATCAGCTGTAGCCAATTGACCGTCAGCTGTAATCAGTGAGCCATTGGCCACTAATATAACTACTGTGGCTATGCTAGCAGAAAATGGGAGATAGTAAGAGGATGGTGGCTGAGCTGGCAGGAGTGGATTACAGTTAGCACGGTGGATTGCATCTAGCAAGTGAGGTTGGTTGGTAGAGAGAAGTGGACTGCAGGTTGTGGATAGTGTGGCTCCTGCTTCCTGTGTCTCCAACCCAGCCTCCAAAGAGACTATAGTGGTATGACTCCCCAATTTATGGCTCTGTGGGTGTTCCTTTTTGGCCTCACCATATGGGGTATTCTTATGTGGGGACCGGGACCAGAGACCCCAGTAGAGACCCCGCATGACACCCTTCGTGACAATGATTTTAATTCTAAGGTTAAAAAGAAAAAGTACCCCCCTAATATTATCCCAAATCTAAAATTAAGGTTTGAGGAAATATTTTGGAGATGGAAAGTGCGTACACTCTAATATTACATGAAAATGTAAGGTATAAATCATTGCAAAGAGCCCATTTGTAGGGAAAAAATATAATTGGTTGTAGGGTTATTTTAAGATAAATGGTATAAATGAATGACATTTTCTTTAACTTTCTCCTTCCCTTTATTCTTTCCTGTTGCTCCTCTTTTCCTCCTTCTAGCACTAATGGCTCTCCCTCCACCTGTTGGATCCTTGGTTCTCAGGGTTCATGGCACATGAGAATCACCTAAGGCTTGTACCCACCCAAGGTAAATTAAATCAGGATCGATCTCAGGGTGAGTGAAGTCTTGATATTTACTTTTTAAAGAGCTCTCTTGTTGATTTTAATGTACAGCCAAGTTTGAAAAACTATCTTTTTAGAGAATTAACAAGGTAAGTCAGAAAGTTTTCACCAATTAAATACTTACTACATATCCAGCAACTGCCTTAACATTATGGGCATCAGAGAGCAGCATAAAAACACTAGGCTGTATCTTCACGTTGCTTGCAAATCTACTGCAGTAAGCAGTCATTTTTAAAATCTAAGTAAGTAACTCTACGTTTATGTTTGTGAATTTATCAGTTACACACTGTACATAAGAAAATTATTATTAATAAAAGTTAAATTATCTAAGTTTTTAAAATATTTACTTTTTTCATATGTTAAAATCTTTACAATAATATCTCAGTTGCAAGCTGATATATATGTTTTTTGATGGAGAATTAAAAATTGAAGTTATAGATGGGAAGGTGAGGGGACAGAGTCCCAGAGAACAGTTTCCAGGCTCTCGACCTCACGTGGAAAGTTGTTGGCTTGGTTATTAAATGTCCATCAGCTGTAATCAGATGGCTATCCACTGTGGCTGGGTGGCCATCAGCTGTTACCAGTTAGCCATTAGCCACTAATATAACTGCCGTGGCTACGCTAGGGGAGTCGTTGGTCGGTAGAGAAGTGGACAGCAGGTTGTGGCTAAGAAGTGCGGTTCGCAAGTGGATTGTGGATTGCGGATAGTGTTGATCCTACTTCCTATGTCTCACCCAGTCTCCAGCAAGACGGGGGGGTGCAGGAAGACCCCTTGTTGGGGTACTGGCAGATGTTTGCTTTTGTGTCTCGACCAGCCGCCAGCAAGAATATAGTGGTAAGACTCTCCTGTCTATGGCTCCATTGTTGTTCCCTTTTGGCCTCACCATATCCTGTGTTCTTGTGTGGGGAGTGGGAGCTGAGACCCTGCATTACATAAGGTCACAACTTAAAAGTGAACTTTTTGTTAAAACCATGGGCCATGGTGTTAGGTTGCATAAATTCAAGTCTTAGCTTTGTGATTTACTAGTTGTATTTTCTTGAGCCAGTCGTTTAACTCATTTGTACTTTTATTTCATCTATAAAATGAGGATATTACTATTCCTACTTTACAAAGTTGTTGTCAAGAATTAATGCCTTAGAGTTCCTTATATATGACAAGTACTATGGTAGTGTTAGCTATTATTATGTTACAGGTTTCCATGTTTTAGCAGTTTGAAAGGCTGTTATTATTTATTCATATGTTGTAGATATCATTATACATACTATGTGAAAAAATGTTTTATATTTGCTTTATATTGTTGAAAAATGTGTTGGGGTATCAAAATCATGGGTATATCTAGGAAGAGTAGGTTATGAATGCAAATATCTGGTTTTTGTTGGACAAAAATAGACTGGCATTGACCTAAAGGAATTTGAGAAGGGAGAAATTGGTATGGACTGACATGCTTCATTGAATACTAATCAAAGAGGAATTGAACTGAGCTACACATTGAAAGTATGTGGAATTTGAATAGTCAAGGAGGAAGTGGGAAAGGGGTTGCTCAGAAGTAGGCTTGCCTATGAAACATAATACGAATTGGACCAGGTGTCATAGTTGTCCCTATTACCTTAGTCTAAGATCCTGCTTTTTGTTTTTACCTTAGATAATATAGATAATATCTGTGTTACCCATTTGTTTACAAGGAGAAGACTAAGAGTCTTCAGCATAACATTAGAGAATGTATGTAAGAACATCATGATCATTATCACCATTTTTTTATCATAATGATAAAAGTATCTTTTGTATAGCAGCGGGGAAGGTTGAATTTTCTATTTCCTAGAACAATATTTCATTACTGCAGTCACTTTATTGAGAAGATCCCACTAATACCAGGATTCTAGTCCCTACCATAACTTCTCAGTATGCTAGATAGATCTTTAATTTTGTATAAATTACTGATATCTTAGCTTCCTTATTTGAAAAATGGGGGATATAAGATTATACAAACAACTCACCAGGTTGTTGGAAAGGGCCAAATATATAGGGTTCTAAGACGCTCTGTAAAAATTCATAAATGGGTTTACATGTATATACAGAGGGTACTAAAAAATGTGTACACATTTTAAGAAAGGAAAACTGTATTAAAATTGTAATACTCAATATATACTGATAACAAAAGATGAATATAATTCAATATATACTGATAACAAAAGATGTAATTGACTTCTGCAATTAGAAGAGATGCTCAAAGTGGTTACCATCAGTGTCCAGACACTTCTGATTATGGCGAACTACTGCTTGAGCAACGTTGACCAAAGTGTCCACTTGTATACATTTTTTGGCCATAAGTATATATGTATATATATATACATACACATATATATACATATATATGTATATATATGTAGATGTATATATGTATATATATACACACACACACACACACACATATATTTGTATGTATTTTTTCCCCATTGACTTTATAGATATGAATATTCTAGTTTTGGAAATATTTTGTATTCAATGAATGCATTCTTCATTGTATACATCATTCTGTGAGTAGCATCTGAAATGGTCTATGTCTTTTCTTTCTGAATCCCTAGCTCCTAGGACAGTGTGTAGTATATAAACCCTAGCTTTCTGTTTTTTGGCTCACTGGTTTGGGGAAGAATCTTAAACTCTCTGAATCTTCATTATCCTCAATCTTTATTTTTAAAACTCTAGCACAAATTTAACAAAAATCATTGATTCTTTTCTCTTAAAATACACCCACAGAAAACTGCATGAATTTTAATAGGCTCATTGAGTCAATGTAGCCCATTCATTAACTTACTTTGCATAAAAATATCTCTTTATTTACATGATAAATATATATTGAGCACCTACTATGTGGCCAGAACTTTGCTAGGCACTGGGTTAGAGCCAGGAACAGAAAAGACATCTATACTTTTGTGATGTTTATAAGCTGTGAAAAGTAAGTTACTACTAGTAACTAATGAATAAGAATTAACCACGAATAACAAATGAATAAAGAATAGTCCTGCGGGAAAGGAACATAGTTCTCTGAGAGTGCTGAAAAATTCATGATCAGGAAACATTTGCCTGTGAACATAGTAATTGAACTGAAATTTTAAGAATGAGTACAAGTTAATAGGTAAGAGTGAGAGTGTGGGAAACATAATCTAGGAGGAGACAATAACGTGCAAAGGTTTTGTGGTTAGAGAGAGAATGGTCTGAAACAAGAAATTTGAAAAGGCTGCTTTCCTGGAAGACTAGAAGACTGAGATGAGGATGGAGAGGTAAGAATTTCCTTATATGATGCACTAAGGATTTTAGTCTCTGCCCTAAGAAAACTAGAAAAAAAAAAAATCTCTAAAGTTCTTCCTCATGCCTTAGATAGTAAATTAGATTTAAAACATTAATGAAGCTCTCTGAGACCCTCAAAAAATCTTATGTGTTGTTTTCTTACAAAATATTTTCTATAGTGTTGTAAACATCTTTCATGATAATGGTGTTTAAAACCAAATTTATCTGAATTAATATTATTTTTTATGAGCTTTTTGCAAACTTTAGAATAGGAAGGAAACATGTTTACTTTCTAGAATAGTATTTTCAAACTAGTAACTAAGAGAAAAATTAGTAATTGGAAAAAGCTTTTAAAATATAACTTTGGTCCAGAATCTCCCTCTTCCACCACTTCCTTCTTGTTTTACTACATAACTGTGATTCTCTTTTCCATAAATCCATTAGAGAAACATATACAAATGTAATCATAATATAAAAACATTCCCTAATTAAACCACCACTTATTGAATTAGTTCCCACTCAAAACATCCCTCTTATTTTAATATAACATTTATCCTTACCCATAACACCAATTAATTTGTCAGCATTTGAATAAATTTCTTGCTAATGTTCATGCAGACATATCTATCACTATTTATCTATCAATATCTATCTATCTATCTATCTATCTATCTATCTATCTATCTATCCATCCATCAAAAATATTACTGAGAAAGGAAGTCAGTTGCAAATTGAAACTGTAAAATTTATAACTGATGCATAGTTTCAGGAAGTCCAAAGAAAATATTTTGACATCTCAGACAAAATATTATAAAATAAAGATTATGATAGCAGTTTATACTTATTGAACACTTACTATACAATTGGCACTGCTCTAAGATGTGTAACTATTTAGTCTTCACAACAAACCTATGAAGAAGGTCCTTTAATTATGCCCATTTTTAGATGGAGAAAAGAATTTACACAGAGGTTAGTAACTTGTCTGTAATATAGCTCAAAGGAGTATGAGCTAGCTAGACATCAAATGCACACAATCTGAACCAGAGCACACAACACTCTATTGTCTCTTGGAGTAACAATTTAAGCCAATTTAAAATAAAGTGAAAACAATGAAATGATTGGTATTTCAAAGAGCATGACTTGAATATCAAAGGATTATGGAAATCTATTGGGAAAATTGATAAGGTCCTTGAATAATTTGCAGAAATGACCATTTTTATTATTGTTTTAAAAGTTAAAATTTAAAAGTATTACTTTGGGTTAATAAGACATTTGGCTGGATTCATAGCAATCAGACAAGAAAAAGAAATAAAAGGCATCCAAATTGGTAAGGAGAAAGTAAAATTGTCATTATATGCAGATGACATGATACTATATATAAAGAACCCTAAAGAGTCCACCAAGAAACTATTAGAGCTGATAGATGAATTTAGTAAAGTAGCAGGATACAAAATTAATATTCAGAAATCAGTTGTGTTTGTGTATACCAATAATAAAGCATCAGAAGGAGCAATTAAAAAAAAAAAATCCCATTTACAATTGCTTCAAACACTATAAAATACCTGGGAATAAATTTAACCAAAGAAGTAAAAGATCTGTACTCAGAAAATTATAAGACACTGAAGAAAGAAATGAAAGAAGATACAAATAGATGGGAAGACATACCATGTTCATGGATAGGAAGAATTAATATAGTTAAAATGTCCATACTGCCTAAGGCAATATACATATTCAACTCAATTACTCTCAAACTACCAATGACATTTTTCACAGACATAGAACATATAATCCTAAAATTTATATGGGACCATAGAAGACCCCGGATAGCCTCAGCAATCTTGAGAAATAAGAACAAAGTGGGAGGTATAACAATACCTGACATCAAATTATACTACAAGGCTACAGTAATCAAAACAGCATGGTACTGACATAAAAACAGACACATAGATCAATGGAACAGAATAGAGAGTCCAGAAATAAATCCATGCCTATATGGCCATTTAATCTATGACAATGGAAGCAAGAATGTACGGTGGGGTAAAGACAGTCTATTCAATAAATGGTGCTGGGAAACCTGGACAGACACATGCAAAAAAATGAAGCTGGACCACCTCCTTATACCACATACAAAAATAAATTCAAAATGGTTTAAAGACTTAACTGTAAGATCTGAAACCATATAATTCCTAGAAGAAAATATAGGAAGAAACTTCACAGACATTACCCGGAATAAGATTTTTACTGATATATCCCCTCACACGAGGGAAGTAAGAGAAAAAATAAATGTGGGATTACATCAAACTAAAATGTTTTTTTCACAGCAAAGGAAACCATCAATACGACAAAAAGGGATCCTACTGAATGGGAAAAGATATTTGCCAATGATATATCTGACAAGGGGTTAATATCACAAATTTATAAAAAATTCACTCAAACTCCAAAAAACTCCAGAAACACAAACAACCCAATTAAAAAATGGGCAAAGGACATGAAGAGACATTTTTATAAAAAGGACATACAGATGGCAAACAGACATATGAAGAAATGCTCAACCTCACTAACCATCAGAGAAATGCAAATAAAAACCACAATGAGATACCACCACACCCCAGTCAAAATGGCTATCATCAATAAATCAACAAACAACAAGTGCTGGTGCGGATATGG
Source organism: Rhinolophus sinicus (assembly GCF_057876585.1). Taxonomy (NCBI): domain Eukaryota; kingdom Metazoa; phylum Chordata; class Mammalia; order Chiroptera; family Rhinolophidae; genus Rhinolophus; species Rhinolophus sinicus. Next base: position 72,075,759 of record NC_142517.1, on the reverse strand, counting down.
AGGAAAGGGAACACTTGTGCTCTGTTGGTGGGATTGCAGATTGGTGCAGCCACTATGGAATACAGTATGGAGGTATCTCAAATATCTGAAAATGGAACTACCTTATGATCCAGCAATTCCACTCCTAGGTATCTATCCAGAGAAATCCAAAACTCCAATTCAAAAAGCTTTATGCACTCCTATGTTTATTGCAGCACTATACACAATAGAAAAGACATGGAAACAACTGAAATGCCCATCAGTAGATGACTGGATTAAGAAACTGTGGTACATTTATACAACGGAGTATTACGCAGCCATAAAAAGAAAGAAATCTTACCATTTGCAACAACACGGATGGACCTAGAGAACATTATGTTAAGTGAAATAAGTCAGACAGAGAAAGACAAATACCATATGATCTCACTTATATGTGTAATCTAAAGAAAAGAATAAGTGAATGAACTAATCAGAAACAGTTTTGGAGACATAGAGGAAAAACTGAGGGTTGGCTGCTAGATGGACTGGGGGTGGGGATAAAGGGGAAGGTGAGGGGATTAGGAAACAGTCGGTAACCACAAGATGGCCACAGGTTTTGAAAATTAATTTTGGGAATGTAATCAATAATGTAAAGATTTTGTAGGGTATCCAATGGACACTTGTCCCATTTGGGAGACCACCTCAGGGATGATGTAGATGCCTGATCACTGCACTGTACACCTGAAGCTGAAGCTGAACAATAATGAATGCCAAGTATAATTTTATATATATATATATATATATATATATATATATATATATATATATATATTTACAAGAAGCGTAGTACAGCATTAGGAATAGAGACAGTGGAAATGTAATGGCTCTGTGCGATATCAGAGGGATAGTGGATGGGGGGAGGGGCGTTCACACAGTGTGAGGGATATAAAAAATAAATGTCTAAATATTACTTTGTCTTGTGCACCTGAAACTAAAAAAACAAACAAACAGAAAAATCTACCCAATAAATGATTTCATTGTGGAGATCAGGAATATTTACAAAGAAGAAAAATGAAAAACGTAACTTGCCTTAAAGATATAAAAATAGGTGTTTGTGGTTTGGGATACAATCATTAATCATACCCATGAAAAGACTTTATGTCACAAATTTTAAAGGCATGATGTGTTCTAAAAAGCTGTACTAATGACCTAAAAGGTTGATTTAGTGTTAAAGACATTAATGTCAAAGGTATATCTGAAAAAATTAAGTTGTAAACCTTTATTACAAATTAAAAATGAAGTTCTTAAACATCTCATCTTGACCAGATATGAAACAATTTAAAAACCTTTAAAGTGTATTGAGAAAAAAAACAGGCTTTCTTTATTATTAAAAAACATGTTTGTCATTAGCAAGCACCTGTTAATAAAGGTCTTAATTATAAAAAAAAAAGTATATCTGAAGAATCAGAATAAAATTATTTCATAAAATGTTAAAAAAATGGCTGGATTAATTGCATATAAACGATTCATAATTTCCAAAAATCAATGCACAGCCTACTTTCTTTTAAATATGTGACAAGATATGAATATTTTAAAATAAAATTTAGTAAAATTTTATAAAATTTTACTTTTGAAATCCTAACTAAAACTTTTTTTTTTTTTAAACCAAGAAGTTTTGGTCTGCAATTGCTGTAAATACTTTTGTTTGTTTGCCTTTAAATGTCTAATCCTCTACTTATTTAGTTTAACTTCTCACTGCATGAAATATTTGTGGAATGCGGTACACTGCCTTCTTCGAGAAAAATCTAAGGAGCAACATTTCTTTTCCTGTCATTGGCAGCCCATCCCCATATTCAAGCTCAGTCAGTCATTCACTAATTCCTGGGACTTTGAATATTGAGGGAGTAATGTGAAGAGCAGGTACAACTGAGAAGCTATTTATCTGACGGAGGTGGCCACAGGGGAGGCAAAAGAGTCTAGAAGGAGCAGTACTGACTGCTCCTGATGAGGATACTGGGAAAACAGTGACGTGTTTTCATCAGCATCGTGCCACCTGGCTGTTCCTATGGGGTGAACTTGGTGATGGTTTTGTGGCTCAGTGCATTCTCCCTTGTTTACTTGTCCAATTTAAAGCCTTGTTATCCTCCGAGAAGCATATACTAGCTGGGTTAAGATGTGGAAGACATATAATAGGGAGAAGTGCCTCAAGAGGTTGAAGAAGCAGGAGGAAGCAGCAATCAAACAGTACAGCTTTCAAACCTGCCTGACACCTATGAAAGGAGGTGGGAAAAGGAGGACAGGATTCAGTATTTCTGAGAGAGTTTTGGTCAGGTCAATGGGAGATCCTTAAGAAAAAGTTGCACATCAGAGAAATCCCACATTGGGAATAGCCCAGTTTATCTGCTGTGCTGTCATTGGCTGAGAACAGCTTGGAGGAAGCATGGTCTGATGTGAATGACAGGGTGGCTCCTAAGGTACATTTTCACAGCCATGACTTTGGGTCTCCAGAATTTTCATCAATTCTATAAACTATTGATATTATTCCAACGATATTGTTTTTCTGCTTAAGTCATTAAGGTTTTGTTTTTTTTTCTTGCAGCCAAGAAAGATCAACTTGTACCATTTTATGAAGTGTCTTTTTAATTGTCTTTTTATTTATATCAATTGTTATTGAAGATTGATGACTTGTTATTATTCATAGACTTAGTAGCTTAGAGATTGTCTGTTGTATTTCCTATAGTTCACTGAGGAAACTGTAGCTGAAGAAAAATACACAAATGTGGTTGTTTTTATTTTGTGGGTGTTTGTATGAACACAATTCTGAACTGTTTATATTTCAAGTAAACATTTCACACAGAATTTCCTTGGCTTTGGCCTCTTAAAGAGATTTCTCATTTTTCTTAGGGTAAAGATAAAAACCCAAATCATAAATCTTTATGTGGTCTGATAATCTGGGTCTACTTGCATCTTTAGTCTGTTCTGGCACCACCACCTCCCCTCATTCTGCTTTCCCATCACATTGCTGTTTCAGTTCCTCTCAAACACTGTGTTAGCTTATGTGCTCCAAGAAGCAGATGCCAAGACAGAAGTAGACGTGCAAGTGATGACTGAGAAAGCTACAGAGCAGGGAACAGACAAGAAAAACAGAGCCTTCAAACTGCAACACAGGCTTAATACCTGTGAAGGAAAGGCAGAGGAAAAACCACAGATTCCAGAAGAGTCCCAAGGCTTCATCCTGGTTGATAAGGAGTCCTTGAGCCAAAGTCTCCTGTTATAAGAATTCTATGTCTCACAGAAACGAGCCTGCATTAGCATGAACATTAACATTAACACGTGCTTAGAAGTTGGCCAGGATCCAGAAGGGAAGCCACTCAATCAGTTATGCTACTGAGAAGCTCATTTTGATGGCTACCATGTCCACTCATGGCTACACACAGATCTATTGCTCCATGAATATTCAGGGAACAGCTTCTTCATAGTCCCTTGGGGCTTTTATTTCTGAAGGACATCACAGATGAGGAAGGTTAATGAGAAGAACTAGAATCCATATTTCTGTAGTTGGTCTCAGGGCTGCAACTGATACTTAACCCTCCCTTGCTATTCTTCACTCTCATCCTGAACTAGCACTTAGGCACGTTATAGACACTTAACTGGTGGTGTCATCCAAAGTTTCATTCTTCAGTGGTCTGAGCCCTCGGCAGTCATACCCTTTGCAGGCCAGGATTAGCTATACATATTTATTCACTGTCAACAATGGGCAAAGTACTACTAGGAGATGCCTAAGTCAATGACCTAGATCAATATATTCCTTTATGGTTAAATTGTGTAAAAGTTTTTGTTTCTACCTCCTCTGTCTGATGATGTTTAATTACTTCTGTCAGGATGGTGACTACCCTTCTTATTTGCTGATCCCTGTACACAAGGAGCCCCAAGTACACCACTCGTAGCCTCAACTGGTCCTCGTTCCCATCTTCCATAGCCATTATATCCTTGGATTCCAGAGAAAGTCTTTCTGCATCCAAACTTCAGGGACAGTCTCATGCTTTCAAACCTTGATGCCAAAATAGTTGATTTGGGCAAATCTTTTCAGATCATTTGTTGTTTTTGTGGAGGGACAATTTCCTGCAGCTCCATACTCTTTCATCTTCTGTGATATTCTATATGGTCTATCTTGATGAATATACCATGTGCTTTTGAAAAGAATATTTTATATAGTTTGTAAATACAGCATTCTATGGATGTTAATTAGATCATGGGGGACCTGGACATCTAATCTAAAATTGACTCTTTAATGAGCTGGTACATTTTGAGAACCAGGCCATCCAACCCTATAGATCCCAATGGTGTGGGGATGGAATTCCAGTATCTCCCAGTGGATCATTTGGAGTGATAATCAATGGAGTCACTCTTCCAACTACTCTTGGGTTTCTGGATCCATATAATCTTCTTTCTGGGGAAATAGTACTATATAGAGATCTTCAGTTTAATGAATATATTTACCCTAAATGACAGCATGCTAATCTATTTTAGAATGTTTTCTCCACACTGGGTTTTTAGCAATGCCGTTAAAAATGCCATTCCAGTGCTTTTTCAGGCCAGCTGCCTGTGGTATGATGTGTGATATCACTCAGGATGGTCATGGGTCCACTGATGCACCCACTGAAGAAGTGGGTCCCTGATCATAAGCTACATTGTCTGGAATTCTGTTAATTGTGGACCAAGTGTTCTGTAACTCTGTGAACAGTGGTGCAGGTTGAGGTTCTGAGAGCAAGGAAGCCACATTCATGTGTGGAATAAGTATCTATTTCGGTGTCAATGTACTGTTAGCCCTTAAAAGATAGAAGTGCAGTTGACTTGTCACCAAGTGTCTGGTTTGTTTCCTAAAGGAATAGTGTCATTCTGGGGACTTTAGCCATTGCTTTCTAGAAGTTTCTAAGAGCCACCCTAACAGCAACTTTGCCCCGTCCTCTGGGTTTTTTGCCACAGAGTTAAATTTCATGTCCTGAAAAAGTGCTTCCAAATCCTGAGGAAATCCCACCATATTTCATATTTATTTAATTGAAAATTAAGATTTTCTCAATTAAGACCCTGACTTTAGAATGACAGACTTACCCACCTCAACTGACTCTTTAAATTTCTTTCGATCTTTAAGATGTTATCAGATTCTTACTCTGCTGCTTAGTGTGTCAGCTCTCCCACTGAGAACCATAGGGCCTCTTTACAATCTAACGAAGAGGCTCTATGGCTCTTACATTTAGCTTTTAATAGCTGTTTATAGCTGTTATCCCTCTGGGAAACAATATAATATAGCAGTAAACATCCAACTCCATGGTCCTTTCAGGATTTTGATTTAGTCCACATCCTCTGAGAAGCAGATAACAAGATGGAATTAAATGTGCAAGGTTTTTATTAGAAAAATGTCTGAGAGAGAAAAGGAAGAGGAGTCAAGGGAAGCCGGGGAGTTCTGAGATGACAATGCATGGAGATAAGAGGGAAAGAAAGTGGGTGAAATTCTCCTAGACTGCTGTGAATTCTGTGAATTCTAAGGAAGCATTGGTATGGCCAACAGAGTCTTCCAGATAAATATGTGTATTAGAGCAGTCCCGTGTCTTCCAGGAGCAGGCCTGCCTTATAGATCCCACAGTGCTCATGCAGTGGCTGGGAATAAGCTATGGTAAGCATGGCCTTGGGCTAAGTGTGGTATATTTCCATGAACAGAATATGGAGCTCTTAGTCAATTAAGTTCCTGTAGATAAAGCTCTGCAAGGTGTATTTTTATGACAAATACAGCATCATTTCACTCATATTTTTCAAATGTCTTCCAGAGCATTTCTCTTCAATGGATATCTTTAATCAATTTGAGGACCCACATGCCACTCAGGGTGGCATATTCTTTGCCTTCCAGGTGGTGAGTGAGATTATCCTAAACCTCATCTTATTGCTTGTCTTGGATCATTTCTGACACCACTTGTGTTCATTCAGTTCCTCAGAGAAGCAGACATCAAGATGGGATAAATATATGCAAGATATTTATTGGGGGAAGACCTGAAAAAGGTAAACGAAAGGGAGCCTGGGTAGGGTAGGAAAGCCTTAATACCATGATGCAGGTCTGACACCTGTGAAAGAGAGGGGGAAGAAAGGAAAATCTTGTAAGAAGATTCATAGACTATAGCAAGGTTGTAAGAAAGTTTCAGCCAGGTTGATGGATGTCCTTGAGCCAATGTCATCCATAGAAAGAGTCCCACATCCCACAGAAATGGCCCTGTACTCATACCCCCGCCATGATCATTCATTGGCTGGGAGCAGCCTTGGGAAATGTAACCTCAGAATGAATGTGAGAGTGGATTTAGAATAGGTGTAGCTGGGGACCTCAGTCAGTTAAGACTCCCACTGTCGGCACCATGGTTTCTGCGTCAATAGGGTATTTTCACACTACATTTTTGGACCAAATCCTTAATACCCTGTATTTGTATCCTATGGCTGCTGTAACAAAATACTACAAACTACATGGCTTAAAAAAGCAGAAATTTATTCCCTCATATTTCTGAAGGCTAGAAGTATGAAATCAAGGTGTCAGCAGGGTCAATTCCTTCTCAAGACTGAGGGAGAAGCCATCCCATGCCTTCCTCCTAGTTTCTGGTGGTTGCCAGCAGACCGCATATTCTTTGGCCTATAGACACATCAGTCCAATCTCTGCCTCTGTCTTCACATGGCTTTGTTCCAATATATCTTCTCATCATCTTCCCTCTGTGTGCATTTTTGTGTTCAAATTCCCTTCTTGCATAAGGACACCAGTCATTGGATCAGGGTCCAATCTAATACAGTATGACCTCATCTTAAGTTGACTACATTTACATTATTAGAAGTCACATTCTAAGGTTTCAAGTGGACTGTATTTTGGTGAGACACTAATCAAACCAGTACATAGCCCTACTACCCAATATATAGCCTTTCTCCCTTCTGGCCTAGTTAATTCCTCATCTTTCTGTAGATTCAGGCAGATTATTACTTCCTTGACTGGGTCCATTTTCCTTATTTAAATATCTTCATAACATCATATACTCTTTGTAGCACTTATCATAGGGAGATTTTATATTTGTTATTCTTTTATTGATGTCTGTCTTCCCATGCTAAGAGGTATGCATAAAGGACACAGGGAATTTCTCTTAGATTTTACTCACTGCTGTATCCTTAGACTCTAGCATACTGCCTATCATATATAATAGGTGAAAATAATAAAATATGAATACATAAACAAATAGCTCCAATTCTGAGTAACAAATAAGAGAGTGATGGTGGGGGAGGGCAGTAACAAAACTATAGAAACACTTCTACCTTCAGTTGGAAGAAAAAGGAGCACTAAGAGAAGTAACCTCTTCCTTTGTTCACAATTCACATTTTAATTCTGTCACTAAAGAGTCTGCCCAAATTGGCCTTGAACTTAGGTGAGGGAAGTTGGGAAACTCACGAATGGAGATATGACTAATCCTAAGGCAAAAGGGAGAAAAGAACAGAAGGAAGAAAAATAGTAAGAAATAGTTCACTGTCTAAGGTGGCTTGGACTGCTCTTCAGAGGGATGTTTTAATATGGAGGCAACCATACATTAGGCATAAATAAGGCAGGCCCTGACTGCATGACAGTAAGGTGGGATAATATCTGTCTATAATCAAAACTAGATTACAAGTTTCTTTTTCCAAAGCAACATAAAATTGCAGACTATTAGCCCCATGGAGATTTCCAAGTAAACTGAAATGTACTTCTTGTTCTGTATGGAAGACCATATTTTGTCGGTTTAAAATTTAAAAAAAATAGCAATATTGGTGAAATCGTCTGAAACCAGAATGGCAGAGGAATAAAGGGAATTGTCAATGGCAATGTTAGCAGAGAGAAGGCACAACTGACAGGTGGCCTCTTCATTTAGAGAATTAAAAATACGATCCAACCAATAAACAAACACAAATAAATAACATCTGAAGAAAATGGAGGAAATAGGTAACAAAATGGAACCTAGAAGAAGAAAGAAACTGATAATGCACCAAAAAGGAAAATGTTTTAGAAATCCATCCACTTGCCAATCTGTGTCTTTTTCAATCTCATGTATTTTTTTGCAAAAGTTCAAACTTCTATGCCTTTATTGTTTTAGGTGTGATGCCACTCTGAATAGTATGGATGGAAGAGTCCAGGGAGGTCACCTGTTGATTTCTTTCTTAGCAGAACTGCAGGGAAGAGGTAGTAGTGGATGCTGGTTTAAATTCGAATTCAATATCCTACAGAATTCAGAAACCTTTACAAACTAGGCAATACGTGAAAGTCCTAATTAATTTTACTTCAAATTCCTATTGTCTTGCAAGTGTAAAACTTCTGATAAAATTCAAATTGTATGAATTCTACCTATTATAACCAAAACACCAGCTCCTGTGCAAAGTCATGCTACAGCCCTCTAAAGAAATCCCGCCAGTCTGTTTGCTCACGTATTTTCACTTAAGAAAAAAACTGATGAAGAAAGAATAACTTTTGACAATTGTCTATGTAACCATTCTCTTATTGGCAACTTTTGACAGCATTTGACACAACAAAAAGTGTCGAAATAGCACAGTTCTTGTCCTTAGGCGTTGTGAATGTAAATAAATATTCCACACTTGTGTCCAAATCTCCACTCTGAAAATGCTTTGGGGAACCAGTTTCAGCTTTAAGGTAGCTTGGAAATCGTTGGATAAAACATCCATATTACTACCAAAGGAGGGGAAACAGTTGTTTTTGAAACTCAGACTTTGAAACCCATTTAAGTTTCATTTTAACTTTCAATATTTAATTTAATTTATGCCAGGTCTGTGGTTTTCAGATATGATTATAATCTGACCCCTCAATTAGAAGACATTTTTCTAAATCAGAACACATACATAAATCAGAACACATAACACAGAACCATGTTTTGAAATCTTCAGTACTATATGTAGTTTGTAGTCAGATATTCTATGTTGCGTATACAGAGGGTACCAAAAAAATGTATATACATTTTAGGAAAAGAAAAAACTGTATTAAAATTGTAATACTCAATATATACTGATAACAAAAGATGAATACAAGTCACTTGTATACATTTTTTTGGCACTCTGTGTATGTGGATTAATGGTTCATTAACTTGTTCTTTTACTAAATTCCTGTATGGTTTGAAATGTGTTCTTTTGATTAACTTTTAGTAAGGAGTCAGTGTTGTATATTGGAAAGGCATGGCCATGGGCATCATATAGAAGTTGTTGCAAACACCAAGTCTGTGTTTTCCTGTTGTGTAAATGTGGGTAAGGAACTTAATGTTTCTGAACCTCAGTTGCATTATTTTGAAAGATGCTTTAGCACTTTTCAAGCGTTATTGAAATATACTATTATGAAATAAATGAATATAAAATAGGCAATTGATAAATTTGAATGTCATTCCTTCCTGTTTCTAAGTGCTCAGCCTACTGTTCTCCAAACACTACTCAATAATTATTTGTTGATGATATCACATAATTTCAGATAAGAGTCACATTGGCAGTTGGATTCCTGCTGCTGCCCATTTCTACTCTTGTCCTTTATCTGTTACCCTGCTATTAACACCACCAGTATATTTCCAACTGGCACATATCTATTGGCTTTTGCATGAGGAAAATTTTCTAAACAACTATTCTCTGCTTTTCATTGACAGTTGCTCAACTTGTTTTTGAAGCTTTGTACCCCTTTACTCCTTGAGGCAGAGAGTCAGACACTAAAAAAATAAAGTTAAAATCTGTAAGAAATATTTTAGCCACCAGAAATTATTGAATGAAAAACTCATCTGCCTTAACTGTTTTTTGCTGGGAACTTTCTTTACCTCAGGCTTCAAGCATCAAATAGAAGGAGTGAAAGTAGTATAGGAAATGAGAATATCCCAAAACCACTTCAAGCAGTGAAATTGATCAGTTTAACCTACAGGGATAATGACACATTAGCTTCTAGAAAAGAAAAAAGGAGGCATCTTTCTGTGTCAGTTATGAAGAACAGAAGTCATTAAAGAGCTAAAGAACTACAGGGATGTAATTATGAGGATGAACATCCGGGATCAATAATCAGCCTTAGTAAAAGGGAATCTGTGAAAGAAGGAGTAAGAAAATTGGATGACACATGAATACCAGAAATAGTCCTAATATTTAACTTTAACCAAGAAAAAGACAATGTATCACACAAGTATACTACACACACACACACACACACACACACACACATACACACACACAAACACACACACAGTTTAATAGGAGAAAATGGAAAGAGAAAGAAAAGAATGTCTAAAGCAAACTACATGAGGTATCCATGAATGTCTTAGAAAATTGATCTTATAAATAGTCTGTTTCAATAATTCATCAGCCAATGTTCCCATCCTATTAGCATCCCTCCCTTGATTGAAGCACTAGAATCTCAATGGGTGAAATAGACGTAAAGCCAAGTGTTGAGCTGTTGTCATTGTGGATTTTTATACCTGAGTACAAAAGCAATTAGTAACCTTGATGTTATCTCAAAACACAATTACTCCCAAACTATGGAAATAAAGTGGAAATAAAGTCTCAGCAAAAATTGTCTCTTCAGAAATGGCTACCACTAATTCAAGGTCTTATCTAGTAGCACCAAATGATGTGTTGATTTAGTTGTATTAGCAAATAAGAACAAAATTAGGAGCAAATACTTTCAGGAAAATTCATTGAACTATTACTGAATAGAGCCTGTAGATTATTGCTTAAAGAGACATGACATATATCATTTTTTGGTAAAAAATTTTTGATACAAATATTATCAAAGATGCACACAGATATAGAAAAATAATAGCTATGATGAGATGATCAGAGGCTTAATCAGCAACATTTCTAACATTCTTTTTGAATTGTAACCCTTAAAAAGGGATGAAGAAATATAATTTAAAATTTGTATACTTAAGCAATTTGTATACAAAATTAATATTTGGAAATCAGTTGCATTTTGATGCACCAATAATAAACTGTCAGAAAGAGAAATTAAGAAAACAATCCCATTTAAAATTGCATCAACAAAACAAACCAAAAAACCCTGGGAATAAATTTAACCAAGGAAGTAAAAGACCTGTATTTGGAAAACTATAAGACACTGAGGAAAGAAACTGAATAAGATACAAATAAATGGAAGCATATACTGTGCTCATGGATAGGAAGAATTAACATCGTTAAAATGTCCATGCTACCTAAAGCAATCTATAGACTCAAATCTTAAAATTTATATGAAGCCACAAAAGACACCTGAATAGCCACAGCAATCTTGAGAAAGAAGAACAAAGTTGGAGGTGTCACACTACCTGTATCAAACTATACTATAAGGCTATAGTAATCAAAGCAGCATGGTTTTGGCATAGAAACAGACACATAGATTAATGGAATAAAATAGAAATCCCAGAAATGAACCCAGACCTATATGGTCAATTAATCTATGAAAAAGAAAGCATGAACATACAGTGCAGTAAAGACAGTCTATTCAATAAATTATGTTGGGAGAACTGGATAGATACATGCAAAAAAAGAAAGAAAGAAAGAAAGAAACCAGACCACCTTCTTATGCCATATACAAGAATAAACTCAAAATGTATTAAAGACTTAAATGTAAGACCCCAAAATCACAAAACTCCTAGAAGGAAAAATAGGCAGTAAACTCTCTAACATTGCTCTTAGTGGTAATTTTTTCCTGATATATCTCCTCAGGCAAGGGAAACAAAAGAAAAAATAAACAAATGGGACTAAGTCAGACTAAAACTTTTTGCATGGCAAAATAAACCAACAAAATGAAAAGACATCCTACTGAGAGAAGATATTCACCAATGATACATCTGATAAGGAGTTAAAATCCAAAATTTATAAAATTTCATACAACTAAACACACCCCCCCCAAACAAACAATCCAATTTAAAAAATGGGCCGAGGACCTGAATAGACATTTCTCCAAAGAGAACATACAGATGGCCAATAGACATATGGAAAGATGCTTGATGTCACTAATCATCAGGGAAATGCAAATTCAAACCACAATGAGATATCACCTCATACCTGTCAGGATGGCTATCACCAATAAATCAACAAACAACAAATGTTGGTGAGGATGTGGAGAGAAGGGAACTGCCATTCACTGTTGGTGGGACTGCAAATTGGTGCAGACACTATGAAAACTATTATGGAGATTCCTCAGAAAAGTAAATAAAGAACTAACTTATGACCCAGTAACTCCACTCCTGGGCATTTGTCTGAAGAAATCCTAAATACTAATTCAAAAAAGATAAATGCACCCCTATGTTCACTACAGCACTATTTACAACAGCCAAGATATGGAAACAATCCAAGTGCCCACCAGTATATGATTGGATAAAGTGTAGGTGGTACATATATACAATGAAATATTACTCAGCCATAAAAAAGAATGAACTTAACATTTGCGACAACATAGATAGAACTAGCGGGTATTATGCTAAGTGAAATAAGTCAAACAGAGAAAGACAAATAACATACAATCTCACTTATATGTGGATTCTAAAGAGCAACATAAATGAACAAAGAAAATGGAAACAGACTCATGGATACAGAGAACAAAATGATGGTTGCCAGAGGGGAGAGGGCAGTCAGGGAGCTGGGTGAAAGAGCTGAAGATATTAAGAAATACAAATTGGTAGTTACAAAATAGTCACAGGGATGTAAAGTATAGCATAGAGAATATAATCAATAATGTTGCAACAACTATCCAAGGTGTGATCTCAAAATTTGGTGAGTGTTTAAATAAAAAAAAAAATTACTACAGTAAAAGAAAAGATTAATTGCCATTAATCTCCCTCAAAACACCCCCCCCCCACACTTTGAACACATTTATCCCATCATTCTTGCCACTTTCTGAAGCAGTTCTGGAAGTCCTCTTTCATGAGTGTCTTTACTTCATGACAATGAGCTGTATCACACTGTTTCTGGTATAGCAATTTCTGTTAAATAAAAACATTACGATTCTATAATGCATCATCTATATATGTATTGTGTGTTCACCACCAAGAGTCAGTTATAAAATTTTACACTTGAAACCTATGTATTAATACTAACCATTATCACCCCAGTAAATTTAATTAGAAAATAAGTTAATTAAAACAAAACAAAACATGGTGCATCCTTATCTACCTTATTCACTGGATCTGTCACTGTGCAACTTCTGGCTCTTCCCTAAAGTCAAAATGATTCAGGATATCGAGGCAGCCAGGACAGCTCAACTAAAGACATTCTCAAAAGTGGACTTTCCAGAACTGCTTCAGAAAGTGGCAAGAATGATGAGATAAGTGTTTGAAGCAAGGGGGAGTATTTTGAGGATATTAATGGCAATGTGGCTTTTACTATTTTTTTTTTAAATTTAAACATTCATCATTCTTTTTGTTCACACATCATATATAGTGCCAGGGGTGTACTAGACTGCAAAAATTATATAAATGTCTAACCACTATGATGTACATCTGAAATTAATATAAAAGATTACTGAATGTCAACTGTAATTGAAAAAAAATAAACTAACATTTTCATACTGCGAATGCTAATAGAAGGATCAGTCATATATTTTTTGCTTCTGTCCCTGAGTTAGCAGAAAGTAAGAAAGGAAAATGGTTTTAGTATTTTAATTATTAGTACCCCTGCTAGTAAAATAATTACTCCTAAAAAGGAAAAGAAAATGAAGTGGAAAACTATAAGAAAATAAGATGGCGTTAAGTCAGAACTTTTACTAAGGAAGCCACAGCTAATGGAAGGAAGCCGTTTCTCATGTAGGTGCAGAGAGGTGAATATGACAGATGTGAATGTACCTAGCTTTCATGGAAAAATGTATTTTATGAGTCCAAGAATAGAGATTGATTAAAATATCTTAACCAGTGTACCCTTTGAGTGAACTATCAATTTTAAAAGCCAAGGATCTTGAAGCATAGAATAAAACAGGCTCAGGATTATAATGAATAGTACATAAAATTCCCTCTTTTTTCTCAAGGCATCACATTAATTTGAGTATCTTTGATATTTTCTGAAGAAATAGAAGTATATAATGTGCCAGTCTCCTAGTAGTTTAACACTCTTCCTGAAGCCCTAAAAAAAATTAGAATAACACTAAGAAGGAAGAAACACAATGCTACAGTAAACATGCTTCACTGAAGCTGATAACATTCAACACGAATGGAATTTAGAAACTGTTATACTAAACTTTTCAAAGCATATTTTTTAATAACTAAAGTCTTCATTCTTTGAAAATTAGTAAGATACTGGACTATCACCATTATAGAATTGCAGCACCTTCAAGCAGATCTATGTGGAGGATCTAAATGATACCTCTCCCTTCTTGTCCAGAAGCTGTTGTTAAGCTTATGGATGATCCTCTCCAGAGAAATACTGTTCTCAAAGAACTATTCCCTGTTTAAGAGAGATGCTTGAGAAAAAAACAAAACCAAAAACCCTCTCTTGTGTGCCAAATTATGATTAGTTTATTTTGCCTTTGAGCATATTTATGTGGCCAGTTTTGCCAATATTGCTGTTTTTTAGTTTCATCTTTCTTGAACTTCATCATTACAAATTATGTACAGTGTCACCTGTCTCGCCTGTGGCTCATTTGTGATTTATTTATAGGATGCCAATGAGGTCTAAGAGAGTATTGGCTTATTATTTCTTTTGTCTCCTGAGGTATTCGCATTTCTTCTTCATTGATCATGAAGTGTTAGCCGAACACTTCTAATGCCACTTCTGCGTCACCTAAATGTTCATCACTTAACCTGTGGAATTGTTTATATTATTTCACTAGTTAAATTTGTATTATTTCTTCTTAAGAAATTACAAAGGAAAAATCTGAAACAGAAATAAGTTAATACTTCTCCCCACACAATCACTGATCACCTAAAATGAAGTATACGATATTATAGTTTGAAATGCTATTTTTTTTTAATCCTGTGGAAGTTAGGAACAGGAGTAATCTGAATCAAGCCAATTTAGTTAATTAACTATAGAATTCTCTGGCACAAATGCCTGCTATAAACAAGTCTTATGATTCAAGTCACAATGTTACCATCTACAGCAAGAACAAACATTTATGAAGTTATATAACGACATGAAGAATACTACTACAGCCTCCGAAAAGTTTTTAAAATGCCATTTAATTATTTACTGGTACTTAGAACATTTTTAAAAGTGAAACTCATTACCTAATTATAAACATGGATCATAGGTACTTTCTAGAATTTTAGAACAATAATAGAGTGTATCCTATGAGCTACAAATTGTTTTAATATCTGAAGATACAGCAGTAAAGAAGATACACATGGTTATTATTACCAAGAGCTTATATTCAAGAAAGGAAACAAAATACTGAACAAGAAAATTTGGGAGACTGATAAATATTAATTAATTCATTCATTAACTCAACAAGGATTTATTGAGTTTTATGCACTGTTCTAGATGCTAGGGATATAGCTGTGAACAAAAAATGTCCAACTCTGCTCTCAAGGAATTTATATTTAGTAGGAGAGGCAGATAATAAACATCATAGCTCTGTGTGTATGCATGTGTTTGTGACTACAGATAGTAGTGATCTTTTTAAAAATAAAACCAGAGTGAGAGGTTGTGATGGAGACTGGAAAAGAGTAAGGGAGAGTTACTTTAGATATGGTGGCCAAGAAAGATTTCACCTTGCCAAGGTGAAACATGCAGGTTATAAGGCAGGCAGACTTAGAGTATCTGGAATAGAAGAGTTCCTGACAGAGGATTATCAATTGAAAATTAATCTATATTTCATATGATTTGTTGAGCAACTTTAGGCAATTGAAGATTCACCCAGTATAGATTATTTTCACCACTGATTTATTAAGCTGATGTCATTAGAAATTAATAAAACAATATAAAAATTGATATCTTCCAATATGAGGATCCCACAGAATATATATCAGATATCAAGTTCAGTGTGAAACTAATCATTATATGATAATTTATTTAATTTAAAATAGCTAGTTTTATGGCTTCACACTCACCTTGAGAATATAAAAGAATTCTTGAGAGAGGAGAGCATGTGTGAGATCTTCTGGCAAAAGGAAGAGCTATTGCTATGGGATCCCTCCAATTTCTGGAGAATTTTCTTTTTTTTTTGGTCTAAAATTTTAATTTACAATTTTCAATGCTGATATACACAAATATTACTGATTTTTTTATATTGAATTTGTATTCTATGGTATTTATAGTTTTCTTGGAATTTTCTATGTGTATGATAAGATTATCTCTATATAGAGAGATTTGTACCTTTTGCTGTCTAATTTTTATGTTTTTGATGGCTTTTTCTTGCCTTATTCCATGAAATAGGACCACCAGTATAGTGTGGAATAATGGTTAATGTTGTGTTAATGAGCTACAGATAATGGTCTGTAGTTTTTTTCTTCTTCTTTTGTGTAATGTCTGCCTGCCTTTTGTTTCAGCGTAATGTTAAACTGAAAAATAAATAAATAAATAAAGAGTTGGAAATTATTTCTTCTTTTTTTATTATGTGTTAGTATTAGTGTAGAAATTGTATTGTTTATTTCTTAAATATTTTGCAGAATTCACAAGTAATGCAATCTGGGCTTGGTTGTGTAAGGTTAATAATTTAGAGTTCAATTTTTAAAAAAGATGTTGGAATATTAATCACAGTATTTATTTCTTCTCTAATAAATTTTACCAGGTGGTTTGTTCAAAAGAATTTGTTTATTTTCATCTATATTATCAAATTTATTAGTATGTTTGTTTAATATTCTCTTATCAATCATCCTTTTATATTTTGTGAGATCTCTGGTGATTATCATTATTTCATTCTTAATATTGATAATTTGTGTTTCTTTCCTTATTTTTGACCGGTATGACTAGGAGTTTAATAATTTTATTGATCTTCTTCTAGTTTCACTGATTTTTATGTTTATTTTTTCTGTTTTAAAATTAATTGATTTTGGCTCTTTTTTTTTCTTTCAGTTTATTCCTTCTGTTGGCTTTGAGTTTTAATTTTTTCTTTTTAAAATTTTTCATGGTATAAAATGAAATAACTGATTTAGGACCTTTTTTTATTTAGAATGTAACAAGCTTCTAATGCTATAAGTTGCGCAATAACTGCATCTCAGAAGTTTTCACTTCCACCAACAGTGTATGAGGGTTCCTTTTTCTCCACAGCCTCTCCAACACTTGTTACTATTTGTCTTGTTGATGACAGCCATTCTGACTGGGGTGAGGTGATATCTCATTGTGGTTTTTATTTGCATTTCTCTGATGATTAGTGATGTTGAGCATTTTCTTCATATGTCTATTTGCCATTTGTATGTCCTCTTTGGAGAAATGTCTCTTCAGGTCGTCTGCCCATTTTTCAATTGGGTTACTTGTTTTTTTGTTGTTGAGTTTCATGAGTTCCTTGTATATTTTGGATATTAGCCCCTTATTGGAGGCACTGTTTGCAAAAATCTTCTCCCATTCAGTTGGTTGCATCTTTATTTTGTTGATGGTTTCTTTTGCTGTGCAGAAGCTTTTAAGTTTCATATAGTCCCATTCGTTTATTTTAGCTTTTACTTCCATTGGCTTTGGAGTCAAATACATAAAATGCTCTTTGAACCCAAGGTCCATAAGTTTAGTACCTATGTTTTCAGCCATTATGGAAGGCAATGTGGAGGTTCCTCAGAAAATTATGAATAGAATTACCATATGACCCAGCAATCTTTCTCCTGGGTATCTACCCAGAAAATCTGAAAACATTTGTAGATAAAGACACGTGTGCTCCAATGTTCATTGCAGCTTTGTTTACGGTGGCCAAGACATGGAAACAACCAAAATATCCTTCGATAGATGAATGGATAAAGAAGTTGTGGTATATATACACAATAGAATACTATTTGTTGGTAAGAAAAGATGATACAGGAACATTTTGTGACAACATGGATGGATCTTGAGAGTATGATGCTAAGCGAAATAAGTCAGACAGAAAAAGCAGAGAACCATATAATTTCATTGATATGTGGTATATAAACCAAAAACTGCAAAAGAACAAGACAAATAAATAAGAAACAAAAACTCATAGATACAGACAATAGTTTAGTGGTTACCAGAGGGTAAAGGGTGTGGGGGGTGGGAGATGAGGGTAAGGAGGATCAAATATATGGTGATGGAAGGAGAACTGATTCTGGGTGGTGAACACACAATGGGATTTATAGATGATGTAATACAGAATTGTACACCTGAAATCTATGTAATTTCACTAACAATTATCTCCCCAATAAATTATTTAAAAAAAAAAGAAGTTTTCACATTTTGTTTTCAAAATATTTGCTTCCAATTCAAAGAATTTTATAACTTTTCCTGTTATTTTTTTATTTGACCAATGGATTATTTAGAAGTATGTTGTTTAATTTCCAAATATTTAGTACTTTTTTACATATATCTGTATGTTATTGATTTCTAGTTGAATTCTGTTATGATCAAAGAACATCCTGTTTGATTTTAATCTTTTTAATTTACTGAGATTACTTTTATGATTCAGAATATAGTCTATCATGATATATGTTGTATATGAAGTTGAGAAAAATGTATATTTGCTATTGCTGGATTGAGTGTTCTGTAAGTGTCAAATAGGTCAATTATGTTGTTGGCATTGTTCAAATCTTCTATATTCTTACTGATTTTTTATATAAATGTTCTATCAGTTCCTGAGAGAATAACATTGAAGACGCCAACAGTAAATGTAAATTAGTCTATTTCTCTTTTCCATTTTGTCTTTTTTGTTGTTGTTGTTGTTAAAGCTCTCTCATTAGCTGGATATACTTTTAGGATTGCTATAACTTACTGACTGGTGTGTGTGTGTGTGTGTGTGTGTGTGTGTGTGTGTGTGTGTAGAGAAAGAGAGAGAGATCTTTTTTATGGTATTAAGTCTTTTCTGTGGTGTACTTTGTCACATACTAAATTTTACATTCTTTTTACTTTTAACCTATGTCTTTACATTTAAAATGTATTTATTTCTTTAATATTTAGTTGGGTTTTTGTTTGTTATACAGACTGACAATCTTTGTCCTTTAATTGGTTATTTAGAATATTTAAAGAAATTTGAATATAGTGGAGTTTAAAGTTAACATCTAACTTTTTGTTTTCTAATTGGAGAATCTGTTCTTTGTTTTGTTTTTTCTTTCTGACCTATTTTAAATAATATGAATATTTTATTGTTATTTGATATCCACTAGTAGATTATTAGTTATAGTTAGTTTAACTTTTTATTGGTTGCTAGGGTTTATTTTAAAAAGGGACAGCTATATGCTATCTACAAGAGACTCACTTCAGTTTTAAGGATACATATAGACTGAAGGTGAAGGGATGGGAAAAGATTTTCTTATAAATGGAACCCCTCCCCCCAAAAAAAGGGCAAGAGTATATATGTATATGTGTATGTATATCAGACAAAATAACCTTGAAGCAAAGAACTATAACAAGAGACAAAGGTCTTTATATAATGAAAAAAGGGTCAATTCTTCAAGAGGATATAACTATTACAAATATTTATTCACCCAACATATAACACCTAAATATATAAATCAAATATTAACATATCTGAAGGCTAAATAGACAACAATACACTAATGGAAAAGATTTAAGTTCCCCACTTTCACAATGGGTTGATATTCTATCAGAAAATCATTAAGAATACATCAGACTTAAACTACATGTTAAACCAGATGGACGTAATAGACATATATAAAGCATTCCATCTAACAACAGTATACACATTCTATTCAAGTACACATTCTACAGAATAGATCAAATATTAGTCCATAAAAGAAGTCTCAATAAATTTAAGATTGAAATCACATGAATCATCCATTTGACCACAATGGTATGAACCTAGAAATTAATTACAGGACAACAACTGGAAAATTGACAAATATGTGCAAATTAAAGAATATAGTCCTGAACAACAAATGGCTTAATAAACAAATCAAAAGAGAAGTCAAAAAATATATTGCAACAAATGAAAATGGGAACACAACATATCAAAATTTAGGGAATGCAGTAAAAGCAGTTTTCAGTGGGAAGTTTATAGCAATAAATGCCTTTATTAAGAAAAAAGAAAACTCTCAAATAAACAACCTAACTTTATACCCCAAGAAGCTGAAAAAAATAAGAAAAAAACTAGCCCAAAGTTAACAGAAGGAAAGAAGCAACTAAGATCAGAGAAGAAATAAATAAAATAGAGGCTAAAAAGACAACAGAAAACATCAATAAATTGAAGAGGTGGTTTTTTAAAAAGATAAAGAAAATAGACAAACCATTAGCTTGACTAACCATGAAAAAAGAGAAGACACAAATGTATAAAATTATATATGAAAGATGGGATATTATAACTGAAACCACACAAATGCAAAGGATCATAAGGGACTACTATGAATACTTACACACCAACAAATAGGACAACATAGAAGATATGAATAAAGTTCTAGAAACATACATTTCAAGATTGAATCTTGAAGAAATAGAAAATTTGCCCAGAGCAAGTACTAGTAAGTTGTTTGAATCAGCTATATATATAAAAAAAATCTAACTAACAAAAGTACAGAAGCAGATAACATCACGAGTAAATTCTGCCAAACATTTAGAAAAAATTAATAGCATTCCATGTCAAATTCTTCCAAAAATAGAATTAGAAGGAATACTTCTAAACTCACTTTGCAAGGCCACATTACCCCGATACCAAAGCCTGGCAAGGACACTACAAGAAAAGAAAATTACTGGGCCGATATCCCTGATGAATATAGATGCAAAAATTCTCAACAAAGTATTAACAAACTGAAGTCAAAATGCATGAAAGGATTATACACCATGATCAAGTGGGATTCATTCCAGTCATGCAAGAATGGTTCAATAGCCATAAATGTGTCAACGTAATATACCACATTAACAAAACCAAGGATAAAAATCATATGCTCATCTTAATAGATGCAGGGGAAACATTTGACAAAATTAAACATGCATCTACAAAAACAACAACAACAACAAAAATAAAAAACTCTCAACAAATAGGGTAAAGAAGGAATGTACCTCATTATCTTCAAGAAATGTCTGTCCTCCCATGTTCATTGTAGCATTGTTCACAATAACCAAGGTATGGAAAGAACCTAAGTGTCTCTCAATGGCTGAAGGAATAAATAAAATATGATATATACACACTTCTCTATATAGATACACAGAGGCTGCCAAAAAAATGTATACGCATTTTAAGAAAGGAAAAAACTGTATTAATATATACAGATAACAAAAGATTAATACAAGTCACATTTGACTTCTGCAATTAAAAGAGGTGCTCAAAGTGGTTACCATCAGCGTCCAGACACTTCTGATTATGGCGAACTCCTGCTTGAGCAACGCTGACCAAAATGTTAATAGCTCTTAAAATGTGTATACATTTTTTTGGCACCCTGTATATAGACATTGTGAAAGGATTTCCCCCATTGAGTTAATTAGCACATTCATCACCTCACGTAATTACTTTTTCTAGTGAGACTATATATACCAGGGTGCCAAAAAAATGTATACACATGACTTGTATTCATCTTTTGTTATTGGTATATATTGAGTATTACAATTTTAATGCAGTGTTTTTTCTTTCTTAAAATGTATATACATTTTTGGGGCACCCTCTCTATATAAATGGAATATTATTTTACCTTAAAAAAGATTATAATCCTGTCATTTACAATAACATGGATTTACCTGGAGGGCATTATGCTAAGTGAAATACGCAAGACAGAAAAAGACAAATACTGCGTGTTATTACTTGTGTATGGAATCTTAAGAAAAAACAGAAATAGAGGTTAGATAAGTTTCTGCCAGTAGTTGGGGTGTAGGAAAGTAGGGAGAGGTTGGTAAAAGTGCACAAACTTTCTACTATAAGATGAATAAGTTCTGAGGATCTAATGTGTAACATGATGATTATAGTTGATAACACTTTATATAATTAAAATTTAATAAGTTAGAATTTAAATGTTTTCACAAAAAGTCTTTTGCCATGTATATTTAGCACCCACGTTTTTGGCCTAAACCTCAGGGAAAAAAATATTTTGTTTTAATTTTTTAATTCAAATTATTATTTGTTTACATTTAGGTACTTGTTTTTTGTGTTATAAAATAATTTTAGCATTTATTTTTTAACATATTATGGTATGAGACATTTTATGAAACAAATAATTACAAAACACAGGAACAGGTACAAAGTACAAGAAATTTTATGTACCGGTAACAAATTTACAATATTTATGCATCATGCATCATAGAAGGCCAAGAACTCTTTATAGTAGCAAGTTCATCGTAAGTTCAACAAAACCTATTATTGTATTCCAGGGTATTATTTTGCAAACAGATATCGTTATTGGTTCCTAGAGTTACATGTTTAACTCATAAGCATTAATAAATGAATTAAAAACATTTATAGAGATACGGAATTAGTACTACCCATGTATAATGCACATCCTTATTTTTCCCTCATAAGTTTGGGCAAAAAAGTGTGCATTATGCACAGCAAAATACAGTAAATACATTAGGTGTTGTATGTATTAATTAACTCAATAGAGGGGAATCCTTTCACAGTGCAAACATATATCAAATCATCATGTTATACATTTTAGTTTATAATTTCATTTGTCAGTTATACTTCAATAAACCTGGAAAAGTAAACAAATTGGTTATTGCCAGGTTGGAGGAGAGGGTAAGTGTTGACTACAAAGAGGCCACATGTGGGAGGTTTTGGGGTGATGGCACTGTTCTCTATGATACTGGGTTGATGGACATATGACTCTATGAATTAGTCAAAACCCATTAACTATTAACTATGTGCAAATTAAAATTTTCACATATATAATTTTTAATTATATAATCGAATTATATATAATATATATTTATATATTATATTATTATATATTATATCATATATTATGTTATATTTATATATTTATATATTACATATTTAAATATATATATATATTTTATATGTTATATAAAT
The DNA here is from genome assembly GCF_057876585.1 of Rhinolophus sinicus. NCBI lineage: Eukaryota > Metazoa > Chordata > Mammalia > Chiroptera > Rhinolophidae > Rhinolophus > Rhinolophus sinicus. The sequence continues at coordinate 72,052,733 of NC_142517.1, read as the reverse complement.
ATATCGGGATATTGGGAAATTCCTGGATGAGATGCAGATTGTGACATGTGAATCTAACTTCATGAAGGAGAGGAGCAAAAAGAAGCTAAACAATTTTCAAAAATAGTTTTGACAGGAGACCATAAAGCTAAAAACAAAAAGAATTTTGTATAAACACTGTATGGTAATTGGTAATTACTTTTTCTCATAAAGATTACATGTTAGCAATTCTGAAACTAATTTTCATGTAAACTAGGGTGAATAAATAATAAATTGAGCATTATTGAATAATAAATTATAGATAATGGGAACAGGCTTCTCACTGTTAGAATGAACTTTTATATAAGATAAATTTATCTAAAACACATGATAAAGTTTAGTTACTGAGAAAAAAGGTTAACAAACTAATAATTTCTGCACTGTCTTGACTTTGTTTAATATTTTGCAGAAAAGATTAAGAGGTGAAAAGACAATACTTACCACTATAGACTAAATTACGCACACACACACACACACACACACACACATAATTAAATAAGAGCTAAAGTCTGGAGATACAAAGTTTTCAAAATAGAAGGGAAAGGGAAGAGGTGTCTGCAAGTTATTAACTGATTATTTATTACACATTTTCAAGTAGTGCTATCATGACATGAAATTATTCTTCACTCATCACTGATGACTGAAATACTCTGAAAGAGCAGAAGCCATACAGTTATTGAACAAGAATCATTTCCACTGTACGTAGCACTACCTCAGATCAGAGATAAAATGCCAAACATTTCTTGATTATGCCAGGAGTTCCAGATATTTTATAGGACTAGGAGAACTGGACATATAGGAAACTGCTGATTTACACCAAGTTGAGGAGGCTGCTCCCGCCTGTCAGCCATCACACTTTAGTGAAGTGTATTGTTAATTAAGTGGCCACCTGTACTTATCACTGAATCATTACTGAGGACAAATATACTTGTGGATGGAAACATCTTCATTTCGTAAGTACTCACTGAAATTTTCTAAGGCGTTTTCAGCATCTTGTGAACTGGCACAGTTTCTCTTGAAGTTGAAGAGCAAAGCATACACAATTAATGACAGAATAGCCAAGAACACTTAAGGACCAGTGCCCTACATTCAAGGTGCCAAATTCTCATTCCCCCTTTCAAACTCATTCTCTTGGAATTACAGAGCTTTTGTAAATATTAAAAGGACCATTCAGTGTATTTGAGGAGAAGTGTGCTCAGTGGGAGCATTACACTGGGGTACAAAAACAAAGCCTTCTTATGCTTCAGCTTTCCCATCAAGAAAATAGAAACAAATGAGAGAATGGTTGTCTTCTGGGGTCTTATTAGTGCAGTGTAAAACTCTTTGATAGTTATGGAAGAAAATATTAATATCGTTGTATACATTAAAGGATGACAAATTTGCCATGCATGCAGCCTTTTCAGAACATATTCAACTTTACTAGCTAGAGTTAAAATGCTCTGGGGGAGTTATCATAAAAGCCACAGAGCAGATGTGAAACTATAGCTTAGAAAAGTTCTGTGCCCCTACACATTGGAAGGGATAGAATTTCATTCTATAGTCATGCGCTGCATAAGGATGTCTCGGTCAACAACAGACCACATATACAACAGTGGTCCCATGAGATTATAATAGAGCTGAAAAATTCCTGTCTCCTAGTGGAGTGGTAGCTGTTATCACATCATAGCTCAATGCATTTCTTACGTGTTTGTGGTGATGCTGGTGTAAAGAAACCTACAGCGCTACCAGTTGTATAAAAATATAGCACATACAATTATGTACACTACATAATACCTGACAATGATACTAAACAACTATAGTACTGGTTCATGTATTTACTGTAATATACTTCTTATCATTAGCTTGGAGCTTTTTCCTACTTATGAAAAAGGTTTGCTATTAAACAGTATGCCATGTTATGCCAGCAGCAGCCTCATATATGTCATGTTTACTGTGTCTCTTGATTGCATCATTTTCTCTTGTGTATGATTTAATCATGTTGTTTTGTACAGTAACATGCTGTACGGGCTTGTAGCCTAGAAACAATAGCCTATACCCCATGCCTAGGTGTGTAGTAGGCTGTACTACTAGGTTTGTGTAAGTGCCCTCGGTGATATTTGCACTGTGATGAAATTGCCCAGCAACACATCTCAAAATTTTGCCATCATTAAGTGCTGCATCACTGTAGTGATGAGGTCAGGAACTGGAGTTGATAAATATTACTTTAATGAGTTATTTTTCATTTGTTTCATTTGTACTTTTCCAATTCTGTTAAACAACAAAAAACTCCTATCACACACTTGGTTGTGTCTTACTGTTGCTCAGACTATGGGTATAAATGTTACCGAAAGTTATATTATTAATTTGCCATCCCAGAGGTGGAAAAATAAAACATACAAGGCTGTAGAAAGTTGGCAGAGATCTAATTGTAAGTAATGTTGTTTTGTGTTTAATGCCAAAAGCTGGAATTGTTACTGCTATTATAAGAATGGGGAAAATAAGTGGCAACGCTTTCTTTGGAAATGAATACACCACTAGCCCCAGGGGGGCATGAAATCTCTGCTATCAACAGACAGTATTACACAAAGTAAGATGTTGAATAAGCCCACCTTTGTAAAAGGAAGTAAGAAGCCATGTGGGAAAAGGCTTTTCAGTGCTGGACTACAGCTGTATCTGAAATCAAGAACTCAAAAGTGTGAAAGAAGGATACCTCTCTATCTAGGGGGGAAGAGTTCCTGTTGTTTACTGAGAAGTGGGGCCGGGACCTGCTGGGGTGAATCATCTTCCCAGCCAAAGAACTGGTATGGAATAATGGGACTAACTGTTTGTTTAAAGGGCTTGCATCCTCTTTTAGAATTTTTTAAGCAACGCTGAAAAGTGGTCACTAGTTATGGCTAAGGTCAGCCAGAAACTGCAGCTCTAGAAAAGCTAGCAATAAAACATGATGAAATCTTATTACTTATCTTCTTGTATGCCTTTCTTTCAGTGTGGTTGTTACGCAAACAAGAAGCTCACATCTATTTGAGGCCTTTGCCTGATTATATGAGGAAACTGTCAGTTGGCATCCTAGATAATAGATATACGTATGGAGGCTGTGGAGGGAGAAGCGCAGAGCCTAACACTGGCAGGCACATTCATAACAGTGTAATAAGCAAAATTCAGATCTAAATTTAGAGCCTCTAAAGCACAGATCGAATGGAACTTCATTCTTATTAACCATTATCCACCTTTACCCTTTTCCTCCTATACATTTTATATCTCTCATTGCTATATTTCTTTTTCCTTCACCTCATTTTATTTTACTCTTTTTATGTGACCCAAATTGAACCTCTGTATTATTTGCCATAGTGGTTAGAATTGTGTTCAATTGCAGGAAATGACAGTGGCTTCACCAAATAAGAGTTTACTTTTGAAGTCTGGAGCTGGACTGTGGTGGACATGTGAAATAGTGCCATGCCCATTATGTCAGAAATGTCCCAGCCAGCTGCAATTTTGCTTCCACATCATCCATAGCATGTAACTTTCATCCTCATGTTTCCAAGATGCTGCTGTATCTACAGGCATCTTCTCCACATGTCAGGGAAGAAAAAAGGGGAAAGAAGGAGATAAAAGTCAAAAGGAATATGTCAGCTTAATCTTGATGCTTTTAAAAATATTCACATCTGTGTACATCACATTGGCCGGAAATGGTTAAAGTGGTTACAATGGAACTGAGACAAAGCTGGGATTCTCCTTGGTAAAGATGAAAAGTTTGTAGTAGACAACTAATGTGGACTGCAGTGGCCCTCCTGAGTTAATACGGTTTTCCGCCTACTGTTTTTAACTATAACTGTGCAGTTAGATTGTAATCTCTTCAATTAAATTAATAGATTTATTATACAGTCGCTTTCTTAAAAACCATTAAACATATCTGATACTAATTCTTTATAAAATGGTGATTTTCAAAGTTTACTAGCACCTAGAAGGGAGTGTTAAAATACATTGCTGGGCTCTACTCCCAGAGTTTCTGATCCAGGAGGTCTGGGATGGGGTCTAAGAATTTGCATAACTAACAATTTCCAAGTGATGCTGATACAGCTGGTCCAAGGGCACACTTTAAAGGAAAAAAATGGGAATTTTGCAGGGAAATTTTAGAGTTCATTTAGGTTCTCAAAGCCAAGCTTTGGTGGATCATGCGTTCTTCATCTTTATGGTTATGACACGTCCTTTATCTAATGAATGAGATAATGGAAGGATCCAAAATGATATTTTAGGTATTATTTTTAATAACATAAACAATAAATATACTCTTAATGCAAATATTTCAAATGACAGAGAAAAAGAGCCCATGCTGACCGCCGACCCCAGGCCCAGTCCTTCTGTATAAATGACCCTGTTCGTAAGTTGATGTGTGTTTTTCCATACTTTTTGTATTCAGTTATATTATAATTCATTATATGTTATCTATATATTTACTTAAAATTTATTATATAGGGTTTAAAATATAAATGTTATTACGCTATATGCTTTTTTCCATGAGATTGTATTTGTCTGCTTAACAATATCTTAGATTTTTACATAAACTATGACTTAAAAATTAGAAATGCAGTCTTTGTAAAATAGCAACATTCCACCACTTATTGAGTGTGGGTTGCATCACTCCTAGAATTACAATATAAATTATAACACAAAAAATGCCCACATCATTCTCAGTTCATATAGAAGACGTCTAAATAAACTTTGTTTTAATCGTTAGATAGGTCTTTTTTTTGTTACACTGGGAAAAATGAGGCAGTTTATTAGTTTTTCCAAAGTTCCTAAGTTAACTTGTAAATAATCTTTAATAAAACTTTAAAATAATATTGATTTCATTTTTATGTCTATAAAAGTGACATGTTTATTATAGTAAACTAAAAACATAAAGGTATAAAAATTCAATGGAAATGATAGTCAATCAAACACTGAGTATAAGCAGTATCAATATTTTATTCATTTCTAAGATTTATGTATCTTTATAATGTCTTAATACATGAAAATCATATGAATATGTATTTTGAATTGTGCTGTTATACATTACATTTTACTTTTTTCATTTATTATTTCATGTGTCATTTAAAAATTTTAGAACCATGACTTTTAATATTTCTATAATATTCTGTCTTAATGACCCTTAGTTTTCCTCCTTGCTTATTTGTTTAAATTTCCCTCCTTGCTTTACTTTGTTTTAATTTCCCATCCCTGTTTGTTGTTATAAACATTCTATTCCTTGTGATTATTAGGCTAGATTATACACTAGTTTCCTACTAGAAAAAATATCTTCTGATGCATATCATCAAATTGTTGTCTAGTGAATAAGAGTTCCAAAAATGATACAATTTTGCCAGCAATAAATATCAATAAAAGCATAAGTGAACAATGTTATTCTCTATACTTTACTTTATATATTTTTATTACAAATGATATAGATCATCTCCCTTAATTGGTAATTTATTTTATTTTTGTAATTTATTTTATTTTTTAATGAAATTTCTTCTTGTTTTCGCTATTGACTATTTTCCATTAAAGTATTAATGGGGATTTCTGTAATTATTTATTACGAATCTTAATTTGTTACCCTTTATATTCTGAAATTATTTCTGTTTATCATTTGCCTTTCTTTTAATTTTATGTTCTGAAAATATTTAGTCAAATTTATCAATATTTTTATCGCAAAAAATTTTAAACCACTTTATTAAGATATGATTGACATACAAAAAGCTGTACATATTCAATGTATACAACTTACTCAGTTTGAAGATAAGTATACAACTAAGAAATTGTCACCACAACCCCTGTCATAATTGTGTACACCACCTCCAAAGTTTCTTCTTTTCCTATGCATGTATGATGTATGTATGTAGGTATGTATGTATGTTTGTGATAAGAACACTTAATATGTGATTTACCCTCTTGGAAAATTTTTAAATATACATTAAGGTATTCTTTTCCACATTTGTAAAATTGTGTTTATTAGGGAAATACAATTAATGGTATTTTTTACATTTTCAGGATAAAACTTATTTGACATTAATTAATCAACTAGTATGTGACAGTTGCTCTACCTTGCACGTGTTACTTTTTTTTAACATCCTAGCTGAGTTATTGTTTTTTTATTATTTTTTATATTACTTTGAGGTGTACAAAACAACATAATGATTAGACATTTGCACACCTCACAAAGTTATAACCCCCCAAGTCTACTACCCCTCTGACATTGTATATAGCTGTTACAGTACCATTGACTATATTCCCTATGCTGTACTTTATATCCTGTGAAAATGTGTACAAATGTATATATATATATTTAAGCTTCAGGTATACTGTTAACTATAGGCTGTATGCTATACAGCAGATCTAGGACTTATTCTTTTTGTATAACTTAAATTTTTCACCTTTTGACAAAATTTGTATCTTTCTATTTCTCTCTCCGTACAGCCCCTGGCAACCACAATTTTACTCTCTGCCTCTATGAGATTGACTATATCAGATCCCTCATATAAATGGTATTATGTATTATTTGTCCTTCTGTGTCTGGTTTATTTCACTTAGTGTAATATCCAACAGGTTCATCACACACCATGACCAAGTGGGATTTATTTCTGGGATGCAAGGATATTTCAACTTATGCAAATCTATCAATGTGATACGGAATGAAGGAATGAAGGACAAAATCACATGATCATCTCAATAGATGCAGAAAAAACATTTGACAAAATTAAATACCCTTTTATGATAAAAACTCTCAACAAATTAGGTATAGAAGGAATGTACATGAATACAATAAAGGCCGTATATGAAAAGCCCACAACTAACAACATACTCAGTGGCAAAAGACCAAAAGCCTTTTCTCTAAGATCTGGAATAGGCAAGAGTGCCCTCTCACCACTTGTAATCAACATATACAGAACAGTTCCAGACTTATAGAAAAGTTGCAAAGATAGTGCAGAAAGTTCCCATACACCCTGCATTCAGTTTTCCCTAGTATTAATTTCTTTCATTAGTATAGTACATTTGCTACAATTAATGAACCAATATTAATACATTATTAATAAAATCCATACTTTTCCTTAGTTTTTACCTAATGTTCTTTTTCAGTACCAGGATATCATTCAGGATACCACATTACATTTAGTTGTCACGTCTGCTTCAACTCTCCTTGACTTGAACGGTTTCTCAGACTTTACTTGTTCTTAATGACCTTGACAGTTTTGAAGAATATTGAGGTATTTATAGGATGTCATTCTATTTGGTTTTGTTTAGTATTTTTCTCATAATTAGACTGCAGTTAAGCTTTTTTGGAGAGAAAGTTTACAGAGTTAGAGTGCCCTTTTCACATATCACATCATATTATGGCTATAAATGATCAACATGAGTTGTTGATGCTGATCACCTAATTGAGACAGTGTTATCAGGTTTCTCCACTGTGTAGTCACTCCTTTTCCTTCCCTTTCGAATAGAGGGACATCCTACAAATATCTGAACAATTCTCCAAACTATCAAGATCATTAGAACCAAGTAAAGTCTGAGAAACTGCCATAGCCAAGAAAAGTCAACGAAGATATAACAACTGAATGTAACATGCATGGAAGTCAATATACACAAGCCCACACTTAAGGAGTAGGGAAGTGTAGAGTTATGCTCCACTTCCTTGAGAGAAAAGTGTTTATATAAATTATTTAAATGTCCATAAAAGCTGTGACTGTTTGTTTATACTACCAGTATTTTTCAAACTATGTACCTTGCTTTTGGAATATGAATTTAATCTCTCATCAGTGAGAGAATTTATGAGTCTTCATGACCTTTCTAGAATGAAAAGCAAACAAAAGCACACAACCTGAGGCTCACAGAGAGGAAAAGATGGTGAATGAAGATATATGCAGCACTTTGATTGATAGGCTTTTATAGGGACATGTCTTTATGTTTACCCAGCAACATTTGAAGAAAAATCATTTCTATATGTTTGAATAAGACTAAAAGATGACAATATGAAAATTATTAAAATGTCAAAATTATAGTGCTAAAGATCACTTCAGAATGCATACTTCTGTTGCCTGTTTTGTTGGCATTCTTGTTAACATGTAGGGGTATATTAAGGTTTTAATCTGTATTTTCTCACTAAATAATAGAATTGAAAAATATTTTTTCATAAATTTATTGGATACTTGGATATCCTATTTTGTGAAAAATCTGTTATGTCTTTTCCTCAATTTTCTTAAAAGTTGCCTTCTTATTGATATATGGGAATTCTTTATGTATTTTGGTTAGAAGTCTTTTGCTGAATATATGTATTACAAGTGTTGTTTTCCAATGTGTAGGCTGCATTTACAATTTTTAATGGTGCCTATTAATAAAGAAGATTTAAATCTTAATATAGGTGCACACATGCATACACACACACACACACACACACACACACACACACACATGCATGTGCACATTTACTTTGCTGTTGGTGTTTTTTTTTATGCGTGTTTAAGAAATCTTTGATTACACCTAGGTCACGAAGATGTATTTTTCTACATTTTCTTCTAAAATCCGTATAGTTTAAATTTTATATTTGTATCTACCGTATATCTGAAATTGATTTGTGTGTTGGAAGTAGAAGTCAAGTTTCATTTTTTTTTTCTTTATGGACATCCAAGTGACCCAGCAACGTTAAAAAAAAGAAAAAAACAGACCTTTTTTTTTTTTTTTACAATTGCATAGAAGTGATCCTGCATATGTCAATATGTGCCATTGATCTGTTTGTCTATAGTTATGCCAGTTTCACACCATAATAAGTAATATAGCTTTATTCTAATTAAGGCAGTATGGTACTGGTATTTGGTAGTTTAAGTCCTCCAGCATTGTGCATCTTCAAGACTGCCTTGGATATACTTGGAACTTTGCTTTTTCATGTAAAATCAACTTACCATTTTACACACACACACACACACACACACGCACACACACGCACCTACATATATATAAAGCTTCTGATATATTGATTGGCATAATGATGCATTTGGAAGATCAATTTGGAGAGAATTGCTATATTTTCAATAATGTTTTCCAGTCCATAAACATGACATTTATGTAGAAATATGGCATATTCCTCATTTATTTAGATTTAAAATCTCTTTCTCATTTTTTCTCTATCTATCTGTCCATCTATCCACACATATACAATATAAACATAAATGTATATGAGTGTGTGTGTGTGTGTGTGTGTGTGTGTGTGTGTGTATGAGAGAGAGAGTGCATGTTACTTTAGAATTTTTGCTCACCTTTTATTAGATTTATTTCTAGGCATTTGATGTTTTCTGATGCAATCATAAATAGTATATTTTCATAAATTTCATTTGAAATTTCATAAATTTCATATGAAAAATATCCAATATTTTTACCTATGAAAATATCAATTTTATATTATTAAACATAATGCATCCAACTTGAACCTAGTGACCTAAAGAGCAACACAGTGAAATGACTATATCACCACAAAAGCTTTGAATTATTTTATATATGACTTTGTATAATGTGTATGCATATTTAATTGTATTCTTTCCTTTTTATTTCTACCTGCTCAATATTAGGTGTTTATTTTAGCACCTCAGTTAGACTTTAACTCTATTTGGGGGTAAGAAACTTGTCTTACTTTTCTGCATTCCCTATAGTTTGAATGGGGTTAAAAAAAATCAGACCCTTGTGTATGTATTAATTAGTTAATCGTACTGCACCGATTTCAATACTTTATGAGTTCTCTTGCCCTTAGATATGGACAAAATAATGTAAGTACTATTAAAACTTCTTGTAACACCTCTTGTAAGAAGGAGAGCACTTAAAATTATTCACAAAAGGATTTCCAGTCAAGATGGCAGAGTAGGTAAATGTCATCCTTGCTTCCTCTGATGACCACATCAAAATTATAACTAAGGGGGGTAGGGGGTGGGGGGTGGGAGATGAGGGTAAGGGGGATCAAATATATGGTGATGAAAGGAGAACTGACTCTGGGTGGTGAACACACAATGGGATTTATAGATGATGTATTACAGAATTGTACACCTGAAATCTATGTAATTTTACTAACAATTGTCACCCCAATAAATTTAATAAAATAACATAAAAAATAAAAAATAAAAGGATTAAAAAAAATTATAACTAAACTACAGTACAACATCTTTGCGAATTGCCTGAAATCTAGCTGAACAAAGTCCTACAATTAAGGATATACAGAAGAAGTTACCTCAAATCTGGTAGGAGGTGCAGAGACGTGAACTGGGTTGGTTACACAACCGTATGTGGCAGTTAAAAATCAGGAGTCATAGCTCATCTGTGGAGGTCCCCCCTGAGGAGCAAGGGGTCCCAGAACCACACCAGGCTCCCCAGCCCAGGATTCCAGTGCCAGGAAGAGAAGTCACCACAACTTCTGTCTGTGAAAACCAGTTGAGATTGTGGCTGAGTGAGAAGGAGGTTGGCTGGAGTCCCAGGCACTCCTCTTAAGGAGCCCACACAGAGACCTACTCACTGATGGATTCAATCATGCAGAGCTCCAGCACTGAGTCAGCAGCTTGAAGGTGCCAGCAACATATGGGGAGGAACTGAATTGTCTGGCTTCAGACCGAGGGCTGGAGGGGGCAGATTTGTCCAGACAAGAGTGCTGGGAGAAGACATTGTTTCTTTGTTGAACCCTCTCTCATCCCAGTGTGCAGCATATCTGAATCTCCATCAACTTAGCTAGTATTCACCCAACCCTGGTGATTCCCTGAGAACCCGGTCCACCCAACTTGTGGGGCCACCTAAGACACCTCCAGTGGCTTTTCCATGCAAATGGCCTGTCTTGGCTCATGCTTCAGACTCCCCTAAAATCTCTCAAAGTTTCACAAACCCCAAACAAGCAGCTTCTAGCCTCAGCATGCCTCATACCTCTCACTAAACAGCCCTAAACATGGCACTAGTGGCAGCTTTCTTCTGTTTGCAGTTCAGCCTCTCCCAGGCACATCCAAAACCAGTATGAGTGGTGTCCATCTGCATATCACTTTAAAGCTCATATCATGCGGCTCCGGGCAGGGCACAAGCAAGAGCTTATCTTGGACTGCCATGGGACCCTCTCTCAGGAAACCCATACCTGGCACACCTGGTGGCTATCTTTGTACTGCTGTGGAGCACAACCTGGCTGCCTCTACAGATGACACATCCAAAGGGCAGGCAGGGCAGGCACCAGAGTCCTGCTAAAGTGAATCCTGCTCCATAGAGTCAGCCCCTGCACTACAGTTCCTCCAGTGTAATCTTGGCTAGTCCTTACAACCAATCAGCCTGAGGGTCAATCCCTCCCATTACATGAAAACATCAAACAAGGCTCAACTGCAACAGGAGGGCACACACCACCCACATAAGAAACATACAGCTCAAGTGACTAGGGAGACTGCACAATTAGGCCCCACAAGATACATACTACATAAGGCCACTTTACATTAGACCAGAAAACATAGCAAGTCTATCTATTAGGTGGGTGCAAAAGGAATTGCAGTTTAAAAGGTTAAAAATAATTGCAAAAACCACAATTACTTTTGCACCAACCTAATACTACACAGGCACAAACACAGGGAGGCAGCCAAAATGAGGAGACAAGAAACATTTCCCAAATGAAAGAACAGAACAAAACTCCAGAAGAAAACTAAACAAAATGGAGATAAGCAATCTATCAGATGCACAGTTCAAAACAATGGCTATAAGGATGCTCAGTGATCTCACTGAGAGCTTCCACAGATAAAGATCTTCCCAGATAAGAAAAATCTAAAGGAATTCATCACCACCAAACCAGTATTACAAGAAATATTAAAGGGACTTCTTTTCGAAGAAGAAGAAAAAATGAAAAAATATGAATAATAAAATGGCAATAACTATGTATCTATCAACAATTACTTTCGATGTAAATGGATGAAATGCTCCAATCAAAAGACTTAGGGTGGCTTAATGGATAAGAAAATGAAACCGTTACATATGCTGTCTAGAAGAGACTCACTTCAGATCAAAAGACACGTACTGACTGAAAGTGAAGGGGTGGAAAAAGATATTTCATGAAAATGGAAACAAACAAACAAAAGCTGCAGTTGCAATTCTTATACCAGACAAAATAGACTTTAAAACAAAGGCTATAACAAAAGACAAAAAAGGCCACAGAAATCCCACTTCTGGTATGTAGCTGAAGAAACACAAAACACAATTTCGAAGGTACATGTGCATCCATGTGTTTATTGAAGTATTATTTACGATAACCAAGATATGGAGGTAACCTGGGAATCCATCAATAGATGAATAGATGAAGAAGCAGTGGTACATATATACAATGGAATATTACTCAGCCATAAAAAAGAATGAAATCTTGCCATCTGCAACAACATGGATGGAGCTAAATGGTATCATGCTGAATGTAATACATCAGACAGAGAAAGACAATTGTCATATGATTTCACTTATATGTGGAATCTAAAGATCAAGATAAAGAAGTAAAACCAAAACAAACTCATAGGTACAGAAAGCATTTTGAGGGTGGCTAGATGGAAGGAGCATTGGGGGATGCATGAAAAAGGGGAAGCGATTAAGAAGTACAAATTGGTAGTTAAAAAATAATCATGGGTTGTAAGTATAACATAAAGAATATAGTCAGTAATATTGTAATAATTATGTATGGTGTCAGATGGGTACTATATTTACCAGAGTGATCACCTCATAAGTTGTATAAATGTCTAATCACTGTGTTGTACACCTGAAACTAATATAGTATGTCAACTGTAATTGAAAAATTCAAAAAAAAAAGTTTTGTAACAATTATTCACAAACAATTGCAATGTATTATTTTATTTGCACCTTATATTTTTATGGTATTTTTTTCAAGTTTTGGTATATAAAACACATGATATGCACAAAATATGACTCCATGGAATGACATCTAAATAATATTAACTTTACTACATTTGGTGGGACAGACTGCTTGACACTGTAATTAAACAAGCCATACTGAGTACCTGCTGTGTACCAAACATTGTTAAACTACTGTCTATCAAAACATTTGAAGAGATCACACTATAATGATTGAAGGGATTAGGATGGCTCATATGAGAAGAGAAACCAAAATTCCAACTTGGCAGCAGGTGGAGAATCTCGTGGGTTACAATTTCCTCCACATTGATTTTTATCCAGGTGGTTTCATTTTAATTTGATGCCTCAGTGCATTGGATAGGAAATAACATATGGCCTAACACATATGGATTATAGTAAGAGCTTCCTAGTTTTGTTTTTTTCCCTGGAGCCTCATTCTATAATCCCTCCTGTGCAGTGTTCTTATATCAGATTAACATCTTCCAAACACAAATATATGACTTCTGAAAGCTTCCAGCTGTCCCCCACTCCATCCTTGCCTACATCATACCCCTCTCCCTCTGTCTTCAGGATAAAATGCAAATTCTTCAATCTAGCCATTTAGAGTCACCATTATCAACTTCTACCATACTTACCCAATTACTTCCAGGGATGCACATTCAATTCCTTCAATGGCTCATTGAACATGAACATGTTCATGTTAAATTTGAAGCCTCTGCCTATCACTCCCCAGTTTCCCAATAGAAATAACTTCCTATCTTTTCCACTTACACCAGTGATTTCATAGTCTTTCTTCATCATGGACCTTACTAAGGTTTTGACTGAAGCCATGTCCTCCTCTGAAACTCATCTATGCACTGCTTCACAAGAAATCTTGATACATTCTAATCCTAATTACCCTCAAGTCCCAACTGCCAGATTTAAATTTTACCTGCATGATGACTTCTTCAGCTACATGTTGATTACTTCTTTAAATTTCTACAACAGTTAATCCTTCTTTGATCACATTCCATGTGTACTTTAAGGTTCTAAAGGGCTGTCTTTTACATATTTTATAACCCTCCTCATATTTAGCACAAAACACTTTATTTGCACTTGTTAAATGAACAAAGATGTTTCTAATTACAACAAATAGTGACAAAATCTCTTGGGGATATGAAGCAAATGAAAAATAATTTAAGATCTGTGGTAGTGTTTAATGTATTCCGGAACAAACTGGGAAGCTTTAAAATATCCATCCTCTAACTTGAAAATTTTGATTTAGTATGTCCAGAAATGTCATGAATTTCATTGTTATTGTTTTTGTGCTTCACAGAGAATTCTCCTCTGTAGCCATGGCTGACAACTGCTCTTTTCCAGGCTGACAATAAATAGACCAACCCTCAATAATAGACTTCATTTATAGTATTAACTAAAAAAAGGAATATGCAAAATTATAACATGTTTTTAATAAAAACCCTTTACTTACAACTTGTACCACAATAGTTCTATCTAGTTATGCTTAGATAGCCATAATAGTTAAAGATTAGTCATAAAAAGCCTACTGATATAAAGTGCTTATCTTCATCAAATCTGTGCAGTTAAGATAGTTCAGTAGGTATATTGAAAAGAAGTTTAAAATCCATGCTGAGAACAAAATAGGAACTTAATAAATGCTTGTTGATTAACTTAAAGTTTATTCTAGATGGCAATTTTGATTTCTACTTTTTGAATATGTTGTTTTCTAGCAATTTATTCCCATAATTGCCATGGACTGGAAGGAAGATTCTTCCTAAACCAACAAATATTTTCCAGTATTACAATTTTGTTTTTGTTTATTTTGGAAAAGCAAGTAGTATAAAAGTATAGTGTATTTTGTGGAACTTTGCAGAGGATGTTAGTTGTACAAATAGAGTTATATCCTGAAATATGACAACTATATGTAATAAATGCTTATACAAAGTGATTACCATATATAAAGTGAAAAATAGTCTATCTCTAAATATACTGGGTAATTTTCTTTCTCATCTGCTTAATTTTAGTAAACTATATTGAGTATTTTCCCCCGAAATATACAATATTATGTTGTGCATACACACATAACCCATATATGTGTATATATCATATACATATATTTTCATGGTAAATATACATATATGATATATACACATATAGTGTATAGTATATATAATGTATAAATGCAGTATGTGTGTGTACAATAAATATTCAGGTTTTTGGTTTTCTATTTCATACATACATATATGTATGTACACACACACACAAATATGTGTGTGAGTAGCAGATATTTGGGCCACGCCTAAAGGTCTTTGATATTTGGTACTGTCTACAATGTCCATTCTTAGAAAATGTTCCTGAGTTCAAATAGCCCATAATGTTTATTTATATTTCTGTATTAATACATTAAAAATGCTGTCATATTTTGTTGGTCCAATAATTGTGTTGTGGTTGTATTGTGAATAATAACCATTTTTGGCTTGATAGCCCAACTGGTAATGGAACATGGGCTTAGGTAAATGGGTTGGCATAGACCATATGTCTCCATGGATGGTTTGGATGGGACCAAATATCAAGGACTTTATGGTATGGACCAAACATTTCAGTGGATATTTTGGACAGGACCAAATGTCTTGCAAGGGTATGTATAAAATAGAAAACCAAACAACCTGAATACTTACTATAATAAAAGCCTTTGTGCATATTACTAAGGTGACATCAGGATATATTATACAAAGTGTGATCAAACAATACAGTGAATGTTTAAATTAAAAAAATATTACAGTAAAAGATACATTGCCATTAATTCCCCCCCAAATACTCCCCCTTACTTCAAACACACTTATCCCTTTGTTCTTGGCACTTTCTGAAGCAGCTTTGGAAGTCCTCTTTTGTGAATGTCTTTAGTTGCACTGTTGTAGCTGCCTCGATGTCCTGAATTTATTCAAAATGTTTACTTTTCATGGTCAGTTTGACTTTGGAAAAGAGCCAGAAGTTGCACAGTGCCAGATCCGGTGAATAAGAAGGACACACTATAATGTTTTTATTTGACAGAAATTGCCACACCAGAAGCAATGTGTGACACAGAGCCTTTCCACTGTGATCACAAAATATGGTGAATGCTGATGCCGAGTGTCATCCAATGGAAAGGCAGGGATCATCAGTTTGGGAAGCAGCACACGGAACCTTAGTAACAGTGTGTGACACGTTTCAACTTGTTCAGTGTAGTCAGTCAGGTGTGAGCTATGGTTGAAAGAAGGTGTGTTCTAAAGTGTGCCATAAATCATCCTCCATCATGACAATGCTCCACGTCACACATCACTTCTGGTATAGGCAGTTTCTGTCAAATAAAAACATTAAGGTCTCATCCACCTTATTCACCAGGTCTGGCACCATGCAATTTTTTATTCTTCCCCAAAGTCAACATGATGCAGGACATCGAGGCAGCCATGACAGTGCAACTGAAGACACTCACGAAAGAGGACTTTCGGAAATGCTTCAGAAAGTGACAAGAATGTTGGGATAAGTGTGTTCAAGAGGAAGGGGTTAATGGCAATGTATCTTTTACTGTAATAATTTTTTTGATTTAAACATTCACTGTATTTTTTTATTGAGAATACTCAAGATTCTATAAAGTTAAATATCAAGACCATGTTTTAGCTTGGAGAACAGCTTAATCTCAGCTTCTATACTTTTCAGCTTCTATAATCTCAGCTTCTTTCATTAATGAGTATTTTTGACCCAACTTTATTTGTCTTCTATGTTAGTCCAAATATTTAAAACCTTCTACTCATAGTCATATTTGATTCCATTATATTTATAATTATTTTTAAAAATTATCTTTAGAGAAATTATAGAGCAGGTTTTCAGAAGCACAACTATGTTTTCTGTCTTCAGCACCTCAACCTCTGTACCTTTTGTCTCTGTTTTGATATGACCCTACATCACAAAGAAAATTAAAAGGTCATGCCCATTAATTCCAAGCAATATTTGGCAAATATCTTTGTCATTTATCAATAATGGGTATATACATGTGAAATTCAGTGGAAGGCGACTCTTTATGTGAATACTAAAATGTGTTACATGCAATGCTGTCAGTCCTGGCAAGGAAAGAAAAGAAAAAGAAGATTCACTAAGGCTGAATGCTTTAGATTTCTTGTCCACAGTGAATAACCTATTGTGATATCTGTTTAATATCTCTTAAATTCTGTCTCCTTGTTTGTGAGGCTTGTCCTGTTTTTATATAAGAAACTCGTCCTCTTAGATCTAAGTAGAACATTTCAATATATAACAAGCAAGAAACTCCATCTTGAAACTTTGGCTGATATTAGATAAGCTAATGTGCAGTACGGATCTCAGAGTCCCCACTATTCCTTTATATGAATCCACAGCTCCATGAAACTTCTGACTCTTTAATTACTTTGTATTTTCCCATACTTTGTGCATGCTTATTTCACCTAAAACTTCCTCTCCCCTTCTTAACATGCAAGATCTGACCCAAATCTCAGGTCCTAGAAGATTCCTTGAATCCCACTTACTCAGTTTTTATTCCTGTTAACGCCTGTAGTCTTACTCTTGACATCACATAATTAGAAATTATATAATGTCTGGTACTGAAGTTATTGTTACGTTTTTGCTTGCCTTGCTTTGCTGTTTCCATTTCCACTCTTTGAACACAAGGTTTATAATTCATATTTATTTGCATTCTCCTTAATATCAAGCATAATATCATTCCCATGAAGGTTAATTAATAGGTGTTGGATGATCCATATTTCGTGGTAAAAAAAAATCAAGCTGAGTTTGTAACTTCTGTGTTAAAAGTGGCAAATAGTTACATGGTTTCATGCTTGAAAAACATATCTGAAATTCTACATGTAAGCAAATGCTCTGTTATGATCCCCTTTTCTGTCAAAATCATGATTGGTTCATTACCCACAAGCTGTAGTGTAATAATATCATGCCCTATAACAAAAGTAGGATCCAGTTATGGAAGTTAAAATTAGCAAAGAATTGTGGTTCTGAAAACATGTGTTCATAAAAACACACCGAAGTTTCAACAATGATTTATTTAAATTTTTCTAACTGGCTAAAAGTAATTTACATCCTCACTTCCAAAAATAGTACTGAAATAGTATAAATGTTTAAATTACCTAACATTAAGAAAAAAATGACTGGTGTTAATGAGTTTAGTTATATCAAATTCTTGTGATCCAAGCATCAATCAATTAGTTTCCAGATTTGTGAATCTAGCACCACCAGGATTTGGCTGAATCCCCCAATTCATGAAGACAAAGCAGCAAACTGCCAGAGTGTAATTTAACCTTACTATCATGCCTCTAATTTCTTTTAGAACAAGTTACCCTGTTAGATCCATAGTTGCTCCCACATAGAAATATAACCTTTGATACTTTATGATATCATAGCCATGAGGTGACGATTCATGGAAGAGAATGTAGCATTCATCTCACTGAATAGTTGCAAGAAAAAAAGAACAATAAAGCAGTAAAATTAAATCATAGATTATTAGTTCTCTGGATGACTAATGTACTTAAACCCTGAAAGTGTTTATGATTTTGAGTTTAAAAGCATCCTAACATCACTGGATTATATTATGTGGAGTTGGAAGGGAGTATCGCTTTCTGTGTTGAAAATAATCATATTGAAGCTACAGCGAAAGATGAGAATAATGACTGAAAAGTGGACAGGTTCTCATCAACTCCAAAGTCATTGCCTTTATATGCCGTTAGTACTTTCTATTAAAGATCTAGATAACTAACTATTTTCAACATGAAACGTGGCCTGTGTGGATTCATGTATAAATAGTTGAATTCATGTTAAATATCTCATGCCAAAACCAGGCTGAAACATTTTAAAACTAAGCACAGTGGGAGTGGCAAAATCTCCAAGATTCAAACATACATATACAAGTATGGCATATGCCTGAGATTGAATGAAGTCCTCATAAAATTTATCAAATTCCCTCAGTCTGGGGTAGCTGCATTTAAAATCTAAAAGAAAAGGCACTTTCCATATTGTAATTGTTGGTAAAAATTAAGGCATGATCATTGTATTAGAACATTACACTTAATTGGTTATACAACTTGCAAAGAAGGAAAATATTCTACAAAGCATAAGTCCAGAATTGATATTCTAAAACTAGTTTACATAAATCAAGTAGTTTTTTTGTTTCTAGCATTCATTATCCTTTAAGATTAACTATCCATATTTTTAACAATAGGATTAATTTATTCAAGGAGATATTTTTTTAAAAACTTTGTTTTTAGTGGCACAAATGACAAATATTTCAAGAGTATACACTTGTACAAAAGACCCATGTTACATGTTGTAATAATGCTACTTTGAGCTAAAATGTTATTTTAGAAACACAAATAATTGAGTTATTCTCATTATTTTGGTCTCTTTATTTTGGTGGTGATTCACAAAACGTCTAAATGATTTGCTCCATGACTCACAATATATTAAAAATGATGTTTAGAATAGTCAGCAATACTACATCATTCTGAGCAAGGAATATCTTTATAAAAGGAACCTGTCGTGCTTAGTTCAAGTTTTTCCATAATGAGGACTCGCCATGTCCAAAGACATGTTTATTTTGGGATGACAAGCTTAAATTGAACCATCACTTACTCTTCAATAACTTTCCATTTGGAATAGCTCCAATAACCACCCAGAAAGTTGCTATACATATCTGGACTGGCATATATCTCACTACAGACACAGTGGACTCTAACAGGATAAGAATATCACAGTGCTACTGCAGTGGGTCATCAGTGAAGCACGTAATGGAAAGGAAGTGAGACTAATCCACAGTTAGAAAAATAGAATAATAAAATAATTCAGGCCCAGTCTGTCCCTAAAAAATGTTGAGAAATGCCTTCATATCTTTGGATATTTTTAGGCTTTTCAGTTTAAATAGCACAGCATCTGAGATGTGAATGTGCTGCTTTAAAAAATATATACCACAGAGTGTAATGGTAAGAGCTCAGGCTCTGCAGCGAAAAAGACTTCACCTTGGGTCCTAGTGGTGGTTTATAATCTGCATGAGTTTGGATAAGTTACTTAAACTTGATAAGTCTTCATTTCATCATTGATACATTTAGTAATGATGTCTGCCTCACAGAGGGGTGCTAAGGCTTAAGAGAGATAAATAATTTTAAGTGCTTAGCACAATGTCTGAAACAGCAAGTGTTCAATAAGTGCTAAATATTTTAAGATGGTCCATGAAAAGAAGTTCACAGTTGACATAGAGGCAGAACCCAGTAATGATACTCACTAACTAAACTTAATCTTCTTAATTTAGTAATGTTAGGTACTGCCCTGATTATCACAGCAGAAACAAGTAAACTATAAGTTTACTTGTGGTTTATCCATGTAAATAGATATTTCTCCCAATTTATCAGGTAAAATGTGTGATGATTTAAGCATAATACTTCCAAGAAAATCATTTAACTTCATTGTTAGGACCACCCCCCAAATATCAACGTATGCTATGGACCATTTGTATTTAGTAATTTAACAATCTTGATTTAGTTTCTCACATGAGGAAGCAAAGATACAGACTTGTTTTACCATACAAATGTCATGTCTAAAATTATATCAAACATTGTTTTGGAGACGAGATTTAGTTCAGTAATATTTTAACTGGTTGAAAATGTCCATTGTTCCACACCAAATTTCTTCTTCCAAATTTCTATGAAAACACATAGTAAAAATACAATCTAAGGAACATCATATCTTAATATAGAAAATGAATTAGTGAAAATTAAAAAATCAAGTTTGAGTAAATATGTGTCATGTGTTATGGTGTATTTGATGGCTCTGATAAACATTTAAATGAGGCTTTAAAACTTAGGTAATTTTTTAGAAATGTGAGTTATAAATACTAAGTCTCATATTATAAGATGATTTTGTTGTCATTTAGCATTTATTTCATAATTATAAACTCTGCAACCCAACCAGAATTGGAGGGGGACAAGGAAAATACAGAACCCAACGAACTGCAGTGACAGCACAAAGATTATGGGGTGTTTTGAGCAGATGGTAGTAAGGAGTGCTCTCCCAAGCTACAGAAGAAATGGTCTGGTGGTTAAGACCCACCATATTCTTTGATATCGCTGCAGATGGCAAGCCCTTGGGCCATCTCCTTGGAGCTGTTTGCACACAAAGTGCCAAAGACAGCAGAAAACTTTCATGCCCTGAGCACTGGGGAAAAAAGATTTGATTATAATGGTTCCTCTTTTCACAGAATTATCCTGGAATTATAAAGTAATTTTTAATAATGTTCCATAATGAGAGACCAGTTGCAATTTATTCATTTCTAGATAGATATTTTTCATAGAAAATGATAAGAATGGCTATAATTTTCCCTACAAACAGTTGCTAATTTGGGAGTATCTATTAGAATAGAAACTAGGCTTTATACTTATTGTGTTATAGAATAATGTGTTTTAATGAAAATCATTTAAATTAATAAAACACCTAATTGGATTTAATTGGCTTAGAGTGTTGATGACCTAATGTATTGGAGTTTGAACTAACTGTAGAGAAAATTGTGCATAAGAACATTTGAGGAGGGGGTGTAGGGCATATCAGAGATATATTCAGGCTCACAGGATGTGAGTGATTGGATCTGGATTTGGTATCTGAGCTAGGAAAGTAGAGCCTATACCATGGTTTGGTGGAATAGGAGATCTTATAGAAAAATGTATCTTCTTTTGATTAACTTGTGTAAATGTCTCATTGTCATGTTTTCTCCAATGCCTTTTTATTTTGTAAAAGCAATAATCAAGTGATTATATGACTTAATTTATTTTACATTTTTAAATGTAGATGCTCAGGATATACTCTTCCAGCTCTTCTACTTTTCAGCTATGATTTGGAGGCATAGGTGTGTGTCATTTAATGCCAATGTAAATAAGCAAGACAAAATGTATACCTGCTTTTTTTTTTTGTCTCCAGTGTCCAGAATGGAATTATAGATAAATAATAATCCTTGATTCAAAGCACACACTCACCATTGGTACATGCATGACCTATATTTATTTTGTTTAGCTAGTTATTTAGTAATTGGTTTTACATAATACCTATCTGCAAAACCTTCATCCAAAGTACGAATTACAACTCTGAAAATAATTTGCATGTAATTATATGAGGTCTGACAATTACATTTGCAGACTTGTTGCAACAATGTTGCTAACTATATTTTATATCAGAGGGATTATTCACTATGAATTTGTACCAACTGGATAAATAGTTAACCACATACTACTATTTGGAAGTGCTAAAAAAGGCTGCATGAAAAAGTTAGACGACCTGAACTTTTCGCCAACAATTCATGGCTCTTGCATCAGGACAATGCAACAGCTCACAGGGCACTGTCTGTGAGGGAGTTTTTAGCCAGTAAACAAATAACTGCATTGGAACACCCTCCCTACTCACCTGATCTCCCCCCCAATGACTTTCTTTACCCGAAGATAAAGGAAATATTGAAAGGAAGACATTTTGATGACATTCAAGACATCAAGGGTAATATGATGACAGCTCTGATGGTCATTCCAGAAAAAGAGTTCCAAAATTGCTTTGAAGGGTGGACTAGGCTCTGGCATCGGTGCACAGCTTCCCAAGGGGAGTACTTCGAAGGTGACCATAGTTTTATTCAGCAATGAGGTAGGTAGGTAGCACTTTTTTTAGGATGAGTTCTCGAACTTAATTGTCAGATCTTGTATATACATATATATACATGTATACACATATATGTATATATATGTATATATACACACACACATAGTGATGTCTACAAATATATATGCTTTCTACTGTTTATTTGTATAATATATACAAACATATGCTTTCTACTTTTTTATGTATATGTAAATGTTTTGTGAAAATTATATACAAATTTATTTATAAGCATTATTGTATTTAAAGTAGCATTTTAGATTAGTTATTTTCTCAATCCATAAATATGAGAAATACAATCACTGTAATATCAAAAGTGGGAAGGAGTCCATGTAATTTCTTTAAGAAATTTGCCTCAAGGATCTATAATATAAAACTGATAAAATGAGTAGATAATTTCATATAGTACCTAAACAAACATATATCAAAAAAGCTATCAACTACTATTACTCATATAATTGTGTGAACAATGATAATTAGAAATATTGTATAATAATAATTTAAAGATGAATATTATTCAAAGGGTCTTTTCACGTTTTGAAAGTAGATAAAACCAGAAAAAATGGGGGGGGGGTTACCTCGTTCAAGAACCTCGTTAGTCTCTGTATGATCCTCAATATCTACCTGTCTTCTCTCCATTGTAGTTAATTCACTCCACTCAAACTCATCTAATAATAATTTTATATTTCTGTATCACAATTTTGATTTGATTTAGTATCTTTAATATATAGGAGAAAATACAGATTGAGTTTATGCAAAAATTCAGTGCATTAGTAGCCATCTAGTATTTTCTCTTTTATTCCTTGTACTGACTCCAATGATCTTATGCTTGAAGTTGCATGTATAGCATCTCTGGGGAAATTATTTACGGCTTGTTCTGAAGTAGGCAGCACATCAAGAAAATAGTTGCTCATATATGTGTGAAAAGAAATAGCAGGTATGTCAAGATATTTGGCAGGAAATGTGTGAAAGCTGTATTTCTTTGGATGGAATGTGAGTGGGGTCAACTATATTTAGAATTTCATCTGATTGTGCCTATTTCATCCAATTAAAACCCAAATTAAAATCTTATTCATCCAAAAGAAGTTTGGGTGAGTTAGACTAACTCTTTAGAGCCACTAAGGTGAGATTCACTCCCCAAAAGGTAAAGGCAGTATAGACACCATGTCTGGCACTTAATTTCCACTCACAAGTTTAGCAGAATGAAAATAATGTAACCGTCCTTAGTAGTTAAATGGCAATGACTTAAACACATTTACATCCTACTGTGGAATAGGAATAAATAAGAAAAAAATAAAATAGAGGACTAGATTTGAAGTAGATTGGCCTGGGTTTCAGTCCATTTTTTTCATGCACTGGTTAGTGAATTGTTGGACTAAGCAGCTGAAATCCTGTTTGCTTTATCAAAATAGTTAGGAGACTTTTGGTTACAAGTGACTGAAAAGCAACAAAAAGTGTCTTAGGCAATTAAGGTAATGGATTAGCTGATATAATCAAACTGAATCAAGGGCAAGGATGAAGCTCTGGGATACCCAGAACCAGAGATTCCGATATCACCAGGATTTCTCTTTTCACTTCCCTTTACCTCCTTTCTCTTAGATCAACTTTCTAGCATTTTTTTCCACTAGAAAGCACAGACCTGTGTCTTTTGGATCTAACTGGTAACAATTGAGGGAAGAACTTTGATTAAACTGGCATACATCAATTGTCAACATACTGTGTTTCCCCGAAAATAAGACCTAGCAGGACAATCAGCTCTAATGCGTATTTTGGAGCAAAAATTAATATAAAACCTAGTCTTATTTTACTATAATATAAAACCAGATCTATAATATAATATAATATAATATAATTAATATAATATAATATAATATAATATAATTAATATAATATAATACCGGGTCTTATATTAAATTTTCCTCCAAAAGACACATTAGAGCTGATTATCTGGCTAGGTCTTATTTTCGGGAAAACACGGTATAAGTCTAAGGAGATGGAATAGTGAAATTGACAGCAGCCACTGGACTGCCATGGCTGAAGTGAGGAGAGGGGTCTGTCCCCTGATAAGTGGATGCTAATCAAATAAGGGAGAAGTGATGAGTACAGGAAAAAGTAGATATCCAGTATGTTAACAAAGTTGTTGTGGTAATTATAAATATATAACCAAGCCTGGCACATATTAAGCACTTAACAAGTATAGATTTTCTTTTCCTTTCATTCCATCACTTAAAGGAGGCAGAATGGCTGAAATGATTCTAACTTTTTAGTTCTACTGGATCTTCTGTCTCTGTAGTCAAACTGGATATATTTGATCTCTTCAAGAATTTCCTTACAATCCAAGTTTGCTTAATAAAAAAAAATTAGTCTCCAAAGAAGACGATAGCATGATATTGTTTGTGGTAGATTAGCATACATTTTTGGTCATGCAGACTTGAGTTCTAATCTTCTGCCACTTGATAGATCTGTTCCCTTGGGCAATTAATTTTTCTCTAGCTCAGTTTCCTCTTATATAAAACAGGAATGAGATAATTTTAAGAATGCAATAATATCTATGAATTGCTTAACAGAATGTTCAGAAAGCAATATGTAAATAATAGTTATTATCAGGATAATTGTGGAGGTCCGTTATTTTCCAAGGGATTCTAATCTATCAACTTATCCCATCTAAGAAAACCTGATGCCCTTAAAATAGCCAGCAGATATTCATTGAGCATCACTCCTCGGTGTTCTTAATATTTAAATATTTCCCATGCAGAGATACAGAAACAGTTTTTTATTTGTTTGTTTTAGAAGAAGACAGACAAAGGCAGTGTAAATCAACGAGGGGCAAATGAACAGTTGAGTTGTGAATACTAATTTCAACTTCTCCAATTCATGACTTTGATTTTATGACTTTGAAGTCTGTAGTTTTTTCCTTCATTTTATCTGGCCCAATATTTTCATCTGTAAATCTGAAATGAAACATTATATCTTAATATCATAGCTTGCTCGCGAAGAAATAATGACAAAAGCTACTATAAGAAGTCAATGTTTATAAGTGAGTAGTAATTAACCTATGGGATCAGGTTGTTACAAAGGACGTATGGTATATTGAATGTTTTCATTACTCATATAAATCAACATAGATCTTAAACATTTTAGTGAATCTGACAGTTCTGATATCTATTAATTTTAAAAAACAATTTGCTTTCATAGTAAGGAAAACATTGCCACACAAAGGTATCTCTTAAATATAACCCTTTAGCAAGTACTTAACCTTTTAACAAAACTCTGTCTCTTAGATTAGATTATGCATATGCAGGAAATAACAAAGATATATGTTACTTAATTTTGTGGTACATATATTCTGTTAGGAACAAGAAATTAGATAGAACAGAAAAAGTCAATGGGTGAGGCAACATGAGAGTACATTGTTCAGATCTCCTTTCATGAGAGAACTTACTAAAAGGAGTATAGTTAAACGAAAGCCTGCACTGCAGTATTCATGCTGAGGCTACACTCTCTTCAGGTTCCTCCCAGCTAGTAACTGCATTGTGGAGGTAAACCAGCCATTGCACTGCTCAATGTGTGACTCATCTAATGGGCAAATTTTGCTTGGGAGTTTCCCATCACCCAGCAGAAACTATCAAGGCTTTTTCAGAGCTGCACTGTAGACTGAGGTTCTTCTTACCCAATCCTCCTTTCTTCTTCTTTCCTTTCACTGTAGTCTAACCTGCCTTGGGGTCTGAAGGTTCTTCCTACTGTCTTGCTTCTTTCCCCTTTAGTTTTCACAAGTATTTCATCAATGAGTCTCTTGCATGACTAATTTCATCCTGGTGTCTTCTTCTCAGAGGAAATTCACTGATACAGTATCCAAATGAACATTAAAATCAATTATTCTAAGATTGGAGTCCTAGTTATATAGGGACTTTATAATCATACTGGGCTTTTTTGTTCTCAGAAAGCCTAATGAAAATCATATGTTTAACCTGAATAGTTATGAATAAATATATTATTTATAGTTATGAATAAATTTACTAGTTACAATTAGTTTGCTAGAAAACAAATTAAGTAGTCAGTGTTTTGTGTTGTCTTCCTGTCCACAATCTTGTTTTTGTAATAAATTTTTAACCTCAGCTGCACAAACCCTCATCCCAGTTATAGCTAATTGAACTAAAGGCCCTACAGTCCCTGGAAAGACAGCTCTTGTCTTTGGCTGAGGTAACAAAACTTACTTTAGGAAGAATATGTAGAGTAAACATAAAGATTGTAGTCTATGTGTGGTGTATCCTGAATTTGGAAGAATATATACATGTGAGCTGAGCAGTTTGGCTTGAGTTCTATACAAAAGGATGACAATCATGAGAGGAAAAGATAAAAGCAGAGACGAGATCATAAAGACCCTGAGAGGTGGAGAGAACAACCTTGTTTTGTGTTTGTTTGTTTTGTTCTTCTAATTCTGTCTCAGGTCACTAACTTTTGTCTGCATGTCATTCTTTGTTAAGTGTCCACGAAACTTAAGTATTTGAATGTTCAAGTAATTAGGGTACAGAGCATAATTTATTTGTAGTAGAAGGTAAGCTCAAACTAATTAAGTGGAATAAGTTAGAGAGTCAGTGAGTGTGGAATTTATGCTAGAGACAACATGGAGTCAATGAGATTCAGAGATCCTTTTAGGAAGTGGAAGATAAATTATAACCCTATAAGCCAAGCAATGTCATAATTCATTCCTCTTCAACAGATGCTCTAAGTATTGTGGGGGATCTAAAGTCCTAGTCATTAAGAAGCTTATCATGTAATGGGAGAAATTCAAGTACACAAATAATATTAACAGAAAACAGTGTAAGTCAACTGTGTCCACAGAGATGCTACAAATAGGGAGTTTTAAGGAGAGAATTTAAGGAAGGAAAAAATATCATCACTTTGATATTTATCAAGGTGGAAGATGCTGACATTTAAGATAGATATTTAGTGATATATATGAACTTTATAGACATTTTGGTGGAGAAGGCTGCATGAGCAAAACAATAAAATCCATGGGTTAGAATTAAGCAAAGAGTAATTCTTTTTGTTTAAAACATAGGTTCTATATGGTAAGCGGCAGGGCAAGTATAGTCTATTGTATGGAGAGTCTGGATGTCACTGTTAAAGACTTCCTGAAATAAGAATTGACAAAACTGGATGACTGATTGTAAATGATGGGCAAAAAAGACAGTATTCAAAAAAATCTCTAGTTAGAAAAAATAGAAAAATGGTAGTCCAATGGACTGAAACTAGGAAATCAGGTGAAAGAATAATTTTAGAGAAAGATTCAGTAGTATAGATGTGAAATAATGAAACTTTAGGGCAAGAGTGATAAGCTTGAGAAAGCTACTTAGGCTTTGTAAAAAATTTAGGGTTAGATTTATTTTTCAGCATCTAATCCTCACTTTTAAACATTCTTTGACATGGCTTTTTAACTAAAAGTAATAGTTGCAAAAGCTTTATTTCTTACTAATTACTAAATATAGGTAACTCCAGACTGTCCAAAATGTATCTCAGAGTCCGGGAGATAGGATTAAATCAATTTACCATTATTAGCACCTAGAATCTTTAGCTATAACTGAAAGTCTGTAATACAGGATGGTTAAGAAGATAAATTCCTGTGTTGGGTATGTGTGTCCGACTCCTAGCTTTGTCACTTACTTTCTCTTTTCCCTGGTTGTGTTTATTCTCTATGTGTGTCTCATTCTTCACCTATAAAATTAGGATAATTATAATCATCTCACGCACAGGATTGGTCATGTGCAGATGACACATGGTGAGTGCTCAATGAGTTAGCTGTTATTTAACTATCTTTGATGTGGGCTTTTTTCATATTCGGGTGAGACCTATGTGAAATAACCAAGCCACCTAATGGAAAGGCTGTCTCCATTGCATCCTTTTTTTCTCTCCTCTATCCCAAAGTGTGATTCCTCATATAAAGTCCACTTTGAAATGTCATACAAGTATGGTATGTCTCTACACTCTGCACTGTCTATATACTCTACAGTTTATTAGGTTGGTGCAAAAGTAATTGCGGTTTTTGCAATTATTGTTAACCTTTTAAACCGCAATTACTTTTGCACCAACCTAATATTAAGCAACTTCAGTGTGCTAAGAGTTGCTAACATCATCCGACATCCTGTACCTATTTTACCCAAATTACATTAATATACAAAAAATATATATTAAAAATAACTAAATAATAATTACAGCTTTAGCTCTCCCATTTGAACTGTCTCCCCTGCAATGTATTGAAATTATAAAAATAGATTTAAGTCAAGAATACATTTGCCTCTGGGCAGGTTTATATCAATGTATAAAAATGGTTCTCTAGGTGAATATTATGGGTATTTCAGTTTTTCTCTTTTGTATTTACTTTGTAATTATTCTCAAGTAGGTAATTATTAAATAAAAATAATTTTAAAATATAGTAATATATTGCCTTCATCTTGATATTGTAACTTTATGTTGCCACCTAAATCTGCTCTATATAGTGAGTAAGCCAGATAATTTTGAAATGTAAAAAGTACTTAAATAAATTGTAGATTAATAGAAAATATTATATAAGTACAAGAGAGTATGCACAACTAGATAAAGGTGATTGATGGAAAATGAAAATATTACATCTACTTGTATGTCTATAACATAACCTTATGATTTTTCTACAAAATATATAAAACATGTCCCTAGTGGCTAATAGAATTTGGTACTTATTAACCTCATACGGATCTCACTGTCTGTCTGTCTCTCTCTGTAAAAAATTAATTAAAATAAATTACGTAATTTCCTTTTATTGAACAATGACATGTATTTTAAAAACTTCTGTTGAGAAAGTCAAAACGACTGTTTTGGAGCTTATATTATAGATCTTCTTGATGCTAATTTTGATAATGTACTAAGTGAACATATCATGGGTAAATTTAACATTCAAAGTTTGAAAGAAAATTTTTTTCTTGAGACTGAAAAACTTTAAATACTTAACGAATGACTTAAAAAAAACAATTTTATGCTGGGGTGGGGGTGTTGGTATAACACCGAGAAGCCGGCTCTTTTTTTTAAATGTGGCTTTCTTTTATTTTTTGAATTATTTTTTTCAGTTATAATTGACATTCAATATCATTTTATATTAGTTTCATGGGTATAGCATGGTGGTTAGACACTTATATAATGTATGCATTGATCTGCCAATTAGTCTAGTACCCACTTGGCACTATATATATTTACTGCAACATTATTGACTATATTCTCTATGTTGTTCTTTACCAAACCAGAATCTAAATTGAAAATAGCCACTTTTTAGGAATTTAATTTTATCATATGAGTTGGGCATTTGTTCCAAATTAATTCATTTTCTTCAGTGTTTATACAATGCATGTGTATTTTACATCTCTCTTGCTTTGAGGGCTGTAAAGCAAATGAAAACTGTAATAAACTTCTTTGGATAAGAGTCAAAATTTTGGCTGATTCTTTAGTAACTAGGGCCAGTTTTTAATCAAGTAGTATGCTTTAGCCTCTGCTTTATTTTCAAGCTTTCCACCAATGCTGTTTAACTTAACTGCCCATCCATCTCCTATGTAAACTTACTGATTTTTAAGTGATAATATGTTATGAAGAAAATAGAGCATATCAGTAATTTAAATGCCCTTTCTTTAGAGTGTTTCTATTTCCAAAATAGATTTCTATTCATGTCAATATTATCCATTGCGTCATAGAAAGCAAACAGCAAATTTCTTTTTTCCCCCTTTTTATCCACTCTATTGACAACTTTCCCAAGTTAATCTTTGAGATGTTAGTACTATAAACATTTTCTTACCTGTATATAGTATCTTATCTCAGTAAGTGAAAATATGAGGTTAAGAAGGAGCTTGATATATATAACTATTCAAACACCTGGTAATTTCTATCCCCCATATAATGAGAACTGATTTTTAAAATGACAATCACATTTTCATGTTCTAGATATAACTGTGGCAAAATAGGACAGACAAGAGTGACATGAAGCAGGAAAGCCTCATAGACACTTGTCCAAACTCAAACCCTTTGGTATAAAAATGTCAGTTTTGGTATGAGAGCCTCAAGGGAATGAAGTACACTGTGATTAGGCACTTGGCTCTCTCCTATAGTACCCTGCTGGGATACTGTTGCCATAGCAGTAAAAGGCAAATCTAACATCTAGCAATGGTCTTCAGGTGCTATCTGTACAATGTCAAATGATGTATCATGTTTTCCTAATAAAAATCATCTACATGCATCCCTCAAACAAACCCTATTTCTACTTCATATCAATTGCCAACTATTGCTAATTATTGAAACAATAAAAGACGGTTATTTTAACATGGACACACTTTTTTCTCTTTATTATACTTATGTTGTCCATCAGAGAATGAATACGGGATTAAATTG
The DNA here is from genome assembly GCF_057876585.1 of Rhinolophus sinicus. Taxonomy (NCBI): domain Eukaryota; kingdom Metazoa; phylum Chordata; class Mammalia; order Chiroptera; family Rhinolophidae; genus Rhinolophus; species Rhinolophus sinicus. The sequence goes on along the minus strand of NC_142517.1, from coordinate 72,021,758 downwards.
GGAATGGATGAGTTCAGTTTACAGAGAAAAGTTGAAGTCCGTGAATATAAGCCAATTTCGAAAATAACCATTTGAACCCATGCATTTCTCCCTGAGGTTAAAAGTGCTTTTATATAAGTTATTCTGGGAATCATGAGCATCAAATACTCATTTCTACTGAGGTCATATGTAAGTATGTTTATAATTCCTATCAAACACTCAGAATTGATAATGTTGAGATTTAGTATAGTAGAACACCAGAGTGAAAAGATAACACGTTTTCTAAAAAATTATTTTCAATATTACTACACTACAAAAATTAAATCTGACTTAAAATCACCAAAGGACAGCATCAGAACCAATATAAAACTGATTTCTATACTCTGATGAAACAACCCATAAAGTCACATATCTGTAGGGATTAAAACTCTGCTTACCAAATAAATTGTTTGTGCCCAAGCTGGGTTAAACTAATGACTTGTAAGTAATTTCTAACGCAAAATATATTTAAACCCCTCTGAGTCTTTGAAAAACTAGAGTTGAAAATGTAATCTTTGTATAGTGTAACAAATATTTTTACATCTGGAATGTACTATATCGACCACAACTGAGCCAAACACATAAGACAGAAATATCCTCCAAATTTAAATGTAATTAATATTTTAAACCTACTTATGATAACAAAGAACTTACAACTTATATGTACGAGGTATGACAATTAAGTTTGTGAACTTGTTGCAACGATATTCTACGCTTTTTTGATATCAGAGGGATTGTTCATTATGAATTTGTACCAACTGGACAAACAGTTAACCAAGTAATACTATTAGGAAGTGCTGAAAAGGCTACATGAATAAGTTAGACAACCTGAACTTTTCGGCAACAATTCATGGCCCTTGCATCACGACAATGCACCAGCTCACAAGGCACTGTCTGTGAGGGAGTTTTTAGCCAGGAAACAAATAACTGTATTGGAACACCCTCCCTACTCACTTGATCTGGCCCCCAGTGACTTCTTTCTTTACCCGAAGATAAAAGAAATATTAAAAGGAAGACATTTTGATGACATTCAGGACATCAGGGTAATACAAGGAGAGCTCTGATGGCCATTCCAGAAAAAGAGTTCCAAAATTGCTTTGAAGGGTAGACTTGGCACTGGTGTCAGTGCATAGCTTCCCAGGGGAAGTAATTCGAAGGTGACCACAGTGATACTCAGCAATGAGGTATGTAGCACTTTTTCTAGGATGAGTTCGCAATCTTAATTGTCAGACCTCATATGCTAGATAGAGACACTGACACAAGTCAAACAGGAATACATTGTGAAATATTGAAGGCATCTTTGGAATGTAGCTTTTGATATGCTATCAGTGTGTGGGTTCCATTGGGGTAGAACATGATTTTAGGAAATAATTACAGATTTATATAAAGCAAACTATAATTATATAAGTAGAGATTAAAGTGATATGGAGCAAAGTTCTCAGTCTCTAGGACATGTGATCATGTCCACATGGTATCAAATGATATGCCCCTCAAAATAATCTGGAGATTGCTTAACAGCTTTATGTAGGATTTACTTTTCCTTTTATCCTTAGAAATATCTGATATTGATCAATGTTAGAGAGAAGTCACATGGGTAAATGTTGATCTGCGACAACAAGAACAACTGGATAAATTTGATTATAACATATATTGTATTCCTGATTTCTTAATTTCTTAAAAATTCATCCAAATACCCATTTTAAATAGTATTAGAAAATATGCTCTAATTATTTTATTATCATCTATGATATAGGACATTACCTGATGCAATGGTAGCCTCTGAGAACATTAATAGACAAACTACTCCAGAAGTCACAGGCCAGAAAGTCATAGTTTATTACATATCAAATCACAATTTATTAAACATATTTACAACTCAAAACAAGAAGCAAAGGAGAGAGATGAGATAGGCAAACGCAGTTAAGATAGGTTGTACATGGGAAAAGAGCCTATTACATGAATCCTGGATTTTACAATGTTCAAATGTCTGATGTCTCTTTCTCTAGGCCATCATGCCCTTCCCTGCTGATAGTGGAATTTTGAGAACCAGAGTTTCAGAATGTACAAGAAGTTCATAGACAAAAGATGCTAGGACCAATGATACATATTATTCTGTCAGTGATGTGCAGAGGCAAGTATCTGCCAATTAGTCTGTGAAATAGCATGGGTGTTATCTGCCTTTCTTGGGCTGAATGTATCTGGACCCAAAATTAAACTATACTAGATGCTATCAATGGGTGATGAATATAAGCACGAAATAGCTTTTAGAGCATATGATACATTATCAATATATGACATTTCCATCCCTTTTAATCTTTATGTAATACTTTTATTTATTTCACCATACCTTTCAGTCATTCTTTCTATATTTAGCATGTGCCATAGATTATTATTTACTATTTATACTTAGCTCATCTTACGGATTCTGCCTGTATTTCATATGCTACTTGTTTACTCTATCTGTATTTTACAGATCTTATGAGTTTTGCCTATATCTCATAATTTATCAGTTTATTTATTATCTTGGCTTATTCCTCTTTATGAGTTACATTAATACTATTTGTTTTCTTGCCCTCTGTAGAAGAATTGAATATTTTAAAATGATAAAATTCATATTACAAAATCATATGCTACTGGTAATGTGGCACCGATTTTCAGAAGAGAAGTTTTACCAGAGTCTTCATAGGCCCACTGAAACATGTAAGCATCTGAGAAATTTGTTTATAATGAGTACCACTTAGCTTTGAAGATCCATCCACGTTAAGCATCACTTTGGATAAAAAGTTTATGTCGTCTTTTTGATTAGTAAAAAATAGCAGTTATTGATTTCACATGTCATCAACTCTTTAAAAATATAATGCATATTCTATGTTACCTATAACATTTTATGTTGGATTCTAAGATTGTGCAGTCAAAATAATTGTTCCATTGGCCAATACAAAACAAACATGACAAGTCTGAAGCCTAAGCTCTGAGAATTTGTAATATGAAAAATAGTACCACAAAATAGATATTGGATTTACTTTAACGCATAGAGGTATATTTTAGATATTGCACCTTTTCACATTTTTGTATTATCCCTTTGAAATGCCTCATTCTCTTGGTATCTTCAAAACAATGAAGTAATGACTGATAACGTGGAACTGTGTACCCAATGTAACTATTTGTCAAGAATAATGGTAAAATATGGATTTTTAAAACAAGAAACTGGGAGACATCACTCCCAATAGACAGAAACAACTAAAAGATGGAGTTCAAGAAGAAGAAAAATGATGTTAAAAATTAGATCTGAGTTATGAGAAGGTATGTTAAACATGAAAAATCAAAAGAATGTGTAAGCATGTGGATTAAACTAAACAACAAGAATAATTATAAATTTATTGGGTTAAAAGTAGAAGACACAAAATACAGACACAAAATACATATCATGAAGGTAGGGAAATATAAAAATATTTTGAAAAAATAAATAATAATGAAAATACAACATATCAAATGTATCAGATGCATCCACAGTTGTGTTTGGATTAAAATTACTGTTTTAAATGGTCGTATTAGGGAAGAAGAAGGTGCAAAATCCATGACATATTGTTGCATCTTAAGAAGTAGAGAAAGGAAAGCAAAGAAAATCAAGTATAAGTAGAAAAGAGGAAATAATGAAGATTGAAGGAGAAATCAGTTAAGTGAAAACAGACAAGCAATAGGGAAGATTAACAGACAAAAATTGATTTTTTTGAAGGCAAAAAAAAAATAAAAAAAATACAATCAATAGATAGCCAGGGAGACAGAGGACACAAATTTTCAGTATCAGAAATAAAAGATCTAACTATGGATTATGAACAAATTTATGCAATGAAATTTGACAACTCACATGAAATGAACAAATTCCTTGAAAATATGCAATTAAAGACAAACTGATACACTATAAACCAGAAAATCTAAATATCACCATATCCATTATAAATAAATTCTCTCTCTCTCTCTCTCTCTCTCTCTCTCTCTCTCTCTCTCTGTCTCTCTCTGTCTCTCTCTCTCTCTGTCTCACACACACACGCACACACACACATTCACAAACACGTGCGCGCGCACCTTCGGGACCAAATGATGAGCATCCTGGTGAATACTGTCAAATACTTAAGGAAGAAATATCACCATCAATCTGTCCCAGATTCTTTCAGAATATAGACGAGTTTTAAGAGGTTTGAATTATGCTTACACCAAAACATATCAGTGTGATTACAATATTATGAAGACATAGTAGGGTGTTGGTTGTCCTAATGCTTTTTAAAGTTTTAGATAGTAAACATATTGATCAACTTAAGATGTGGGTAAATAATTAAGTTAAAATTTTAAGTTTAACCTTTACAGTAATAGAAATAAAAGGATGAAAGCACCACCTAAGCTAGTGAAGAGGGAAAAATGGAGTGAGAAAAAAAAATTTTAAATACAAAAAGTTTAGATTTCTGGTCAAGATGGTGAAGTAGGTAAACACTGTGCTTGAATCCTCTCATGACAACATCAAAATTACAACTATACTGCAGAACAACCATCATTGAGAACTGCCTGTAGTCTCCATGAACTGAAACCCTGCAACTAAAGACAAAAGCCACTTGAGACTGGTAGGAGGGTCAGAGACACGCAATGGGCTGATCCCACCACCATGTGTGACTATTAAAGGTTGGGAAGGATATCTCAGCTGAAGAGGTCCCCTCCTGAGGAGCAAGTGGTCCCAGTCCTACATCAGGCTTCCCAGCCAAGGATTTCAGTGCCAGGGAGGAAAATCCCTATAACTTCTGGTTGTGAAAACCAGAAGAGATTGTGGCTAAGTGAGATGGAGGACAGCTGCAGCTCCAGGCAATCCTCTTAAAGGCCCCATGCACAGACTTGCTTGCTGATGAACTCACTCACTCTGAGCTCCCCAGTGCTGAGAAACATCAGGAACATAAGGGGAGGAACTGAGTTCTCTGCCTTCAGTTTGAGGGCTGGAGGGACAGCTTTCTCCCAGATGGAGGGGCTGGTAGAAGCCAATGTTTCTTTGTTGAGCCTTCCCCACTCCTGGTATGTAGATGCAGGTGGCTACCATATCTGAATCTCCACCAACCCGGCTAAAACTGTTCATTCACCCTGCCCTGGTGATTCTGAGATCCTGCCCCACCCAGCTTTCAGGCACATGCAAGCCACTTCCAGTGGCTTTTCCATAAAAATAGCCAGCTTTGCCTCATGATTCAGACTTTCCTAAAACATCACAGGGGTTCACAAAGCTCAAATAAGCAGCATCTGGCTTCATTGTATCCTGTACCTCTGGCTAGGCAGCCCTAAGCCTGGCACTAGCGACAGCTGGCCTTAGTTCTTGGTTTGGCCTATTAAGGTGCCTTGAATTACAGTACAGGCAGCAGCCATCTTCAAATTGCTTTGTGGCACATGCCAGGTGGCCCTGGTCAAGACACAGACTGTAGCTAGACTTGGCCTGCAGAGGGTCCCCTTCCAAGAGGCCCAAGGGTTGGCACACCCAGTGGCCACCTTTGGACCCAGCTGAAGCTTCAACGGGATGCCTCCAAGGACAGCACACCCTAAGGGCAGACTGATGAGGCATCAGAGCCCTGCTAAACCGATTCTTGCTCTGTAGGTTCAACCCCTGCACCACAACTCCTCCACTGTAGTCATGGACAGTTCTTACAACCAATCCGTGAGGATCAATCTCTCCCATTCATGTGCAAAAAACAACCAAAGCTCAACTACAACAGGAGGTCTCACACAATCCATACAAGGGACACACATGGAGTACCTGGCTCTAGTGACCAGAGAGACTGCACCACTGGGTCCCACAGGACACCTACTACATAAGGCCACTTTTCTAAGACCAGGATACATAGCATCACTACCTAATACATAGAAACAAACACAGGGAGGCAGCCAAAATGGGTAAACAAATAAACATGTCCCAAACAAAAGAACAGAACAAAGTTCCAGAAAAAGAACTAAACAAAAGGGAGACAAGCAATCTACCAGATGCAGAGTTCAAAACTCTGGTTATATGGATGCTCATTGATCTCCAGGAGAACTTCAACAAAGAGATAGGGAACATAAAACTGGAAATAGAAAATAAGAACCAGTCAGAAATAAAGAATACAATAACTGAAATAGAATACATTACAGGGAATACAGTAAACTAGATGAAGCAGAGGATGAAATCTGTGATTTAAAAGATAAGGTAGCAGAAAACACCCAATCAGTACAGCTAAAAGAAAAAAGAATAATGAAAAAAAAAGGACAGTTTAAGGGGCCAGGACAAAATCAAGTATACCAATGCTTGCAACATAGGTGTACCAGGAGGAGAAGAGAGAAAGCAAGGAATTGAAAACCTATTTGAAGAAATAATGATGGAAATCTTCCCTAACCTCATGAAGGAAATGGATATTCAAGCCCAGGAAGTGCAGAGAGTCCCAAACAAGATGAACCCAAAGAGACCCACACGAAGATACATCATAATTAAAATGCCAAAAGATAAGGACAAAGAGAATCTTAAAAGCAGCAAGAGAAAGGCAGTTAGTTACTTATAAGGGAGTTTCCAAAAGACTGTGAGCTGATTTCTCACCAGAAATTTTTCAGGCCAGAAGAGATTGGCATGAAATATTCAAACCGATGAAAAGCAAGGACCTATGACCAAGATTACTTTACTCAGCAAAGCTATCGTTTAGAATGAAAGGACAGATAAAGAGCTTCTCAGAGTAGAAAATATCTATCAACAATTACTTTAAATGTAGATGGATTAAATACTCCTATCAAAAGACATAAGGTAGCTGAATGGATAAGAAAACAAGATCCATACATATGCTGTGTACAAGAGACCCCTGTGACATCAAGACATACAGAGACTGAAAGTAAAAGGATGGAAAAAGATATTTCATGAAAATGGAACTAACCAACTAATCAAACAAACAAAGCTGGAGTAGCAATAGTTATACCAGACAAAATGGATTTAAAATAAAGGCTATAACAAGAGACAAAATAAGACCTAGTAATTCCACTTCTGGGTATATATCTGAAGAAACCAAGAATGCTACATCGAGGGGACATGTGCATCCATATGTTCATTTTAGCATTATTTACAGTAGCCAAGATATGAAGGCAACTTTAGTGTCCCTGATTGGATAAATAGGTAAAGAAGAGGTGGTATGGATATACAATGGAATATTACTCAACCATAAAAAAGAATGAAATCTTTTCATCTACTACAATTTGGATGGACCTAGAGGGTATTGTGCTGAGTATAGTAAGTCAGACAGAGAAAGATAAATATCATATGATTTCAGTTATAAGTGTAATCTAAAGAACAAAATCAACAAATAAATGAAACAGGAACAAAGTTATAGATACAGAGAACAAGCTTGTAGATACAGAGAACGTTCCCAGATGGGAATGGGATTGGGGGTCAGTAAAGAAGGAGAAGGGATTAAGAAGTACAAATTGATTGTTACACAGTAGTCATGGGGATGTAGGGTATAGCATAAGGAATATAGTCAATAATATTGTAGTAACTATGGTGTCAGATGGGTACTAGATTTCTTGGGGTGATAGATGGGAGGGGGATTGGGAGGTAGAGTGAATAAGGTAAAGAGATTAATAAATATAAATTGTTACAAAATAGTCATAGAGATGTAAGTAACACATAGAGAATATAAGCAAAAATATGGTAATAACTATGTATAGTGCATGGTGGGTACTAGACTAATCAGGGGGATCAATTCTTAAACTATATAAATTTCTAATTACTATGATGTACACCTGAAATTAATATAAAATAATATTTAATGTCAACTGTAATTGAGATATTAAGAAAGTGGTAAAATGCTGAAGGGGAATAAGAGGTTCAAATTTCCAGGTATAAAACAAACAAGTCCTGGGAATGTAACATGCAGCATAGGACATATAGTCAACAATATTTGATAGCATGGTACAGTGTCATATGGTTGTTGGACTTATCATGGTGATCACTTCTTTAGGTATATAAATGTTGAATAACTATGGTGTACATCTGAAACTAGTGTAACATTATATGTTAGTTATATTTTAATAAAATCTTAGAAATAAATACAGTTTAATAAAACCAAACAATTACAGGGGAAAGAATTTAAAATATAGATTGATCAATGGATCAATCAATTGATAAATAGATAATAGAAAAAATAGAAAGCACAAAATAGCATTGCAGAAACAATCCAAATGCATCAATAATACAATCAGTAAAAATGAATCAACTCATCAATTAGGAGGCTAAAGAATGTCAGATAAATTAAAATACTTAGTAATGTGAAGTTTAGAAAAAATGTGCCTAAATTTAAGGAAGGAAAATTTTGAAAATTAAAGTATAGAAAAATATATCAAGAAAATGCTAAGAAAAAAAGTTAACGAAAGTTTAGTTTAGACAAAACATAATATAGAATAGAATTCTAAAGTCAAACAGCATTGTTAGGAATATAGAGTTTTATTATTAATGAATAAAATGGTTTCACTTACTAGGAAGAAATTCTAGTCATATACAACTGATACTGTATCACTAAGATATATAAAGGCAAATTGAATCAATGGATCCCTTAAAACATTCCTCTCTCAGCAGTTGCTAGATGAAGCAGACAAAAAGTCATTAAGGATCTAGACTATTTTAACAAGATAATTAACTAAAGTTTCTTAATCTATATATGTATAATATCATAATAAACAAATACACCATCTTTTCAGAAGAAACTATAAAGCAGATTTTAATATTCAAATAATTTATATCATAGTGTATTTTTCTGACTACAATGTAGTTAACTTATAAAACAATAACAGAATAACTAAAAACAGCAAATTAGAAAAATTAGAAAACATGCAGTTTAATAAAATCAGCCTAATAACTCATATGAGAAAAATAGAAATCATAATGGAAAATTGTAATGGAAAATGCTAATCATAATGGAAAATGCTAACATTTAATCATAAAAATATTATATATAACTGTTGTGTAAAACTAAGGTTGGGTACTTAAATGCAGCTCTAAATATTAAATATTTTATATTAGAAAAGAAGAAAGACTAAAATGAGTGACATGTCTAAAGTTAGCAAAATGAAAACAAAACAAACAAAATGAAATTATTTTTAGTGAATAAAGATGAGTTAATATTAATGAAATAAGAAAAGCAAAAGCTACTTTCAAAAGATCAACAAAGATTTGTTGTTTTTAAAACTGATAAAATTAACCAAACTCTGGCAAAAGTTATCAGAGTACAAAAAAGAGATAGAAGACATGAATACGTAATAATAGCAGGAGTGAAAAATGGAATAAGACTATAGATGAATAAATGAGTAAAAAGAAGAAAAATTAAGAACAACATTATGCCAACCAATTTGAAAACGTGGGAAACAGTCATTCTTCTAGAAAAATATAATATACGAAAACTGAATCAAGAGAAATCTCTTTTTTAACTCTGTATACTCAATCAGTAGTTGAATACCTCACAATGAAAAGACAAAGCCTGGATGAATTTATATATACAGAAAATTCTAATAAACATTTATATGAGAGATATTTCTAAATTTCACAAATAGCTTCAGAGAAGAGAAATATTAACAATCTGAATGCAGTAGTGTACAAAAAAGTAATCCATCATGGACAATTTTGGCTTATTCTAGGAATATAAGGTTTTGGGGTTTTTTTTCATCTTCAAAACATTTGGAAATATTTTAATGTAATTTAGCATATGAAATGGTTAAGGGCAAAAACTATGTCATTTATATATTTACAGAAAAACATATTGATAATATTTATCTTCTCATGAGAAAAAAAAATTAACTTTTGCTAAGGAGCCAGATTATACCATTAAATCAGAGGAGAACAGGCCTTTGAGTTTAAGTTTGGAGAAAGCCCACCACACATGCGAATAGTTCTGTCCAGAATGCCTCATCTTAACCTTTACCTTTTTACTGGCAAGAGTGGAAGAGACATCACTGGTGTATACTGGTATGCACACCGGAGAAGAGTAGGAGTCCAAAAAGTGATATTCCTAGAGGCCCAAAAGTAGGGAAAAAGCATCAGGGATGGCAGTGTAAGTAGCACATGATTCTAAAAATACTGAAATGGCAGTGATGGTGGCTGGAGTTGTGCTTCTCAAAGTGTGATCCACAAAAGCCCTATAACAGATTTACTTGGGGGCAGCAGTTCACAAGCATATACCATGGCCCTCTTCCTGTCTCTAATGTGACTGAGTCAGAATGCTGGGGAGAAGGATCTCGGGAGAAGGAGCTCAGAAGATGTCATTTTTAATAACCTCTGGCCTAGATATTCCCAATTGAAGCATGTGTCTTGTTTTCATCCATCTCGTTTGAGGTCATAAAATGTCTGGAACTTGAGAAGGGAAAAATGGAAGTATCCAGCTTTCTGTTATCTATTGATTGAAAGTTAAAATTTTTACTTCCTCTAGATTAAATCTTTTAAAATTTTTCTGTGCCTTTAGAGCTTAAAAATTATACACGATCTGATATCACACCTCACTTATTTTTTGACAGTTATTCGCAGATACAGGACATACAGATTGGAATATCTATATAAGTCTTATTCTATAACATCTGGCCAGATTTAAAAGCAAAAGCAAAAGATACTACAAGAGAGGTTCAGTAGCTATTATAAATTGCTATGTGTACAGTATGTATACATTCTTTGATAATCAAGAAAGCCTGAAATTAAATATAGTTCACATAATACTTTGTTTTATAAAAAAATCCTTTAAAAATTATTGAAGTGGATATAGATAAAAATGATGGGGGTATTTTTATTGGGAAAATAATTATTGCCCAGGAAAAGAAACCAGTGTAGTTTTAAAATTAAAGATAGTGTATAAACATATACTAGAGCAAGAGAATGAATGAAAAATATCTAGAGATATTAAAAACACATTTAATGTGTTTACAGGATAACATAGTTGCCACACAGCTAATTTGCACTTATGGAAATCTAAAATATAAGTAAGTAAGTACGATGGGGTTCCTGCTCTATTTCTGTGCTGGTCAGACCACCTCTGGAATGTTATGGGCAGATCCTGGAGCTACACTTTGGAATGGCCATACACAAATCGAGTGTTGCAGGGGCTATTTGACCAAGATAGTGAAGGAACAGTTGCAGGAGCCAGTAATGTTTACACTCCAGGAATACCGCATATTGGATTTAGGATTTGAGTCAGAATAAGAACAGAGGCATAGTATTTGTTTTCAACTAGTTTGAAGGCCACTTTAGGGAGAACTTTGTCCTATGCAGACTCAAAATAAAACTAGAGACGATGTGAGGAAATGATAAGAACACAAGGACATAGATTACAGAACAGGTATGCCGTGAGTGATTTGCATTAGTCAATATACTCTCCACTGGAAGTCTTCAAGTATAGGCTGGGTAACTTTGGCTATTTAAAAACATAACCCATTGGGAGGAGGTAGGGCGTGGCCTTTGGGAAGTAGGGCATGGCCCCTGCCCTGGAATTTGTGACTCCTTAACTAGTAGAATATGGAGTGATGCCGTGACAGCTTTTGGCCCTGACTTTAAGAAGTTGGCACCTTCCACTTTTGTCTCGTGGGACATTTTTTTGTAACTCAGACACCATCCTGTGCAGAAGCTGAAGCTATTAATATCTGTGGGGAGCCCCAGATGGAGAGAAATTGACAGTCAGCAAGACTTTCAAGACTTGTAACTGAACCATCTTGGAAGTGGATCCTCCAGCCCCTATCCAGCTGCCCAAGTATCCCTTAGTATATGTTCCCCTAGTATCCCTATCACCAAGGAAGCGAAAGTTTTCTTTCTGATTTATTTTGAATTTAATTATCCTTTCATTTCAGACTGTACCCTGCATTGAGGCTGTCTCCTGCCGTCTCCTGGTTTCAACTCTGAGACAATTCTTTGTATTTCTGTCTTTCTTGGATGGGCAGCACTTACTAAAAATGGCTTTCTCTCACACTTTTCCTTATTAGTATTTAAACCTGGATGAAATTATGCTGTTTCTTTTTATTTTTAGTGTCTTCCAAGGCCCTGTCACATGCCTGTTATTCTCAGTTTTTCCTTAACCCAATTTAGAAGCTTCCCTTTTTCATTTTATTGCTTTTCCATTTCTAAGGAGACAGCAGGTTTCTGCCTTAGTTAACCAAAAACCCAACCTGTCAGAAATTCCATTTAGTACAATTATTGGCGGATCAAAATCCCATGTCTCTACTTTGCAGTTACTACTGCTATAACATCTACAGATTTGTCTTGGAGAGAGGGGAGGATTTATTCTGAGAGTTTTAATTTTCTTATAAAGAAACACTTTTTATACAAAGGCAGCATGGTTATAGAACTGTCATCACTGAATTATTACTTTTAAAAGATAGCATGATATTGTGGAAAGAAAATAGACGCTGATTTAGACAGAATTGGTTTAATTCAAGCTTTTCTACCTACTGGCTATGTCTTCTGAATTCTCCAAGTCTCAATTTTTTACTTGTAAATTATGAATAATATACCCACTTTGTCAGATAACTGAAAACTGATTAAGTTAATGTATCTAAAGCTCCAAGTATAGTTTTTAAGTCAGTTGGCATTTTAACTATCACAACACGGCTGTCACCATTTGATAAAGCTGAGACAGTTTGATATGGAAAGTTATATAAAGCATCATACATATTCAAGATAAATAGTGATTAATTTCAGCACAAAATGTTGAGAGATGTCTGAGAGAAGGGTAGAGAATGGCAAAGATCTAGAAACTTCTAATTTCAGAACTATTATTAGGAAAGTTTGGATTCTAGTAGCTTTGTGTATAGAGTAATAATTTTAGAAAATTACTGACATAAAAGTTAGATTTATGGGATCTCTTAAAAGGAAAAACACATGAGATGATGCAGAATACGTTTCAGAAATAATCTTGAGTATTAGAATTAAATAGGAACAAAAGCAATAAGTAAATCAACAAGAAAGATTCCACACAATGTAGAATAAGGAGGTAAAAAGAGAAAGGAGAAAGAATAAGCTTTGTTTTAAACAAAGAGAGACATTCTTGAGCAAAATTATTATTTTGCAATGAAAATGTAGTAACTGTGATTTTTGACTGAATTGAACATTGTGAATCATCTTTGACCAAGGCACATCATGTTGTAGCTAACTAGCCAGTACAATATCTATTAAATAAAATGTGGATTTAAATATTATTGTGAGTGACTTTGGAATTGGCTCTTAAATCCAGAGTGTTTGTAAATTGCTTTGAAATTAAGTTTCATTTTTATGGGTATTACTTTGAGGCATTTTTGGAAGAGCAAACATAGATGGAATCACAACTCATACATAATCTCACCCTTCATTGTAATCACCTGTGAACAGTAGAACTACCCAGAGTGCATGCATGCAAACAGTCTTGGTTATAATTAATAAGTACCAAAATTAAGCATACTCGTGACAAATGAAGTCCTAGCAAAATTATAATATCTGGTATAAAGGTTCAGTTCAGGGGATGGGTAATGAACTGTGAATTATGTAGTAAAGCATACATTGAACATCTAAAATAGATTATGATAGAAAATTAAAATGTAAATTTTTGAGAACAAATGTAAGAGACCGTATGAAAGCACATCTTTATTGTACATTAAGGTATTGTACCCTCAAATGTTTCCTGATAGAAATTTGAACTATTAATCATAAAATGGAATCAACAGCAGAAATCCATATTATATCCTTAGTTTAGAGAGTGGGTAGAGTTATATGATGGAGTTAATCAATTTTTAACATTTTTAAAAATTTTATGAGCCAATAAACATCACTTTAGTAGTTTGAAATGAGCCATGGTGGGAATATTTACACCACAGACATTGGTAAAATACTACAAGTCCGGGCTTCTGCTTCCCCAGAGAGCCAGTTGTTAAATATTTACCAGCACACAATTGGTTATGCAAATCACATTCTGTATACTATCACTGATTAACATTTGTAGTTTACTATTAGGAAAATTTTCAGCAGGTATGTGAATTTGTAGGTTATATTTTGTGAATGATAGGTAATACTTATTACTGTTATTTCTTTCTAAATTCTTTAGCCATTCTTTATTAAAACGATATTTAAAAGAGCCTGCGTTTTGAGAAGAGTCTAACAGTTTGTCCCATTTTCTTTTTTTCAAACTATCAGATAGGGAAATTAATATCTGAGACTGCTAGCAGACAAATTGGTCCTAAATTCTATTATTTTTAAATTTCAAGTTAAAAAAATAATAATTTCTGTAGAAATCTTATATTTGGAAACACAGAATTCTGTTCCAGAAACAAATGTTGACTATTCCCTTAGTCTAAAGAGTGATTTTCATTAGGAAAATAGCAAAAGGTAAAACTGTTTTGGTTGTCATACATTTTTATGTGTTTTAAACATTTAGAGGGAAATCGTAACTACTTCATATGAATTTTACTGATATTCTAGTACCTACAAAGTAATTTTATTTTCAACCTAATAACACTAACTGCATCTATATAAGAACCACATACGATTCAAAGTAAAAAAAAAAAAAAAATGGACCATGATCCGTGTGAAACATTTACTATTAGCCACAGTGGAACTTGACCAATTTTCTGTATGTCAGTTCAGCAGTTAAAAAATTTAAGCAAATTTTTATCTGACCTGGATTTTGAAGATTAACACCTGATTTGACTAATGAGTAGATTGGTTGTCTTCTGATTAAATATAAAAACAGAGACTGCATGTGGCCAGAGAACAGTTGGTTGTGTAGGAATGAGACTTTGCCATGGAACTCTGTAATTTAGAGGGTGAAAAAAGTTAAACTATGTTCCTAAAAGGTAGTGAACAATTTACTGTTTCCTTCCTCACCCCGATGGCACTCACTTCCACAATAATGTATTGACATTACCTGCTCTGCTATATAGCAAACTATTTTTTAGATCCTCTAGCAATCTTTCTGAGTTGATGGCAGATATCGACAGACTCATGTCGTAGGACCCTTTCCTTTCTCTCTCCTTTCTTCTCTCCCCTCTCCCACAATTCAAGTTAATATACATTATCCTAGAAGCATATTGTTTTCTTGATTCCTACCATGTTTCCCTGAAAATAAGATTGGGTCTTATATTAATTTTTGCTCCAAAAGATGCATTAGGGCTTATGTACAGGGGATGTCATCCTGAAAAATCATGCTAGGGATTATTTTCAGGTTAGGTTTCATTTTATTAATTATAACTCTATTTGTAGCTATGTTATTGCTGGCAATATCACACTAAATATTTATTTAAAGTTTAAGATCTTTCTATAAAATTATAAGTTAGATAAATCTGGGAAGCCAAAGTCAGCAGCTCTTACAAATTGTAGAAGTTATGAACAGAAATCCCTAACTTAGAAAACAATGCTAATTCTACTGTCCAAATTAATCTTTAATATTTATTGCATGTTATTCTAAGTGTTTTTTTTTATGTTTAAACTAATCAATTTTTCATAACATCTCTATAGGATAGTTTTCAGTGACATTCCCATCTTACAGATGAACTTGAGGCACAGAGAAGACAAATATTTGCTTTAGTTATTAAACAGATGTGCAAAATGCAAAACAAGGAATCTGGCTTTGCAAATCATCCTCTTAACCACTATGTTGTACAGTTCATCTCAAAAGGACAGTTTGTCTCAAGGTATTTTAGGAAAAAAAAAAAAATTTCCTAAGCACATACTTGGAAATCTGTATAAGGAATAATTACATGTTCCCAGTACCTCAATTCCTACCTGTGACTATCTGACTGGCAACTCAAAAAAAGACAACAGCTGAATCAGAATGTACCAAGACTTGGAGACAGCAAGAAAGGGATGAACAGTTGGGAACACCTGATCTTAAGCAGGGCCTTTTGGAGAAATTCTGCATACTGATTAGAGTGATGCTTTTTTCTTTATCCCCTTCCCATTATCCAAAAAGCCAGAAAACAAGCTTATAACCACATAGACAGGAGAAGAGAACATTTTTATTTCTGGAGGAACAAAAATGTTTCATAGTAGAACATAATAAAAATTTAAGCATAAAGTATATTTCACTACCAGATTGATCACCCCACAGTGAACCCTAGCAGTTGATGAGCTATGCCTATTCAAAAAGACTTTCAATGCCTCCCTCTTCAGTATAAACACAGTCAAGAATCAACAGATATTCATGGAAAACCTCTAAGAGCAGGTTAGAGAGCAAAACCAATTAAGTTTATAATGAAAATGTAAAGGAAACAGAGACAGTGTAGGGGAATAAAATCTCTATATAGGAAGCATAACTCATATGCTCAGTGAGATTTTAAAAATGTGTTTTAACCTTGAAATGAAAACATGATGTTAGAATAAAGGAAAAATCATGGGACAATGAAAGCTTTTGGAAATTAAAAAGATGATAGCTAATAAAGAAAATTTAGTGAAAGTATTGGAAGATACAATTAAAGAAATTTCACAGGAAATGAGGAAGTTAACAAAGTAAAGATAAGAAAATTGTGGATCAGTCCAGTGGGTCCAATATCGGACAAATAGGTGTTTCAGAAACAGAGAAGAGAATCAGGGAGGAGAAAAGTGACCAAAGGTGTTATGAGAAAATCAGAAATGTAAGGTGTATGTTTCCACCTGAAATGTCTTCATGAGAGCACAATGAATAAACATTTTTGATAGCTATTATGGTAAAATTTCAAGATATACAGGATAAAACAAACATCCTAAGAACATCAAGAAAAAGAAGCCATAAAACTAAATTGGAATCATAGTGGAGTCAGACATCTCAGTAGCAATTTGAGATATTAAAGGATAGTGGAACACTACCTTGAAAGTTTTCTAAAGAGAATTTGATAATTGGCTATTCCACATGGGAGAGTATAACAATGACATTTTAAGAGTGGAAAAGAGTGAATACATTTGTATCTCTTGCATACCTTCTCAGAAAACTAGTAGAGAATAGCCAGAGGAAATATGTAGACCAAAAAAAAAAAAGGGGAGAAATAGGTTCTATGGTAAAGTATATTAAACACAACAGAAAATAGGAGACAATTTCTAATATGAGAGCTGTCTAGAGAGTATAAAGATTCTGATTGGCTCATGAGGACAAAATACTCCAGGAGAGAGGTCTCTGTGAAACAAATAGAATGAATATATTCAACACAGTTTGTTTATGTCAAAAATTATATGACAGTGGAAGGACTTGAATATAGCAAGTGAAAGTGTAAGCAATGATTACTTTAGGAGAAATAGAAAGGCACACAGGTAAAGAAATGTAATCAGAGACAGTACTCCGTTGTAAGTTATAATCACATATATATTGTTTATTGTTTTAAGCAGCTATATTGAGAGAATGGTGGAAGAGAAGATATATGTAAGAGAACTAAATGTGCATTTCTCATAATAGAAAGTCAAAAGAAAAACTGGTACATCAAAGGAGGTTTTTGTTACCAGTCAGCTGATTTTACTGGCCAGAAGTGATAGAGCCCATCTGAATACTGCTATTAACATAGTATTCGCTATTTGCACTCCAGCTGGGAAATAAATTTGTACCTTCCTCTCTTTTCTCCATTTTTGACCCACTGGTCCTGAGCTTAACCTGCTCCTTTCAATACTCCAACGTAAAAGGCTGGTCTTAGGACCAGTGTTGGAGCTGTCTTATCACATAGTTAGTGCTTTTGATAATGCTATAGATATCAAATTTCATACAAAATTTTCTACATTACATTTGCCAGATCTAGTCAAGAAGCTATAACAAATATATAATAAATGAGATATTTATCACTTAAGAGTGCTGGTACAAACTTCAGTAATAAAAGGACTTCAGTTTATGGAGGTAATTTCCAAGTAGAATGAGTGCTGCGAGAAAGGAAAGAGAAAACTGAAGTTATATACATTGTGCTACACTTGAGAACCTCACTTGTTCTCAGTAGCAGAGGAATAAAAAGAAATTGTGGATGCCACAGAGACCAGCAGGATGAACAAATTGAGGATAAATTCAAGAGCATGGTATGTGTGTTCTGAAATGTCTATAGTTAAAGGAATCTAGGGAGCATCTGTCTGGATTAAAACCTTTTAAACCTTCCCTAGAACAGTTATCATTACAATTACTAACATTATTAGGCAAGGTTGAAACAGAAATGTTAATATATGTCAAGAATTTCCTGGAGTAGGAGATAGGAAGCTAAATTTGGCTTGACCACTGATCAATGAAATACCTTCAGCTGATAAACATGCCTCACTATGCCTTATTTTTTCCTCTCCAGGTAATTGAGGACACCAGATAGAAGGTATTTGGAACCAAAATTTTAAATCATACAGCCATAAAAATCTAAAGTATATCAGTGATGAATGAGTATATACAGTAACTGCATTCAAAACTATTCCTTAGTAATATCTTTCTTTGTAAAATAATTATCACTGATAAGAAATTACTTGTGGTCCTCACTCATTGCCCTCACTTACATCCATTCTTCTGTATATTGAATGGCTTTCATTTGCAAAATAGGTCTTCAGAAGATTTATTAATCAAAATTCAGTCCATTCCATTTCATTATATTAAAGGATTCTTGCTTCAAATCTATTTTTTTGGAATAAATTGTGAACTAATTCAAAATCTTTAGTCACCTAAGATAATAGGTGAATTTTGGAAAGCTTTTCAACATTCATTCTACAGCCTTAATGTTTAGACTTCAGTAGAATCAGAAAATGTATCTTTTTTCTACAACTAAACAGATTTAAGGACAAGAAACAGATAGAGGCTGTGGGGACAGAGCCAGGAGAGCAGTTTCCAGGCTCTTGCCCTCATGTGGAAAGGTGCTGGCTCAGGTAGTAAATGGCCATCAACTGTGATTGGATGGCCATCAGCTGTGGCTAGTTGGCTGTCAGATGTAACCAGTGAGCCATTGGCCACTAATTGGCTATGCTAGCAGCAAATGGGGGCTAGCAAGAAGATGGTGGCTGAGCTAGCATGAGCGGATTACATACAGCTAGCAAGTGGGGTTCGTTGGATGGCAGAGAAGCAGATGGCAGGTTGCAGATCGTGTGGATCCTGCTTCCTGTGTCTCCAAGCCAGCTGACAGCAAGAATATAGTGGTATGACTCCCCTATCTATGGCTCCGTGGGTGTTCCTTTTTGGCCTCACCATGTCCTGCGTTTTTATGTGGGGAGCAGGACTAGAGACCCCGCATGAGTCCCTGCATGACACATGGCATAGTCGGCAGGATACGGTACCAGCTGAAGCTCTCCAAAAGGTGGTGGAGCAGTTTGTGTGTATGAACACTCAGTCTCAGGAAGATCAGGAGGAGCAGCTGTCAAATAACTGGACCCCCGTGGAGAGGTGGGAAGATATGGACGGTTCTCCGACCAGGATTGGCTGGAGAAAACAAAGGTCATTGCGGCCCTGTGCAGGACTTGTAGTCCCAGGAGGAAATGCTTGCTGAGTCCTCTATGGGAGATGAGGGTGAGGTCAAGGTCGTCCCTTACCCCCAGGACAGCCCTGGTGATTGACTATGGAATATGGGGAACTGCCTTCCATCCCTAATTTAATGGGCCGCTTGACTGTTTCCTGGGGAACATACCACCATGCAGTGGAACTGGCGGATGTTTGTTTTTGTCTTAACCGGCCACCATCAAGAATATGTAAGCTCCTTGACTGTGAGTCGCTGTTGCTCCAGCATGGTACCCTGAGAGGCCCAGAGAGAGTGGCAGTGCCCTGAGAGGCCCTGGCTGTGCCCTGGGAGACTGGTGGTATCCTAAGAAGCCCAGGAAGTCTGTCTGTGCCCAGAAGGACTGGTGGTGCCCTGGGAAACCCTGGCTGTATCCAGAGAGCCTGGCTATGTCCAGGATATCACATTCACCTCCAGGCTCTTTGCACAGGGCACCTCACAAAGACTCTTGTCACGTAGATTGTGAGGCGAGAGGCTGTAGGGGTGGAGTGTGGGGACAGAGCCCTAGAAAGCAGTTTCCAGGCTCTCAGCCTCACATAGAAAGGTGCTGGCTCAGGTAGTAAATGGCCATCAACTGTGATTGGATGGCCATCAGCTGTGGCTAGTTGGCCGTCAGCTGTAACCAGTGAGCCCTTGGCCACTAATATAAATGCTGTGGCTACGCTAGCAGCAAATAGGGGGCTAGCAAGAAGATGGTGGCAGAGCTCGCAAGAGCAGATTGTAGGTAGCAAGTGAGGTTGGTTGACAGAAGTGGACGGCAGGTTGTGGATAGTGTGGCTCCTGCTTCCTGTGTCTCCAACCCAGCCTCCAGTGAGAATATAATGGTATGACTCCCCTATCTAGTGCTCCGTGGGTATTCCTTTTAGGCCTCACCATATCCTGCGTTCTTATGTGGGGAGCAGGACCAGAGACCCCACCTAACGCCCCTCATGACAGAGGTCCTCTCGGGTCTCTCTGTAATTGGGTCCCTCTCAGGCCATTCCTTTCTCTGTAATCATGGTACAAAACTCTCATACAAGTATATGGCCCTCAAACTAAGTTAGGTAAGTAAAACTTAAAAAGTGGTGAAAGGATTATCAAGTAAAATGGAACTTAATTAGACATTGGTACAGATGTTCTCAATTCTGTGCCTAACCTCAATTGGGAGAACTCTGACAGAGTGGTTTGAGGATGTGATGTTTCTATGACTAATTACTGATTTTAGATTAAACCTGAGACTTCCACTTATGAACATTATTGACTAGCTGATATTAGACCAATCATTCTGCCAAGAACAATTGGAAAATTTGAATAAAAAGGCAAAATATCTCTTTGGAGATATTAAAAACCTACTCAAGCAAATAGAACTTGAGGAAGCCAGAGCTCTGAGTGTACAGTTATGGGCCTGAATTGTGCCTCACCCCAAATTCACATATAAAAGTCCTAATTTTCAGTACCTCAGATTGTGACCTTGTTTGGAAATAAGGTCATTGCAGATATAATTAAATTATTATGAGTTCTTATTAGAGGAGGGTGGGCCTCTAATTCAATATGACTGGTGTCTTTATATGAAGGTGAACTTTGAAAAACGGTGCACACAGGTAAGATGCCATGTGAAAATGAAGGCAGAGATTTGGGTTATACATCTACAAGCCAAAGAACATCAGATTATCAACAAACCACCAGAAGTCAGAGAGAGGTCTAGGACAGATTCTTCCTTCACAGCCCTCAGAAGGAACCAACACTGCCAACCATTAGAGCCTCCAAAATTTTAAGACAATACATTTCTGTTGCTTAAGTCATGCAGTTTGTGTAACTTTGTTAAAGCAGCCCTAGCAAATGAATACAAGTAGGAAAACACATTGAAGTGCCATGTTTTGCCTCAAAACATTTCTGAGAAATAAATGGTGTGAGGCCAAAAGTTGAAAACAAAAGCTGAGTAGACAACAGTAATAAAGAGACTGGAAAACGGAGCCAAATCTGGTATTCAGATCTTTCAAAACAGCCTAGTTTGAGGGACCAAAGTTTAGGAGAGAAAGGAAAAATACTGATATTACTTAGTGTTTTTCTTTCAAGGTATTTGACTTTTAAATGGAGAAAGAGAAGAAGAGAAAAAAAGAGACAGCAAAATTGCTGAGGAGACAAGTGGGACTATTGACAGTCTTACATGCTGGAAAGATCCAAAAAATGGAATTTTGGATCTACAGTGGAGAAGTACTGTGGAAAATCCACCAAACTTTCAGTTAGAGATATAAGAAGAAGGATGAACAGGAAATAGAAAAGTCCTCAAGTTTCAAATTAGCTCAATTTCAGATGGAAAGTACTGTGATTTTTCTCCATTTTAATTCTCTGTCAGAAATAAAAGTACATCCTCTCTGGAAGAATATAACATTAAACAGAATTTCTGTATTTTCTTTTACAACACACCCAGCATTCAGTTAAAATTTAACAGGAAAGCTCGAAAAATTTAACAGAAAGAATATAACCAAAAAACAAAAGCTTACACAACAATAGAAAGAGGCCTAGCACTGATTCAGACATTGAAATTATCAGGTATAGGCTTTTATAAAACCTTGATTAATAATTTTGAAAAAGACAAGATAAAAAATGTCACCAGAGATTTTGATTGATTAAAAAGAATTGACTGAAAATTCTTAATTGAAAATGCTGTAATTGAAACTAGGAAGTCAATAGATGGCCTTACCAGTATATTTGATATAGCAGAAGAGGGTATTAGTAACGTAAAAAAGGGTCTATATAAATTATTCAAAAGAAAACATGGAGAGGAAAAAAGAATAGAATATACATGAAAGGTCATAAGAGACAAATAGAAAGATGATAAAGTTAACATACATTCCCAGAATAAGAAGCTACAGATTGGGACAAAACAATGTTTGCAGAGATATTCACCAAAGATTATCTAAATGCGAGAAGTGACACTTCATGCCAAAAATTCAAGAAGCTCTATGAACCATAAGCACAATAAATAAATTAATAATACTACTAATAATAATACACAAATACATTATAGGATATCTGACAGAAATCAAAGACAGAATAAATTATGAAAATCAGTTGGGGTAGGAGAGGCAGGATGGCTTGGTAGATGAAAATCATAATACTGTCACAGGAGACACAATGAAAATAACTACTTCTACACCAAAACTATGTAAGTGAGAAGGTGATGGTTTGACATCATCAATAAGTTGAAAGAAGTGGCAGCCTAGAATTCTATACCCAGAAAAAATATTCTTCAAAAATAAAACCAAAATAAAAACATTTATGCAAAAATTTATTGAGAAATTGTAGCTGATAAAAATCTTAAGTAAAATATTAGTACAAAGAAAATAATATGTCGTGAAAAGAAAGAAAATAATACTCATGACCTAGTGGAATTTATGGCAGGAATGCAAGGATGTTTCAATATTAAAAACATTTATTAATAGGATCCACCAAAGTAATAGTTCTAAGAAAAAAATTAACATATATTTACCTCCATTTAGTGTAATTACTGATATTAGGAAAGGTTACATCAACCATCTTACTATTTGTCTTATATTTTATATACTTTTCTTTTAATCTCTTTTTTGTGCTTTATTTCATATTAAGCAAGTAGTTTTATTACCCTAATTTCTTCTATTAACTTGTCAGTTATATATGATTTTACTTTTCTATTTGTTGGTAACTATAGATTACAGTATTTATTCTTGATATAATAGATTCTATATAAATTATTACATTTACCACTCCATGTTTCAAAGTGAAAGGATTTTAGAAAACTTTTGCCTTTACTCATTTCTCCCTTTTGTGTTATTATTCACATGTGTTTTAATTCTATATGAATCATGCTACTTTTTAAAATTCTACTTTGAAATATACTGGACAATCTTATTTTGTTTGGTACAGCAAATAGTCATTTATACAGAGGGTACCAAAAAAAATGTATACACATTTTAAGAAAGGCAAACTATTAAAATAGTAATATTAATTTGTAATATTAATGGTAAAAATAATTTATCCTTTATTCAGATTCACCTACTATTATTTATGCTTTCCCTTTTTGCTTGTTTTATCATGTGCTCTCTCTTTCACACACACACAAACACATACACAAACACTTATATATGCAAACATTTTTTTTCTCCTAATCATTTGAGGTTAAATTATATACATTATGGTTGTTTACTCCTAAACATTTCAATGTGTATTTCCTAAGAATAGTTATATTCTTTTAAAAAAATACAGTACAGTTATCAACTTTAATATGCTAAATAATTATACAATACATTAAGCTAATATACCTTTTGGTTTCCAATTCTGCCAGTTGAACCAATGATGTTATTTATAGGATTTTTTTTTTCTCTCTCTCTAGCACAAGATTCTGTCTAGTGAGAAGTATTGCACTTAGGTGTCATGGCTCTTTCATCTTCTTTAATCTGGCACATTTCCACAGCCCATCATTGTCTTTTATGACTTCTTTTTGTTGGAAAAATGAGAACCTCTCCTGATTTTTAAATTACTTACCCGTTTGGTTCAAGTGTGCCTTTTCTTGCAGGCAGAATTTCTAAGAGTCCTAGAGTTGCAGGTGATGATGGGGTAGGCAAAGAAAGAATCCATTTTTGTTCCACCTACCATCTGGCTGATACATTAACTTTTATAATCCTCACAGCAATCCTATGCTAGACACAGGAATCCAACAATTTGTAACTAATAGAAGTGTATAGTGCCCCTGCTGAGATCAGTCTCCTGGAGTAAGAAAGCTGTTCACTCAGAAAACAAGAACACTCTAAGTGCTTTCATTTCATTTACATGGTGTGATAGCCAATTGTCAAATCTGTGTTATAAGTAGAATAAAGTTGATTCCTTCCAGATAGAATTATAAACACACTGTTTTCTAATATACCAAAGTACCATCTTTCCATAGGTATATGAGAAGAAATTCCTAAATGGTTTTTTTTTTTTTTTTTTTCTGCAAAAGTCATGATCTCTTTAGAAAATTCAGGCAACATTGACCTATTTTAGAAAGTATATATAACTGTCTTCCTTACTAAAAAATAGAACTTTATTTCTAGTGCTCTAGGATTCATTTTAATCATCTCTTTGTGTTGCTGATTATTTGATTTTTTCCCCCTCACTTTCTTTATATTTCATCTTTCCCAAGAGAAAAAAAGGAAATAATATTCTTTAATAAAGAAAAGAGAAAGCTGAAACAATTTGCTTAAATTCTTCCAGGTTTACTGAGGAAACATGAAAAAGTTTTAAATATCAAAAACTATAATTTCCACTTTATAACATAAATTTCTCAGAGACAACACACTATGTGTTTTGTCATGTAAGAAGTATAAGATCATAATTTATTTTATAAAGAATAGACTGAAGTACATTGTTTAAATTATTTATACTTATTTTCCTTTTCAAGCATTTCCCTAGCTATATCTCTCTGTTAAGATGTATCAGAAACACATTAGGTATGCAGTACATTCATGCCAAATGAATGAATGAATGAATGAATGAATGAATGAATGAATGGTGTTACATTATAATATATGTCAAGGTTCAGAATAATTAACAATATTGTAAAACATTTTTAAAAGGTGAAAGAGAAGAAAGCCCTTAAACAAAGAAGGAATGATGAGTTTCCAAGACTATGCAATTTAATTCCATTTTAAGCCTAAATGAAGATAAATTGACTGCAATCTCAGAAAGTTACTTGTACATTATAGCAACCAGGATTGATTTATTCATCTGGGCGTGCTGAATGGGCCTACCCGTTAATGTTCCTTATCACTATGCTTTGTTCCCCCTTTGTTCTAGTGTCCATTTCTCTCTGAGAGTACCATTCCTGTCAGCAGCTTCAAGAAACCTGGATGGAGCTGACCAAGTACTCCCCAGTGCCCTGCACTTGAATCCTACCCTGTCATCAATGACCAAACCAAAACAGCTCCATCGGGAAGATTTTCTTGATCTCCCCAACTAGACCTGACATCTTCTTTATCTGAACCCTCCTGGCACTTGGTTTCTCAACTAAGCTGCTGACTGAATCCACTGCCATTTTCTCTACTTCCTTTTCTAGTTCAATATTTAAAAGGACCACTATGTCAGAAGAAGTGTACATTTCCTTGATATTTAACTTGTTACACATCAGAGTTAGAGATGAAAAAGTTTACTAGTGAAGACTATTTTAATATTCTTAATTCTGGAATTGTTTTTAGAACTGTGCAAATAAAGCCAGAAACAGAGACTTGCAAAGGACAGGAATATGTATTTGCTTTTTAGTGGAAAGTGAATCAATTTGTCAGTTTGGTGCAAAAGACTCAACAGTTCAGAAGTGTAAACAAGATAAAAATCATATAAAGGAAGACGTATACAAATATAATAGAGAATTTTGGGGAGTTGGTGGCAATGGTGGTGAAGTTAGTGATAGTAGGTCAGTCAACAAAGAGAGTAACTTCATTCCTAGAATAATGTGTGATTAATAAGAGGATGACATATTCAAAATATATCAAAGTTGGATATTTTATGGTATAAGAGTTTATATTCTAGAGTCAGTATATTGATACTCCTAAAGGCAGAGATGCCTCAGAAAAGCAGATGTTAGAATAGAAAGGCAAATAGAATAATACATACAAATCTTAAGAGGAAAAAGCAAAAGGGAGAAATATGACTATTTCATAGGAATTTCTTACAAACTTTAATCCATTTAGTTTTAGTTCTTTGTTCTATCAATGTTATTTTTTATGGCTCCGGATGAGGCAAGGTAAAGAAGCATGGAAACAAGATCATAACTTCTCTTTAAAAAGTCAGGAAAATAGACAGTTCATTTTCACCCAAATCCTATAGGATGCCACACAATTTGTATGGCTTTGTCCGTCAGTTAGAAAAGGTCTTGCTCTGAGTTTGAAGGCCTAAAAAATGCAGCCTTTAAGATGGGTAATGAATTCATCTTTCTCCTAGAAATTCAGGACATATCTGTGCTGTTTTTAATATAAATTAGATTAATCAAAGATTCATTTATTCCAACTAAACTGTTGAGGTCCTGTGAAGGAGCAACTGCCTGGGGATCTGAAGGTCTTTAGTTCAGATTCCAGCAGAGGGAGATCTCTTTCCTCATAGACAGTGAAAAGTTTGCTACCAAAGAGCAGAATTCTCAATTCAATATTCCAAAGTATGGACTGATATTTGAATATTTTCACTTTTTTACACTATCAAGTACAATGTCAGTAAATGGTTCTGGAATTATCAAGGTAAAAGAATTATAAAGAACCACACAAAAGCATAGCTAAAATAAATTCAAAACAAAGTACAAAAAGAGACAACATTTCTTGACATAAAAGTATACAATATATAGAAATTTTTTAGAGGGTCATCTCCTCCTGTCACTTCTGACCTCTACCCTGATACACTTGTTAACATATAAGTTGTTTTGTATATCTAAGTTGCCAATGTGGAAAGAATGTTTTTATGCAGGTAACCACCTTGGCCCGTTCATACATGCTTTTCTACTCCATCATCTCCAGTCTACCGTAAGTCCATTTTTGCCTGACTTCCCAATCAGGAAAGGCCAGGAGACATGTTGAAACGCTCAGTAAAGACCTAGATCCTGAACCTGGTGGTTACAGGTCATACCCAGGCTGTGCAGACCTCTCTATTCTAGCACTTGTCTTTCCTCTGAGGGAACTTATGACCTGTCCCTCCTTTTCCATTTTTCTATGCTGTGGGCTATCAGGTGGTGCCATGAGATGCCATATCAGAAATTATGTGCTCCATTCAGGCTTCCTGCTGATTTTGTTTCAGAGATGTTCTGTATAACCATCTCTGAATCATTAAGTAAGAATGTTAAGGGAATGTGTGTCTGCTCTCCCAAAATGTGTTCTAGTGTTGACAGATAATAGAGGGCGAGGCCCAGAAGTTAGTTTTTGAAGTCCAAGAAGCTGTTAGTAGAGCAAAGTTTCTCATTTCATCAGTACAGTTTGTAATCATAGCCCTTTTAAAGGGATTTTTCACGGCTTTAAGAGAGCAGAGCACAATTTTAAAGGAAGTCAAAAGAAATAACAAAATTGAGGCCCAGTGTGCATTCTTGGTCAGGTGGCCAAAGGTAAGGCATCGCTGAGTCTACTTTAAACTCATACAAATAAATTATTGCCAAGTAATTTTTACAAAAAAGTATTTAGGAATCCTTCCATGTGCTCCTTGTTGATTTTTAGGGAAAGCAGCTATTTCCAACTGAACACATAAATCACCTGTCAAAATCTGATTTTCTGTAGAAGGTTGATAAATACTGGAACACAAATGTTGTAATATATATGTTACCAACACAACCATATGTGAACTGTTTTGGAATTATTGTTTTTCAGCGCTAAAACTGTTTCATGTTGGAAAAGAGCATGCAATAAAATTGGCCGAGAGCCCCACATTTAGGGTGAGAGGGTCACAGCATGATGAGTTATGGGGGTAATAAAGTAACAAGGCACTATGGTTCAGTGTCATTTGTGAGGGAAAAATAAATGTGCCCTTGGCCTTTTATTTATCTTTTTTCAACTGTGGTTAGAAAGTCCTGATGACTGTTGGGCACATGAACCTGTTCTTTGGTGCAAGAGAAAAAAAGTAGGAGGTATAAACAAACTGACAAAAAAAAGAAACAGGCAAGGAAGTCAATAAAATAGCATTGGGACTTAGAAAGTTGCTTGTCATTACTGCTTAGCATTAAGGCCAGTGGTGGCTCATAAGTCAGAATGATATCTGCAACCAAAGATGACGGCTACGTGTCCCCACATCTTGAGCCATGTTTTCTTCTCCTGAAACGTTTTCTCTCCACTTGTGATTTCCATGGGCATGTATTTCTCAGGTCTCCCTTGAAGAGAGAACTAGAGTTGACTGAGGAATGCTGACAGCCTCCAGCTGTCACTTCTTTGGGATCTAACACAATGTGCATACCAATGCCTGAGTTGCCCCAAGCCACTGACTGGCTGTGTCTGTCCTGTGATCAACAATCTTTGCTCTATGGCTTCCCCATCACCCTGACTCAGACTTTCTCAGGGTTTCATTGCAATTTGAGGCTCTTCTTACCCAACTTTCTGACCAACCCTCTCTCCTTTCATAGGTATCTTATCTACATCATTTTCTGAAGTTTCTCTCTACCTATTCCTGCTACCTTTCCTTTTACCCTATATAGACAGTTTGCCCAATAAATCTTCCCACATTTAATTTCTTCTCAGTGCTACTTCTCAGAGTACCTGAACTAGCACACAGTATAAAACTGATCACATTCACTTATGAAAAATCAAGGCCAAACTCAATGTCACTACTTTCATGAAGACTCGTCCCATCTTTACAGCTGGTTATAATATTCCTTGAACTCCCTCCTGCAAGAAAGCTTTGTATTTAGTTTTTATAAGATGTTTTATAAAACCTGTCTTATTTTAATTTGTCCCTTTCTTTATTTCTCTAATTAAAAGATAAACACTGTTTTGCTACTTTTAAAAATACTTATTCTTCCATATTGTTCACCACACTACCTGGCGTATAGGAGACATTCATCAATTCTGCTCAATTAAATCAAATGGACTGTTATCTTACTTTACTGGAAACTTATAGCCACAAGAAAAAATAAGTTGTATGGCCTACTGGTTTTCTTCAATGCACACCATTTTTAATAGTCAGACTTTCTTCCTTTATTATTTCTATGGTATCCTCTTAACATTCCTGCTTAATTGCGTTTCAGTAAGGACTAGCAGATTTAGAATCTTTTTTTTTTTTTGCAATTTGTCCATTCATTCTTTTTTTATTAAGCATGTTCTATGTGCTTTGTCCTGTGTTAGGTAATAAAATGACAACGATGAAAGAGATATGGTCCCTGTCCTCAAACAGCTTAGAGTATGGTAAGAAAGACTAATATGTAAAGAAATATGGTAGTACAATTTTTGAATGTTCATGATATGTATCTGTACAGGATTCAGTAGTTGCATAAAAAAGAGGACAACCAGTCTGACATGAAAAATCAGGGAAGTTTTCAAAGGTATGATAATATTTTAGATGAGCCTTAGAAAATAAATAGGAATTCATGTTGTAGAAAACAGGAAAAAGTACTTGGTGATGGCTGTGAATCACTCCCTCTCTTAGTATCCTGTTGAGTAAGGTAGGCCTTGCTTCCCGCTCTGTGGGAGTTCTGCAAGATGGCCCTCAGCTGACAGTCTTGTTGGAGATGGCCTCCAATTAAAAATGTAAAAAAAAATTGCCTAAGGTTGTGCTTCCTTCCAATGCTATCCCACAGATGATAACTGATCAATGTGGGGTGTAAACCACTCACCCTTAATGCAGGACATCTCTGAAGATCCATTCTAACTAAAAATCTCTCTTTGGGGTTGGCTGACAACTTGCTTTGGACGGAATCACAAACTAATCTTTCTCTCTGCCCAGTTCTCTTTCCCATAGGTTTTAAGACCAAGAGCACTCCCTAATAAGAATTCCACATGCTCATTGCATTCTCAGAATCTGCTTTTTAGTGAACTGAAACTCTAACAAGTATATTCAGTCCAGGCAGGAGCAAAGGGTGCAGGCAGAAATATGGGTGTAAAATAACATGGGTAGTTTGGAGTACCAAAATCTTTTGCAAAATGGTCTTACAGCTCCTTGCATGCAGCACACACACACACACACACACACACACACACACACACACTCACACACACACAGTGCCAAAAAATGTATACACATTTTAAGAAAGGAAAACTGTATTAAAATTGTAATAATACATACCGATAACAAAAGATGAATACAAGTCACGTTTGACTTCTGCAATTACAAGAGGTGCTCAAAGTGGTTACTCTCAGTGTCCAGACATTCTGATTATGGTGAACTACTGCTTGAGCAACATTGACCAAAATGTCCACTTGTATACATTTTTTTGTCACCCCCAGTGTATATTATATTTACATAGTCTTTGCTTTGTTTTTAACTTTTTTACTGAAATAAGAAATACATATACTGAAAACTGTTCTTATCTACATATAAAATTTTTTCTCTTCATGTGAATTTTTTTATTGTGCAACAAGGAAAATTTTAAGAAAATTTTGTGAATCATCTAATGTTTTGTATTATACACACTACTTCTATATTCTGTGAATGTAAAATTTGATTAAATAGAAAAGGATGCAGCAAGATTTCCTTCTTTGATTTTAGTAACATCCCAATAAAATTACATTATTACCCCTTTGGTTTTAATTATTTCAGCGATTCATTGAAAAAAAGATTTCTGTAATGCAAAGACTTAAACTGAATTGAGCAGCTGGACACATACTCGTGGATCAGCTAAACGCAACAACTTTATAAAACTATAACCTCAGAGACTTTACCTACTTGAAAAACTACTACAGTGTGTTCACCTTTACTTTGTGTCTCATCACTCATTATAGTAAGAGTAAAATAGTAGAAGACTACACAGCAAATGGTGCAGCAGTCTTAGTGCAACTTGGGCCAATGCTGACATAAAATTCCTGAGTAGAAGGGGCTCATGGATTACAGGACAACACACCATAACATACCATTTTCTATACCATCTATGTTATAATGTATTATACTGACATCACTATTTGAAGTTACACTTATTGAAACAGGAAGAGTAATGCTTTTGAAAACGAGGTAAAAATTGAGCAAGTGATTATATTGTACTAGAAAGATGGTGTGAAACTAATTATGGCTGAGCTAGGACAAATAGGAGAATCAGTCATCCACTTTATCGGACTCTGAAAGTCACAAAGATATCCTTAAATATCCATATATTAATTATAAACGACCTTTTTATTCCCTTTTTTTTCCCTCTTCCTCTCAACTATGTATTTATATATCTTTAAACCAACAACATCCCTGAATTTTGTTCACTTCCTACAGTTGGGATTTGATTCTTGAAAATCAAACTGATTGCAAGCTCAGCCCTGGAGGTGCATTCTGGAATCATTTAACATAATGTTAGAGAGATGTGGGAAAGAAAGATATGCATTTTGGAGGTAGTATGTACACAAGATACAAATGAAAGAGATCAAGCAAAGCAAAACTGGGTGATTCTAATTTAGTGCTTGAATTAGTTTTGCAGATAGCTAGACACTTGTCTCTCATTTTCAATCACTCCTCTGTTTGCAGAGCACTTTGATGGGCTGTCTTGATAGCAAAATTATAGGCAATTACATTTAGAGGGCTAATTTTTCCAATGATTTCAACTTCAGAAAAATAAAATAGGAGATAACTTAAATACATCTTATAAAATGAAAGAGTATTGTTTCAAAGGATCAAAAGCTTTGTCTCTTAGAGAAACAAAAGGCCTACCCGTTGGCATTAATCACATTTTTCATGAGAAACAGAACTTTTCAGTTCTTGAGGTTTCATGACAGAGAAAATAATTCATCCTATGCTATAAAGCTTGTTCCAAGATGTGAGGATGGAGAGGTATTTGGCAGCAGCTGTTAACCCACCTGAAGAGAAAACTTCAGTTTCATTTCATCTGTTGAATTGTTCACATGATTCAGATTAATGTTTAATTGTTCACAATTAAAGATACTGTCTAGCCTTCAGAGATTGTTCTAAAAAGACTGTCAGAGTGCCTGCAGGCTCTGAATATTAAGGTGCCCTGCCTGGTTAAATACTGGCTCACCATATACATGACACCTATCCAAGAACATTCACTTGGCTAACTAAAGCAATATAAAAAACTGAGTTAAGAAAACCTTGGCGATCTTTCCACACCTGTCTCTGTAATGGCAGTCCTAAATGCTGTATTTATTTGCATTTTATTTTTTATGCATATTTATGGGAAACCATCACTACAGCATTGAGATATATATCTAAATCTATGCTTTTCACCAGTTTCATCTGTCCTAAGAAATGTGGATTGTAATACCTGCTTATGCTACAATGCATTGGATAGAGTCTCTTTTATCCTAAGAATCAATTGCATCTCCTTAGAATGCATGGCTGCCAATAATGTATTCTGATTTCTAATACCAGAAAAGAAAGCAATTGAAATGACTGAAGGCAAAGAATATTAGAGAAAAGCACATGTGTGAAAATTGAAATGTAGCAATACCAGCACAAATCAATGTCTGGATGGCCATAGCAGTCGATGCCATGGCTTACTATTATTTTAATTGTAAGGGAAAGGAAATAGGTTTTTAATCACAAAGGAACTCATTTAAATAAGTTTCTTAAGGGAGTGTTTAAGCTGAAGATATTTTAGAAATATCTGGCAGATAAACTCGGTAGAGTTGTCAGTTATTTTACTCTACCAGACATAAAAAAATGTTAATATTAGTTTTCTTGGTTATTTTAGTTGAATTTTTAAAAAGTTTGAAGTGTGTTTTTGACGTTCAGTACCTATTAGAGTTCTCCTTAAAAGAATGTAATTCTCTTGTGTCAGGATGGTAAAGATTATATTGTTTGCTTGAGGGACAGCTATTCAGCCTCCTCGGTAAATATAGTGTAAGAAAAAAACTTTGAAATTGTACACATCCAATTATTTTTGGAACTATTCAGGTCAGCCTGGGAAAGGCATATTTTCATGATTTTATGTTTAAACCATGTGTAAAAGGGACAAATTACTGATAAAATAAAAACATGCAATATTAGAATTGTGACTTAAGAATAAATAAGGTAACAGAAATACAACCAGTAATACCCCTGAATTTAAGTCTGAAACATTCACATTCAAACAACACAGAGAATAAGTTATTAATAATCACAATAAAATAAAATAATGGTGAAAATATGAATTGAAACGTAATTATAACAATAGCACTCCATGATTTTGAATTACAAAATGCACATTATTATTAATTCATCATCATTAAAATGTGGGAAGTGTGGAAAGAATGGGTTATTTTGCCAGCCAGAGGATGTTACAACCTCTTTTTTTAAATTTATGTAATATACTAAAGGTGTATGATCGTGCCTTACTGATTCCTTTGTTATACACAGCACGCTTTGAGAATTTGTCAGTCTTGCCAAATGATTAATATATTCAAAATATTAAAAATAAAAGGATGAATTATGGGGATTAAAGTATTCTTTTCTATTAGTTGTGTGAACCTGGACAGGCCATTTTACAGTTTTCTATCTTGATTTTGCTCATCCATATTAAGTATAGGTTGGATTTGGCTGATTGTCAGGGTTCTTCCCAACTCTCAAAAGCTATCACACAGTAAGTTCTCATTACTTTTTCAGGGAGTTAATCAATACATCATACTAATGAAGTAATAATTAACAAAATACTATTTTATACACTGAAATACTTTATTTTTCACCAAATGGGAGGTGAGTAAGGTGGATCCCATATGATAGAATTAGCCACAAAAGTAAAACGGTTACATATGTGGCAATGTATAAGTTCTGTCAATTCCATTGTTGGGGAAGAATTGAATTTAAAGAAATGGAAGGGAACTCTGAGAAAGAGGAATTATGTCAGCTTGGTTAAAAATCTAGGCTAGGACATAAGAGTTCAGTCCCAACCCTGATTCTTCTACTTAACCAGCCTTGTGTCCTTGGGCAAGTTATATAACCTATCTGTGCTTCAGTTTCCTCATCTGTGCAATGGGCTAATAATAACCCCTATTTTTACTTGTTTGATATGCAGTTGTGGGGACAGAGCCCCAACGAGCAGTTTCCAGGCTCTCGGCCTCATGTGGAAAGGTGCTGGCTCAGGTAGTTGATGGCCGTCAGCTGTGCCTAGTTGGCTGTTAGCTGTAACCATTGAGCCATTGGCCACTAATATAACTGCTGCAGCTATGTTGGGGAGTTGAGTAGAGAGGGGAGTGGAGGAGAGTCCAGTCGGTTGGTTGGCAGCAGGTCACACGTCATGTGAATCCAGCCTCCAGTGAGACCATAGTGGTATGACTCCCCTACCTATGGCTCCGTGGGTGTTCCTTTGTGGCCTCACCATATCCTGTGTTCTTATGTGGGGAGCGGGAGCAGAGACTCCGCAGGCCGCCCTGCATGGCAGCAGTATAAGAAACTTTACAAATAAAATACATTTAAAACAGCACCTGTCACATAATAGGCAGTAAATTAATATTAGCAAGTATATTATTATCATTTATTATTATTATTTGGAATCTATTTCTCATATATTTGCTTATATGTCTTTAATAGCAATTTTATGAGGTAATTTTTACTGTGCACACTACATAGATGAAAAACAGAGAATCAGTAACCTACCCAAAGATTACACAAATTGTATGTTGTTGAGTGAAGGTATAAACCTGCCTTTTTAACTCATATTTTCTTTTCCCTACATTAAGTGGAACATAATGTCTCCCATATTTTCTCTTGTTGTCATACCTGCTGCTCCACCAGCTTTCCCCTTCTGACACATCCAGAAATTTCCACTAGTAATAGTACTATTAATTGTTTAATGGTACTGGTAATTATTTAAACCTATGGACTTTCATTCTAAATCTTTGTAAGGGATATTAATGAACGTTTTCTGTACTTTATTTATAGACAAGGAAACAGTGATCCAGAAAGGTTAAAAGACAAGCATTGTAACCATGATGATGGTTAGTGACCATGTCAAAACTAGAATCCAAGTCTACTCACTTTCTAGTCATTGCTTTTTCCTCTTATTATTTTACAGTCATCTCCATACATATGCCTTTCTGGACCTTTCTATTTCTATCCAAAATCAGATAAATTTGCTTATGATGCTTTAGGTGAATCAATACAATGATGCATAAGTCCCATACTTCTTTTTTTGAAGTCATACTTTAAATGATTATGTATTTTTACGCTTAAAGACTTATGTCTGATTTGGATCTTTGCATGTATTTATTAATTTTTAATATATTTAATTTTTAGAGAAGTTTTCGGTTCACAGAAAAATTAAATGGAAAATACAGAGTTCCCATATACTCCCTACTCCAACACACATACAGAGCTTCCCCACTGACAACACCCCCCCCCACAGAGCAGCACATTTGTTACAGTCTCTGAATCTACATTGACACATTATTATCACCCAAAGTCCATAGATGACATTAGGGTTCGCTGGTTTTGTGCATTCTGTAGGTTTGACAAATATATAACAATTATTCATCATTATAGTATCATAATTTCACTGCTATGAAAACCCTCTGTGCTCTGCTATTTATGACTCTGTTCCTTCCCCCACCCCTAGTTTGTATTTATTTTTATCGCTCATTTTGCCCTAAGGAAAGCAAAACAATTTTGATTTGGCTTATGGGGCGTACTTGAAGGCATCTCAGTACATGCAGGTGTTTCTCGCTTGCTGGAGCACAATTGCTTGGCTTGTTCAGAATTGACACATCATACTTGACATGTTATGCCTCTAGTTTGGATACTTCTGGATGATTTTTGTGAGAGTCATGTATTTATATATGCTCATAAATTTATAAACAAGTATTTATTGAGCAAATACCCATTGTAGTTAAAATATTGATAGATAGCTACAGTTTCCAGAGTGAATCTAGCCCCAGAATAGGAGCAAGTGGTCATGAGGTAAACAGAATAATTACCTTCTAAATGATTTCCACATTTTCTGGAATCTGTGAATATATTACCTGACATGGCAAAAGAGATTTTGAATCTGTGATTAAGGTTACATACTCTGAGATGGGGAGAAGAAACTGGGTTATCCAGGTGGATGCAATTTAATCACAGTAGTCCTTAAAAGCAGAGAACATTTCTAGCTGTAGTCAGAGAGAGACATGGCTAAAAGAGAATGGTCAGAGAAACGCAGTGTTGCTTGCTTTGAAGAATGAGAAGGGGGCCATGAACCAAGAAATGTGGTCAACCTCTAGGACTTGTAATGGGAAAGGAAATGAATTCTGTAGAGCTGCTTGCCAGAAAGGAACAGAGTCCCGCTGAACACTTTGATTTTAGCCCAGTGAGACCCATATTGGACTTCTGATCTACAGAACTGTAAGATAAAAAAATTGTGTTTTGAGCCAATAAGTTTGTGGTAATTTGTTACAGCAGCAATAGAGAACCAATTCAGTTAAGAAACTGAATCTGAATCTGAAATGCAATGACTATGTCAGTGCATAGTATTTCTCTAAGTTTTCTACGTTATTGCTGGCAAATTCCTCATTTTCTCATCACTCCTAGTAATAAGTGAAATATAAAACAGTTATGCCAGCATTTTTACTACACAGCTATTTGAACAATAATTTAATTAGCAAAATATGTACTACAACAAACTTCGTTTCTTAATTTATATAGTGGAACACATTTATAAATAACTGCCATTGTCCCAAAGTATGGATGTCCTTTGCCTTGCCAATGGGTTATTTTAACTTTTGAGAGGTGGTCCTCTTTTCTCAAACTCCACTTGAGGGTATGTTTTCTAATCCATCCAGAATCTACAGAGGTCTCTGCCATCTATGGGTTATCTTTGGCTATGCGCTTAGCATTCTCTGCACTCTTCATAGATTTAAGGAAGAGAACGGAAATATGCTTTTTTTTATAAACAAAGTTATCTTTTGTTTTCTCTAAGTGTGTTATCATCTTCATCCCTCTGTTTTTCTCTCTAGTTTTTACATTTTTGTTTAACATCTTTCTGAGGTATTGTTGCCTATTATTCTGTCAGGTTTTTCTCCTTTGCCATCTTTTATAATCTTCTATAACCAATACAAGGGTAATACAGGTGAGTGACTATATTGAAGGCTCACTGAATACAGAACAGTTCAGTTGCACCAATGCTCCACAAAAGGTGGAGAACTAGGTGGGCTCTAAGTCATCCCCTGATAAGGAAGGTATTTTGGATTGAAATGAGTCTCTCCCCAAATTCGTTTTTAAACTCCTAACCCCAAGAACCTCAGAATATGACCTTATGTGAAATTGTAGTATTATGGCAGATGTAATCACTTAAGATGAGGTCATACTAGAATAGGGTGGAGCCTTAAAATGATATGACCAGTATCCTTAGGAAAAGGAAAAATTTGGACACAGACACATAGGGAGAATACCACTGAATATTGGAGTTACACTTTCACAAACAAAGGAATTATAAGAAGCTAGTGTTACCAAGCAAAGGCTGGCTGCTCTACCTACTGTGTTTCCCTGAAAGTAAGACCTAGCCGGACAATCAGCTCTAATGCATCTTTTGGAGCAAAAATTCATATAAGACCCTGTCTTATTTTACTATAATATTAGACTGGGTCTTTATAATATAATATAATATAATATAATATAATATAATATAATATAATATAATATAATATAACACAATATAATATAATTAATATAATATAATATATTATAATACCGAGTCTTATATTAATTTTTGCTCCAAAAGATTCATTAGAGCTGATTCTCTGGCTAGGTCTTACTTTTGGGGGAACATGGTACATAGAAGCCAATGCTATGATATTCACTTTCGAGAAAAGAAGAGTCTTTATTGTGAAGTCGATTGAGGGTTTGAGTGGAATTTAAGGAGTTAGGGAAGGACAGGCTGGTATGTGAAATCACTGGCAATTAGAGGTGTTTGGAATTTGACTATATATGGTAAAGGCCTTTAGCATCAGAACTTCCTGGATAACAGGCCCTTCATTTTTAGAAGGGTTCTGGTATTCAAGTTCTGGTCATGGCCTGGTTCTTTGTTTCTGTGGGGGTGGGGATATGAGACTTTGGTTCCAGGTGTGACTGAAAGTCCAAATTCTCTCTTCTGTGCATGCTTTGACTCATGACTTGCATTTTTGGTCTATTGTCTCTGAAAAGCAACTCAGTATCTCCTTAGAAACAGGATAGAGCCTGTTTGAGCTGATTCAATGGTTACACTAGGAGAGAAGCTTAAATCCTTCCTTAGTGCCTTCAGAGAGAGCATGGCCCTGCTGGCAATGTGATCTCAGACATCTAGCCTCCAGAGCCATAAGACATAAATTTCTGTTGTTTCAGTCACTCAGTTTATGGTATTTTGTTATGGCAGCCCTAGCAAAGTAATACAGAAGATCCTGTAAACTCCCCACTCATTCATGTGGCCTCTAAAACACGTGTAACACTGTTGACCTCCAAATTCCACATGTAGAAAGGAAAGAAGCGCATGTTCTAGGTTCTCTCCATTCCTTATCTCTGTAGTCTCTGCCTCTTCGTGGCACAAATGCAACTTTCCTCAGAACATTTAGCTTTGAAACCTTAAGAACTTCTTTCTGGTGCCTACAGCCTCTCTAAAAGAGGACAGCACATAGGATCTTCAAGAAAATCCTTGATATTTTAACATATTTGATTTTTTAGATATAAGAATGAAGTAGCTAGTTATCACCATTAAATAGTGTTAAGTGAGAACAAATTTTTATCAGCAACCCCTCTGAGATACTTGCATCAAGCAAAATATAGTCCATAAACTTAGTCCATTCTTAACCATAAACATGAATGGGAACTGCACTATGAGAAACTAAATCTTCTTAAGAAAAGAGAAGAATCAGGTTGGAAAAAGAAAACAATGGATTATGCAGTTAAGAGACAGTATTGGAAAGAAAAGAAATATTAGATTTGTAGGGATTAAATCTTTTCAATTAAAAACA
The DNA here is from genome assembly GCF_057876585.1 of Rhinolophus sinicus. Lineage (NCBI taxonomy): Eukaryota > Metazoa > Chordata > Mammalia > Chiroptera > Rhinolophidae > Rhinolophus > Rhinolophus sinicus. Next base: position 71,982,804 of record NC_142517.1, on the reverse strand, counting down.
TTAAATGAATTCCTAGCTCTTCATGACTATTTGCAAAAAATCAAGCAGAAACCGTATTAGCTTTAACTGACTTTTAAGCTTCTGGCATTTCCATCCATTTTACCCAATATTACCAAGCCAAAATATTTGCAAGTCAGAAATGTAGAGTCATAGTTAATACTCCAACTTTTCTCTTAGTTACACCATAAAATCCACAAGAAAGTCATCTTTATTGTTCCATCCATTTCTCTTCGTCTCCATTGCCTCTACTCTCCTCCAGGCTTTCATTCTACTTCCTTTGGATATTCTATTGTCTTCCTAACTTGTTTCTCTGGTCCCACTCTTGCCCATCTATAAATAATCCATTTTACTCACAGCAACCAGACTGATAAAGAATCAGATGATATCATTCCCCTGTTTAAAACATACAATGAACAAGCCTGTTTTGTGCTGTTTCTTAGTTATGTGACAAAACCAAAAGCCTACAAGGTCAAGAAGACAATAGGAATAAATAAAGTAGAACAGAATTGAGACACTATGTAGTAGTAGGTGTAGAGTAGTAGCAACATGGTGTCGACAGGTCGTTGTTGACAATGCAATGCCAACAGGAGTCCCCAATTTGGGGTTTCATGAGGAAGAGAGACTTTATTCAGGGAAAACAGTTCATTTGTGACATGGCTCAGATGTAGAACAGCATGACTACAAGACAGCTCAGTAGAGATACAACCCAATTATGACACAGCATGCCTGTGAGACAGCTCCAGCCAGGCAGTCCCAGGGTTACACTAGGTTGCTGGGTAGCTCAGCTCAGCTCCGCTCCACCCCACACCAGTGGTACAGCTCTGCTCTGCGCCACTCCACTCCTGTGTTGCAGCTGTGCTCTGTCCTAGCAAGACGTTTCAGTGTTACAGCTCCAGCCAGGTAACACCATCTTTGGTGGAAACTTTTCAGTTTCGTATGCTTAGTGAGCCAGAAGGGAGCTGACTTATAAAGAGAGAAGTTTTCACCCCCTCCTTGATTGGTTTATTTCTCACACAAACCAGGACTCCAAATCCTCACAGTTTGATTGGTCCAAAAAGCACTATCCTGATTGGTCAGAATGCAACTGCTGTGATTGCTCTTGTGAAGATACTAATAAGGATATAGCCGCACAGTTCCAATTGGATGGGGGATGTCTCAGTCCTATTGGTTGAAATACAATTCAAGGACGTTCTTTATAAGGGTTGGCTCAGACCACAGGAGACCAGTGCAAGCAGGCAGTTCAGTGCAGAAGGCAGGCAGTGTAGTTCAGTCATCAGGGGGTTCAGGGCAGCATTCTCCCTGAGAACAGCTTATGTGAGAGGCCCCTGTTTAGCAAATCTGTTTTTAAATTTGAGCCCAGTCAGCCACCAGGAGCCCTTCTTAACAGGTAGATTCATTCTTGGGGCCAACAATGGAAAGTGAATTCCCTATCTAAATAACATGATTTTTGTGGAAAAAGTGGTGTCAGTATTGCCAGATTTGATTTTTCAAGAGAATGTTAAATGCACAGTTTTATGTAAACTCTCAATTTTGAATATTGAAAAGTATTTCAATTTATTTTCCAAAGCACTATTCAGACCAAGTAAAACAAGTATATGGACCAGCTCCAAAACTTAAGCTGAGACTTAACAACTCTGCCTTACGTGTGCTTGGGGTCACACCTAGCTCAATAGCAGTTTACCAGTGGTGGTGTATATGTGTATGTGATTGTTGGGGGAGACCCTCCAGTCTCACCTGCCCCTACCAGGTGCAGGTAACAAGGGCCTGTATTGTCTGTCAATAATTTGATAATGGAACCAATTAAAAGTCGATCTACTTTTTATTACCATCATGCACCATCAATTACCATCAATTCTAAACAATGTTCTCCTCTCCAGGGCAGACCCATCCCATACCTTTCCAACTGGATGTGCCACTGTCCAGTAGTACCTCACCCATGCCACTCCGTCCCTCACTCATAGTGCTCCAGTCTCATGGCCTTTGTTCTGTTCCTCAGAGAAACCAAGCCTCTTCTTTTACAGGGACTTTTTGAATGTTGTAACATTCCAATTAGAATATTCTTCTTTTATCTCTTCAAATTATTGACATCCTCATTTTTCAGATTCCAGCTTAAATTTATTTTCTTCAGTAAGATCTTTCTGAATCTCATAATAACTCCCACTATGCTTCTCTTTTATATCACTCTGTTTTATCTTGTCATATTTGACATTGTTAAAATTATTTTGTGTGTTTTATTTTATATTGTCTGACTCACCATCTCCTCCACCCCCAACTCACACTGAAATATAAATTCAGTGAGAGGATTGAGAATAGGAATCTTGCCTTTTTAAATGTTGACCAATTATCCCCAGTGTCTAATGCATTATCTGGTACACAGTTGGCTGATAAATATTTCTTAAATGAATGCAATTGTTAATATTCCCAAATATCAACCTAAACTATATGTAAAAAAATGCATGTATGAAAGGAAGCAGCTTGGGTACAATTTCCCATATGACCTGGATGGGTCTGGTCTCTCTTAAAGCAACTACATTTTATCCTGATGGATGGCTCCATGCTGGTTTCATGTAATATATGAAAAAAATAGACAGTAAATCATACTATCAAATAGTGAAAATGGATGCATACATTTTTATCTCAAAGCAAATCCATAAGATTTGAATAACATTGGAATGATTGTATCATTAGAGTTAATAAGGCTAAGTAAAGCTATTATTTGCCCCAAAATGGTAATGAAATTTCTCATCTTTTTAAAAATTTAAGAGATGACCTTCACCTTGACCATTCCTTTTGAATTCCTATAAAATGGAGATTGGGATAGTATAGCAAGTTTAATAATCTTCACGATATTAGTGTTCATCTTAACACAAGAGTTTCAGCTACAAGAGTTTCAGCTTCTTTGTCTTTTGTTTCACACCTGTATTTATTGGCGATCAATAGTAAATGTCAAAAATAATTGAAACTCTAGATAAGTTAACGAGGCATCAAACTCAATTTTGTTTTTCCATAACATATTGGAAATGCTATATTTTGCAAAAATAGTTTCTTTGTGCTAATGATAATAAATATATTCATAGGTGAAATGTCAATACTGGGTACAACTTTGGGAATCCAGTGCAGTTTCATTAATAATATTTCATTACCATTTAATGATGTAGCCCTAGTGAAACTGTTTCATAATACAGAAGAAACCATCTACAGGACGCATAGGCAGGATTCGTATTTTGAGATTTGCTGCCTCTGATCTAGCTCAAATTCTCAAAAATAACTGAAGATAAAATGTCACCAGAAAATGATGAGGGGTATGAAAGGACCAGGAGGGCATGAGTTCCTGTGTCATAGCTCTAATTGGAATCAGGACCCCTTAGTCTCTTCTCTCCTTTTTGAACCTCAACCAATCTGTAATTGTCTTTTATGTTTCTACTCTATATAGTCCATCGTTTACTCTGTCTTTAGGTCTTTCCTGCCCCTACTTTAATTAGTGATGTTTTGTTATTGTGCTTAATAAAAGCTTTGCTTTACACATGTGTTTTAGATATAGCAAGTATGAAATCTTCTAAAATATTTAATTATTCAAATTTATTACATTTATCAAATTTATCAAAATTATTACATTTCATTCTTTTTTTAATTTTTATTTTCTCTAAATCATACAAAATCCAATTCTGAGACTGTCTTTGCCAATGTCATTAAGAAGTATGGACAGATATTTTTCAGTGGTGATCTTTCCAACTCAGTGCAAGAATATGGAGACAAGGCCTGTGGTCAGCAGTCTATCACATTCTTGGCTAAAATGTTGATTGTGAAGTCTAGGTTAAAATATTCAACACCTGAGCATGGTGGGTTCTGCTGACTTTTTGCACACTCCATGCCAAGCTCAGCAACAGGGACCATGGCCTTGATTCCCAAAGTGTAGTTCAAATGTAGGTGTGCCTCTCTAAATCCTTTATTGTTTATGCTATAGCATGTTCTGCACCTGCTGCTGATCCCTCATAATCTGGGGAATTTGAAAACAAAATAAAAATGAATAGCAGTGTCTAAATAGCATTTCAACAGGACGTTTCATGGAAATCTACTTTTTCACATTTATAGATGTTATGCTTTATCGTGTTTTATTTACCAAATAACTGCAGGAGACATTGGATTAAGCAACTGTAAAAACACTTCTTCATGATAGAATTTCATATATCCTTTGGTTTGGTAATATTACATTTGAAATTTTCAAGAGGAAAAAATAGTGACCATGTCCTGAACTTATGTCACCACCAAATCACTTTGATTAAATCAAACTTAACTAGTATCCCACAGAATCCTTTTTGGGATTTCCTAAAGTAGGATGATTGCATACTTTTGAAATATAAGAATAATTGCACATTTTTAAGGACCACATACAGTCTATTATATTGCTACTCAAAATCTGGTCTGAGGACCAGAACTGAACCAATCCCAAAGCAATTCCTGTGCCTTTTAAACTTGAGGCACTCTTCTATAATCCTAGGTTATTATTTGCCAGTGAGACTTTAATCTGTGGGAAGTAAAAGTGTTTTCTTAGGATACGTCAGCCATATCAGCATATATTAAGATACCTCACTCTGAAGAAAGAGAGATATTCTTCCTCCTTATCTCTCATCTTTGGTAGAACTCACCCCCAACACACATACATACACGCACACACACATGCACATAGATCAAATCACTCCCTATTTGGGGCCTAGAGAGAAGTGAAAATGGATTCCCAACTGAGATTTCTTCCTTCTGGAAATAAGAGAAAAAAATGAGCCACAATAGTATCAACAGAGGGATGGGTTGGGAAACAAATTCATCAAGTAAGTGAGATAATTTCTAGAAGATTAAGCCTATATATTTTAGTAGACTAGATAATCAATAATGAGTTTCTAAAATTTTTTTAAAGACACAGGTGATTGGTTGATAATATAATGTATTTTAATATCCAGGGTTCTGCCAATAGTAGACATTTGGCCAGGGACCTAAAAGCCAAAATGATATCAAGAGGACTGACCCAAATAAAAGAATCTAGAAATTATCATTTATGCATTTGTTTATAAATTGTAGAACATCAGTCAGTGGAGTTTAACAGCTGTCCACATCAGCATTGGGAGAATGACCAGTTGGCTAGTCACTTAGTCCATTGACTTTAATGCTTAGTGAAATAGATGATAGATAGATAGATAGATAGATAGATAGATAGATAGATAGATAGATAGATAGATAGATAGATAGATGATAGATAGATAGATAGATAGAGATAGATATAGATGTGTACTTGCACCATTGTTTGACTGCAGTATATCCAAATGAATGCAGCGCTTTAATTAAATGTGGCATAAAAGCTATATTTTAAAAGCGATTTTTTTTTAAATTGCTAAAAATTTCCACGTAGATATTTTCCAACTTGAACACTTCTGAAATGCTATATCTTATATGTCCCAATCTACCTCTCTAGGCTGAGTTGACACTGCATAAATGATTTGCAATGACAAATAGTAAACTGTATAATTTCTGCATATAATGTTTACTTATTGTTACTAAACTTAAATCTAATAGAGAACAGGATCATCTTCAATAAAATTTCACTCACCAAAAATCCAAAGCTAAGATATTGATTGCTCAGCTGACTCTAGCCAGAGTTTTTGAAATACGTACAATTATTTGATTGTGTAATTGAATTCTTCTGCTAGCTCTTTTCCACAGAATGGAAATAGTAGTTATCATAGAAACCCAGAGGTTATAAAGATTTCTATTTGGCGTAATGTTTTGTCTACGGTTCATAAGTGAGGGTAAGATATGTTTGTCAACTTCTCCTCACTACTCTTTCGGCTCCAGGACGTGAGCACTAAATGCTATGAACCACCCTATTTTGCTCTCTTCTGAACAGGGAACTGATAGTGTCATTCAACCACAATAGAAGCAAGAAAGAAAAAGGAAGAGATACCAGCAATGCCATCTAATATTTTCTTTATCTGGAGGTTTGTTTCTAAGGTTGTCAAATTAGTGTGTTTCTTACTGGTTGATTTTTGAACAATCCACTGACTTCTTCTTTATCTAAGTGTATTAGGCAGAACTGATCCAAAGAGAAAAGGGGCTTTTGAAATGTGAAATCCAAATAATATTGTTCCTAAGATGATTATTACATATAATGTGTACATTTGTGTTTAAGGGGTGTGTTGGGTCAGTAACCAGGGGTGGAAACAAGAATATAATCTGATAGCAACTCAGAAAATACCCCATGTCACTTTACTTATTATTCCTCACCTTTTTTATTTCCCATAAAAAAAAGAAAGAAAATTCTAGCATTCACACCAGTCCTATTGAAGACCGAGGTCAAGACAAACATGTATTTTCTGACATCTTTGAAATACAATACATGAAGCGACAGCTTTCTCTCAAGAAAAATTCCTTCTTAGAAGTTGAAAATTCAGTAAGCCATGCATTTTGACTTTTTTAATTGGTGAGTTCTAAAACCTTGATTTTTCTACCAACCTTTTCAACCAAGTTGGACTGGTTCCCAGGGTATCCCCATTGGAAGAGCAGAGGTGGCCAGTTGTACCTATGTGCTGTCCAGATGCCAGAGTACTCCCTCTGACCTGGAGGCGTCTGTTATTACATTTGCTGGAATGGCATTTTCTGGGTCATCTAATGTGCCCCTTCAAATTTGCTGAAATGTCAGCTCTTTGTTGGGGCTTCTCCAAGTGCTAATTTGCTTCCCCAGCCTTTGCTTCCCAACCTTGTTGGGAAACAGCTGAGCAATGTTGGTTTTATTCAAATGTGTCAAATTGAATATTGAATCAACGAGGTCTGTAAATGTTTGTTACTGAATTCCAGCAGGTCTCACAGGAATTGATTCTGTATCCAGGAAAGGAATACCTCACCCTCTTCACTTAGATTGAGCATGTAGGATTTTGTGTCACTTCATGTTATGAACCAGACAACTGCTATGCACACCAGGTCAAGTTTTGGTCCCTTGATATACACAGTTTTTGGGTTTTTTTCCCCCCTTGATGAAATGTATTACATATTTGGAGATAGCTGTATCTTTCTCCCTCTAAAGGGATAGGAGAATATCCAGCAGCATCATTCATTTCCTGCCTAAGCAGAAACAAAGTATCTTTCTGGTTCGTGATTGGCTTGACATTGTCATTGCTTCTTTTTAAATTAGCTTCAGGTGTAAAAAACAATGTAATAGACATTTATCATTTATATCCCTCACAAAGTGATAAACCCCCAATCTACTACCCCTCTGACATCACACATAGCTGTTACATTTCCACTATTTCTATTCCTTATGCTATACTCCACACCTTATGAATATATATATATATATATATATATATATATATATATATATATTATTAGGGAGAAAAAGTCATGGCTGGTGTAGGTGCCTGACCACTGCAGTGTACACCTGAGGCTGAAGCTGAATAATAATGAATGATATAATTTAATGCATATGTATTAAATCATTATTAAATTATAGTTGACATTCAATATTATTCAGCTTCAGCCTCAGGTGTACACTGCAGTGGTCAGGCACCTACACCATCCATGAAGTGGTCTCCCTAATAAGACAAGTGTCCATTGGATACCCTATAAAATCTTTACAACATTGTTGACTGTATTCCCCAAACTATCTTTCGTATCCCCATGGCAATCTTGTGGTTACAGATTGCGCTTTCTAATCCCTCTCCTTCTCCCTTATCCCCAACCCCCTTCCCATCTAGCAACCCTCAGTTTTTCTTCTGTGTCTCTGAGACTGTTTCTGATTAATTTGTTCATTTATGCTATTCTTTAGATTCCACATATAAGTGAGATCATATGGTACTTGTCTTTCTCTGCCTGATTTATTTCACGTAGCATAATGTTCACTAGGTCCATCCATATCGTTGCAAATTGTAAGATTTCAATCTTCTTCATGGCCGAGTAATACTCCATTGTATAAATGTACCATAGTTTCTTGATCCAGTCATCTACTGATGGGCATTTTGGTTGTTTCCATGTCTTGGCTATTGTGAATAGTGTTGCAATAAACATAGGGATGCATAAATTTTTCAAATTAGTGTTTTGGATTTCTCTGGATAAATACCTAGGTGTGGAATTGCTGGGTCATAAGGTAGTTCCATTTCCAGTTTTTTGAGCTACCTCATGCTGATTTCCATAGTGGCGGCACCAATCTGCAATCCCACCAGCAGTGCATGAGGGATCCCTTTTCTACACATCCTCGCCAGCATTTGTTGTTTGTTGATTTATTGATGATAGCCATTCAGACCAGTGTGAGGCTGTATCTCATTGTGGTTTTCATTTGCATTTCTGTAATGATGAGTGAGGTTGAGCATTTCTTCATATGTCTGTTTGGCATCTGTATGTCCTCTTTAGAAAAATGTCTCTTCATGTCCTCTGCCCATTTTTAAATTGGGTTGTTTGTTTTTTGGAGGTGAGGTGAATGAGATTTTTATAAATTTTGGATATTAACCCCTTATCAGATATATCATTGAAAAATGTCTTCTCCCATTCAGTAGGATCCCTTTTTGTTTTATTGATGGTTTCCTTTGTTGTGAAAAACTTTTTAGTTTGACGTAATCCCATATGTTTATTTTTTCTCTTACTTCCCTTGCCCGAGGGGATATATCAGTAAAAATATTATTAAGGGTAATGTCTGCAAACTTTCTTCTTATGTTTTCTTCTAAGAGTTTTATGGTTTCAGATCTTACATTTAAGTCTTTAATCCATTTTGAATTCATTCTTGTATGTGATGTAAGGAAGTGGTCTAGCATCATATTTTTGCTCGAGAAGAATGTATATTCTGCAACTTAGGGATGAAATGCTCTAAAAATATCGATTAAATCCAACTGGTCTAATGTTTCATTTAAGGCCTCTGTTTCTATATCGATTTTGTTCATCTTCTCAAAAGACCAGCTCTTGGTTTCATTGATCTTTTGGTCTCTATTTCATTTATTTCCGCTCTGATCTTTTATTTTTCTCATTTCCATTTGCATGAAATATCTTACTGCAACCCTTCACTTCCAGCCTGTGTGTGTCTTTTGAACTGAGGTGAGTCTCTTGTATACAGCATATGCAAGGGTCTTGTTTTCTTATCCATTCAGCCACCCTATGTCTTTTGATTGGAGCATTTAATCTATTTACATTTAAAGTGATAATTAATGGGTACATAGTTATTGCCATTTTGTTGTTTGTATGTCTGGTCCTCCTTAGTTAGATTATTTTCATCTTTCTTCTGTTTACAGAAGCCCTTTTAACATTTCTTGCATTTCTGTTTTGGTGGTAATGAATTCCTTTAGCTTATTCTTTTCTAGGAAGCTCTTTATCTCTCCTTCAATTGTAAATGATAGCCTTGCTGGGTAAAGCAATCTAGCTTGTAGGCCTTTGTTTTTCATCACTTTGAATACCTTCTGCCACTCCCTTCTGGCCTGCAAAGTTTGTATAGAAAAGTCATTTGATAGTCTTATAGGAGTTCCTTTGTATGTAACCTGCTGTCTTTCTCTTGCTGCTTTTAGGATTTTCTCTGTCTTTAACCTTTGCCATTTTAACTACAATGTGTCTTGCTGTGGGCCTGTTTGGGCTCATCTTGGTTGGAACTCTCTGCACTTCCTGGGCTTGTATGTCTATTTCCTTCACCAGGTTAGGGAAGTTTTTGGTCATTATTATTTCAGATATGTTTTCGATCCCTTGCTCCCTCTCTTCACCTTCTGGTATTCCTATGATGCGCATGTTGTTGTGCTTGATGTTATCCCACAAGTCTCTTAAACCATTTTCATTGTTTTTTATTCTTTTTTTGTTTTTGTGGTTCCGCTTGGGTGATCTCTGCTAACTTGTCTTTGAAATCGGTGATTCGATCCTCTGCCTCATCTAACCTGCTGGTAATTCCTTCAAGTATGTGCTTTATTTCAGTTATTGTATTCTTTAGTTCTAACTGGTTCCTTTTTATGATTTCTTCATCCTTCTTTATGTTGTTACTAACCTCCTTAAACATTCTTATCATCAGTGTTCTAAACTCTGTCTCTGATAGGTTGGTTACCTCTATTTCATTTAGTTCCAATTCTTGAGGCTTCTTCTATTCTTTTATTTGGGGCATCTTTCTTTGTTTCCTCATTCTGGCTGACTCTCTGTGTTTGCTTCGATGTATTAATTGCACTGCCTCCCTATTCTCCTGCGCGTGTACGCCAGAAGTGACCCTTGTGTTGTGTGTATTCTGTTAAAGTGGAGCTTTAATTGCTTTTGGCTTGTCAGTAGGTGGGATTGACTCCTAGGCTGACTAGCTGTGAGAATTGGTTCTGCCCACAGTGGATGAGCTGCTATATGAGGGTTGACCCCTCAAATGAGGCTTGGCCTCTATGGGCTCTTGTGCCTGTAGAAAATTCCCTCTGGGTGTGTAACTTGTAGGTCAAACCCTATAATACTCTGGTTTGTTCTGGAGTTGGCCTATGGGTGTGTTGATTTTTATGCCTCTTGGTCTGGGCACTGGTGTAGGATGATTTCAGAACAAAACAAATCAACAAGCACAACAACAACAAAGAAAAAACCAAATATACTCACATGTAAAAACAACTGATAACCAATACTCAACACAGACAAAAATATCAAAAATACAGAAAAAAAAAGAAAGAAACAAACAAAAAATAGCAACACGCACACACAAAAAAATCAATACAGAAAAATAGAAAGATAAAGGAAAAGTAGGGTAAGGAAAAGAAAAAAGAAAAGAGAGAGAGAAAGGGGAAAATATGTATATATCTATATCTATATCTATATGTCTATATATCTATATAGATATGTATGCTAAAAATAATAATAATATTAAAATAAGAGAAACAAACAAACAAAACAAAACAGTCCCAGTCTTGGCTTAAGCCCACCAAGCTATCTCCAGGTTGTCCTCTGCTGTACGAAGATTCCGCTGCGTCTTGTGGAGGCAGAGCCAGCCACCTGGCACCCAGAGTGTCCCTGGTACTGCAGTTCTGGATGAGTGGGGTTATGGAGTGTAGTTGGTAGTTTTGACAAAGTCAGTGCAGTTTCTGCTCTTGCCTGCACAAACACACGCTTAGAGCACCACAGCCAGCCACTGGGAGGTAGGCTTATTCCCTGTGCATAGGTCTCATGGGTCTTAGGGCACTTCTTTCATGGGGGATGTGAAGGGCGTGAGATTTCTGAGCTGCTGAAAGCCCAGAGCTGCCTCTGCCATCTGCTCCTGACCCCTGCGTGTGCCTCCGCAGCTGTAATTGCCCTGTCCCGGGCAGCCCAGAAAAGGTGGGGTCTGGGAAGGCAAGTGTCTTCCATATCCCTGCCCAGCCTCTTCCCTAGGTCACAGCTGCAAATTGGCTTTTTCCAGATCCTGAGCACCACACCTCCTCTGTAATCTGACACTACTTCTCGGTTCAGGGATGAGTTTGAGTCTCTGGAAGGGCAGGGGTCGGAGAACTGTGGGAGAGTGGGAGGAGGAGCCCAGGTATGGAGTTTGCTTTCTGTCTGACCAACAGCCCAGTCTGCCTCAAACGTTGGGTATGCTGATTTCTCAGCAGGACTTTGGGGCACAGGAAAGAGCCCAGAGCCTGGCTGCTTCAATCTCTGGTCTGCATCCTGGGGCCCCACGTCTCCGCAGCTGTGAATGCGGGGTGTCTCCACACTGCACCCTTCCCCCTTCCCAGCTCGCTTGGTTTGCCACCTTCAAGTAATCCTTGTGCGAGTTCCTTAGCTGTTCTGTGTGATGAGCAGAGAATCCTTTGATGGGTTATAGATGTTCAGGTGGTGGTTAAGTTCCATAGGAGAACTCAAGAAGTCCACCTCACTGCTGCCATTTCTGTGACATCACCGGATCTCATTGCTTCTTGTCTGCTCTCTTCTCGAATATCTTCAGTGAGGCAGAACTTTCTTGTTCACATGAAAACTGCAAAGGGAGTTAGTAAAAAAGATTCTGTCACAAAACAAATTATAGTGAGTAAATGTGAGTAAAATCAGACACTTAATTGTACTGTTTATCTGAATGACAAATATTTTGTTGGAAGCAAACATAGTTTTTACTTAAAAAGCTTCCTGAGAGCCCAGTGCTTATTACGTTTCTAAAAAAAAAAAAAAAATATATATATATATATATAAATATATATATATAATATATAAGTATATATAACATTTCTAAATATATATATAAATATAAATATAAACATATATATATATATATATATATATATATATATATATATATATATATATTCTAGTCAGTTGCTGCAATTTCTACTGAATACTGCTAGAAAAAGTGGAGAAGAGGAGTCAGTGAATAAGAATACCCCCTCTTCTCTCTTAACAGGGGCTTATGTGAGCTTTTTTCGAGAATCACTAAAACAGGTCATCTTTCTTTTCACAAAAGAATATTTTTGGTTGTCATCCACTTTATCATGGAAGTAGAGAATTTTGGATGTTATTTGCAGTATGCTTTTGGTGAATGATAAAAACTCTCTCTTTTCTCTTTGTCATAGTGACAAACATTTTGACACCATCCTGCAAATTATGGAAAATAAGCAGAAGGGGAAAACAGAGACACTGTGTGACACTGTCGAAAATCCCTGGGCATTTCAAAATTTAGTTCTGCATGAAGGAGTGTGTATTTATCTAATTTCATACTTGGATAGTGAATCATTAATCCAGAATGAAAATGGACATTTTGCTTCTAAGGATCTCCACTCCCTTTCAAAGGAGCCAATCAAATAGCTTCATTTTTCATCACTTAAACAAAGAAAGACTATTTGGAAATTGTTTCTTATACATCTCATTTATCCATAAGCACTCTAATTAGCCCACATGAAATAGGAAGCTATTTACGTACCTATCTAACAAAACTGCTTTTCGTTTCCCTATTTGACTATGTTTCTGTTGTGATTTATTCCCTACTATTCCTTGTCCTTGACTTTTTTTTTTTTTTTTTTTTTGCTTTTGCATTTAGCTACTATGCTGTTTTCAGGTCTTCTAGATTTATAATTTTTTGAAATATCAAGGAAAGCAAGTTTGGTTTTGTTTCCTTACATGATGAGACTATGCATAGCCAGATGATGGCATGATATATGATGGCATGATAACTACCCTTTTGTGGGTGCTTATTTTATTTCTTACATTATCGCATGTATCGTTAGAACAAATCCTTCAGTGATGTAATTCCTATTTTCTGATGAATAAACTGTTTGCATAACTTTCAGAGTTAAAAAGTGCCATATAAGGATTCAAACCCACTTTTAGCCACACATACTATCTTTGATGTCAGATACCTTCTATTTAATAATGGTCTGTGGGCCCAAGGTAATTCAATCACTTCTGCCCTAGAAAGCAGTCATCTTAATGTTTCTTATTATGCCCCCCCCCCCACTTTGTTACCCATAGTCAGGCGCCCTCTTCATTATTTTTTCTATCTCCCCAATTTTAAAATGTTTCTTAATCCCAAGTCCTACACAAAGGATCTCTTATTCAGATTTTCATTGTTCGCTTTTCTTAGAACACACCTCTCTCACTGCAAACGGCTATAGAATTTTTGTGATACTACTAAAATGGCCTAAATCTGTCCTTCTTCTGTGACCTTTATCCTTCAGTGTATTGTAGTTGCTGCAATATTTACAAGACTTTGTCAATCATATATTAAAGTTTTTGAGATTAGGATTTCACCTTATATCTTGAACATAGGAGTATTCAATTAATCTTTGCTTAACACGAGAATAAAGCCTGGTAAAAGATATCAAATGAGTACAGAATCAATCCATGACCAATTCTACTGAACTGATCAGCTGTCTACACTCACTTTCTAAAATAACATTTGCTATGAAGGTGAATGAAATGGTTGAAGGGGCTGAAAATGTACAAATTTCCAGCTATAAAATAAATAAGTCATGGGAATGTAATGTATAGCATGGTGACCATAGTTGATAATACAACATATTTGAAAGTTGCTAAGAGAGAAAATCTTAAAAGTTCTCATCATAAGAAAAAAAATATAACTCTGTGTGGTGATGGATGTCAACTAGATTTATTGTGGTGATTGTTTTACAATAGATACAAATATTGAATCATTATGTTGTACACCCAAAACAACTATAATATTAGATGTCAGTTATACCTCATTTAAAAGAAAGAAGTGAGAATGGGTGCCTTTAATTTATAACGCTCTTTGCTTCTGAATCTGATTCAGTTATAGGTCATCTTGACCCTTCCTTATATTTAGGTGTCAATATTCTAATTTTTGGTTTCTGAATCAGGCACAAACTATTTAAAATAAAATCACCTCCAGTAGTGAGTACTGTTAAAGTGACATCCTTTTACACCCAAAATTTTCTCTGGGTGATGTTATTGAGATGATCCGGGTTCAGCCATCACCCTTGTTTATCATAGTCCTGGCTCCTTCTAGACATTTATATTAGTACCTTGGACACTGCTTGAATGTGCCTCAAAGAGAAAATCATCATCTTCCCATTTTTAAATAACGATTGAACTAAAGCCCAGAGAAGGTTAGGGACTTGACTGGGTTTCATGTTATGACACATTATGACATAGCTAGATCAAGACCCTGCTATACTTGACCCGAGTCCTAAATACCATTGTGGAAAGATATCAACAGTTTTCTGTTTTATTTTCTTTCTTTCTTTCATTTCCATTCTCTGTTTCTCTGTTTCTCTCTCTGCTGTTTCTCTCCCTGTTTCTCTCTCTCTCTCTCTCTCTCTCTCTCTCTCTCTCTCTCTCTCTCTCTCTCTTTCTCTCCCTCTCCCTCTCCCTCTCCCTCTCCCCTTCTCTCTCCCCTTCTCTCTCTCTCTTTCGTTCTTCCCTCTCCTTCTCTCTCTCTTTCTCTCTCTCTTTTTCTCTCTCTTTATTTCTTCCCTCTCCCTCTCTCTCTCCCTTCTTCCCTCCCTCCCTCCCTTCTTCCCTCCCTCCTTTCTTCCTTCCTCACTTTTTTTTTTTTTTTAATACATTGGAGATACTGGGATAAGCCCAAGTAGCAGGGCGATTTCCATGGCCAAATATCCTGCCTTTCATTTTGCATCCCACTGATCGTCTTCATACCTCTCCCTCTTCCATTAAAGTTAGCAAGAGAGGAAAGAGACTATCCCTCCACTCTTCCTCTTTTTACTGCCACATTTAAGCCCCAGCTCGGGAGAAAATGCCGCAACTCACACACACACACACACACGTCTTGATTTATTTAAACTAAGACTTAAGATCTACTGGATAACCCACTAAATACAGACACACATAGGAAGAAAAATATCTGCTATGAATTTTAAAGGGAAAAAAATGATCCAATCAGCCTTTTCAATTGGATTCAAGACTCTGCGGGCAGCCAAATTCATATCACCTACTCCTCCATGAGTAATTGTGATTTCTGTTTAATTTCTATTTAATATGCTGACACCTGTTGTGCTCCTTTTTGCAAATGATAAATCATTTCTCCTTCTTACTTCCAATTCGCAATCCATACTTTTTATATTCACTCAGAGGAAGTGAGAGTAACTTCACATACTAAAGCTTCATTGGTGGCATAAACACATCTAAATCAAATGTCTGTGCCACTTAAAATGCCAAGGGAACCCTTTGGGTACCTTTTGAACTTTCAGGGTCAGGTGATGGCAAGGAGGGCCTCACTCTTTGAAAATAGAAGCCCTGCATTTTCAGGAGTACAGGTGACATATACAGCTGAGGCTGAGGTCCCTTTTGTCTCCTGAACAACCTGGCCAGGTAGCCTTTAAGCTCTTATGAAAAATAAATTCAGATATCACTTTTGGACATACATGGTTTAGAGAATCTCCACCACAATCACCACCATAAACCTCATTTGGTAAATTTATCAGATACCACGTCAGTGACAAAATAAAGCCAGAGCTTGTTCACACTGCAGCACCCATATGACCTGCTTTTATACACAATTCTTTGCTGACAACTAATGCAAAAGAAGTTTAATAAGGGAAAAAGGAAAGAAATCTCCTGTGGGCTTAAGATTGGAGCCATTAATACATTTGTATATTATTTAAGAGAAGAAGTCAGCTCATTCATTTTAATAATCATTTATTGAAAACCCAATATGTTACAAACTGTGCTATGATCTGCTATCACAAATATGGTAGAGACCCAGTGCCCTGACCTTAACTTTTCAATTATTTGATCCACACAGGAAACTGTGAGGTGGACAATATTATCATCCCCATTTTTAGAAGGGGAAACTGAGGTTCAGAGAAGTTAAATAACTTGTAGCTAACAAGTAACAGAGCTAAGACTTAAATCCAACTCTGTCTTAAATATCCCCGGCTCTTAACTTCTAGTATATATTGTCTTCTATAATTTTTTTTTCCTGTTTTGCAAGCTGTGTTAGTATTATTGATCTGCTGGTTATACCATACACAGAGTTATGAGGCATAAATATTTACTGAATATGCCAAAAGTTCTACTATCAAGAGAGGTGTACCTGGCAGATCTGGCAACTAAACTGTCTCAGGCACCATGAAGCCCTAGTTAGAACTCTGGAAACACTGAATGTGAAATAGGGAAAGAACAGGACACTAGAAAAGAATCACGGACCTGGCAATGACTGTAGATTTGCATGGAACCTGCATAAAAGGAAGGCATTAAACTGACTGAAAAAGAAACAGTGATAAATGACTCAAAAGCATGTAGCAGTTACCACAGGGATGTGACTGGGCAGTACAACTGGCTTTATGGGAATGACACCTGTGCATTTAGAAGGGCTTAGAAGTGTTTGGTTTAACGTTCTGTTTTCAACATCTTGAAATTCTTAATAATTTTTGGTTAAGAGGTACCATATTTTTATTTTGTGCTGAGTCCCACAAATTGTGTTCCCTGTTCTGCTAGGCAAATCAAAGTGATCCAATGAAATATGATGAAGATGCATTAGAATCTATCAAAATAACCCAGAAACCTCTTAATATAAACACCTGGAAGTGATACAATTAAAATAATAAATAAAACTATAAATGCCTTTTCAGATATGGTTGAGTTTATAAAAATCGTCAAGTACTATATAGTAAGATTCAAATAATGAGAACATTAAAATCATTGAAAGGGACTCACCTTACCAGGTATCAATATTTACAGTAAATCTACAGTAATTAAGTCAATGGAATTACCACAAGAGTAGACAAACATCTGAATTGAGCCCTACACATATATTAATATAAACCTTTCGTACATAGTACCTCAGCAGTGACAATGTAAATCCACAAGGAAAATATGGACTACTCAGAAATTGGTGCTGGAGAGTTAGTTATCCAAATTGTAAAAAGCAAACAAATTTCCCCCTTGTACCATACAACAAAAACCCTATGTGGAGTAAAATCTTAACATGAAGTTAAGCTTTAATATGTTAAGAAAAATGTAGGAGACTATTTTTAAGATGTCTGGCCATATTTGGATATTTCTATTTAAAACATAAAATATATAAATTTTAAAACTACCCAATTTGGTGGCATTAAAATTAAAAATTTATCTTACAAAAAACACCTTAAACAAAATGAATGATAAGCTACTGACTAGGAGTCTTTAGTACATATAACAAAATAAACCATAGTAGTTGTATCCAGAACATATCCAGATACCCTTCAAATAAACAATTATTAAACAAAACACTAAAGTTTATACATGCACATTTATAGAATTGGAAATGAAAATATGCAATAACACTTAGAAATATTGCCTAACCTCATTAGTAATAAGGTAACCGATATAGATAAATCACAAAAACTTACGTTTTGTCTTAAAATTAATTTGCAGAATGATGGTACAGTATTATGATACTTAAAAGCTTTAAAATTATAACTTTAAAATTAATTACTGTGTAACAATTAAATGTACATATTATATGTGGTAAATGTAAAAATTTGCCTATGAGGTCCTCATCAAATCCTTTTTTACTCATTAATCCTTTCAAGCTAACAAAGTGAAGAGCACTAATATTCTGCAGGGCAAAGAGTGATGACAATACTCACATCCTACTTTTGAGGCACACACACAATCTTGCAGTAGAAATGCAGCAGGCATGCAAATTACTAAAGCACACCTGAGAAAGCTATCCGGTCTAAAAACAGGTAGATAAAATGCTACATGGTGCACAACTGATTGAGTAATCTACGTTCCATCATCCTAAATTTATTTATTACTAAATCTGGAAAAACATCTGATTCTACCAATACTGCAAATATGTCAATGCACTTAATATTTGGGCAGAGGACTTTGGGAGAAGTAGACAGAATAGGGAAATTGGACAGGGCAGGAATAAGAATTGGGTAACTGGTTACTACGCCTCAGGCTTTAGCTACATTACTTATTAATATTATGACAATATTATTATATAATATCAATAATATATAAATATGATTCTGACAATTTTACTGTAATATTCACAACATTCCTGTAAGGTGGATATAATTTTATTCAATTCACTGAGAGGGAAGTGGAATCTTGGTCTGGATAAGTTATCCAAGTTCACAAGTTCAGTGAGCAGCAGATCTAAGATCCAAATCCCAGGTGTAGCTGACTCGAAAGTCTGGGGCCATTCCTATCATTAATGTAAAAACAAAAGGCCAAAATGAGAGGCAACAAGCATTTATTTGAAATCCAAAAGTATAGCTAGCTGTTCGGGAAGCATTAATTCAGGCAGAAACCCATATAGTGTTCTGATTAGGAGGCAAAGGCAAGGGGTATTTATGAGAAAGAGAAGGAAATGATCACATGAATAGGACAAAGAACTTTCTATAGGTGCAGACAAGCTGACATAATAATGCTAATTCAAATGTTTTTAATTTTTAGTTATAATGTCTAAAATTATGAGCTTTTTGGCTCATCATACCTGCTTTCTCGTTATCTTTGCAAACAGCTGTTTGGGATATGATGCTGCTTTAAGCTCAGTCCAAAGTTTATTTTGCCCAGTTTTAACACTCAAAAGCTTTGAGGAGTAAGACATGCAAGGCTGTTCCCCTGAGATGGCAAGTCTGACTCCATTTTAAAGTGTCTTTGTATATACGTGTATATTTTGCACTGCAGTCACACTGTCTTTTAAGGAACTGTATTATTTCTCATCTGGACATTTTAAAATTCTAAAATAAGAAGTACATTTAAAAAAAATAGATTGTTAAGTAACTTCTATCAGTGATTCTTAATGCATCATCTCCAGACCTTTGACGTCTCAAGTAAAGCCTCTACATATATTCTTCAGGTTGAATCCTATATATCACACTTATAAGAAGATAATGCTTATAATACGTAACATGTAATGTTTAATAATGGTGAAATATTGTATCATGGAAACAACACTTGTTTACTCTCAGTTTTTGTTCAATAATTTCACACTCTTTGAGTCTTTTGTTGTTATTTGGGGGAAAAAAATACTTTGAGTATTTTATGGCATTTGTTAGACATTCATTTGTTTAACAAATATTTATTGAATGTTACCTATGTGCTAAGTCCTATTCTAAGTGTTATATTTGCAGCAGTGAGCTAGACAGACTTTCATAGAGCTTTCCCTCCAGTGGGAGGAGAGAGTGAAAAAAAAGTAATATAACTGCAAATGGGATGTTTGCTATGAAGAAAAACAAGCAGATATGAGTAAGAACATGGCCAGGGACAGGGCAGGGCAGAGATCTGATGATAGGAAAGTAAATGTGCAGGTCCAAATGATATGACTAATTGAGAGAAATTTCTCTCTCTGACTTGGCATTTATGTGATCAGCCAAGCTGCTTGCTTTGCTCCATTATTACTCAGGTTAATTAGCTGGGAGAGATTCTCAACAGACATTTGACTATGAATGTTTGTATTCATTTATTAGTATAATTTTCAAGAGGAAAATGAGTATTGCACTCCTCAGATGAAGGTTTGTTGTCCCCCCCCCCCCCCCCCGGGGAGGTATTTTTGTCTTGCTGTAAATTCAAGGGAGATATGGAAAGCATTTTCATGGATAATAGAGAAAGGAGGTTTAGATCTGCTCTGGGAACATGGGTTTCTTAGTTGAAAAATCTCAGGGTCCCTTTTTCTGAGATACAATGTGTAATTTCACAAAGGTCACTGTAATTCTCGTCTACCTCCTGGAGAAAATTCTTGACATCAGCTTGAAGGTGCTCTTATAAGAGACTCACTATAGAAACATTCATTTCTTTTCACTGTATTTAATTCTCTACTCTGATACTGGCTAGTTAAGTGACCTTGGGCAAATTGCTTTCTCTCACAAAACTTCTGATTCTCCCTGACAAATTCCCTTTTCTTCATCACTCAAACAGGTCTTGAAATCTCATCTCCTGCAGGAAGCAGTTCTAATAAATTAGAGAAGATGATTAATTCCAATCTGTCATTTCCTTTGTGCTCTTATATTCTACATACCTACTAAATGCATATACTCCCTGCCGCCACGTTACAGATAATAAAAATACATTATTTCAGTTTAATTTCATTATTTATTTACAACTAATTGCTTACGTTGTAATCACATCTGTATACTTGTCTATTTTGTAGCTTATATTCTAAAGTGATTAAGTTATCCTTGTATGTTTCAGCCTCATTGAAAGTGGTCTTTACCCTCTCTACCTTCTAATTCTGCTCAACAAAAGAAGAGAGGATTTTTTTCAGTAGTACACCTTCTAGATCCATTTGAAAATATCAGATGGCACTGTGAATGTCAGAATTATGGTCTAACAGAGATTTCTCTGAACATAGAGACTCAATATGGCTTTCATATCTGTATTGTGGGTCTTAAGTCCAGTGTCTAGCCTATTATAAGTGGTCAATATTCACTAGTTGAACGATTGGTGGAAAAGCAAATCTTAGCACTGCTTAAGAGAACCAGGACATTGGTCCTAGAATCTAAGGTTTCCACAGAATTCAATCATGGTTTTGACAGTTTGGTCTCTGGAGAGCTTGGGGAGTGAAGGGAATTCTGGGCATCCAGCTCACCACCATCTCTGACACCAAGTAGCTAGATGATCTTGGGCAAATCACTTACCTTATGAAATGTACTATACATAGAATTTAATGAGATTATCTCTAGAGTAACTTTTCAAATAAACCAAAGCTTTTTCCTAGGGACTGTTACTAAAAGTAGGCCATGCTGCTGTGGTCAGAGGTAATGTCTGGGTGATTGCGATCCCTCCAAACAGGATGATGGTGTAGTGGTTATGCTTGCAAGCATTTCAAGGAAGGAAATGTTTTTTGAGCATTGGAGTGTCCAATGCAGCAGGGGACTAATACAAGGATTTCAACTAACTGTAGACTTCAGATAATAGAAGCTTGATGCCGAGCTGGTAACTGCATCTTTCATTTGGCAAAGAATGCCAAGGAAAGCTTCACTTGTAGAAAGGTTCTGGGAAATACTGTTTCTTCTAGTACTGCTATTGCAACTCTGGCTATAATCCTCCTCTCACTGAAGAATATTGTAAGAATTAATGAGTACAAAGTGCTTTTTCTCAGGGGCGAGACTTCCTGAGCCTGGCCTGTGCCAGTGAAATGGGCTGACAGTAAATAACCCAAAGGCCCCCTAAGCAGGGTGCCATATGTATTACAATGCATTAACATTAGGAGCAATTAAGTTAACTATGATCTACACAGCACAATGACTGAATCATCCTTGCCAGGCAGAGCAGAAAATTGCGCACAGCTTTTGTGTATGGGGCAGTGAATAAGATCATAGCCCCTCAGCGTCAGTAAGGTAGAGGCAGCAGTAAACGAAGCCTGTTGGATTCACAAGATGCCCTGGCCATTTCCAGGGAACACTTCTTCTGCAATTAAACATCAAGACAGCATTCATGTACCCCACACTATCTCAGTGCTGTGGCATTTATTTATCCCTTTTGAAGACACATATAGGAACAAAGAACACTGTTATCACACGTGGACATGTGGGCAACATCCCAGCTGAATAAGAAACTCTACTCTTGTCTTTTCCTTTACATTGCAACTCTTCAGCTGTGAGTGCCTCCCTGCTGCTAACCTAAGAGAGTGCAGAGAGTTGACGACAGACTGGTGTTGTCTTGAGTGTCATTCATGGGGATTACAGCGTGACTTTGCAGGATAGCACCGCAGGTCTTTCTACTGGGCACTCATTAGAGGAAAGGAAACTTCTGTGAGACCGAGACCTAGCACATTGTAGTCCCAAGAGCTCCTTCTTGTTCAATGGCCTGTCCTAATCATTGCTGTGGAAAAATAATCTTGTTATTTTTTTTGCTTGAATAAAAAAGAACGCTGGAGCCACTCTAAGGGTGTCAAAAGCTCCCTATGTGGTCTTTTGTCTTCTTTGGCCACTGTGTTGCTCCCATGGACTTCTGGGATTTTGAAGTTCCCCTCACCTTCTCACATTTGAGCTTTCTCCTCCCTACCCCCACCCCCACTTTGTTAAACAGGAGCTTTGTGTGACCATGTCGCTGTGGACCTTGCTAGTGCTTCAGTGAAAAGTGTTACAAATAATAGTGAATTTTCCTGAACACTTCTAAAAACAAAACGACTAGTCGGTCTCACAACTACCCTTCCAAAGAGTTTTCTGCATGATTAGGAATATAAGCATACTACTTAGAATGTGGGAACTCCCCTATTTCCCTGAGAAAATAGAACAAAACAAAACACTTTTTTGTGTGTGTGTTTTTGTTATTTTTTTTGGGTTTTTTTGCTGCTTCCTGAAAAATAGCCGTTTGATAAGAAATAAGCACAAATTGTAAGGCTATTTCTCAAAGCCTGGCTATGATTGAGGTTCAAAGGCCACAGTTGCAGGCTATATCTTCTTTCATGGCTTTCAAGTTTTCATGTGTTGTCATGAGAATTTGGCCTATACAAATAATTACATATGCTTATAAATTACAGTCTGTTCTCACAATGGTAGAGAACAAACTCTTAAAGGTGGAGAGACAAACAACTGAGTCATTAACATCAAGATGGTTCCTTAATTCTCAAAATTACTTTCTATATTATGGGAACTTATAAATACTACTCTTTTATAATGTGACTTCTATAATACTCCTGTTACTGTTTTTGTTTTATTTTGGTTGTTTTGCTTTGGTTTTGGTTTTTAGCAATAGTGACACTTTCCTGGGGAGTCTGTCTAATAAAAAAAATGATCTTTGGGGAAAACCATGCGTGAAATGCTTCTATTTCAAAACACAAGTGATAAATAAGATTTCCTTGTGTTAAAAAAGACATTGGAGTTTCTTAACAAATACTCATTTTACTCACAAATGTCCTCCTTTCTCTATCCAGATTACATCAACCTAGTCCTGGCTTTATGGGCACGCGAGCAGCATAGTCACGTGAGGTCCCAAACTACGTAGGGCTCCTACATGGGGTTTAATGCTTTGAAGTCTCTCTCTTCAAAAATCTTAATAAGGTTATCTTTGAATTTATTTTTTGTAAATGAAGTCCAATAGGGTAAACAAGCATGTGCCGAGGGCAAATGGGCAATTCACCTCTCATCACCTCTCCATCTCCCTGGAACAGCTTTTCTACTACCCACTCCCAGCTCCCTGGTGCCCCAATCCAGCTGGACCTGATTATCCCCACTGTCATCCCGTGACCACTGCTGCCTACTGACCCCGCTCCCATGGGATTCTGAGTGCAGGCACAGGGAACACACATCTCATGGGCTCTCTGAGGTGGGCAAGGGAGCTTCCATCTCTGCCCTGGGCTAGCCCTGCCTGGGTGTATCCCTTGGGGAACTCTGCAGGGGGGGTCTCATCTACCTCATCCAAAAACCAAGAGTGTTTCTGCACTGAGGTTGCAATCTAGTTCAGGTCACTTATCCACTAAGGGTTGGGATGGCAGGTTGTGGAAGGGGAGAGTGGCTCCATCACCCCAACAAGGTCCAAAAGTTTTCATTTTGCACCGGGCAGGTGAATAGCCAGCTCTCTCTCAACCCTCATCATTTTAAACACTGGGTCCCTCCTTATTTCTTTAATCGTAGACGTAAAGGTCTTCATCAGTTAAAGAAAAATTTCCTGGAAGGAAAAATAAATGTTTCTAAAGGAATTTCAGCTATGACTTTCATGTTTTAAAGATTCTTCCAGAAATGAGAGAGGGGACACTGCTAGTTAGTGATTCTTTCATTAGATTTTTTTGTAGGTTTATTTGCAAACAACAGAGAATTGCTGACACTAACTCAAGGAAAAATGAGTGTGTTGTAAGGTGTGGGTGTGGAAAATTGTAATTAAGCAGCAAACCACTTTGGGTGATTGCTTCTCTCCCCATTTCTGTCATGAGCTGATATGGTCTTTCCAGGGCATGTCTGCTGCTTTCCACACATCAGCTTACTCATAACTTTGATTTGTACATAGCTCACCATGGTCTGTCACAGGCTTCTATTTCTGCATTGAGACCTTCTAAAGTCAGTTCGCACTGCTAACTACTTCATTATCTGGACAGTTCTTTGATGCCAGGGCATGTAACTGCTAGCTGGCCCTGACTATGAATTGGCTACTTTTCAGTCAGATCCTGAAGCCAGTTACCTCATCTCTGAGTAGAATATTGGATAATAAAATAGGCTGCCTTTCTCATCAAGGTCTGTGAACATGGCAAGCCCTTAAATGTACATCTATGCAATGGCTCACTCTTTTCTTGCTCCTGAATTGACTCTGTCTCTTTCATTCCCTATCTTAGGGAAAGACCCCATCATTCCAGTTATTTCAATGAGACACGCAAGAATGTTTGTACTCTTTCCTTTCCCTCCTCATCATTCATTTTGGCTGTACCTCCTAGATTTCTCTTTTCACAGTTTGTGATTGATTTCAGAATAAAATCCAGTCTCTTTTGTATGGCACAAAAGACATTCATGATCTGGCCCCTAACTATTCTCCAGTTTCATTCTCTGTTGTCCCACCCCATGACTATTCAACTACTTGCAGTTCCTCAAACGCACTGCCCATTTTCTCATCTTCATAATTTCTCACATTCTGTCCTTGTCCATAACAAAACACACTATGTTTGCTTTCCTCGTCACATTTATCACAAGGCATTGCTGCTGTTTATTTATGTGGTTTGCCAACAAATTGTGAACTTCTTGAAGGCAGACACCATGTTTCACTTTTCTGGGTCCCCTACATCTAGCATAGACCATAGGGTAAGGTATCTATTAAATATAATAAATGTATATTAACATGTGCCCCACATTTTAAAAATTTCAATGACTTCACATTGTTTTCATTATAAAGAGCACACTCTTCAGCATCTCTCCCATATCATCTTTCCACTACTCTTCTATTTTATGTACCAACAATAAGGAAATACTTCTGGTTAGTCATTCTCTCGTGCTAATTTACGTTTCATGCTTTTTTTTATTAAAGTTTATTGGGGTGACAATTGTTAGCAAAGTTACATAGATTTCAGATGTACAATTCTGTAATACATGGTCTATATATCACATTGTGTGTTCACCACCCAGGGTCAGTTCTCCTTCCCTCACCATTTGATCCCCTTACCCTCATCTACCACTCCCCTCCCCCTTTTCCCTATGGTAACCACTAAACTATTGTCTGTGTCTATGAGCTTTGTTTTTTCATTTGTTTTTTTCTTGTTCTTTTGTTGTTTTCAGTTTTATATACCACATATCAATGAAATCATTTGGTTCTCGACTTTTTCTGTCTGATTTATTTCACTTAGCATTATAATCTCAAGATCTATCCACGTTGTCCCAAATAGCACTATTTCATCTTTTCTTATGGCAGAATAGTACTTCATTGTGTGTATATATATATATATATATATATATATATATATATATATATATATATATCACAACTTCTTTATCCAATCATCTACTGAAGGACACTTTAGTTGTTTCCTTGTCTGGGCCACTGTAAATAAAGCTGCAATGAACATCGGAGCACATATATTTTTAGGGATCAATGTTTTCAGATTTTTGGGGGTAGATACCCAAGAGAGGGATTGTTGGGTCATGTGATAATTCTATTTTTAATTTTTTGAGGAATTTCCACACTGCCTCCCATAGCAGCTGCACCAATCTGCATTCCCACCAACAGTGTATGAGGGTTCTTTTTTCTCCACGGCCCCTCCAACACTTGTTATTATTTGTCTTGATGATGGTAGCCATTCTAACTGGTGTGAGGTGATAACTCATTGTGGTTTTTATTTGCATTTCTCTGATGATTAGTGATGTTGAGCATTTTTTCGTATGTCTATTGGCCATTTGTATATATTCTTTGGAGAAATGTCTATTCAGGTCCTCTGCCCATTTTTTAATTAAATTGTTTTTGTTGTTGTTGAGTTATATTTGTTTCTTATATATTTTGGATATTAGCCCCTATCGGAGGTGTTGTTTGCAAAAATCTTCTCCCATGCAGTTGGCTACCTCTTTATTTTGTTGATGGTTTCTTTTGCTGTGCAGAAGCTTTTTAGTTTGATAGAATCCATTCATTTATTTCAGGTAAGATCAGCTAATGGTGAAAAGCTGAAGCCCTTTGTTCTATGTTTATGGACACGACAGGGCTATCTCCTATCCTATCACCTCTGCTTTTCGGCATAGTGTTGGAAGTCCTAGCCAGAGCAATCAGGCAAGAGAAAGAAATAAAATGCATCCAAATAGGGAATGAAGAAGTTAAATTGTCACTTTTTGCAGATGACATGATGCAATATATAGAAGACCCTAAAAACTCCACTGCAAAGCTATTAGAAACAAATGAATACAGTAAAATTTCTGTCTACAAAATCAATATGCAAAAGTACATTGCATTTCTATATACTAACAATGAAACCTCAGAAAAAGAAAAAAAAAATATTCCTTTTGCAATTGCAACAAAACAATAAAATACCTAGGAATAAACTTAACCAAGGATGTGAAAGACCTATACACTGAAAACCCTAAGACATTTAAAAAAAAAATATTGAAGACAAAGAAATGGAAAGACATTCCGTGTTCATGGATTGGAAGAATCAACATAGTTAAAATGGCCATATTACCGAAAGCAAAATATAGATTTAATGCAATCCCAATGGTATTTTTTAAAGAAAAAGAACAAAAAAATCACCACATTTGCAATCGGAAGAAAAAGAACAATGCTGGACGTATCACACTTCCTGACTACAGGGCAATAATAATCAAAACAGCACGGTATTGGCAGAAAAACAGACACACAGACCAATGGAATTGAATAGAGTACCCAGAAATAAACCCACATAAATATGGACAGATAATTTTCAACAAAGAAGCCAAAAACATACAATGGAGAAAAGACAGCCTCTTCAATAAATGGTGCTGGGAGAATTGGAAAGCCATGTGCAAAAGAATGAAATTAGACTCCTGTCATCATGTACCAAAATTAATTCAAAATGGATCCAAGACCTAAACATAAGACCTGAAACAATAATCTGCATAGAAGAAAATATAGGTACTAAACTTATGGACCTTGAGTTCAAAGAGCATTTTATGAATTTGTCTTCAAAGGCAAAGGAAGTAAAAATATTGCATGCTTTTGTAAATGATGCTGCTTATGTCCAGAATATCTTTCTCCTCAGTTCTTCATAGTGAACGTCTATTCATTCTTAAGCATTTAACTCAAGCATCAGCTTTCATGGGAAGTCACTATGCTCTTTTTCCTTTTCCTTTCTTGCAATTTTAGGCTTCTTTATCATCTCTTAGAATTTTTTATCTATTAAGTTAGTTTTCACATTGCATTATACCTGTTGCTTTTATTGTCTCTCAAGAGAATGGAAACATATTATTTTTATCTCCTTGATACATAATAAGACACATGATGGGTACTCAATAAATATTGAAAAAAGAACACAATAAATCTAGAACTAAGTCCTAGATTAGTCTAGAACTAATGTCTGTCCTGCTTTTCCAAATAATTTCCATTGCATCATGCCACTTTCCATGAAAATAGTTCAATCCAGGATAGATCACACAGTTATGCCAGTGATGCCCTCAATGCACAATGCATTCGTATATCTGTATTAGATAGGAAACAGATGAAGATGCCCTAAGAAAAACACCTGAAATGGGGAAGACTAAGTAACATTAAAGTTTATTGCTCTTATGCATAACATTTTAGAGATGATTGGCCTAGGGTGCAGTTTTTCCCCCCACACCAACCAATTCGTAAATTATCTGACACCAACTAGGTGTCCTACAATTCGATTCAATTCTGACACTAATCGGAGTTAGTATCAGACTCTACAGATTAAGGACTCAGTCCCATAATACAGCTGTTACTTTAGATGCCATTTTCAAGTATCAAGCCTCCAGGTTACCCACTGTTCTGTATGGCTTGTTTATAAAGCTGAGAGTTCCCATAAGCTCTCTCCCAGTTTCGATAAATTGCTAGAATGACTCACAGTACTCAGGAATATGCTGTATTTATTATTACAGTTTATTGTAAAGGATACAAATGATCAGCCAGATGAAGAGATACATAGGACGAGGTCCATAAGTGTCCTGAGTGCAGGAGGCTGTGTCCCATGGAGTTGGGGTGTGCTACCCTCCTGGGACATGGATATGTTCACAAGCCTGGAAGTTCCCTGAACACTATCTTTAAGGGGTTTATATGGAAGTTTTATTATCTAGGGTGGTTAATTAAATCACTGGCAGTTGATTATTAACTCAATCACCAGCCTTTCTCCCCTCCCTGGAGGTAGGGAGTGGGACTGAGAGTTCTAAGCTTTTAATCAAGGCATAGTCTTTCTGGTGGTGAGTCCCCATCCTGAAGCTATCTAGAGACCTGACAAGAGTCACCTCCTTAGGACAAAAGACACTCCTGTCACTCTTATTGCTTAGGAAATTCTAAGGGTTTTAGGATCTTCATGCCAGGAATCAAGGAAAGACCAAATACATTTTTATTATACTACAACTGCAAAATAATTCTGTTCCATGACGTCATTCAGGTACCCAAATTACTTCTCTTTGTTTCTCTTGTTGCTCTTGGCTACCTAGTTGAAGCTTAGTTGCCACTAAGGACCCGTGATAGCCCATAGGAAAGGCCAGGACAGATGTAGGATACAAGATTTACATTAATCTTGTGAAATGGAAATTATGGATATCATTTCAGCTCACATTCCATTGGGAAGACATCTTGCTACAAAGGAAACTAGAAAATGTAGTTTCAAGATGGGTGATACATGCCTTACTAGTAAAATTATTATAGAAAAGGGGAACCAATTTTGAGAAAACAAATAGCAGTCTGACTCAAGTACCTATTTTGAGATTATTTTTACAACCAAAACCATATTTATTTTGAAAGTCAATTGGATACTCAGAAGCAAATATAGTGCAGTTTCTCAAGAGTCTGGGTTCCAGAGCCAGTTCAAACTGAACTCTAGTCATCAGAGGGTGTGTGGCCTGGCAAGTTGTTTCACCTTTTGACATTTCTGTTTCTTATCTGTAAAATGAATATAACGATAATATCCACTTTGTACATTGAGAATTAAATAAATTACAGGGGAAAATCTTAAGATGTATCTGGCACAAAGTGAGCACAATATAAGTGTTAGCATCATTATATCTATTCCCAAAGTGTTCACACTTATTTTTCTCCTTGTGGACACATATTTATCATATAAATGAACAACCTAACTAGCTGTTAAGCATGCTTTATATATTAACAACTAAGAGAATTCAGATTTTTTACATTCTATGTTTAATTTTTATAAATTTCTACCTTTATCCTCACTTTTAGATGAACAATTATTACTTCTTACTCTCAATGTATGTTTCTCTAAAAGGCTTCCATTTCTAATTTACTGGTTATAGTTACTGTGAGTTTTTCTACCAGGTAATTGAACTTATTAAGACTGTGTGTGAAATAGAATTAAATAGGCTCTGGGAGAGAAGCTAGGGAATATTTTTTTATTACATAAAGTAAGCATACATTTTAGTGCATTGTCCTTAAGTAATTATTTTTATTATTAAAGGATCATTTTGTTTGTTTCTTGTGTGTATTAGCAAGTATCTCTAGAGAAGTGAGTTATGAAGTTTGACATACTTATACACATATAATTACCAAAATCTTGATAAAAGCTTGAAGCTTGAAGTATAAAGATAATTTAAAAAAAAAAAACAAGCATCACCACATGTTGACTGGAATGAAAATTTATTTTAATCTCTGGGAAAAAAAAGCAAAACAAACAAATCTCATTAGAGTTTATTGGTAAGAATATACATGATAAAGTCAACCTCTGGTCTACAGATTCACAGAAATTAGATCTCCAAGTAAACATGGGTCATGCCCATCTCTTTGAAGTCATTTCCTCTGCTGCTGCCTCAGTGAGAAGAAAACCTCTCCCATGATTTTTAAAAATCCCCTATGCTCTATTCTGGCCTGCATAATATATTGTTCAATTGTTCCTTTCTGGTTTGTTTTATTGTAAGTGAAAAGCAAAACAGTGATACTGTCTCTACCAGGGAAGAAAAGCAATTTGGAAGCAGCTTAAATTGAAGTGCAATTGTGTGTGTGTGTGTGTGTGTGTGTGTGTGTGTGCGTGCGCACGTGTGTGTGTGTGTGTGTGTATGTGTGTGTGTATGTGTGTGTGGTTTGATGTTGCAAGTATAGTTGTTACCTGCCCAGCATCTCTCCAGACATCACAGGAGGCAGATATCCTGATAATTGGTCCTGAACAATTATAGGACAGTTGGGTAATGAAAGTATTCATTGTCTTAATTGCTGCTTTCTCTGACTTGCTGAAGTAACTACAAATAAATGGCAGTGGCCCTGATTGGATGAGGTGAAGCCAAATCTCCAGATTTTTTTGGTGTAAATCAGTATATCTGAGTATGAAAGTGTTAAGCATTTTAGAATGGAAAAGGGATGGACTAGCCTGTCATCTCTATGTCATTCATTTCATCCCATTTTCCAAAAAAACACCTACTAGCTTTTGCACAGCTGCGACTCCTTAGATAGTGATTGAATTTTAAACATTCACCACACACAGGAATGGTCTACAGACTGAGGAAACAAAATTTCTTATTTGATTTCTATGTGTGGCTGAATAACATTCAGCAAAAGGCTAATGGAGTCTATCTTTTATCAGTTAATAGAATCTTTAAAAGGGATAATTAGCAACATAATCATTATTAAAAATATTCAGAGATCTTAATACCCACAGTCTTTTTCCAGGAAAGCACAAACTTTTGTCCCTCAGTCCACTTCAAAGATTTTCTTTCCTAGCCTTTATGCAATACATCTCCTTCCTTTTCTCACGACTGCTGTTAAGAAGTAACACAGAAGTGTTAGTCTGTGAGGTTAAAACTAGAGCCAGGAGACAAAATACAGTATATAGTGTACTAAACAAAAATATTAGCCCATTAGCAAAATTAGTCATGTATGGACAAAAACTAGGGTTCTCTACATTTATTGTGAGAAATAAGAGGGAGAGAAAGTACTCTTATCCACCCCCACGCTACCCCCCCATTTGTGCTATACTCCCTGTTCCTACCACACACTGTGCTTCTTTGCCTATGAATGCTAATGAACCAAGCAAAAGTATCAAAAGTGGTAACCAATGGATTAAGGAAAAAAGAACAAGATTTGAGTCATAAAAAATGCAGTACTTTTTTTTTTCTCCTTTTCATGGTCTCTCAAGCAAAGACAGTTCTTGTTGGCTCTAGTTTCTTGTTGTAAACAGAAATACTAACAGAATCCAAAAAACCCAGGAAAAAAAATCCAACTCATTTTTATGTACCATAACTACACTCTATTTAAGCAACTGCCATATGGAGTAATTCATTATTGTTTGTATCATTAAAATGTTCAAAAAAGATCAATCAGTATCTGTCTTTATGTCTATCTATTCATTCACAGCCATAGCCAATGTGAACTGTACATACCGAAAACACCTTCAGCCACTTAGCGTGCCATACGCTAGAGTGTGCGATGTCATGATTTCTGTTTATTCTTCTCTAAGCTTTCACCATTCATTTTCTGTTTTTATTAATAGCTTTGAATTCATGTATGACTGCTAGTAATGGTGACATAACTATCCCCAAAAAAACGACAGGAAAGTACCATGCAAGCTGGAGACTTGAAGCTACTTCAAGGAGAAGGTCAAGGAAACCTAGAGTGAAAGAGTGGGCGGGTTGGGTTTGACATGATGGCCATCACAGCAATCTCCGTGGCAGGGGAGGACTCACCCACAGTTACATGAGCTGGAGCTGGAAGAAACTAAGGCCTGAGGCCGATCAAACCTGCAAGAAATATGGCAACCACAGTCACTGTCACTCTAAATTTCAAGAATGCAAAGCTGTAAGAATTTTGCACTAAAAAATCTGGAATGTGCTCACCTAACTTATAATAATATGTTCCTGTATTCATCTGCTCAGGCTGCCATAACAAAATACCATACAATGAGCAGCTTAAACAACAAAAATGTATTTCCTCACAGTTCTGGAAGGTAGATGTCTGACATCAGCGTCCCAGCATAGTTAGGTTCTAAGCAAAGCTGTCTTCCTGACCTGAAGACAGCCTCCTTCTCGTTGTGTCCTTGCATTATAGAGTGTGAGCTCCGTAGTGTCTTCTTATTAGGGCACTACTCCTATCAAGGCTCCACCTCTATGACCTTATTTAATCTTAATTTCTTCCTTATGCCAAACACTGTCACACTGGGGTTTAGAGTTTCAAAATAGGATTGGGGGTGGGAGCACAATTCAGTCCACAGCAGTTCCCTTTCTACAAAATTTTCCTGTACTCTCCTACAATGTTTGTATACTCGTATACAACTGTACTGGCAGAATCTTTAATAACTGGACTGTCAAGAGTACAGTAAGCAGAACAAAATCCAAACTGACCTTCCTTATCTAAACATAGCCAGCAAAGTCCAACTGAGTCTTTTATACATTTCTTTACTCTGATAGGACTCTTTTCCCTCCCTCTTCCACATTTTAAGGTCCTTGTGATTATATTAGACCCACCCAGATAACTGAGGAAAATCTCCCAATTTCATGGCATCTCATGAGAAAACTTAATTTTATCTACAACCTTAATTCCACCTTGCCATGAAACAACATCTTCACCGGTCTCAGGAATTCGAATGTAGACATCTTTAGGGGACTATTCTTATTTTTTCTTTTTATCCTGCCCACCACTATAGTCATATAATTATATTAGAACATAATTTCTTGTACCTGTAATCTATCAAAGTAAAGGACAAGTAAATTAAATCATTAAGTTTGGGACCTGGATTTGACCTAAATACTGCTATTCTCCTGGGCATTTTAATTTTTAGCTTCCTAAAAATGGGCCTTTTAAAATTGGATAATACTCAAATCAAATTATGGATGTAAATTAAAATGCATTTTGTCAATGGCACACAATTCAATTGTTTTCCAATTCTCTTTAGCATTCAGTCAGCTGATACTTGCAAATTTTCAAACAGTTTAATAAAGAGAAACATAAACTTTGGGATAGGTAATACACTGAATTTGAAATTAAGATTTAGTACATTCTAATTTGAAACTGTGAAAAATTTTAGGAAGTAAGTGTGAACAAAGAAATGCCCACATTTAGTAATGGATTTGCAAATATAAAATTGTTTCTATTACTGTAAATGCATAATATGAGTTTTACATATAATATTTCAGGTACATTTTGTACAAAAAGAATATAAAAAATACTGTAATGTTACTTTGATGAGCTTGAAAAATGCTTAAATATAAATTACTGGAAATAATAATACAATCTTTTGCAAATAATGTACAAATATGTATCTTCAATTTAATTAAGATATTTACTAAGTGCTTATTATAGGCAACATTTAGAAGTATACAAAATTTTATAGGATATAGGCCCCTAGAATTTATATATATAGTAAAGGAGATAATAAAAACTTAATTATATAAAATATTATCTTTACATCACATTACGTTTTGTTTTAATGCAATTAATACAAAATAGAATGGTTTTTTTTTCATTTGTTATTTTTAAAATTAAAACTGCAATTGTGAACCAGTGTTACTTGGTTAATTGAAGTAAGGTCTTTTTGAAAGAATGTGACAGGTAGGAAGAAAACTCTTTGTTCCAGTTATTTTAATTGAATGAACATAATTGATTTGTCTTGTTATCTTCTATACAGACATTCTCACAATGATCAAAAGTCATTGTAAAAAATTAAAGCACCAAAGGTGTCAATACCTGTTTGCTATATACACACACACCTCGTTATTTTGATGGATCTTGTCTTGAAAGAACCAATAGAGTAAAGCCATGTTGTGCAGATATTTCATATTTTGTCCTGGCATACAAATACTAAATAAATATTTGCTAAATGAATGAGCAAACAATTCTCCTCAATGAAGTTATTCAATATGTGAAGGTCTTCAAGGTTTAAAAGAGAAAGTCTGAAATAACATTTAATATTGAAAAGGTACATGAAAGTTTAGGAATTGAAAATAATTTCATCTTTTAACTTATATGGCCACTCTGTGTCCTAATGCTTCTAACCCTGAATATAACAGTTTCCAGGGAGCATTACAGCATTATCTCAGAACCAATTAAGTCCTGATATTTTTAACTGAGTTTTTTTCTTTAATATTTATAATGGAACATTTTTATACGCAAAACTAGTTCAATGACCCCCATATCCTCATCACACAGCTGCAACAAGCATCAACTCATTGCCACTCTGTTCATTTCTATTCTAACCCTATTGGCCCTTCCCTCACTGGATTATTTTGAAGTGAATCCCAGACATCATGTAATTTCACTTATACATATTTATAAGTGAGTCACATCTTTAATTTGCCAAATTGTATGTGATTTTTTTTTTTTTTTTTTAGATTTAAATTAGAATATTTTGCCCATTTTTTCTATTGGATTGTCTTTTACTATTCATTTATAGAAATGCATTACATATTCTACTTATGAGTCCTTGGTTTTTATGTGCTTATACGTATATTTAAACAATATTTTCTCCCACTCTCCATATGTCTTTTGAGTTTCTTTATGATTATTTTAATAAACATAATTTTTCATTTTTGTTGTAGTCCATCTCATCAACTTTTGCCCATTATATAGTCAGTAATTGTTCTGTCCAGTAGAAGAAAGTTTTCGTACATCGAGGTTATGGATATGTTACTGTATGTGGCTATGGTCTGAATGTTTATTTACTGTCAAAATTCATATATTGAAATCCTAATGCCCAATATGATTGTATTAGAAGCTGGGCCTTCGGGAGGTGTTTAGTTCACGAGGGTGGAACTCTTATGAATGGATTAGTGCTCTTATAAAAAAGAAAAAGAGACCCCACAGAACCCCCTACATTCTTCTTCCATGTTGGGACACAGCAAGAAGTCATTGATCTACAACCTGGAAGAGGGCCATTACCAGAATCTAACCATGGTGGCAACCTGATTTTGGACTTTCAAATTCCAGAACTTTGAGAAATAAACCTCTATTTATTTTATAAGCTACAAATCTGTGATATTTCATTATAGCAGCCCAAATGGACTAATATATGTTGTCTTCTAGAAAGTTTATTTTTCAACTTTCACATTTCGCTGCAATCTAACTGTAATTGATATGTGTATAATATGAGAGGTAGGGGGCAAGTCTCACTTTTTTAACATTGTCTTCAAATTGTCCCAGTAGCATCTATTGAACAGGCTATCCTTCATAATGCAGTGGCACCTTTGTCGTATATTAAGTGACTATGTGTCAATGCTATAGTAGTTCAATTACTACAGCTTTATATCTAATGGTGTAAGTCCTCTAGAAATGTTATTCTAGTTAGTTTTGGCTTTGGTCCTTTGTTTTTCCATATAACCAGAGGGTGCCCCAAAATATGTATACACATTTTAAGAAAGGAAAAAACTGTATTAAAATTGTAATACTCAATATATACCTATAAAAAAATGAATACAAGTTGTATATATACATTTTTTGGTACCCCTGGTATTTTAGAACATATTAGTTAAATTCCACAGAAATTAAAAAAACAAATAGACTAAAGTCATATGGTTCTCAACTTTTTCTGTATGATTTATTTCACTTAACATGATACTCTCAAGATCCGTCCATTTTGTCACATGACAAACAAACAAAAAGTCATAGACACAGACAACAGATTAGGGTTACCAGAGGGTAAGGGGCGAGGAGGGAGGTAGATGAGGGTAAACGGGGTCAAATATATGGTGATGGAAGGAGACCTGACCCTGAATGGTGAGCACACAATGCAACATATAGATGATATATTATAGAACTGTGCACTTGAAACCTATATAATTTTACTAACCAATGTCACCCCAATAAATTTAATAATAATAAAGCAAAAAGACTGCTGATTTTTTATTAGAATTGCACTAAAAATATATATCAATTAAAAAAACAGACACATATCTTTACACTACTGAGTCTCCTAAACCAAGAACATAGTATATTCCTCTATTTAAGTTCTCTCAATAATGTTTTTTATAGATTAATTTAATTTAATTTATTTTTAATTATTTTTTAGTTATACTTGACATTCAATATTATTTTACATTAGTTTCAGGTGTACAACACAGTGTTTAGACATTTATATAATTTATGCAGTGATCCCCACAATTAGTCTAGTAACCACCTGGAGCTATATATAGTTGTTGCAATGTTATTGACTATATTCCCTATCTGTTCTTTACATCCCCATCACTATTTTGTAACTAAGAATTTGTATTTCTTAATCCATTCACATTTTTTCACCCAGCTCCCCAAACCTCTCCCCTCTGGCAACCATAAGTTTGTTCTCTGTATCTATAAGTCATGTTTCTGTTTTACTTGTTTGTATATTTTGTTCTTTAGATTCCACTTATAGTATGAGGAAGATCATATGGTATTTGTATTCCTCAATCTGACTTATTTCATTTAGCATAGTACCCTCTAGGTCCATCTAGTTGTCACAAATGGTAAGATGTCATTCTTTTTTATGGCCCAGCAATATTCCATTACATGTATATGTACCACCTCTTCTTTATCCAGTCGTCTACACACTGGCACTTGGATTGCTTCCATATCTTGGCTATTGTAAATAGCACTGCAGTAAACATGGGGGTGCATATATCTTTTCAAAGTAGTGTTTTGGATTTCTTCAGATAAATACCCAGAAGTGGAATTGCTGGGTCATAAAGTAGTTTTGTTTTTAATTTTTTGAGGAAACTCCAAATCATTTTCCATAGTGGCTGCATGAATTGGCAATCCTACCAACAGTGCATGAGGGTTCCCTTTTCTCTGCATCCTCATCAACATATGTTGTTTGTTGATTTATTGATAATAGCCTTTCTGACAGGTGTGAGGTGGTATCTCATTGTGGTTTTCATTTGCATTTCTCTGATATTAGTGACATTCAGCATCTTTTCATATATCTGTTGACCATCTTTATATCCTCTTTAGAGAAGTAGCTATTCATGTCCTCTGCCCATTTTTAAAATTGGATTGTTTGAGTTTGTATGAGTTTTTTTTTTTACAAATTTTTGATATTAACCCCTTATCAGATGTATTATTGGTGAATGTCTTCTCCCATATAGTAGGCTATCTTTTTGTTTTGTTGCGGGTTTCCTTTGCTGTACAAAACCTTTTTAGTTTAATGTAGTCCCATTTGCTTATTTTTAATTTTGTTTCCCTTGCCCAAGGAGAGATATGAGAAAAAATATTGCTAAGATCAATGTCAGAAAATTTACTGCTTCTATTTTCTTCCAGGAGATTTATAGTTTCAGGTCTTACATTTAAATCTTTAATCTTTAATTTTTAGGGTAGTTTTGTATATGGTACAAGAAAGTGATCTAGTTTCATTTTTTTGCATGCATCTGTTTCGTTTTCCCAGCACCATTGATTGAATAGACTGTCTTTACCGCAATGTATAGTCTTTCTCTGTCATAAATTAAATGACCATATAGTGATGGATTTATTTTTGGGTTCTGTATTCTGTTTCATTGATCTATGTGCCATGCTGTTTTGATTACTATAGGCTTGTAGTATAGTTTGATATCAGGTAGTGTTATACTTCCCATTTTATTCTTCTTTCACAAGATTGCTGTGGTTATTCGAGGTCTTTTGTGGCTCCATATAAATTTTAAGATTATTTGTTCTAGTTCTGTGAAAAATGCCATTGTTATTTTGATAGGGATTGCTTTAAGTAGTATGGACATTTTAATGATGTTAATTCTTCTTATGCATGAATGAGCACAATATATGCTTCCATTTATTTGTATCTTCTTCAATTTCTTTCTTCAGTGTCTTATAGTTTTACCAAGTGCAAGTGTTTTACCTCCTTGGTTAAATTTATTCCTAGGTTTTTATTTATTTTTTTATGCAATTGTAAATGGGGTTGTTTTCTTAATTTCTTTCTCTGACAGTTCATTATTGGTGTATAAAAATGCAACCAATTTCTGAATATTAATTTTATATCCTGCTGCTTTACTGAATTCATTTATCAGTTCTAATAGTTTTTTTTTTTTTTTGGTGGAATCTTTGGTGTTCTCTCTATATAGCATCTATTCATCTGCAAATAATGACAGTTTTGTTTCTTACTCTCCAATTTGGAAGCATTTTATTTATTTTTCTTGTCTGATTGTTGTGGCTAGGACTTCCAATACTATGTTGAATAAAAGTGGTGAAAGTGGACATCTTCGTCTTGTTCCTGGTCTTATGGAAAATGGTTTTAGCTTTTCCCCATTGAGTATAACGTTAGCTGCGGATTAGTTATATATGGCCTTTATTATGTTGAGATATGTTCCCTCCATTCCCACTTTTCTGAGAGGTTTTTTGTTTTTTTTAATCATAAATGGATGGTGGATTTTGTCAAATGCATTTTCTGCATCTACCGTGTTTCCCCCAAAATAAGACCTAACCGGAAAATAAGCTCTAGCATCTAGCATGATTTTTCAGGATGACATCCCCTGAACATAAGCCCTAATGCATCTTTGGAGCAAAAATCAATATAAGATCTGGTCTTATTTTCGGGGAAACACGGTATTAATATGATCATATGATTTCTATCTTTCATTTTTTTATGTAGTATATCATATTAATTGATTTGCAGATGTTGAACCAAGCTTGCATCCCACGAATAAATCTCAATTGATCATGGTGTATGATCTTTTTAATGTATTGCTGAACTTTGTACGCTAATATTTTGTTGAGGATTTTTGGATCTATGTTTATCTGGGATATCAGCCTATTGTTTTGTTTCTTTCTTTTTTTTTTTTTTTTTTTTGTAATATCTTTGTCTGGTTTTGGAATCAGGGTAATGGTGGCCTCATAAAATAACTTTAGGACCGTTCCCTCTCTTAATTTTTTTGGAATAGTTTGAGAAGGATCAGCATTAATTCTTCTTTGAATGTTAGGTAAAATTTACCTGTGAAGGACTTTTCTTTTTTAAGAGTTTTCTAATTACTGATTTGATTTTGTTAGTAGTCATCAGTCAGTT
Source organism: Rhinolophus sinicus (assembly GCF_057876585.1). Classification (NCBI taxonomy): domain Eukaryota; kingdom Metazoa; phylum Chordata; class Mammalia; order Chiroptera; family Rhinolophidae; genus Rhinolophus; species Rhinolophus sinicus. The sequence continues at coordinate 71,943,431 of NC_142517.1, read as the reverse complement.
CAGATTTTTCTGTTTCTTCCTGTTTCAGTTTTGGAAGATTATATGTTTCAGGAATTTATCTATTTCTTCCATTGTATGTTTCTCAGAATTAATCCACTTCTTCTTGATTGTTCAATTTGTTGGCATATAATTGTTCTTAATATTTTCTTATAATCCTTTGTATTTCTGTGGTGTCAGTTGTCACTTGTCTTCTTTCATTTCTGATTTTATTTATAGGGATCCTCTCTATTTCTCTTCATGAGTCTGGTTCAAGGTTTATCAATTTTGAGTATCTTTTCAAGGAATCAACTCTTGGTTTCATTGATTTTTTTTTCCATTTATTTCTGCTCTGATCTTTATTATTTCCTTGCTTCTACTCACTTTGTACTTTGTTTGCTGTTCTTTTTCTAGTTCTTTTACATGTAGGGTTAGATTGTTTATTTGAGATTTTTCTTGTTTCTTGAGGTGGGCTTATATTGCTATGAATTTTCCTCTTAGGACTGCTTTTGTTGTGTCGCACAGATTTGGGGTTGTTATCTTTTCATTTTGGTTTGTCTCAAGTTATCTTTCACCTTCTAACTTGATCTTATCAACCCACTCATTATTTAGTAGCATGTTATTTATCCTCCATGGATTTGTGTGTTTCTCAATTTAAAAAAATAATAATTTCTAGTTTCAAACCATTGCAGTCAGAGAAGACACTTGATATGAGTTCAATTTATTACATTTATTAAGACTTCTTTTGTGACCTAACATGTGGTCTGTCTTGAAAAATGTTCCATGTGCACTTGATAAGCATGTATATTCTGCTGCTTTCAGGTGAAATGCTCTAAAAATTATCTCAGTGTTTTGCAGTTTTCTAACAGAGATTTCTGTCAAAGGAATCAAACATTATTCATTAGTTTAATCCTACTATTTTGGATTATTTTATTTATTTGTAGAAGGCATGCATTTTAAAATTTTATTCTCTATTTGATGTTGGTAGATAGAAATACAATTGATATTTGGTTAACTTTGTATGTTGTGATCTTGGTAAATTTATTTATTAATTTTAATACTTATTTGTAGACTTTTTTGAATTTTCTATTTTACAAATAATGATAGTTTTGTTTTTTCCTTCCAAAGCCATATACCTTTTATTTATTTATTTTTTATTTGCTTTATTGCATTAGCTAAAGTGCAAGGCTGAATAAAAGTGATAATACTAGCATCTTAATCTTGTTCTCGATATCAATAAGAAAGTTCTCAGTATCACTATTAAGTTACACACGTATTTTAGGGTTTTTATAGACGTTATTTATCAGGTTAAAATTTTTTTCTATTCCTACTTTTATCATGAATGGATTATTACATGATGATGATTTTCCCTCTTTCTGTTAATGTGTTAAGTTACATTGGTTTTCGAACATTAGACCAATTTAACATTCATGAAAGCCCACCTTGATAGGGTATAACCATTTCATTTATTAATGGATATGATTTCCTAATATTTTGTTTGGAATCTTTGTATCTATGTTTATAATACAGATTGTTCAGTAATGCTTTTTGCTTGTAGTTTAATGAACTTTTCAACTTTTTTGGGTGGGTGGGGAATATTGGGGAACAGTGTGTATCTCCCGGGCCCATCAGCTCCAAGTCATTGTCCTTCAATCTAATTGTGGAGGGTGCAGTTCAGCTCCAAGTCCAGTCACCATTTTCAATCTTTAGTTGCAGGGGCACAGCCCACCATCCCACGCGGGAATTGAACGGGCAACCTTGTTGTTGAGAGCTCGCGCTCTAACCAACTGAGCCATTCAGCTGCCCCTCTAGAAGCTCAACAGTAACTCGTTGTCTTCAATATTGTTGTGGAGGGCACAGTTCACTGGCCCATGTAGGAATAGTACTGGCAACCCCGTTGTTCAGAGCTTGCGCTCTAACCAACTGAGCCATCTGGCAGCCCCTGAACTTTTCAACTTTTGATACTGAGTTTATGCTGGCCTTATAGAATGAATTAGGAAGTATTTTTTCTTTCTCTATCCTTTGGGTTATTTTGTGTAATATTGTTTTGTTTTTTCCCGTCAGTAAGTCTTTGGAAGAACATTAATGAAATTATCTAGGCCTAAAGTTTTCTTTGTTGAAACATCTATGATTAAGGATCAAATACTTTAATAGACATAAGACTATTTATATTTTTCTAGTTATTGGTTTCAGTTTTGCTAAGTTGTACTTTATTCCATCTCATCTCTATTTTCAAATTTACTGGCATAATTTTTTTTAATATTATTTATTTTTTGTTGTTTTATTATGTTCAGGATCTCTAACTTGATGTTCCACTTTTCATTGCTGATGTAGGAATTTATTTCTTCTTATTTTTCCTAGATCAGTTTTAATAGAAATGTATCATTTTTATTAGGGTTGTCAAAGCACCCAAATTTGGTGTTATTGATTTTTTTATGCATGTTTGTTTTCTATTTAGTTTGTACCTATTCTTTTTATTATCTGTATTTTATTCTCTTTGGGTTTAATTTTTTGTTTCTTTGTTAATGCCTTGAGATAGAATTTTACATCACTAAGTTTCAAGGCTTTTTTCTTTTCCAAGCTATGCATTTGATACTATAGATTTCTCTTTAAGCATATCTTTTCCTATATCCCATAGGTTTTCACATATTTTGTTTTTCTCTTTCAATTCAAATTAATGTCTAATTTCCTTTGTGATATTTTTTTTACTCATGATATGTTTTATAATAGCATTGCTTAATTTTTAAACAGTTGGCTCTATTAAGTTTTTTTTTATTTAAATTGTTTTCTAGCATAATTCCTGTGTGATCAAATAAAATGCTTTGAAATGAGGTTAAAGCTTTGAGAAAAATTGGACCTTACTTTAGTACTCAACATACTATTATTTTGGTAAATATTTTACGTATACTTGAAGGAAATGTTTTTTAGTCATTGTTGGGTTTAGTGTTCTTTATATGGCAATTAGGTTAATTTCATTAATCTTGTTTAGGTCTATATCGTTTCTTTGTGTGTGTGTGTGTGTGTGTGTGTGTGTGTGTGTGTACCATTAGCTATGAAGAAAAGTTTATTTTAAAGTCTCTCATGTGTGACATGGATTTTCTATTTCTTCTTTTAGTTCTGTCCATTTTGCTTCATGCACTTTGAAGCTCTGATTTTCGAACATGGATTATGCATTGTGATATCTTTTTTATGTGTTGATCCTTTTATTATCATCAAATATATCCCTTTGTTTCATGAGCTGTCATCTGGATTTAAAGTCTACTTTGTTTGGTATTGGTATAATTTCACTAGTTTTATTTTGCTTAGTGTTTGCATGATATGTCTTTTTCTCAACTTCTAATTTTGATCTTTCTTATATTTCTGTTAAACAGGTGTTCTTAGATTTATATTTAAAGTATGTTCTTATATTTACATCCAATTATGAATTTACATACCACTGTAAAATACATACAAAACTATTTTAAAGTCACTTTTCTTAAAAGGCATATATGCATATTTTAGCCACAAGAGCTTCAAGGTTTTTCTCTTATGGATAGTCAAATACAATTTAATGAAATTATATGATTATGGATGTATAGTATATATAATATACATATTCAAAAGGAGAGGTATAACTGATTATTCAAAAAATGAAGTATTCATTGTTTCAGACTTTCCATTTCTCATTTATCTCCTCTCAAATCTTTTGTAATTGACTTGCATTTGCATTGTTCATTTGGTTGGAATCTGATGAAAGAATTCTGAATTCTTGATAAGCTCTTGGAATAAGCCTCTGTTGCTATGGGAAGATATCCAAAATTTATGGATCAATAATCTAATCCAGACTGGCAACTCCCCTGGAATGAACTGAATTTCCCTTTTATTGTGTTTACCTTCTCACATGAAGCACCTGGTCACAAGCTCCAGTCACCACCTCAGCCTACTCTTCAAAAATCACAAGCCATGATTCTCCCTTTCATGTAGCATCCAATTTTACATGTCTGCACTGATAAATTTGATGACATGAACCACTGTGTAAATGCCATGTCTGACAATTTTTGTAGCTCAATGTCTTCCTTCTGTACCACAGATACCAGGCTTTCTGAGCAGACAAGTTTCAATACAGAAGGTTCTTTTATACCATAGGAAATGGTAAGTCCCATCTCTTATGTGATCATGTATATATCGAGGAGTCTTGGTTAGCAAGAGACAAAGTAGTAAAGTCAAAAATAGTTATAACTTTAGGAAGAATAACAGAAATGCTCTTTCAGTAATTCTAGAAAATATATTGAGGAAAAGTAAAGGCGGTGATAATAGAAGATAAAAGCTTTGAACTTTGAGGTCCTATAAAAAGTTTTAGTGTAGAAGAAAGAGTCACAGTGATACTTAGATTCTAGTCCCAGGTCTTTATTTTGTGACATTGACCCACTAACTTCAATTTAATTTCCCTATCTAGCTCAATGAAAGATTGGTGCAAATAATCATTAATAGCTTTTCAAAGTCTGACTTTATTTAATCTTAATATTAATACCAGATATAGATAGGACTGGGTATTTAAGTGACTAAACCTAACTACTTTTATGTGAGGTATATATGTGAAAGGTTCCTTATCAAAAGCATCTACGTACTTTATGCTCTGGATTGGAAAGTAAATTTGTGCACCCTTTTTGATTATGAAACCTCTCTGGTCATGAGGAGAAATTATTTCTTAAGCCTTACTAATCTATGAATCTAGAATTCTTAGAATAAATGTTGTTTTCTAAAAATAGAGTACAAGAAAGAGATACAAGGAAGAAAGAAAGTACTTTAAAAAGAGGAGAAAGAAACCTTTTCCTGCTCTAAAACTGACCTTCACTCAACTTTTTCAATAAATAACAGTCAATCTCCAGGTGAATTTTCATTAAGCTTTTCCTTTTGATTTCCACAAATATGTTTAACAAGAAGCCCAGGGGAGAAAAATTCACTTTATTAAAAATTATCTATGAGAGGAAATATAGCAACAACATTATCCTTTTTAGATTTCTTGTCTTCAGAGATAATTGTATAAAGTTCATAAGATGTTCAGATCAAAACCAGACATTGATAGAAGTTATATATTAATAGAAGATATATTGATAGAAGATATATGTTGTGCTGAAGGAATATATATGTAAAGACATGCAAATATATCTAATAGAAATATAAAACAAATGGAAGAGATGTGAACAACCTATTGTGATGTAATATTTGTGTATCCATTTATCCTGGCATTCGTACATAACAGAGGTATAAAGAAAGTTGTAGGATAGTGAACATGTATATATACATGTAATGTAATAAAATGCAAAGGAGGCATAACATCAGAAAATAGTAGATACATTCCTCCAATAATTCTAGAAATTTTACTAATAAAGTGGCAGAGGCTGTGATTATACAACATAAAAACTCATTCAAGAAAGAGTAGGTCGCATTGGATCCCTTTAAATCAGCACCAGTCTCACAACAGATGCCAGTGAAGGTGGGAAAAATAAATAAAAAAGACCCTAGCCAACTCCAACTGCAGGGAGATCATTTTACAGGCAGAAAGTAATTTTCCAGCTGGAAGTTATCCAGAACACCAGAGAGAGTGAACATCCCTATCCCATCTCATAATTCTATGGGATTTTTAATGAACACAAATGGTCATAACCTTGAGTTTTATGCTCCATCCACAACAAACTTATCAACAGAAATGCTGGGTGTCCCCTCCCTCGATCCGTACTGTGGGTCACTGGTTCAGAACCAAGGATTAAGAGGTCTGTGAACACCGTGAGGATAATGAGGACCCCTGCAAAAATTATTCGGTTCAATTAAATGACTAATTTTACAGGATAGTAACAGTGCTGTTTGGCTGTTAGTAGCAAACGCAAAAAACTGCTTAATGAATTTCTATAGAGGAATTGAGTATTTAAATGACAGAGCGGACATCATCTCCAAGGGCTTAATACTGCTTCTTTTGCCACTTGGAACAGTGTTCCTATCCTCCCCAACATCAGTTTTACTTTTGTTCATTAGTCATGGCCTCCCTGTCTTGGACTAATTTTGCACACATGTATTTGATTTGTGATGAATGGATGACAGATTAGCCAGATTGCAAATCATAATTGAGCAGAGATCCATGTAATGTAAATCACACAGCCCAGCATCTACTTCTATTTGCCAAGGCAGCAGTCTTGGAAGTTGCCAGATAAAATAACAACCCTTACGTTGAATACCAAGCATCATTATGAGCTAGTAGATTTTTTCAAGAGTGTCTTAATATGACCTGAACTTTGACTTTGTGGCTGTAGCCCACAAATTACCAAAAAAGAGAACACCTCTAAGAGGATTGCAATAATGGCATCGTAAGGGAAAATAGGAAAGTAACTATCACTTTTGATCACTTACTACATGCCAGACCTTGTACTAGGAAATATATATGTGTGTGTGTGTGTGTGTGTGTGTGTGTGTGTGTGTGTGTGTGTGTGTATATATCTTTTAACAGATGAAATGGAGGGATATTATTTCTGTGCAGGAAAACAAGCAACTAGCACCTCTGTCTCCACCTTCCCAAGCTCTTTTGCAACTAAAAATACAAAACACACACACACATAGAATTCATGCTATTCACATAGATCTGGGAAGAGAAATTTTATCGTATGAGTATTCCATATTATCAAATTGTACCTATTATAAATCTATGAAAATTAAATTATAGCATAAATGCCTAAATCCAGAGGATGATGTATTGTGCCGGGTATTTATTTCCCTATTTTTTTCTTGGATGTGTCCCCTCACACTTGATATGTTGCACTCTAATGAAGGGGACCCAGCTCTTTCAAACTATAATTCCAAGGTTCATTTGCTTCTATCTGAATGCAGCTAATGGGAGAGAACTCTCCTGACATTGAAGGCCAGGGGAAAGAGGAAAGCCAGGATCTGTTTTCTCTTCTTTCTCTCTGCCTCAGGCATAGGCAATAAGGCTTTGTTTTCCTGCTTGGCTTCAGATGTCCCTCTGGTCCCAGCTCTAATGGGGGTTGATGATCTGATATCACTATCTCCTCCTTTTATTCTTTCAATTAGGTGGTGATAACAGCTGGCTTGTCTTATCACTTTCCTTGACAGTATCGTTTTCAGCACAAAAGTTAATTTGATTAAGTCCAATTTGTTTTTTCTGTTGTCCCTTGTGCTTTGCCTGTCATATCTAAGAAACCATTGACTAATATAAGGTCTAAAGGATGTAGTCTCTTTTTTTTTAAAGATTTTTATAGTTTCAGTTCTTACCTTTGTATATATGGAAACTTTTGAGTAAACATTTTCTACGGTGTGAGATAGAAATAAAACTTCATTTTTCTCATGGGATATCCAGCTGTATTAACACCATTTGTTGAAAAGATTATTCTTACACCTACTTAACTGTCTCGATACGCTTGATTACTATAGCTTTAGATGTAATAGGTTTTGAAACAGGGACACTTGCATTCTCTAAATTTGTCATTCTTTCTCAAGTTTGTTTTGGCTATTTTGGTTCTCAAATGGTCATGTAAATTTTGAATCAGCATGTCAATTTCTGCAGAGTCCAGCTATGATTTTGACTATACAGATCAATTTGGTGAATATTGCCATCTTAATATTTTAATGAATCTTCATCCATAATGATGGAATGTCTTTCCATTTATTTGGCTCTAACTTATTTCAAAACTGTTTGTTTTCATTAAAAAGTTTTCAAATAACAAGTCATACATGGCCTTCGCAAAATTTATTTCTAAGTATTTTATTTTGATGCTATTATTGATTACATTGTTTTCTTAATTTCATTTTCAAGTCATTTACTGTCAGTTTATAGAAATACAATTGATTTTTGTATTGATTTTGTATCCTGCAACCCAGATGAAGTCTTTCACCACTTATAATAGTTTTTATTGTGGGTTTCTTAAGATTTATATGTACAAGATAACATCATTTGTGAATAGAAATGCTTAATTTCTTCCTTTCCAATCTGGATACCTTTTATGTCTTTTTCTTGCCTATTTGTCCTGGCTAAAACCCATAGTATAATGTTGAATAGAAATGGTTGAGTAGTCCAAACATCATTGTTTGGTTACTGATTTTCAGGGGTAAGCGTTCAGTCTGTTATCACTGAGTATGAGGATAGTTGTGAGTTTTTTGTAGATGTACTTTATCAGGTTAGGATAAGTTGTTTTCTATTTCTACTTTTTTGAAATTTTTTTTTTTTTTTAATTATGAAAGGGTGTTGGATTTTTTTCAGTTGCATTTTCTGTGCCTATTAAAATAATTGTGGTTTTTGTTCTTTAATCTATTACATGTTGTATTATCTTGAATAAATTTTGAATATTAAACCAATCTGCATTCCTGGGCTAAATTCCACTTAGCCAGGGTGTATAATCCTTTTTATATTTTGTGGATTCAGTTTGCTAGTATTTTATTTGGAATTTTTGCATATATATTCATAAAGGAGATACTGTGTAGTTTTTATTTCTTGTTTTGTCTTTGCCTAGTTTTGTTGTCAGGATATTATTGGCCTCATGAAAGGAAATGAGAAGTGTTTTCTCCTCTTTTGGATTTTGTAAGATATTGTGAAGGATTAGTATTAATTCTTAAAATGTTGGTAGAATCCATTAGTGAAATCATCTCACCTGGTATTTTTTTGTATGAAATTTAAAAATTACTAATTCAATCCCTGTACTTGATTTTGGATATTCAGATTTTTCTGTTTCTTCTTGAATCAATGTCAGTAATTTGTGTCTCTCTAAGATTTGTTCATTTCATCTAGGTTTCTTAATTTTTTGGTATATAGTTGTTCACAGTATTCCTTTACAATCATTTATTTAAATTTCTATAATTTAAATTGGTAGTAATATCCCCTATTTCATTCTTGATTTTGATTATTGTGTCTTTTCTCTTTTTATTTCTTGGTTATCCTAGCTACAGGTTTGTCAATTTTATTGATCTTTTCAAAGAAATATCGACATAAGAACATCCAAACCTGTAGAAAAATATTATAAGAGTTTGTTAGAGTTTATTTGAGCAAAACAGAGGATACACTTGGGAGCAAGATCTGAACAAACTGAGAAAAATGTTGCCCAGAATCATAGTTTGCAGTTTCTTTTATGCATTTAGAATTAAGGGAGTAATGTAAGGAAGACTACATGAAAAAGAGGCATATAAAAGATGTGTTTACCTAGATGCACAAAAACAATAGACAAGGATTGCTTAAGGCTAAGATAAGCCCTTTACTAAAGAAGTCATATGCCTGGGGCATGACTACCCACCATGACCTGCCTAGTTAGGAATTTATGATCAGATCACTTTGTGAGGTTGCTTTCTGTCAGATTCATTATAGAACACCTTTTTATTCCATAGAACTAACTTTTGGTATCATTGATTTTCTCCATTATTTTTATATTCTCTATGTTTTTGTTCTAGTCTGTATCATTCCTTTTTCAGTTTGGTTTAAGTTCACTTTGTTCTTAATCTTTCTAGTTTCTTATAGTGGAATGTTACTTTATATATAGGATTTTCCAGCTAAAATTACATCATTTTATAATTTCTCTTTTGATTCTTTTTTGGCCCACTGACTATTAAGGATAACATTTAAAAAATTTTTACAAATACCTGAATTCCTGAAATTTATTTATTATTTCTAATATAATTCAATTATGGTCAAAACATTCTTTTAATTCTATTACAGTTATCAAGACTTGTTTTATGTTCTAATATATGGGATATATTGGATAATGTTACGTATGCATTTGAGCAGAATACATATTCTCTTGATGGGTAGAGTGTTCCATAAATGTAGAATTTATAGAAACATAGTTATAGTTATAGTTGGTTTATGGTATTGTTCAACTCTTCTAGTCACTTGTTCTTCTGCTTGATCTATAGATTATTGAAAGTGGGGTAGTGAAATCTACTATGATTGTGAATTGTCTATTTCTCCCTCAATACTGTTAGTTTTGCTTCATGCCTTTTGGTATTATGTTATTTGGTGCCTATGTGTTTATAATTGTTACATCTTGCTTATGGATTTACACCTTTGTCATCATAAAATATCTTCCTTTGTCTCTTTTAGAATTTTTGTTTTAAAACATATTTTGTTTGATTTCAATCATGTTAATTGAGATCTATTTTTGAGATTGTTTGCATAGTATATCTTTTTTCATCCTTTCACTTTGAACAGATATGTTTCTTTGAATCAAAAATGTGTCTCTTGTAGGTAGTATATGGTTACATCATTTTAAAAAATTGTTCTGCCAGTCTCTGTCTTTTAATTAGTAGAATAGTGTGTTTAATCCATTTATACTTAATGAAATTACTGATAAATTCAGATTCACGTCTGCTATTTTGCTATTATTTTCTTATGTTTTATGTCTTTGTTCCTCTTTTCCTTCATTACTGCCTTATTTTATGTTAAATGGGATTTTTTCCAGTGTACCATTTCAATCATTTTGTTTCTTTTGCTGTATTTTTTCAGTTATTTTCTTAGTGGTTACCTAGGAGATTAGAAGTAGCATCTTAATTAAAACAATCTAGTTTGAATTTGGATTAGTACTAATTTAATTTCAATAGTATATAGAAATTTTATTCCAAAACAAAATCCATTTTCTCCATGCTCTTTTGTTTTTTTATTAATATCTATCTCTATCTCTATCTCTATCTATCTATCTATCTATCTATCTATCTATCTATCTATCTATCTATTATCATCTATTGGAGGTGATGACATCACTGAAGCCCAAGAGGTGAAGGATATAGGTTTGAATTTTGTCCCCTTCTAAAAAAATATTAAATGCATCTTAGCCAAAGTAGATTTAAAAAGAAAGGGTCAAAGCCCCAGATGTCAGCATGGAAAAGGAGGGACCCAGGAGAGCAACAGATACCCTGCACCACAGTCTTCCTTGAATAAATGCTCCTCAGTATTTCATGAGTAAATTGCTCCTCAGATTTTTGTTATCATTTGCTTAATATGCAGAGTTCTGAAAAGTTGATCTCAACATATTTTTGTTATTATTTTTGCTGCTTTGTTAGATGAGCAGATTTATGAATGGCCTCACTCTGCCTTCTTTGAGATCGCACTCCTACAAACATTTGGAAGGGGCATATTTTAATATAACTTCCTCTTGTACATGTATAAAAGCAGTTGTTAGGAATAGTCTAGTGTCCAATAGAAATACAATGTGGGTCACAAATGTAAGGACACCGGTTCATTTAAATAGTTAATACTTATATTAAAATTAGAAATAAACAGGTGAATTTAATTTTAATAATATATTTAACTCTATATATCCAAATTATTATCAGTTCAAGATGAAATCATTATAAAATTTATTGAAATATTGTGTATTCTTTTTTCAGACTAAACCTTTGAAATCTGGTGTATATTTTAACTTATTTCATAATTTAGTTCAGACTAGCCATGTATCAAGTACTCAGTAGTCACATATAGTTAGTGACTACCATATTTGAGAAAACAGTTCTAAAACAAGACTACTCGGGTTAATTACTGTTCTACCACTTGCAAACTGAATTACCTTGCTTTCACTTGTTTGTATCTCATTTAAATTTTCTCAATTTGTAAAATATGAACTTAAAATGACTTTTACTTTATACTCTGTTTATCAAAATCTGGCTCATTGGCCAAGCCTAGCCCACTGTATGTTTTTATAAATAAAGTTTTACTGGAATTCAGACACACTCATTCATTTATACATAATGCTATTGCTTCATTTGAAGTATAATGGCAAATTGCATAGTGAAACAGATTATATGGCTTGCAAAGCCTAAAGTATTATTATCTGGCCCTTTATATAAATAGTTCGCTAATCCCTGCCTTATGGAGTTATTGTGAGGATGAAATTATTTAACACATGTAATACAACAAAAGCTAACATATGTATTTCTCATATATTAGCTAACAATATTATAAACACAGCCAAAGAGGAAATGTATCTCATAATACTTTGCATCTGAAAATACTGCAAATAAGAGAAAAGGAAGTTTTTCATTATTAGCATAGTTAGCCAAAATACATTGCTCTGAATTTTTAAATTAATTTTAAGATAGAAACAGAGCAAAAGTTTTGATTTGGAACTACAATAAGCCTCATCATGTAAAGCATATTAGTAAACTGTATTATTCCAATGTATTTCAAATTATGGGATTTTTACCTAAAACCATTTTAAAAATTTTTTATGCACCTGAATTTTGCAACAATAAAATGAAAGGTTAGCTATAGAAGCATCTTATTAAATGTCACCACCCAATCCTTGATTCATGACTTCATACGTATGAGTGAACTGGTGGATATTTTCATACCATCTCAAATGTTGCCAAACATGCCATCAAGCTGACATCTAAGCTAATTGTCCCCTAACAACCACCTATTGTTTAAAGGGGAAAAGGAACACATAAGCAATTTTTCATGAGGACATCTTCCAGTCTTCATCCCATGTGATTGTTTAAGTCATTAACTCCTAGTAGTTGTTAAGCATAAATAGCATGTTTAAGTAAAACCAACATCCAATGAAATGCATGTTGGAATAGCATTGGCAAGGATCATTCCCCCTTCTCATTAGGACAATTTATTTTTAAAAGTTTCAAGCTGAAGGAAAACTTAATTGAAGTCCATAGGTTGTTTATAGCCTCTCCTTTCATTTCTACTATATACATCCAATGTTTAACCAACATTATAGAGTACATCTGCCAGATGCTGGGGGCATACAGAAATTAACAGTTGAGATTTTGTTCTCTAAGAGTTAACATTAAACAACCTAAGTGTAATACAAAGTCAAATGGAATCAGTACCACGTCAAGTCAGTCATATTTTGCTGTGGGACAACAGAAGGAAAAGAGGTCAGTCTGAATGACAAGAGCTGGAAACACTGTGCAGATGTGATGCCCTTTAATTTGAGCCTAGTTTGATGATCTTGTGTTTCCTGACTTCAAAACAATCCTAGGTGAGCGAAACCTTAAGAAAGTTATATTGATATATAATATACCCAGGGAAAGGCCATATGTTTAGCATGAATGAGCCATGGAATAGGCAGAAATAGGTAACAGTCAATGAGTTTAAAGAAATAAGAAAGGACTTGGTTGTGCAGTGTCCCTCATACTGTTTTAAGGAGTTTTGACCATATACTATAGGAAAACATGAATCAAAATTTCAGGTAGGAACAAAATATATTTAAGTCCTTAAAGTTCCTCCCAATAGGTAATAAAAGAAAATAAATAAAGGTACACATTGACCTCTTGGGAGAGGTAAGTTTCCCTTTACTCCATCTTTAGGTCTTTGTGAAAGGAATAGATATTTCTGTATTTTTAGGAAAAAGGAAAATTTCTGAGTCTTTATAGCAGTAAACTCTCTTTATTGTTTAATATTATCTATGTTTTTCTCATTGGATAGAGTCTTTGTCCCATGAAGATGGTGCTACAAGACAGGTGAAGGTGACCCAATAG